>NC_137182.1:55614914-56814914 GCF_951804945.1 Podarcis cretensis
GCGGTGTGGGAAGAATCCGCCCTGGCGTCCTTTGCGGGAAAGAGGGTTTTTAAATCTATCCCCCCAAAAGTTTTTGATTAAGTTCCACTGAAATGAGGCTGCATTTCAATGTTTTAATTGTTGTATTTTAATTTTGTTTTTTTTAAGCTGTATTCTAATCAATTGTTTTTATATTTGGTGTTAGCTGCCCTGAGCCCAGTCCTGGCTGGGGAGGGCAGGGTATAAATAAAATGTATTATTATTATTATTATTATTATTATTATTATTATTAAATGTACCTTGAAAATACACCCACACACCCACACCCACACTAGCTAGCTAGCCAGCTTCCAAAGTCGGAAACAGCCATGCTTCTGAATCGGGAGCCACAAGGAGGAGAGGGTGGCTTTGTGCTCAAACCCCATGCGGGTTTTCTCTAGGGGCATTTGGTTGGCTGCTGTGGGAACAGAACGCTGGGCAAGGTGGGCTATCGGCCTGATCCTGCAGGGCTTTTCTTATGTGCCTGTGTGGGAGCTGGAGTGTGCCAGGGTACAGAGGGCTTGGGAGTCCTGCTCAGACTTCGGCCTGACTTGCACCCCTGCCCCTGGTTGTGAGGGCTCGTTGCTTTGCTTTTGCCCCCCCCCCATGGGACAACCCTTGGCTCCCCATGTGGGATCAATGCATGAGTGCACGGCTGCTATTTCTTCCGGGCCAATGCTCTCATCCCCATTTGGAGACATCTTCTCCCTTCTGGGAGGGAGGGAAGAGGAAATGTGCGGCATTTTCTGCCCGCCCTGCCCTCCCAGGCCTGCTTCTGGTCGCTGGACTGCCCGCTGCGGCTGCAGACCCACCTGCTACATTTTTAAAAATAAATAAAAATGCCATGCATGCTTGGATGTGCGCAGAAGGAGGGACGGCCGTGGCACGTGGTTCTGGGGTGCCAGCATGAGCCAGAAAGCACGGGGCCCCCAGCCACGGCAATGAGAGGGCAGCTGGCCGAATGATGCGGTTGGGGGGCAACGAGGGCAGAGAAGGTGTTCCCCCCACCCCGGCTTGGAGAAGAGACGGCGTTTGGCAGCAGAGCGGAACTGGGCAGAGCTGGCAGAGGGTCATGGAGGGTCACACTTGAAATAGATCCGTCCGTGCCCGCTGCAGGGGCTGGCAAACTCCCAGGGCCGAGACGGAAATAGCCCAGCGGCAGGGAAGTGCGGAGAATCTCACCTGCCTGGGAGAGCAGAAGGCCTGGAACCTACCCACTAAAAGAAAAACGTCGCAAGCTTGGCCTGCCCCCTGCCATGCAGGAATCGCAGCCAGAAAATGACTGGCAGGTGGTCACCTGACGTCAGTTTTCAAGGTTTCACCTCCCCGCGTTTCAAAGCATGTTCCTAGTCCTCAGCGCCCGTGGAAACACCCCTTTGAGACGCTGCTGAATTTCCGCTGCAGGGCGCACCGCAGCTTCCCCTCCCTCCGAGACGCCTGTCCCGAAGCCTCCGCAGGCGGCCTGTCGCGGAGCAAATGAACATTGCAACGACGCAACCAGATACAGATGTGGCTGCTTCGTACAAATTGTTCCGCTCTCAGCGGGAGGCTGCTGGAGGGAGGAGGGAGAGCGTGGAGTCGTAACCGCCCCCCATTTCCTTCCTCTTGCCCAAGTCTGAACATTTTCTCCCCCCCCCCCGCCCGCCAAGACAGCTATGACCAAAGAACCCAGGCAAGCTTTGCCAAGGCTCAGCCCGGTCACATAGGCTGTAGTGCCTCTGAGCATATGCGAAGTGCAGCTCCCTCCCTCCCCCACCCTGGAGGGGAAAAGGCCTTTGGCCCCTCAGTCTCTACCCTCTCGGAAATTAAGAAATTAGGCCATTATCCATTGGTGGAGCTACTCCATGCTCAGCCTTCCCTTAAGTTCTTGTGGCGGAGGTTACCTTTCCTATGAACCTGCCAGCACCCCCTTCACCCCCACATGCCAACACACATCCAATAACTACTTTGGCTTTCAGAGAAAGACAAGGGGGGTGAGAAGAGGGGCTGTTATTTGCACAATGCCCCCCAATACCTCCCAGACTGGGTCATTCGGCCTTTAAAGTCGTTCTACTTTTGAAATAAAAAACCACAGTGTTCTGATGGTGTAACCCACCCTGGGACCTTAGGGTGAAGGCAATAAATTAATATTAATAATAATTTGCCTTAGATACGATTCCTGCATCACTTGGGGGGGTGGACTAGATGACTCTAGGGCCCAACTCTGCAGTTCTCTGATTTTTAGAATTCCCCCCTCCACACACACACACACACACACACACACACACACAGACAAAACCCAGGTGTCACATGCCATGCCTCACCTGTCGTCGTCGCTGTCCTGGGCGCCCCCCATGCCAAACATGGACCGCGCCAGGCTGAAGCGGCCAGCGCCAAAGGGGTCGGAGGTCCTGCGGCAGGGGCTGGCATCTCGGAAGAGCGGGGGAGCTGGGGAGGATGGGCGCGAACGGGACTCTCTGGGCAAGACCTGCGAGGCAGGGAGAGTGGGGAGGGAGAGAGAGAGAGAGAAGGTGAGCTTGACCCACAGCTGCTGCCCCCACCCCACCCCACCTCTAGCAGGCACCAGAGCTGGAAGGCCTTCCGCAGGCTGCAGACTTGGGGAAAGCCAAACTGCCCCCATCCAGAGCCTGGTGGTTAAGTGAGTGGTGACAGACCCACACCCCTCCCCACGGCTGCAGAGGGTCACTGGGGGTTTATTCCAAGGAGCGTCAGGGCGGACGAGGCAGAAAACAAGAGGCCCTGTGTGCCCTGGCTGGAAGGAACAGAGAGAGATTTCTAGGAAGAGAGGAAGGAGGCTGGTAGAGGGGCAGGGGGTGGAGTGAAGAGGATGGTGTGGGGAGAAGAGGCCCTTCTGCCCCCCTCGTCCGGCGCGTTCCTGGGGACCTTGCTCCAGAAGGACCCAGGCGTCCAGCTCGCTCCTTCCTGCTCAGACCTCAACAAAATAAATCAATGGCTCATTGTTCTGCCGGGGGTGGGAAAGGTGGGACTGGCTTGCGGCCCCCCAAGTCCCGGTTGGCTGGGTAGGATCCGGCCGCCAAAGTCTGCCCACCCACACCCACCCATCGTACCCCCAGAACAGACCAACGGGGCCATCCAGAGCCCACCTAGAGCCCTGAGAAAGATTCTCCCATCGTGCACCTCGTTCACGAAAGGGCAGCTTTGTCCAGAGGCTGGAGAAGCAGGACCTGTGGCCGAAGTGCTGTGGGGAGGAGGTTCTACGACCTGGGATGAAATCCTTGCTGAGCCACAGAAGCGCTGTGGGGGGCCAGTCTTGCCCAGGCCCTGTTCCTCCACCCCTGATTTGTGGAACTGACAGGTTTTTAGTGCTGCAAGCCAGGAAGGTGAAAGGAGGGCGTCTGGAGAACTGGTGCATGCAATGTCTAATTCCAAGCAGCGAGGAGTTCCGCAGGGCAAAGAAAACACACCCCCAGAGCGAGCACCCTGTAAGATCCAGGTGAGCTTGGGGACTTCCCCAGGCCTAGATCCATCCTCTCTAGGCTCAGCCCAATCGGCCTGAGTGTATGGAGACACATACAAACTCAGATGCCCCGTCCTCCCCGCACCCGGAAAGCCCACCACAGCTGGGCAACGCCTCTCACCTTGCGCCGCTCCTCTGTCCCCCTTGGGAGGAGCTGGGCGACACTCTTGGGCAACAGGTGCTCCTCCACCAGCAAGGATGGGATGGTGCCGGCCAAGGGGCCCGGTTCGCCAGCTTCCCTGCCGCCTTCGCCGGGAGCTGGCGGGCGCGTCTCCAGAGCCACCAGGGGGCTGCGGGGTGCCACGGGGCTGGGGGGAGTCCTGATGGGGCGGACGAGCACAGGCAAGCCTCCTCCCAGCGAGCGGGCCTGGTGGCCAGAGTGCCCGGGCGAGGGGAGCACCAGCTGCGACTGCAGGTAGCCCCCTCGGCGCTGGGGCTGGGGGCTGAAGGGGCTGGGGGGCCTGGCCAGGAGACCGGCCACCTCCAGCCGGGAGTCCAGGGACTGGGGATGCCTCCCCGACTCCGCCAGGCGCCCCGTCAGGTGGTAATCCGCCTCCTGCTCGTAAAAGTCCCGGCAAGTCCAGCGGCCCCTCTTGTAGGGCTCTCCCGAACCTTGATCCAGCTTCACCACCCGGAAGCGGGAGGCGGCCCCAGCCGGGCCCTGGAAGGCCGGGGCCACCCCCGGGAAGCCCAAGGCCGAGGGCCCGTTCTTGGGCACAGAGGCTCCACCGTCGTCCTCGAGGGGGTCGGCTTCCTCGCCGCCCCGGGACACTTTGGGGCTGGAGGGGCCCTTGGCCTCCCCTCCTGGGGACGAGCCCCCCTCCTTCTGCTGCTCGTAATCCGAGGTGACGCTGGTGATCTGGAAGCCGCTCTTCTTCTTCCCGCCGCTCATGGTCCCGAGGAAAGCGGGCGCGGAGGGCAGAGGAGCAGCGCAGCCTCCTCTCCAGCTCAAGGAGCCAGCCCTGCCGTCGGGGTCAGTACCAGCCCAGGGCCATGGCCAGGCCAGACTCACCGGCGACGCCAGGGGGGTCGAGTCTCGGGGGCACCACCAGGCAGAAGGCACGGGGGCCAAGCCAGGCGCATGCCAGCATCCGGCGCGGCTGGGCGTGGGGGTGGCCCGCCGGGGCCTAAGGACGAGCGCTTGCAACCGCTGGGCGATCCTGCATGGTTGCTGGCGGGGCTCCCGGCTCCCTCCTGGGGGGCTAGGGGGCCAGGGCGCTGCTCAGGCGCGGGCGCATCCCGGCGGTCTCCAAAGGGTGCCCGCAAGGGCCCGGGGTGCGTTAGGGGCCACTTCTGCAGGAACGGAGAGCCTGCTGCGCGGAGGAGCAAAGTTGCCCGGCGTTTGCCCCCCCCCCCCGGGCTCCTTGCTTTTTGCGGGTGGGTGGGTGGGTGGGTGGGCAGCCCGGGCAGCCCTCCCCGATCGCGGCGGCGGCGGCTCCTCGTCTGCCTAGCGCTGCCCAGCCTCTCTCCCTCGCTCGCCCGCCTGCCTTCCTCTCCGCCTGTTGACAAGCCCCAGCACCAGGAAGTCCGGCCCCCTCCCAACCAGCTGACTGCCTGCACACGCCCCCCCCCCGCCCCACAATAGCTGGGGGCCGGCCAAGAGCTGCCTTAACCCCTCCGCCACCGGATCCTCCCCCCAACTCCTCCTTAGGTGCGCCGCGCTGCGCTCGGATGGATGGCTGCGCAGGAGGCGGGTTCGCGGGGCGCGCCTGGTGGCTTTCGGGGGGGGGGGTCTCCCTCCTGGGCGGACCTCCCGAGCTCCAGGGGCGGCGGACTACAACTCCCATCCGCCCCCAGACAGCGCTGGCTGTGGGTTGATGGGGGTTGTAGTCCGGCGCACCTGGATCTGGCGAGGCGAGGCTGATACGCAATAGGTCCTCTCCCTTGCGCACGGACGGGGCTTGGCCAGGCGGCCTGAACACTCGGGCGTCGCCCAGAAAGCGCGAAAAAGGGGGGAGCGTCGGACTTTGAAACAGGGCGTTGGACTAAATAGGCCTTTGGGCTGATCCTCTGCGGCTCTTAGGCTCGCTGACTGGTGAACATGTGCAGAGTGCTGGTTTTTTTGGGGTACCCCTCTCCAGTGAATCGTCAGGACAATGGCTCATACCTTTGGGCTTCCTCCAGCATCGCTTTTTGTGGGTGGGCGGGCCACATTCAATTTTATATTTTAACAGATATATGTGCAACTGTTTAAGCTACTCTTATATACACAACAGTTTTATTATCTTTATAGGTCTATATAAATCTGTAGGTGTGTAGATATTACTGTCAATCGTTTTGGAATGCCCCATGGAGAGCAATCCATGAATGAAATAAACATGGAAGAGGAGCCTTTCCCGCTGTCCTTTCTCCAAGAGAGATTGTGGCGCAGCGGCTAGAACCTGGGAGAGACAAGGGTTCAAATTCTCCGCTGGGTGGCCAGGAAACCCTCTAGGTGTGACCTTGGGAGCCAATCACTGCCTCTCAACAGGGCTGTTGTGGGATGAGGAAAAGGGGAATACCCACTTTGAGCTCTTTGGGGGGGGGACGAGATAGAAATGCAATAAATAAATGATAAAGCGTCAGGGAAGGCTCCAGGCAAGGCAGAGCCGTCCTCACAGCTGGAGCCAGTAAGTGCACAGATTTCCCAGTAAGTGCCTCATTTCTAAAATGCTGGGGTGGGGGCTCAACCTGGAAGCGTCCTACTGATTCCCAGAAGCGTGTTGTCTCATCAGTGATGGAAAGGCACTTTGCACATGCTCCAGGACAGTCTCTTCTTTGTTATTCCTGCATTGCAGGGGGGTTGGGCTAGATGGCCTTAGGGCCTCTTCCTGCCCTACAGTTCTGTGATTCTACATGTTCCAGTGCTGAGCCTTCCCTGCACTTGCCTAAGGGCTGTGGTTGACCCCAGCACCCTGTTGTTCCTCCTCCTTCAGCGCAACCTACATTGTCAGGAAGAGGAGTGGTGTGTTATGGAGAGACTGGCTCAGGGAAAGGCATAGAGAAACCACCCTGGATGATGATGGTGGTTATTATTATTTTTAAAAAAGATCTCTGGCTCAAGGGAACACGTGAATAAAGCAAAAGAGTCTTCACTGTGCCTCTGAGCATACATGGAGTGCCTCTTCCTCCATTCCGAATAACCAGGTCCTGTGGAGAGCTAGGACAAACCGCCAGGGCATCCATCATGTCCCCAAGACTAGGAGATGACGCAAATGCACTAAGCTTTTGAACCTCCAACGGACCAGCAAGTCTGCAAAGTGCAAGGCTGGCAGTGGGGCACGTCCGGAGACCCTCCCCAAAGTTTGTGGGTGGGAGGGGAGCACTGCATAATGAAGGAGCCTGCCTTTGTCTCCTTCCCTTGTAGGCTTGGGGGGACAGACACATTTGCATTGCCTCTGTGAGAAAGAAAACGCTGGTTTGAGACTGGCCCTGACCTCAGGTGCCCCCACCAGGACTGGGCTCTGGGGAGTTTTAGACTGCGTCAAACAGCCCTGCTGCATCTGGAGGGCGCCAGCTTCATAGAATTGGGGCTCCCTGTTTGGGGCTCTGCAAAATCCACCCTTTCCCTGATCCCTTTCTAGGCCACCTGGCAGTGGAGGAAGTGGCAGGGACCGATTCTTCCCTCGGTCCGACTGCCAGCCCTGCAAGGTAGCCTTCAGCCTGGACTTGGGAGGCCTTAGGCTTGATGATGGTGTCACGAAATTAAAAGACGCCTGCTCCTTGGGAGAAAGGCGATGGCAAACCTAGACAGCTTCTTAAAAAGCAGAGACATCACCTTGCCGACAAAGGTCTGTATAGTTAAAGCCATAGTTTTCCCAGTAGTGATGTATGGAAGTGAGAGCTGGACCATCAAGAAGGCTGATCGCCAAAGAATGGATGCTTTTGAATTCTGGTGCTGGAGGAGACTCTTGAGAGTCCCATGGACTGCAAGAAGATCCAACCTCTCCATTCTGAAGGAAATCAGCCCTGAGTGCTCACTGGAAGGACAGATCCTGAAGCTGAGGCTCCAAGACTTTGGCCACTTCCTGAGAAGAGAAGACTCCCTGGAAAAGACCCTGATGCTGGGAAAGATGGAGGGCACAAGGAGAAGGGGACGACGGAGGACGAGATGGTGGGACAGTGTTCTTGAAGCTACCAGCATGAGTGTGACCAAACTGCGGGAGGCAGTCGAAGACAGGAGTGCCTGGCGTGCTCTGGTCCAGGGGGGCACGAAGAGGCGGACACCACTAAACGACTAAACAACAACAACACGGCTTGATGAGGGACCAGCTCAGCTCTGCAAGACCTGAATGGACCCTCGACCTCGGGGGACCCCCTAGCTCAGGGATGGAGTGGGGCTGGGGAGTCTGCCAGGGCCGCAGCCCTCCACCCCAGCCCGCAAAACTCCTGGCAAAGGAAACTGAGCTTGGGAGGTGCTGGGAGGCTAATCCGCAACAACCCGGAGAAAGTAACGCGATTAAAGGCTCAGGGGGGATCGGAAACGGGGGATTATCTCCCTGGGAACAGGACCTGCCACCTGATAGGGGGTAGGGGGGGGCAAGCGCCATTCTGCGGGGGACGGGGAGGGGATGAGAGGTTCCCACGTAGAGAGACTGGAGCGAGCAGGAGAAAAGTCGTCGTCCCCCCAAGACACACCCCAGATCTTGGAATTGAGACTTTGAAGGGCACCGTGGGGTGTAGGGTAAGAAGAAGCGCACCCCCTTGGAGAAACTTGCTCCCCCCAGGAAGGGCTCTTGAGCAATCAAGCAGCTTCTGAAAGGCAGCCTTCTCCATCCAGATGTTTTGGACTACAACTCCCATCAGCCCTCCAGCATCAGCACCTGAGACACGATGCTCGACGGCGCCTGGGAGATAGGGCGCTGCTGCAACCTGGCGGAAGAGCGCTGCTATTGCCGGGCGGCAGGGCCGGACGTGGCTGCGGTTGCTCGAGCGGCCAGCAGGTGGAAGCAGCGCCGCTTTGCGAAGGGACGGGGCGCTCTCCCCTCGGCCAGTGCTGATTGCTGCGGAGTGGACCTGGGTGCAGGATCAGGCAAGGAACAAGCCGTCTCGGGGGGCCTTGCTTCGCTTTCTGGAAAGGGAGGCGCATGGGCGAGTCTTAGCTGCAGCCCTACGCACGAAGAGGGAGAGGCACTCTGTACATGCTTAGCAGAATCGTTTAGCAAGGTGCTCAGAAACAGGTTCTGGGGTAAGAATTCCTGGGTCTGCAAGGCAGTCGTCTCCTCCACCTATTCAATTATTTGCGCCCGTCTTTTTCAGACACTCAACTATAAATCCAGGTCAGACTCGGCTCTCCGCCCCCGCCCTTTTTTTTGCAAAGACTTTCCAGGTCAGACTTATCAGCGCGTTCACAAGACCAGAGTGGCATGTACAGATTTCTGGGGGGAGGCCGAACCTCCTTCAAAGAAATGCTCGTCCCAGGCTAAGAGCCTCAGCAGAATAGACGGACAGCCCCGCTCCGGGGTATTGCCCTCTAGAAAGACCCACTTCGACCGTGCAGAGTCTGAGTGGTTGTGGAAAGCAAGGGGGAGGGCAGGATGCCTGCTTGGCATGCAGAAAGTTCAGCCCCTGAAGGTTCAGTCTCCAGGATGGGCTGCGAGAGGCTTTTCCTGCCTGAAACCCGAAGGGAGCTGCCGCTGCGTGCAGACAATACCAAACTAGATGGGCCAAGGATCTCAACTGGGGAAGGGCCTTAGCTCAGCGGTAGAGTCCCTGCTTGGCACGCAGAAGGCCGCAGGTTCAGTCCTGGATGGCATCTCCACGGAGGGTTGGGAGAGGCTTCCCTGCCTGAAACTCCGGGGAGCCGCTGCTGCCAGTCTGTGTAGGCAATACTAAAGTAGATGGACCCCTGCTTTGACTCAGTATAACAAAGGAGCTTCCCGGGATCCTAGACCACAAGCTGCACGCTTCTGGAGGAGAGGCGCCCATGCCCAGTCTCCGAAGGCGTCTCTGGGTACAGCTGGGAACGCCCTCCCCAAACCCTGGAGAGCTGCTGCTGCCAGTCCGTGCCGGCGCTGGCAATGCTGAGCAGGCTGGAGTCAATCTAAAGCTGCTCCCGACGTCCCTCAGGCACAGGATGGATGCGGGCGCTGGCTTCGATTCGCGGCGCAAAGAGAAGCCGGTACCCTTTCTCCCATCCTCCTTGCCCTCAAGGTACCCCCGCGCCCGCTCCGGCCTGATCCATCAGCCCGAGTTGGATACGGGCTGCAGCCTCCCCTCGCCCTCTCCTCCAGGGAGACCCGTCGGGACGCGTCGTCCCGTCTTCCTCGATGAGGGCTGGCGCCTTGATCTTGCCCTTGGCTTGGAAGGCGCGCACGCTGGGCGAGGAAGGCAGCGGCTGTCCCTGGCGCCGGATCCAGCTCGGGCGTGGCAGGCGCTGGAGGTGGGGGGGGGCTCGTTTGGAGGCTGCAAAAAAGGGCGCGCCCCTTTTCCCTTGCCAAGCTGCCAGGGCCGAGAGGGGCGCCGAGGCCGCCTGCGCCCGACCCCCTGCGCCCTGAAACCTCCCCGCCGGCGCGCCTTTGGCATCTCTCTCTCTCTCTCTCTCTCTCTCTCTCTCTCTCCGAGGGGTGGGGGTCCCGCCATCTCCCTCCCTCTTCCCCCCTCCCACCCCGCGCGCCGGGCGCGCTCCCCGGCTGGCTGGCTCGCTCTCGGGCTGCTGCTGCTGCTGCTGCTGGGCGGAGGGATCCGCCGCCGCCGCCGCCGCGACGCTGCGTCAGCTGGAGCCGCGATGGGGAGGACGGCGCAGCCCTGAGGCCAGGTGAGCGGCGGCGGCGGCGAGGAGAAGGAGAAGGAGAGCCCCCCATCCCAGCCAGCCAGCCAGCCAGCCCGCCCGCCTGCCTGCGCCCCCCTCCCCGCCCGCGATCCCGGCGTGGTCCTCGCCATCTCCCTCCCTCCGGCAACGTCGCCGCGGCAACGGGATGAGGCTGGGCTGGGCCAAGCGCGCAGGGATGCGGCGGGCGCAGCTGCCCTCCTAGCCCAGGCAGGTCGGCCCCGGAGGCGAGGGGCCTGCGGAGGATTGGGGCTTGGGGAGGGAATGGGCGAGGTCTGGCTTGGAGGGGGGAGCTGGGAAGCAGAGAGACCCCCCCCCTCCGCCTCCTCTAAGGCCTTTCTCTCTCTCGCTCTGTCTCTTTTTGGGCCCCAGCAGCCGCCACCAGCATCCCGCCTTCCCGAGGCCCGAGGCCGCATGGAGGGCGCCGAAGCAGGGGCCTGATCCATGCCGCGGGCGGAGGACATGTCCCAGCGAGCCTGCCCCGGCTGCCCTCCCAGATAGCCCCCTCCGCAAGGGGCGCCGGCGGCTCCAGCCCAGCAGGTACTTAGCCATCGCTTGCGGGGGGGGGGGGCGCTAGTCGTGTGGTGTGACGCATACCCCGCCCGATAGGGGTCTCCCTTGCTTGCCTGCTCTCACCAGTCTGGATGAGCCCCCCAAGTGATCTCTCTTTGGCACCCCACCGCAGGCAAAAGTGTCCCATCAGCAAAATCTGGGGTCTGAGAGGGGACCCAGAGTACAAACTCTGGGCCGCCTCTGTGGGGGCTGAGAATCTCTGGGTCTGGCCCTTCTCAGGGCCGCCCCCCCCACTTGCACTGGGCTTTGAGTTATGCTGAAGCCCCCAGGCATCCCCCAGGAAGGTCTGAGGTATATCTGGACTGTGACATCCCCTACAGCCAAGCCCAGATCTCCATAAGGACTGGGCCACAAATGGAGACGGTTGCCCCCCAACAAAAAAAGATATGTTTGTCGGCTAGCAAGGCGCTCTCTAGCATTACTGAACGGTAAGACTCCCTGCATCTGAAACACCAGAGAACCACTGCTGCCAGCCAGTGCAGACACACTCAGCTCGGCGTAAGCCAGCTTCCTTTGCTCATGAATGCATTCTGGGCCTGAGCCCTGAGACGGGTGGATCCACACACACACACACACACACACATGCAGGAACACCTTTCTACCTGTCCCCCTCCCCCTAATATAGTCTCTCTCCCTCAGCAGAGCCCCCCCTTTCTGGGCACCCCCTCCCCACCGCCTGCCAGCCACCGGAAGATGAATGCAGGCCCCCAGGAAGCTTTGATCTCCGTGTTTCTGCAGTTCATTGAGGATCGTGGCCGCTGGGCCTACGGGGCCCTGAGCCAGACGTGCCACCCCCGGGAGCAGCTGCACAACGAAATGAACCTTCTGTATCGCAAGAGCAAGGTGGAGTGGAAACAGAGCAAGGACGACGAGCCCAAGAAGAGGTAGGCGAGGGGTGGAGGCGTTGGCCGCCGACGTGGTCCGCAGGCGCCGAAAAGGCGATGGGAGAGGTATAGCTTTAGGCAGGGGCCCATACAAAGGTTGTCCCCAGAGTTCACCCACCTGTGCTGGGCAGCAAAGGGCACACTCGGAGGGACCGCACCTGGGTAGCTGCCTGGCATCACTGAACTCCCTTCAGCTGGAGACCTGGCAGGGCCCAGCCCTTGAGAATCTTCCACAACAGCTGAGAGATCATTTCAGGCAGGCAGAATTCTGTCTTGGAACTAGCTTGGATTCGAAGTGGGTCTCTAAAGGATGTTGTGGACAGCCAGGTTTTGAGGGCTGCAGGCCAAATAGATTCAAAACACAAAAAGACCAAAGCCCAGAATGCCTTGCTTTGAGCCAGGCCCAGAATAAACCCAAGAAAAACTTGGTGTGCTTTTAAATGTCTCAGTCACCTGCGAGTTTGAGGCTGCTATTTTTGTGGAGTGGTGCTGCGACGACGGCTTTTATTTCTGTTTTTCTCAGATGACTCGCAAGGCCTGTTTGCATACTGTTGTCACTGCTTAACGTTGTGCTTTTTCCTTGGGTTCTCTTTTCCAAGTCCGGTTTGAAAATAACGGCAGCTGGCCTCTTGATATGCCAGTTCCGATCTTGCATTTGACCTCATGCAAAGCTTACTTGTGCGTTGGCTGTTTCTCTTGCGGTGTCTTTAATCTAGCCACCCAGGTCCTGAGATCATACCTTGCTTATCACCAACCCCGTTATGGTGATGTATAGCAGAACAGTGAGGGGAGAAATAGGTGGTCTGCTTTTCCTTGATTGCTGCAGAACCTTGAATAGAGAGAACGGCCTTCGCTTAGGCAGAGAGCACCTGCTTGGCATGCAGAAGGTTTGATCCCTGATAACATCTTCAGGTTAGGCTGGGAATGGCCCTCGTCTCAAACCCTGGAGAGGCTGCCAGCCAGTGTAGGCAATACTGAACTAAATGGATGAGGGGACGGGTAAGGCAGCATCGTATATTCATTAGAAATCAAAGTGAGAACCTCTTCCCAATTCCAAATCCTCCATTTTCCTTCAGTGCTCCCAGGTGTTTTTCAAGCATGCCCTTCGCTCAATGAAACAGGCTAGCCTGGTCTTCCCCAACCTGGTGCCCTCCAGACATTTTTGGATTACAACATCTATCAGCCTCAACATCACACGGCCGTGCTGGCTGGGGCTGATGAGAGTTGTAGGCCAAAATACCTGGAGGGCACCAAGTTGAGGAAAGTGATGCACGGAGAGGGGTAGCATGTGGGATGTGAAACACAAGAGCAGTCAAGTACAACATTCCTAGAGTGAACATGGTTACACATGGGGAGGAATGTTTGTCCAGCCAGCAGGTAAACTTCCTGTTTCCTTCTGGGCTGGGACAGACTTCCCCTGCATGCCCTGAACATTCCCACATAACAGAGGTGTGAGATCGTCAAGAGGCAGGGGCCTTGTGGGTTAAACTGTGGAGGAGGACCATCAAGATGATGAACTTGAGGGAGTTGGGGATGTTAAGCCTGGAGAAGAGGAGACTAAGAGATGACAGGTTGGCCATCTTCAAATATCTAAAGGCCTGTCCCCTGGAAGAAGGAGCAGTCAAGTTTCCTGCTGCTCTGCGGGGCAGGACCCGAACGAATGGTTTCAAACTGCAAGTTAGATTCTGACCAAATATTAGGAAGAGCCGTTCAACAGTGGAACAGACTCCCATCGGAGGTGCTGGACTCTCCTTCAATGGAGGCTTTTAATAAGAGATGCATAATAATAAGCTGCTCATCATGCGTCGTGGGGGGGGTTGGACTAGATGACCCTTGGTGCCCCTTCCAATGCTACAATTCTATGATTCTATGGAGAGGAAAGAGCTTAGAGCAGGGGTCAGCAAGATTTACCAGCCATGGGCCGGATCACTCCCACAGAGATCGTCTGTGGGCCGGACTGGTGCAGTGCAATGCCAGAAATTGCGTCTGTGCATGTCCACAGTGCCGAAAATCGCTTTTGCACATGCCCAGATGCCAAAAATCGCTTCTGCACATGCCTAGACGCCAAAAATCGCTCCTGCGCAGAAGCGATTATTGGCGTCTGGACATGCGCAAAAGCGATTTCCGGTATCTGTGCGTGCGCAGATGCAATTTCCGGCGCTGCTCAGCGAGTACCCACGCCAAGCTGTGCTGATTTAGTGCAGTGCATGGGGGACTCACCAAGCAGGCGGCTCAGTTCAGGGGCGGCTTGTGGGCCGGTAAAAATGGCTTTTGTGGGCTGCATCCGGCCCATGGGCCGCACGTTGCTGACCCCTGGGCTTAGAGAGTGATTCCCAGCAACGACTTCACTGTTCCTGGAACCCACCAGCGCCTGGTGACGTCTCGCTGCCCTTGACCGGTTTTCCCAAGCGCCAGCCACCTGGCCTTAAAGCCTCTTGGTTTGTCTCCCCTACACATTATTTTTGAGACGCCCCGCTCTCTCCTGGCAGATGTTCTCCCCTCTGGCCCTAATCCGCGTGCCCTCGTGGAAGTTTCCCTGCCTGGACTAAGTGCTCTATATATAGCCTCTGGTGTTTTTCACAGGCGTTTAAAAAGCCCAGGTTATCCTCAGATAATCTGGGGTGGATGGGGGGGGGGGGACAAGCCGCATTTGCTGAATGGTGGGATGGTGAATGAGAGCCTGCCTTCCCCATCTGATGCAGAAAAGCTGCTCTAATGATTGGCTATTATTTGGAGGGGCAGATTGTCTGTGAGATCTCAGGCTCAGTGGCTCAGGCAGGACCCAGCCGGGGGGGGGGGGGCTGTCCTCGCCGCATAAGAAGAGCCTGTTGGATCAGGCCCACGGCCCTTCTACTCCAGCATCCTGTTCTCACAGTGGCCAGGCAGGTGCCCATTACGGAAAACCCACAAGCAGGATTCGAACACAAGAGCGACGCTCCTCTCCTACAGTTTCCTTGAATTCAGGAGCAGCGCTGCCTCCAGCTAGTAGCCATAAATGGTCCTCTCCACCTCCGTGAATTTGTCTAATCCTTTCCTATTTATCTGTTAAATTTGTATACCGCCCTTCACCCATAGGTCTCGGGGCGGTTCACACAACATAAAAATACAGTATGAAAACACAGAGGACAGTGGTGCCTCGGGTTAAGAACTTAATTCGTTCCAGAGGTCTGTTCTTAACCTGAAACTGTTTTTAACCTGAGGTAATAAAAATAAAAATATAATAATAATAATAATTTATTTATTTATTTATTTATTTATTTATTTATTTATACCCCGCCCTCCGCGGTCAGAGCCAGGCTCAGGGCGACTCTGACAGTAAAAACATAATGGGAATTTAAAATACAGGTTAAAATGCAATTTAAAATGCAGCCTCATCAAAACCATAAGGGGAGGGAAACATAAGGGTCAGACTGAGTCCAAACCAAAGACCAGGCAGAACAGCTCTGTCTTGCAGGCCCTGCGGAAAGATGTCAACTCCCACAGGGCCCTAGTCTCTTGGGACAGAGCGTTCCACCAAGTCGGGGCCAGTACTGAAAAGGCCCTGGCCCTAGTTGAGACCTATTTAACCTCCTTGAGGCACGAGACCTCCAAAATGTTGTCATTTGTGGACCTTAAGGTCCTCCACGGGGCATACCAGGAGAGGCGGACCCGTAGGTACAAGGGTCCTAGGCCGCATAGGGCTTTAAAGGTCAAAACCAGCACTTAGACCTGACCCTGTACTCCACCGGGAGCCAGTGCAGCTGGTAAAGTATGTACCACTTTAGCTAATGGGGCCTCCCGCAGCCGCCATGCGATTTCTGTTCTCATCCTGAAGCAAAGTTCTTAACCTGAGGTACTATGTCTGGGTTAGCGGAGTCTATAACCTGAAGCATCTGTAACCTGAAGCGTCTGTAACCCGAGGTACCACTGTACATGATAAGGCATCCAAGTCGGTAGCCGTCCCTGTCTCCTGTGGCAGTGAGTTCCATAGTTTAAATATGTGTTGCATGAAGAAGGGGTTTCTCTGTCCTGTGACTCTATCCCCCTTGTGTGTTCAGGTGGGTAAGATGGGCGGCTTCCACGAGAGGTGCTGCCTCGCCTGGAATTACCTTGCGCATACAGTGAGAGGGAAGAGCGCTCTGCATATGTACAACGGAATTTTAATTCTCACTTGTTAGACACTGGAAAACAGGTCCTGGGGCTAAAGCTCGCTGAGTTCCGGGTCAAATCAAGCCTTTGCTAGCTTCAGCCTGCGACTGCGTGACTCAGGGGAGCATCAGCAAAAACAGTTCCTTGGAGGGGCTTTGATTTCTGCTCCAGACGGATGATTCACAAGAACAGTTTTGACATGGCAGCTGACTTTTACGGAAAGGCAACCTTTTTGCCATTTTGAAGAGAAAACATTTATGCAGTCCTTCCAGTTGCAAAGCACTGCGCAATCCTGAACATGTTTGCTCCCACAGCAGCCCTGTGAGGTGGGCCGCTGCTGGTCCCATTTTACAGGCAAGGTGCTGAGGGGTTTGTTTTTTGGGGAGGGAGTGCGGTGGCAAATGACATGTTGGGCCCGTGTCCAAGGTGGGATCTGAACTCAGGTTGTATTCCACAGTACCTTTCAGCTTTTACCTAGTGCCTGCTTTTCTCAGTGGCTGCCACAAAATCATAGAATTTGCAGAGTTCCACCAAAGCTCATCTAGTCAGCAAAAGAATCCCTGATGTTCAAACTGTGTTTGACAACCTCCAGCGACGGAGAGCCCACCGCTTTCCGAGGGAGTCCGTTCCACGGTCGAATGGCTCTTACCACCAGGAAGTTCTTCCTAACTTTCGGTTGGCCTCTCCTTTCTTGCAACTTGAATCTGTGGGTTCAGACGTCCACCAGTTACGAAACTCCCTTCCAAACCTGGACCCGAGTGGTGGGGCGTGACATCAAGCAATTTCATCTCAGCCAGCTTTGGCTCTAACAGAAAACGGTGAATTTTGCCCATGTTTTGTTTCACCAAGGTCTTCGGTTCACCACTGTGTGTTTTCCAAAACTCAGCAACCCACAGTGGTTCAGAGCAGAAGAATGTGTGTAGCCACTGGGGACTAATCTAGTCCAACATCCCGTTTTCCACTGCAGTTTAACCAGCTGCCTCTTCTGGGAACCCCACAGGCAAGAGCAGAAGCCTGGTGTTACTCCCCAGCAATTTCACACCCAGAGGCATGCTAATTTTGATCACGGAGGTAACAGAGTCCATAGCTCAGTGGGGAGAGCAGCTGCTCTGCGTGTAGAAGGTCCCAGGTCCTGTTCCTAATGGCACCTCCAGGTAGGGCCAGAAGACACCCCATTCTGGAATCTGGAGAGCCTCCGTTAGTCAGCATGGACAATTTTTGAGCAAGATGCGCTCATGTTCTGACTCGGAATAAGGCAGCTCCCTATCATCCTAGATACGCATCATGGCAGCTAGTAGTGGCCAGTCACAGCCTCCCTTCAAAGTCTCACCCCTTCACAGTCCAAGGTTGGTGGCCATCTCTGCACCTTCTGGAAACAAATTCCATAGTTTGACTAAGTACTTGCTCCTCTTCTTCCTGTATCTATCAGTGTCGGGCTGGGTGTCGGGAGAAGGTCAGCAATAACTCCCAAGTTAACTCTTTCTTGAAAGAAACAAAACAGCTCAGGCCCAGTGAGCACAGAAACTCTTCCCAGTAGGTCTTACCCCCAAATGAGGCAGTTGTTGTTGTTGTTTAGTTGTGTCCGCCTCTTCATGACTCCATGGACCAGAGCACGCCAGGCCCTCCTGTCTTCCACTGCCTCCCGCAGTTTGGTCAAACTCATGCTGGTAGCTTCAAGAACACTGTCCCACCATCTCGTCCTTCGTCATCCCCTTCTCCTTGTGCCCTCCATCTTTCCCAACATCAGGGTCTTTTCCAGGGAGTCTTCTCTTCTCATGAGGAGGCCAAAGTCTTGGAGCCTCAGCTTCAGGATCTGTCCTTCCAGTGAGCACTCAGGGCTGATTTCCTTCAGAATGGAGAGGTTTGATCTTCTTGCAGTCCACGGGACTCTCAAGAGTCTCCTCCAGCACCAGAATTCAAAAGCTTCCATTCTTCAGCGATCAGCCTTCTTTATGGTCCAGCTCTCACTTCCATACATCACTACTGGGAAAACCAGAGCTTTAACTATATGGACCTTTGTTGGCAAGGTGATGTCTCTGCTTTTTAAGATGCCGTCTATGAGGCAGTTGCCTTCCCGCAACTCTCTAAGTCCCCTTCTTCCCTTCTAAGCAATCTAAGGCTCCTTCATCTTGTCTCTCTTTGCTCCATCCTCTTCATACCTCTCCTGGTTCTGGGAGACCAGCGGGGAGGGAAGCTGGTCACAGCAGGAGGTGGAGACCCCCTGGCCTCTTCAGCAGCCTGCCTTACCTGTCTCCTGGCCCTGCTCCTCTCCTGCTTCAGCTTCTGCCACTGAGTCTGGACTTCTCTCTGCCACAGCCTCTTCCTGCTTACTAACCTCTGTTGCCTCTTCAGCTTCCGACATCTTCTCTTTCCGGTCTTCACCATTCATCCATGCTAGGTTTCTGCCACCAGTGTGAAGGGGAGGCTGCTGTTATCAAAGGAAGCTGGCACAAAATCCCATGGCTGGAAGTTGCCCCAGTGAGGACATCTTTCCCACCCTTCTCTTGCAGAGCAGGCAATCCTGAAGGAAAAGCTCTCCACTGTCCTGGGTCTGTCCCCACAAACTCACTGAAGATCCTGCTCCCTTGCTTGCATAATTCGGAGGTTCTGAGCATGGCCCATAGCGCAGTGCCTGATCTGTCTCCCTCCAGCAGGCTCACTCATTGATGCTGCCCTCCAGCTGCCATATAGAATTTCCCAGAATGCCTTGGAACGCCCAAGGAAGTGCTGCCCCAGTGCTTTGTGGGAAATGAGGTTAGCAGCTTGTAGCTTTCTGCCACCTGGTGGGGAGGGTCCGGAGCAGGTGTTGGCACCAGCAAGTCCTGCTGGAGCTCTGGCAAATGCCCAAAGATGCCAGCTGCTGAACACCTGGGTGAGGGGATAAGGCTGACTCTGCCTAGGATTTGTGTCGTGGTAACTTTTTCCAGAGGGTGAGCTCTTACTCAGCCTCTTCTCTTGTCGTCTTGGATCAGGCTCAGCCCTAAGCCCGACCAAGTCCTGCCCTGTGTACCAGCCAAGCCAGCAAGCCCACTCCATTCTGCCCCTCTCCCCCCCCCCCTTCAGCTTGTTTGACATTCCTGAATTCCCATTTTGATTTGCCCTCTTCTTCAGTTTGTCGAGGTGGCTCTGAGTGCTCAGCCTGGCCTCCAGATGCATTCTCCAAGAGGCCGGGAGGGAGACCCCCTCCACAGCTGCCCTCGCAGCTGCCTCACTCCCACTTGGCCCAAACAGAGATAATGAAACCTGCTTGGGGTGGGGATTGTTTCCCCCCCTCCCCTAGTTCGCAGGAAGTGAAGGGTTAAAGGCACCAGCAGGCTGATGTTGCCTGGCTCCTGCAGGTCACCCAGACGCAGTTTCCATGGAAACTGCTGGGCCATCCGCCAGCATCCTGCTGCATCCTCATACTTTTGGTACCCAGGACCCTTCACTCCAGCGAACAAAACCAGGGAAGAGAAAGAGAGGAGATGCTGAAGGTCTGCCAGCGGGAGGCTGGGAGAGGTGTGGCCAGAAGGAAGTCAGGAGGAGGGTGGCTGAGGAAGGAGGAGGGTGGCGCATCGTGAGGAGGAATCGTGATGCGATGTCAATGGGCAGGTGGGTGTGGAGGGGGGAAAGCTGGGAGGATGAATGGCGGTGAGCAGGGGGTGGGAGGTGTTGGGTTGTGTAGGGGAGGGAGGGGTTTTCAAAAGGCAAAGCCCCAAGTGGTTTGGGGGCAACAGGAGCATTATTGGACCAGCTGGAAAGGTGTGAATGGCACCTATTTGGCATGCAGATGGCCCCCATCCCAATCCGAATCTCTGGAGTGCTGTTGCCAATCAGCACAGAAGAGACTAAGCTTCCTGGAGCAATGGCTTAAGGCAGCAAGTTTTGCAGTTGCACAGAATTCTTAAGGGAACCTGTCCTGGAGACCAATTCCTTGCAGTTCAATGGCCTGCTAGCTTCCCTCCCAAAACAAAAATGGTCCCAACTGAAGGTACCCTGCGAATCATTCTCCGTCCGGCCTGTCTTCCTTTGGTACTGGTGCAGCCACTGTAAAAACTGTGGACTAACAATGTAGGGAAAGGCCTGCGTCTGGGCCAAACATTGCGGCTGACCTAGCTGTCTTAGGCTACGGACTTAGGGCAGCTTTTGCCAACCGTGCCAGCTGGTGGCTGGTGGAAGTTGTAGTCCAAAGCATCTGCAGCACACCACGTTGGCGAGGAAGGCTAACTTAGGAGATGGGCAGGATGCAGGAAGGCAGTCTGTGGAGTGAGCAGATAAGAGGGGACCATTCGGGAAGGAGGGTGGGGCAAAGGCAGATGGGCATGAAATACGCTCTTCCCTCTCTCTCTCCTCGTCTGGCCAGCTCCTTTCTCGCTTGGCTGTGGAGATTGGTGCAGGCAGGCACTTGCTCCTTCCTCCGTCTCACCCAGATCTGGTGTGATGACTGGAGGGTGGGATCTGGCAATGCCAGACTGGCTGGGCCTCAGCCAACGTCTCTCCGTCTCCGAAAACCAGGGAGCAGCTGAGGGTTTGTTTACTCGCCCAGCATCTGCTGTTGGCACGTGCCCTGTCTTCTCTCTGCCACTGTGCCAAGACACAGAGAGACAGAGAGGGAGGGAGGGGCCTGCGGGAAGGGGCTGCTCATGGGGGATGAAGGGGCGTTTGGGAGAAGCCACTCCCAGCCCTTGGCTCTTTGCCAGCTGCAGCTGACACACTGCAGCACATTTCTCTGCTGCCGGCAAGTGTGATGTGTATGTTGCTGTGCAGGGGGGAGGGTAAATTAAAGTGTGGTACATGGAGGCAGGGTTGGTGGAGGGGGGAAAATGCTAGCCGTGATTGCTCCCCCTCCACTCTATGTTTCATTTGCTGGAAATCAGGGGTGGAGTTGTGCTCAGGTCCTCTCCAGAAGAACATCCTTCGCTTTGTGGAAAGGTTGCAGCATTTGGGGGTTTTATATTCAGGGGAAAGGAGGTGAATAAGGGTGTATAAGTGACAAGAGGTATGTATATATTAAGGCATGGATACAGTGGATATAAAGCTCTCCTTTTTGCCTCTCACAAGTTGTAGTGATGGCCACTAGCTTGGGTGGCTCTGCAAGAGGATCAGACAAATTCATGGAGGAAGGGGAGGCGGCCACTGGTTACTAGCCACAATAGCTATGTTCTCTCACCCACCCACCCAAAACTATCAGAGGCAGTTACGCTTTTGAATAGCACTTGCTGGGAATCACAAGCGGGGAGAGTGCTGTTGCACCCAGGTCCTGTTTGCCGTGAGCTTCCCAGAAGAGGCACCTGGCTGTGAGAACTGGACTGGATGGGACCCCCTTTGGCCTGATCCAGCAGGCTCTTCTTACGCTCCGTCCCAGCCCTCGTTCCAGAAACCAAGGGGCTCAAATCACCCCCTGGATGCCTCAGTTAACTGAGAGGCAGTCCTGATCATAGTGGGTGATCAGATTTCTTTTTAAAATGAAAAAGGGGTTGGCGTCGCAGGAGAGAGAAGAGGCTCTTTGTGCAAATGGGGACACCCTTTTGGAAGAATGCGGTGAGGGAGGGAATCATAGACTTTGGGGGCATCATATTCTTCAGTAATGAGAAGTTCAGTTCTTAACACAGCTTTGGGCCACTTGAAGATCTCCAGGTGTTTTAAACTACAACTCCCGTCAGCCCTTGGTAGCACAGGTGTCTGATGGGAACTGCAGCCCAAAACATCTGTGCTAGCAAGGGTGGGGTCACACACACACTGCCCCCCCCCCGGGCTTCCCAGCAGTGAGAATATCAATGCACTGCACTTCCTAGGGTTCGGCTTCCTTTAGAGGAGCGAACATGAGCCTCTGTTGGAGCCTGTCCTGTCAGAGAAGTGGAGAGCGTCAGTGGAGGCAAAGGGAGCAGGTGTTTCCGCAAGGCAATGGGACAGAACAACCCCCCTGTGAGGAAACACTGAAGGCCCTTTTTGTTCGGAGAAAGAGGCAGGGGTGGCCACCCACCCAGATGGCTTTAAAAGAGGATTAGACAAATCCATGAAGGATACGGCTATCAATGGCTATTAGCCATGATGGCTGCGCTCTGCCTACAAAGTTGGAGCCAGCAATGCTTATGGATGCTAGTTGTTGGAAACTTCAGGGGGAGGTGACCGCCTCAGGCAGCAGGATCCACAGGGCAGCAGATCTGCTCTCCGAGGAAGGCATTGCCTCTGTTGCTCCTGACTGCAGCACATTCCTTGGAGACCACGTCTGCCCCCTCCTTGGTGCTGTTGTTTAGTCCTTTAGTCGTGTCCACCTCTTTGTGACCCCCTGGACCCGAGCACGCCAGGCCCTCCTGTCTTCCACTGCCTCCCGCAGTTTGGTCAAACTCATGCTGGTAGCTTCCAGAACACTGTCCCACCATCTCGTCCTCCGTCCTCGCCTTCTCCTTGCGCCCTCCATCTTTCCCAGCATCAGGGTCTTTTCCAGGGAGTCTTCTCTTCTCCTGAGGTGGCCAAAGTCTTGGAGCCTCAGCTTCAGGATCTGTCCTTCCGGTGAGCACTCAGGGCTGATTTCCTTCAGAATGGAGAGGTTTGTTCTTCTTGCAGTCCATGGGACTCTCAAGAGTCTCCTCCAGCACCAGAATTCAAAAGCATCAATTCTTCGGCGATCAGCCTTCTTGATGGTCCAGCTCTCACTTCCATACATCACTACTACAGTGTCCTCTTGGCGAATAGGAGGTGCTGCTGGTCCCCTACCACCCCTGGGGAGGAAATGGCAGGGAGCAGGGGCCACGCTCTGGGGTCTCCTGGTGTAAGCAGAGCAGGCCCCTTCCCCCTGCAACGGCCTTTTATTCCCACTTCAACTGTCAGGTGAGGTTGGTTGGATTCCCTCCTTGTTCCTGATGTAGATCTTCACTCACCCCGTCTTCCCTGGTGGGAGGGGGGCACCATTTTGTGCTGTGCCTCAGGTGTCAAAACATCTTCGGCCAGGCCGGACCTTTGGGGCACCGGGCTGGCCACTGTGAGAACAGGATGCTGGACTAGATGGGCCACTGGCCTGATCCAGCCAGCTCTCCGTGTGCTTCCACTTGTTCGGCTCTCCTGGTTTCAGACAAGGGACATTCCCAGCCCCACTGGGAGATGCTGGTGACCCAAGCTAGACCTTCTGCGTGAGCTGCCTTCCTGCCTCTTCCAACTGCCAAAAGCTGTTTGTTTCTCTCTCAATTAGCTCCCATTAAGGGCCATTCTGGGCTATTATCTAGCAATCTCCTTCACAAAGAAGCAGTCAGGTGGCTTCCCTTGCAGGTACCCTGAGGGGAGGAGTTCTTCTAAGGTCAGCCAGGTGCCACAAGGTGTTGCTTAAGGCAAACCCCAGAAGAACAGAAGCTTATAGTGGGTGTGGGGCCAGTTGAGGAGGGGGCAGCCTTGCAGCTCCAAGCCACAGCTGTGAAAATCTCCCTCCTCATTGCAAAACTACCACATGACACCAGCTCTGCCCTCCACCCACACATCACTTTTATTGTGGATGTGTGATGGTTTGTCCTTGTGCTTGCATTATAAACAATTATCAGAAGTCCCACTTTGGGGGCATTTTTGTCCATAAAAATAAACTAGGAATAACAATATGGTTGGCGGCTGCAAAACTTTCAGGGCGGACATTCGGTTTCATTTCCAACCGATGCAATCTCCGTGAGTTCCTGTTGGAATCTTATTAACTATTTATGCTTAAAAAGTTCCGGTTTATCTCGTCCATATGGCAAAAACACAGTAACATTGGGAGAAGCATCGCAGCTAATAAAGCAGAATGATGTGTGGACACAGTCCAGGATAAATCCACCTCTAATGCGCCCTTGACTGGGACGCAGGTGGCACTGTGGGTTAAACCACAGAGCCTAGGACTTGCCGATCAGAAGGTCAGCAGTTCGAATCCCCGCGACGGGGTGAGCTCCCGTTGCTCGGTCCCTGCTCCTGCCAACCTAGCAGTTCAAAAGCACCTCAAAATGCAAGTAGATAAATAGGTACCACTCCAGCGGGAAGGTAAACGCTGCTCTGGTTCGCCAGAAGTGCCTGAGTCATGCTGGTCACATGACCCGGAAGCTGTACACCAGCTTCCTCAGCCAATAAGGCGAGATGAGCGCCACAACCCCAGAGTCGGTCACGACTGGACCTAATGTTCAGGGGTCCCTTTACCTTTAATGCGCCCTTATTGCATCAATAACATGGATTACTTCAATACTAGAATTGCTAGTCTACTGGCATTTTCATTTTTTGAAAGCCTTACATTGCTATTGCCTATTTCTCTTACCGATAATATTGTTTTCTCTTTTTTCATAAACCTCTTTGAGGTGAAAACAAAATTAAAAAATTCCTTCCAGTAGCACCTTAAAGACCAACTAAGTTAGTTCTTGGTATGAGCTTTCGTGTGCATGCACACTCTATGATTCTATGATTCTATGATTCAGATACACTGTGCATGCACACGAAAGCTCATACCAAGAACTAACTTAGTTGGTCTTTAAGGTGCTACTGGAAGGAATTTTTTAATTTTGTTTTGACTATGGCAGACCAACACGGCTACCTATCTGTAACTGGAACTCTTTGAGGTGGTTAGTTCCCCCGCCCCAATCAAGTGGTGTATAAAATTTTGTGAAATAAATAAGCCCTGGTGCAGATGAGGTTGTGTGTGTGTTTCCCTCCAGGCTCGGTGGCCTTGCCCTTACCCCCCTCTCCGCTTCTCCCTCCGCAGTTCGGCCAAGGAGCCCAGCGTGGGGAAGGTGCGGGACGTGGCCTCTTTCCGCCGCCACTTCAGGATGGGGTTCATGACCATGCCGGCCTCGCAGGAGCATGCCCCGCACCCCTGCGCCAGCAGCATGGCGCCCCGCTCCCTCTCCTGCCACTCGGTGGGCAGCGTGGACAACAGCTCAGGGGATGCAGCCGCAGGGTCCCGGAAGCCGCCGGCAAAGCCCAAGCGCCACCCCAGCACCAAGCTCAGCGCCGAGGCCAAGTCCGCCCTGGAGCCGGCGGGGAGCAAGAGAGGAAGTAAGGAGCGGGGCGGGGCGGCCCTAGGAAGCAGAGCCAGAATGTGCCGGGGGGGGCCCAGGGTGGCATTTGGGGTGGTGGGGCCGTGTTGCTTGGAGAAGCAGGCCACCCTGGGGTGCAAGCTGCCTGCTGGACTTACAAAACCAGCCAGCGGTGGGGGGACATGGTGGGAAGAAAACATGGCAGCTGGGGTTACCCATGCAGAAGACAAAGTGAGGGAACCCACTGCCTCACCTCAATAGAATTGGAAAAGGTTCAGAAAAGGAACACGGAAAACAATGGAGGGGATGGAGAGACTTCCTTTGAGGCAAGGAAAAGGTGAGGAAGAGGGGATATGATAGAAGATTATAAAATGATGCCTAGCATGGAGAAAGCGGACAGAGAAAAGTTTTCCTCGCTCTCTCGTAACACCCAATGAAGATGCATGTTGGAAGATTTAGGACAGATAAAAGAAAGTGTCCTGTCTCCCCGCCAAAGCCTGTAAACTTTGGAACTCCCTGCCAGAGGAGGCAGGCAGGGGTGGCCACCAACTGGGATGGCTTTAAAAGAGGACGGGACAAATCCATGGAAGAGGAGAGGGCTATCCATGGCTTCTAGCCACAATGGCTCTGCTCTGTCTTCACAGCTTGAAGCAGCAATGCTCCTGATTAGCAGTTGCTCGAAATGCCAGGAGGGGAGAGTGTTGCTCTTTGTGCTCAAATCTTGCTTGCTGGTTTTCCATTGAGGCTGCTGGACTAGATGGGCCATTGGCCTGATCCAGCGGGCTCTTCTAATGACGACTGTGTTCTGCCACCACCATAGGAGGCTTCTCGCCTCTGAATACAGGTTGCTGGGAAGTGCAGGAAGGAAGAATTGCTGTCACACTCCGCTCTTCCTTCTGAGAACAGGATGCTGAACCATCTGGGCCTTGGGCCTGGTCTTTTGTTGTGAGCTGTCTCAACGGGGGCGGGGGGGTGGGACACACACAAACAAGCTGCGTTGTCCCAGCCCATGAGCGCCTGGGTGAACCTGCCTCAGACCCCAAGGTAAGAGCTGGGGCAGTTAAACCAGGTACCTCGTGGACAGAGGCCAAGGCAGCTTGTTTTTTCAACAGTGCAGGTTATCGCCTTCGCTGGTGATACACCGCGATGTTGAAAAGCTGATATCGTCCAGCGCTAGTGGGCCCCTGGGAGAAGCATCGGGGGGACTGGGTGCCCCCCCTGCATTTCTTAAGGCAGCCTGGGAAGCTGCCCATCATTCCCAGAGGAAGAATGACCTTGGAGATCCAGCAGCAGCTCAGTTTGCACCTGGACGCCACCTCTCTTCCTTTTGCAGCACACGGCACCCCCCCCCCGAGAATCCTGGGAGCTGTAGCTTGTTAAGGGTGCTGGGAATTGTAGCTCCATGAGGAGTAAACTACCATTCCCTGGATTCTTTGGCAGACGTTTTCGATGCACGGTGTGTACGCAACTGAAGTATTGCACGTGGGTCCTGGAGCTGAGCCCCCTGCCTCCTTTATCCGGCCACCATTTGTCTTGCTTTTAACACATGCCCTTTCCCCTCCTTCGCTGTTCCTTTTCTCCACCAGCTTCCCATAAGTCAAGCGCAGAGAGCCGAGAATCGGGGCGCAAGGTTCCCCCGCAGAAGCCAAAACGCAGCCCCAACACCCACTTATCTGTCTCGTTCGACGAGACGTATTCAGGTCGACTTCCAGGCCCCGCTGTGGCCGGGGCAATGCAGCGCTACGGCCGCGCCTTCTCCCACAGCCAGGCAAAGGGCTCTGACGCCGAGGAGGACGAACCTGTGTACATCGAGATGGTCGGGGACATTTTCCGGGGGCCCGGCCTCCCATCCCAAGCGCCCCCCACAGCCGATGAGGACTCTGACGAGAGCGAAGCCATTTATGAGGAGATGAAATACCCGCTCCCTGAAGAAGGCGGGGGGGAGTCCCGCCCCAACGGGGCCCCGGCCTCCCCGCGCCACCGCCCTGTGAAGCGGGAGGCTGCCAAGGCGGCAGCACCACCGCCAGGCACCAAGACGTCCCCCTGCGAGATCCCTCCGCCCTTCCCCAATCTCCTGCAGCATCGCCCCCCACTGCTGGCTTTCCCTCAGGGGAAGAAGGGGTACAAGCCCACAGGTCAGGAAGGCTCCAAGCTGCCCGTCCCCTGCCACAGCAAGGAGGCACCCTCTGCCCCCATGACCCCACAGGTCCCCAGTCATCACCACCACCAACACCACCACCCACGGAGCGGTGAGAGCGCCGCCCTCGGGCCCTCTGGCCGTGCCCGCAGCCACTCCACGCCGCTCCCTCCACAGCCCGCAGGCCAGAGCAAAGCAGAGAAGGAGCTCCCCAACTCCCACAGCATGATCTGCCCCCCGGCCAAGCAGGCCCCGGCGCCAGTGCTGCCCGCGGCCTCCGTCCCCTCCATGTTGCCGGTGAAAGAGAAGCCGGCTGTTTCCTACACCATGGTGTACTCGGCGGTCAAGGTCACCACGCACTCTGCTCCGGCCGAGCAGAAGACGGAGAAGGAGATCTCGGTGCTTCACGGCCTGCTGTGCGCCCGCCCGTCCACCGTGCCGTCCTGCAAGCAGGTACAGCGGGCGTGCACGCTGCCCGACCCTCCACCCCTAGGGATGGTCTGGACTTACCCTGCGCCCTGCGTGGGCATGAAGCGCCCGCCGGCATACGAGAGCGTCAAGAACGTGGGCACCAAGGCTTCATCGGCGGTCAAGATCCAGCTGCAGGACCGGGCATTCAGCAGCATCGCCTGCTCCCACGTCCTGTCCAGCGAGGAGTGCGGCCGGCCCCCGTTGGGAGAGGAGGAGCCCTTTGGATGGGTCCTGCAGAGGAGGATGGGCTACTCCAGCCAGAAGGGGAAAGAGCCGGAGAGTGAGTGTGGTCCAGAGGCACCAACCCTTGGGCGGGGGCAGGTGGGGGCAGGGAGACAATTCTGGCTGGTATTCCAGGGGTTGGGAGGATGAACGTTGATGAAGCTTCTCTCCTGGGGAAAATGCTGCCTTTGGCCTGGGGTCACCCGCAGGCTGGCACTATACCAGTGAGGAGGAGCGTGGTGAGGAAGAGCAGCCAAAGTGCCCTTCTATTGGGGAGTGTGGCTGAGTTCTTTCATCCCTTTTGGGCCCAGCTGCTAGGACTGGGAGAGGGCGGGTTTCCTCCCTAGGGGACCCTTTCTCCAACCACTTGCAGAACGAATGAGGCTTCCAGTCTAACAAGAAGTCGATCCAGAGAGTTTTGGATTCTGGCGGCATGCTTCCCTCCCCAACCTTCCCCAGGCTCCACTGGTCCCTGGGGATGCACATTATGCAGGCCTCCTGCGCTGGCTGACCCTGTCAGGCAGGTGTGAGCATACGCGGGAGCTTTCCCACCTCCTTGTGCCCGTTCCTGCCTCCCTCCTTGAGCTCGTCTTCCCCCGACTTTTCAGAGGCTGCAGAAGGCCCCCAAGGATGGGACAGTGGGGATGGCGCTCCACCGAAAATGGAAAAGGAGGAGAAGGCCCACCAGCCGCTGGTGGTCCTGCAGTCGGGCATCCCTGTCCGCGCCCCGGGGCCAGAGGGCCTGGCTGCCAAGATGCAAGTGGGGAGGACAAATTTGCCCATTCCCTGCCAGACCTTCCCTGCCTGTCATCGTAATGGAGGTGAGGCTGCCTTTGCCGGGGGCGGGGGGCTTGCAGGGCACAGCCTTGCTTTTGCCGGGTGGGGTTTGTGAGGGATCCCTCTTTGTTCTCTGCCTCGTTTTGGCTGCAGAACTTGTATGCGATGCAGCTGCAAAAGAAAGGAGCAGGTGACCTTCAAATGAGGACAGACTGCAGCAAGCAAGTGCATGATGCAGAGGAGAGAGAGGAAAAGAGAGAGAGAGAGAGAGAGAGAGAGAGGGGGGGGGGGGAAACACACACAGAGAGAGATGTTTGTTCACTTGTTCATCATGCCAGGCTCCTTTCTGCTGGGGGCTATTCCCGAGGGTCCCTCATTCCCCCTGAAATCCTGCTTTGCTGTTGGGGTTGAGGGGGGAACAGAGGATGCTACCTCATACTGTGTGACCATTGGTCCACCAACCCAGTACTGTCTACACTGACTGAGAGGGGCTTGTCCAGGTTTCAAGCAGGGAGTCTCTGCCAGCCCTACCTAGAGAGGCCATCGGCGCTTGAACTTGGGAGCTTCTGCATGCAAAGCAGGTGCTCTCTCGCTGAGCTACGGACATTCCCCAAGGAAGGAAGAGGGAGACTTCATTATTTCTGCTTTATTCAGTGTACAAGGCTGTTGCTCCCTTTCAGACACATTCCTGGCACGCCTCCCCTTAGAGAGAAAGACAGGCAACATCGGGGGCCAGCCATTATAGGTGGCAGGGAGTGCTTAGTAGGGGGTCCCATTGCTCAATAGTCTGTTTCGTGCTCTCCCCTCGCACACCCCAGATTTCACAGGGGGGCTACCTTCTGGGCCGCTCGGCATCCACGTCTGGCGTCCGACATGCCGTGATTCACGCGCAGAGACCATGCAGCCACGCTCGAGACCCAGCAAGCCTGGTATGTTGGAGGTGAAGGCCGGTGGGGGGTGGGGGTTGAGTGGTTGGAAAGGACTGGGGCCTAGTGGCTTAGACCGAGGGATTCTGTGTGTGTGCGCACGCCTGCGTTTCTCTGAAAACAGAGAGGAAGCCTGTTGTATCAGGGCCACGGGGGACATGGCAGCAGGAGATCAGGTCGTGGGTGACACTGGGTGGCGCCATCTTCATTTTTTAGGGCTGGCCAAAACCTTTCCCTTTTATCTCAGATTTTTGGCCCTTAATTTGAAGGATTTAGAGTATCTGCAGCCTCTTTTAGAGGATCAGGATCAGTAAGATCTGCCCGTTATTCGTACAGTGGTGGTTTATAAAGTTTTTATGGGCTGTGCTGATTTATTAGAGTTTCCCATTGTGCTTGTAATACACTTTGGGTCATTTTCTTAAGGAAAGCAACAAATGAATATTAACAAAGAGCAACGACACTTAATTTTACAAATGCGTCTCCTTTCCCAGATTTTGTGGGGGAAACAAATAGCTGCAAAATTACTTGCGCTGTTTTGGTGTGCGTAGGAGTAACATAAGACACAAACTGTTGCGACATGAACTGACCCAGACCCAGCCATTGTCACCTCAGGCCCTTCTCCGTGAGCCATGCGGGGTCCAGAGGGTGGCGACAAGAGAACAGCCTGTTCAGCAGTGGCTCCCTACTTGTGGAATGCTCTCCAAGGAGGCATGCGTGGCGCTATTTTTGTCTACGTTTAGGTGCCAAAAAACCTGTCCTTCCTACCTGGGCTTTTGGCACTTAATTGGAAGGGTTTGGAGTATTTGTCGCCTCTTTGTGGGGCAGGACCCATCTGTTATCTGTATCAGGGTGGTTTTCCCCCCCGTTTTTTTCTTGGTTGTACTCATTGTAATTGGTCTGAGTGATTCTATTGTTTCTGTAAGTTGCTTTGAGTCGCTTTCACAAGGAACGCAACAAAATAATAATAATAATAATTCATAGGCTAAAAAAGGAGGTGTAGGATGTAAAGAGATAGAAAAGCATCCCACTCTGCTTATGAGGTTTCCCCCTTGCTCTGCTGCTTCACCAACACTACAAATTTCAGCAGGACATTGGCAGCTGACATGCCAAGGCGGGCTCATAATCTATCTCGCCAAGGCTCCCAGCTCTGCTGCCTGAGATCCTTTAAGTTTGTATTGTGATTTTATCTTGTGAACCGCCCTGAGACCTGCGGGTATAGGGCAGTATACAAATAATAATAATAATAATAATAATAATAATAATAATAATAGGGATCCCGTCTCTTAGGACATCAGAAGAGCCCCGCATCAGCCGGATCAGAGCAGGGGGAGCGCCAGTCTAGTCCAGCATCTTATTCTCAGGGTGGCCAAACAGATGCCCCCAAAGGGAAGCTGTCAAGGTTTATTTTTAGACAGGAGGGGATGTGGAGCGAAGTGCTTCCATTAGTGCAAAGATTTTCAGCTGTGCAGAGGAAGTTCCTCTCCTCACTAATCTGTTCTAGGTCCCCATCCCCACCCTACCCCACCCCAGAGTATATTTGGGGAAGGGAACAGATCCAGCTGCTTGTGTGTTAGAGCAGCCTTTGCCAACCTGCTGCTCCCCAGATCACACTTCAAACTAAATCTCGTGGTCTGATGGGACTACAGCTGGGTGGGGCTAATGGGGTAGCTCAAGACACCTGGCAGTCCCCAGGTTGGCAAAGGCTGCATCAGAGGGGAGGAGGCCAGCCTCGCTGGGGACATTTTTTTTCTCCTCCTGCCCACCTCCAATGACAATGTCCTCCCAACCCCCTTTCCCCCCTTGCAGGCCTTGCAGCACGCACAGCTGCCGGCGTCGGGGGCCCCCCAGAGCTCCCGCGAGAGGGACGGGAAGCTGCTGGAGGTCATTGAACGCAAGCGGTGCGTCTGCAAGGAGATCAAAGCGCGGCGCACGTCCCGAGCGCAGCCTCTGCAAGCAGGAGAGCATGCCCATCCTGCCCAGCTGGCGGAGGAACACGGAGAACCGCAAGTCCGGGACGCCGCCCTGCCGCCGCCAGCAGACGGTGCTGTGGGACACGGCCATATGACAGTGAGTGGGGGCTGAGCCCCAAGGAACCTGTGCCTTGTGCTGGCCGAGCTGAACACATCGTCGTCATCGTCGTTGCAGGGCTGACTGCTGGCAGCGTGGTGCCCTGCCTGCCCCGGGGGGGCCCTTCTGGCCTGGGACTAACCAGAGACTGCCTGGGCTGCTTGGGGGCAAGCTCCCTGCTGAGCTATGACTTTTGGCGAAGGAGAGGGGGATTTCTCCTTGGCGATATCATGGATGAAAAAGAGATAGGGATGGATGCTGGAAACGCCAGGCAAGACACACCCACCCTGGTGGATAGCCAGCTACCGCCGCCGCCGCCGCCGCTGCTGCTGTTGCCTCCCTCTGAGGAACCTCTGCATCAATGGCCACAGCCACACCACAGAGGCAGCTGCATATCAGAGCCAAGCAACAGGTTGCCTGTTTGGAACAGCTGCCCCCACCTCCCCACGCCAGAGCCAGCTGCATCTATGCCAACTGACTGACATCTAAGACACCAACACTCGCCTTTCTTAGGAGGTTGTGGGCGGGGGGGGGGAGGGGGGGGAGCGGCAGGTGTAGCCGTGCTGTGGTTGCGTGTGTGTCGGGCGAAAAGATAGCCGCTTCCTCCTTTTGCCAAAAGATGATGTGGTTAAAAGTGCCAGGCGCACTTCCAATCGCTCGCACGGTTTTTCCCCTTCCATCTCTGAAAATGCCACTTGGGAGTGGATGTTTTGGGGGGGGGGAGGGAAGGAGGGAGGGAGGGAGGGCCGCAACTTCACATTGGGTGGGGTGGGTAGGGGCTGACTAGAGGTGCCTGAAATTTCTCCTGCTTTTCCTGAACAATTTGGGAGGAAAGAGGGAGGGGAGAGAGTGGCTGAGCTCCCAAACATGTTGTGCTGAGTTTTTTTGGTTAGCCAGTTTCTGGAGAGAAAGAGAGAGAGAGAGAGAATCGTGGAATGGGAGAGTTGGAAGGGACCCCAAGGGTCATCTAGTCCAACACCCTGAAATGAGAATGAGAGAGAGAGAAAGGAGAGAGAAAGGAGCGAAGGTGCCATCTTGTTCCACCCTGATGCTTTGGGTTGTCATGACCTTTGACAAGCCTGTAATATTTTACCTGGTATTTTTACACAATTATTTAGGCCAGGGATAGGTTAAAAAATTTTTTCATAGCAAAGCTAAATAAATCACAGAGCTGAGCCTTGTCTCTCTACACACATGGAGACTCTTGTCTGTTGTCAGTTCTCAGCTCTCTTTTTTTTAAAAAAAGGTATGATCCCCCCCATTCGCTTACGAAAATGAAATAAAATAAGCAAAATCAAGCCACTTCCAGCCTGGCAGTGGAATTATAAAAACACAGCTTTCTGATCCATTAGATCTGAGAAAAGGGAACAGACTTTTGGTGGAAAATGCACTTCTTCAGATCTCCCCATACCCCACCAAAAAAACCCCAAATCTAATGTTTTCTCAAGTAGCAAAAACGTTTAATAGTTACAGATGTGACCTGCGATAGTGTACTCCTATCCCCACCTTTTTCATTTCCGATACTTTCCAGATCCAGCAGGTTGGGTTGATTTTAGAGACTCAAGACGTGAAAATGGACCTTGCCCAGCCTCTCATCTCCCACTGATTCTACTCAGTTAAAGTCTACTTAAAGAATTCCTTTAGGCTGATTAATTTTTCCTGCCAATAAAAGCAAAGTGGAAAGTCTGAGAGAGCCTGGAGAAGATTCCACAATGGAAACGGCATATCCTTAGGACTTGGCTTAGGTTCAAATGACTGTACTACGATTCTGCCACAATTCAAAGAGTGCTGATGAGAAAAACACAGGTGGGCGGAACTGCCTTGATGCCTTTCGTCCTCTCTTGACGTTTTTTTAAGAGGGGTGAATCTCCATCCTCAGCTCAACATTAGCTCCTTGCTGTGGCAAGAAGATTCTGGCCCTCTCTGGGCACTGGAGGACTCAAGAACTCTGTGGGCTTTATTCATAGCAGGTTAAACACAGGGTAAAGAACGTGATGTAAACTAGTGCCAGACATCATAATACACTAAGTGTGACATGCATTGAACACCTCATGTTGGGGGGGAGGGCAGGGATAAAGTTATTTAGACATTGCCCACTTTCCCCCTTCGTAGAGCTAGTCAACAGAGCTCATTGTGGGGGGTGCCCCAGAAGACCAGCCAGTGTTGCCCAGCCTGTCCCCCCATCCCCAACCCCCAATTCACTTGGTAACCCTTTTAAACTCACACGGATGTAGATCATGAAGAGCGCTTCCAGACTGTCGCGAAGGGCGCTTTCCGTCCTCTTGCGATAAGGAAATCATGGGGGGGGGGGGGAGCCCTTGCTTCAATGCAGCGCTGCCTAACTGCCCTGCAAGCAAATTGGTGTGAATGAATGCTCAATAAACGCATTGTCTGGAAGCAGCCTAGGCCAGTGTGGGATTTTGTCAAAGCAATATCATGCTCATCCTTTTAGTGGTCCACGTTCCCCCTGCCCACTTCCCCGCCTGCCTCATCCTCTCCGCAAACGCCATCTCTTACTCCCAGTCCCATAAGTGTCCCCTTCCATATCCTTCTATTTGCCTGGCATCAAAACATATCCTCACTGATTATGACTTCTCTTTCTGCAGTCAGTGCTTTGATGGGAAACCTCAGCTGGAGAGGTCTGTAGGTTGAACTGAAACGATGTCTATACAAGCATTTTTAGTTGGTGTGTTTAAAATCTCATCTTTGCCAACCTAGTTGGGTTATGGGAGGGGGTGCAAGTCTTCTTCATATCCATCTCAGCACCACTGAACTCATCCTTTCTCTCACGTCTTCTTCCAAATAAGTGTAAATCCATTAGCCACAATTTCCTGTTAGCGTCCGCAAGACACGGCTGGACCGGTTGAGGCGCTGGCATGAATTAGAAACTAGGGTTACAAACTGGGGAGGGGGGGAGAAGGGAAGTATACAGCACCACTGTAGGGCTGGGGGGAGGGAACCCAGTTGGGAGTCCTGGATTTTATGTTCTTAACCTCCCGATTTAAATATTTCACAAGATTGTCTAGCGTAGCAAGATGATGAAACTGCTTTGCAAAAATATTTATGCTGGGGATTCATGGGAGGGTATTTATATATTTAAAAAACGATGGAAAGAAAATAAAACTGTCACGCTGGGTTGCTCTTCTGAGGACTAGTTTCTTGCACTCAATGCTGGGTTTTCCTTTTAAAAAATATATATATTTACAGGAAATTATCTGCTACCAATTCAGTGTTTTGCAGCAAAGAATTTGCCAATCTATGCACCCCTGTCCCAATTTTTATTGACATCTTCTGTTACGGTAAAGATTTCAGCAATGCACAGGAACCCCCGGGCATCATTGCAAAACTGCATTGATTCAATGGATTTGTTTTTCTGCTTTGGACGGGGCTACACAAGACCCAACGAACTTCCATGGAAAAGTGCTGTAGAAAGATTGGTGCCAGCTTCCTGATGGTTCAAATAGATTCATCCTCTTAGCCACCTTAAAGGACCTGCTTTTGTTGAAGCACAACTGCCATGGACAGGCATAGCCATGGGCATAACTGGGGCGGGGGACAGCTGCCCCCCAGATCAAGTAAAACAATAGAAATACTTAACCAACTGACCGATCACGTCAGTTCTGCCCTCCAAAAAAGTCCTGCCCTCCCCCCACAAAATCCTGGCTAAGTTCATGGGAATAGCCCTGCTTGCAAGCACCTGAGGAAATAATATTAATAGATATTTTAGAGGTGGTTGTTTAGTCGTTTAGACGTGTCCGACGTGTCCAGTGTGGTTAAGAGCGGTAGTCTTGTAATCTGGGGAACCGGGTTTGAGTCTCCGCTCCTCCACATGCAGCTGCTGGGTGACCTTGGGCCAGTCACACTTCTTTGAAGTCTCTCAGCCCCACTCACCTCACAGAGTGTTTGTTGTGGGGGAGGAAGGGAAAGGAGAATGTTAGCCGCTTTGAGACTCCTGAAGGGGAGTGAAAGGCGGGATATCAAATCCAAACTCTTCTTCTTCTTCTTCTTCTTTGTGACCCCCTGGACCAGAGCACGCCAGGCACTCCTGTCTCCCACTGCCTCCTGCAGTTTGGTCAAACTCATGTTAGTAGCTTCGAGAACACTGTTTTTTAGAGGAGGCACCTGCAAATCTTTACCTCTTGTAGGAATTGGCTGTGCAGCATCAAACCAAGTTTCATCTAGCCTAGACAGTAGCCAGCCGCCAGATTGTTGCCTCTATACAGGGGCGTACCCAGGGGTTGGTTAGGTTGGCCCCCGCCAACAGCCCAGGCCCAGGGAGGTGTGAAAAACGCGCCTCTCTACTCTGGTTTGGAGCGACTAGGAGCCCGTGGCAAGGGCACAAGGGACAGTGTGTGTGTTCCAATACAGCTCCTTGCCGAGGGTACAAGAGAGCCTAGCTATGCCTCTTCCTCTATAGCCTCCAAGGGGGGGAACACAGTTTTCTTCATCCCCATGTACCTGATATGAAGAGGTAGAGATTGCCTCTAGACCAGTTTAGCTAGAGAGGTCTGTCCAATGGCTGTTAGTAACCTTTGGACAGACCTCTCCTCCTCTACAAACATTTCACACAGTCCTTTTCTAAAGCAGCCTACGTTTAGTGGCCATCTTCACATCTCGTGATAATGAATTATGCACGTTAACTAACGTATTTTATCTCCTGATTTAAGCAGGGCTGTTTGGTTTTTCAAAAGAAGTTGGTTGAAAGGTTTAACCCAGGGGTCAGCAAACTTTTTCAGCAGGGGGCCGGTCCACTGTCCCTCAGACCTTGTGGGGGGGGCGGACTATATTTTTTTGGGGGAGGAATATGAATTCCTATGCCCCACAAATAACCCAGAGATGCATTTTAAATAAAAGGGCACATTCTATTCATGTAAAAACACGCTGATTCCCGGACCGCCCGTGGGCTGGATTTAGAAGGCGATTGGGCCGAATCCGGCCTCCGGGCCTTAGTTTGCCTACCCCTGGTTCATACTAGGAAGCTGCCGGTTCATATTAGTTGTATCAACGCTAAGTAGACTATAAGATTGTTCCTCTTTAACAGTCATGGCTCAGGTCTGAGGTATAGATACGCCCTCATGCAGACATGAGAATGGACCTGCTTGGTCTGGCCAAAGGGGGGGGCATCTAGTCCAGCATACTCTCCTCGCAGTGGTCAGCCAGGTGCCCCAAAGGGAAGCCCGTAAGCAAGACCTGAGTGTGAAAGCACTCTCCCTTCTTGCGACTGCCAGCAACTGACCTTCAGAGGCGATACTACCTCCAAGGACCTAGCCACTGTGGCTAGTAGCCATCGATGGCCTTATTCTCCTCCATTAATTTGTCTAATCCTCTTTTAAAGCAATCCATGTTGGTGGCCGTCACTCAAACTCTCTTGACCATTAGTTCATCTTGTGAAAGCCGCCAAAAGAGCCCACAGCCCCTTTCTCCTAGTGCCAAGAGACCACCTTTACTCTTCCAGGTAGAACAAGGTACTTGATGAGTTTAATTTCTAAAAAGGTGGGTGGGTGGGGGGTGCTGCTGGGACATTTGAGCTGTCCTGGAATCTGCCCTGTTTGGCTGTGCAAACCCTGTCCGATAAATCCAAGATGTGAGGAGACAGGCTGCGGTTGCTTGGTGATGTGGGAAACATGCTAAGAACAAGCTCAGAGACACTCTTGGTCTTATTTCACATGCGCCAAGACTTAAGACCCAGGCCCTGGGAAAGGGTTTCTGGGCCTAGTCTGCCTAGGTTCACAGCCAAGCAGAATGAGATGCTGATCTCTCCTATCCCCTGACAATGTTAATAACTGGCTGCTCATTTTCATATTTGCCTGCTCAGCATGGAACGTGGAAAGCTCTTCCTCGAAGGTGGGGGAAGAAAGGGGAGGAGGGGAGGAAGACAAAGACAGCCCTGGATGAAATGCTGCTGGTGTTAAGATCTCACTAGGAACCAGAAAGGGAGGGGGGGGGAGTCGCAGGGAGAGAAGGAAGCATTTTTCTTCCTCATCCTTTCTTAAATAGTTAATAGTTCCAACCTATTCAAGGCTGGTCACATCACACCTGGAGGGTTGTGCCGCAGTCCTAGGGAGTTGAGAAGAGGAGGTTAAGCCTTAAACCATTAAGAGGGGACACAATAGTGGTCTTCTACTAACTGAAAGAAGGCTGATAGCCAAAGAATGGATGCTTTTGAATTCTGGTGCTGGATGAGACTCTTGAGAGCCCCATGGACTGCAAGAAGATCAAAGAAAATCGGCCCTGAGTGCTCACTGGAAGGACAGATCCTGAAGCTGAGGCTCCAGTACTTTGGCCACCTCATGAGAAGAGAAGACTCCCTGGAAAAGACGCTGATGTTGGGAAAGATGGAGGGCACAAGGAGAAGGGGACGACGGAGGACAAGATGGTTGGGCAGTGTTCTCGAAGCTACCAGCATGAGTTTGACCAAACTGCAAGAGGCAATGGAAGACAGGAGAGCCTGGCGTGCTCTGGTCCAGGGGGTCACGAAGAGGCGGACACGACTAAACGTCTAAACAACAACAATAACTGAAAGTCTGGTGGGTCAGATGGAGACAGAGCAGACTAGAACGTAAGGGTGGGAACTGAGAGGGAGCAAACGTTGGCCGAATGTTAGGAATAACTGTCCTACAATGGCCAGTACTGTTCAGCAATAAAACAGAAAGTTGGGTTTTTCTTTGTCGGAGGCATTGGTTGGACAGCCATCAGTCAAGGATAGATGCTGTGGCTGCAGGTGGTGTACTGAGCATGGGGCTAGACTAGACGGCCTCTTTAAAAAATCCCACTCCATTACTGTATGATTCTATGATTCATAGACAGAGCATGTCTTGGTCAGTCATGCATACTGAAGTATGAAACAGAGATGAGCCACTGCTTGGTCTAAACACAAGAAGCGTTTTGTTGAGGACAGCTTATGATAGGCATTGCCTGGACCTAGACTCTTTGCAGCAAGGGTGTCTCAAATATTTGAACTTGGGGGGAGATCCCTTCCAGAATTACAAACCTCCACCCAGCCATAGCCAGGTGTAGACTCTTCACACTCAGCAGAATGTATTGGAGGGCACTGGCGGAAAAGAGGCAGTATGTAAATGTCATGAATATAGAGAGGTACGCAGCTTTCTACAAGGCCTGGGGCAGTGAGGCAACATACTAACATTAGCTGTGGCTGGATGGTCCTATATACATATTCCCTATCCCTCTGTAGCTTGGATATGGGAGATGGGTATGTTTAGCCTGGAGAAGAGCAGACAGATATGATAAAAAGGTAAAGGGACCCCTGACCATTAGATCTAGTCGTGGCCGACTCTGGGGTTGCAGCGCTCATCTCGCTTTATTGGCCGAGGGAGCCAGCGTACAGCTTCCAGGTCATGTGGCCAGCAGGACTAAGCCGCTTCTGGCGAACCAGAGCAGCGCACGGAAACGCCGTTTACCTTTCCGCCAGAGTGGTACCTATTTATCTACTTGCACTTTGACGTGCTTTCGAACTGCTAGGTGGGCAGGAGCAGGGACCAAGCATTGGGAGCTCACCCTGTCACGGGGATTTGAATAGCCATATTCAAATGTTTTCAAAGGCCTGTCACATGGAAGATGGAGCAAGTTTGTTTTCTGCTGCTCCAGAGGGTAGGACCTGAACCAACAGACTGAAATGACAAGAAATGAGATTCCGACTGAACATCAGGGAGAAGTTTCTGGTGGTAAAAGCTAGTTGACTGTGGAACGGACTCCTTTGGAAGGTTCTGGGCTCTCCTTTGGTGGAGGTTTTTAAACAGAGCTTGGATGGCCAAATGTCAGGGATTCTTTAGCTATGATTCTGGCACTGCAGAGGTAGAACTAGTTGAGCCTTGGGGGAGGGGGGTGTTTCCCTTCCAACTCTATGATTCCGTGGTTAGGGAATTTCATCCAAGCAATTTTTCCTGTTGACTGATTGATTGAATTTATATACCGCTCTATACCTAAAGGCCTCAGGGCGGTTCACAGAACAAAATCAAAATATAAAATCACAAAATATATGTCAGGGAACTGCCATCAGAGCCAGAAGCAGAGGGAAGGCTCCAGAGGGATGCCGGAGAGGGTCCCAGTAGGGAGAGAGGCAGCCCATCCGCTGGGGAAGGAAATCAGCGTAGCACCAGTGGAGGAGGGGGGCAGATGGGGGAATCGGAGAGAAGGCTCCAGGACTCTTCGCAGGAGACCAGCAGGGAGAGCACGGGTCCTCCGCCGCCCACACCCTCCCTGCGCAGAAGACTTCCGTGCAGGGAGAGTAGGAGGAGACTGGGCGTCAAAGAACTTCTTTGCTGGAAGAAGTTCAAGAAACGCCCACTGACGGATTCTGCCAGCGATTGAGACAGCCACGGATGGGTGGCTGTCCGGACAGAAAGGGTTCACCCAGGAAACCCAGCCAGGTGTGGCGCCAACTTACGCATGAGCAACCCCCTAGAACCATTACAATATATAATCAAAATAAAAACAACAACCCAATAACGCCCCCCCCCAAAAAACCCACCACATTTTAAAAGGGCATAGGACGTCAATCAAATCAGCCAACGGCCTGGTTAAAAAGGAATGTTTTTGCTTGGCGCCTAAAGGTGTAAAATGAAAGCGCCAGGTGAACTTCCCTGGGGAGAGCATTCCACAGATGGGGAGCCACTGCAGAGAAGACCCCGTTCTCGTATTGCCACCCTCCGGACCTCTCAAGGAGGAGGCACACAAAGGAGGGCCTCAGAAGATGATCTCACCCTAATTCCTCTTTCCTCCTGTCATCTCCCTCTCTACTCTGCTGGAAGCTCTCTAGGGCTTGCTGCTAGCACTGTACCCAGTCAATGACAGCAACACACCTTTTCAGCAACTGCAGGAAACCAGTCAACTCTGAACCATCGCCCCTTTATTTACAAAGTTAAACTAATGCAAAGGCACCATGCGTCCATGAATCAGTTCTGCTTGGCATATCCCCCCCCCCCCAGCTATGACTGATGTGTCCTGTGATGGTAAGCATAAAACCTAAGAAGAGCCTGGCTGCTGGATTGAGCCAAAGGTTCTATCCTATGCTCACAGTGTCTGTTGGAAGAATGAACTGAGGATAACAGCAGTGATCTCCCCACTAGCGACTCCCAGCAGCTGGAATGTGGAGGCATTTACTGCCTCCAACAGTACGTCTGTGTGCCAAAGAATGGATGCTTTTGAATTCTGGTGCTGGAGGAGACTCTTGAGAGTCCCGTGGACTGCAAGAAGATCAAACCTATCCGTTCTGAAGGAAATTAGCCCTGAGTGCTCACTGGAAGGACGGATCCTGAAGCTGAGGCTTCAGTACTTTGGCCACCTCATGAAAAGAGAAGACTCCCTGGAAAAGACCCTGATGTTGGGAAAGATGGAGGGCGCAAGGAGAAGGGGACGACGGAGGACGAGATGGTGGGACAGTGTTCTCGAAGCTACCAGCATGAGTTTGCCCAAACTGCGGGAGGCAGTAGAAGACAGGAATGCCTAGCATGCTCTGGTCCATGGGGTCACGAAGAGTCGGACACGACTAAACGACAAATGACCTTTCTGGCTCCACTACTTGCAGGAACCCCCCTCCCCCAAATAACTAGCACACCCCATCCCAAGGGAGAGACGGTCCAGTCGGAGAACAACTGAGGTTGTGTCAGCTGCTGGCCATCCGACCTGCCAAGGCAGGTTGCTCACTATGAGGAGTGTTTTCTCACATGGAGCATGCACAGAACAATTTGTTGCCTCTAATCACAAGAACACTGCGTGGCGGCGCTGAGGTTGGCATGACTCCTTCCTCCACAGGCAGCCTCCTGACGAATATCAAAAAGCAGGGCGGGGAAGGCAAGGGCGAAGACAAGGGAGTGGGAGATTTCACTCAACAGGAGTGCTTGATGCCCGCACATCCCCGCCTCACATCAAGGAGCTCTCTGAGTCACATCCACACACGCAGCCACTTCCCCCAGCCTCACCCCAGAGCAGCTACACAGAAGCGCTGCCTGCCCACCCACCCTCATCGGCACGTGCTGCATTAATAAATCAGGAAGAGTTTAGTCTTTGCAAAGCATGCAGCATGGGGGTGGGTTCTTGTTTGTTTGTTTGTTTATTCATTCATTTTTAAATATTTTCAAAAGCTTGCTGGTCTCCAGTTAAAAATCAGCACAGTGAGAAAGAGGAGGGGATGTGGGAAATGACAGGGCTTGCCTGAGAAATTTCAGCTCCTGAGGCTGAACAGCAAATGATGTCTCTCCTCGCTCTACCACCACATCTCGGCCACCACCATACCACGACAAGGTGCATTTATTATTAATTAATTTATATAAGTGGTACCTTGGTTCTCAAACTTAATCCGTTCTGGAAGTCTGTTCCAAAAGCAAAGTGTTCCAAAACCAAGGTGTGCTTTCCCATCAAAAGTAATGTAAAATGGATTAATCCGTTCCAGACTTTTAAAAACAACCGCTAAAACAGCCATTTGACATGAATTTTACTATCTAACGAAACCATGGAGCCATAAAATTAAAGCAATAAACAATGTACTGCAGTCACACAATCAATCAATCAATCAATCAATCAGTAGCTGAACTGGGTTCCACACAGTCTCAAAAAAAAAGAGCCACAAAAACGCAAATAGCAAAAACACAGACCTCACCTCAGCGAAACACTCCAAACGGAAGCGTGGCACTCAAATTGTCAGTGTAACACTCCAAATGGAAGTGTAACACTCCAAATGGAAGTGTGGCACTTAAATCGGAAGTGTAGCACTCAAAACAGAGCATGTTCAACTTCCGAAAAAAGTTCGCAAACCAGAAAACTTACTTCCGGGTTTGCAGTGTTTGGGTTCCAAGTTGTTTTGAGTACCAAGATGTTTGAGAACCAAGGTACCACTGTACTGCTCGTGTGCCAGAACAGCTTCTAAGTGGCATACAACCATAATTAAAAACACACATTAACATTCAAGCAGCCTTAATTAAAACAGACAATAAAGCAAAGAGCTAAAAAGCATAGCAATTAAAACAGGTCTTCTAAAAAGCAATAAAACCACAAGTTTCAGGGGCATGCTTGCCTCATCCAAGAGCGTCTTCAGGAGCCAGTACTGGCTGGATGACGGCCAGTGCTTTTTCTGTCTTTCTGGGGGCACTCAAGGGTACGCAGTACAGGCACCTGGTTAAAAATGTGGCAGTTACTGTAACAACTTCATGGGGAGTACAGTGGTACCTCAGGTTACAGATGCTTCAGGTTACAGACTCCGCTAACCCAGAAATAGTGTCTCGGATTAAGAACTTTGCTTCAGGATGAGAACAGAAATTGTGCTCCGGCGGCGCGGCAGCAGCGGGAGGCCCCATTAGCTAAAGTGGTGCTTCAGGTTAAGAACAGTTTCAGGTTAAGAATGGACCTCCGGAACGAATTAAGTTCTTAACCCGAGGTACCACTGTACTGGTATCTTTTTTTCCTATAAGAAAAGCACTGATGGTGGCACAGAATGCAGTTCCCAAGGCTAGCTACCTTTGCCCACCTGAGGCTGAAAGTCCCACCAACATCTCTCCCTGGGAGTAAAAGCACACCTAGCAATGAATTAAAACAAATGGCAACCTGCTTCCCTTTCATGACACCCAAAATCATCTGCCTTACTCTGCCCAACAGGGACACAAGGGCATGTTGGATCTGAATGTGAGTTGCTACAGCCTGTTAATCCTCACAGGGGTATACACCTGGGGGACAGACACAGAACTAGACTGAACTATCTGTTAGGGGCCCTTGTTATTTTTAATGGAAAGCTGGGGAAATATGTGCTATTTTAAGCTGTTTCGGTCGAATGGGCCCCTGCTCCAATCGTGGTAGCCCAGTGCCCTAACCTGAACCCTGAGTCTGCACCTCACAAACACTCTGCTCACCTGCCCCAAGATGGCTCGATTTCTGACAGCACTAAAAGTTATGAAGCCTTTTCCGCAGAAAGACCATGAAGCTGAAATTTCCACAGCGACAAAGTGGACAAGAAAACTTAAGAGAAGCAACTTCTGGGGATATGGGTCTGGGGTAACACATGACCAGCATGTGCCCAGGTGGTGTCAGGTTCTGCATGGGCAGCCTGGAGGTGTCTTCGCTGCTGCTGCCACCACTGCTGTGAATTCCTCCAGGAGGTTTAGGGGCTGGGAAATTTATTCGCAGCAGCAAAGTGTGAAGAGCTAAACAGTTCCTCACTGCCGCCTACTTCCTTTTGGTTATGAGAAAGCTGCAAACAGCCTGGCTCCTGACAACAAGCTGTATTTTTAATGAAGGAGGAAACAACAACAAAATATAAACCCCACAAGCTCATTCTCATACAAACACGGGGCTGCCCACTGGTCAGCAAAAAGATTAGCAATCTGAAATCAAACCCATTCCATGCCTCCACCCTAGTGCGCACACCGTTTCCCAAATTCACAAGACTGGCTTTAAAAATCATTGTCTAATTATTTACATACCACATTGGCCACAAGCAAATATGTGCTCAAAGTGGCTCACACAAAAATCACAAGTCTAACTACACTAACTACAGTAGTAATGCTGTAGTTAGAACACAATAAAGCAGATATCATAGCAATGCAGCACTAGGAAAATTAATAACCAACAATTAACAGTTCATTTAAGAACATGAGAAGAGCCTGCTGGACAGTGGCCGATATTCTCACAGTGATTAAAAAGTTGTAAGCAGGATTCAAGCACATGAGCACTTTCTTCCCTCCTGGGGTTTCCAGCAACTGGTACTGTACTTGGAAGCATCCCTGCCTCTGACTATACAGACAGAGCAATAGCCATTGCAGCCAGCAGCCATCAATAGCTCTCTCCTCCTCCATGAATTTGTCTAATCCTCTTTTAAAGCTCTCCAAGGTTGGAGAGTCCTCAACTTCCTGAGGGAGTCCATTCCACCGCAGAACAGCTCATGCTGTAAGAAAGTTCTTCATGATGTTTGGTCAGAATCTCCCTTTTTGTAACTCGAAGCCATTGGTTCGGGTCCTCCCTTCTGGAGTAAGAGAAAACAAGCTTGCTCCATCTTCCATGTGACAGCTCTTGAGATATTTGGCTATCATATCTCTCTCAGTCTCTTTTCCAGGCTAAACATCCCCAACTCCTTCAACTGTTCCTCCAAAGGCTTGGTTTCCAGACCCTTGGTCGCCCTCCTCTGCACCCATGCCAACTTATCAACACCCTTCTTAAATTGTGGCGCCCAGAACTGGACACAGGATTCCAAGTGTGGTCTGATCAAGGCAGAATAGAGCCCTTGATCTGGACACTTGACTTCTGTTGATTCAGTCTATTAGCTACCCCCACTGCGTCACACTGTCGACTCATGTTAAGCTTGTGGTCTACTGACCCCTAGATCCTTTTCACATGGACTACTGGCAAGCCAGATGTCTCCCATCTTTGTGCAGCTGGCTATTCCTGCCCAAGTATGTATGTTATAAATATGTATGTTAAACATGAATACAGCTTACCAATAGGTCAAGCTGCAAATATCCATTAAGCAACTCTCTTGTTAAGGCTCCTAGGGAATTGAGGGTGGAGAAACACAAGTGAAAGTAACCACCCCCTGATGGCATTCAAAGAATCTCTCACATCTCACAGTTGTTCAGTTATTTTTAAAGTAATAAAACTCCATAGCCCAGACCTAAGAGCCGCTCAGCCGGGGAGGGTGCACAGTTCTTCAGCTTAACAATATCTGAGCATGCTTAATTCCTGGGAGATGCACTCACAAGTTATTTATTTATTTATTTATTTATTTACAACATTTCTTACCCAACCTTCACTGTAAGGGCAGATAACAACATTACAGCATACAGACTGAAAAACAGATAAAGCTATTATAATTGTAAAACAAACAAACCGGCTCTGAATGGAACAGAACAGCATAAATCCAAAGAACAAGGTGGGTCCCGCAAAACAGAACATATCAACCTATCAAAGGCTAGAGGAAAGAGCCACCTGCCAGGAGGAGAGATGAGGAGAGATACGGGACAACCAAGCTAATCTGAGGCACTAAGGTCACATCCACACCACACCTGTGGATCTAGAATTGGCCTCCACAGTCACTTACGGCCTTGCTGATATGGCCGTGTTCATGGAAGACAATCTTACTCGGCTACAAGTGATCGCCAAAGAAGAAGAAAATTTAGCTATGATTCCTGCATTGCAGGGGTTTGGATCAGATGACCCCTTGGGTCCCTTCTAACCCTGCAATTCTATCATTCTCTTGGAAGTGCAAGGCTTCCAAAGAATCCTGGGAAATGTAGTTTACCCCACACAGAGCTATAGTTCCCAGCATCCTTAACAAACTACACTTCTCAGGGTTCTTTGGGGGAAGCCATGTGCATTAAATGTACAGTGTTTGGCTCCACCTCTTCCTGAATTGATTGCATTCAAATGGGTCCTTGGGTGGGAGGCCCGTATTGGCTCACAGGCAGCCCCCTCCCCAAGGGGAGATCCAGACCCAGGGGGCAGCTCTTTAATCAGGCACAGATGCCATCTCCACATCTTCATGTCGGAGGCCCTAGGAATGCCATCCACAGCATGAGGGCTTAATTCACCTGCTCATCTTTCCAGGGTGATTCCTATCATCCCTCAGCGATGCCCTTCTGCATAGCAGAAACAAGCCACACAAAATAAGAAGCAGACACAAACACCCCGCCACCAGAAATGACGACATCCAGAAGCCAATGGGGGAACATTTCAACCTGCCAGGACACTGGATAAATGACCCTCAAATAGCCGTCTTGCAGCAAAACAACTTCAGAGGGAGACTGAAGCTCTGTGAAAGCGCTGGGTAGATCAAGTGTTTCAGGGCTATCCAAGTCAAAGGATTTTTAGCACACTCTTTGGGTAATGGTGCCAGGATCAAGAACTGTTTTGTGAATTACCACTGCTAAGTATGAGATTATCACTACCTGCAGCCTCCCCACATTTCTTTTCCCTCTGACCTCACTTTTTACAACCCCCACCCTGCAGCAAAACCATATGGTTTATATACCTATGACTCAGGATGAATCTGATGAAGTGGACTCTGGTCCAAAAAAAAATCTTATGCCGTAAGAAATGTGTACCAGTCTTTTAAGATTCCGCAAGACCGTTTGTTGTTTTGGCTGGAAAAGAGTCACACAGCTCCTCCTGTGGAAATTAAGAACTTTGCAACTTGTAAGAACCAGTACCTGAATTTGCTACCTTCCTCTTCCCTCCCCATACTTTCCCATCACATTTGTGGTTGTGCCTTTTAGACTGCAGCCACAGGTAGGGATTTTATTGTTTTTTTTAACATGTGCATCGTGCTAATAAAATTTAGAGGTTTCGTTGTTGTTATTGTTGGCATCCGTCTGTCTCAAGAGACAATGGAAAGCGCCTCCAGGTGTGAAGTCAAACTGCTTTGCTAGCAGCACTGAAGAGACCTCTGCATGATGCAAGCCTGGGCAAAACTGGCACTTTTACAAGTTTTACATAATGCCCCCACCACATCTGTAAGAACTGTAGTGTAGCAGCACCAACACTTTGGAACTCCCTTCCTATTGATATCAGATAGGCACCCTCACTGTTCTTTTCGGCGCCTGAATACATTCTTAATTTAGACAAGTCTACCCAGTTGTGTGGGTGGCACTGTGGGTTAAACCACAGAGCCTAGGGCTTGCCGATCAGAAGGTCAGCGGTTCTAATCCCCGTGACGGGGTGAGCTCCCGTTGCTCGCTCCCTGCTACTGCCAACCTAGCAGTTCGAAAGCACATCAAAGTACAAGTAGGTAAATAGGTACCGCTCCAGCAGGAAGCTAAACGGCGTTTCCGTGTGCTGCTCTGGTTCGCCAGAAGTGGCTTATTCCTGCTGGCCACATGACCCAGAAGCTGTACGCCAGCTCCCTCGGCCAATAAAGCGAGATGAGCGCTGCAACCCCAGAGTCGGTCACAACTGGACCTAATGGTCAGGGGTCCCTTTACCTTTACCCAATTGTGTAGAAAGCTTGCATGCGTTTTACTTTGTGGTGTCCAAACTTTTTTCAAAGAGGGCCAGATTTGATGAAGGGCCATGGGGGCCAACCAAAGTTGTTGACCTTTTGAAGTTGTTGAACTTTTTCTAGGATTTTACCTCAAAATCAATAGCCCCCCTCCCCACACTCACAATTTAAAGGCCATAGATTGGGGTGCCCAAACTTTTTTCAAATAGGGCCAGATTTGATGAACATGCGTGAGGGCCGACCAAAGTCGTTTAGCTTCTTTTAGGATTGAAGTTGTTAAGGTTTCTTTAGGATTTTACCCCAGGAAATAAACTGCCACAGGGGCCAGATTAAACCAACCGGTGGGCCGGATTAGGCCCCCGAAACGGACTTTGGACATGCCTGGTTAGTCTATTCTCTTTTGGCTTTTAACTTTCAGTGTATTTTAAAATATGGCTTTCAATGTTTTAACTTTTTGTAAACCACTTTGAGTCTTTTCCTGAACAGCCAAGGAGTCTATAATTTTTTAATGAAACAAATAAATAAAACAAACAAATAGAAGTGGATTGTCTGTTGCTCAGGGCAACATGTTTTTTAAAGGGAAGACAGCAAAATAATGTGGGAGGTGTGTGTCCCCCACAAATTTTTTTTACCTGTAAGCTCACAAAGGCTGCTGGGATGCAGCGCAGTCAGTTGGGGCAGTAAAATGTGGCTGGTCTTGCAAGCTATAAAATGGGTACGTCGTTCAAGTGTTATCAGTCCTGCCATTCCAGGAAAGGCCCCCTGAAAAGAAAAGAAAAATGGCTGGAGGATCTCCGTGCCAGGGACATGATTTGAACCCGTTCCTTAGCAAATTCCTACCCATCTGAGATCCCCCAATTTTGTTAGTGGTGACTGAGAGCGTATATAACATATTGACACAGTGGTGGGATGTGCAAAAAAAGGTTAAACCTCCCTGCCCAGCCCAACGCCATGACAGAAGTACAAATCCCTCCCTTCCTCCCTGCTCATTACATCATAGCTGTCAAGTGTCCCTTATTTGAAGGGACAGTCCCTTATTCCAGCGCCATGTCCCGCTGCTGTCCCTTATTGATGGATGTCCATTAAATGTCCCTTAAATGACGTCCCTTAAATTTCAAAGGAAGCAGCTCCTCTCTCTCCCTCCCTCCCTGCAGGCCAGGGAGGAGGGAGGCTCCAACTGTGTTGCTTGGCTGCGTTGCTCACCCAATAAGAAGTCTAAGAACGACCTGCGGGGTGGAGCTTGCATGCCTTGTGTGTGGCTAGTTAATGCAAGCTGAAGAGGTTTTTGAATGCTGGACGCCATTTTCTTGCACGTGCTGCTGCAAACTTTGCAGTGCAAAGCCAGGCTGGGGAGCCATCTTAAGTTGAGACTGCATAGGCCTTGTGGTGCATGTGATTCAGATTCTATTCAGTTGAACCTCTGGTTGCAAAGTTGGTTGGACAGTGTTCTCGGAGCTACCAGCATGAGTTTGACCAGACTGCAGGAGGACAGGAAGACTGGAGTGCCTGGAACAGGTGAAGCTGCAGGTCCCTTATTTTCTTTTTTAATGAATATTTATTAGGATTTTCAATAACAAAACAAAAACAAAAATAGACCAAAAAAATGACAAAAATACAAAACTTAAAAACAATTAAAAACACATAGAATTTCAATTGCTTATTTTCCTTTAAATTGTTTCTCAGACCTGCTCACACCTCCCCTTCTTGTATTCCAGTTTAAATTATTAGCTCAGCAAATCCTTATTACTTATTTCTCAACTTTACTTAATAATTTATTTTAACGTTATTATTTTACTTTTTCTCTTTCTTCCATTTCCTTAATTTATTTTTGAAAACCTTATCTTCATTTAATTTAGACCATTTTAAAGACCAGTTTTAACTTATCCAAACTTAAACATCAATGCTTATCCATCAGTACTCATTCTTAAACATTTTTCCTAATGTCGACCAAACTTCCCTTCTACGACTTTCCCAATTTTCATACCAATAGCAAAACAATATATAAACAGAACAAATTATAATTGTATATGCTTTGGATTCCCAGACTCCACCCACCCCTTGCAGGTCCCTTATTTTCAAGGCTGCTGGTAAATCTGTAAGTTGACAGCTATGCATTACATTGACAATTTAATGGGTGGCCACACTGCTACGTGGCCTCCAGATGGTTTACTCATGGGTGAATGTGGCCCCTGGGCTCAGTCGGACCAGGCAGCCCTGCTTTGAAAGGACACCGGAATTAAAATCCATCACAAATGGGCTTCATTTTCCTCTGTTTTTCTGGGTTGTTTTCCATTTTGCTCATTCCCCTGACATCAGATTTTCTATTTCTCTCTCTCTGAAAATGTGTAAATATGCAGTACTATATATATCTGTAGGAAATACCCCATTAGAAATATGTGTGTGTGTACACACAGTCTTTCTCCTAGGGTATTTCCTACAGAGCTTGTGGTTTCTGCTGCGGTTGCTCCCCTTCTAAAACAAACTTTATCAGGAATTTCCTGTTGTTTAGTGATTGCCCGGTTTAACTTCCTTCTTTTCCTTTTAACGCTTTGGGCAAGCTCTTGGTTCCCTGTGTAGCACCCTGCTTGTGGTTAACGCTTAGCTGGAATGAAATATTCAACGCAGCAATAGAGAAATTAAAATAGTAATTTATTTGTCAGACAAATAAATATGAGGCACAGTGGTATATGGTTACCAAGCTCTGGCCTGGCCTCCTGCCATTCTGGCCAGCACTTATATTTCCTTAATCCAGCCCCCTTGCTCCTCCTGTGGCTGCCTCTGTCCAATCAGCCTGGTTGAAATTCCTATTGGCTGTTTGCTAGAACCAATCACAAAAGATACACCCATTTCCTTCTGTCCTTTTATGGGAAACAAAAAGCTATATATTCTTCTATCTATAAATGACAAATAAGTAGTAATATATCTTACATGTGTCTCAACAAGGAACCTTAATTACCAGCTCACCTCGCCCTATTGCCCTCCAAAACAGATGGTTAATCTTAAATTTTTATCTTAAACAGATGTCAAGGATCATCATTGAAAGATCTCCTTCTCTTGAAGGTCTTTTAAACAAAGGCCTGACAACCATATGTATGCTCTAATGATGTTTCCTGCTTGGCAGGGGGGGCTGGGCTGGTGGCTGATGGCCCCTGTGATCTCTTCCAACTATATGAAATAAGAATCTAGCATAAGGATTTAACATTTCTTAGCTTCTAATTCCTTTGCATAATTACATTTAAGCCAATATATTTAATACATAACATAAATAACCTTTTAAAAGGAAAAGAAATCTTAAAAGGATCTCAGTTTAAGAAAGAAACAACTTTAGAAAAAGACTTCCCAAAATACTCTCTTCCTTTCTGCCAGCTAGATGCTTTTCCATTGCTCTTGACCTTTGAACCTTAGGAAAATATGGCTCAAGTTTAATGGGAGGCACATGGTTTTATTTTACTATTTACCCACTCTTAATTATGTTTTTCTCTGCTTTTTTATCTTCTGTAATATGTAGGGTCAGTGTAACCTTGGCTGTCAGCCTGTAATTTCCTTTGAATTTGAGAATTGTTTTCTGCTATAAATCAGGGGCCCCCCTTGTCCAGGAGGAAAAACATTGCCAAGGTTCTTAGGCAGCTGCTCTTCTGCCTGGCATGAACATTTGAAAATCTTTAAGCTCATTTTAAAATACAGGCCCTGATCAAGCCTCAATAAAAATGCAGGCTTATGATTAGATGCCTCACCTGCTTTGCTCAATCATTTGATTTTCCTGCAAGCTATTAGGGGGAATCAGCCTGGTTTTCCCTCTGCTCACTCTATTATTTTATTTTATATCCTTCGTGTTTGCCTCGCTCCTGTCCCATCATCTGGTCTGATCCAGCAGCCGTGCCCTTAATCATGGCTATTATTTTTATGGTAGAAAATGGCAGTTACAGGTGCCTCACAACATCCACATTGATAATAAATCCAACAGCACACGCACTTTGGAACTCCCTGCCTATTGACATCAGGCTGCCCTCTTTGGGGCACCTGCTAAAATACATTTTTTTAGGCAAACCTGCCCAGATATCATAGACATGTGTTACCATCAGGCTATTATTACCTTAATCCTAGCTTTATATGCATTAGGGGGGGGGATGTTTTTAAATAGTTCTCTTTTTTTTAACCGGCTTTGCTAATATCTGTTATTTTTAATCAAAGGATGCATCAACTTTCTTAAATAAATTAAATTAAACGGCAGAACTGGAAACGTTGAGCAGAAAACTGTAAGATGGGCGAAACTGAATTCTGAGGTAAAACCTGAGGGGTCACGTGGCCTTTTGGGCGGGAAACACTCGCAGCACCCTTCCCCCACCCGACCTCTGGCAACGAACACGCTCGGCGAGGGGAAAAGGCGGGAACAATCTGCGCATGCGTTCCCAGAGGTTGGGGGGGGGAGAAACCAGGCTACCGTCGGCTACTCATGGGCCGGCGAAGTGGAAGGAGACGGCGCGCCTGCGCACTGAAAGCACGTGAAGCCCCCCCCCTTCCTCCCCGCGCGGCTTCAACGCCTCCCTCGGCTTGGGAAGCCGGAGCACGCGCAGTCGACGCGAGGTGGCGAGCTTCCCGGCGCGCCTGCGCGTAGCGGTTCAGGGGGCGTCAGCGGCGAGGGCGAATGGGGTGGGATCGAAAGGTCGCCGGGAGAGGGCGGGGGGAAGCCCCAGCCGGAGGAGAGCGGAGCATGCGCCGTGGGGGGCGGCAGGGCGCATGCGCGGCGGCGGCGGCGGCGCTGACAGGGAGCGAGGCGGCTGAGGTGCGCGCCCGGATGGCGGCGTCCGGGGCGAGGAAGCCCAGCTCCCCGCGGGACTCGGAGGCCGAGGTCTGGTCCCGCCGGGTGAGGGAGCTGGTCAGCTCCGAGCCGGCCAGCCGGCTCTGCTTCGAGTGCGGCCAGCGAGGCGTCACCTACGTGGACATCACCATCGGCAGCTACGTCTGCACCGCCTGCTCGGGGGCGCTGTGAGTGCGGCGGGGGGCGGGGCCACGCCGCTATGCGCGAGCCGAGGGGGCGGGGCCACGCCGCTATGCGCGAGCCGAGGGGGCGGGGCCACGCCGCTATGCGCGGGGGCGGGGCTATGTCTCTTGGGGGCGGGGCCAAGGGCGACCCTTCCTCAACCTGGCGCCCTCCCAGCTTCGTCAGGGACCCCATCAGGGAAGGGGTTAATGGTTATAATAATATAACGATAATTTATTATTTATACCCTGCCCATCTGGCTGGGCTTCCCCAGCTAATCTGGGCTGCCTCCAACAGAGTATTAAAATACAGTGGTCTATTAAACATTAAAAGCTTCTCTAAGCAGGACTGCCTTCAGATGTCTTCTAAAAGTCAGATAGTTTTTTATTTCCTTGACATCTGATGGGAGAGCGCCACCACCGAGAAGGCCCTCTGCCTGGTTCCCTGGGTTAATGGTTATAATGTAATAATTTATTATTTATACCCCACCCATCTGGCTGGGCTTCCCCAGCCACTTTGTGCGGCTTCCAACCAAATATTAAAAACAATACAGCGTCAGGCATTAAAAACTTCCCTGAACAGGGCTGCCTTCAGATGTCTTTGAAAAGTCAGGTAGTTGTTTATTTCCTTGACATCTGATGGGAGGGTGCCACCACCGAGAAGGCCCTGTGCCTGGTTCCCTGTAATCTCGCTTCTCACAATGAGGGAACTGCCAGAAGGCCCTTGGAGCTGGACCTCAGTGTCCGGGCTGAACGATGGGGGTGGAGACGCTCCTTCAGGTCTACTGGGCCTTTGAGGCCGTTTAGGGCTTTCAAGGTCTGCACCAACACTTTGAATTGTGCTCGGAAACGTACTGGTTTGTTTGTGTTGTTGCCCTTGTTTTTATTATGTGTTTCGATCTTCTGATCTACAGATGAAGGGCAGTATACAAATTTAATAAATAAATAATATAAATAATAATATCAGCCCCACAGCCAGCCGTGGCCGAGGGTTGGGGGCTGTAATCCAAAACAGCTGAGGGGCTCCAGGTTGACTGAAGGCTAGACGACCTTTGGATTTGCTTTCCATCTTTGTGACGTATATGAGACCACCTGGCAAAACCACCTGGAGGCTTAGGACGTGAGAGAGTCTACTTGCAGGAGGAGTGCAGTGGCTCCTCTAGGGCAGCATCCTGTTCTCACAGTGGCCAACCAGATGTCCCAAACGAATGGAAGAAGCCCACAAGCAGGACTTGAGCGCAACAGCATCTCTCCCCATTTGCGACCCTCGGCAAACTGCGGGAGTTATAAAGCCGCAAGTAAAATTTTAGAAACTGCACACAATTAAAAGGAGGGCGGCGGATGACGAAACAGACAGAAGGCACCGGCGATTTGGAAGAGGCCTTGTTTGCGCTTTGTGTGGGGTGCACAAGGACCTCTGGGATAGTGCGGGGTTGGTTGCGGCAAGATGGCGCAATGCACCCTGGGCCGCTCCCTGATGCTGGCCATGCTCTTTGGCCTTCGCTAGCCAGTGGGAGGCAGAGGCATCTCTTCGCTAAAACAAATAAAGAGTTTCATAAGCTCCCCTTTGAGCGGAAAGGCAGGTTAAACACCTTTTGACCAAAGTAAATAGAAACTCAGGTTGTTGCCCTGGATGGTGGGGTATGGCTGACATGAGAGGGAGGGTGGAAAAAAAGGAAATATGTGGAATACTTTTAAGCCAGCCGTTGTCAACCTGGCGAGTAAAAAGCGACATGGTAGAAGTGTGTAGAATTACGCCTGGCATAGAGAAAGAGGCCAGAGAAAAGCTTTTCTCCCTCTCTCACAACGCTCCAATATAGCCGGATGCTGGAAGATTCAGGACAGATAACTGGAAGTCCATCTTCACACAGAGCATAGTTGAACTGCAGAACTCCCTCCCACAGGGAGGGCAAATTCATGGAGCAGGAGAGAACAAATTCATGGAGCAGGAAAGGGCTTTCGATGGCTACTGGATGGTCAGAGGTAGCAATGCTTCTGAACACCAGTTGCTGGAAAGCACAGAAAGGGAGAGTTCTCGAATCCTGCTTGCAGATTTTCCTATCATGGGCATCTGCTTGTCCTCTGTGAGAACAGGATACTGGGGTAGATGGACCACTGGCCTGATCCAGCAGGCTCTTCTTGTGTTCTTAAATCGTGGTGAGTCCTTAATTTCTCTCCCCCCGGCCCCACCGAGATTGCCCAGATCCCTAATCCAGGTCTGCTCCCTGAGGAAGTTCTCCCCACATGGGCTTCACAGTTCCTCCTCCGTGGCATTCTGGAAATTTCATTTCCCACCCTCTTAATAATTAACTGCCACAGGCAGAGATAATCCTTGCATCAGCAGGTCAGAGCGCTATGGGACAGGGCCATGAGGAGCCCACTGGGGCAGAGTCGACATCTAGGCTCTCCTCCCCGAGGGCCCAGGCCTCTCCTGGATTCTGCAGCTCAGGATGAACAGCACTCCTGGCAGCTCAGAGAGCTGTCAACATCACTCTCTTCACCAAGGTGTCTCTGTTGCAAAAGCACTCACAGTTTGCTGAACTCAAAGGCCTGGTTTCTCCTGCTCTCCCCTAGAGAGTATCTACTCAGTGGCTATAATCATAGAATCCTAGAGTTGGAAGAGACCACAAGGGCCATCGAGTCCAACTCCCTGCCAAGCAGGAAACACCATCAGAGCACTCCTGACATATGGTTGTCAAGCCTCTGCTTAAAGACCTCCAAAGAAGGAGACTCCACCACACCCCTTGGCAGAAAATTCCACTGTCAAACAGCTCTTACTGTCAGGGAGTTCTTCCTAATGTTTAGGTGGAATCTTCTTTCTTGTAGTTTGGATCCATTGCTCCGTGTCCGCTTCTCTGGAGCAGCAGAAAACAGCCTTTCTCCCTCCTCTATGTGACATCCTTTTATATATTTGAACATGGCTATCATATCACCCCTTAACCTCCTCTTCTCCAGGCTGAACATGCCCAGCTCCCTTAGCCGTTCCTCATAAGGCATCAGCAGGTGCTTTTCTCTTTGCTGTGATTCCTGCATTGCGGCAGGTTTGACTAGGTGAGCCTTGCGAGGGGTCTACAGTTCTGTGCTTCTTCTCCCCACTCGAATGCAGCCGTGGCCTGAACCCCCCTCACCGGGTCAAGTCGATCTCCATGACGACCTTCACGGAGAGCGAGGTGCAGTACCTCCAGACCCGTGGGAACGAGGTGAGTCGGGGGCCACCTGGGGCCTTCGTGGCAGTTGCGTCCTGCTTTCTCATAAGTACCGTATATATAAGACAATTTATAATAGCAAGGTGGCGAGCTCGGTTTGGTGACTGAGGAGGCCAACGGAAGGCACAAGTGAGGTTTCAGAGGGGGGACAGGTGATAGTCCTCTCCTGCTGTACTCACTTCCCAAAGAACCTCCAGAGTTCTGAACTGCAGCTTATTCCTCATATGCATTGATAAGAACCTATATCTTTTAGTGCAGCAGTACCTAAACTTTGGAACTCCCTGCCTATTGACATCAGGCAGGCGGCTTCCCCATACTTTTCCAGCTCCTGCTAAACAGCATTCTTGTTTAGGCAAGCCTGCCTGGTCGATTTGTGTTTTAATCCCCTCTTAGTTTAATTTTTTTTCATTATATAGTAGCTTTTATTGATGATTCTGTTGTTTCTCTCTCTCCCTTTGAGTTGCCCCTTCTCTTACAAGCAAGCAGTGTCTAAATCTTACGAAGTAAATAATTCTGGGCCCCCTCCCCACCCCAGGCCTGTCGGAAGATCTGGTTGGGCACCTTTGACTCGCGGACGTCTCTGCTGCCAGATTCCCAGGACCCTCAGAAAGTGAAGGAGTTTCTGCAGGAGAAATATGAGAAGAAGAGATGGTGAGAATGACAGGAGCCTGTCCTTCAGGGGGAGCTCAAATCCCAGGAGCTTACTGGGTGGTAAAGGACTCAGATGAAATTCTGCAGACTGGCGTGGGCTGTTTATTTTCACATCTTACTCCAAAGGCCAAATGTTGACTTTTCACCCACCCAAGGAATGAGAGGGTGGGGAGATTATCCCGGGCGGTGGTCTATCTTCTCCTCTGGCTTCCCCCTGCAGGTACATCTCCCCGGAGCAAGCCAAAAGCCTGCCCTCGCTGACATCCCAAAGCTCCACGGTGGAAGTGAAGACGCTGCTGGGAGACTCGGGGGCGATGCCTACAGCAGCCAAGCCTAGCCAGGTTGGGAGTATCGGGCATCCTTCTGGCTCGACTAAGTCGCTCAGAAATTCTTTCCATTCGCTGGCCAGCCCAGGCTAGGCCCCTACCCTGTTTCACAAGCACTGATATCAGGTTTCTGACAGCTGTTGGGGAGTAGCAGGGCAGGGGGCGCGTGGGCTGTAGTTTGTAGTGTTTGGGGCTTGTGTAATTTGGAGAAAAGACGAGCAAGGGACAGAAACGAGAAGAAATTCACAGAGGATAAGGCTGTCTGTGGCAGCTAGCGGCTAGCCACAATGTTGACATGACAGAGGGTTATAAGATGAAGATTCGCCTGGAGATAGCGGATAGAGGAACATTTTCCTCCCTCTCTCGTCATAGCACCAGAACTGAAGCTGAATGCTGGGAGATTCAGGGCGGGTGAAAGACTGCCATGCAGTGCCCTGTTAATCTATGGAAATCCCTCCCACAGGAGACAGGTAGCCACCAAGTCAGATTAGCCTCAGCCAGAGCCAGGGCCTTTTCAGCACTGGCTCCGGCCTGGTGGAATGCTTTGTCTCATGAGACCAGGGCCCTGCGGGATCTGATTTCTTTCCGCAGGGCCTGTAAGACAGAGTTGTTCCGCCTGACCTTTGGCTTGGAATTAACTTGATCCCCTCCCCCTCTTTCTTTTTTCCTTTCTCCTTCTGTGATGGAACTCCTATTTGGGGACTTCCCTGGCTTTTTTCTGGCCCACGTAGGACCAGTCTGGATAGTTGGCCTTGGTGAAGACTTGGCGTTTTCATCCCCTAAAAAGTTTTTGCGTTTCTGCTGAAATGAGGCTGCGTTTTAATGTTGTATTTTAATCTTGTTTTTTAAGTTGTATTTCTATCAATTGTTTTACAGTGGTGCCCCACAAGACGAATGCCTCGCAAGACGAAAAACCCGCTAGACGAAAGGGTTTTCCGTTTTGGAGGTGCTTCGCAAGACGAATTTCCCTATGGGCTTGCTTCGCAAGACGAAAATGTCTTGCGAGTTTTTCCGACTCCCCCCCCCTTTTTCTAAGCCGCTTATCCGCTAAGCCGCTAATAGCGCTAATTCGCTAAGCCGTCAATGGGCTTGCTTTGCAAGACGAAAAAACCGCTATACGAAGAGACTCTCGGAACGGATTCTTTTCGTCTTGCGAGGCACCACTGTATATGTGGTGTTAGCCGCCCTGAGCCCGGTCTTGGCTGGGGAGGACGGGGTATAAATAAAATTTATTTATTATTATAAGAAGAGCCTGCTGGGTCCCATCTAGTCTAGCATCCTGTTCTCACAGTGGCCAACCTGCAAACAGGACCGAAGCACAAGAGTCCTCTCCTGTCTTGCAGTTCCCAGCGACTGGTATCCGGAAGGGGCTGCAGAGGCAGAGCAGTGCTAACGGCCACTGATGATTATGATGATGGTTAAATTTCTATCCTGCCCTTCATCTGAAGATAGCAGGGTGGTTTACAATATGACACAGAACTGCATAATATTATAACAGACAAAAGCAACACTGCTCCCTCGCCCCAGTTTAAAAGGCCATATACTGCCAAAGGTCTGGTTATAGAGGAACAATTTCACCTAGAGCCTGTCAACAACCAACAATCCATCCTGCCCCACAGAAACAGTAAAGTCTGGAACTTTGCTCAAGTTTGAAGCTTTGCTCCAGTTCAAAATAAGCATGGCGTGCCAGGGAGAACTTTGCAACGCCCGCTTCTCCTAGCCACTGTGTATTCTTTGCGTGCAAAAGCCACATAAACCTTACAATCCAGCAGTATACAGCCCAGGGCACGGTATTCTCCCTTAGCACCTCAGTGGGCCACAACTTGCTTCAGAGTGCATTTGTGGTGCATGCTGGGCTCGGGGGCGGGGGGGAGAGATCTCTTCCTGGGCAGGATCCCGGCCTTTTAAGCTGACCGGCTTTTCTTTTTACAGATTGCAGATAGGAGCCAGCCGCAGGGCCCCCAGCCAGCCAAGAAAGCCAGTATGGACCTCTTGGCTGACATCGGGGGAGACCCCTTTGCTGCCCCTCAGCCTGGACCTGCCTTCACAGCCTTCCCTGCTTTTGGGAGTGAGTAACTTCTTGCGGCTCGCGGGAGCCTCCTTATCACACCAGAGGGAGGGTGGGTGTGTCTGGCTGGGCAGTTTTGATCTGGAGGGAGTGTGTTAACTGAAGAGGCTTCAAAATGGGCATTGGGGGCGGGATCCCAAGCAACCAGGGAGTTGGGGGAGATGCCTTTTCCTCCCTAGGGAAAGAAAAATGAAAACACTGGCTTTCGGCTCTTTGACTTAGAGCAGGGTTTCCCAAACAGTCTCTGGTTGTTGTTGTTTTTTTTTGGACTACAACTCCCATCATCCCTCGGTACCAGGACCAGCGGTCAGGGATGATGGGAGTTGTAGTCCAAAAACAGCCAGAGAGCCAATAATAATAATAATAATTTATTATTTATACCCCGCCCATCTGGCTGGGTTTCCCCAGCCACTCTGGGCGGCTTCCGACAGAATATTAAAATACAATAGCCTATTAAACATTAAAAGCTTCCCTAAAGAAGGGCTGCCTTCAGATGTCTTCTAAAAGTCTGGTAGTTGTTTTTCTCTTTGGCAAGTTTGGGAAACCCTGATTTAGAGAACGGACCGCTAAGACGCGGGGTGTGCTTACAAACCTGGGGTCGGTGAGAACGTGATTCTGCAGCAGCTGGGTCATTGGGCAGATCCATCAGGCTCTTACTGCTTTCCTCTGGTATTACAAAAGAGGGGTGAAGAAGGTGTGATGGGGGGAGTATTCCTGCCTTGCCATGGGGTTGGACTGGATGACCCCCGGGGTCCCTTCCAACGCTTACGATTCTATAAGAACGTTCTCCCTTTTCTCCTAATGCCCTCAGATTTGCTTGAGGAGGTCAGAGCCCTAGACTTGGAGGGTTGGAGGCCCCTGCGATGCGGGAAGAAATCAATCGGCGGTAGATTCAGGACAGGCCAGAGAAGGAACTTAACCCATGCACAACACTGCAGCTAAATAACCCCTCTTGTGCTCTCTCTCTCTCTCTCAGGCCAGGTGCCAACCCAGGCTGCCTTCACCAGTTTCGATGCCTTTGGTGGAAGTCCTGCTGGAGTGACCTTTGGGGACGCGTTGGCCGCCAGCCACAGCCCTTTCCAGAGCCAGCCCATGGCAGCGGGGAACATGCCCCGTAAGTGCACGGTTATCATTACTACTATGTTCATAGAATCATAGAATCATAGAGTTGGAAGAGACCACAAGGGCCATCGAGTCCAACCCCCTGCCAAGCAGGAAACACCATCAGAGCACTCCTGACATATGGTTGTCAAGCCTCTGCTTAAAGACCCCCAAAGAAGGAGACTCCACCACACTCCTTGGCAGCAAATTCCACTGTCGAACGGCTCTTACTGTCAGGAAGTTCTTCCTAATGTTTAGGTGGAATCTTCTTTCTTGTAGTTTGGAGCCATTGCTCCGTGTCCGCTTCTCTGGAGCAGCAGAAAACAACCTTTCTTCCTCCTCTATGTGACATCCTTTTATATATGTGAACATGGCTATCATATCACCCCTTAACCTCCTCTTCTCCAGGCTAAACATGCCCAGCTCCCTTAGCCGTTCCTCCTAAGGCATCGTTTCCAGGCCTTTGACCATTTTGGTTGCCCTCCTCTGGACACGTTCCAGTTTGTGAATGTTGTTCATTCCATTTATATTCCGCCTCCCCTATAGTTTCTCACCCCCCCATTTTATCCTCGCAACATTTTATTCCTCCTCCTTCTCCTTTCGTCGGCAGGCGGAGACTGTTTTACTCCCACAGGCCTTTGGGAATTGACAGATTTTTTCCTACTACCTGCATTTTAACAGATTGGTTTTTGCATTGCTTTGATTCTGTTGCATTAAAGCTGAAAACATACGCCGTTTTTTTCGCTCCATAAGACGCACCTAGTTTTTAGAGGGGGGGTGCAAGAAAAAAATATTCTTTAAAGGGATCGCTGAGTAGCCTGTATGCATCCCAGGCTCTGCTCAGCGCTCCCTTTCACGAGCCGCATGGAGCGTGTGTGCGGCGCTTGCAGGCTTTCCCCCGAGGAGGGAGAAGGGCAGCCCATCACTGACGGGCTGCCCTTCTCCCTCCTTGGGGAAAAGCCCCCAAGAGCTGCACACACGCTCCACGCGGCTCCTGAAAGGGAGCGCGGCTCTTGGGGGCTTTTCCGGGAGGTGGGGGAAGGGACAGAGGGGCTAAGCCAGAAGCTAGAACAGCGAGAGGGAGCGCTGCGCAGCTGTCCCTCTTGCTGTTCTGGCTTCTGTGATAGCTGCGCAGCCTGCATTCTCTCCAGAAGATGCACACACATTTCCCCTTACTTTTTAGGAGGGGGAAAGTGCGTCTTATAGAGCGAAAAATACGGTAAAAGATAGTTTAAAATGTAACTAAGCTATTACATATTATATGTTTTTAGCTTTTTGTGTTTTACCTGCTATGTTTTAATTTGTGTAAACCAGTTCGAGTCCTGGTCTGGGAAAATGGCAAAAAGGGGGGGGGGGAGAGAGAGAAAAATAAAAATTATATTAATTTTGTATATCTTTCTTCATCAGCAGATCTCAGGGCAGTTCACAGCATAAAAATACAACATAAAATCACAAAACACACGATTAAAACAAGAACAAAGAAACACAAACCAATAACTCCCAAACAAACCCATATTAATTAATATTCTTCCTTGCAGGTGGAACCCACATGGGCGGTTTCCCCGCCTCCCCTGCTAGCCAACCAGGAGTGGGCATTCCAGACATGGGCGGGGCCTTCAGAGTGGGCGGAGTCCCAAGCAGGTAATGGGTTTCCCTCTGGATCGATTGGTTTGGGGCTGGTGGGTCTGTGACATTTCTGCCTTTGGCCAACGGGGGTGTGTGTGTGTGAGTCTAAGTGGCCTCTGGGTGCATCTCCCAGAGAGCCTTGTACTTATCTGCTTCCTCCTCTTCCCCCTCTCTCTGCCAGTATCTTTGGGGCCCTGAGCCAGTCGCCTGTCCTACCCCCGCCCAGCCCAGCCACGGCCTACGGGGGTAAGTAGTTTTCCTTCATCCTCTCGGTTCTGATGGTTGCTGCTGTTGTCATCTTCTATTTATTTGTATGCCACTTTTCCCATGGCGGTGATCAAAGTGTATTGCACCGCACCAAACGAACAATAATAAATAGAACAATTCAAAAAACAAAACAACCCCCCCCCCCCAAGAACGATTAGAAATACAGTGGTGCCCCGCAAGACGAACGCCTCGCAAGACGGAAAACCCACTAGATGAAAGGGTTTTCCGTTTTGGAGGCGCTTCGCAAAACGAATTTCTCCGACTTTTTTCCCCTTCCCCCCCCTTTTTCTAAGCCGCTAAGCCGCTTATCAGCTGATCCGATAAGCCGATAAGCCGCTAAAAGTCGCTAAGCCGCTAATAGCGCTAATCTGCTAAGCCGTCAATGGGCTTGCTTCGCAAGACGAAAAAACCGCTAGACGAAGAGAATCGCGGAACGGATTCTTTTCGTCTTGCGAGGCACCACTGTAATCATAATGTATACAGAACATAAATCCATACGAAAACAATACAGATAAGCTAAGAACTAAACGGGATAGAGAATGCACTCAGGGTCCGCTGTGTGAGCCTTCAGTTACCCACACATGAAAGATCGTCATCGTTTTAATTGTAGGCCACCCTTCCGCAGTTAAAGTCAAGCTCAAGGCGGTTCGCAACACGGAAAGATTTACATAATTACATGCATAACAAAAGTAAACATAAGCAGTGAACGGAACAGATAAAAGAAAGTACACAACCAAACGGAACGGTTTTCACGCAAGTCATAGTAAGATCTAAAAACAAATCTACAAAAAGTTAATATCGAGAGCAGCAACAAACCCCACCAAAAGAACCCTCTAAACCAGTGGTCCCAATTGGGATCTGCGTAACCCAGCCAGGAATCTGTGGCACATACCTGTCAGCTGTCTGGGACATCCCCTTTTGGGAAGTGCCCAAAAGATTGTGAGATGACAGCGCCCAAAAAAGCACCTGTTTTGGGTCGCCATGCTCTCACGCTGGTCACATGACTTGCAGGGATGCACAGCCCGGGAGATGCAGAGCCTTGGTTTTGCACTGGGACACACTGGAGGGTCTGGTGGCGCCGCTTGGCTTTTGAAAAACGGGGGGTCCGCAGTACTTGGCTAATTGGGAACCACTGCCCTAATCAGTACCCCATCCCAAGGATTTGTACCGTAATGTTACATAGAGAGAGAGAGTCACATGAGAGTCAGATAGACATAGCCAGGCATACAGAGAGTCAGATGCACAGATTTATGCACAAATTTAGGGAAGCTTTTAATGTTTGATGAACTACTGTATTTTAATATTTTGTTGGAAGCCGCCCAGAGTGGCTGGGGAAACCCAGCCAGATGGGCGGGGTATAAATAATAAATTATTATTATTATTAATAATAATAATAATAATAATATACAACTGCATCCATCGCAAAATCGCCTTCTCCTCCTTTCCCCTTGTCAGCCCTTTGTCCTGCAAAACCGTGTTTGCCGTGCGTTTCTCTACTTCTTGAATAAATACTGTTGAGCAGGAACTGATTGTGTTCACATAACGAGGCCTGTGCATGTGTGTCATCCAGCGAGGAAGTAAAATGGCGGCATGTGAAATTTTGGGGAGCGGTGCGTGTCCTAGGAACAGGTCTTCAGTTACTATGGCAAAGTCTGAGGATCCCAGGCACGTTCCTGGGGTGTAGCAGAGGCCAGTTGCTTCATCTGTGGTATAACTCGGGGCGCTTTCTGTCTCTCTCTCTCTCTCTCTGACGTCCAGCCTGCACCAATCCTTTCGCCACCTCTGCCGTTGCTCAGCCCACGCTGCCTTCCACCAATCCCTTCCAGACCAATGGCATGGGCCCAGGTAAGCCCTTCCCTACCGCCTTGAGACTCTTGGGCTCGTAGGTTTGAGCCCCATGGGGGGGGGGGGAGATTCCTGCCTTGCAGGGGCTTGGGCTAGAGGGCCCTCTGTTGTTGCCTCCTTCCAGCCGTCCTGCTGCAAAGACCATCACCTCTGCTCCGACGTAAATCAGCGACCCAGACTTCTGAGCTTCCACACCTTCTCTGAGCTACTAAGAGCAGCTACTGCTGTTTTAGCCAACTCATCAGCATACCCTTTGGAGGTTTGCCCTTTGTGGCCCTTTCAGATCTGCGTACTAGACACAAATCTTCAGCACTCATCTCCTCTTTCTTAGGAGAATGGTTGCACTCTGTATGCACCTTTTTTCATACCCCACAAATGCACACCACGCTTCCCGAGCTTGCTGCTCTGTGGAGTGTGGACCCAGGCTTCTGAGCCAGGGCACACTATCAGCAGATCGAACTGCACACACAGAATAGGCGTGAGGCTTGCGGAAACATACTACAGCTACAGATTTATTAATCATAAATCAAGACAAAGAAACATGTCTCTCTCTCGTCGTCTCAGAGAGAAGAGGAAAAGCAAAAGCTACTCACAACGGAAGTTTCCAGCAATGTAAACAGACATATAATAATAATAATAATAATAATAATAATAATAATAAATTTTATTTATATCCCGCCCTCCCCAGCCGAAGCTGGGCTCAGGGCGGCTAACAACAATCAAAATAATCCAACGATTCTAAAAACATTTCATTATAAAAACTAATCAAAATCAAATTGATGGCAACCAATAAGCAAAATTCTGTGCAGATTGCCAGAGGAGGGGGGTCAGGCTGCGCCCTGACCAAAGGCCTGGCTCTGTCTTGCAGGCCCTGCGGAAAGATATCAAGTCCCGCAGGGCCCTAGTCTCTTGGGACAGAGCATTCCACCAGATTGGAGCAGCGGCCGAAAAGGCCCTGGCTCTAGTTGAGGCCAGCCTAACCTCTCTGTGGCCTGGGATCTTCAAGATGCTTTTATTTGCAGACCGTAAGTTCCTCTGTGGGACATACCAGGAGAGGCGGTCCTGGAGGTACGAGGGTCCTAGGCCGCAACAGTTCCACACACCTGCTCCTTAAGGTGCAATGGAAATGTCAACATCCTCATGGTCCCTTCCAACTCTACAGTCCTGTGGTTCTTATCATTCGAGTGGAGGTGGGAGGGTGGAGAGAGAGACTGTGAGTCGGGCAAAGGAGGAGTAGGGGCTGGTTTTGTAAGCCGCCTTCCGCCCTGCAGGACTCTTAGAATTGTAGCGTTGGAAGGGACCCCCAAAGCGCATCTAAACCACCCTCTGGCAAGGCAGGTATCTCCCGCTGCTCCCTGCAACCCAGTTGGCAGCACCCGACCCTTCGATGGCTTTAAGAGAGTAGCAAAAGGCACCTTTGTGTAAATATACTTGGGTTAGGAAGCCACTAAGCAGCACCTGGGTGCAACAGTGCTCTCCTCACCCACAGTTCCCAGCAGCGGGTATTTGAAGGAATACCTCCTTTGACATGTGGAGACAGAACACAGCCGGAAGAACGTTCTGGATCAGGCCAATGACCCATCTAGCCCAGCCGGTTTGGGTCCTGCGCTGTGGAGCAGCGGAAAACAAACTCGCTCCATCTTTCAGACGCCCTTTCAGACGTTTGAAGATGGCTACCCTCTCTCCTCTCCTCAGGGGATGCGGGTGGCACTGTGGGTTAAACCACAGAGCCTAGGACTTGCCGATCAGAAGGTTGGCGGTTCGAATCCCCGCGACGGGGTGAGCTCCCGTTGCTCAGTTCCTGCTCCTGCCAACCTAGCAGTTCGAAAGCACGTCAAAGTGCAAGTAGATAAATAGGTACCGCTCCAGCGGGAAGGTAAACGGCGTTTCCGTGCGCTGCTCTGGTTCGCCAGGAGCGGCTTAGTCCTGCTGGCCACATGATCCAGAAGCTGTACGCCGGCTCCCTCGGCCAATAAAGCGAGATGAGCGCCGCAACCCCAGAGTCGGCCACGACTGGACCTAATGGTCAGGGGTCCCTTTACCTTTTACCCTCTCTCCTCAGTCTTTTCCAGGCATCCCTAACACCTTCCAACATTCCTCCAGTTTCCAGGCCCCTGACCTTGGTTGCCCTCCTCTGCAAAATACCCTTCTTAAATTGTGGCACCCAGAACTGGACAGGTGTGGTCTGACCAAGGCGGAATGGAGCAGTGCTATTCCTTCCCTCGATCTGGACACTAGACTTTTGTGGATGCGGCCGAGAATAGCAATAGCCTTTTTTGCTGCTGCCTCACACTTCTGGCTCATGTTAATAAGCTTGTGGCCACCTAAGACCCGCTGCATCCTTTTCACATGTGCAGCCGTCAAGTCAGGCGCCCCCCATCCTCAGGTTATTCCTCCCCCTTCCTCATTATTCTGGCTCTTTTCTCGCAGGCGCCTTTGTGGTGGGGTCCCCCAGCAGCTTCTCCACCTCCCCCCTCTCCAGCGTCTTTGCCTCCCCACTGCAGCACCAGCAACCGCCTCTGTTCCAGACCCAAGCAATGCTGAGTCAGCAGCAGAATGGCGGTAAGAGGTGCTCTTTTTTTTTTTGCAAGGGGTGGCACTCAGTCCAGAAGTAGACATGCCATTGCACACCCACTCAAGAGAAGCCGCGGGATTTCACATTTGAGGCACTGTGGAATTCAGCAGCCTGAGCCTCATCTTTCTAGGAAAAAATTAATAAACGACAGGCAAGGTCCTATCCCTCGTTGTGATGGGCACGTTGACGGGCTCTGCATGCGTGGCCAAAGCCTCTCGAGGCTAGAGGAAGGCGCCATCGAGGGTCCTCACATAGCTCATTGCCCCTTCTTCCCATGGGGCTCATGGGAGAAGGAGAGAATGCTGCAGGGGAAAGGACCTTGGTGACCCCGATTAAGCCCCTTCCACCAGCACACGGGTGGCGCTGTGGTCTAAACCACAGAGCCTAGGGCTTGCCGATCAGAAGGTCAGCGGTTCAAATCCCCATGACGGGGTGAGTTCCCGTTGCTCGGTCCCTGCTCCTGCCAACCTAGCAGTTCGAAAGCACGTCAAAGTGCAAGTAGATAAATAGGTGCCACTCTGGCGGGAAGGTAAACGGTGTTTCCGTGCGCTGCTCTGGTTTCGCCAGAAGCGGCTTAGTCACACTGGCCACATGACCCGGAAGCTGTCTGCAGACAAACGCTGGCTCCCTCGGCCAGTAAAGCGAGATGAGCACCGCAACCCCAGAGTCGGCCGTGACTGGACGTAATGGTCAGGGGTACCTTTACCAGCACAGCAGAGAGGGGGCCCTGAAATCAGCACATAGCACAAAAGCTTCCCACGGGATTTGAAGCAGAGTGTAAATATGTCTCAAGCAGAGGGCTGGCTTGCCTCTCAGCCTAGCCTCCCTTGCAGGGCTGTTGCTCTGGGGGTTAAATGAGGACGAGGAGAACCATGCACATGCCACCTTGAGCTCCAGACTCTCTATCTTAAGAGAGCCAGCAGCAGACTATAGCGGTTAGAGTGTCAGGCCAGGACCAGGGAATCAGCAGGGCTTGATCCTGCCCCACCTACTCTCAGCCTGAGCCACCTCATAGGGCTGTTGTTTGGGGGGTTAAATGAGGAGGGCAGGAGAACCCTTGAGCTCCTTGGAGATATAAAGGAAATAAAATAAAAACAAAAACATTTCCAGCCTCCCTGGGTGTGTTTTAGGCCCTCTGGGTGACTACATCTGGTCAGAGTATTGCAGAAGAACGATGTCAATCAACATTTGATGATCTCCTTCTCCCGGTCCACAGTAGAAAGTGTCCTTTCATACTGCATCACGGTGTGGTACGCTGGTTTGACATCAAGTGATAGGAAGTGCCGACAGAGGGTGGTGAATACAGCACAAGATATTATGAGCTGTCCCGTGAATCCACTGGATGAAATAGTGGAAGAACGTTGCCTCAGAAGAGTGAGGAAAATTCTCAGGGATGATTCACACCCTGGCCAGCACTTTCTTGATCTCCTGCCCTCAGGCAAAAGATACGGAAGCATGATTAGTCACACCAACAGGGTAAAGAACAGCGTTATCCGTGGGCTGTTAGGCTGCTGAATGAAAAGATAACAACAGGGCAACTGACTTTTGGGTTTGGTGGGTGTCCGTCAGTAAACGAGGGGAATTAAGACTAAGAGAGCTGAGTGGGGGGGGGGTGCTCGTGTAATCTCACTGTATATAAGTTGTACAAGTGACAATAAAAGTATTTCAATTTCATCTCATTACAACAAAAGTCATCTCAACACTCACTCACATTCTCTCTGTGTCTCTCCTGCCTCAGGGTCCCCGTTCAGTGGATTTTCTGTTGCCAAAGCTGCACAGAGACCCCTTGGGCAGTCTGTTGGGATCTCCACCAACCCTTTTGTGGTAAGCAAGCCCCTGCCCCTCTCCTTCCCCCTCCTCTTCCAGCCCCCCAACCTCTCCCGCTTGCCAGTTCCCCATCTCTTGTGATCACCCTTCCACACCCTAGATATCTCTCTCTGTGTGTGTGTGCATCCATGAAGGCTCCAGTACGAAGGCAGGTGACGCTCACGTGATCTTGATATTAATCAAAGAAAGCAATGGTTTTTCCTCAGTTTGAGGGGCTGGGGTGGGAACAGGCTCCCCACATAGAAAAGCTGCAGCTTTTGGGACTTTTCAGTTCAGAGGGAAAGGCAAGGAAGATGTTCAAAGTTCCACATGGCACGGAAAAAGCGGATAGAGAATTTTCCCCCTCCCTCTCTCCTAACTGGAGGGCACCTAGGGCAGGAGAAAGAAAGACCTTCTAGCTGATAGTTAAACTGCGGAACTCCCTCCAGCAGGAGGCTTTAAAGGAAGATGTCACCCTCCCTGCCTGCCGACTGTCTCGCCAGAGTGGTGCATGCTCTGGTTATCTCCCGCTTGGACTACTGCAATGCGCTCTACGTGGGGCTACCTTTGAAGGTGACCTGGAAACTGCAACTAATCCAGAACGCGGCAGCTAGACTGGGGACTGGGAGCGGCCGCCGAGACCACATAACACCGGTCTTGAAAGACCTACATTGGCTCCCAGTACGTTTCCGAGCACAATTCAAAGTGTTGGTGCTGACCTTTAAAGCCCTAAACGGCCTCAAAGGCCCAGTAGACCTGAAGGAGCGTCTCCACCCCTATCGTTCTGCCCGGACGCTGAGGTCCAGCGTCGAGGGCCTTCTGGCGGTTCCCTCATTGCGAGAAGCAAAGCTACAGGGAACCAGGCAGAGGGCCTTCTCGGTAGTGGCGCCCGCCCTGTGGAACGCCCTTCCAGCAGATGTCAAAGCGATAAACAACTACCTGAACATTCAGAAGACATCTTAAGGCAGCCCTGTTCCAGGAAGTTTTTAACGTGTGATATTTTACTGTATTTTTGGTTTTTATGGAAGCCGCCCAGAGTGGCTGGGGAGGCCCAGCCAGATGGGCGGGGTATAAATAATAAATTATTATTATTATTATTATTATTATTATTATTATTATTATTATTATTATTATTATCACTACGGTTGCCTTTTTAACCCCAGCAATGCTTCTGAAACCCAGTTGCCGTAAACCCCAGGAGGGGAGAGCGTTGCTCTTGTGATCGGATCCTGGTTCTGGGATTCCCAGAAGAGGCAGCTGGTTGGCCACTGTGGGAACAGGATCCTGGAACAGACAGGGGAGCCCTTACGTTATTGATAATAACTCAAGGAAAACAGTGTTTTCCTTTTACAGGTAGGTAGCCGTATTGGTCTGCCACAGTCGAAACAAAATAAAAAAATTCCTTCCAGTAGCACCTTAGAGACCAACTAATAATTGTTATTGGTATGAGCTTTCTTGTGCATGCACACTTCTTCAGATACACACGAAAGCTCATACCAACAACAAACTTAGTTGGTCTCCAAGGTGCTACTGGAAGGAAATTTTTTATAGTGTTTTCCTCTGTTTGGGCGGCAGTGGAATAAATAGGCTTTCCCTCCCTAGCTTACAGAATCTTTGGATATTTCAAGATGATCTTTCCATTCAGTTGATTGGGGTGTTTGTGTGTCTCTCTCTCTCTCTGTGTGTGTTGATCCTTCTCTCTCCCCCCACCCTGTTCCCCCCCCCACTCACCCACCTCTCTGTCTCTGTCTCCCACAGACCCCGATGGCCTCCTCGCCTGCTGGCCCTTTCTCCCTGGCGAAACACCCCCCCACCAACCCTTTCTTATAGCGCTGGCTAGACGACAGACCGCCGGAGACCCCCGACTCACCTCGAGTGTGTGTGTGTGTGTATGTGTGTCACATAGGAGAGAGCGTTTCTGCCACTTGGGCACTTTACTCTTCCCGCCCCCTGGACTGGGGGTGGGCGCTTAAGTGCTTTTCAGAAGGTTTGTTTTGGGGGGTGAACGTACAGCCTCTCCCTTCAGAAAGCAGCGCACGACGTGACTTGCCAGGGAGCTGGGTTAGCTGGCTGGAAACCAGGGCAGTGATGCTTTCTGGGGAAAAGATTTGGGGAGGGGGGCGGCAAGCAGTTCTGAGCGATGCTGAGGAAGCTCAGTACCTAGAGGTGCGTGTGCATGCTGGGTAAACAGGAAGTCCAGGAGCCCCAGTGAGTCAACTGCTTCCTCCTTGGCCACCCCTCCCACCAGCTTCCCAGCAGCCCTTCTTACGGGGGGGTGGGTGGGTCTGGGATTGCCAAGGTGGGGAGGACAGGAGGATGTTCAGGCTCTGTACAGACCAGTCTGCATCCCCCTTCCAAGCCTCTCTGGCCTCTTTCGGGCCCCCTTGCCAGTCGCCGTGGGGAGGCTTCTGGGCCCCTTCACCTCTAGAGCAAAGGTGCCCCAAAGGCAGACAGGATTCCTCTTCTGCTGTCCCCTTCCAGCCTCATCCTCTCATCATTTTATTGCACTAGACGAGGCGGCAGGGAGATGCAGTCAGGGTCACCGACAAACACACCTGCCTGCTCGTGAGCAGACGAAGCATGTCTGGAGCAACGGAGGCTCCAAGTGGCAGTGCTGGAGCCCCAGAACCAAGTCCAGAGGCTTGGAAGAAAGACAGAGCCAGTGTGTACAGTCTGGGGCTCTTTTTGAACTGGTCTGGGCCCCCTCCCCAGGCTTGGGGGTCTGTGTTGTCGTGCAAAACCCAAAGTTTGGCAACCCAGACTTTGCAGTCAGTCCTTGCTTGGGTCCCCCACTTCCGGCTGTGTGCTTTGCCAACGTGCATTGCCTTGCTGGGTCGGGGGAGCCTTCTGGGAAAGCCTTGGCAAGGGTCTCTGAGCAGCCCCCCAGCATCTGAGAAGTGCAGGGGGCAGAAGGGAGAGCTGTCATTTCCTCTCCCAGCTGACACGCGCTCAGAGCCGTGTCTCTGCCAAAAAAGATGCCCTGAGCCACAAAACCCTCTAACGTCCGCATTTCCCGCCCTGGGGGACCCCAGAAAGCTGCCTTTCCAGCCCCCCCCCCCCCCCCGGAGGTCTTCCACCAGCCTCACCTGGTCAGACAGTGCCTGCAGAGTCCCAACATTTCAAAAGGGGGTTTTATGCATCTTTCAGAAGCAAGTCCCTTCCCCTTTCTCCCCCACTCCTTTTTCGTGGTCTCAGGAAATCTGACCAAAGCGTTAAGTTTCCGTAATTCTGTTTGGCTAAATGCAGAAATGGGTTGGGGAATGTGCTGGCTGGACTTCGATACCTGGGAGCAGGGAAAACTGCGGCTTTGCTAAGCGAATGGCGACAGCTCTCGTTGTGCTTCCTTCAGTGTGCTGTAGCTCTTTTAATTCTTCGCACCCGTCCGCCCGGCTCCCACCTCCGCGCTTCCTCCTTCGCCTGCACACTTTCAACCCAAGGCTCCTTCAAAGGCCACAATCCCTTTCCACGCACAAGTATTCTACCTATCCCAGGCTCCCTACGCCGGCCGGGGCTTTTTCCCTTTCTTTGGGGTAACCCTTCAATTGCCCCTCCTGGGAACAGAACGGATGCGTTTCCCCACCCTCTTAAGGAAGACTGGAGTTTATATTTTCAACAGAAGTATGGACTATGTTTTTAAAAGATATATATCTATATATACTCACGAAATATATAATAAGCGCAGAACTTGTTGCACTCAAAATGTCTATAGATATCTATATGGGGAAGGGGGGAAAAAATCTATTTGAAAAACAAACACGGTGGTCCCTGGTCTTCTTTCGGCAAACGCCTGCCTCTCTGGGGTTGCGGGCCTGGAAGCGGCTGGATCGGGGCCTCTGCGTTCGTGGGCTCTGAATCCCGAAGAAGCGTCACCAAGAGATTGGAGTGGGCTGCAACTCGGCCTCCAAAGGCATTCCCAACAAGCAAGCAAGCCTTGAATCTAAGGCCTTCGCTCAGAGGTGGTTCCTGGAAGGGTCCAGGAAGGGTTGAGAGAGATCCTGGAGAGCAGTGGCTGCCAGTCCGAGCAGGTAGTGCTAAGTGGGCCAGTGGCAGCGTTAGAAACTCAGATATATTATAACCACATTGCCAAATGGCACCTTAAACCTGGGTTATGATCGCCACAACGGCACCACTTTTTCTCCCCCGTTGAAATTTATTATAATTGCTAATTTTTTTCATTTCTCTGCTGCTTTATATTTTAAAGAAAAAGGTCTCAAAGCGGTTAAAACGTCCATCCAGTTCAAGCTTCGAGGGAAACATTTCAGATGCTTCTCTAAACGACATTTTGCTTTCCCCTGGCTTAATTGATGAAGCTACCCCATAGCAGGAGAACGCTAGGAAGGCAATGTGGTGGAGTGGTTAGAGCAAAGTTTCCCAAATGTCGGGTCTCCGGCTGTTTTTGGACTACAGCTCCCATCATCCCTGACCGCTGGTCCTGCCAGCTAGGGGAGGATGGGAGTTGTAGTCCAGAAACAGATGGAGACCCAAGTTAGGGAAACACTAGGTTGGAGTGTCAGACTAGGACCTGGGAGGTCAGGGTTCGAGTCCCCACTCAATCTTGAAGCTCCCCAGGTGACCTTGGAGTCAGTCACAGCCTCTTCACCTTCCTCACAGGGTTATTCTAGAACAGTGTTTCCCAACTTTGTGCCTCTAGCTGTTTTTGGACTACAATTCCCATCATCCCTTGCCACTGGTCTTGCTAGTCAGGGATGATGGGAGTTGTAATTCAAAAACAGCTGGAGGCACAAGGTTGGGAAACACTGTTCTAGAAATTAGGAGGAGGGTGGCTGCCTTGGAGAGAAAGGAGGGATGAGGGTAAAGGAACCCCTGGCCATTAGGTCCAGTCGCGGCCGACTCTGAGGTTGCGACGCTCATCTCGCTTTATTGGCCAAGGGAGCCAGCATACAGCTTCTGGGTCATGTGGCCAGCATGACTAAGCCGCTTCTGGCGAACCAGAGCAGCGCACGGAAACACCACTTACCTTCTGGTCATTGACCGTATTAAAGATATTATTATTACACCGTTTACCTTTCCGGTGGAGTGGTACCTATTTATCTACTTGCACTTTGACGTGCTTTTGAACTGCTAGGTTGGCAGGAGCTGGGACTGAACAACGGGAGCTCACCCCGTTGTGGGGATTCGAACCGCCGACCTTCTGATCGGCAAGTCCTAGGCTCTGTGGTTTAACCCACAGTGCCACCCGCGTCCCTAAAGGAGGGATATAAATGCAATGAATCAGTTCTTCTGCCGACCTGCTAAAATTGCAAGGAGGGGCCAGGCAGATATCTTGAAACCAGATATCTCCACGGTCACAGTCGGGGCATCACCTGTTTTCAGCAGTGGATTTTAGCCCTGGAAACGGACCTCATAGCAAAAGACACTCTCTTCCCTGCCTGAGGCAGGTTTTGCATCATAGAGGGTAGGGGAAACCTGGCGCGGGGGCAAATGTTGCCTTCGGGCTGCAGCTACCCAGGCTCCCACCCCTTGCTGGCCTTGCCCTCCCCCTGAGTGCTTTCTGCTCATCTGCATGAATTGGAATTTTCACAAGGGACCCCTAGGGGGTCCATCCCAGCCCAGAAAGGGTGTGTGTGGAGGAACCTCTCAAAGGTTTGCGCTGCTGGCCCTCCTATTTGTGCAGAAGAGAGATTGGACAATGGTTGACCCGCTCTGGACGCTGGCTGCCACCATGCGGCCCCTGGCAGGTTGCCAGCACAGCCCTCGGACTGGAAGCCTGCTCTGGCTGAGTCAGCTTTCCCCTTTATGAACCTGCCAGATGTTTCTGAATTCAGGAATCACTTGAGGAAGAAGGGAGAGAGGGAGGGCAGCTTTATTGAGATGGTGGGTGGGGGCTGGCGCTGATGGCTCCTGCGGGTGGTGGGTGGGTGCTGGTCTTCCTCCAGAGGCTCACATCTTCAGTCGCTGCCCTAGTTCAGAGGGACGGCGGAGAGGACCAACCCAGCCAGTATCCCAGAGACGTGGCCGGTGAGAGAACTCCTGGAGGATGGAGAAGTGGACATATAACCACGAGGTTAGATTAGGCTAGACTGGTGACTGGGAGCGGCCGCCAGGACCACATAACACCGATCCTGAGAGATCTGCATTGGCTCCCAGGACGATTCCGAGCACAATTCAAAGTGTTGGTGCTGACCTTGAAAACCCTAAACGGCTTCAAAGGCCCAGGATACCCGAAGGAGCGTCTCTACCCCCATCGTTCTGCCCGGACACTGAGGTCCAGCACTGAGGGCCTTCTGGTGGTTCCCTCCCTGCCAGAAGCCAAGGGAAGCAGGCAGAGGGCCTTCTCGGTGGTGGCACCCGCCCTGTGGAATGCCCTCCCACCAGATGTCAAAGAGAAAAATAACTACCAAACTTTTAGAAGACATCTGAAGGCAGCCCTGCTTAAGGAAGCTTTTAATGTTTAATAGGTTATTGTATTTTAATATTCCGTTGGAAGCCGCCCATAGTGGCTGGGGAAACCCAGCCAGATGGGCGGGGTATAAATAATAAATTATTATTATTATTATTATTATTATTATTATTATTATTACTGCAACACAGGATCCGTGGGGCTGCCCCAGAGGCTGTTCAGAAACATCCAGCTGGGCCAGAATTCAGAAGCCAGGTTTCTCACTGGGGCAAGGCGGCTTGAGCATATAGTACCGACCCTGGCCTGGCCATCACATAGAAGGCAGAGCAAGCTTGTTTTCCGCTGCCCTGGATGGTAGGACTCGAACTCGTGGTGTCGAGATTCTGACAAAACGCCAGGAAGAACCACCTGACAGCAAGAGCCGTTCAGAAGCCGAACAGGTACCCACAAGAGATGGGTGGCTTCCTTGGAGGCTTTTAAGCAAAAGGTTGAGTGTCCACCTGCCATGTGTGATCTAGCTGAGATTCCTGCATCACAGCGGGTTGGGCTAGATGACCCCAGGGGATCCCTCCCGACTCTACAGTTCTATGAGAACGAGGCTGTGCCCCATGCCCCTGCCCCACCTGCACTAAGCCCTGGGGGTCTGTCCAGTCGCCAGCTGGTGGTTCCCTCAGTTATTCTGCACCTCGCTGTTTGCCCCAGGCTGCAAAAAGTATAGTGCCAGCCTTGCACCTGCAGGAGAACACACACACACTATGACTCAGCCTCTCCTTCCTGTGACTCAAGCTGCTTCTAGAGGGAAGAGCTCACAGCACAAGCTCATCACAGAATCATAAAACCGTAGAGTCGGAAGGGGTCCCCTTGCGGTCATCTAGCCCAACCCGCTGCTTGCAATGCAGCGACCACAGCTCAAGAACCCCTGGCAGGTAGCCAGGTGGCCTGTTTTTTAAAATCTCAAGGAGAATTCTGCAGCCGCAGCTGGGTAAAGGCCAAAGGTGGCTTCTCTGCTTTTCCTGCAGCGGAGAGTTCCACAGTTTAACTATGTGACCTCCGTGCTGGGATTCTGCCCTAAGCGAGCAGAGGAAATGGAAAGCAGCGATGACAAGAGTGCCTCTGAGCGTGTCTAGAGTGTTGGAACGACCTCAGAAGAGGGGGAGGGAATTTTCTACCTCCCACTTGGGGTGGGAATGTTGGCTCCCTGCTGCTTGGGTTTCTTTGCCCTCCCCGACTCGCATCCAGGGCTTACCTGGGATAAAGGATGGCGAGCAGAAGGCATTCCAAGATGCAGAGCCACCTGGTCGTGACCGTGAACCCGCTGGACATCGTTGCCACAGGGACGGATTCCACTTGCCGACCCATGGCTTCCAGGGAAAAGAGGACCCCTGCAGCTTCGAAGGAGGGAGAAGATGGAGGAGCCACGTCAAAGGAGCATCTAACCTCTGCCTCTGGACACAGGCCCTTTCACAGAGACGATTCAGCATTGCGGGGGGGGGGGGCGGGTTGGACTAGATGGCCTTTGGAGGGACCCTTCCAACTCTTAAAATCCCACGTCTGAAATTTGCAGGAGCTTTTCGAGAAGAGATGGGGTGATAACCCGCCAGAGGTTTTTCAGCTGTGATCTCTGCATTGTGGAGGGGTGGCTAGAAAACGCCTGGGAATCCCAACTCTAAAATTTCATGAGGGGTTGGACTAGATGAGCTTTGGGGGTCCCCTCCGACTCCCGCAGCCCTATGACTCCAAGTGAGATGGAGAACCGGAGAGCCCCGGGGGCAGCACGTTGGGGATGGGAGAGCCAGCTCACCTGAGAAGCCGACGGCGCAGTGCTCCCTGTACCACAGGTTCCCCGTCAGTGCGGCCAGGAGGGTGTTGAGCGCCAGGTGGAAGAGCCCCCCGACAAGGGCCAAGGCCAGGAGCAGGACCCCCGTCCGCAAGCTGCCCACCTCCTGCTCCACCCCGTGGCCCAGCCACAGGAGCGTGGCCATGTTCATGAGGAGGTGGGCGGGTCCCAGGTGGTGGAAGGGGGCCAGGAAGAGCCTCTGCCACTGGCCCCGGTCCCACACCGTCCTCACGCTCAGGCAGGCAGCCCCGGGGGCATGGAGAGGGTGCCAGAAGAGGGCGAGGTTCATGCCCACCAGGGCCAGGGTGGCCCAGGGCACCATGGGTGGGGGCTGCCTGCCCCCAGGCTGGGGGCCAGGACAGCAAGAGGAGGAATGGGGGAGGGCTCCTTCTGTGACCTCAAGGCTGATGCAGGCCTTTGCGACCTTTGACCCTCCCTCCTCCTCAATCCTAAGGGCCCCCCCTGGACCAGGATCAGGCCCCTTTAAGGACATTGCCCCCCTCTCCCCGCCCACACCCAAGGAATCCTGGGAGTTGTAGTTCCTTAAGGGCAGCTGAGAGTCGTGAGAAGACTCTCGTACTCCAATTCCCAGAGCCCCCCGGGAAAAGGGGTGGCTTGTTAAGGAAACCCAGGGCAGGTGAAAGGCTGGACTTCTCCCTGGAATTGCAGGGGGCTGGAATAGATGGCCTTTGGGGGGTCCCTTCCAATTCCACAGTTCTATAGTTCTACACAGCGCAGAGTTAAACTGCGGAACTCCCTTCCAGGTGCCACAATTTAAGGAGATTGACAAGCTGGAAGGTGTGCAGAGGAGGGAAAGCGAGAGGATCAAAGGTCTGGGATTTAAGCCTTATGAGGAACGGTCGAAGGAACTGGAAAAGAGGAGAGATGAAAGCCATCTTCAAATACCTAGACTCAGTGATTCTCAACTTGTGGGTCCCCAGATGTTGCTGGGACTACAACTCCCATCATCCCCAGCTAGCAAGGCCAGAACTCAGGGATGATGGGAGTTGTAGTCCAACAACATCTGGGGACCCACAAGTTGAGAACTGCTGACCTAGAAGGTATTAATACTTTCATCCTCCCCCCTTTTCAAATTTTGCACCCTAACAGTTTTGCATCCAGGGCAGCTGCCCTGCGGCCCCAAACACCCTGTGTGCCATGGGGAATCAGAATGACCACTTCTAAAAGAGGGTGGACCTCTGTGGACTTTCAGGAAGTCTAAGAACACAAGGGGTGCCTGCCGGATCAGGCCTGTTGTATAGGTTGGGGGGGTTGCCCCTCCAGCAGATATCATGCACATGCGACCAAAATCAGCACAATCACTTCTGTGACTTTTGCGATTTGTCCCCACAAAACACTTCATCACAGTTTCTTCTTATCTATTCAAAGGGCCTCTGCTGCACGATACCAAATGTAAGAATTCGCTGATAAATGTCTCTATTTACTGGCTCACTGGGAAAACCTCAGAAATTCATCTAGACCTGTGAGCTCAGCTCCTCAGCAGCCCCTCTGCCTGAGGGATAATTCTTGGCATCCTGATACCCGAGTGCCAGACAGGTAGCCATTCCAGAAAGAACAAACCCAGATGAAGATAAAAGGGTGGGATTGACTTGGCTCGGAAACAGGGAAATGAAAATATCTCTTTTGTTCCACTTGATGGGTGTTTGGTGGAGGGCAAGGGGAACCATGGGGCAGGGTCCAGGATGCTCAGATTCCTGCCACCAGACCTCCCCTTTCATGATGTAACCGTGATGTATGAGTGATGTAGTTTGGGGGGGTGAAGCATGGGGATTAGCAGCTAATAAAAGTTTGGGTTCTCTTTTGTTAGGGGCTTCCATCTTGTCCCACCTTGAGGCAGGTGGGAGTCCCGTCGCGACAGTCTTCAATCAAGACCAAGCCGACTGGCTGCTGTTTTGCTCTGGGATTCCTGGCTGGTTCTTTGTCCAGATTTCTCCGTTAACATCCTGCAGCAGGGAGTTACAAAGTTTAATCCTGCGCTGCGTGAACATTCTTTTTCCTGTTCTGAATCTTAAGAGCTCAGCTTCATTGGACGGCCATGAGTTCGGGTATCCTGAGAGAGGGATAAAAACCTTGGCTAAGGCCTGTTCCAAAACCCTAAAGCTCCATCTAGTGTCCATCCCTTCACACTACGCCTGATGAAGCAGACTCTGCAGAAGTTAATAATAATAATAATAATAATTATTATTATTATTATTATTATTATTATTTATTTATACCCCGCCCATCTGGCTGGGTTTCCCCAGCCACTCTGGGTGGCTTCCAAAAAAATATTAAAATACTATAATACACCAAACATTAAAAGCTTCCCTAAACAGGGCTGCCTTCAGATGTCTTCTAAAAGTCTGGTAGTTGTTTTTCTCTTTGACATCTGATGGGAGGGCGTTCCACAGGGCGGGCGCCACCACCGAGAAGGCCCTCTGCCTGGTTCCCTGTAACTTGGCTTCTTGCAGTGAGGGAACCGCCAGAAGGCGCTCGGAGCTGGACCTCAGTGTCCGGGCAGAACAGCTGGCTGTCATCTTCCAGATGCAGTGGCGTAGCGTGGGGGTGAAGGGGGGGCCGGCCGCACCAGGCGCAACCTCTGGGGGGGGCGCTCGTCGCCTCTGGAGTCGCCGAAGAGCCTCGGGCGGAGGCTGTAGCAGAGCCCCATGTCTCGCAGAACCGACGAGCTGTGCGCGCGTCCGGGCTGAAGGCGTCTGGCAGGCAGCGGCTCTCAGCGCTTGCCGCGGTCCCCGCGCGTCAGGGCTGCGGAGGGCGCACCAGGCAGCCCCTCCTCACAGCCCCGCTGCTGCCGCTGCTGCTGCAGCTGCTGGGCCATGTTGCATTTTCCTCGCCTCTCTGCCCTCCTCCGGGCAAGCGGCGTCGTTTGGGCGGCAGCGCCAGCGGCAACTCGCCTCAGATCACCTGACATGGACCCGCCGCCACTGCCGTGGCTACCTTACCGTAAATACCCCAGCCCAGGCAGCAGCAAGAAGAAGCTGGCAGCGGCGGCAGGTTAGGGGTTAGGGGCGCAAATTACTTGCCTTGCCCCAGGTTAGGGGGTGCAAATTACTTGCCTTGCCCTGGGTTAGGGGGCGCAAATTACTTGCCTTGCCACGGGTTAGGGGGGCGCAAATTACTTGCCTTGCCCCGGATTAGGGGGCGCAAATTACTTGCCTTGCCCCGGGTGCTGACAACCCACGCTACGCTGCTGTCCAGATGTTTTGGACTACAACTCCCATCAGGCCCCTGGGGCATCATATGACCACACCAGCTGGAGCTGATGGGGAATGTAGTCCAAAACCTCTGGAGGGCAGAAGCTTGCAGAAAGCTGGCTCATGGCATAATAAAATGAGTTAAGTCTTTTAAGTTGTGCCACGAGGCTCTTTCCTGTGACCAACACGAGTGCTGGAGTGTTTTTTGTTTTTTGTTTTCCTTGAAATGCACAGTCTGCTTTTCGAGGAAAACTTCCTCTACGGAGAAGCTTCAAACCTCCAGTTAAAAAACAACAACCGCCAACACCCCCGGGTGATAAAACGTAAACATACACAGAACTGGGACAGCTAAACATTGAACCGGTATATAAATAGAATATAAAACATAAGACAGATAAGAATTAAAAAAACAAGGAAAAAGAACATGCACGCCATCAAGGAAAGTAAAATTACTAAGTTCTTGGCGCTTGCGTTACTGAATCGTGATTTAAATGAGAATCAGGGCTTGGTAGAGAAACCAGTAACTGGATTTCTCTTGGTGGAAGCAAATAGGGTTATAGCAACATTCTATAGGAAAATTGCAGTGTTTGGTGCTTTTTAGTTTAGAAAAAAGGCAAGTTAAGAGGCGACACGATAGAAGTTTTAAAAATTATGCACGACAGGGAGAAAGTGGATAGAGACAGTATCCAGTTCTGGATGAAGGATCTGGGAACTGAGGCTTATGAGGAACAGTTGAGGGAGTTTGGGATGTTTAGCCTGGAAAAGAAGAGACTGAGAGGTGTAATAAACGAAAATCTCCCCTTCTTCCCTTATGGGGGACACAAGAGCCCTTCTAGAGTCCTTTGCAGGTTCTCCATCGGTCAGAGAAAAGAACAGAGGCCAACCAGAGAATATTGAGAAGCAAAGCAGCTCGTAAGCCTGATCTTCATTGAACTGTTGCAACAGGGTGCTCCCCTCACACACAGGAAAGGAGGAGGACCCCGAACCAAGGTGTGCCCGCCCTTATATAGACATTTTAAATTGCCCGCCCTGGAGTCCAAGACCACACCCAGAAACATCATACATACATCACAGTAAGGGCAGTCTACAACAGAAATCTGAGTGCATTGTTTACCTCCTGTCTGGCAGGTGACCTGTTAATGCTCACTTGATTGGATTGCCTGGGGAGCCTGGCCAGTCTTTTGTAATGACAAATACTCAGTTCCTGAGCCAGGTCACAGGCTCACCCTATTCAAACACAGACATACCCTTAAGATGCGGTTTATGAACGAAAAGACAATGGGGAGGCTCCCCCACCTTCTCCCTCCTTGCAGAGAAAACATTTGAAAATGGTTTCAGGGCGGTCCTCCTGTGCTGCTCCAGACATGTGGTCTACACATCTATGTATGCGCTTGGTTGGTACATTTATGGACATTTATATATATATATATATATATATATATATATATATATGACCTTAAATTTTTCATTTCAGAGGAGGTATGAGAGCTGTCTTCAAGCATCTGAAGGGCTGTCCCATGGAAGATGGTGCAAACTTGTTTTCTCCTGCTCTGGAGGGTAGAACTCGAACCCATGGCTTCAAGTTACAAAGAAAGGAGATTCCGACTAAACATCAGGAAGAACATTCTGACGGCAAGAGCTGTTTGACAGTGAAACAGACTCTCAGAAGGTGGTAGACTCTCCTTCCTTGGATGTTTTTAAGCGAAGGTTGGGTATCCATCTGCCATGGATGTTTTAACTGAGATTCCTGCATCGCATGCAGCGGGTTGGGCTGGATGACCCCTGGGGGTCCCTTCAGACTCTACGATGCTATGATTTTTCTCCCTCTTACTTAACACTACAACTTTTCAGCTGGCATTCAGAATCATGGCTGCCTCCACGGTTAGCAGCCATCCGTCAACTCCTCCATGAATTCACCTTACCTCTCTTGCCCTGACCTCGCCACTGTGATCCACGTGATGGTCACCTCCAAACTTAATTATTGTAACTCGCTCTACGTGGGGCTGCGCTTGAGACTGACCCAGAAACTCCAGCGGGTGCAGAATGCTGCGGCGAGACTCCTTACGGGGTCCTCGCCGCGGGATCACATTCACCTGGTGCTATACCAGCTACACTGGCTCCTGGTGGAGTACAGGATCAGGTTGAAAGTGCTGGTTTTAACCTTTAAAGCCCTATACGGCCTAGGACCCTCGTACCCACGGGACCGCCTCTTCCGGTACGTCCCACGGAGGACCTTACAGTCTTCAAACAAAAACATCTCGTAGGTCCTGAGCCACAGGGAGGTTAGGCTGGCCTCGACCAGAGCCAGGGCTTTTTCAGCTGTGGCCCCGATCTGGTGGAACGCTCTGTCACAAGAGATTAGGGCCCTGCGGGACTTGACATCTTACTGCAGGGTCTGCAAGACAGAGCTATTCCACCAGGCCTTTGGCCAAGACACAGCCTGACCCCATCCTTTGGCAATCCTCACAGAACTCTAGCCCAATGGTTGCCATTAATTTGATTCAGAATTGATTTTAGAATGAATTGATTTTATAATGCTGTGTTACATTTATTGTTAGCCGCTCTGAGCCCGGCTTCGGCTGGGGAGGGCGGGATATAAATAAAATTTTATTATTATTAATCCCCTTCTAAAGCCACACAGAGTCTAGGACTTGCCGATCAGAAGGTCGGCGGTTCGAATCCCTGTGACGAGGTGAGCTCCCGTTGCTCAGTCCCTGCTCTTGCCAACCTAGCAGTTCGAAAGCACGACAAAGTGCAAGTAGATAAACAGGTACCGCTCCAGTGGGAAGGTAAACGGCGTTTCCATGTGCTCTGGTTTGCCAGAAGCGGCTTAGTCCTGCTGGCCACATGACCCAGAAGCTGTACGCCGGCTCCCTCGGCCAGTAAAGCGAGATGAGCGCCGCAACCCCAGAGTCGGCCACGACTGGACCTAATGGTCAGGGGTCCCTTTACCTTTACTTTAAAGCCACACAGGTTGGTGGCCATCGCTGTGTCTCTTGCTGGAGCAAGGTGCACAGTTTAACCAGGAGCTACGTGAGAAGATCTCTTGGGGCAGCAGACCCCAGAGGTCAGCGCTGCTTTTGTGCAACACCCTTGTGTGTGTGATGGCAACACAGCAGTGCTTGCCCTGGGCCACGTGCCACGGCTGGCTGGCAACAGAAGCAGCGACTGTTTGCCCACAAACGCCGAGGGATGTGCAGACAGCAGGAGGCTTTGGGTTTAGTAAACAGGGAGTCTGGTGGCACCCAAAACAACCCCCGGTGCATTGGGTGGGTCGCAGTCTTGTGCGCGAGACCACCTCTCCGGGGGACGCAGAGGATGGGTCGAGGGGCGGAGGGAGGAGAAGGAACCAATTTTATATCAAGGAGAGGCACTTACAGGTGCTGCTGGAGCAGAGCGCCAGCAACATGTCGACAGGTGTGCGCACACCATCTCCCAGGAAGGATGCAACATTCAACGCACCACCGAGCAGCCATCCTCCAGGCGCTGCGCTCCAGGTGCCGCTGAGCTACAACTCCCACATATATATATAGGTAAAGGGTAAAGGGACCCCTGACCATTAGGTCCAGTCTTGGCCAACTCTGGGGTTGCGGCGCTCATCTCGCTTTATTGGCCGAGGGAGCCGGCGTACAGCTTCTGGGTCATGTGGCCAGCATGCCTAAGCCGCTTCTGGCGAGCCAGAGCAGCGCACGGAAATGCCATTTACCTTCCCACCGGAGCGGTACTTATTTATCTACTTGCACTTTGATGTGCTTTCAAACTGCTAGGTTGGCAGGAGCAGGGACTGAGCAACGGGAGCTCACCCTGTCGTGGGATTCGAACCGCCAACCTTCTGATCGGAAAGTTCTAGGCTCTGTGGTTTAAGCCACAGCGCCACCCACGTCCCATATATATATATAATTAGTTTTTTAACATATCATTTCCAACAATCACATAACATAACTTCTTATCTTATACATTGTTTTAGACTTCTGTCAACACCTCTGATGATTTCCCGTCTTTTATCACTTATTCTGCATTTCTTAATATATCTATTAAAGAAGGCTGATGGCCGAAGAATGGATGCTTTTGAATTCTGGTGCTGGAGGAGACTCTTGAGAGTCCCATGGACTGCAAGAAGATCCAACCTCTCCATTCTGAAGGAAATCAGCCCTGAGTGCTCACTGGAAGGACAGATCCTGAAGCTGAGGCTCCAAGACTTTGGCCACCTCATGAGAAGAGAAGAGTCCCTGGAAAAGACCCTGATGTTGGGAAAGATGGAGGGCGCAAGGAGAAGGGGATGACAGGGGACGAGATGGTGGGACAGTGTTCTTGAAGCTACGAACATGAGTTTGACCAAAGTGCGGGAGGCAGTGGAAGACAGAAGTGCCTGGCGTGCTCTGGTCACCAAGAGGCGGACACCACTAAACGACTCAACAACAACAACAATAATTCTCTCATAGTCTTTCTTACAATATTTCATATAATTCTCCTTACAAAACATCTTGCAATCCTACTAGCGTAATCTGCTCATTACTACTACTTTTCAAATCGTTCATATATTTACTCCAGTCTTTCAAGAATCTCTGAACCAGCAGGTTTCGAATCCTTCCTGTTAATTTATCTAATTCTGCATATTCCATCAGTTTCATCCTCCATTCTTCATTCGTCGGTAGTTCTTCTTGCTTCCATTTTTGCGCCAGTAATATTCTTGCTGCTGTCACTGCATATAAAAACAACTTACAATCCTTTCTGTTTATATCATCTCCTACAATGCCAAGTAAAATTGCTTCTGGTTTCTTAATAAATGTGTATTTCAACATCTTTTTCATCTCATTATATATCATTTCCCTGAAGTTTTTCACTTTTTTACATTCCCACCACATGTGATAAAACGTTATTTCTTTTTCTTTACATTCCCAACATTTATTACTAACTTTATACATTCTAGCTAGTTTCACAGGAGTAATATGCCACCTATACATCATTTTCATCACAGCTGGGCCCTAAACTCTAGACACCCTTTCCCTCAAATTCCTTACTCAGCTACGAAGGTCAGGAAGTGACCTTTGGCCAGACGCTATGTTTCACCTCTACCTCTCCTTTAAATCAGAACCAGTGAAGGCGGTGAAGGTCCTGTGTGAGTGCCTGGAGGCAGCTGGAGGATGGATGGCTGCTAACAGATTGAGGCTGAATCCTGACAAGACAGAAGTACTGTTTTGGGGGGACAGGGGGCGGGTGGGTGTGGGGGATTCCCTGGTCCTGAATGGGGCAACTGTGCCCCTGAAGGACCAGGTGCGCAGCCTGGGAGTCATTCTGGACTCACAGCTGTCCATGGAGGCGCAGGTCAATTCTGTGTCTAGGGCAGCTGTCTATCAGCTCCATCTGGTACGCAGGATGAGACCCTCCCTGCCCACAGACTGTCTCGCCTGAGTGGCGCATGCTCTGGTTATCTCCCGCTTGGACTACTGCCATGCGCTCTACGTGGGGCTACCTTGGAAGGTGACCCGGAAACCACAATTAATCCAGAATGCAGCAGCTAGACTGGTGACTGGGAGTGGCTGCCAAGACCATATAACACCAGCCCTGAAAGACCTACATTGGCTCCCAGTACGTTTCCGAGCAAATTCAAAGTGTTGGTGCTGACCTTGAAAGCCCTAAACGGCCTCAAAGGCCCAGTAGACCTGAAGGAGCGTCTCCACCCTCATAGTTCTGCCCAGACACTGAGGTCCAGCTCCGAGGGCCTTCTGGCGGTTCCCTCCCTGTGAGAAGCGAGGTTACAGGGAACCAGGCGGAGGGCCTTCTCGGTGGTGGCACCCGCCCTGTGGAACATCCTCCCTTCAGATATGAAGGAAATAAGCAGCTATCCTATCTTTAAAAGACACCTGAAGGCAGCCCTGTTTAAGGAAGTTTTTAATATTTAATGCTGTACTGTTTTTAACACTTGATTGGGAGCTGCCCAGATGGGCAGGGTATAAATAATAAATTATGGGCAGGGTATAAATAATAAATTATTATTATTATTATTATTATTATTATTATTATTATTATTTCATGGCTAGTCTTCCTCGCAGGGATGTTGTGAAGATAAAACAGGAGGCCTGCTCCCAAGAACATAATGTGCATCTGACGAAAGAAACTTTCACCCACGAAAGCCATTCCTTCTGGTGTCACAAGCTGGGATTCCTGCATTGCAGGGTGTTGGGATGGATGACCTTTGGGGGTCCCTTCCGATGCTACAATTCTGTGATAAGCCCCTTCGTTGTTGTATTTTTAATTAATTAGTCAGGGAAAGGGGAGGGGTGTCAACATTTCGATTCCCCCACTCCCTGCCCTGCTGCGGCATAAGCCCCGAGCTCATCTCCAAAACCACTTAGACCACCGCAGAAAACACAGAGGAAGCCGTGCTCAGTATAATTAAGGCCCTAATTGTTTATCGCTCCCTCCTTCCACTTCTCTTCCTTTCTCTCCGCAAGCCAGGAACAAATTTTATTAGCTCCAATTCCAGTAAATGGGCTTGACGTGGGTGATGTTGCGGGGGCACCGTGGGCTGGCAGTGGAGGCCTCAGCTTTGGGGTCCCAGCAAAGGGGGGTGTTCTGCCGGGGGGGGGATGATGACGACACAGCAGAAGTCCAGGTCATCATCGTTAGGCACCCCTAACGATCAGGGCCTTGTGAATCAGCCTGGCCCATGGTAGATTATTATAAGATTACTCATGTCGTGGGGAAAACACACAGGGAAAAGCTATTCCTTTTTATATATATATACATTTTTATTAATTTTTTAACATATCATTTCCAACAGTCATTTAACATAACTCCTTATCTTATTCAGTATTTTGGACTTCCGTCAACAACCTCTGAAGATTTTCCGTTCTTTATCACTTATTCTGCATTTCTTAATTATTTCTCTATTGCTTTTAATTACCGTTAACTAATAATTCTCATCATAGTCTTCCTTGCAATAAAGTTAATCCTAACTCTCCCCTAAGGCTAGAATTTGAGGGTTTCCAAGGAAGCTGGATGTCAGAAAATTCATAGAAGAACATAGGGTCAGAAGGGACCCCTAGGGGTCATCCAGCCCAACCCCCTCTTGCAGCATGGGAATTCAGGGCAGATGAAAGAAAGCCCTTCCTCACTCAGCACACAGTTCAGCTGTGGAACTCCCTGCCACAGGACGGAGGCGGGGGGGCACTAACCTTGTCTGATGTTCTAACCTCCAAGGACTTGTCCAGTGATTTTTCTCGGGGGGGGGGGGCGGGAGGGACGCCTGCCACAGAGATAACTTATCAGGGGCCCAAGTGTTTGGTGTAAATAGTTTCCTGCCCTCTGTCTGCCCTTGTTTAACCTTGATCCTTTTTTCTTGAGGATGTCTCTCATCGCAAATGCGTAAGGGCCCGATCCTTGCACCAAGCCCCTATTTAATATTCTGGTTCAGAAGGGGTCATAGCATCGCATGAATTGTCCGATCAAGGCGTTAATCGGGGATGCAAACACTTAGCTGGAATTTAACAGAGCAAAGCTGTTTTCCTCTGGGATTTTCCTGCCTGCACGTGAACACAGGGTATACGATTCCTACATTTTGGGGGGTCAGGCTAGGTGAGTTTTGGGGGTCCCTTGCAAATCTGCACTTCTACGATCCTGTGACGCAGAACTTCCTCCTCCCGAGAAACCTCTTCTTCCAATCGCCCAAACCTGCAAATAAAAAACAAAAAATTAACAGATGGCAATTTGTAAACAGACAAAATGAACACGGCTCGTATTTGAAGCCACAGACACTGTTATTATGAATGGTGCTTTTAAAAATTGTTTTCCTTCCGCAGGAAAGAAAAGGCGGCAGAGAGAAGGGAACCGTTTCCTGGTAAAGGGATTTAACAGCTGGTCTTTACGGGAATTTGCTGCTTTTATGGGCAGCTGGCCATAATGTCCTTTGCCACGTGCGGAACCTGGCATGATCCTGGCGGCAAAAGCTCCCTTTGCCGGCCGTGGGTCCCCTTCCACCTCCACCTTTTAGAACAGCCTCCCTCATCCTGTCCTCTCCCTGTGTTGTGGTCTGAAACGGCTGGAGAGGAATCACAGAACTGCAGTGTTGGAAGGGACCCCTGGTGGTCATCCAGCCCAACCCCCTGCGATGCAGGAATCTCAGCTAAAGCATCCCGGATAGGTGTCCATCCAAACTCTGCTTAAAAACCTCCAAGGAAGAAGAATTCACCACCTTCCGAGGGAACCCGTTGCACTGCTGAACGGCTTTTACTGTCAGAAAGTTCTGCGTGATGTTGAGCTGCAATCTCCTTTCTTGTCACTTGAAGCCATGGGTTCGAGTCCTGCCCTCCAGAGCAGGAGAAAACAAGCTTGTTCCCTCTTCCATGTGATAATCCTTGAGATACCTGAAGATGGCTCTCATATCTCCTCTCAGTCTCCTCTTTTCCAGGCTGAACATCCCCAACTCCTTCAACCGTTCATCATCAGGCTGGGTTTTCAGGCCCTTGATCATCTCGGTCTCCCTCCTCTGCACACCTTCCAGCTTCTCAACATCCTTCTTAAATTGTGCTGCCCAGAACAGGACACAGAATCCAACTGTGATGGGAGAGAATAACCACTGTGGCTGGTAACCTGCTGCTTGCCTTCCTCCTCTAGGAATCTACCGAATCCTCTTTGATCTATTTGAAGGGTTTATTCCAGGGTTGTGTTATTGCCCCAACTCTATTCATTAGTATCATTGCCATGATCCTACACTTTGTCGAAGGGAAACTCCCCACTGGGGTAGAAATCATATATCAAACAGATGGAAAGCTCTTCAATCTGAGCAGGCTGAAAGCAAAGAGTAAGGTTGCCGTAATTTCCGCCATAGAGCTTCAGTATGCTGATGACAACGTAGTGTGCGCACGCTCAGAGGATGACCTCAAAACCATCCTAAATATCTTCACAGAAGCTTACGAAAAGCTTGGCCTGTCGCTCAACATCCAAAAAAACCAAAGTGCTGCACCAACAAGTACAAAATAACCCCTCTGCAGCGCCACAAATCCAACTCAGTGGTGTAACGTTGGAAAATGTCAATCACTTCTCCTACCTGGGCAGTTATCTTTCCACAAGGGCCGACATTGATGCCGAAATCCAGCAACACCTGAGCACTGCGAGTGCGGCTTTCTCCCAACTGAAGAGCAGAGTGTTGGAGGACCAGGACATTCGCAGGGAAACCAAAATGCTTGTTTACAAAGCTATTGTACTACCAACCTTACTGTATGCTTGTGAAACATGAACCACTTATAAATCTCCAACTCCTTGAAAGATTCCATCAGAGGTGTCTCTGGAAAAAATTTACACATCACTTGGGAAGACCGGCGAACTAATGCCAGGGTACTGGCAGAAGCAAAGATCACCAGTGTTGAAGCAGTGATTCTTCAACATCAACTTCGTTGAACTGGTCATGTTGTGCGGATGCTGGATGATCGTCTTCCAAAGCAACTACTCTATTCCAAACTTAAAAATGGAAAGTGTAATGTTGGTGGTCAGCAAAAGAGGTTTAAAGACTGTCTCAAGGCAAATGTAAAAAAATGTAGTATAAACACTGACAACTGGGAAACACTGGCCTGCGAGCGCTCCAGTTGGAGAACAGCCTTTACCAAAGCTGTCATGGGCTTTGAAGACACTCGAACTCAGGACGCAAGGGAGAAACATGCTAAGAGGAAGGCACGCTTGGCAAATCCACACCGTTATGGACTCCTGCCCAGAAACCAATGTCCCCACGGTGGAAGGACGTGTGGGTCCAGAATTGGCCTCCACAGTCACTTACGGACTCATGGTTAAAACCGTGTTTATGGAAGACAATCTTACTCGGCTACGAGGGATCATCAAAGAAGAAGAAGAAGATAGGGAAGATAGGGACCATCACTGGATGGTCGGAAATTCTGGCGTTTCGTGTTCCCACTGTTTCAACGTCAGAACATGGGAAGAGGCCATGACCCACCTAGTCCAGCGTCCTGTTCTCACGGTGGCCAACCAATGAGAAGCCTCCAAAACAAAGGGGCAAAGGCAACTCTCCCCTCCTGAAGTTTCCAACAGCTGGAAGCATCCAGAAGCATTTCTGCCTCCTTTTCGCTGCAAAATGTGAAGTGCTCTAATTTTCCTGGATCCGAGGCCAGCGGCACCTCCAGAGTTCCGCTGGCCAGAACTCCTCTGCCCTGAGCTACTCTCAGGGTGCTGGGAAAGCCCCTGGATCAGCGCCCAACGGCTCCTATCCGCGGGGTGGGGGGCACCTTATCGCCCTTCCCCAGCCCTTGTTGTTCAAACGCAACTCGACGCCCAGTTTGGAATTATCTGAGTGTTTGCACCAAGCGAGCTGGGCGTCTGTTTGTTTGCCTGCATGTCTTGGGAGACAAGCAGCCTTTGCAACTGGACACGCGATCTTGCGCACACGTCTTGGCGAGAGACCCCACGACTTTCCGAACACTCACACACAAAATTTTGTTGTTGTTGTTGTTTAGTCGTTTAGTTGTGTCCACCTCTTCGTGACCCCCTGGACCAGAGCACGCCAGGCACTCCTGTCTTCCTCTGCCTCCCGCAGTTTGGTCAAACTCATGCTGGGAGCTTCGAGAACACTGTCCCACCATCTCGCCCTCTGTCGCCCCCTTCTCCTTGTGCCCTCCATCTTTCCCAACATCAGGGTCTTTTCCAGGGAGTCTTCTCTTCTCATGAGGTGGCCAAAGTCTTGGAGCCTCAGCTTCAGGATCTGTCCTTCCAGTGAGCACTCAGGGCTGATTTCCTTCAGAATGGAGAGGTTGGATCTTCTTGCAGTCCATGGGACTCTCCAGAGTCTCCTCCAGCACCAGAATTCAAAAGCATCCATTCTCCGGCGATCAGCCTTCTTGATGGTCCAGCTCTCACTTCCAGACATCACTACTGGGAAAACCAGAGCTTTGGGAAAGGCTACTTCCCGTAGGCATCTACAGGAAATCGTTTAAAAAAAATAAGAATAAAAATCTGGATTAATGGACCTTGCCCAATTTATTGCACACGCCTCCAGCGAACCTCCCCTGCAATTATGGGATTTCGTTATTCGCGGGCGTCGGCAGATCCCGTATGCCGCATCCACACGTGTTTTGTATAGCTAACTGCCACCAGCTAAATGAAGGTTTAATTGGAAAGGGTGTGCGCGAAAGACGTCATGACTCTGTCATCAGGAGGTCTTGCGCGCTCAGCCCCCACTGCACCCCCGGGGGTCCGGGCTTTCCCGTTCAGACGACGCGCCCCAAACACGCAACCAGCCAGCCACACACGCGTCCGAGGGGGGAGCTGACGCGACAGGAGAGGGGAGCGCGGAGGCCGCCTCCGATTGGCCGCTGGGTGGCAACATTGCGCAAGGAGAGCCGGAGCCGACTCCGGATTGGCGAGCCGAGGCTACACCGGAGCCGCAGGCGCTGACGTCCTGCTTGGCCCGCGCCTGATGCAGCCGCCTCAGTGGGGGCCGGGTGGGGGCCGGGCTGCTGCCCGCTGGTGCAAGCCGCCGCATGCATACGCCCTCCTGCCCTTGCAATGCCCGGAAATCCGGATCTTTCGATTCGGAGTCACTCCCGTTTACACGAGCCCACTGGGGGAAAGTGGATTTGGCGCGCCGATTAGGCAGCGGGTGAACCGGGAGGAGGGGGAGGCGCCAGGGGTGGGAGTCAGAAAAGGCAGGGAGGGAAGGAGGCGAAGAACTTAGGATTTTAGAGTTGCAAGGGGCCCCCAAAGGTCATTCTTTTTTTTTTATACATATTTATTAAAAATTTTTGAATACAAATGCATAAATATTAAACAACATTACTTATATCATAACATAATTTTGTCACTTCTTTGGACTCCCTCGCGTCTCCCGCTCACACTTGCATCGTTACAAAAAGTTTTTCCAAGCAAATTACCCACTTGTTTGCAATATTATCTCCGCTCATTTAAATAAAATCTAACAATTCTCCAAAAAGTTTGTATTTTCCTTAATCTCACTTATCGTCAAATTCAGATCTAATTCAGTGATAGGCAATTATTTATGATCTAGCATCCTTCTTAACATTCAACCAAATTACAATATTTTTGTAGATAAATCTTGAATTTCCTCCAGTCCTCCTCAACCCTCTCCTCTCCCAGGTCTCGGATTCTACCAGTCATCTCGGCCAGTTGCATATAGTCCATCAGCTGCATCTGCCACTCTTCCAGTGTGGGTAGATCTTGGGTTTCCCAGTGTTTAGCGATGAGTATCCTTGCTGCCGTTGTTGCATACATAAAAAACGTTCGGTCCTCCTTTAGCACCTTCTGGCCGACAATACCCAGAAGGAAGGCCTCTGGTTTCTTAGTGAAGGTATACTTAAATACCTTTTTCAGCTCATTATATATCATTTCCCAGAAGGCCTTCACTTTAGGGCAGGTCCACCAGAGGTGAAAGAATGTTCCTTCATGTTCTTTACATTTCCAACATTTATTATCAGACAAATGGTATATTTTGGCAAGTTTAACTGGGGTGATGTACCATCTATATATCATTTTCATTACATTTTCCTTCAGAGCATTACATGCAGTGAAGTTCAGCCCAGTGGTCCACAACCTTTCCCAGTCCTCAAACATAATATTATACCCAATGTCCTGAGCCCACCCCCAAAGGTCATTCATTCCTGCAATGCAAGAAGCAGTCCTGTTCTACCTCCTCCGGAAGACCTGCGAGTATGGATGGATGGAGCAAGCCTTCTTGACAACTCCGGGTTGCCGTCCCTCCAGCAGCGCTTTAAGAGACAAGACCAGCGTCTGGATGGGCCCAGATGCAAACTGGGCACAGTGGGGATCCACCGAACCTTCACGGGTTAAAACAGGTTTTGAGAGGGCAGCAGATTTTGGAACAGTCTTCAAGGGCAGCCCTGCAGTAGTCTAGGCAGGAGGGTTCCGGGAGGGTTCCGGGACTAGATTGCACCCTGGATTTTAGCTGGGTGAGCTGGGCTCTGCGGTGTGATCCAGCAGGGACCCCTGGGCAGATTTCTAATGTTAGAGAGTTGAAAAAAAGATATAACTAACTAGAAAATGGAGGGGGGGGGGTTGGAAAGAGGGAAAAAGGTGAGGGGCGCATGGAGAATTAGAAAGCAGGGCTGAGTTTAGCGGCCCTACTCCCAAGAAAGTTTATGGAATTGTCCTGTTGCGAGGGATCCCCAGGGGTCATCCAGCCCAACCCGTTGCGATGTATGGAAAAACTGCTAAAGAATCCCCGGTATTTTAAGCCTCCGGTGAAGGAGACGTTATCTACAAGGCTGCAGGATCTGACCCATCCCGGGCCCGATCCAGCAAGGCTCCCTCGCGCAAATCCCGTTTTATTTCAGAGCTGGATCAGGCCCCAGGTTAACACGTGTGCGCCTCGCGTGCAAAAATAAAAGCAACAACACCCCAGTGAGATATATAGCTCTCTATATATATATATTCCCCGCCCCTGCCGGGCCCTGGGGAGTCGACGCCTTTTGCAAAAGTGCGCGCATCTCTGCTTCGCAAGCTGCGCGCATCTCCGGAGACCCCGCGGGCGCTAGGACCGCGCCGCCGCCTCCTCCCGCCGGCTGCAGCTGGGTATAAATGCAGGGCATGTGGGTCTGTTTGCAGTTTGCATGAGGATAAACCAGCCTGGGAGGGAGCCCGAACTGGGGGGGCCCGCAGGAGCCTTCCCGGGCCCGCGCCGCGCTGCGTAACGGGCGCGCCCAGCCTCTCCAAATCTCTGGACCCGGGAGCGCAGTTAAAGACCCCAGACGTCGAGGAGGAGGAGGAGGAGGAGAAGGTCCTGGTTTCTTTGCTGCAAGAAGGAAGAGAAAGGAGAGGCACGTGGTCGGTGGGCAGAGAAGAGGCGCAGGATCCTCCTTGCTGGGCGACGGCAGCTTGCAAGAGGGGTGCGCCCCCCAAAAACCCCTTGCAACCCACCAGCTGCAGCCCTTCGGTGCGCGGAGGCAAGAGGCGGAAGAGTCAGCAGGATTGCAAGCCGCGGCCAGGTTAATGGCAGCTGCGCCTTGCAGCAAGAGGTTGGTTTAATTGCGATTTAAAAGGAGAGGAAGGTGCGTTTGGGCGCGCGCCTGGGTGTTTGCGGGTGGAGAGAGAGAGGGGTGGGGGGAAATCCCTGGTTTGGTAAACGCCGCACTCCTCCCCAGCCCTTTTTAAAAATCTGTTTTTCCTGCTTGGCTCAAGGCGGCTGCAGAAGCGACTCGCAAGTTGTTGTTTTTTTTTGGCCGCCCTACATTTTTCTCCTCCTCTGCTGGTTTTTCTTGCAGATCTTGGGTGACCATTGGAGCGCGCGCGCGCCCCCCTCCTCTCTCTCTCTCTCTCTCTCTCTCTCTCCTGGAAAAAGGTTTGGGAGCGAATCGGAGACTTGACTTGTTTATTTATTTAAAAGCCAGCTGCGTTTTCTGCGCTTGAAAAGCCAGCTTTCCCTAGTCCCCCCCCCCCCGCTCTTGCAAAACACTTGGCAAAAATAAAAAAAAGTCGCCCCTCTCCGCGCATGTGTGTCAAACTGGCCAATTCTACCCCGCGCCCGCCTTTCACCCAGTTTTGTCGTTTCGGAATGCATTCCTCGAGAAGCCTCATCTTGCAGGTTTAAAGGCGACTTTTATTTTCTGTTCACGTGTATATGTGTCACTTGGGTACGGGAGTCGCCCTATGTGTTCTCTGGGGTGCCTCAGCCCTGTTATCAACCGCTCCTGTTTTCCTGGCTTTAGGGCTCAGAGCCGCCTCTGCACGGTGGTTCCAACACCTATTTTTTATGGAAGAAAATGTTTTTTTGTTTGTTTTCTGCGTTAGAGAAAACAAATTTGCGTTAGAGAAATTTGCAAACTTGCACTAAGCTCTGAAGTTTGCCACACAATCCCAAATTTTGCCAACTATTGCGGTTGACATTTTTTCCCTTTGGAGCAGATGTTCCCTGTTAAAGTTCCCTTTCGGTCTGCAGTGTTGAGATGGTGCAAAAAACCCTCTAGAAGTTCTCTGCTGGGCTGGGGGGGGTGCCTAGAAAGCACATTAAAATGTTCTCCCCCCACGGCAAACCCAGGTTAATGAGAGACCCATAAACATTCCTCCTGGCCAGTCAAGGGACCACATGACCTGATTCCATTCCTTCCGTAATACCATCCCATTAATAATAATAATAATAATAATAATAATGGCACCTGAAAGACTTTTTTGCAATGAATCCATTCTCTCTCCCCCCCCTTTCTTTTAGGGTTGGGAGTTTGAGCGCAAACATTTTTTATTTTATTTAGCAGCTGCTAAGTCCAGAGAGCGACACACTCGCCCGCACTTGCCATGGAAAAAACTGCGATGATTTATTTTCCCCTGCCTGCTCTCTTCACATGTGATTTTTATTAGAATCAAACTGCAAGCGGTAGCTTTTGCAAAAAAAAAGGGGGGGGGAGGGAGACTTTGCTGGAAAAGGATTCTCCTTCCAAGGCAAACAAGGGGTGTTTTTTTTTGGCATGGGGGAAAAAGATCATTGCAAAAAAACTGTCCAGGTTACAAACACGATTTCGGCATCTGGCCGTTCGTTTTCCCCCTTCTTTTTTGTAACTTTGCAACTTGGAAGAACTTGGCCGACACACTCATGGATGTGTGTATGTTTTCATCTAGAAAGAAGAAATGAACTAAATCTCGCACCTGGAGGGAGTTGGAGACACCTGAGCCTGAGAGAAGGGAAGCTATTCTGTGCCAACCTGGTGGGCAGATGGGTCCTGGAAGCGATTGGCTGAGACTCTTTCCGATTTGCAAGGGATGACAGCTGCTCCTGGGATGTGAGCCTTCCTCTTCTCTCTGAACCTCTCCGGACAGCTTCAGAAGGACCTTTTGCTCTTCCCGTCGCGCGACACCCTTGAAAGGTGGTCTCTTGTTGCTTACACGGGCACGTAGCCGGGCTCCCCCTCCTCATTCCTTCCCAAATTGGCCAGCCACTCTTTGTTCGGTGCCCCCTTTGTGCCCTCTGGATGTGCCTTGTCCCTGGCACCAAAACTGGCCTCTGTTTCTCTGTGTGCATAACGTGCCCGAAATCTGGTACTCAGGGCATCACACTGGATATTCCTGTGCCATCTGTTGCTTTAGCGAGAGTCTGCCCTGTTCATTTCCCCCTCCCGGGCCTTGGCATGCGCTGGGCAAAGGGCTTCTAGAGTCCCCGCGGCCATGGACCCCTCCGCTGCCGACGCTGCCTTCTCGGACGTCCACCTGTGTGGCTACCTGCGCAAGCAGAAGTCCCACCGCCGGCGCTTCTTCGTCCTGCGGCGCGGCAGCGAGCGAGGCCCCCCTCGCCTGGAGTACTACGAGAACGAGAAGAAGTTCCGGGCGGGGGGCCTCTGCACCCGCCCCAAAAGGACTTATCTGCTGGCCAGCGCCCTCAACGTCAACAAGCGGGCGGACGCCCGGCACAGGCACCTCATCGTGCTCTACGGGCGCGACGGCACCTTCGGAGTGGCAGCCGAGGACGCGGAACAGCAGCAGGCGTGGTACGCGGCGCTGGTGGAGCTGCACTCCAAGGGTGAGTGGGAAGGGGGGGTCCACGTTGGCCGGGGGGGGTGGCATGCGATTATCGTGATGGCATGGCGAGGAGCTGCTGTGCCCCCTGACCCATGCCACTCCGCCTGGCCTGCGCTTGGGGGGGGGGGAATTCCTGCATGTTAAACTCTGGAACTCCCTGCTGCAGGATTTGAACGGCTTTGGAATGGTCAGTGGCTGCTTTTGAGTTCCTCCCGTGCTCAGATCCTCCTTGCTGGTTTCTCACAGGCAATTTTTCGGCCACTGTGGGGACAGGATGCTGAACTAGATGCCCCTCCTACCTGGCCTGATCCAGCAGGGCTGTTCTGATGCTGCTGTGGAGCCTCCAGGCCAAGGGACAGTCTATCTCAATTCCTTAATTATAAGGGCCATTTGGCCACTGTGCAAACAGGATCCCCATCTCGGTGGGCTCTCCTTATTTTCTTGGAGTATCTTCAGTCTTTTAAGCCAAACATGTCTTGGGGGGGGGGGGTTTCTTAATTTTTTACTATTTATTCCTAGGTGCTGCTGCTGCTGCTGCTTTTCAGATCAGGCCATGGCCCACACAGGCTGGCAGCAGTGGCTCTTCAGGGATTGGCCCTGGGACCTCAATTCTCCACCAGAAGCATGGCTTGCTTACACGAGCGATGCAATAGGAAGTTTTATACGGCGCCAGCCATCGGCCCACCTAGCTCAATACTGACTGGTACTGACTGGCAGTCAGTCAGCCATCGGCTCACCTAGCTCAATACTGCCTGGTACTGGCTGGCAGTCTTTCCCCTGCCCTCCCTGGAGATTGAACCTTCTGCATGCCAGGCAGGTGTCCTGCCACCGAGCCACAAACCTTCCCTCTCCTCTTCCCGCTGGTGCATTTACCGCAGTACTGCCTACACAGGCGGGCAGCAGCTCTTTCTGGTTTTGGGTAGACCCATGCCTAATGATAACTTCCCAGGGTTGAACTGGGAGCCTTCTGCATGAGTGGCAGAGGCTATACCCTGCTGAGCTATGGAGGCTCTACTCCCCGAAGCTACCTTCAGTCTGTTTCTTCCCGCAAGCCCACGTTTGCAACCCGGGGGGGGGGGGCTCTTCCAGGGCCACCAGCAGAGGCGTGTCTTTTGTTTTCCGACCCTTTAAACTGGCGACTCCGCCGACGCAGCGGGTTAGACTAGAGGACCTTTGGGAACCCCTTCCAAATCTATGGTTTTGTGATTTCCCCCAGGGGTTCCTGGAGGGGCAGTCTTGTTGCACAAAAACAGTGGTGACGGAGCTTCTGTGCGGCACGTGACCTTCTGCATCTTAATTCAGATGCCCAGGCCAGCTTTCCTCAACCTGGGTGCCCTCCAGCTGTTTCGGAGAGACAGTGTGGCGTAGTGGTTAGAGCGCTGGACCTAGGACCTGGGAGAGACCAGGGTGTGGCCCAGGGGGGCAGTCACTCGCTCTTAGGCTAGCCTACATCACAGGGTGGTTGTTTCGAGGCTGAAATGGGGAGGGCAGGTATGTACGGGATATAAATGTGATAAATCAATTTATTTGCATGCAGTTTGATACCGGGAGGGCTGGGAAAGACACACGTCTCTTGCCTGGGGGTCTACCTTTCTCGCTTCCAGGTGGGAGCAGGTGACAGGGCTAGAGACACGGGGGGGGGGGGGGAAATTGCAGTGGGATAGGCTGGATGACCCCGGGGGGGGTCCCTCTCACCTGCACAGTACTGGGATGCAACGAGTCTCCTAGCCCAAGATCAGGGCAGAGACCCTGATGGTCCTCAGAGGTCCTTTGAGCCCATTTCACAGATGGGCAAGCACAAACACATCCTCTGCAGGCCACAGGGTTCGACTAGATGGCCGCTGGCGGACCCCTACCCACCCTGTAATGCCGCCACCCCCCCATTTTGTTGTGCTCTTATCCAGCCTGGTCCCCTCTAGCTTTTTTGGACGGCAACTCCCATCAGCCCCAGCCTGCGGGAGGATCCCAGGTTAGGGCGAAGGCTACTCTAACCATTGCGCTTTGCTCCCCTTGCGTGATTCCCGGGCCTCTGCATAACCTTTTTTTGTTTACCCCCTGCTAATTAACCAAGCTATTTATTTCCTCCTTGCTCCCAGGGTCTTGTTGCTCTGCAGGCGCCGTTCGTTGGTCTGGGCCAGGGAGGCTGCCAGCCAGTGTAGACAATATCAAGCTAGATGGACCTGGAGTCTGTCTCAGCCCCAGCTCCCTATGTCCTCATTTAATCCAGAACAATGAGGGATAGAGCCTTGATTTGTTCCTAGGGCGCTTGGCTGCACACCTGCTTGGCATGCAGAAGGCCCCATGCTTCATTTCCTGGGGGAGACAGACCCCCTTGCCTAAAACCCCGGAGAGCTGCTGCCGGCCAGTGTCTGCAATATTGCGCTAGGGGAGAACTCGAGTGTCTGGCTGGGCAAGGGCTGTAGTTCAGTAGCAGAGCGCTTGCTAGACCTGCAGAAGGTTGCAGGATTCAGTCCTGCAGTACACCCACCTTGGCGAGGTGCAAGCGCAGCTGCCAGCCAGTGCATGCAATATTGAGCTACCCATGGCTCTCTTGAGCTGTCTCGGGATAATGGCGTCCCTCTCCTCCCCCCCCCCCCCCCGGCTTGAGGCTGCTTTGGGAGCAAAGGTTTCCCCGGGACCTTTGGGCTAGATCTCTGCAGCCCAGCCAGCCGTTTCCTGGCCCAGAAGCCTCCAGGCGTGGCATGTGGGGCCGGCTTGCCAGGGAGGAGGGAACTGGCTGCGGGCAAACCTTGGAACTGGGTCAGGAGGGTCCCGTGCCAAGCGCTGGCCTGGTGGGTGTGAGCCTGCCCCGAACTTTGCTCCTGATGGGGCGAACAGGGGTGTCACCCAAAACCTTCTCCCCTTGCAAGAATTCTTCTGCGTGCAAGCTGTGCTTCCTTGCAAAACCTCTTTCCCCTTTTCCAATTTTGCAGCTTGCGGTGTTGGAGATGTATGTTTGTGTGCGCAGCTGGTATGCGCCGCCTGGTACATAATGTTCTCTCTCTCCTCTCCCCCCCCCATACTATTCCTTGGGGGGGGGGAGAAGGCTGATTTTCCTGGGAGAGAGAGAGAGAGAGAGAGAGTCAGAGCCCAGGACTCCTGGGTTCTCCTGGCACACAGGGAGTTCTGGGTCCAGACCAGCAGTTCCCTTTTTCTTTCCTTTTTGGTGGGGGGGGGCAGGGAGCTACCCCCTCACACACACCTTGCTCCCACAACCCTGATCTCAGCGCCCCTTGCAGAAAACCCATTATCCTGAGCGGAAGCGAATGATAAAATTCAAAAGCGCCAATGGGTAACTGTTCATTTATTAAAAACCCAGCGTGATTTAATCGGCTGGGCGAAAGGCGCGAGCGCGACCCAGCTGCAGCCGGCTTTCCGAAGCCTGGTGGTCATTTTTTTAGAAAAATTATTAGTTTTTTTAATATATCATTTTCTGCAGCAATTAAACATACTTTTACAGCTTGTACGGTTTTTTCCGACTTCCATCAATCTGAAAATTTCCCAATCTATTCACTTCATATACATTTCTTACATTTAAATCTCATAACTAATATCTCTGCTCTTTCTCTACTTTGCAATGTTTCATATATATTTCTCTGTACGAAACTAGTGTGATTTGTTGACTACAGTTGCTCTTCAAATAGTTCGTATATATCTTCTGTGAATCTCTGGTCCCGCAGGTTTCGAATCCTTCCTGTCGTTTTACCCAATTCCTGCAGAGTCCATTAATCGAAGCCTGGTGGTCGTTTGCAATGTCTGTTGCGACTCCTGCTTTCCGGGGGGGGGGGTTGGGCTAGATGAGCTTTGGGTGCCCCTTCTGACTCTGCACTCCTCGGATTTTACACCTCCAATGCCCCGCTGCCACCCACTTGCCTTTTGGCACACACACACACCCCCTATTTAATCCTGTTGTCCCCGCCCCCCCCCTACTTTGGGAACTGGGGGGGGGGTCTGGACCTGCAACACCTCTCTCTGAGCATCTTCTGTCCTCCACCACCCCCCCTCGACTTTTCCCCGAACTGTTTAGCTTAAACATTTGCTCTCTCCCGAACCCGGGAGTTAACCTCAGGTTGGGGAGGGGGGGGCTTTGAATTATCCTGCCACAATCTCCCCGGCAACCGGTCCGTCTCCTTCCTTTCCAGGTGACTTGCGCACGGCGGTTGTTGCCAGGGCGCCCGTCTGTTTTTGGGTCTGTTTACCCGTTTCTCTTTCCATCCGCCCACTGCCTTCACCTTCTGTGCCCCCCACCCATTGTCGTCGTCCTCCTCCTCCTCCTCCCCCCCGCAGCCCACTGAATAACCAAAGCACTCCTTGCCACATGGCCAGATCCTTTCAGCCAGTCTGGGTGGGATGTGCAGGGTTTCCCGGGGGGTCCGAGTGCGAGAGCAACTCTCGGCTTCCAGCAGCTGGTCCTCGGAAGCGCCGCTGACCCCAATTGTGGAGGGCAGGCCATAGCCCCCGTGGCTTAGTCACCATCAACAGCTCTATCCTCTGTGAATTTGTCCCGTCCTCTAGGTTGCTGGTCACGCCTGCTTCCTGTGGCAGGCAGTTCCACAGTCCAACTGTGTGCTTCCTTTTCTCTGCCCAGGGTCAGTGCATCTTGCTTTTAACCAGAAGGTTGGTAGTTTGCGGCCACCCAGTGACAGCTGCGGACAGGATTCCTGCCTTGCTGGGGGGTTGTGCTAGATGACCCTCAGGAACCCCCTCCAACTTGCAGGTCTATGATTCGTTGGAGGTTTCTAAGCGGAGGTGGAATGGCTGTCTGTCCAGGATTCGACTGCAGTGCCTCTGCTCATTTCCACCTGGCCTGCACCTGGACTGTCTCCTGCTACTATGAGCTGGGATATGAGACCCTGCATTTCAGGGTTTGATCCCCACATTTGGTGAACAATCCCTGCATTGCAGCGGTTGGACTAGATGACCCTTGGAACCTGTTCCAGCTCTACAATTCCGTGGTTGTCCTGAACCCTCCTCCAACACTCAGCTTGGTTGGTGTGCCTTCTGAGTTACGAGAGAGGAACTTCCCTATGCACCGTCATGTATGCTTTAGTTGAGATTACTGCCTTGCAGGGAGTTGGCCAAAAGACCTTCAGAGGTACTTTCCCCCTGTATAATTATTTCTTTGCAGAATCATAGAAGTGCTGGGAGGGGCCCCTCAAAGGTCATCAAGCCCAACCCCCTGCAAGGCAGGAATTGCAGCTGACTCAACGGCCTCCTTCTCACTCGCCTTTTCCTCTCTTGTTCCCGGCCTTGCAGGAAATGCGCCCCTCGGCCGCGATTCTGCCTCCTCCCCCCGCCCGCCCTTCAAGGAGGTCTGGCAGGTGAGCCTGCGCCCCCGGGGCCTGGGCCACACGCGCAACTTGGCCGGCGTCTACCTCCTCTGCCTGACGGAGAAGACCATCGACTTTGTCCGGCTGAACTCGGACGTGGCCGCCGTGGTCCTGCAGCTGCTCAGCGTCCGCCGCTGCGGCCACTCCGAGAACTACTTTTTCATGGAGGTGGGGCGCTCGGCCGCCACGGGGCCCGGCGAGTTGTGGATGCAGGTGGAGGACCTGGTGGTGGCGCAGAACATGCACGAGACCATCCTGGAGGCCATGAAGGCGCTGAGCGACGACTTCCGGGTCCGTGCCAAGAGCCAGCCCCTGGCCTCCACGCCCATCTCGGTGCCGCCCCGGCGGCAGCACCCGGGGAACCCTCCGGCCGGTCAGGGCAGCTTCCTCTGGCGCCCGCGCCCGGAGAGCACTCCTTGCCTTCCCCACGTGCCTGGGGCACAGAAGGTGCCCGACCCGCGGAAGCCGAGTTCCCTGAGCGACTACAGCGCCGTCTCATCGGACGAAGGTGGCTCCAGCCCGGGCGAGTGCCGTCCTGCCGGGACGCCCGACCCCCTGGCCTACCTGCTGGTGGGGGGTGAGCTAGACTACGTCACCATGGGCAAGAGGGCATCGCCGGACAGCGCCTCCTTGGCACGGTGGGCGGCGGCGGCAGAAGCCAACAAGCGGTCCTCTCTGCCTCCGGTGGCGCTGGAGAAGGAGGGTCTATCGCGGAGGAAGCCGTCCGCCGTCTCCGCCAGCTACCCGGAAGGCCTCAACCTCCGCGGCTCTGACCCTGGCTACATGGCCATGCTGCCTGGCATGCCCACGGAGGACCGCGGTTATGTGCCCATGGCGCCGGGCAGTGCCTCCCCGTCCCGCGAGCGAGGAGGCTACATGCTGATGTCCCCCAGCGGCGGCAGTTCCCCGGACGGCACGGCCCGGTGGGCGAAATCGCCCGGTGGAGGTGACTACATGGATATGTCGTCCGCCAGTCACTCGGCTTCCAGCACCCCGCCAGAGCGCAGCCCTCTGCCCGGCGGCGCCCCCTTCTTCTCCCTGCCCCGCTCCTTCAAGCACGTCCCGGGGGCCGCGCTGCGCCCTTTTGACCCCCGCCACCTCTCCGGGTCCTCGTCCACCAGCTCCGACAGCCTGGAGGAGGCGGGCGGACACCCCCGGACCCTCTTCACCTGCCGGGAAGCGGCAGCGCCGCCCCGCAGCCCTGGCGAGTACGTCAGCATTGAGTTCGGATCCTGGGCGGCTGCAGACTACATCAACATGTCGGCCGGGGCTGCGCCGGAGGGACTCGCCCAGCCACCGCCGGCCGACAACTATGCCGAGATGGCGCCCGGGACCCGGCTGGTATGTGCCCGCTCTCAAGGGAGGAGGCGGCACTGCTCAGAGACGTTCCCCGAGGCGGAGAGGAATGGGGTGGAGCCCCCGGCCGGAGAGGCACAAGTCGAGCCAGGCCTGAACTACATCGACTTGGACCTGGCGAATGAGGCAGCGCCTGTCCTGCGGCTGCCAGCGGTGCCCGCCCCAGCTGCGGTGATCCACAGCTATGCCAGCATCGACTTCCACCGCTCTGGGGAGCTTCGGGGGCAGAAGGCGAGCTCAGAGGGGGCAGGTGAGTGGTGGCGGCGGGAAGGCCGGGCAGGTACCTGGTTTTGAACAACATGTCTGTATCACCATCTGAACATCGCAATATATTGGTATACAGTGGTACCTCGGGTTACAGACGCTTCAGGTTACAGACTCCGCTAACCCAGAAATAGTACCTTGGGTTAAGAACTTTGCTTCAGGATGAGAACAGAAATTGTGCTCTGGCAGCGCAGCAGCAGCAGGAGGCCCCATTAGCTAAAGTGGTGCTTCAGGTTAAGAACAGTTTCAGGTTAAGAACTGACCTCCGGAACGAATTAAGTACGTAACCAGAGGTTCCACTGTACAGTCATACCTCGGGATGAATACGCTTCAGGTTGAGCATTTTTGGGTTGCGCTCCACGGTGACCTGGAAGTAACGGAATGCATTACTTCCGGGTTTCGCCGCTCACGCATGCGCAGACGCTCAAAATGATACCATGTGTGGAAGCGGCAAAACGTGCAGTCGCATGTTACATTTGCTTCAGGGTGTGAACGGGGCTCCAGAACGGATCCCGTTCGCATCCAGAGGTACCACTGTACAGCGGTACCTTGGTTCTCAAACTTTATCCGTTCCAGAAGTCTGTTCCAAAACCAAAGCGTTCCAAAACCAAGGCGTGCTTTCCCATAGACAGTAATGCAAAACAGATTAATCCATTCCAGACTTTTAAAAACAACCCCTAAGACAGCAGTTTAACATGAATTTTACTATCTAACGAGACCATTGATCCATAAAATCAAAGCAATAAACAATTTACTGTACTATAAAATAAATAACGCAGGGACGCAGGTGGCGCTGTGGGTTAAAGCCTCAGCGCCTAGGGCTTGCCGATCGAAAGGTCGGCGGTTCGAATCCCTGCGGCAGGGTGCGCTCCCGCTGCTCGGTCCCAGCGCCTGCCAACCTAGCAGTTCGAAAGCACCTCCGGGTGCAAGTAGATAAATAGGGACTGCTTACCAGCGGGAAGGTAAACGGCGTTTCCGTGTGCGGCTCTGGCTCGCCAGAGCAGCGATGTCACGCTGGCCACGTGACCCGGAAGTGTCTCCGGACAGCGCTGGCCCCTGGCCTCTTAAGTGAGATGGGCGCACAACCCCAGAGTCTGTCAAGACTGGCCCGTACGGGCAGGGGTACCTTTACCTTTACCTTTAAAATAAATAAGGCAGTTTTGTGATGATAAAAATTAAACAAAAATTCTTACCTGCACTGATGATAGTCATTGTTCTGCAGTCATGGAATCAATCGATCAGTAGCTGAACTGGTTTCCACACAGTCACAAAAACAAATTAACCGAAAAAGCCTCAAAATCAAAAACGCAAAATAAGTAGCGAAAACCAAACGTAGTCCATTCGGGAAGTCCATTTGACTTCCGAAATGTTCGAAAACCAAGACGCAGCTTCTGATTTGTGCAGGTGCCCTGGAAACAATATCCGACAGCCGCATTAGACGTTCGGCTTCGAATTTTTTTTGAAAACTGGAACACTTCCGGGTTTTCAGCGTTTGGGAACCAGCAAGGCGTTTGAGAACCAAGGTAGCAATGTATCACAATGTCTTAAATAAGGACAGAGCTACATAGAGACATTTGCTGTCTTCACGGTTTCCCCCACTTTTGGGTTTTTGCAAAACACACAAACATCATGATTTGCAATATATCTCCAGATCAAATATTAGGAAACTGCTATCATATACTGACCTGAAACCAGTTTTGGAGGATATATGTCGCGCAGCCCTGACACACATCATGATTCGTGATATATTGCAAGGTCAAAAACTATGAAACCGATATAAAGATGTGGACTTCAAACTGGTTTTGGGCGATCTATCGATACGTCATGCAGCCGTTCTCTGCAACATGGCGAAGAGGATTCTTGAGTCGGGGGGGACGAGGACGGCCTCATCTGTTTAAAGTTCGGCCGTTCCATTTCATTATTTGTTCAATTTGCCTACGTTTCGGGGCAGTTCACAGCATAAAAACACATAGGTAAAAACACGAAACACGTAATAAAATGAATGAAGACACAAACCAATCAAGGCCCTTGGCCGCAAAGGATTCTGGGAATCGCGGTTTCTGAAAGATCGTGGGGTTTTTGAGGAGACTCGCGTAATCCCTACAATTCCTCTTCCCAGGGAACCTCAGGAATGAGAATACAGGTCTCCTCTTGGCACCCTTAACGAACTACAATTCCCAGGATGCACCCTGAACGAACTACAATTCCCAGGATTCTCTGGGGGGGGGGAGCTGCGTCTGCTTAAAGCTGTGTGATTCTGCTTTAAAGGCGGTGGTGCGGAGGAGGCATTTAAACAGGTTGGGTGGCCACCTGTCACGAGATTCGTCGGCCGCGATTTCTGCATTTCAGGGGCCGGGTTGGACTAGATGGCCCCTGGGTGCCCCCTTCCAACTTTACAATTCAGCGATTCTCCGAAACCTGCTGCCAGGGAGAGGCTCTCCTTTCGTTGGCTGCTCCTCTGCCGGGTAAATAGGCAGGCTTTTCACGGAAGCATTTACTAGGGGCTGTTAAAAGTCTATTCCTAGCCTGACGGGATGGAGAAACATGCAGTGATTTTTTGGGTTAGGGAGAGAAAGGTCATTGCTGCTCGTAGCTTGGAAGCTCTCCGTGTCCCTAGAGCTGGGGGCAGGTGCTTCTCCTTTGACACGGTGGCTTGGGGGTCCCTTAATAATAATAATAATAATAATAATAATAATAATAATAATAAATTTATCCCCTGCTGAGTTTTCCCAGCCACTCTGGGCAGCTTTCAACAGAATATTAAAATACAATAATTATTAAACATTAAAAGGTTCCCTGAACAGGGCTGCCTTCAGGTGTCTTCTAAAAGTTTGGTAGTTATTTTTCTCTTTGACATCTGGTGGGAGGGCGTTCCACAGGGCGGGAGCCACCACCGAGAAGGCCCTCTGCCTGGTTCCCTGTAACATGGCTTCTCGCAGGGAGGGAACTGCCAGAAGGCCCTCGGCGCTGGACCTCAGTGTCCGGGCTGAGTGATGGGGGTGGAGACGCCCCTTCAGGTATACTGGACCGAGGCCATTTAGGGCTTTCAAGGTCAGCACCAACACTTTAAACTGTGCTCAGAAATGTCCTGGGAGCCAGTGTAGGTCTTTCAGGACCCGTGGTATGTGGTCTCCCAGTCCCCAGTATGGCTGCCACATTCTGGATTAGTTGTAGTTTCTGGGTCACCTTCAAAGGTAGCCCCACGTAGAGCGCATTGCAGTAGTCCAAGCGGGAGATAACCCGAGCATGCACCACTCTGGCCAGACAGTCCGCAGGCAGGGAGGGTCTCATCCTGCATACCAGATGGAGCTGGTAGACAGCCGCCCTGGACACAGAACTGACCTGCGCCTCCATGGACAGCTGTGAGTCCAAAATGACTCCCAGGCTGTGCACCTGGTCCTTCAGGGGCACAGTTGCCCCATTCAGGACCAGGGACTCCCCCACACCCACCCGCCCCTGTCCCCCGAAAACAGTACTTCTGTCTTGTTAGGATTCAAGACAATCTGTTAGCCACCATCCATCCTCCAACCGCCTCCAGGCACTCACACAGGACCTTCACCACCTTCACTGGTTCTGATTTGAAAGAGAGGTAGAGCTGGGTATCATCTGCATATTGATGGACACCCAGCCCAAACCCCCTGATGATCTCTCCCAGCGGCTGCATGTAGATGTTGAAAAGCATGGGGGAGAGGAGGGAACCCCGAGGCACCCCCCTTGGCTAGCTCGGGGCCGTAGAACTGCTGGAAGGGGACCCCACCCCAAGAAGGGTCATCCAGTCCAACCCCCTTTTCAGAGAAAGGAGTCGCAGCTACAGAACCGCTGGTGATGTGGGTCCACCCAACCTCTTGCTTAAAACCTCCAGCGAAGGAGATTCTGCCCCATAGAATTGGAGGTTGAAAGGGTCCCATCGCAAGTACTGCGTTTCCAGTGCAGCTATATTCAGAGAAATAGCGCTGCTTCCGGCTGAGCGGAGCCACTCCGGCTAGTAGCATAGCTGTCAACTTTCCCCTTTTCTTTCGAGGAATCCTATTCGGAATAAGGGAATTTACCTTAGAAAAAGGGAAACGTTGACAGCTTTGCTAGTAGCCATCGAGAGCCCTCTCCTCTTCCTCCTCCATGGGTTTGTCCCATCCTCTTTGGAAGCCCCCCAGGTCAGTGGCTGTCACTGTTTCCAGTGGACATGAGTTCCATAGGTCAACCACGTGCTTTCTTTCATCTTCCCAACATTTTTCCTTTTTCCTTTTGCAGACATGCATTTTAATAAGTAATAAAGAGCAGGTGTCGTTAACAATCACCTCTGAAATCTCATTAATAATAATAATAATAATAATTTATTTTTATCCCAGCCATAGCCGGGCTCATAGCCCCATCTTCCAACATCCAGCTGTGTGGGATGCTCACGAGTTCGAATCTTACAAGAGAGAGGACAGAAAACGCCCATCCCATGATTTCTCCCTGCCGGGCATAATTTTGCAAACTTCTACAATGCCGCCATTTGTTCGCCTCTTCTCCTTTAAGCATTTTCTGGCAATTTTGGGGAAATTTTGGGAAACAGGCTAGCATCTCCCCTACTCTGCCCAGCGGGGGAAAACGTCGGGTTTGGCTTCTTCCTTAACCACGGTGATTTCCAAACCTCCCTGCGAGGCCTGGGGCATGTTTGCTTTGCCTTATCAGCCGCCTACCTGCCGGCGCACCTGCCGCGAGGCTCACCTGGTGGCACAGCGCGGTCCGGAATTACTCCTGGCGACGCACCCAGGTGTCTCTTGCCAGTTCGTGGCCCCTGCGCTCTCCTCGTGGGGGGGAGGAGAGGGACGGCATTATCCCGAGGCAGGCCAACATAACTGTGGGTTGCTCAATATTGCAGACACAGGCTGGCAGCAGGGGCGGCACCTCGCCAGCACTGCAGGACTGAATCCTGCAACCTTCTGCAGGTCTAGCAAGTGCTCTGCGACTGAACAGCAGCCCTTGCCCAGCCAGACACTTGGGCTCCCCCTAGCGCAATATTGCAGACACTGGCCGGCAGCAGCAGCAGCAGCTATCCAAGGTTTCAGGCAGGGGGTAGCTGGAAATGCTGTCGGGAAATGAAGCATGGGGCCTTCTGCATGCCAAGCAGGTGTGCAGCCAAGTCTAGCTCTGCATTTGGGCTGAGCTAGGGGCACAGCAGTTCTGCATATTCATTTATTCAATTGCAAATTAGATCCCCTCTTTTTTCCACCCCAGGGAGCTCAAGTAGGGGCAGAAATTTGTAAACTTAAAATGCACGGATGGAAGAAAGTATTCCTCCCTCTCGTGCGGCACTCAAACTCGTGAGCATCTCACAAAACCTGAACGGGCAGATAAAAAAGAACCACGCCGTTAACCTGCGGAACTCCCTGCCACAGCAAGCAGCCCTGACCAGCAGCCCAGATGGCTTTAGAAGACAAATTTGTGGAGGTGCTGGAAGCTGCAGGGAGGAGAGAGGGGGTCTTGTGTTCAAATCCTTATTCCAGGCTTCCCACCGACCACTGCGGGACCAGAGGGGCCGTTGGACTAATGCAGCAGGCTCTTAGTATGCGGTCCTCTCCCCCCTCATTTAATCCCCACAACAACCCTGTGAGGTGGGCTAGTTGGCCAGGGGCCACCCAGTGAACTTCCTGGATGAGGGGCGCGATTTGAACCCTGGTCTCTCCCAGGTTCTGGTCCGGCGCTCTAACCACTGCACCACCGCTGCCTCTGGCATTGCAAACAGTGGAGTTGGCCGTGCGTTGAAAAATCTTGGCTGGCCTCCTTCCCCATCTTCATTTCAGGTCTCTAATTTGGAGAGCTGTTTTCACAGCTGTGAATGCTTAAGGTTTAAGTTTAAGGCCACCTTGGCAGGGCCAAGATCCCTGGACAGAATTAGGGTGGGGGTCTCTCCTCAGATGACCGGCAGAAGCATTTGGGCTTCAGAGATTGGAGTGGGGAAAACCATGCAGGAATAGCACAAAAAGAGGCGTTTTCTTCCCTCTCTGAGGCCTTTGTGCTCTGCTTAGCATGTGGAACTCCCCGACACATGATGTGGGGCTTGTTCACTTGCTTTAGGGGCTTTTAAAGGTGACTTAGACCAATCCTATGGGCCTCTACCCAAGTCTGCTGATTGCCACAACAGACTGATTGATTAATTAATAATTATAAATTAATTGCCTTTGTATTACTTCCTGCTTCAGAGGCGGCCCGCCATAGAATGACAGTTGCCTGGGAGAAATACGGAGTGGTTAGAATTGGGATTTGGAAAACCGTTAAAAGGACATGCAACGAAATTCAACCAAGGGGAAGCGAGGAAGTCACTTAATGTTAATAAGTGTAATTTTCAATAAGCCTAATAATAATAATAATAATAATAATAATAATAATAATAATATATTCCATTTATTATACTGCCCTTTATCAAAAGATCCCTGTTCGGTGTACAACATTAAGAACACATTTTGCAGAGTGCCATAATAAAAAGCGTAACCGCATAATAATAAAATGTAATGCAGTTTAATAATAAAATAATAAAAATTATTAAGCTGCACGTAATGCAGCTTAATAATAAAATAATAAAATAATGAAAATAACAGTCCCCCGCCCCCCCAGCTCTAACAGGCCATAGATTATTTCATGGCCAAAGGCCATTGAAGAGGGGAAAAAAAAATTTTCCCAACTTTTTTTATTTGTTTTCACAACATTATAAACAAACATATAAGACAAACAAACACAAATCATAGCCTTATTGAAAATTACACTTATTAACATTAAGTGACTTCCTCGCTTCCCCTTGGTTGAATTTCGTTGCATGTCCTTTTAACGGTTTTCCAAATCCCAATTCTTATAAAATTTAACTTAAACATTAACATCCTTAGATCTTCACACTGTGAAATAAAACATATTAATTCATCCCTTAACATAAATAAAATCCTAAGCCAATTAGGTATCCGCAAGCTGTTTTCAGTTAATTTAACTTAACACATTTAACAAAGTAATCATTAAATTTAATCCACTCTTCCTGGTACTCCTCCTCCTCCTTCTGGTCGCGGACTCTTCCGGTTAGATCGTCTAGCTCCAAAAAACCCATCATCTTCATCTGCCATTCTTCTGAAGAGAAATGTTTTTGCCTGCTGTCTAAATATAGACAGCCTTTCTGTGGAGAGCATGGGAGCCACCACCGAAAAGGCCCTGTTCTCTTGTTGCAGCCCTCTGGGGTGGAGGGGATGTAGAAGAGTGCAGGATCCGGGGTGCTACATATGGGGAGAGGAGGTCCTTAAGTTATTGAGACCCTGAACCATGTCAGGCTCTAATCACCCAACCCCATATTCCCCCCCCACCTCTCCAGAGACATAATACAAACCCTTTCCTGCTTTTAAGAGAGAGGTTTCAGTTCTTAGATTTCTTCAAGAGCCTGCAGGATCAGACCAAAGGGGTCCCCTCTAGACCAGCACCCTGTTCTCACAGCGGCCACAACCAGATGCCCATCAGGGGAGAGCCTAAAATCAGGATTCGAACACAAGACCGGCACTCTCCCCTCCTGTCGTTTCCAGGAAAAACTATTCGGAAGCATCGCTGCCTCAAATTGTGAAGGGCAGAGTGTGGCCATCGCGGCCGGCGGCCATCGATAGCCCTCCCCTCTATGAATTTGCCCAGTCCTCTTTTACAAACAATCCTGTGGGAGGGAGTTCCGTAGTCCATGCAAAAAAGTACTTTTATCTGCCCGAAATCTCCCATCGTTCGTCGGCTGTCCCCTCCTGCCCCCACCAGAGTATTTCCAGAGCGCTCTAAACCCCGGGATCTCCCTGCCAGCCCACAAAGGAGCAAGCCCCACTTTTTTAGCCTCGGTTTTCCCCAGCTGCGAAATGGGCGCGTCTTGAGAGCCCATTGCGGTAAGTGTGAGTTTCGTAGGTGGCTGACCCCCCCCCTTCCCCAACCAAAGCATCTGGTTGGGGAAAGGGTGGGGGCTGCACTCTAGGAAAGGGAGAAACCTGTTTGCATGCTTGCGCACCCCCCCCCCCCAGTTTGGGGGCTTGAAGAGAAGATGTTCTTCCCCAGCTCCCCAAATCCTCACCTGCCCTGTTAAAATTCCTCTCTATATTTATCTGCTTCCTCCGACAGCTGAGGCCGCCTTGCCGTCCCTGGAGAGCGGGGGGGGGGGGGGAGTTCCTCCTCCGCTGCTCCTCTCTCCCCCCCCCCCCAATTCTTTCCTCCCTCCCTTCCTTCCATTCTTTCCTTCTCGTCTTCATGGCAAGGGGCACAGTTTCTGCACACCCCTCTCCATCCTCTGCCGTGCTGCCAAAGCTCAAGGCCCAGGGAAAATCACTGGAGGAAGGGGCGGAGCAAGGCCTGCGAGGGGTGGGGCCTTGGAGAGGGTCCTGAGGGCCACATAGAGAGGCCCGGGGGCCACATCCAGCCTGCAGGCCACCAGGGATCCAGGGCTGCCCTTCTTTTCCTCTAAGCTATTGCCCACTTGTTCCTTTTTTGGGATGTGCCACAAAACCAACCTTCCTTCCTTCCTTCCTTCCTTCCTTCCTTCCTTCCTTCCTTCCTTCCTTTCATTATCTTCCTTCCTTCCTTCCTTCCTTCCTTCCTTTTTCTTCCTTTCTTCCTTTCATTATCTTCCTTCCTTCCTTCCTTCCTTCCTTCCTTCCTTCCTTCCTTTTTCTTCCTTTCTTCCTTTCATTATCTTTCTTCCTTCCTTCCTTCCTTCCTTCCTTCCTTCCTTCCTTCCTTTTTCTTCCTTCCTTCCTTCCTTCCTTCCTTCCTTCCTTCCTTCCTTCCTTCCTTTATCTTCCTTTTCCTTCCTTCATCTTCCTTCCTCTTTCTTTATTTTGCTCTTTTTCTTTATCTCCCTCTTTCTTTCTTTCTTTCTTTCTTCCTCCCTCCCTCCCTCCCTCCCTCCCTCATACCTCTGGTTGCAAACGCGATCCGTGCAGGAGGCACGTTCGCAGCCTGAAGTGCGACGCCTGCGCGCGCACGTGATGGGATTCAGTGCTTCTGCGCATGACATCATTTTGCGCTTCTATGCATTTGTGAGCGCCAAAACCTGGAAGTAACCCATTTTGGTAATTCCGGGTTCAGCGCAGTCCGCAACCCAAAAATGCGCTACCTGCAGTGTTCGTAACCCAAGGTACGACTGTATTTCATCTTCCTTCCTTCCTTCCTTCCTTTTCAATCCTTCCTTCATCTTCCTTCTTTCTTTCTTTTGTTCTTTTTCTTTATCTCTTCCTTCCTTTTATCTTCCTTTATCCTCCTTTTCCTTCCTTCATCGTCCTTCCTCTTTCTTTCTTTCTTTCTTTCTTTCTTTCTTTCTTTCTTTCTTTCCTCCTCCCCTCCCTCCCTCCCTCCCTCCCTCTTATTTCATATTCCCATCTTTTCCTTCCTTCATCTTCCTCCCTTCCTTCCTTCCTTCCTTCCTTCCTTCCTTTCCCTCCCTCCCTCCCTCCCTCCCTCCCTCCTATTTCCTATTCCTTCCCTTCTTTTCCTTCCTTCATCTTCCTCCCTCCCTCCCCCTTCCTTCCTTCCTTCCTTCCTTCCTTCCTTCCTTCCTTCCCCTCCCTCCCTCCCTCCCTCCCTCCCTCCCTCCTATTTCCTATTCCTTCCCTTCTTTTCCTTTCTTCATCTTCCTTCCTTCCTTCCTTCCTTCCTTCCTTCCTTCCTTCCTTCCTTCCTTCCCTTCTTTTCCTTCCCACCATCTCTTCTTCCAGCCCCCCCCTCGCTGTCTCTCTCCCCCCCAGTTTGCATCCTTAAACTTCATCCCCTGCGATGGTGACAGCGCCCCCCCCCCCCTGCGCAGCCCTGGGGCTTTTCCGTTGAGAGAAAAGACGAGTACAAGATAGAAGTTGATGTCATTACGCAACGGTCAGAGAAAGGTCTCTTCCCCACAAAATGAGAATTTGTGGGCACCCAGCAAAGCTGCGTTTGGGGAGATTCAGGGCAGAGAAAAGAAAACTCCCTCTTCACGCAGCACAGAGTTAGACTGTGGAACTCCCTGCCACAGCAGGCAGGGATGGCCACATAAGGCAGGGACTGGACAAATCCATGGAGGAGGAGGAGAGGGCTGGCAGTGGCCAGGAGTTCGAATCCTGCTTGCGAGTTTCCCAGTTGAGACCAGAGGGGGCCCCGATCCTGAAGACTCCTGGGTTCTGAGGCTCTTTTAAGTAGACCTGGCCCTCACAGCACAGGGCGTTCTGGTTTTCTTTTTTTAATGACACTGGGACTTTGTTCCCAATCCGTCGGGCCCAGACTATAATTTTCATACCAGGGAGAGCTTTGCTGCGGTCTCATCCTGGCTCACACACTCACCTCCCTCCTCCCCCCCCCTTTTTTTTAGTATTTTCCTTTTTTATTCGTTGCTCAGAAACTTGGCTTCTTGCTGGACGAGAGACGTGGTTATGGGTACAACGCTCTCCCTTACGGAGATTGGGGTGTGTGTGTCTTGTGGGACTGGGTTTGGAAAAGCGGATTAAGAATTAAGGACAGTACTTATACCCCAGCCAGATGGGTGGGGTATAACTAATAAATTATTATTATTATTATTATTATTATTATTATTATTATTATTTCTAAGTGCCCTGTGGCTGCTGGGTTGCGCCTTGCGCACTTGAGCCGGGGTCTCTTCTAAGGCCCCCTCTGCCAACGGGAAGGAAGGGCCCCTCTGAGCACGTGCAAAGTATCTGGGGTGGGGGGGAGCTGACCAGGAGGAATAATAATTCCCCTTAAACCTCTTTTTCGCCCATCTCTGGGTTCTTTTCTTTGGTTGACCTGGTGCCTGAAACAGATTTATTTTTTCTCTTCCTCTCTCATTTCAGATTCCTGATTCCGCCAGCAAGGAAGATAACGCAAACCGCAAACCGACCTCCCTTGTCGCCGACATCATTTTTCACGATTGTTGGGTTTTTTTGCACTATAGCAATATTGGCTTCTTTAATTTTCCACCCCTCGGCCGCAGTTCTTTGGATGTAAAGTGCCTTTTTTGGGGGGTGTTTTGCCCCCCCCTTCCCCATGGGAGAACTCTGGAATTGTGCCCTAATCTGCTTGCCACCAAAGATCTGTATGTGTCTGTGTTTGTTGGCTCGTGTGTTGGGGTTTTTTTTTTGGAGGGGTGTGTGTGTGTGTGTTTGGCCACCTCTGTAAGTCTGGGAAACGAATTTCCCAATTCAATTCTGCAAGGTGGAGTTTCCCAACCTGGCGCCCTCCCTGGGAGTTATAGCGCAAAGCCATGGGAGGAATGGGAAGAACGCACACCCCAGAACTTATCTGCTTAACTTCGGAAATACACGCCTGTCGTCGTCCCCCCCTTGCAAAAAGAAATGCTAAAGGCGACTGCTTTTTTTGCTTCAGAGGGAGCCCCCTTGAACCCGTGTCTCGCCTCCGTGTCGTTTGTGGCCAAACGCCCCACCTGACTCAAGTGCCTGCGCCCTCCTGTGAAGACCCCCCCTCCCAAATCGCTGCAGCAGTTTGCAGAGAGAGGGAATATTTTGGGGTTCCCCGAAACTCCCCTGGGCCCGTCTCGTAACGCCTCGCACTTCTTTGCTGTTGGGAACTGACGGCATTATTTGCTTCTCTCGTATTTGGAAATAAAAGAGATTTTCAGAACTGGAAAACGGAGTTGTGGGGGTGAATTCTGAGGAGGCGATGGGGGTGTCTTGCCCCTTTTGGAGCCAGGGTGGGTTGGAGCGGGGCCACAGGAGGGTGGTGGTTCCCCCCCCTCCCCAGTTCATTCTTTCGTTGAGATTCCTGCGGGTTGGACTAGAGGACCTCTGGGAGTCCCGTGCAACTCTACAATCCTGTGCTCTCAAGGTTTTTAAACAGGTTGTATGGGCATCTTTCGGGGATTCAGCCGTGGTTCCAGGTGGGGGCTGAATTTCTCTTTCCGCAAACTCCCAAAGCTGCCTTTCTCAACTTGTGGGTCCCCAGATGTTGTTGGACTACAACTCCCATCACCCCTAGCTAGCCAGGCCAGAGCTCAGGGATGATGGGAGTTGTAGTCCAACAACATCTGGGGACCCACAGCTTGAGAACCGCTGTGACCCAACAGAAGCAGGGTGGGTGGGCCTGAGCCCCCCCCCCAAACTCAGACCCAAGCAGTTTTAAAAGTGGGGAGACACCTGGCTTCCCAGTAGGACATGTGAAAAGGGGGTCTCGGTGGACCACAAATGTAACATGAGCCAACGGTGTGATGCAGCGGCAAAAAAGGCTAATACTATTCTCAGCTGCATCCTCTGAAGTCTAGTGTCCAGATCTAGGGAAGGAATAATCCCGCGCTATCCTGCCTTGGTCAGGCCACACCTGGAGTCCTGGGTCCAGTTCTGGGCACCTCAGTTTAAAGAGGACATTGACAAGCTGGAAGGTGGGCAGAAGGAGGCAACCGAGAGTGTGGAAACCAAGCCTGATGAGGAATGGTTGAAGGTGCTGCGGATGTTTAGCCTGGAGGAGATATGAGAGCCAACGTCAAATGTCTCAAGGGCTGCCCCATGGAATAGGGCGCAAGCTTCTTTCCTGCTGATCTGGAAGGGAGGACTCGAACCCAGGACATCAGGTTACAAGAAGGGAGATTCCAACACCAAGAGCTGTTCCCCAGAGGTTCCTGGGGGGCAGTCCTGGTATGGGGCAGCCCCTCCTCTCTTGCAGGTAGGGAGAGGGTCCAAATTTGAATCCTGGGAGGGGAGGGGCCATCCCTTCTCCAGTCCTGCCCTACTTTTTCGGGGGTCTACTGAGCCCCACAGAGCTCAGCGCAAAATCCACCATTTTTTCCCCTTTTTATTTCTTTTTTAATTTAACTTTCACCCCAACCCTAAAGAAGCCTGGCCCACCGCTTTCACCTAGACCGGACAACAGCATTCAGGAAACCAGAAACCCTGTTCCTTTAGATCAGCAAACTTTTTCAGCAGGGGGCCGGTCCACCGTCCCTCAGACCTTGTAGGGGGCCAGACTATGTTGTTGTTGTTTAGTCCTTTAGTCGTGTCCGACTCTTCATGACCAGGCCCTCCTGTCTTCCACTGCCTCCCGCAGTTTGGTCAAACTCAGGCTGGTAGCAGAACACTGACCCACCATCTCATCCTCCGTCGTCCCCTTCTCCTTGTGCCCTCCATCTTTCCCAGCATCAGGGTCTTTTCCAGGGAGTCTTCTCTTCTCCTGAGGTGGCCAAAGTCTTGGAGCCTCAGCTTCAGGATCTGTCCTTCCAGGGAGCACTCAGGGCTGATTTCCTTCAGAATGGAGAGGTTTGATCTTCTTGCAGTCCATGGGACTCTCCAGAGTCTCCTCCAGCACCAGAATTCAAAAGCATCAATTAGATGCTGTATTTTGACAAAAATATATGAATGAATTCCTATTCCCCACAAATAACCCAGAGATGCATTTTAAATAAAAGGACACATTCTACTCATGTAAAAAACACGCTGATTCCCGGACCATCTGGGGGCCGGATTGAGAAGGCGATTGGGCTGGATCCGGCCCCTGGGCCTTAGTTTGCCTTCCCATGCTATAGGTCCTTAGCCCAAGGCACCCGGGGGGGCTGCTTTTTCTGCTGCATCTTTTCTCATGTCTGCCATGATCCTGAGCACCAGGGGCAGAAATCCTAAGTAGAGGCAACGCAAGCGAGGGAATCCATGGGGGTGAAGGGGTCCTTCGAGGTTTTTTAAGCAGATGTTGAATGGCAACCTGCATCGTACGGGGTTGGGCTGGATGACCCTCGGGGGTCCCATTCCAACACGATAAAATGCAGTGATTCAATAGATATTCTGCCAAGAGAATTTGATTTGCCTTGTCTGGGGTTTTGGAGATTGAAGTGTCGTCTTTGGGTCCTGTCTTGTTGTGGATAGAGCGCCTTGCAGCGAAATCCCCTCTTAGCAGCTGGGTGGACCTAAAAAAAGTGCCACCGCACAAGTTAAGGCAGCTTTCTGTGAAAAGTCTGTGAGATTCTTGAATCGAGGTATATATACATACACACATTTATTTACACACCCCTGCCAAAAAGGCAGTCGTACTGTATATTTTTGGCTCGATGCAATGCAAAGTGAAAAACTGGTTTTGTAGAGGAGGAAGGCAGGATTCAGTCACTACATTGCTATGATGAATTTCCTTTTCCCCCTCCACTGAACTGTGGGCTTGGAAGGGGCACCCCCAGCGGTCATCTAGCCCAACCCCGCATTGCGATGCAGGAATCGCAGCCGACGAATCGAACTTGAGGAGAGCCAGCCACCTTCCGCCGCTTCAGAACGCCCCTCACCCTCATGAAATCCTTTCTGATGTTTAGTCTTAATCTTTTTATTATTATTATTATTGACTTACATTTTTTTTTATACAGACAGCAAAACAAAGAAGTCTAAATTAACATAGCCTTCTACCGATAAGAAATAATAACTATTACAATAATGAAAATACTAAAAGTACATTTAATTCCCCTTTTAAACTTCTGGTTACAATATATTACTATTCTGTAAGAATCTACTATATCCTTTGCTTTCCCCTTTATTATTTTATTCCCCAAATTCAGCCTAACCCTCCCCTCCTCTCCACGGCTTCCCTTCACCTGTGTGAGATCTTCCCATCATCATATATATTTTTCTAGTTGCTTCGATAAAACAGAGTAACTTGAAAACCGTTAAATTATCATTCCTTCTTTTGTCCTTTTGCTCTTAACAATTGCCTGTTAAGAGTTCTGCTTTGACACCATATCATGTATTCCCCTACGCATTCCCATTCGGTATAGAATTTTTGATTGGCGCAGAACCCTGATCGCTGCCGTCATTTTTGCCCAAATTTTGCCTTAATCTTCCTTATTGCCTTTCGCGCTGGTCGGAGCAAGGATTCGAACCCAGCACCACCCTACTTTTAAGGAGTTGGGTGGAAAACATCAGCTCCTCGTATCTCATTTCTCCGTGCAAAATGTGTGTGTGTGTGTGTGGATTTCTGGGATGTGGAAGGAGCAGCTGGCGGCGGCTGGACCCCAGCGTTGACGGAAGGCGGCAGCTGGGTGGGTTACCTGATCCCCAAGGAAAGGGGGGAGCCAGAGATCTGGGAAAGGGGAGATGAGGGGAGGAGAAGGGAGCCGCATCCAGGGCCCTGTGGGAACAGCCCCCTCCAGCTGCCCTCACGCAGGGGGCAGGCCAGAAAATAGGGTTAAGGGTGTTCCCAGAGGAAGCGTGCAGACTTCCAGGTCACACAGGAGTCTTTTCCAAGCACAGCGTTCTGCCTTATCCGGCGCACGCTATTTATTTGCTTCGTAAAATTTTTACACTCTGTTTGATTGCCAAAAAAGACCTGGAAGCAGTTCGCAGACAGCAAAATAATTTAAGACTTTTTGAAAGTTAACAACAGACTTAAAAAAAAACCAGGCTGGAACTTGCGCCAGTTTTCTAAGCGTCTGGGTTGGAACGTCTAAGCCCGAAACGACTCAGGCGGGTGCAGAGAAGTGTAGAGTGCAGGCGCCTGCTTGGTGTCATGAGGCAGAGAGTTCCAAAGTTCAGGTGCTGCCACAGTAAGCGGTCAAGTTTTTCAAGTGGTCTGTGATTCTAATTTTTTGAAATATGGTAACTGAAAATTTTCAAGGGGAAAAATGAAATAAAAAGGAAACCGTTCTCCTGATTCTTAAATACACAAACGAAGGGGGGAAAGTCGCCACAAGCTCTGTGTTGGATGCTCGGAGTGCCTCTGAGCATGCGCAGAGTGCAGTTCCCTGGGCTGCCACGTAGTACGTGCTCCTAGGTATGTTTCCTGCTTAAAAAACTGAAAACACCCAAGCATTTTATTTCTGGCTGCTCCGAAACGGCTGCTAATAAGCAGGCCTTTGTACCCGGCTGCAAACACGGCGTTGCAACCTTTCCGCTGTGAAGCAGCCAATTCGGGGCATTTTCTGTGCCTGAAATGCAAACAGTTGACTCTGCTGGTGATGCCAGCATTAAACCCAAAAGCCGCAAGAGAGGGGGAAACTGGACATTTTCGGTCGTATCGTGCCAAAAATGGGTACTGTCTGGTCGGAGGAGGTTTGGGAAAGGGAAACTCAAAGGATAGAAGGAGATGGTTGCAGCATTTTGGAGATAAAAGTTTAGCAAATCATGCCTGGCACAGAGAAAGAGGGCAAGGTTTTTCTTACTCTCTCCATAACACTAGTACTGATGGGCAGTCAGCGACGCTGCATTCTGGGAGATTCAGGATGGAAGTCCTCCTCCACGCAGTGCGTAGTCGAATGGCGGAACTCCCTGCCACATGAGGCAGTGGTGGCCAGCCAGGATTTAAAAGGGGATTGGGCAAATTCACAGAGGGGGAGAGGGCAGCTGATGGCAGCCAGCCTTCTTGGCTATTCTGTGCCTCCATGGATAGAGGCGGCAGTACTTATGGACAGAACAGGAAGCTGGACTTGATGTGCCCTCGGCCTGATCCTGCAGGACCTTCTTAAAAGGTAAAGGGACCCCTGACCATTAGGTCCAGTCGTGGCCGACTCTGGGGTTGCGGCCCTCATCTCGCTTTATTGGCCGAGGGAGCCGGCATACAGCTTCCGGGTCATGTGGCCAGCATGACTAAGCCGCTTCTGGCGAACCAGAGCAGCGCACGGAAATGCCATTTACCTTCCCGCCGGAACGGTACCTATTTATCTACTTGCACTTTGACGTGCTTTCAAACTGCTAGGTTGGCAGGAGCAGGGACCGAGCAACGGGAGTTCACCCCGTCATTGCGGGGATTCGAACTGCCAACCTTCCGATCGGCAAGCCCTAGGCTCTGTGGTTTAACCCACAGCGCCACCCGCGTCCTGCAGGACCTTCTTAGGAGCACAGAAATGTCACAAGCTTTTGAGTGCAACAGGGCTCTTTCTCAGAAAGGATGTTATGTGTAGGACACGCACGGATCAAAATAAAAATAATTCCCCCCCCCCCAAAAAAAAAAAAACAGGACACAGATTTGTGTGGAAGGTGCTCATTTGCAGGTATATGCAACACATTTAGAAATAATTACTTGCATTGCGACGGGGTTGGACTAGATGACCTTTGGAGGTGCCCTTCCAAGTCTACATTTCTCTGATTCCATGAGTATCATTTTTGTCATCAAAATGCCTGGTTTGACTAGAATGGCTTTAAAGCAGGCGCCCCCAAACTCGGCCCGCCAGCTGTTTTGGGACTACAACTCCCATCATCCCTAGCTAACAGGACCAGTGGTCAGGGATGATGGGAACTGTAGTCCCAAAACAGCTGGAGGGCCGAGTTTGGGGATGCCTGATTTAAACCCTCCCTGAAAAGTGAGTAACGTGGGAGACAGATGCTCCTCACAAGCAGGGAGCCATCACTAAGAAGGCCCCGTCGTGGGACACCACCACCACTCTGGAGTCCCTTACAGTTTCAGAGTATGGAGGAACAGCCGTGAATAATATTCCAGGGCACATGAATACTCTGTACACCGTGAGCGGTTTAGAGTCCAGCAGGGGTTAATTGGGGGTCCAGCCCCACAGACATGGGTCGATTTGGCTGCTCATGGAATTCCCCCCCCGTCTCTGTCCTTACACACTTTTCCGAAGGCGTTTAAAGATGTTTCTTCTCCAACCCATTTTAAATAAATTATTAGTCCTGCCCACCCAGCCATTATGCACGCCAGAGTATTTTTTTCTTTTAAAGCGTTGCTGCGTCAGTCCTCTTTTTGAAGGACGCTAGTCTGCCTGGCGTGCTCTGGTCCATGGGGTCACGAAGAGTCGGACACGACTAAACGACAAGTCTAAGAAACCCCACAAAGAAAAAACCAACCCTGGGAGTTGTAGTTCAAGGGGTGCTGGGAACTGTAGCGCTGCGTGGGGGAAAGAACTTCAGTCCCCAGCTCTGAGCTGCGGAAAAAAATCCTCTGGGCTCCAGCAACTAATCCAATGCTGCCCCCTGCTGGCCACCATCCCATATCGCTTCCTGTGGGATTGATGCCTCCCCATTAGAAATTTGTAGGGCATTTAGGACAGGGGTCAGCAAACCTTTTCAGCAGGGGGCCGGTCCATTGTCCCTCACACCTTGTGGGGGGCCGGACTATATTTTTTTTGGGGGTGATGAACGAATTCCTATGCCCCACAAATAACCCAGAGATGCATTTTAAATAAAAGGACACATTCTACTCATGTAAAAACACGCTGATTCGCGGGGTGGATTGAGAAGGCGATTGGGCCTGATCCGGCCCCCGGGACTTGGGTTGCCTATGCATGACCTAAGGACAAAGGAGGAATGTCCTTCCCTTTACAGTGGCCTAAAATGCGTCTCAGAACCTAGGAATCTAAGGTAGACTACCCCTGGCGCTGGAGGCTCCATAAGGACAGTAAGAGCTGTTTGACAGTGGAATTTGCTGCCAAGGAGTGTGGTGGAGTCTCCTTCTTTGGAGGTCTTTAAGCAGAGGCTTGACAACCATATGTCAGGAGTGCTCTGATGGTGTTTCCTGCTTGGCAGGGGGTTGGACTCCATGGCCCTTGGGGTCTCTTCCAACTCTAGGATTCTATGATTCTATGAATGTCATCCAAACAGCTGTGCTGCTGGATCAGGCCACCGTAGGAGCCAACTCCTAGGGGCTGAGGTCCCAATAAAATATTTGCAGGGTCCAGGCCCCCCACTAAAAACTCAACAACTTTGATTTCCTAAAAAATAAAAAGCTCACAACACCATCCCTGGCAGTGCCCATGCCCAGGCCTCCAAATATTTTATTCAAGTTGGTACCCCTGGTGCCCAGGGACACGGGTGGCACTGTGGGTAAAACCTCAGTGCCTAGGACTTGCCGATCGTAAGGTCGGCGATTCGAATCCCGGCGGCGGGGTGAGCTCCCGTCGTTTGGTCCCAGCTCCTGCCCACCTAGCAGTTCGAAAGCACACCTAAGTGCAAGTAGATAAATAGGTACCACTCCAGCGGGAAGGTAAATGGCGTTTCCGTGCGCTGCGCTGGTGCTGGCTCGCCAGAGCAGCTTCGTCACGCTGGCCACGTGACCCGGAAGTGTCTCCGGACAGCGCTGGCCCCTGGCCTCTTAAGTGAGATGGGCGCACAACCCTAGGGTCGGACACGACTGGCCCGTGCGGGCAGGGGTACCTTTAGCCTTACCCCTGGTGCCCATCTAGTGTCGTGTTCTCACAATGGGAAACCCACACAAGCAGGATCCGGGTTCGAGCAGCAGCTACCCCAGCCACTAGCCATCGATGCACGTGCAGAGTGCCTCACTCAACCCTCGATATTTAGGGACTGGGGGTTTTCCAGATTCCCAGGTGTCCCTAACGGCTTGGCACGAGTGGGGCTGGGATAAATGTGTGTGTGGGGGGGGTTTCTTTCTCTCTCCCCCCCCTTTATGGTTTCCTCCTGGGTCGCCCAGCAACACTGGGATGGTGGTTCTGGAACCAGGATCAGAACCCAGGAGTTTTGTGTCCTCCCGGGTCGAGACAATGGCTTTGTGGGCTTTGGGTCTTTTGATGAACAGCAGCTTGTGGGGCATCAGTGGGGTGCAGCGGCCCCGGTGGTACTACGGGGGCATGGACTTCCCTTTCGGGGTGACTTTAGCCACCTCCCCGTCGATGTTGGGCTTCCCCTTCAGCCCTCAGCCGCTGCTTTACTACTGGTACTGGGTCATCATCAGCATTTTAGCCATTATTACCATCTCCGCTGTCGTCCACTTCACCAAACAATTTCTCCGGGCCCAGAAGGTATTTGGGGGAGTGGGTTATTTATTGGGGGGCAGAGAGAGAGAGAGAGAGAAGGCAGAAACTAGGCACACAGCCCCTGGAGAATCTGCTCCTCTCCAGAGTTTTTTCCCCAAGCAATCTGAGACTATGCCTGCCTGAAGCTCACCTCTCCCCCACCCATTTCACGCCTCTCCTGGTTCTGGGAGACGCCGAAAAGAGGGGAGCTTATTGTAGCAGAAGCAGGAGGAGACACCCGTGAGACCTTTGGGCGCCAGGCAAAATCTGACGGACACCTGTTTAAATGTGTCATTGGCTATTTCTTATTTTTACCATGTGTTTTTTTGGGGGGGTTATATCACGAACCGCCCCAAGATCTGCAAATGAAGGGCAGTTTTTATATTTAATAAATAACAACGCCAAGCAAGGCTTGTGGTTCAGCAGCATCTAGCAGGTTCCGCACACCTGTTGCCTTGTACTGACAAAACTGGAGAGGGACAGTGTGGTGTAGTGGTTAAGGACCTGGAATAGGACCTGGGAGACCAGGGTTCCAACCCCCACTTGGAAATTTGCTGGGGGGGGGCAGACAGAGGTGGTAGCCCTCGGCTAGCCGCTGTCTCTCAGCCGAACCCACACCGTGGAGGAATTGGCGCGGGGCCTGCGGAACTCCCTGCCTCATGATTCCCAGATGCCTTGGAGAACATTTTATCTCTCTCTTTCTCTTCCTGAGGGTCATTCCACCGATAAAGGGAGAAAGCAAGAGGTTGCTCAACGCTCTCTTTCTCCCCTCCTCTCCCCCCAAACTCCCTGATTCGCAGAGGCAAGACAAAAGGGAGCCGTCTCAGCAAGGAGACCCCGAAGAGAAGGCTCTGGTGGAGGTCCTGCACCTGTTGGACGCCGTGATGGAGACCATGTGGCACCACCAGCTACGCCTGGAGAGGAGGCAGAGGGCAGCTAAGGCTTCCAGCTGAGCTGGGAGGCAGAGAGAGAGAGAACTGGAATAAAACAGAGGCGAAAACTACACGATTTTGGCAGCCCGGGAATTACTGTACAGGGCAGGGGTTTGCTTTTGGTTTCATTTTGCACCCTTGTGGCCTAGAGAGGGGGACTCAGACTCCCTTTGTTGTGTTCTGTGTCCTGCTCTCTTCCACCAAAGGAAGCCAGCCCATTATAAACGGCCAGCACGGGCTGGCAGCAGCTGTTTCGCCCTCCTCCACAGGGCTCCACATACAGCATCTTTCCCCAGCTTCACCCAGAGAGGCCCTCAAGATATTGGACCTGGGAGACATTTGCATGCTAATCGGGTGCTCTCCCACAACTCAATATAGCCCACACTGACTGGCAGCAGCCGTCCCCCCCGGATTTCAGACAGTGACGTTTCCCTAGCCTGGAAATGCCTCTGGAGACTGGACCTGGGGAACTTCAGGGTAGCCCTTCACGGACTCCAAATCCCATCAGCCAGATTGGCCCCTGCGCAAGGAGGAAGGTGGGAGTTGTAGCGCGCAGGTTCCCCACCACCTGCTGGAGGGCAAGAATGGATTAATCCCTGGATGGATTAAAAGAGGATTGGGCAAAACCACTGGAGGAGGGTGAGGGAGATCGGCGGTTCTTAGCCACAATGGCTCTGCTTTTTCCCTTTGGGAGCTGCAGGAGGGAGAGAGGGACCATGAGTTCGAATTCTGAATTTGGTTTTTTTCAGAGGCGCCTAGCTGGCCGCTGTGGGAACAGGAGACTGGACTCGATAGGACCCCTTTGGCCTGACCATGACTGACCCCACGCCAAGAATTAAATCCTTGTCCAGCCTAGGAGACTGGGGGGGGCGGTTAACCCTTGATATCTCAGAGCCCCCCCCCCGACTCAAAACTTAAGTTTTCAGACACACAGGGAATCAGCTCAACTTCACTTTATTCCCCACCCCAAGAAAGGCAACCATCCCTCAGTTGCGTATACATGGGCAAAGACAAACCCTGAACGAACACACATGCAAAACCTCAAAACACAGAACAACTTTTAAACAAGTATATCCGAAATCTTCCCATTCACCCTGCTAGAGGCAAATAAGGAGAAGAGTCATTTGCTATCTTTTCAAATGAACAAGGGAGGAAGAAACTCAGAACAGACCCCTTTTCCCCTTTGACGTTGGGTAACTGGCCCCACCAGAAACCTGGGGCTCTCCAGCTGTTTTGAACTACAACGCCCAAGAGCGCCCAGCTGGTGGGAGTTGTAGTTCAAAGCAGCTGGAGGGCACCAAGGCTGCTCTGTATCCTTCTTTGAGGGCAAGCCCAATAAACTTCCATTTCTCCAACTGACGGCAGTTGTCGTCCTTAAGCAGCCAGAGGTTGCTCTAACCATTGACCTCGCTCCCCTGCCCCGTGTGGCTGCTGCCTAAATGTCTTTCAGTGAGCAGATCCATAGCAGAGAGGAAAAGGAAAACGAAAGCCTTATCGCAGCCTGCCCAGACCTGCCTCCACCAGGTGCCTTAGACTACAACGCCCATATCCAGGATGGAGGGGGGTGTTGGGAGTTGTAGCGCAGAGCAGCTGGAAGGCGCCAGATTCCAGAAGACGGACTGAGGAACAAAACTATCCTCCTGCCCCCCACCAAAAAACAAAAAGGAATCATCGTCACGCCAGGATCCTGGGTGCGATTTCAGCCCCCCGCAAAAAGAGCTTTTTCCTAGCACAAAACCCTTTCCCGCAACGTTATGAAAGAGAAAGAGAGAGAGAAAATTCACTTGGGGGTGGCTGAGTCAGGAGGGGCAGGCTGTGCCCCCCAATAACTCACTGTCCATTTGAGGGGTTTAGCGGCGCCAGGCCAGACAGACGGGAGGAGACGCAGGAATCTCCCTTTCACACATGCCTTATGGAACCTGCAGCGCTACGACACCTCGTTGCAGCGCTATGGCAGCACGCCCGAGGTTTCCATTTCCCTGAGCCCCTCCATTTCTCCTGGCAAGCAAGGGGAGGGCTGGCACCCATCCTGGCTGGTGCTGTCTGGGAGCTCCATGAGAGCGGAGACCGCCTTGCACTCCAGCTCAGAGAGCCACTGGGTGCGGGCACCGGCCCTGCGAGGCGGGGAAGCTGGGCGGACAGACATGATGGGCGGCGGGGTCTCCAGCGACAGGCTTCGGAGGACCTGAAGGATCAAGGGATCAAGGCAAACAGGTGAGGAGCGAGCGTAGCCACAGAGGCTAAAATAATAATAATAATAATGTGAGTTTTAACCAGTGGAACTCCCTGCCACATCATCATCATCATTTATTATTTATAGGCCGCCCATCTGGCTGGACCTCCCCAGCCCTCTGGGCGGCCTCCAACAAAATATTAAAATACCGTAATACATCAAACATTAAAAGCTTCCCTAAATAGGGCTGCCTTCAGATGTCTTCTAAAAGTCAGGTAGTTGTTTATTTCCTTGACTTCTGATGGGAGGGTGTTCCATAGGGAGGGTGCCACCACCAAGAAGGCCCTCTGTCTGGTTCCCTGTAACCTGGCTTCTCGCAGGGAGGGAACTGCCAGAAGGCCCTAGGGAGATGGACCCTGGTGTCCGGGCTGGACGATGGGGGTGGAGACGCTCCTTCAGGTCTACTGGACCTTTGAGGCCGTTCAGGGCTTTCAAGGTCAGCACCAACACTTTGAATTGTGCTCGGAAACGTCCTGGGAGCCAATGTAGGTCTTTCAGGACTGGTGTTATGTGGTCTCGGCGGCCGCTCCCAGTCCCCAGTCTAGCTGCCGCATTCTGGATTAATTGCAGTTTCCTGGTCACCTTCAAAGGTAGCCCCACGTAGAGCGCATGGCAGTAGTCCAAGCGAGGGATAACCAGAGCATGCACCACTCTGGCGAGACAGTCCGCAGGGAGGGAGGGTCTCATCCTGCGTACCAGATGGAGCTGGTAGACAGCTGCCCTGGACACAGAACTGACCTGCACCTCCATGGACAGCTGTGAGTCCAAAATGACTCCCCGGCTGCGCACCTGGTCCTTCGGGGGCACAGTGACCCCATTCAGGACCAGGGACTCCCCCACACCTGCCCGCCTCCCATACTTCTGTCTTGTCAGGATTCAACCACAATCTGTTAGCCGCCATCCATCCTCCAACCGCCTATACACAATCACACGTGATTCTTGTTCCTAAAGGTTTCCCACGCCCTACATGAATTCTTAAATTGAAACATGTAATTTTTCAAAGCTTTTTCAAAGACCACTTACTTCCTGGGTGGAGACAGAAAGACAGTTGTAGATCCGATGTCCTGGCGGCATCGTTGGGTCGGTGTAGAAGAAACCGCTGCAGTCCACGGCGGGGAGAGGCGCTTCAAAGGGAGAAAGGGGGAGACACGCGGGCAGAAGGTGAGAAGATCAGCCGACACCGGATCTGGTGGGAATTATGGTCCCCAGAAGTTGTTGGACTACAACTCCCATCATCCATGACAATTGGACTCAGCTGACTTGGGAGGATGGGAGTTGTTGTCTGTTCAACATCTGGGGGCGCAAGGTTGAAGGACTCCAAACAGGAGCAGTCTGCTCGAACTTCGAGTCGCCGGATGTTGTTGGACTACAACTCCCATCGCCTGTGACCGCTGATCCTTGCTGGCTAGGTGCAATATGGGTGTTGTAGTCCGACTTAAGAGCAGCTTGCTGGATAAGGGCAATGGCCCATCTGACTAGTATCCATCAAAAGCCTCCTTTCAAAGCCATCTGGGTCAGTAGCAAATCCCTGGCTCCTGTGGCAGGGAGTTCCACAGATTTTTTTTTAATCTGTCCTGAATCTTCCAACTTTCGGCTCCCCTGAAATTTCACTGAGTTCTAGTTTTAGGAGGGAGTTCTAGTTTCCCCCATATGTCAGGCGTCGTTTTGCAAACACTAAAAATGCCCCCCCCCCACGCTGCAACATTTCCTCACGGGGAGCCCCTCCAAACTTTAGGCAACAGCAGGAATCCCCTCTCCAGCCCACAGAGAGAGCAGACTCCCCTCTGTCTTCCCCGTGCTGCTTACTGGCTCTGGGTTCGAGTTCTGAGGGCGAGGCGCCTTGTTCCGCAGCTGCATCTGGGGAGGAGCGGCTGCAGGCGGAGACAGCGGTGTAGAACGACTGGAAAGAAGGGTGGGACAGAGTCCGGGAGCGGAACCTGGTCGCCTGCCGGGAAAGAGATCAAGCAGAGTTGAGTGTGAAACCCGCCCCCCATACACACATACAGCCACGTTCAACACCCCAAACTTTTCGCCGCAGGTGAACTAGATGACCTCTGGCGGTCCCTTCCTGACTCTACAACCTTGGAAAGTGGACTCTCCTTCGTTGGATGTTTTCGAGCAGAGGGTGGACGGCCACCTGCCAGGGATTCTTTAGCTGTGATAACTGCATTGCAGAGGGTCAGGCTGGATGACCTTTGGGAGTCCCGATTCTACGATTCCGTGAAAATCCGGCAGCTATGGGCGTGATTATGAGCTATAAGCAATGGAGGGAGGGAAGGGATACGATCCACAAGACCGTTGGACAAAAGCCAGTTGCCTTTTATTCGGGATTCATCACAAAGCAGAGGCCCTCCAGATGTTTTGGGACCCGATGCCCACGCCCTGCCATCCAGCACAGCTGGGCACCCGTGAGATCCAGCATCATAGAGCTGGGCTGCCCTTAGGGGGCTGTTGGGAGTTGTAGTTCGCAACAGCTGAGGGGCGCCGGGTCAAAGGCAGGCCGATATATGCAATTATACACCACTGGAAAATAAAGACAGAAAGTCAGCCCAGGGGCAAGTATTAACGACGCCTCCCAGTAAAACATTTTGCAGCGATTTATATTCATGGCAGGGGGTTGGTCTAGAGGACCCTTTAGGTTCCCCCTCTAGGTGCCATTCCATGTTCTGTGGACAAGGCAGGCACTGAACCGAGAGGCCTTCAAAGCCGTTCGGCCCTAGCGTAAGTGAGAGAGGGTGTTTGAGCATGTGCAGAGGATTTTGGGGGGCAGGTGCCCCCCGCCTCTAAAGAAATAGCAAGAACCCCCCCCCCCCGGGACTGAAGCCCCACCCTATCCCGAAACGCACCTGCTGTGTACGCCAATTTGTTACGCAGATGGCTCTTGTATCCTGCACCCAGTGGGAGAGGGGGGTTTCCCAAGGCGGGGTCTCTCTGCCCCACGGTTTGAGGTCCACCCTGCAGCTGCTCCTGAGCCCTAAAAACGCCCGTTCAAGAAATAAAAGTGACAGGCACGTCGAAAAGTTAAGTTTCAGGAAAGACAGAAAAGCTACGAGGCAGAAATGTCCGAAATCACACATGGCATGGGGAGCATGGACAGAGAAAAGCTTTGCTCCTCCTCCTAAAACCAGAACTTGACCAGGCTGATGATTAAAAAGAAAGTTATTCATCAAACTGTGGAACTCCCTGCCACAGGATATAGCAATGGGCACCGACCTGGATGGCTGCAGAGCAGACACTGCCCACCTCCACTGTAAAGGGAACCCTACAATGCCAGGACTCAATGAACCTGGCACCATGCAGATGTTTTTTTGGGTGGCAACATCTGGAGGGCAGGAGAATGGCCAGGGTTGCGCTACAGCTGCCAGCCCACAGGATTCAAGGACCTCCGAAGGAAGTGCAGCAGCTTCTCCCCATCATCTGGAGCCCCGTCTCAACCCCTCTGCCCCCCTGACTCACCTGGCGAATGCCGCTCCTGCAAGGCGTACGGGGCGAAAAGGCGTCGGCGGCAATGGTGGGATCCCGGGTGGCGTGCTTTTGGCTGGAAGCAAGAGGCTGGATCCTGACCCCTGTGGAAATTTTGGGCAGGTGGGGTCCAGTTCTTGGAAAGAGGAAGGGGCACTGCCCTCTGTCTCCATCACAGCCTTGGCGTTCTCACCAGAAAAGGCAGTTCACACACAAAAAAAACCCTCGTGGCATGTTGAGGAATTGCTCTGTTAAATGACTATAAGCCCAAATCAATTCTCTATCTATCCCATTTCTAGACCCATGGGCTGACATGGTTCTTTCCCTCCATCGTTTACTTAAGGTGCATGAATAATTATAGTTTAGAGGACCCGGACCCTAAAGTCAGACTATCCTCCACCAGGGCCAGGGCCTTCTCAGTGGTGGCTCCGACCTGGTGAAATGCTCTGTCCCAGGAGACCAGGGCCCTGCAGGATTTAACCTCCTTCCACAGGGCCTGTAAAACAGAGCTAGTGGGCCTGGCTTTCAATCTGAACTTAGCCTGATCTTTTATTCCCCTTCCTCCCCTTTTTATGAAGATCACCTGCTCTGGGATCCCACAGCTAATTCTCCCCTGATCTCCTTGCTGGCCCAAATAGGACTAATTTAGCCAGCTAGCCCTGGATAGATTTCCCCCCTAAATTGATTTTTGAATTCTGAATTTATTGTTATTCATGTTTTATACTGTATTTTATGCTTTTTGTTGTTGCATTAATTAAGTGCTTTAAATTTGCTGTTAGCCGCCCTGAGCCTGGTTTTCTGAACCGGGAAGGGCGGGGTATAAATAAAAAAATATTATTATTATTTATTATCCTCACAACAACCTTGTGAAGAAGGTGGCGACTAGCCCCTCAAGTGACTAAATGGAGATTCGAACCCAGCTCTCTCCCAGGTCCTGGACCCTCACCACTGTGCCATGCTGGGTTTGGGGTAACAGAACAGGACACCCATTCAAAAGGCCTGGTGCAAATTAAAAAAACAACACACAATTTTGCAATAAAGGGGTATTAAAAAGCCTCACTGTGTTGTGTGTGTTTTTTACATGAAGCCACAACACCAGTGAGTGGCCTAGTGGTTAGAGCGTGGGATCAGGACCTTGGGGAGGTAAAGGTAAAGGGACCCCTGACCATTAGGTCCAGTCGTGGCCGACTCTGGGGTTGCGGCGCTCATCTCGCTTTACTGGCGGAGGGAGCCGGCGCACAGCTTCTGGGTCATGTGGCCAGCAGGACTAAGCCGCTTCTGGCGAACCAGAGCAGCGCATGGAAACGCCGTTTACCTTCCCGCTGGAGTGGTACCTATTTATCTACTTGCACTTTGAGGTGCTTTTGAACTGCTAGGTTGGCAGGAGCAGGGACCGAGCAACAGGAGCGAGGATTTGAACTGCAGACCTTCTGATTGGCAAGTCCTAGGCTCTGTGGTTTAACCCACAGCACCAACCAGGGTTCAAATCTCCCCACTAGGCCACAAACCTGCCCTACCTCACAGGGTGTCGGGAATTAAATGAGGACTATGGCCCTGGAGAAAGTAGGCTTCAAATTCTTGAGGAAGGGGAGGGAAATGGTGTCGGTTTATAAATGTAATCAGTGCTTTTTTCTGGGGAGACGCAGGGGTACGCATCCCCCTAAACATTTTGCGAATCTTTGTACTTTTGTCCATTTACTGTATTTATTTCCCCCAGTTTGAACTATAAAATAGCGATTTTCTGGAGTCAATATGAGAGTACACCTAAACAGGTTTTTAAAAAGAAAAAAAAGCACTGAATGTAATGAATAATTAGGAACGTGACTCCAGTTATGCGCAATTTGCAGCCAGGACCCTTCAGGGTTCAGCGTGACCAGCAAACTAGAATTCCCGAAAGGGTGCTGCGTTTTGTAGGGGGAGATATAATTGTATTTGAAGCACACACAGATGCAAGACCACTTATGATTCCCACCCAACTCTGCTTTCCAAAAAGCCCCCTCTGGCGATGGCCTATTAATTCAACACCTGGGGAGTGCCAGGCCCTCTCTGCAGTCCCTGCCCCAGAGAGACTACAAACCCCCAACAACAGAATCCAATAAGTCTTATTCCGCAGGCCCCAAAGCCTCACTCACCGCTCCCCGAACTCCTGGGTTTCTTCGGTGTGGGAATCCTCGCTGCTGCCGTCTGAGCTGGAGTCACTATCTGCCGCCTCTTCCTCCTCCTCCTCCTCCTCCTCCTCCTCTTCTTCCTCCTCCTCCTCTTCATCATCTTCATCTTCATCTTCTGTGTCCCAGAGCTCATGCCGGGGGTCCGAGCCGTCAAACATTACTTGCAAAACCTGCAAAAGGAAGAAGGGAAAAGTCCTCCAGCAGAAAACGAAAACCTGTTGGGTCTTTCTCTGCCAGGAGACCTTGGCAATGGCCCCACTTGATGGGGGCAGGGAGGTGGGGTGCGAAACAGGAGCCAAGCTGCCCCCCCTCCAGGGTGGGACAGGGACCCCCCCTTTTTTGCAAGGCTTGGATAGTCCAGACTGAGAAGAGGGCAGATTTGCCTGGGAGGAAAGTACTTCCATGGGGGGGGTCAAGGAAGCACCCTATATAGGAGGAGTGGGGGGCGTGGGGGGCAGCCCTGCCCACCTGAGCTGCCCTTTTTGCCAGGGGGCATCATCCACAGCTACTTGGAGATTCCTGGCGTGAAAGAGGACTTATCTCCTTCTTCTGGGTGCCAAATAATCCCTCTTTGTGTTTTCAAACCCAGAGGAAGAGGGACATTTAGGGCAGGATTAATCCTGGGCTTGGGTGGGTGCCCTGGGGCTTGATCCTGCTACTTGCTATGCTCCTAGGTTGCAAGGGGGGGGCAGGGGTTGCCTAAATTCCCCAGGAAAATAAAATTAAAATCACCAGCCCTTTGGGGATGAGAATTGCAGCCGCCCACAAGCAAAATTTCATTTCCTGCAAAGCTTTCTAAATATTATATAGACCTATTTTTTAATAGATTTGTCATTTGGGTTGGGGTTGTTTTTAAAAAGCATCTCACCTGTCAGTCAGGTTGAGAAGGCAGCTAATAAATCAGCGATCACAGAATTGCAGAGTGGAAAGGGACGCCGCCGCCCCCCCCCCCAGCCAAGGGTCATTCAGCCCAAATCACCCTGCATTGCAGGTCTATTTTCCCCCTAGGTGAGACTCGAACCCACAGCCTTAAGGATTGAGAGTCTCGTGCTCTACTTGAAAAGAGCTGTCCCTAGGGTGCTGGTGGTGACCACAAGAAGAGATTTAGATATTTAAACATGTGGGGTGTGGGGGGGGTCTGAGTTTGAATCCCCAACTCAGCCATAAAACCCACTGGATGTGAATTTGGGGGCCCCCTCCCTGCTTCTCATCCTAACCTACCTCACAAGGTTGTCGTGGGGGAATTGAGGAGGTGGGGAGAAGGAGGCAGGTGACCGAGAGCCCTGCGGAGAGAAAAGTGGGGTGTGAAAACTCAATAAATACATCCATAAAACAAAAATAAACGGTGGGTGCGAAGAAATTCCCCTCTGGCTCAATCCTAGAGGTTTCTCAAGGCAAGATGTGACCTCAATAGGCGCTGCACAGCTTGGCTTGACCAGAGATGGAGGATCCTCTAACCTGACGTTGGTAATTTGGGGAGGGGGCCTGGAAGAGTAGGATGGCAGGCCAAGACCACCCCCCACCTTGGGGACGCCACATCTGTAGGACGGGATATTTCTAAGGTACTCAGAAATGAAAGCATTAAAGCACCCCTTCTGTTGCAAAAGAAAGAAAGGTATTTCTGGAATTATTCAATGGGATAAATATTTAAGCCTATAGTGTATTCTCAAAATAACAGGCCCTTTCCCATTAGAGGGAGAGTGCAGAGGGGGGTCACTAAAAGAGAGTGAGGAATGCATTGTTTTCTAAGAAAAGCCCCTTAAAATCACAAATAGCCTCTGAAATAATAATAATAATTCGAGAGAAATGGAGGCACTGCCATGCACAAAAGTTGATGCCCCACTTTGACCAACTTCTTCAACTCACTCCTCTCGCACTTCCAGGTTCTGCTTCTTCCTTCCGCAGCTGAGAACCTTCTCAATTTTTAAATCATTCTCTGCAAAAGGGCCTCATTAGGAGCAAAGTGGACTCAGCTGGGCCCGACTCTGGGAGCAAATTTCTCCTGCTGCAACACTTTTGCAGACACCCAGGCTGGCTTTAAAATCCTCCTCCAAAGTGGGTGGGGTGGGAAGTGCCTTTCTCCGTCTCCCTCTCCCCCCCACAACACCCCAGAGCTCAATTATATTATTTGTGTATTTCAAGTGCTAAACATGTTGGCAGAAAAGGAAACTCCGTTATCTGAAGGTTGCGGGTTCAAAACCAGACGCTGCATTGCAGGGGGTTGGACTAGATGACCGTGGGGAGCCCCTTACAACTCCACAATTCTGTCTTTCTATGAATCTGGCTCCTCAGAGGCTATCCGCATGGCATGATGGACTAGAGCCTTGCTCATTACATTTATTTACAGGAAACGAAAGACGTCCTCCCTGTTACCATGCCTGCTTTAAAAATACAGAAATATTCTTCACATTAGCTTTTTCTTTCTTTTAAGGAATAAAACAATTATCTGTTTCCTGACCATCACAGTCTCCGAGGTGTGTGTACTCAGAAGCAATAATTGCTTTGGTTTTGTATAGATATTATGTGTTGCGTTGATATTTGTGGTCTGTTGCCCTTTTGGCAAAGGGTTGTGTATTAAATTGAATGAATGTGAGTTCAAAAGGGTTTAGCTCTGTAGTAATCGGAGAGTATAGTCTGGAAAGAGACCAGGCCATCTTTAATTGCTCCCCAGGGGTGCAGGGTGGGGGGGGGGAAGGTCTGGTCTCCAGTGATTATTCCCCATTTGTCAAGGAGGTGACAAAACTCTAGTCTCACACACTTCAAAGGGCTGCAATCACAAGGGAATAACACCCCCCCCAAAAAAACTCTGGGGATTATCCTTAGATGTTTTTGCAAAGTGAGAGGGTTTGGAGCAGGCACCCCCAAACTCAGCCCTCCAGATGTTTTGGGACTACAACTCCCATCATCCCTAGCTATCAGGACCAGTGGTCAGGGATGATGGGAGTTGTAGTCCCAAAACATCTGGAGGGCCGAGTTTGGGGATGCCTGGTTTTGGAGGCTGCAGCAAACCGAAGGAGACCATCAGAACATAGAATCATCAGATTGCAGAGTCAGAAGGGACCCTGAGGGTCATCTAGCCCAACCCGCTCTGACTTAAGGGCGGGGGATCATGACATGGTCCCCGCTTCTCTCTCTCTCATTTTCAGCTGGTCTGGAAGGCCAGCAGGGGTCTGGACCATCTCCCACAACCATGAGCTGGGATATGAAACTCTTAATCTCAGAGTTGTGGGTCCGAGCCCATGTTGGGCGAAATATTCCTGCCTTGCTGGGGGCTGGGCCCCTTCCTACTCTGCAATTCTATCGTACCTTCCTCCTGAAGGTACCTAGAGACCATCCAGATATAAGCCCTGGTCTATAAAAAGCAGAGACATCACCTTGCCAACAAAGGTCCATCTAGTTAAAGCCACGGTTTTCCCAGTAGTGATGTATGGAAGTGAGAGCTGGACCATAAAGAAGGCTGATCGCCGAAGAATTGATGCTTTTGAATTCTGGTGCTGGAGGAGACTCTTGAGAGTCCCATGGACTGCAAGAAGATCCAACCTCTCCATTCTGAAGGAAATCAGCCCTGAGTGCTCACTGGAAGGACAGATCCTGAAGCTGAGGCTCCAATACTTTGGCCACCTCATGAGAAGAGAAGACTCCCTGGAAAAGACCCTGATGTTGGGAAAGATGGAGGGCACAAGGAGAAGGGGGCGACAGAGGGTGAGATGGTGGGACAGTGTTCTGGAAGCTACCAGCATGAGTTTGACCCAACTACGGGAGGCAGTGGAAGACAGGAGGGCCTGGCGTGCTCTGGTCCAGGGGGTCACAAAGAGCCGGACACGACTAAACGACTAAACAACAACAACTGGATTACGGTTGCCAGGTCAGGAGCATCTCAGACCCAAACCTGAGGCCTAGAGCGGCTCTGGGGTGACATCACAGGGGAGGCCACCTGGTGCTGCCATTGGCCATGTCCGGAGATGGAGGTTAATTGGGAGGAGGACACAACACAGGGCAGATTACCCCAGAGTGCTGTGCTTTTGCAGTGGGGCTGAAGCTTGCAAAAAGCTACATGCACCGTCTCCTTAATAATTTCGCTGTTATTCAAGGCCTTTCTCTCAGTCCTGCCCCCCTCCCAAGCCCACTTGGTGGGGACAAACAAAGCAGGGCCTTCTTTGTGGTGGTTGTTCCAGCAAACTTTGGATCTCTTTCCCTAGAGAAGCCCGACTGGCTCCCTCCTTGCTGTCCTTCTGCCGGCAAGTGAAGATCTTATTTCAACAGATCTTGGGGAACTGACTGATTTCCGTGGAAGGCTGGGCTGTGTTCTTTGCACCTGTATGTTTTAGTAGATTGTGTACTACTGTTAAATTATTATTATTTTTAACTATTGCTTCCCCCCCTCCCATGTTTTAGCTGTTTGTATTTTAGAGATACGTTGTGTGGAAGACACTCCCTCCAAGTTGCGAACGGAATCCCAGCCAGTGCAAGTAGACAAATAGGTACCACAGTGGCAGGAAGGCAAATGGTGTTTCCATGCGCTCTGGTTTCCATCACGGTGTCCCATTGCACCAGAAGCGGTTTAGTCCTGCTGGCCACATGACCCAGAAAGCTGTCTGTGAACAAACACCGGCTCCCTCGGCCTGAACGCATACCGGGAGAGGCGGTCCCGTAGCTACGTGGGTCCTAGGCCGCATAGGGCTTTAAAGGTCAAAAGCAGCGCCTTGGTTTCCACCAGGAGCCAGTGCAGTTGGTAAAGCAATGGATGAATGTGATCCCATGGCAAGGACCCCGTGAGGAGCCTTGCTGCAGCATTCTGCACCCGCTGGAGTTTCTGGGTCAGCTTCAAGGGCAGCTTCGCGTAGAGCGAATTACAGTAGTCAAGCCTGGAGGTGACCATCGCATGGATCACTGTGGCCAGATCAGGGAGGGATTTACTTTTTTCACCTTTTCTTTTCTCTGCCCAGCATGCAACTTCATTGGGGTTCACGGGCTTCCTGCATTGCGGGGGTTCGACTCGATGCCCCTGCAGGGTACATATCTACCATCCTGGGAAGTCCACAAGTTCTAGCCTTACCCCCCCAAAAAAGCAATATTTTTTTTAACCCAAAAGATGTTAAAGCAAAGATTATGGGATAAGGCACACAGTGACTTGGGATCTCGATCACACGCAGCCTGTAGTCCGCTGGCAGTAGGAGTTCAATATGGGTATGTCTTTAAGTTAACATCTTACATTAAAAACCTGACAGTACCAAACTACCGAAGGCTTTTCACCAAAGCCAGACTAAACGTCTTTCCTTCTGCAGTGTTGGATGGCAGGTTGAGAGGAGTTCCTTACCAGGACAGACTTTGCTTGTGTGCTCAAGACATCGATTCCATAAAACATATTTTGTTGCACTGTGCAAAATATGAGCAAGCCAGGGCTGAACTGATATTACCCTTGCTGGTACCTTTCCCGGGAAAATCAGAGGCTCACTATGTCAGGTTCCTACTGGAAGACCGGACAAATGCTAGAACGTTAGCAGTGGCAAAGTTTTTATCGGTGGTTGCAAGAACAAATGAGCACTATATTCTAAACAAAATGCTTGATTAACCTGGAGGTAGTCTGTATGAATTGTGTATTGCTTTGTAATGATTTGTTGGGTCTCTGGACCATAATAAAGATTGATGATTATATATATATATATATATATATATATATATATATATATATATATTTCCTTCTTCTTCCTCTGTCGGAGGCAGCTATGCTTCTGCAAACCAGTGGCTAGGAATAAACAAGGAGGGAGAGTTGCTGCTGTCGTTTCTGGGCCCTTGCAATTTGGGGTTCCCTTGGGGGCCACTGCAAGAGCAGGCGAACACCCACAAAACGCCCCATGAAGGGGCTGCGTACCCACAGATTTCTGTGCCACGGCCTTGCACGCTGCATGGCACCCACGGCCCTGGGGCCAAGTTGTCACTCCTGCACTAACCCTAATCCTCCATGCAGAGTTTTTGTCCCTGCCCCACAGGGCAGGCGCCTATAGGCTCATTTCCCTTGTGCAGGATGATAACATTGTGTGAATGAATGAGGCTGTAATGAGACTGGGATGGGCTCAATGGCCTCTCAGAGATATCAGTGGATCTTTAAGGTCAAAAGATTCAAGATTTGCATTGGCAGGATCTTTGCAGCGACCTTGCCAACAAAGGTCCGTCTAGTTCAAGCTCTGGTTTTCCCAGTAGTGATGTATGGAAGTGAGAGCTGGACCATAAAGAAGGCTGGTTGCCGAAGAATTGATGCTTTTGAATTCTGGTGCTGGAGGAGAATCTTGAGAGTCCCATGGACTGCAAGAAGATCCAACCTCTCCATTCTGAAGGAAATCAGCCCTGAGTGCTCACTGGAAGGACAGATCCTGAAGCTGAGGCTCCAAGACTTTGGCCACCTCAGGAGAAGAGAAGACTCCCTGGAAAAGACCCTGATGCTGGGAAAGATGGAGGACGCAAGGAGAAGGCGAGGACGGAGGACGAGATGGTGGGACAGTGTTCTGGAAGGACGGATCCTGAAGCTGAGGCTCCAAGACTTTGGCCTCCTCATGAGAAGAGAAGACTCCCTGGAAAAGACCCTGATGTTGGGAAAGAGGGAGGGCACAAGGAGAAGGGGGCGACAGAGGGCGAGATGGTGGGACAGTGTTCTGGAAGCTACCAGCATGAGTTTGACCAAACTGCGGGAGACAGTGGAAGACAGGAGGGCCTGGCGTGCTCTGGCCCATGGGGTCACGAAGAGTCAGATACGACTAAACGACTAAACAACAAGAAGAAAGGTGACTGTGTGTGTGCAAATAAAAAAACCCCCAAAATATCACAGCTGTGATTCCTGCACTGCAGGGGCGGGGTCCCTTCCAACTTTGCGATTCCACAGTGATGAAAACTCACTCGGCACATGCTCAGAGGCAGCGCTGGAAGGTCTGATTTGCAACCCTGGTGCTGAAAATAAGCAGAGCCGTGCCCCTGAGCATAATAATCCGAGTCCCACATTGCTGTGGGACAAGCTCCTTTTCACTCCAGATCGCTTGCTGCAGATAACATCAAGGTAACGGGTTCGATCCTCGGACGGGACAGCATTTCCAATTAATTACACACACGCAATTTTTTTTTTTTTGGGCGGTTTAATGTAAATTTGTACAAACAAATGAAAACTCATGCAAAAAACTGTAGAAATGACAGATGGAAGGGGGGAAGCGATAGGGTGGGCGGGGCTTAAATACACGACGACGGTGGGCGTGGCTCCGAAATTAAAACCCATGCACCTCCCTCCCCCCCCCCCGAAGCAAAGATGCCTTCACATTTTAAATAGATTCTGAAGTATAGCTTTTTTCTTCTTCTTCTTCTGTCCATATGTTACAAATATTTACAGGAGGGGAGGTCAAGGTGGGGGGGGGGGGTTTGGAGATAGAGGGTGAGGGGGCTTTGGGGGTGGGGAGGGAGGGAGAGAGGGACCCCGTGAGATCCAGCAGCTCAGCCCTGGAGAGGCTAGATATGTACACTTGTGAAGAAGGAAGATGTACACAGGGGAAATTGGGCCGGCTTTTTTTGAGGGTGGGGGCGATTCAAAAGTGCATTGCGGGAGAGAGGAGGGGAGTGAGAGCAGGAAGGGGGGGCTTCTTCAATAAGGGGCACCGGAGCTGAGTGAGTAGAACACTTGCTTGGCATGCAGAAGGTTCAATCCCCAACAGAACCTCCAGGAAGGGCTGGGTGGGATCCCCTCTCTGGCTTGCGGGAGAGCCGCCGCTGCTGCCAGTCCGTGCAGGCAATACTAGCTGGGCCAACGGGAAGTGCCCTCGTGGCTCGTTGGCAGAGTAGGCATGCAGAAGGACCCTGGCAGCATCTCCCGAGTGCAGGAGCCTGAAATCCCCCAGAGCTGCTGCTGCTGCCGGTAAGTGTAGGCTGGATGGACCAATGGTCAGTGACTTGGAGGAGGGCCGCTGCAGCACCTTGCCTCGCCTGCAGAAGGCCCCAGGTCTAATCCTGGCAGCGCCAAGCAGGGCTGCCTGAAACCCTGGAGGTGATGCTGCCAGCCAGTGCACGCAATACTGAGCCGAGTGGGTGCCCAGTGGCCTGGCTCAAGGGGAGGCAGATTCCTATGCAGCAAGGCCTGCGCATTCAGGGCTTGGAGGAGGAGGCGGCCCCCCACCCCGAACCAAACCTTGGATACTCTGCCCCTGCCCCACACATGGGGGTAAAAGGGAGGAGGGAAGCGGGGTGAAGACTTGGCACCGATGTAAGGCGAAGCGTGGGGGGCGGAGGGGGGGGAGGCACTGCAGGGCGCCCTCTGCACCCACCACCCTGGGGGGGGGGGAGGGAGGAGGGAGGGAGAAGGAGTTTGTGCCCCCCACTCAGCCAGTCTCTATTGCACAGTCCTGCCCCAGCTCCTTCTTCGCCTGGGCTTAAGACTCTCCTTCTTCGGCCGTCGGGCTCAGGGCGAGTGGGGGGCTAAGTGGCCAGGCCCCGCTTCTGTGAGGGCCCCTCCAGCTCCTCTCGCTGCTTGAGCTCCTTCATCCTGCAAGGAGAGACGGGGGGGCAAGCGTGAGAAGCGTTCCTCAGCAGCGGGTTGGGCTGGATGACCCTTGGGGTTCCCTTTCCGACTCCGCCATTCTTCCCATGCAGCTGATCCAGGAGCTGGGAGGGAGGCTCTGTCGGGATCTGCTCTGGCGGCCAATTTGCTTCAGGGCCGAGTATATAAAGCCCTTAACAACTTGGGAAATTATGAAATACAATTCTATTCTTCTATTCTTCTTTAAAAATTAATTTTTATTAAGAATTTCAGCATAACAATTTATCAAAGACATATCATCCTCATCCCCCCCCATTCCCCCCCCCCCAAGAAAAACCCATGGCCTCCTCTCTCTGGTTTTTCAGCACATGTTATTCTCCGCATATTATAAAATTGTAAAGATCCTTAAATTATCTGTCTATATGTTACCAATAATAAATTTGTGTTTGTTTATTCAAAGCCTGCCAAGGAGTCAAGTTCACCTATTATTCTATTCTATTCCCTCCCTGCGAGAAGCCAAGTTACAGGGAACCAGGCAGAGGGCCTTCTCGGTGGTGGCTCCCGCCCTGTGGAACACCCTCCCACCAGATGTCAAAGAGAAGAACAACTACCAGATTTTTAGAAGACATCTGAAGGCAGCCCTGTTTAGGGAAGTTTTTAATGTGTGACATTTTAATGTATTTTTATTCTTTGTTGGAAGCCGCCCAGAGTGGCTAGGACAACCCAGCCAGATGGGCGGGGTACAAATAATAAATTATTATTATTATTATTATTATTATTGGGTGGGGCAGCCTCAAAGTGGCAGCAGCCTTCTCTCGCCTACTCTGCAAACAGGACGAATGCCTATCGCCTGTTTGACAACACTGCATTTTGCAGCTATCTTGTATAACACTGAAAAAAATAAAAATTACTACTACTGTTTTTAGAGAAGACCAGGACAGTCCACCCAAAGACTTTTAAGCCACCTAAGCCTGCCTCTGCTCCCTTCCTTCGACCTTACCTGTGTCGGCAACGTCGCAGGAACCTCATGATCTTCCGAGCTGCCTGGTCTTGCTTCTTGGTTAGGAACGTTCCTCTGTTTGGGGGGGAGAGAAAGAGAGAGCCGTGTGTTGGGAGGGGTGCTGGGTTCAAGGGAGCGAACGTGTACTCGGCAACAGTGCAAAGGGACCCAGCCGTCTCCCCAGGCTGAACGTGAGCCCACCATGTGATGCAGCAGCAACAAAAGCGAAGGCGATTAACACGAAAGGCGAAAGCCCTATGAGGAACGGTTGAAGGAGGAGGTGGGTATGACTGAGATATGGTAGCCCTCTTCAAATATCTAAAGGGCTTTCCCGTGGAAGAGGAAGCGAGAAATGAAATACAAAGGAGATTCTGGCTAAGCATTAGGGGAAACTTTCCTTTTCCCCGTCGGATCCTGCGATCATCCCGATGCCTTTCTCTGTCTGCCCCCTTCGCGAGAGGCCCGGACAGGGCAGCAACATGAGAACGGGGCCTTTTCTGTGGTGGCTCTCCATTTGTGGGACGCCCTCTCCAGGGAGGCCCACCTAGCGCCTTCCTTACATATCTTTAGGTGGCACAAATGGGCCCTCGTATTTACGGGACCGCCTCTCCTGGTCTGCCCTGCAGAGGACCTTAAGGTCCATGAATAGCCATAGTTTAGAGGTCCCGGGCCCTAAGGAAGTCAGACTGTCCTCCGCCAGGGCCAGGGCCTTCTCAGTGGTGGCTCCGACCTGGTGGAATGCTCTGTCCCAGGAGACCAGGGCTCTGCAGGATTTAACTTCCTTCCACAGGGCCTGTAAGACAGAGCTATTCCGCCTGGCTTTCAACTTGAGCTTAGCCTGATCTTAGCCTTCCCACTCCCCTTTTTATGAAGATCACCCGCTCTGAGACCCCACAGCTAATTCTCCCCTGGTCTCCTCGCTGGCCCAAATACGACTAATTTAGCCAGCTAGCCCTGGGGATCATCTAATGTTTATTGGATGGATTTCCCTCCTAAACTGATTTTTGAATTCTGAATTTATTGTTATTCATGTTTTATACTGTTTTTTTGTTGCATCAATTAAGTGTTTTATATTTGTTGTTAGCTGCCCTAAGCCCAGTTTTCTGAAGCGGGAAGGGCGGGGTATAAACAAAATTTATTATTATTATTATTATTATTATTATTATTATTTATTATTATTATTATTAATTATACAAAACGTTTCTCTACAACCAGGCCTTTGGGCGGATTAACATTATATGGCCTTTAAAATATGTTCGCAGGAGGCAGGGCGGGAAATATTAAGGGCAGGATACAAATTGAAAACAAACAAACTACCAGCAAGATAAACAAACAAACAAACAAACAAAACAGAAATGTAAGACTAGGCCAGATCCCCCTGCTTGGCCTTCGGTCAGCTGGCCGGTAAAGGCAGCCATGAGCCATTCATCTTCCAGGGCTCAGAGAAGGGGCGGTTTGGTCCTCCCCCAAAAGGCAGAAGACTAGCCAAGTTTCCAGTCCCTAGAGAGCATCGGAAAAAAGGCCGTGTGGTCAAGCCCAGAGGGAAGGAGAGGAATGACCTAGTCTAAAATTACTACTCGGTCTCAGCTGGGACAGATAATATCGCACTCGGCCCTGGCAGGGAGCCGGCCAGAGAGGCTGGCTGCGGCAAGGATGCTGGGGCCGTGAGCGGTCAGGCGGGGGCCGCACCAGGGCTTTACTTTGGTGGGTGCTCAGGGGGGTGGGCTCCCTCCCTCTCTCCCTCCAGATGCTGGAAGACTCGGCAGGGAGGAGAGAAAGTCCTCCTTCCCATAGCACTGCAGGGTTCAACTGCGGAACTCTCTCCCACTGGAAGCAGCCAGGGCCGCCAAATCAAAAGCGGATGGGATATATACAAAGAGGAGGAGAGGGCTATCAGGGCCTTTTGGCCCCCAAGGATATTTCTCAATTTGAGGCTTTTAAATGCTTTTCTACAGACTGTGATATTTTATGCATTGTGACTCGCTGTTATTTTGACCGATTATAAGGTGTGCATCGCCGCCGGAGACAGACAGGTGCCAGCAGAATAAAGAGTTTAGCAATTGATTATTAGAGTGAGATTCTGTCTGATTATTCTTTGCGGATATTCCGAGAGTTAATTTTCTTGTGGGCTATTATATTCTAATGGATTATTGTGCATTACTTTATTGGATATGCCAGCTGTTTCTTCTAAATGTATGTTTTTATGGCTTTTTGGTACAGTCATACAGTTGAAGTAGCTTTGGGATAAGTATTTTTGGGTTCCACGCTGCGGCGACCCAGAAGTAACGGAGTGCGTTACTTCCAGGTTTCGCCGCTCGCGCATGCGCAGGTGGTCAAAATGACGTCACACGCATGCGCAGAAGCGGCGAATTGCGATCTGCGGACACGGGTTTTGTTCACTTCTGGATGCGAACGGGGCTGTATTGGATCAGATTGTTATAAGGCCTTTGCTGTGTGTTTTCTTGTTTCTTCGGCTTGTAAACTGCCTTGTGCATAGTCAGTGGGTTTTTCCTGGGGGGACGCATACCCCTAAACATTTTGTGAATCTAAGTTTGTCCTCATTGAGGGGCAGTATTTCAGTATGAGTAGGAAAATGAGAGTATCCCAAACATTTTTTAAGAAAAAGAAAAGCACTGTTCATAGTAATGCAGCAGACCATGGGTAGGCAAACTAAGGCCCGGGGGCCGAATCCGGCGCAATCAACTTCTAAGTCCAGCTTGCGGACAGTCTGGGAATCAGTGTGTTTTTACATGAGTAGAATGTGTGCTTTTATTTAAAATGCATCTCTGGGTTATTTGTGGGGCATAGGAATTCGTTCATATTCTTTTTCCAAAATATAGTCCGGCCCCCCACAGGGTCTGAGGGACAGCGCACCGGCCCCCAGCTGAAAAATTTTGGAATTTAAGACACCCCCACCAAGCGCAGGAGCCCTTTCTCATTCCTTGCAAAGCGGGAGACCCGGTTCTCTTCAGGGATTTGTCGCTACAGACGTTACACGAACGACACTGATCTTTTGAACGGAGGCAGCCAACGCGGGCGCTCTCTCCTGGACCCCCCCCCTCCACCACTGCCCACCTTTCTGGGGGACCCAGGCGTCCGGGCACCCACTTGATCTTCTGCTGCATGGCGGCAGAGGCCCGCCTCCCCTGCTTCAGCTTCTCGTACTCCTTGTAGCTGCGGTAGTACTGCTGGATCAGGACCGCGGCGCGGCGGCTCTGCTGGAACTTCTTCTGCTCGTAGTAGCTGCGGAACTTGCTCTGGATCAAGATGGCGGCTTGAGTCATCTTCTTATACAAGGCGTACTGACCAGAGGGAGGGAAGCAGGAAGCGATTATTCAGGGAGCCCCGTCTCCAAATTGACACCCCCAAACGCCCCAGGGAACCCAGGCTGTGCCGGATACCTCCCCACCAACCAACCACATCAGCACCTTTTCAACCATTAGAGCGGGTTGGACTAGATGACCTTTGGAGGTCCCTTTCAACTCTATGGTTCCAGGATCCATCCATATGGAATTGAGCCCACAAGGGAGTAACTTGCTTCGAGGTTTCTAATAGAGGTCGGGTGGTCACTTGTCAGGGATTCTCGCATTGCAGGGGGATGGGCTGGATGTCCTTTGGAGGTCCCTGCCGCTCAAGAATCAAGCACAAACCGCTCTGCCCGCCCCCCTCCACGAACCGTGGAGAGGAGCTTCTCCCTGGGTGCTTCTCCTGGGTTTAGCAAGGCCGTCCATCCCCCCAAACTGCCTGCAGCTGTCAGATGAGGACTCGGGAGACCTGGGTTCGAATCCCCATTAGGCCATGGGGCGACCTTGGGCCAGGAACTATCTCTAGGCCTAGCCTACCCCGCAGGGTTGTTGTGTGGATTAAATGAGGAGGGGGGAGGGGCAAGAACCACAGGTGTCCCTTTGAGTTCCTTGGAGGAACAGGTGACATATACCGTATTTTTCGCTCCATAAGACGCACCTTTTTCCTTCCTAAAAAGTGAGGGGAAATGTCTGTGCGTGTTATGGAGCGAATATGTGGTCCCTGGAGCCGAATTGCCCAGGGGCAAAAAGCAGATCATGCTCCCTCTTTTTTTGAAAGAGGGAAGGGGGTGTTGAAAGAAAGCCACTGATTGTTTGCGGATCGGGGAGAGAGAGGTAAAGACAGCAAACTTGCAAAGGGGGGAAACAGGAAAACTAAAGCAATGAGGAGAGAAATGAGAAGAAAAGGAGGAGCAAAAAACTTCTCCAGCTAAGGAAAAGACACTAAGGCAAGCAAGAGGGAAAGGAGTGTTGAAAGGAAGCAGCTGATCGGTGGGATTGCAAGAGAGATAAGTGACCTGCCTGGGAGGAGGGAGGAAAAAGCCCTTGGATCCTCAGGATTATTGCATTGGGTCACCCCAAATTCACCATCAGATCACACGGCATGTCCATGGCTACACACGCACCCACTGTTTTGTGGGGCAAAAAAAAAAAAAAAAAAAAGGCGCAAAAACGTGGTTACAAAGCACGGATCCACATGGATCCTCAGGATTTTAGCATTGGGTCACCCCAAACTCACCTTTAGATCGCATGTCTGTGGCCACAGCATGAACCACAAAAATGATACACCCACTGTTTCGTTCAGAATATTTTTTTTCTTGTTTTCCTCCTCTAAAAACTAGGCGCGTATTATGGAGCGGAAAATGCGGTAAATGCAACAGGTCAGTCACCTGGAAAAGGTTTCGCTGGGCTCCCCAGTGGAATCGAGGGCAGATATCTCTCTCATCTCCAAAGCAGGGGCAGGCTCCCCCCTGCTACACACACACACACACACACACACACACACACACACACACACACAAACATGGCCCCCTCCTCTCCTCTTTTACCTTCAGGGCAATCCAGGTTAGCTTGCAAGACAGAAACAACAAGAGCAGGTTAGTTCATGGGGCGGTGCGCTGCTAGCGTGGGACGGCCACTTCCCCCGAGGGGGTGTCGTGGGTGTGCCGGCGCCGCCCAGGGAGAAAGAGCCCTGCGGCGGGTCAGGCTAGATGACCCCTGGGGGTCCCTTCGGTTTCTACAGTTCTACCATTTCCCTCAGAGCAATCCCACACCTCTCCCCACGTTCTCCCTCCCGGCTGGGCCTTACCTGCTTGTACTTCCGGTAGCATCGCTGGATGACGGCGGCTGCCATCTCCTGCTGCTCCTTCAGACGGCGACCCTGCCAGAAACCGAGGGGGGGGGGAGAGAGAAAGGCAGGCCAGGTGAGACCCCCAATGCAGACCCACTTCAAGGAGCACAAGGGAAGGCGGAGGCTCCAGGTGAGGTGTCAGCAAACGGGACGCGCCTCGGGCCGGTGTCTCCAGCACTGATCATGTGGCGGGCCGGAGGGCAGGGGAGCGAATGCCCATACGAGTGCGCACACCCTATTTCCGGCGCACTTCCAAGTCGGAGGACCACCGGAAATAGCTTGCACACATGTGCACGGGCCTCCTCCGACCCGGATGTGCACCGGAAATAACGCATGCACATGCGCAAATAACGTCCATGCGCACAAAGTATTTCCAGCATAGCTGTCAACCTTCCCTTTTTTTTTGCGGGAAATTCCCTTATTCCAGCGCCGTTTCCCGCTGCTATCCCGGATTGTTAGATATCCCATAGACTGTCCCTGGGACAGGTGAGGCTGCTGATCCCTTATTTTCAAGGCTGCTGTTCTCTTATTTTCAAATCTGAAAGTTGACAGCTATGATTATTTGGCCTGCAGGCCTTAGTTTGGGGACCCCTGCTCTAGGTGGTGGCTGGGACAGGTAGGGCGGAGGTCCTGGAGGCCAACATTAGGGGGCGCCAGCAGGTTTTGTCACTGGGAGAGGCAGCCTGTGACACCCTCCATGCTGCTCGTTACAAGAAAGGAGGCAGAAAAAGGAGTTTGTAAACCTCAGGGGCTTAACCAACACACTCCTCTCCACCTCAATTATTTTTTTTAATGGCCTTCCTGGCTTTCCAGATTCCATTTCGGCAGCTCATAAAACGGGAGTCCACAGTGGCGCATTGTAATGCAACCTCTCTCCCCAACCTGGTGCCATCTGGTGCAGAATTCAGCGGCCAGGTTGCTCACCTGGGCCAAGAGGGTTTGGGCATATTGCCCCGATCCTGGTCCAATTGCCATTTAGTTTCCGGGTCCAATTCAAAGTGCTGGTTTTGACCTATAAAGGCTTAAGTGGCCCAGGACCACAAGACCTCAAGGACTGCCTCTCCCCATAGAGACCGACCCAGACTATGCGATCACCTGAGGTGGCTCTGTCGGTAGAGCCTTAATCTTGAGGTTGTGGGTTCGAGCCCCACGCTGGGCAAAAGATTGGGTTGGTCTAGATGACCCTCATGGTCCCTTACAACTCCCATGATTCTGTGATCATGTGAGGCCCTTCTTCACAAGAGGCCCAGGGGGTGCCCCACAAGAACGGGGCCTTTTCTGCAGTGGCTCCCATTTCTCTATAGTCAGTCCTTTCTCTGATTAACATTCTCTGGTCTTTTAGATGTGTTTGTGGGAGAGGGGTTATTGGTCATTTGTGTATTTTATCTTGTATTTTTATGTTGTGAACAGCCCTGAGATCTACGAGTGAAGAGCAGTATGCAAATTTTAAAATTAATAATAATAATAATAATAATGGCTTGGACTACGACTGTTCGCTGCAGCCTAGAGATTTTTGAACTGTGAAATCTGAGCTGTTCTGTGAGAGCCACCAAATACTGCGCTAGAGGAACAAGAGGCAGTGTGGTATAGCGGTTAGTGAGTGTCAGACTATTATTATTATTATTACTACTTTTGTTCATACCCTGCCTTTTCCCCCTGGCAGGGACTCAAGGCAGCTTACGGATTAAAATGAGAACAGCTTAAACCACAGGAAAATAAGAATTAGAAAACAATTAAACATTCGTAGAATTAAAACTACTATGTGTGTGTGTGTGTGTGTGTGTGTGTGTGTGTGTGTGTAAAGTCTATTAAAACCATACAAATAATTGCAATAAAGAAAGCCCTATGATCTGGGTTCAAATTCCACCACCCACGAAGCTAGCAGTCTCCATCTCTCAGCCTCGCAAGCTGGTTGTGAAGAAGAAAGCGGTAGGGGGAGAACCACGTACCCGCTCGCCCCAGTGCCCGGTCTCCAAGACGTGTAGCTAGATGCTTGTAGGGGTGGGCAGGGAAACTGACCTACAAACCCAGAAGGAAGCAGGTCCCCATCCGCCAAAGCGCCTCCCCGGACAAGACCTACCTTGTATTTGCGGAAGGCGGTCTGGATGATTTTGGCCGCCTCGTAGAGCTCCCGCTGCTCATGGTCCGACAAGGTCAGCAAGGCAAAGTCGCTCTCCATCTTCCCGTTGGCGGAGGCGTTGAGGAACTCGGCCCAGCTGGCCGCCGTGGGGGGTGGGGGGAGGCGGTCAAAGGACAGCTCCCCCAGCGGGGAGGGCAGGGGGCTCAGGCAGGAGTGGCCGGACGGGGAGGACGCCAGGGACCTGGAAGAGAAATGGGGGGGGGGAAAGACGGCGGCGAAGGGTCAGCAACGAGCTGATATCGCGGAAGGCAGAATCGGGACTCCTGAGGAACTGAACGGACTGGAGAGCTGGGCCAAAACGAACGAAATGAACCCCGGAGGAACCAGGGGCACAAATACAGGGTGGGAGACACTTGGCTCAGCAGCAGCCCATGCGAAAAGGATCTGGGGGTCTGAAGAGACCACAAGCTGAACGTGAGCCAATAGTGTGATGCAGCAGCGAAAAAGGCGAATGCTGTTCTAGGCTGCATCAGAAACTGAGTGTCCCAATCAAGGGACGGCATAGTTCTGCTCTATTCCACCTTAGTCAGACCACATTTGGAATACTGTGTCCAATTCTGGGCACCACAATTTTGGGAATGTAAGAAAGTACAGTGGTGCCTCGCAAGACGAAAAGAATCCGCTCTTCGTCTAGCGGTATTTTCATCTTGCGAAGCAAGCCCATTGACGGCTTAGCGGATTAGCGCTATTAGCGGCTTAGCGGCTTTTAGCGGCTTTTAGCAGCTTATCAGCTTAGCGGATAAGCGGCTTAGCGGCTTAGAAAAAGGGGGGGGGGGAAGGAAAAAAAAGTCAGAAAAACTCGCAAGACATTTAGTCTTGCAAAGCAAGCCCATAGGGAAAACCCTTTCGTCTAGCGGGTTTTCCGTCTTGCGAGGCATTCGTCTTGCGGGGCTACACTGTAAAAAACCTCAGGGAAATGATATATAATGAGATGAAAAAGATGTTGAAATACACATTTTTTAAAAAACCAGAAGCATTTTTACTTGGTATTAGAAGTGAGGATATTAATAGGCAAGATGTTAAATTGTTTTTATATGCAACAACAGCGGCAAGAGTATTGTTAGCCCAGAAATGGAAACAAGAAGAAATTCCGATGAAAGAAGAATGGCAGACAAAATTAATGGACTACGCAGAATTACGGTAGATAAAATGACAGGAAGGATTTGAAACCTGCGGGACCAGAGATTCACAGAAGATTGGAAGAAATATATGAACTATTTGAAGAGCAACTGTAATCAACAAATTACCCTAGTAGGATTATAATTAGTTTTGTAAGGAGAAATATACGAAACATTGCAAAGTAGAGAAAGAATAGAGAGATCAGTTATGAGATTTAAACATAATAATGAAAGTAAGAAATGTATATTTAGTGAACAGATTTGTGCAGAGGAGGAGGGAGACCCAAGAGGATTAAGGGCCTGGAAAACAAACCTGATGAGGAACGGTTGAAGGATCATAGAATCTTAGAGTTGGAAGAGACCCCAAGGGCCATCGAATCCAACCCCCTGCCAAGCAGGAAACACCATCAGAGCACTCCTGACATATGGTTGTCAAGCCTCTGCTTAAAGACCTCCAAAGAAGGAGACTCCACCACACTCCTGGGCAGCAAATTCCACTGTCGAACAGCTCTTACTGTCAGGAAGTTCTTCCTAATGTTTAGGTGGAATCTTCTTTCTTGTAGTTTGGATCCATTGCTCCGTGTCCGCTTCTCTGGAGCAGCAGAAAACAACCTTTCTCCCTCCTCTATGTGACATCCTTTTATATATTTGAACATGGCTATCATATCACCCCTTAACCTCCTCTTCTCCAGGCTAAACATGCCCAGCTCCCTTAGCCGTTCCTCATAAGGCATCGTTTCCAGGCCTTGGACCATTTTGGTTGCCCTCCTCTGGACACGTTCCAGTTTGTCAGTGTCCTTCTTGAACTGTGGTGCCCAGAACTGGACACAGTACTCCAGGTGAGGTCTGACCAGAGCAGAATACAGTGGCACTATTACTTCCCTTGATCTAGATGCTGTACTATACTAGGAGTTGGGGATGTTTATCCTGGAGAAGAGGAGACTGAGAGGAGAGATGAGAGCCACCTTCAGATATCTCAAGGCCTGTTGCATGGAAGAGGGAGCAAGCTTGTTTTCTCCTGCTCAGGAGGGAAGGACTCATGGCTTCAAATAGCAAAATAAAGGAGATTCTGTGGCCTCCAACATTCTTCGCATGAAAATAGGGACATCAGCATCATTGTTAGTTGGTTGTATTGATTGATTTAGGGTTCTCTTTTTCGCTCAGGCTTCTCCAAATGCTATACAGTGGTACCTCGGTTTAAGAACAACCCTGTTTACAAATTATTCAGTTTACGAACTCCGCAAAACGGGAAGCAGTGTCCCGCTTTGCAAACTTTACCTCGGTCTAAGAACGGAATCCAAACGGTGGGAGGGCACCGGTGGCGGGAGGGCTCGTTAGGGAAAGCGCGCCTCGGTTTAAGAATGGTTTCGGTTTAAGAACGGACTTCCGGAACGGATTAAGTTCATAAACCGAGGTAACACTGTACAGTGGATGCTCGGGTTGCGAACATGTTCCATGCGGGGTGCACATTCGCAACCCACAACGTTCGCAACCTGCAGGTTGTGATTTGGCGCTTCTGCGCAGAGCACGATTTAGCACTTCTGCGCATGCGTGACCGCCAAAACCGGAAGTAACCTGTTCCGGCACTTCCGGGTTTCGGCGATCCATAACCTGAAAAAACGCAACCTGCAGCGGCTGTAACCTGAGGTATGACTGTACATAAATTCAAAGATGTTTAAAATACTGCCGTTTTGTGTGTTTCCTGTAATGAACCTTTTTAGGTTTTTATACGGAACTTGGGTGCCCATTGGTCAGGGATTCTTCAGCTGCAGCCCCTGCACTGCAGGGGGGTGGACTAGAGAACCTCTGGGGGACCCCTCTCCACTCCATAATTCTCTGATTCTTTGACTTCTCACCTGAAGGTGGGGGATCTGCAATGCCTGGGAGAGGAGAAGCCCACCGTGCCCACCCGCTTAGGAGGAAGGGAGACGCTTACCTTCGCTGGGAGAAGTTGGGCAGTTGGTCCACATTCTCCAGGTAGCTGGCGAGCCAGCTCATGGTCTCGTTCAGCCCCAGGTTCCCCGGGCGCTCTCGCAGGGGCGCTTCAGAGGAGCTGAAGTCCTCCTGCTTGATGCGCTCAGGCGTCGCCTCGATGATCTGCTTGGCCAAAGTGATCATGTCCACCTGGCCGGGGGCCGGAGAAGAGAAAGAGGCCGTTGGTGCCAGGATACCCTTTATGGTACATTTACTGCATCCCTATCCCATGATTTTCTCCAAGCAGCTCAAGGCGACATGAGCATTATTTCCCCCTTCTTCATTTCATCCCCGCCACAACAACCCTGCGAGGATCGTATTCCTGCACTGCCGGGGGTTGGACTAGATGACTTTGGGGGTCCCAACTCTGCAATTCTAGTTTAGCGTGCCGCACCCAGTGAGCTTCACGGCCACCGAGTTGTGTGTGTGGGATTCGAACCCTGGTCTCCCCCTAGTCCTCAGTGAATCCCCGCAACAACCCTGCGAGGTCAGCCGAGAGAGGCACCGGTTGGCCCCCGAAGTCACCCCAGCGAGCTTCATGGCAGAGGGGAGGATTTGAACCCAGGTCCTAGCCCGGCACTAACCACTACACCACCACTGCCTCTCTGGTGAGAAGAGACAAGGACCCTGGACCCTGAACAGTTGACTGTTCAGTGGTGGAACGGATGACCTCAGAAGGAGGCAGACCCTTCTTCACGGGTTTTTTAAAAGCAGGGTGGCCATCTGCGAGGAATCATTTGGTTGCAATTCCTGTATCGCAAGCGGGGTTGGACTGGATGACCCTCAGAGATCCCTTCCAACCCGACGGGACCACAGGAGGTGGTGGACTCCAAATAACGATCGTAATAATAAACAGAAGATTGGGGCTTCTAAAGCCGCGATTGGACGGCTGTGATTTCTGTGTGGCCGGGGGGGGGGGGGGTTGGACTGGATGACCTTTGGGGAACCCCCTCCCTGCTCTATGGCCCCAAGGTGTGCACCTGCAGGACGTCCGTGGCCGGCAGGTACTCCTCGTTCTCGGCGTTCTCGCCGTAGCCCAGCAGCTCCGGCTCCAGGTCTGGTTCGGGGGCTCCCGCGTGGGCCCCCACCTCGTCGTAGTCCATGAAGAAGGGGGCGGCGTGGGGCAGGGCATGGGCTGGGCTGGGGCTCTCCCGCAGGTACCAGCCGGCGATGCTCTCGGGGACCGGGGCCTGGCAGACATCCATGGCGCCCTCGGCTTCGGGGCTGTAGGCGGGGGATTCCCGCAGAGCCGATCCGCTGGAGTAGGCCGAGGTGATGGAGACGGAGCCCTCGGAGAGCTCGGAGGGGGACGAGACCCCGCTGGCGGTGCTCAGCCCTGCGGAAGGAAGGGGAGGCGTGAGAGAAGGGTCACGCCATCCTGGCTCCCAGCCCCCCAGAGAGGGAGAGGACGGCTCTTGTGTTCGAATCCTGCCTGCTGGGTTCCCCACGGAGGCACCTGCTTGGCCACCGTGGGAACACGGAGGACCACGTGGTCCGTTGGGTCTGATCCGCAGACGGGAGTCTCAATCTGTGTTGGGCCTGTCATGTTTTCCAGTTTAACTTTCTGCTTTTCCTCTTTCTTCCCAATAGCTCTACGGTTTCATCGTTTTTCATAAGCTGCCTTGAGGTGTTGCAATTTTTTTTTAAAAAATAAAATCAAACAGGGTGCAACTTTGATGAAATAAAACAAATAAATCTTCCTCAAATCCCTGCGTCGCAGGGGGTTGGACTACATGGCCCTCGGGGACCCTTCCAACACTATAAATAATAATAATTTATGATTTATACCCCACCCATCTGGCTAAGTTTCCCCAGACTCTCTGGGCGGCTCACAGCAGAATATTAAAAGCACAGTAATACATCAAACATGAAAAACGTCCCTGAACGGGGCTGCCTTCAGATATCTTCTGAAAGTCAGAAAGTTGTTTATTTCCTTGACATCTGGTGAGACGGTGTTCCACAGGGTGGGCGCCACCACCGAGAAGGCCCTCTGCCTGGTTCCCTGTGACCTCACTTATCGTAGGGAGGGAACCGCCAGAAGGCCCTCGGAGCTGGACCTCAGTGTCCGGGCTGAACGATGGGGTGGAGACGCTCCTTCAGGTCTACTGGGCTTTTGAGGCCGTTTAGGGCTTTAAAGGTCAACACCAGCACTTTGAATTGTGCTCATCCTGGAAGCCAATGTACTATCCAGTTCTAGGTTTCTATATCATCTCCCAACATTCAGCTTCCCTTGGATTTCCGAGGGAGAGAGGGAGGAAAACTACTTTCCATCCAAAACAGGCATATGTTTATAATCCCCTGTCGTGTTCCCCCTTTATTTGCTTTCCCTTTAAACCAGTGTTTCCCAAACTTGGGTCTCTGGCTGTTTTGGGACTGCAACTCCCATCATCCCTGACCAACAGTCTTGCTAGCTAGGGATAATGGGAGTTGTAGGCCAAAAACAGCCAGAGACCCAAGTTTGGAAAACACTAAAGGTAAAGGGACCCCTGACCATTAGGTTCAGTCGCGGATGACTCTGGGGTTGTGGCGCTCATCTCGCTTTATTGGCCGAGGGAGCCGGCGTACAGCTTCTGGGCCAGGTGGCCAGCATGACCAAGCCGCTTCTGGCGAACCAGAGCAGCACACGGAAACGCTGTTTACCTTCCCGCCGGAGTGGTACCTATTTATCTACTTGCACTTTGAGGTGCTTTCAAACTGCTAGGTTGGCAGGAGCAGGGACCGAGCAATGGGAGCTCACCCTGTTGCGGGGATTCGAACCGCCGACCTTCCGATCAGCAAGCCCTAGGCTCAGTGGTTTAACCCACAGCGCCACCCACGTCCCACCTTGGGAAACACTGCTCTAAACCAAAAAGCCCCCTAAGGTGACAGAAGGCCTTTTTCAGCCCACTGAACGTGAAACGTAGTTTTTTGGGGAAAAGAGGGCAGCCGGCCCCTGCGCCTACCTGTGTCTGGACTGGCTGAGAGCGGGGACAGGGCTTCTGCCGGCCTGCGTGGGCAACTGCCGGCCTTCGCGGGACCCCCGGAGACGTCCAGGAGCGGCTCCGTGGCCGGCTGTGGTTCCAGGCGCTCCTCCTGGCGCTGCAGTTCCTCCAGGCACGTGGCCAGCTTGACGTGGCCCCGGGAGCGAGCCACGGTGAGCGGGAGGCGGCCTAAGGAGTCAGGGATGGCGAGGGCGTTGCTGTTCCACCGGTAGAGGAGCTGCGCGGCTTCTATGTGGCCCAGGGCGCAGGCCCACATCTAGCGGAAGAGAGGTGGGGGAAAACACGGGGTGGAATTAAGAGGGTGAGCACGGGTGCAACTTGCATGCATGGGTGGCATTAGGTGGCACCCAAGAGGGCAGGGGCACTGATGAAGAGGATGGACTTTTCGGAGCTAGCTGACCTGACTGGAAGAATCCGCGACCAGAGAGAAGAGGAGTTTCTAGAGCACTGGAGGAAATTTAAGGACCATTTGAATAAATATTGCAATATAGAAAATTAGAAATTACTAGGCCTAGGATTAAACTAAGTTATAATTAAATAAATGGGATTTAGAATATTAAGAAATGTGAATAAGATGGGCTATAATTGGAAATTGTTTTAGTTCAATAATGACATTGGAAAGCTGTTTCTTTCAACTACAAGGAAACTCATAAGGGAGGGACTAGGTGAAGTCAACCAAGATGTTTAAAAGGTTGGATTTGTAAAGAATTAAGTTTGTTGTTATTGTTTATCTGTTTATTGTTCCTTTTTCCCCTCTTTCGTTCATTGATGTATTTTTCTTTTTTCTGTTTTTGTGTGTCATTCTGCTTTGTGGTTTTTGTTACTATTGTGGGAAATCTATTAATATATATATATATATATATATATATATATATATATATATATGAGGGCAGGGCACAGGGCAGAGCTGTCGTTGGTTTCAAAAAGCAAGTTCCTGGCCCTCTTGGAGGAAAGCCCACGGGGCAGGAACTGGGCAGCGGCTCTTAGCGGGAGCAGGGAGTTTGTCCTTGCTGCCCCGGCCCAAATCCATAGCTGTCAACTTTTCCCTTTACTCGAGAGGAATCCAATTCGGAATAAGGGAAATTTCCCTTTTAAAAAAAGGAAAACGTTGACAGCTATGCCAAATCGAGACCCACCTGCGAGCGGATTGCTTACAGGTGAAGCCTCGGCAAATTTTGTTGTAAATTTGGAACTCATTTACGCAAAACACGGCAGGTTGAAAATTGTAATTGTTAGCAATTGTTATAGCATGTCCAGCTTCCAAGAGACTGGGATCTACTCCCACTATAAAAAAACCCGCGTAGATCACTGGCAGTGATCCACCCATTGGATCACCTAAAGTTGTTGAGCTTATTTTGGGGAGGATCAGCCAAAGCTGTTGATCTTTTTAGGGGGGCATCGATCAGGGATCAACCAGGCACACCCCGCAACCAACCGATTGGACATCCCTGTACTATTTATTCTCTTTCTTTTTATCTTTTTTATTAAAAAAAACCACTTTTAACATGTTGTATTTAAATGATAATAACAAAAGCTGTTCTTTCACTAATCCCCCCACCCCTTTTATGTGTTGTATTTTAATAATGATGATGACGATAATGATAAAGGTAAAGGTACCCCTGCCCGCACGGGCCAGTCGTGTCCGACTCTAGGGTTGTGCACCCATCTCAATTAAGAGGCCAGGGGCCAGTGCTGTCCGAAGACACTTCCGGGTCACGTGGTCAGCGTGACGGAGATGCTCTGGTGAGCCAGCACCAGCGCAGCGCACGGAAACGCCGTTTACCTTCCCGCTAGAAAGCGGTACCTATTTATCTACTTGCACTTTCGAACTGCTAGGTGGGCAGGAGCTGGGACTGAATGATGGGAGTTCACTCCGCCGTGGGGATTCGAACCGCCGACCATGCGATCGGCAAGTCCTAGGCACTGAGGTTTTACCCACAGCGCCACCTGCGTCCCCTGATGATAATGATAATACACTGTTATTTCACTTTTAAAAAACCCGCCTTTTATGTGTTGTATTTCAATGGTAATAATAATAATAATAATTAAAAACAAACAAACACATTCCTGTGGACCCCAAACTCCACCTGCACTCCAGCCACAGGAAGGCTGGAGGGAGATGGCGAGGGAGGAAAGGCCTTAAGTGAGATTTCGCATCTGGAACAGATGACACGTCACAGCGGGTTGGGCCAGATGACCTTTGGGGGTCCCTTCCAACTTTTTGATTCCATGAGAAGTGGGATTGCAGAGATGCTGTTTTCCAGGGTGAGTGGGTATCTTCAGGTTCATGCTGCTTGAGCCCCCCCCCCCCGCTCCGATCTCAACGGTCAACTCACCAGGGGGGTGCAGGAGAAATGGTCCACGTTGAGAGGGTCCACTTCCTGCTCCAGGTCAAGGCTCTGGGCATTGAGGTTCCTGAGGGGAAGGAATCAGGTCAGGCTCAGGGAGGGAGCGGGGTGGGTGTGTGTGTGTGTGTGTGGTCAGGCTAGCAACAGCCTCGCCTCCAGTCCCCGTGAACTGCGCTGGCAAAGGAAGTGCTTTTGCACGCAACATGCAATTGGCATGTGGAACTCATTGCCACAGGAAAGCCACGAGCACAGCTAGCTCTCAAAAAATGCAGAGGGAAGAATCTAGGCTGCTCTTTCAACATCCTGATCTGAGCATAGGACTGGGAAGCTGCTGTCTGCTAGTAATGTATGGAAGCACCTTAGATATAATAATAATAATAATAATAATAATAATAATAATAATAATAATGTACCCTGCCCATCTGAATAATGGAAGGGATGGAGTGACTCGAGGGCATCCAGTGAAGCTGAGAGTTGGGGGATTGAAAGCAGACCAGAGGAAGGACTTATTCGCGCAGTGCGAGGTCCAGCTGTGGAACTCCTTGCTGCAGGAGAATTGGACAAATCCATGGAGGAAGAGAGGGCTATCGAAGGCGACCAGCCACAATGCTCAGCAGTTGGAGGAAGCAAACGCTCCTGAATCCAGGTTGCTGGTCTCTGCTTGGCCTGCTGCACTCAACCGCCTCATTTCAACACACTAATCCCACTCACACTCTAACCACTGCGCCACACTGCCCTGGAGGCCCTGCCAGGGGTTGAAACTCACAGACTTTCTGGGAAGCTGGGAGTAAAAAGAAAGCACCTAAAAACAGTGTTCGAAGTGCTCAGTTGCCGGGAAGCGGCAGCACTCTCACGGGGGCCAGGGAGACTCACCGCCACTTGATGAGGGTCTCGATGAGGCGGGTGTACCCTTGGGCAGCGGCCAAGTGGAGGAGGGTCATCCCCCGGAAGCTGACGTGGTGGACGAGGGTCTCCGAGCGCAGCCAGCAGGACTGAGACATCATCTTCTCGCACAGGGCCACGATCCGGTCTTCGAAGGAGTCTAGGGCAGCCTGGGTGGGGAGGAGGAGGTCGGTCAGGAGACTGGGGCATCGGCGAGAACCGGGGTGCCGTTCTCTGCCGCCCCCCAGAACCAAGCAGCTGTTTTTGGACTACAAATCCCATCGGCACAGCTGGACCTTTATTTTTATTTTTTTAATTCTTTATCGATTAAAAGTTTACACATCTATACAAACGTTATATGCTATCTCTTTACCTATGAGGGAAAAGAAAATTACATAGAGAATAGGAAATTTCTAAACCAGAGGCCTTTCTTCTTGGAATAACAGGTTTGGAATTGCCCAAGAAAGATGTTAAATTATTTTTGTATGCCACAACTGCTGCTCGTATTTTGTTAGCTAAAAAGTGGGAAACCCAAGAATTGCCAGCAATAGAAGAATGGCAGATGAAGATGATGGATTTTTCGGAGCTAGCCGACCTAACCAGAAGAGTCCGCAACCAGAAGGAGGAGGCGTATCAGGAAGAGTGGAATAAATTTAATGATTATTTAGTTAAATACGTTAAGTTAAACTAACTGAAAATAGCTTGCAGATACTTAATGGGCTTAGGATTTTATTTATGTTAAGTGATGAATTAATATGTTTAATTCCATAAGGTGAAGATCTAAGGATGTTAATGCTTAAGTTAAATTTCATTAAAATTGGGATTTGGAAAACCGTTAAAAGCAATGAAATTCAACCAAGGGGAAGTGAGGAAGTCATTTAACAAAGTTAATAACTGTAATTTTCAATAAGGCTATGATTTTTGTTTGTTTGTCTTGTGTGTGTGTTTGTTTGTTTGTTTATAATATTGTGAAAACTAATAAAAAAAATTGGGGAAAAGGAGAATAGGAAATTTCTAAAGGAACAAAAAAGAGGAAAATAAAGTAAATAAATAACAAAGATACGAAGTAAAAAATAAAATCAAAAGAGGAATAGAAAATCAAAAGAGGAGAAGATCCGGCTGGATCTTAACAGCTGGAGGGATGTGGGTTTCCCACCCCGTCGAGGCAAGGCTCTCTGCAACCATCATCACGCTCCAGACTTGGGGAGCACCGGGGGGGGGGGGCTGATGGGAGTTGTAGTTCAGGGGGCGCCCGGTTGGCGAAGGCCCGCCCTGAGTGTTTCAGAGGCCGCCCGACAGGTGGTTTTCTTGCCCTTGCTGGGAGTCCCAGGCGGCGCTTCAAAGGCATGGCTGGCCACAGAGGTTCTCAGTCACAAATCCACAATGAAATGTCAGAGAGGCAGCTGCTGAGCATCGAATTTCCTTGGGTCTGTTTTCTCTGCCCCCCCTGCAAACCCCCCCTCTCTCTGGCTCTCCTCCCCCAGGCATGGCACTGCCCATTACAGGCACCCCACAAGGAGAGAGGGGCCACGAGACCCCCAGAAATCCCATTTGCGGGGGCAAGAGCCCAGACCCCCATCCCTCAAGGGGAAATTTTTCCGGTTGGGGGGCAGGCCCAGCTGCAAAGGGCGCAAGAGCCCCCGAATTATCACCAGGAGGGAGGCCTTGGGTGCAAAGCCTGCTGGGCTGGGGGGGGGTGGGAGAAGGGGGCCACCCACGAGGCCGGGATGCCAGCGCGGACGCCAGCCAGGGGAAACCCAAGTCGAGGCGCTCGAAGAATCGCTCCTGTGCGCTCTGGGTCAGGGCGCCCTGGCAAGTGCTGTAATTGGGGGGAGTCTGGCCCTCCCCAGCCGCAAACCACAGGGAACCAGCCCCCCTCCACCAGAGGGCAAAAGCCCTTCTGAGGTCTGCGCACACAGAACCAGAGAACTGAAGGGACCCTCAGCGATCATCTAGTCCAACCCCCGCAGTCCGCTTGCAGTGCATTTGGGGATTTTCTGGGCTGGGAGGGGAGAAAGAGGTGAAATCCTATGAAGCTCGTGAAATGGAGAGGTGTATGGGTGTATGGTATTCCAGCTGAACTATTTAAAATTTTAAAAGATGATGCTGTTAAGGTGCTACACTCAATATGCCAGCAAGTTTGGAAAACTCAGCAGTGGCCAGAAGATTGGAGAAGATCAGTCTACATCCCAATCCCAAAGAAGGGCAGTGCCAAAGAATGCTCCAACTATCGCACAATTGCACTAATTTCTCACGCTAGCAAGGTTATGCTTAAAATTCTACAAGGAAGGCTCAAGCAGTATGTGGACCGAGAACTCCCAGAAGTGCAAGCTGGATTTAGAAGAGGCAGAGGAACCAGAGACCAAATTGCAAACATGCGCTGGATTATGGAGAAAGCTAGAGAGTTCCAGAAAGACATTTACTTCTGCTTCATTGACTATGCAAAAGCCTTTGACTGTGTCGACCATGGCAAACTATGGCAAGTTCTTAAAGAAATGGGAGTGCCTGATCACCTCATCTGTCTCCTCAGAAATCTCTATGTGGGACAAGAAGCTACAGTTAGAACTGGATATGGAACAACTGACTGGTTCAAAATTGGGAAAGGAGTACGACAAGGCTGCATTTTGTCTCCCTGCTTATTTAACTTATATGCAGAATTCATCATGCGAAAGGCTGGGCTGGATGAATCCCTAGCCGGAATTAAGATTGCCGGAAGAAATATCAACAACCTCAGATATGCAGATGACACAACCTTGATGGCAGAAAGTGAGGAGGAATTAAAGAACCTTTTATTGAGGGTGAAAGAGGAGAGTGCAAAATATGGTCTGAAGCTCAACATCAAAAAAACGAAGATCATGGCTACTGGTCCCATCACCTCCTGGCAAATAGAAGGGGAAGAAATGGAGGCAGTGAGAGATTTTACTTTCTTGGGCTCCATGATCACTGCAGATGGTGACAGCAGCCACGAAATTAAAAGACGCCTGCTTCTTGGGAGAAGGGCAATGACAGGCCTAGACAGCATCTTGAGAAGTAGAGACATCACCTTGCCAACAAAGGTCCATCTAGTTAAAGCCACGGTTTTCCCAGTAGTGATGTATGGAAGTGAGAGCTGGACCATAAAGAAGGCTGATCGCCGAAGAATTGATGCTTTTGAATTCTGGTGCTGGAGGAGACTCTTGAGAGTCCCATGGACTGCAAGAAGATCCAACCTCTCCATTCTGAAGGAAATCAGCCGTGAGTGCTCACTGGAAGGACAGATTGTGAAGCTGAGGCTCCAGTACTTTGGCCACCTCATGAGAAGAGAAGACTCCCTGGAGAAGACCCTGATGCTGGGAAAGATGGAGGGCACAAGGAGAAGGGGGCGACGGAGGACGAGATGGTTGGATAGTGTTTTCGAGGTTACCAGCATGAGTTTGACCAAGCTGCGGGGGGCAGTGGAGGACAGGAGTGCCTGGCGTTCTCTGGTCCATGGGGTCACGAAGAGTCGGACACGACTAAACGACTAAACAACAACAACAATGGGTGGGGGGGTGTCTTTTGGACAAATTCCTGCCCTGGGTGCCAGCCGCCTTTTAATAATAATAATAATAATAATAATAATAATAATAATAATAATAATTTATTATTTATACCCCACCAGCACAAAGCTACCCTCAATGCTATTGAATACCTACAGGAAGCCACTGGGAACAATCATTAGGGGTTTGGGGGCAATAATAATAATAATAATAATAATAATAATAATAATAATAATAATAATAATAATTTATTATTTATACCCCACCCATCTGGCTGGGCTTCCCCAGCCACTCCGGGCGGCTTCCAACAAAATATTAAAACACTGTAATACATCGAACATTAAAAGCTTCCCTAAACAGGGCTGCCTTCAGATGTCTTCTAAAAGTCTGGTAGTTCTCTTTGACATCTGGCAGGCTCTGTTCTCACCGTCTGTGTTTTAATAGATTTGGAAAAGGCTGGAATACCTGGGTTTAAGAATAGATAAGCAGTGGATGCGGAGAAAGCCTTTGACGACGTGTCCTGGAAGTTTGTGAAAGGTATGTCGCAAGAGATGGAATTTGGAGATCAATATTGTAAAGGTATTCAAGCGAGATATATACCAAACAAAAAGCTAAAATTATAATAAATAGGAATATAACTCAGGAATGCAAAATTAACAAGGGGGGGAGGCAGGGCGGTCCGCTCTCTTCGTTAATATTGATCTTAACAATGGAAACTAAATAAACAAATCAGAGAGGGGGAAAATATTAAAGGGATAAAGCTGGGAAGTAGTAGTTATAAACTGAGGGCATTTGAGGGCAATTTTATTATAACAACTAAGGATCCGAAAGAGAGTCTTACTAAAGTGCTGGAAATCATTCAAGAATATGGAAAGGTTTCTGGATTTTAACTGAATATCAATAAAACCAAATTATTAGCAAGAAATCTATCACCAATAGGAAAGGAGGAAATTGAGAAGTTAACAGAATTAAGATTTGGAACAGAATTAAGATTTGGAAAAGTTTCAGGGATGGACAACCAGAATATTCAAGGGGATGGGAGTGACCCGCCTACAAAGCATTGGGATTTTTTTTTTAGTTTAGAGAGAAGGTGAATAAGAGGCAAAGTGATCGAAGTTTGTAAAACTATGCCCGGCATGCGGAGATTGGATAGAGAAATCTCTCAGCACCACATAAAACGGGTGGAAATGCAAATGAAGCTGAATGTAGGAAGATTTGGGGCAGATGAAAGGAAGGGGGCATAGCCAGTGGAACTCCCTGCCACTGGAAGCGGGGACGGTGTTGTAAACAAAATAAATCTGCCCCTTTTCCCTTATGGGGTATCCAAGAACACACACACACACACACACACATATCAGACAACAGCACCCACCCACCCCCTGCTGATCTCAATGGAAAGAATTCCCAGCCCATTCTCTCCGCCCCCCCAACCCTGTCCCTAATCCCCACAGACGGACAGACGATGCCTGGGCCTTATCTTTCCGCCCCAAGAGAGCCAAGAATAGCCCGGCTGGCCACCTAGGTGCCAATCCCACTGTAACCTGAGCGCTGACGCCAGAGAAGGGGCTAAATTTAGGCGCGTTGTCCGCCAAAGAGAAAAGGATGCAAGATCGAGTGGGGGGGGGAGCGCAAAACCCAGGCTGGCCCCCATCCCACCCCAAAATGTCCGAAGGGCCCGACTGCGAGCTGCAAGCGTCCTCTGGCTGTCCTCAGTTTTAAACTGTTTTTTTTTTTGGGGGGGGGGTTCTTTTTATAAAAACTACCCACCCAAATCTCTCAGATTCATCAGATCGTCACAGTTATAACAAATAAAGGCTTGACATATCTCGCTTTGCGTGTCATGAGTCGATCTCATATGTTAGTTTCACCTTTTAAGTTGAATTACTGAAATAAACAAACTTTCCCACGATATTCTAATTTTTTGAGTTTCACTTGCATTGTAATTTTCCCCCTCTTTTTGGTTCCTTTAGAAATTTTCTATTCCTCTATGTAATTTTCTTTTTCTTCACATGTAAAGAGATAGCATATAACGTTTGTATAGGTATGTAAATTTTTAATCCATAAAGAATTTAAATTTTAAAGAAACACACCATCCTTAAGGACATATGGAGAGCTTGGCCGGATCCTGCCCATGTCCCATTTAGCCATTAGCCTCTCCCAGGGGCAAAATAACCCCTGGCAACCTAGGAAACGAGATATATTGCCAATGGAGCTGGAGGTTCCTTAAGGGCGGCAGAAGAGCCTGGCTGCAGGATCCAGCCAACGAGGACCCACCTGGTCCAGGATGCTGTCCTCACAGAGGCCAAACGGATGCCCATTATGGGAAACCAATGTTAAATAAGTCGGAGTTCTTGTTATTAAATATACCAAGAAAAAAGCACACCAAGAACTCTGATCGATATAAGTTTCAATAGTGGGAGTGGTCCCTACTTGCAAATCAATAGTCAATTGTATAAATAGAAAAGCTCAAGATACACGTTGATCTACCCACACTTAGTTGTCATCTCCGAGAAAAGTAGAAAATAACAGGATGTATTTATACAAATTCTTCAGACTTACACGACCCCTTAAAAATTTGCTGACGAAAGTGAATACATCGAAACAGGGTCCTGTCAATGGGTTAGTTTTTCCTACAACTGACTATTGATTTGTGAGTAGCGGCCACTCCCACTATTGAAACTTATATTGGCCAGAGTTCTTGGTGTGTGTTTTTCTTGGTACGTTATTGGAAACCAGTGATCAGGATTCGAACACAAGAGCGACTCTCCCTTCCTGCGATTCCCAGCAACTGCTGCCTCCGACCGGGGGGGGCGGGGGTCAGAGAGCATCGCCATTGTGGCTGGAAGCCTTCAAGTGCCTTATCCTGCTCCACAAATTGGTCCAATCCTCTTTTCAAAGCCATCCATGTTGGTGGCCATCACTGTGGCAGGGAGTTCCGCAGGTTAACTATGCCCTGAATGAAGAAGGACTTTCTTCTATCTGTCCTTCTGGGACCAGGGGTGCCCTCTGGGGCTGAGGTCAGTGAAATGAGCAGTGGGGCAGGGAGCAGGGTGGGGTCAAGATCCTGCAGGACCAGGACCAGCGCTGCACAGTCCTTTGCAACAAAACTCTACTCCCTGCCCTGTAAAGCCACATTTACACCACACTTTGAAAGCGCTAAGATACCACTTTGAACCATCATGGCGTCCCCCCAGAGGATTCTGGGAGCTCAGCTTTGTTGAGGGTGCCGGGAGCTGTGGGGAGACCCCCACTCTTTATTTTTTTATTTCCTTTATAAAAGTATTTAAAAGGTAAAGGGACCCCCGACCATTAGGTCCAGTCGTGACCAACTCTGGGGTTGTGGCGCTCACCTCGCTTTATTGGCCGAGGGAGCCGGCGTACAGCTTCCGGGTCATGTGGCCAGCAGGACTAAGCCGCTTCTGGCGAACCAGAGCAGCGCATGGAAATGCCATTTACCTTCCCGCCGGAGCGGTACCTATTTATCTACTTGCACTTTGACGTGCTTTCGAACTGCTAGGTGGGCAGGAGATAAAAGTATTTATGCACTACTAAATTGCAAAGCGCATCAAAACTGGTTACCACATTTAAAAAGATTTGAAAACCGTACCCCACAAAAAAAGCATTTTTAAAAGGACAATTTAAAAGCAGAGAGAGTTAAAAAACAGCTTCGGAGCTGGAACTCCGCAAAAGCTGGGAGGGGATCATGGCCTGCGTAGACCCAGAAGCGGCTGGAGGAGGGGAAAAGGTGGCGAAGGGCATAGAAGTGAGGCAGCAGCTGGGCGCATTCGCCTCAGCAACAAAGAATCATAAAATTCTTTTGGGAGGGACCCCTGGCGGTCATCTAGTCCAACCCCCTGCAATTACGGGAACCGCAGCTGTGAAACAGAAATGAGGGGGGCCGGGAGCAGGTTCGAGAAAGCCAAAGGGCTCCCTTTCCAACTCCACAATGCTATAAGGGTGCTGACCGTCATGAGAAGAGGGGTTGGGCTGGATGACCCCCAGGGGTCCCTTCCAGCACTACAGCCCCGTCCAACCCACAGATTTTGCATAGGGGCCCCACAAGCATATTTAGAGCCCCGGCAACCCCAGGCTTTGAAAGGCATCAGTTGGATTTATCAACACCCCCCCCCCAAAAAAAAATAACCCCTCGGTTTGGAAATTGCCTTGAGCTCTGCCAAGGTGGGGAAAGTGTCTTAGGGGCAACAGAAGGGCAGAGGCTCACCGTGGTCAGAGTGTCGGGCCACGAGCTGGGAGGGACCTGGGTTCGAGTTTTGACACGTGACCCTGGGGCAGCCTCACCTACCTGGCAGGTTTGTCTTGGGATTCAATGAGGGCTAGGACCTGGGAGGGACTTCTGGGAGACCTCGGCTACCCAAGCGAATTGCCACTAGTCACCTGCCCTCCCTCTCCGCCCAGCACCCCCCATCTCACCTGGCTGGGGGGCTTCTCCCCTCTCTGCTGGGTCTGAGTGGGAGCTGCAGAGGAGGAGGAAGAGGAGGAGGAGGAGGAAGAAGCCGCCGCCGCCGCCGCCATCATCTCGGCCATCCGCTTCTCCATCTGTTCCAGACGCTCCAGAATGGACATTCTGAACTGGTTATCTGGAGGGGGGTTTGGGGAGAGGAGGGGGGGGAGAGAGAGGGTGGTGAGGTCAGAAGCCCACTCCCCACACCCAGCCCCTTCCCCATCGGGCTCTGCTCCCCTGTGAATGGGGAGGGGGAAAGAGGATCAAAGTGGGGGGTGCGCGGGAGATATCTTAAAACTAATCCCGACTCAAGGCTGATTAGCCGGCGGCCCAGCCTGATCTCCCCCCCCCCCCCAGGTTGGGAAAGGGACGCTGTAATCTTGAACAGCGGGACGGAGGCGGCTTGTGCATATGGGCAAAAGGCTCCGAGACTCCGTAAAAAGGGGGCGCAGGGGGTGCAAAGCAGAATTGGGACCCAGGCGTCCGAGGGACGCGACTGCTGTCTTCGTGGAGATTTCACAGCCCCCCAAATCCCCTTCTCTGGCTGTTAGAATAAGAAAGCAGAATAACCTCTCCAAATCCTTCATGATTATGAAAGGCACAAGACAGGGATGCCCATTGTCACCTTTGTTATTTATCATGGTGTTGGAAGTAATTGCAAATAAAATCAGGGAAACATCTAAGGTAAAGGGGATAAGAATCGGAGAAAAAGAGTACAAATTAAAGGCTTATGCCGATGATCTGGTTTTATCTTTAGAAAATCCAGTGGATAGCACCAGTAGTGTAATAGATCTTTTAGAGGAATTTGGGAACTTGTCCGGATTTAAATTAAACAGGAAAAAAACTAAAATTTTAATAAAAAATCTGGATGACCATGTGAAAACTCAGCTGGAGCAAAAAATAGGCATTAAGGTCGTGAATAAGGTAAAATACCTGGCTGTTAGAATAAGAAAGCAGCTCTCTGGAACCTTTGTTGAAGAACTGGAAGGGACCCTCAAGGGTCATCCATCCCAGCCCCCTGCAATGCAGGAAGCACAGCTAAAGAATCCCAGGCAGGCAGCCCCCCAACCTCTGTTTTAAAACCTCCAGGGACGGAGAGTCCATCGCAGGAGGAATGCACAGCGAGGGCTCCCTCCCGTTATCAAACAGAGAAACAATGATTGGACTTTCAGAATACATCTGAAGGGAGGTTTTTTTCCGATTGTTGGTGCTTTGTTGTGTTTTTAATTGAAAGCGGCCGGGGAAGCCCAGTCAGATGAGCAACGTATAGGGAATAAAATTATTATTATTATTATTATTATTATTATTATTATTATTATTATTTGCCTCCTTGCAAACCATCCAACGCTCAGCAGCGACTGGGTATAATAGGCACCTTCAGAGCATGGAGGGAACTCATTCTGTACCGTCAAAAAGGAGGCGGATAGGGAAAAGGAGGGCACAGAATAGCCAACTCCTGGCAGGCTGGAGAGGGGAGCAACCGGGCTGCTGACCCCGGCCCCTGGTGGTCTTACGGCTGTCCAGGACAAAAGTGGAAGCTCCACCGCTGGAGCTTTTCAAGCAGAGGTCGGACGGGCACCTGTGGGGGATTCTTTCGCGCGATTCCTGTGTTGCAGCGAGGGGCTGGTCTAGATGACCCTTGGGGTACCATTCGTGGCTCCTGTTCTCACGCATCCCAAGCTTTTTCCAACGCATTTCCAAACCACACAATAAATCCATGGGTTGTTTTTTTCTCCAGGGTGACACAGTCCTTTGGCCGCGCTGAGCGCCTGGAGGGAGACTTTTCCAAAGTCCATTCATTTCTCTCTCTCCACATATACAAACAGACTTCATTCATCTCCTCCACAGGGGGGACAGCGGCATGGAGAGGGGGGGGGGCAATGACCCAGGCTGCCAGTCACAAGGATGGACGGGGGAAGGACAGACCACCGACAACAGCCGGCCTTCTCTGAAACCACACATTTCGTTTTGGAAACCAGGAAAGGTACAAAAACATCACACCTGGAGAGATGGGGCAGAGTGGAAACCAAGCAAGAGCCTCCTCTTTTTCTCCCCCAGGGCCCAATCTAACAGAATTTCTCCCCCAAAAAGAAACCCAGGTTTAAAACGAGAGCCAGACTGGATGCCCTCAGGGTTCCCCCACAGGGCACAAAAACCTACAGCTCTTGCAATGCACCCTTCCGAACACAAGCCACCTTGTTTTGCCACCAGACCTGCCCCGCACGCCAACCTTCCTAAGCCGCCCCTATTCCCCTAGCCCCATTGGACCCAGCAGCCCCCTCTGCCCCATAGCCTCTCCCCACACACATATAATAACCCCATGTACCTGCTTTGTCCATCGCCCAGGGAAACAGAGGGGGCACACCCCTCTCCCGTGAACTGAGCCCTCAGGTTGCTGGGCCCCACGGCTCCCAGCGGGAATCCAACGCCTCTACCAGAGGCTCGGGAGAAATCCCAGGTTAGCACCATGCCCCCCAAGTGTGGGCACGAGTCGGGGTGGGGCGAGAAAGAGGAGGCAGCACAGCCCTCCAGCCCTTCCTGGCATGCAATGACAGCGAGGGTGGCATGGAGGGCAGTGTCTGCAGCCCCCCTCCTCGTCATCCCGCCCCCAGCCCAGCTGGCAGGAGGTCGGTCTGTGGGGAGGGGGTGTGGTGGGGGGTCAAGCAGGCTCTCTCCTCTCTTTCTCCACCCCTCTTGGCCCAGCGAGAGCAGCGGTCAGGCTGCAAAGTGTGACAGGACTCAAGTCGTCCCCAAAATAGCCACCACCACCGGCGGCAAGGGGGGGGCACCCGGAAATCCCTTAATGAGATCTGAGGCACTCACGCTAGCTATGTAGCTAGCTGCACATGACGCGGCAGGCCCTGCTGCCAAGTTAACTCTTCGGGCAGGAGGTCGGCGGCGTGGAAGGGACCCTCCGAAGGTCATCCAGACCAACCCCAACCCCACGCAATGCAGGAACCGCAGCTAACAGACGGCCGCCCAACCTCTGTGCTCTCCAGAGAATGAATGGGGGGCGATTCCTCTGGTCTCAAAGGCAGGAGAGGGGTGTCTGGTCTCTTGTGTCGGCCAGTGCAGGATCTCAATCTCAACGCACGCAGCTCGCTTGCTCCGGGAGAAGCCAAAGGGATCCTAGATGGGGCCGTCTAAAAATCTCTCCCTGGGAGGGCGGCTGGGCAGCGGGTGGACTTTGCCCGACGCGGCCAAGGCCAGGTCGGAAAGCCATGTTTGAGCTGAGGCCCCACATCACTCGGGCAACGGGAGGCTGGTCTCTGCGTGCTTGTCTGTAGAGTCGGAAGGGGCCTACCAGGGGCCATCTAGTCCAACCCCCTGCAATGCATTGTGGGAGCCTCATACTCTCGCAACTGAGCTCGCGGCAGCACCTACACTTGGGAACTCCCTGCCGATTGATACCAGCCTTCTTTCTGACGCCTGCTGAACAAATTTACCTTCAGACAAGGCCGGCCCAGATGTTTAGGAAGCTCACGCAGGTTTTAATCCGTTTTTGGTCCACTAGTAGTTTAACCTTTCGAAAGCCTTACATTTTTGCTGTTGAGGCTTGTTTGTTTCTTTACAATCTATTGTTTATTGGATGGATTCCCCCCCACCCTAAATTGATTTTTGATTTTATTTTTATTTATGCTTTATACCGTATTTTATGCTGGTTTTTTTGTAGCATCAATTAAGTGTTTTAAATTTGTTGTTAGCCGCCCTGAGCCCAGTTCCCTGAACCGGGAAGGGTGGGGTATAATAATAATAATAATAATAATAATAATTATTATTATTATTATTATTATTATTATTATTATTGTCATGTGGCGTATGCAAAAACATAAATTTAGGGGGCCCTTCTACACTGCAGGGTGTTGTTTTCTTGCGGGTATCTACCACAACAAGTCAGCGATGCCCTAATAGTGCATCTGTGGTGGATTCATCCAGGCAACATTCTGCTTTATTAGTCTTTCCCCCAGATACCACCGCGCTCTTGCCCTCTGAAGGGCCTATAGTTTTCAGGGCAGGGGCAGAATCACAGGCATTGGGGGCATAAAAAAAACTATGGGATTTCGGCAGGAAGTTAAGGGACAAGCAAAACAGTAGGAAACTTTGAAGGTGCCAACCCTCTTTGATGGCAGGTGGCAAATAACTGCCCCCAGTACCGCCAAGAGGGCAAATATGAAGAGCCTGCAGGATCAGGCCAAAGGGGGCCCAGCATCCTGTCTTCACAGGGGCCAAACAGATGCCCCAAAGGGAAACCCAGAAGCAGGACCTGAGTGCGAGAGCCGCTCTCCACTCCTGCAGTTTTTAGCAACTGTGATTCAGAAGCATTCACTGGCTCTGTCTGTGGGAACAAAGCATGGCCGTTGTGGCTAGTAGCCATCCATAGCCCTATTATTATTATTATTATTATTATTATTATTATTATTATTACTACTACTACTACTACTACTACTATTACTATTGTTCTTGTTTTCCCCAGGGCTAAATCAATGGTGCACACCTTATGCGAAGCAGCTGTTCTTTCCTGACCTGGCCAGGTAAGACAGGAGGCTGAGATGGCCCTAACCTGGGCAGCTTTAAAAGAATATTGGGCAATTCATGGAAGAGGAGAGGGAAAGCGATGGCTTCCAGCCAGGATGAAGGAAATGCTTTGCCTCCAGGGTCAGAAATGTCCCGTGTTAGAAACTAGCCAGGCGCCAGGCGCATTTTGCGACTGGTCCATTTTGTGACCACGTGGAGATCTCTGGATACTGGGCTGGCGACAAGGGAAAGCAAAATGCCATAGAATATTTTGAGATGTGCTCTTTAAAATATAGAAATGAAACAAATAATAAAAATAACCAATCGCATTGGGCGCAGATAAATGGCACCAAGACATTCCATTTCGTCTAAACCACAGAGCCTAGGACTTGCCAATCAGAAGGTCGGTGGTTCGAATCCCTGTGACGGGGTGAGCTCCCGTTGCTCGGTCCCTGCTCCTGACAACCTAGCAGTTCGGAAGCACGTCAAAGTCAAGTAGATAAATAGGTACCCCTCCGGCGGGAAGGTAAACGGCGTTTCCGTGCGCTGCTCTGGTTCGCCAGAAGCGGCTTAGTCCTGCTGGCCACATGACCCGGAAGCTGTACGCCGGCTCCCTCGGCCTGTAAAGTGAGATGAGCACCGCAACCCCAGAGTCGGGCGCAACTGGACCTAACGGTCAGGGGTCCCTTTAATTTACCTTCTACATCTGAGTTTCTTACCCTGGCAAAACCACCGGCCTTGTGATGAGCCCCCCACCTGCCACAGGCTGAAAAGCAGACTGCTGGGCTCCCCCTGGACCCCCACCCCAAAGAACTGCCCCCCGAGTCCTGTGGCAATAAGGGTGTCTCTCTCCCCCTCGGGGTGGCGTTGGAGCCTGGGTGCTTGCAGAGCGGTTGGCGACCTCATGTTTCAGGGAAGGAATTTGAGGAGGGGGCAGCGGTGGTTTGCGGGGGCGGGCAGAGAGGGGGGGGCTTCTGCAAGGGCAGCTGTTCTTTCCCTCCATCTGCGAGACCCGACAGGCAGGCAGCTCGCGCTAACAATGGAAAACGGAGACTCTGGAAAATGCTGCCGTGGAACCCAAGGAGAGACCAAGGGAGTGGATGCCTGGAGTTTTAAACCCGGGGGGTGGCGCTGCTGGGGGGGGCAAAGGTGTCCACAGATTTTTCTCCAGGGAGGGGTTGGTTAAAGCACCTAAAAGAGGAGCAGGCTAGTTTATGGCACAAATATGTGCCTGCAGATTTTGCCCGCTATCTCAGGTTAGGAGCAGAGAAAGCAGACTTATATCGGAGCTCGCCAGGGTTCTGGAATCAGGGCTACCTGCAGATGCCAGCTGGGGAGCGGGCCTTTGGCCTTCTGCATGCCAAGCAGGTGTTCTAAGCACTGAGCAACGATGCCCCTTCCTTTTCCCTGCTGGCTTTCCCGGGAGAGAAGAGACCGCGAAGACACTGTGCCAGTTTTGTGGAACCATGCTTCGAACTACAGCTCCCACCAGCCCCCAGTCAGCACTGGTGCAGGAGCCTTGGGAGTTGTAGTTCAAAGCGCCCAGGCTGTTTTGCAGGGAGGGTGCTTGGGGGAATACAGCTCGTCTTCCATGGACTCTTTCCACCAAAGAGTAACCTCTGGCTCTGCTGCAATTCACTTGAAATCAGGTTAATTCTGTGTCCAGGGCAGCTGTTTACCAGCTTCATCTGGTACGCAGGATGAGACCCTCCTTGTCCGCAGACTGTCTGGCCAGAGTGGTGCATGCTCTGGTTATCTCCCACTTGGACCACTGCCATGCACTCTACATGGGGCTGCCTTTGAAGGTGACCCGGAAACTGCAATTAATCCAGAACGCGGCAGCTAAACTGGTGACTGGGAACAGCCGCCGAGACCACATAACACCGGTCCTGAGAGATCTTCATTGGCTCCCAGTACATTTCCAAGCACAATTCAAAGTGTTGGCGCTGACCTTTAAAGCCCTAGACGGCCTCGGTCCAGTATACCTGAAGGAGCGTCTCCACCCCCATTGTTCAGCCCAGACACTGAGGTCCAGCTCTGAGGGCCTTCTGGGGGTTCCCTCCTTGCGAGAAGTGAGGTTACAGGGAACCAGGCAGAGGGCCTTCTCGGTGGTGGCACCCACCCTGTGGAACGCCCTCCCACCAGATGTCAAGGCAATAAGCAACTATTTTACTTTTAAAAGACAACTGAAGGCGGCCCTGTTTAGGGAAGCTTTTAATGTCTGACGCTGTATTGTTTTTAATATTCAGTTGGAAGCTGCCCAGAGTGGCTGGGGAAACCCAGCCAGATGGGCGGGGTATAAATAAATTATTATTATTATTATTATTATTTTGGACAAAGCATCTGAATTCGCAAATCCAGGTTGCCGAAGGGACCTGACACCTGCAAGCCCAGACTAATCCCAGTCTGCAGGTCTCATGGCTTCAGGATCAAGCCAGCGCCCAATGGCTAACCAGATGCCCATCATAGGAAACCCGCAATCAGGATTCGAACACAAGATCCGCTCTCCCCTCTTGTGGTTTGCAGCAACTGGGATTCAGAAGCATGGCTGCCTCTGGCCAGCGCCGAATTTAGGGTGCTGCGGGTGGCTCCCTCACACAGGGCACTGGGCCGAGGGGGTGCAGAGGCTGCGATTCCTGCATTGCAGAAGCGTCGACCCTGCTAACCCTACAATTCTAAAATTTTATGGCCACAGAGAGTAGTGGACTCAAAATAACAGCAGCAGCAACAACTACAAACAACCTATGTTTAGATGAATACCTACTAGGAAGTTCCATTTCAAAAGCAACTGCACCAAAATGTAATTATTGTGAAAATAAGAAATATTTAGAGGGGGGCACCATTTTTTTATCTTCGCTCAGGGAGCCGTATTACCAAAGGCGCCCCTCTGCTCTGGCAGCGGCACTCTCCTTCTCAATGAATTTGCCCAATCCTCTTTTGAAGCCATTGAGTCAGGCCTCTCTCCAGTGGCAGGGAGTTCCACAGCCGAACCCTGTGTTGTGTGTGAAGGAGGGCTTCCTTTTCTCGCAATGCCCCCGGCTTTGAGCGTTACGCTCAGAAAGAGAGGAGAAAAACATTTCTCTCTCTCCCCCATCTGCTTTCTCGCTGGCCAGGCACACGTTTTACAAACTTCTCTGGGAGAAGCGTTCTGCAGAACCCGGAAGCTCACATGCGCCGCATTTCGGTGGCGTCTTGCAGGACGGTTTATTTTGGGGGACGTGTGCCCCCCCCTTCCGCCAGCCCTAATCCTTGCTGGTTTCTTAGGATGGGAAAGGGGAGGCCGTCTTGGGCTCTGTCGAAGGGGAGGAGCAGGCTGAGAGCCAGCCGTCTATCCCCGGGTGTTATTCTTGGCCTGTCTTGCCCCGTCATGGAAACTCCTCCCCCCGCAAAAAACCCCAGCCGTTCATTTTCCATTGCACACAAAACACCCTGCCAGGAATATCTCCGGTAAGGTGACACCCCAGGCGAGGCTTGGACGCCAAAGTATTTTTCTTTCTTTCCAAGAGTAAAGCCACAAACAATCTCGCACCCACCCCTCTCGGCCACCCCCAGGTTTAGGCACTGCATTCCCCCCCCAAAAAAAACCTGAAGGTGCCACGCTGCATTCGGACCTCAGTTGGGTAGCAGAGATTGGGGGACCACCCCACCTTCCAAGTCTAGACACAGGGCCTCTGGGCTCCTGGGTTGGATGCAAGGGATAGCAGTCGGGGAAGGGGGGGTCAGGACACCTGGGTCCCATCCCATGGGAGAGGCTAGGTGGGGTACAGAGTCAGTGGTGGGGTTGTGCTTAGATTTATCAGCTACTTTAAAATGAGGCTGCATTTTACATTGCATTTTAAGCTGTATTTTAAATTGGTTGTTTCCCTCCCCCCCCCTTTATGTTTTTACTGTGATTTTATTGGTGTTGGCTGCCCTGAGCCCTGGGCTGGGGAAGGCAGGGTATAAATAAAAAATTATTATTATTATTATTATTATTATTATTATTATTATTATTATATAAAAGCACACATTCTACTCATGTAAAAACACCAGGCAGGCCCCACAAATAACCCAGAGATGCATTTTAAATAAAAGGACACATTCTACTTGTGTAAAAACACACTGATTCCTGGACTGTCTGTGGGCCAGATTTAGAAGGCGATTGGGCCGGATTTGGCCCCCGGGCCTTAGTTTGCCTACCCATGGGCTAGGTCCTAGGGGGACACACCAGGGTTTAAATTCCCCCACTCGGTCACACAGGTGACCTTGGGGGCCAGGCACTGCCTAACCTACCTCGCAGGGCTGTTGTGGGGATTAAATGAGGACTAGGATCTTGGGGGACAAACCTAGACAGCATTTTAAAAAGTAGAGACACCACCTTGCCAAGAAAGGTCCGTATAGTAAAAGCTATGCTTTTCCCAGTAGTGATGTATGGAAGTGAGAGCTGGACCATAAAGAAGGCTGAGCGCCGAAAAATGGATGCTTTCAAATTCTGGTGCTGGAGGAGACTCTTGAGAGTCCCATGGACTGCAAGAAGATCCAACCTCTCCATTCGGAAGGAAATCAGCCCTGAGTGCTCACTGGAAGGACAGATCCTGAAGCTGAGGCTCCAAGACTTTGGCCACCTCAGGAGAAGAGAAGACTCCCTGGAAAAGACCCTGATGTTGGGAAAGATGGAGGGCACAAGGAGAAGGGGACGACAGAGGACGAGATGGTGGGACAGTGTTCTCGAGGCTACCAGCATGAATCTGACCAAACTGCGGGAGGCAGTGGAAGACAGGAGGGCCTGGTGTGCTCTGTTCCAGGGGGTCACGAAGAGGCGGACACCACTAAACAACAACAACAACAACAACAACAACAACAACAACAACAACAGGATCTTGGGGAGGCCAGGGTTCGAATCCTCACTTGGTGTCCACAAAGCTCCCTGGGTGACCAGTCGTTGTTTCTGAGCCTAGCCTACCTCTCAGGGCTGTTGTGCGGATTAAATAATGGACACTTGGAGCAGCTGGGAGAAAAGGGCGGGATATCAAAGCACTAAATGAATGCAGCAAATAAACCAAGCAGACCACTCACCATCCAGGGATAGCCAATCCATGCTGCGCAAGGCCATGAAGTTCCGGGCGCGATACTCAAAGAGGACCGACATGGAGACCAGGCGGGAATCGTGGGCCACTTGCAAGGGCACCAGACCGGCCTCGTGGGCTGCAGGGCGGAAGAGAAGAAGGTAAAAAGGCCGCACGTTGCAGAATTATAGAATCGTAGGCTTCGAAGGGACACCCAGGGGTCATCCATCCCAACCCCCTACGATGCAGCAGTCAAAGCTGTGATACGAAGGGTTTTTTGGGGGGTTTTATTTGCACCCACATGAGCTGAGCATCAGATGGGGGGCGCGGTTTAAGCACGGCATTAGCCCTTCAAAGAAGGAAGCTGCTTTACAGCGAGTCAAATATCTCAAGGACTGCCCCCGTGGAAGATGGAGCAAGCTTGTTTTCTCCTCCAGCTCTGGAAGGTAGGACTCGAACCCATGGCTTCGAGTTGCAAGAAAGGAGATTTCAACCGAATGCCAGGAAGGATGTTCTGGTGGCCAAGAGCTGTTTGACAGTGGAACAGTTTCCCTCCTTCGTAGGAGGCTTTTAACCAGAGGCTGGATGGCCATCTGTCAGCGAGTCTTGAGCTGTGATTCCTCTATGATTCTATGAGTCAGACCATTTCACGGCCTCGGTCCAGTATACCTGAAGGAGCGTCTCCACCCCCATCCTTCTGCCCGGACACTGAGGTCCAGCGCCGAGGGCCTTCTGGCGGTTCCCTCACTGCGAGAAGCCAAGTTACAGGGAACCAGGAAGAGGGCCTTCTCGGTGGTGGCGCCCTCCCTGTGGAACGCCCTCCCACCAGATGTTGAGGAAATAAACAACTTTCTGACTTTCAGAAGACATCTGAAGGCAGCCCTGTTTAGGGAAGCTTTTAATGTTTCATGTATTATGGTATTTTAATATTTTGTTGGAAGCCACCCAGAGCGAAGCCACTAATAATTTATTATTTATACCCCGCCCATCTGGCTGAGTTTCCCCAGCCACTCTGGGCGGCTCCCAATCAAGTGTTATAAACAGTACAGCGTTAAATATTAAAAACTTCCCTGAACAGGGCTGCCTTCAGATGTCTTTTAAAGATAGGATAGCTGCTTATTTCCTTCACATCTGAAGGGAGGGTGTTCTACAGGGTGGGCGCCACCACCGAGAAGACCCTCTGTCTGGTTCCCTGTAACCTCACTTCTCACAATGAGGGAACTGCCAGAAGGCCCTTGGAGCTGGACCTCCGTGTCCGGGCTGAACGATGGGGGTGCAGATGCTACTTCAGGGATACTGGGCCTTTGAGGCCGTTTAGGGCTTTCAAGGTCAGCACCAACACTTTGAATTGTGCTCGGAAATGTACTGGGAGCCAATGCAGATCTCCCAGGACTGGTGTTATGTGGTCCCAGTCCCCAGTCTAGCTGCCACATTCTTATTCAGTACTGCCCACACGGGTTGGCAGCAGCAGCTCTCCAGGGTCTCAGACAGGGGGCAATCTCTGTCAGGCACCGAACCTGAGTCCTCTGGTATGCCAAGCAGACGCCAAGCCAAGGCCCTTCCAACAGACTCTGCTCCCCATCCGCACCAGAGGTTTCTAAGGGGCTGTCCCCAGCACCACGGCAGGATCCTTCCCGAGGCAAATCGACTAGCCCTGCAGCCACGGATCAGAAGCACCCGCTCACCTCCTTGCTCCAGGGAGGGAGAGAGGGGGGGGTCCTGGATCTCACCCCACCCCGAAAGACACAAGGTCCCGTACCTGGGCAATAGCACCGCAGCACCCCGGACTGGATGAGGGAGGCAGGGACAGTGATCTGATCAAAGAGGCAGCTGTACGGCTTGGTCTCATCTATCCAGGGGCCGGTGATGAGCACCTTGACTCCACCCTGTTCCCACAGAAGAGAGAGAGACAGAGAGGAGGACAGGTTATTGGTGGTTTTTGTGCACTTGTTCTTATTCTGTATTTGGCTGCTCCCTTACGTGGGATGTGAAACACGAGAGCAGTCAAGTACAACATTCCTAGAGTGAACATGGTTACACATGGGGAGGAATGTTTGTCCAGCCAGCAGGTAAATTTCTTGGTTCCTTCTGGGACGGGACAGACTTCCTCTGCGTGTGACTAGAGGTGGGCGTGGCCTCACCTGTGCAGGTAACGACAAAAGCACAGGGCAGGGCAGCCATCTCTCTCTCTTTTGACTACATGCATCGAAGAAGCAACATCTGCTTAGCCAAAGATGCTCTCTTGGCAAAGGGACTGTCTTCTTATGAGATAGTCTCCAGGTATATGTTACTTTTCTAAGCTAAGTCTGCCTTCTTGGATCCGATTGTGAACAGAATGATGTGTGAGTAAACCTTTTTATACTTTTATAGAAGACTGTGTCGTGTCTTATCTTTTATGAGGGAATAAGGGGGAAATACCAGAACAGTTATTATAGAGACTTTAGCGAGCCTGAGCAAATGCATCCGCTGTGAGTTTAAAAGGGGGAATGTTACTCTGCTAAATTGTGAACTTGTTAACACAAGGTGGAAAGGCTATAATCAGACAATATATCCTCTCCTGCATCCCTGAACATTCCTACACCTCACTCCCCTTTCCCCACAAGAACCGCAAGCAGGACCCGGGCGCAAGAGGACCACTCTACATGACAAATCTGAAGAATCATGAATTGTGCAGGCTGTTTATGTTAGCTAGATTTAATATGTTTCCCTCGATGATAGTGAGAGGAAGATATTTAGCTCTCCCAGAATCAGAGCGTCTCTGCAAATGTAGTAAACAGGAACCTGATACTTTGGAGCACATTTTATTTTATTGTGATTTTATCATTTATGCCAGAAGACAATTATTAGACGCCTTACAACTCAATAGGCTCAATTCTATGCTACCAACGGTTCAGGACCTGCTCTCGGACAGGAATGATCAAATTACTTTAATAGTGGCTGAATTTTTGAGTGCTGTCCCATGTAGAAAGAGTGGGCCATTATAAAGAGATTTCATGGTTCTTAACTGATTGGTGAGGTGGCAGTGTTGTATTGTATTATATATGCAAATTGATTTTCTCTGGAGTTAAAGATCTGACTGGGACAAACCTTGTTATGCTGAGCTCGTATTTTGCACAATTTGTATACCGTGTCTGTTTGATAATGTGTGGTTTGCTATGCCTAATAAAGGATTTTAATTCATAATGAACCGTCTACCCCGCCCCCGCAACCAAATTCAGAAGCTTTATTTCCTCCAGCTGTGGAGGCAGAGCAGAGTCGGCCTAGCTAGTAGCCATCCTTAGCCCTCTCTGGCCCCTCCTGAGGCAGGGAGTTCTGCAGGTTAACCCAGCACTGCTGCGTGGAGAAGGAATTTCTTTTCTCCCAATATATTCAGCTTCACTGGGTGCCTACGGATTCTGCTGTTATGAGACAGGAGGGGGGGGGGGAACTTCCCTTTCTCTCTCTCCACGCTTAATAATTTCATAATTACTCACCATTCCTCTGAACTATTACACCCTCCAAAAAAACAACAACCCCTGCTTTCAAATTTAATGACATTTGGAATGTTTTTGTCAAAACCAAGGTGACACATGGATTGTCATATACTTGAGGGAAACAATAAGTTTATCTAGCTACGTATATGATATAAAGGTTTCATTTATGAAAGGTATCTGAAGAAGTGTACATGCACACGAAAGCTTATACTCAGAACAAACTTAGTTGGTCTCTAAGGTGCTACTGGAAAGATTTTTTTTTTAATTTTTTTATTTATTTCGACTGCGTCAGACCAACACGGCTACCTACCTGAATCTATTGACATATATATGACATATATGACAGTTTTGTTGCCTTAATTATAATTTATGGATTTTCCTATCGCTGTTTTCCACTGCTTTTAAAAACCTTCTTTATGAATTCTCTTTCTCCTCCCTTTTTATATTCTTCTTTCTTCTTTTTTGATTCACTTCACTATAATAATCTCAAATAAGCTCATGATCACAAGAATCCCTGCTTTGGACTACAACTCCCATCATGTAGCTGCGCTGGCAAGTGGCGGGAGTCGCAGTCAAAAGCAGCTGGAGGCCCGAGGCTGCCCTGAGCCTTTCTGTTCCCCAAGAGTGTGGATTTTAGGGGTGCAGAGGGATCTCAAAGTGACCCACGGTTGGGAAGGCGGCGCAAGGATTGGGGCGTGGGTGTGCCAAATTCTGGCCCCGCAAAGGGCACCATTGCACCCAGGCCGGCCGCCATCCTCAACCCCAAGAGGCTGCTTCTTTGCTGGGACCACCCATCCCTGCAGAGACCCCTACCCCCTTTGTACCCACCTCTGGGTAGGACCACTCCGGGGAGAAGTCGATAATAGACACCAGCGGCTGCGGCGACGCCACAGGACCTCCGTCTGCCGCAAAGCAGGCCTCCGCCAGGGCGGGCCTGGGGCTCCCGGACCTGGCGCCGGGGTCCTCCTCAGCGCTCTGCACGCTGCCGGGCGCCCCCTCCTCGGTCATGAACTCCTGGATGAGGTCCGGGAAGTGGCTGTCGAAGGAGAGGCTGAAGGATCCCCCTGTGGCGGCCGCGGCCGTCTGGATCATGGAGTACAGCTCCTCCTGCAGTTCCGTGGCGGCCATCTCCGTCTCCGGACGCCTGGCTTCCCCAGGGTCCCCCTCCTCCTGGCTGCCCCCTTCGCCCTCGGCCGCCGCCGTCTCCATGGGGGTGACCTCCGGGCTGCTTTTGACCTCCGGCGGCAACGGCGACTCGGTGGTGGCAGCAGAGGAGGAGGCAGCAGCAGCTGGCGAGGCGGGCATGGGCGCCTGCCCGGCCCTGTCGTCCTGGATGAAGAAGCGGTTGGTGGGCACGTACAGAGGGTAGGTTGCTGGGGGTCCGGCGGGGGCCTCCTGGGGCTCGGGCTTGGTCTGCAGGCCCGCCCCACCGCCATAGGTCTGGCCTTGCTTGGGGCTGTTCAGGAAGCAGTCGGGGTCAAAGGCCGCCGGACCTGCCTCGCTCGTCTCCATGGTGGACTCCAGGTTCTGTGAGAGGACCAGTCCCGGGCCGGGCAAGAGGGCCAGGCCGAGTGGGGGCGCGGGGGCACCGGCAGCCGGCTCCCCGGACACCAGGTGCTGGCTAGGGGTCAGCGCCAGCGGCTTCTCAGCCCCGCTCAGCCCGGTCATGACCAGAATGGTGCTGCCAGGGAGGCCAACCGAGAGGGTGACGGCGGGCAGCTCCTGCTTAGGGAAGCCCTTTGGGTGGGCCAGGCCAGGCGGGGGCTGCGTGGAGTCTGGGGAGGCTTCGGCCATCCCTGGGGAGGCGGCGGCCTTGGCCAGCTTGGCTTCCTTGCCATCAGGTCCGGACGACTTGGCTGCCTCCGTCTCAGCCTTCACCTCGGGGCCGCCAGCAATGTTCTGGACCTCGGTCAGGGCGGGGTAGGGGGACGGGCGGACCTCCACCTTCGGGGAGATGATCCGGTGCTTGGTGCTGCTGCATCGGTGCGGGACGTGGCCAGGGCTCCCTGGAGAGGGAAGAGAAAAGTGAGCAAATCAGTTTCGGGGGATCTCGAAACCGACATGTGCCAGCGGGGTGATGCTGCGGCAAAGAAGGCGAATGCAATTCGAGGCTGTGTCAATGGAAATATAGTGTTTCTGAATACAGTGGTACCTCGGGTTAAGTCCTTAATTTGTTATAAAGTGCGTTATATAAGCGCACTTTATAATCTCAAAATACAGGACAAAAACACTTGCAACACTCAGTTAATGTTGTACTTGAATCTTGTTTTGAAATTGTACAGTGGTACCTCGGGTTAAGAACTTAATTTGTTCCGGAGGTCCGTTCTTAACCTGAAACTGTTCTTAACCTGAAGCACCACTTTAGCTAATGGGGCCTCCTGCTCCGCTGCGCTGCGCTGCCGGAGCACGATTTCTGTTCTCATCCTGAAGCAAAGTTCTTAACCTGAGACACTATTTTTGGGTTAGCGGAGTCTGTAACCTGAAGTGTATGTAATCTGAAGCGTATGTAACCCGAGGTACCACTGTATACTGTTTGAAGATTTAGAAAGACTGTGGAAAACAGACCTAAAATTTACAGATTGCTCCCTCTTGAAAGAAAACTACAGTGGTGCCTCGCAAGACGAAAAGAATCCGTTCCGCGAGTCTCTTCGTCTTGTGGTTTTTTCGTCTTGCGAAGCAAGGCATTAGCGGCTTAGCGAATTAGCGCTATTAGCGGCTTAGGGGCTTAGTGGATCAGCTGATAAGCAGTTTAGCGGATCAGCTGTTAAGCGGCTTAGCGGCTTAGCAATCAGCTGATAAGCGGCTTAGCGGATCAGCTGTTAAGCGGCTTAGCGGCTTAGAAAAAGGGGGGGGGGAACCCGCAGGAACTCGCAAGACATTTTCGTCTTGCGAAGCAAGCCCATAGGAAATTCGTTTTGCGAAGCACCTCCAAAACGGAAAACCCTTTCGTCTAGCGGGTTTTCCGTCTTGCGAGGCATTCGTCTTGCGGGGCACCACTGTACTTGAAAATGATGTATAGATGGTATACAACACCAGTACAGATTGCAAGAATGTACAAAACTGGGTCAAATATATGTTGGAAATGTAAGGAAAAAGAAGGGACATTTTACCATATGTGGTGGGAATGTAGAGAAATTTAAAAAATTCTGGGAAATGATATACAATGAGTTGAAGAAAATGTTCAAATTAACATTTGTAAAAAAATGCCAGAAGCATTTTTGTTAGGGATTGTAGTAAAAGACCTGCCGAGGAAAATGAAGACTATATTTATGTATGCAACAACAGCGGTAAGATTCTTAGCAGCGCAAGGATGGAAGAATGAAGAAACCCCGACAAAAGAACAGTGGCGAGGGAAATTGACGGACTATGCAGAACTGGCGAAACTGACGCACAAACTGCGTGATAAGGACAACTGTGACTTTAAAGAAGAATGGCAACTCTTTACAAAGCATTTAAAGAAAAAAACAAAACGAACTGGACCCCTTGGCAGGTTTTGAATAAACAGACACAAATTTATGGTTGTTAATATTATAGATAGGGACGCAGGTGGCGCTGTGGGTTAAAGCCTCAGCGCCTAGGACTTGCCGATCGAAAGGTCGGCGGTTCGAATCCCTGCGGCGGGGTGCGCTCCCGCTGCTCGGTCCCAGCGCCTGCCAACCTAGCAGTTCGAAAGCACCTCCGGGTGCAAGTAGATAAATAGGGACCGCTTACCAGCGGGAAGGTAAACAGCGTTTCCGTATGCGACTCTGGCTCGCCAGAGCAGCGATGTCACGCTGGCCACGTGACCCGGAAGTGTCTCCGGACAGCGCTGGCCCCTGGCCTCTTAAGTGAGATGGGCGCACAACCCCAGAGTCTGTCAAGACTGGCCCGTATGGGCAGGGGTACCTTTACCTTTACCTTTAATATTATAGATGGATAACTTAGGGATCTTTACATTTGTATGGGGGGAAATATAATGAAAATGATTTGTTGGAATAATTTGTTATGTGAAAATAGTTAATAAAAAAACCCTTTTTTAAAAAAGGAAATATAGCGTTTCTGGGTCAAGGGAAGTGATAGCACCAATTCTTCTGGCTTTGGTCAGCCCCCCCTGTCTGGTTCTGGGTGCCACCGTTTAAGAAGGAGATTGACAAGCTGGAAGGTGTGCGGAGGACGGCGACCGAGATGATCAGGGGTCTGGAAACTGAGCCTCACCAGGAGCGGCGTGGGGAGCGTAGGTTGAAGTTTAGGGGAGCTTTAGATCTGAAAATATTAATTGTGCTCCTCCCACGGAACATAAAAATGTCATATGGCAGCAATTCGCCCTTCTGCCACTGGAGGGAGCCAGTCCCTCTCACATAACCCATCCAAACACAAAACCAGCAATAAATGGCTGCAGGAAGTGGTGGGGAGACAGAGGGAACAGGTGTTTTGGACCACAACTCCCATCAGGCCCCAGAATGTCAGCCATGTTGGCTGAGGCTGATGGGAGTTGTAGTTCAAAACCTCAGGAAGGCCTCAGGTTGGAGAAAACTGACCTGGTTTAGGGGATTAAGGAGAGAGGGAGTTTGTGCGCATGGTGAGTTTGCGAGTTTGCGTAGCAGTAGATAGTTTGGGGTGAAACTAATTGCATTAATCGGATCTACGGTTCCTGTCCAGCTCCTTTCACTTCCTCCCTTGCAGGAGAGCTTTCTGGTGCCAAACACGGGTGGCGCTGTGGGTTAAACCACAGAGCCTAGGACTTGCCGATCAGAAGGTCGGCGGTTCAAATCCCCGCGACGGGGTGAGCTCCCGTTGCTCAGTTCCTGCTCCTGCCAACCTAGCAGTTCGAAAGCACGTCAAAGTGCAAGTAGATAAATAGGTACCACTCAGGTGGGAAGGTAAATGGCGTTTCTGTGCGCTGCTCTGGTTCACCAGAAGCGGCTTAGTCATGCTGGCCACATGACCCGGAAAAACTGTCTGCGGACAAATGCCGGCTCCCTCGGCCAGTAAAGTGAGATGAGCGCCGCAACCCCAGAGTCGTCCCCGACTGGACCTAATGGTCAGGGGCCCCTTTACCTTTTACTGACTGCAGAGGGTTTTTAAAAAATCCTTATTGTTTAATTTAATTTATTAGTAGCATTTTCTTGCCGTGGGCAACTCAAAACAACTTTACAAAAAAGCAAAACAAGCACCTCGTATATTTAGTAAAACCTTGGTGTTTGGGGGGTACTTTAAAAAACATATTCCCTGCCCTCTTTAAGAGAGCATAGATTGTTAACAGCCAAAGATTGAAAAGGCTTGTTTTTGCCGGGCACCTGACACTAGGGGAGCCTCTCTAGGGAGAGCATTCCACAAATGCAGAGCCACCACTGAAAAGGCTCCGTCCTCGTGCTGCCAGCCTCTGGGCATCCTGTGGAGGGGGCACGCAATGGGGTCCGTCCCCCCCGACTCCTCCCCATCAGTCAACCATTCACTTAATACCTAGTCCCTTCAATCCAGCCTTTCTCAACCTGTGGGTCCCCAGATGTCGTAGAACTACAACTCCCATCACCCCTGGCTAGCAAGGCCAGAGCTCAGGGATGATGGGAGTTGTAGTCCGACAACATCTGGGACCCACAGGGTGAGAACCGCTGCTAATCTTTTTCCTTAAGAACAAGCAGTGTACAAAAACACGTTGATTGTGGGTATGGCACAAGCTCACCGGACTGAATCGTTTATATCATTATGTGTCGTGCAGAAGCCAGTTTAATGACTGGTGTGTGTCGGAGAGAGACAGAAACCCGGATAACTGTGGGGCAATGTACCTTAGCCTTCCCGAATCCAGGGCCCGCCAGAGATTTTGAGCGATATCCGCCCCCAGCCAAGATGGCTGTGCTCAAGACAGCCTCAGCATCTTACAGGCCTGCTGGCTGGGGGTGTTGGGAACCGTAGTCCAAAACATCTGGCTGGATGTCTATCTATCTATCTGTGCATCTATGTGATTCTTTAGCCGCGATTCTCGCACTGAAAGAGGGTTGGGCTGGATGGCCTCTGGGGTTCCCTCCCATTCTACGGTTCCATGCACTGCAGACAGGAAAGACTAACCGAGGACGCTGCTGCAGAGGCAGGCGTGAGTCCGGGGAGGGGGCTTGGCCTGGTGGCTCTCCAGGATCTGCTGCACCAGCTGCTCGATGGAGAACTCGGCCGTGCCATTTCCGTTGCTGCAAGTCCACTTTATCCCGTGAACTGGAGGAAGAGAGGAAAGCAGGTTTCGCACCCATGCGGCTGTCACGCCTCCCCACCCTACACCAAAAAAGGAGCCTGGGAAACGTAGTTCCGTGAAGGGGTGCTGCTGCCTGGGCCTGCCAGGGGCTGTAGTGCAAAACACCGGGGACGAGGGAGGGGCACCTGATGGTTGTGGAAACTCAGCACCTCAACAAAACTACAATCCCCATGGTTCTTTGGAGGAAGCCTTCCCAGCGAAGCCCAGAATGAAGCGTTTCCTGGTTGGGATAAGGCTGCCTGATTATCAAGTGGCAGGGAGTTCCAAAGATTTCTTACAAACGCAGAATGGGAACCACGTGGTAACTGCACATAGCTGTCAACTTTCAGATTTGAAAATAAGGGATCAGCAGCCTCAAAAATAAGGGATCAGCAGCCTCACCTGTCCCGGGGACAGTCTACGGGATATCTAACAATACGGGATAGCAGCGGGAAGCAACGCTGGAATAAGGGAATTTCCCGCAAAAAAGGGGTAGGTTGACAGCTATGTAACTGCAGCAGGTTGGAGCGGTCGAAGGGACACCTGTGGGGTGGGGCGATCTCGTAGCAGCCACCCTGGACCCTAAGCCCTCAGAAGCCCCCCCGAAAAACACCCCCCCCCCAGAGAGACCACCACCCTGGCCTTACACATTGGTTTCAATTGGCCAACCAGCTCTTCCTTCGACCACTTCAGCCACTCCTTGCGGTCGCTGTTGATAGAGCACAGGACAGGCCCACAGATCTTTCCGCAATCCTCAATGGCCGGGACGTTCAGGTAATGAACCAGCACAATATCCGGATTCTGGAGGGTAAGAAGTAGAGAGGGGCTGTTGGCCTGGGGGTGAATTCTGCCAAAGGGCAGAGTTTTGCCAACTCACAGGGAACCAGGCACAGGGCCTTCTCGGTAATGGCGCCCGCCCTGTGGAACGCCCTTTCAGCAGATGTCAAAGAGAAAAACAACTGCCAGACTTTTCGAAGACGTCTGAAGGCAGCCCTGTTTAGGGAAGCTTTTAATGTTTGACGTATTACAGTATTTTAATATTTTTTGGGAAGCCGCCCAGAGTGGCTGGGGAAGCCCAGCCAGATGGGTGGGGTATAAATAAATAAATAAATAATAATAATAATAATAATAATAATAATAATAATAATAATAATTGCCTGTACAGGCAGAGAGGTGCTGGGGCTGGAGCCCCCTGACCTTGCAAACCTTCTTACAACCACCCCTGCTGTGTAGGTCCTGATGATGCCCCTCACTTTTTTAAACGCCCACGTCCCCATTGGCCCCCGTGACTCAGGGTTAAGTCCTGATGTTCAAGCTGAGTGCAGGGTTAAGGCCCGGCGGTTTCCTTTTTTTTCGTTTCCCCTCCCTCAAATTCAACATCCATATTCATTTTCTAACATAAACCTATTACATAATTAACTAAATTAGAATAGACCTAATTACTCCAAACTTCTCTTTGCTGCATACAAATATAACACAGTTAGAAGTTTCATATTAAAGCTTTTATATTATAAATAATATTTCAAATTCCCCTATACCCCCCGTTCCCCTTCACCCATGTGAAAAGAAAAAGAGCTTCTAGGTCTACGTCAGCGGTCCCTGACACTTGTAGGGGTCCCCGCCCCCTTGGTTCCACAACCAAGCGTCCCCCAACACGATCCTACCAAAAAGCATTATTCAGAACAGTGGTTGGCACAACCCACCAAGGAAGGTACCATGAAATCCAAAACAATAAATTGCACATCTGTTCGGAATCCAGTTGAAACTATTTAGTTCAGTGGCTCCCAATTAGCTAAGTACTGAGGACCCCCCCGTTTTTCAAAAGCCAAGCCATGGACCCCCGACTTTTGAAAATGCTGATCTCTCTGCGATAGTTCTTGGCATGTGAATGGTGCCACCAGACCTTCCAGTGCAAAATTGGGAGGTGCTCCCGAGTGTGTAACGTGAGCTGCATGTTTTGGGGCACCCCCCCAAAAAATGGGGTGTCCCAGACAGTTGATAGGCATATGCTACATACCACCCGGGTGGGATACATCACTGATTCAGAAACTTGGGTCTCCAGCTGTTTTTGAACTACAATTCCCGTCATCCCTGACCACTGGTCCTGCTAGCTAGGGATGATGGGAATTGTAGTCCAAAAACAGCTGGGGACCCAAGTTTGGGAAAACCCTTGGGTTACATGGACTTCCTGGCGTCCATGCACCACCAGTTGGGAACCGCCGATTTAGTTTCACCATTTCAGCAAAAACGGATGGGACTTGATCAGCTTTTCAAAGCCTGACAGGTGTTTAGCAAGCCTCTTAGATACCACATTTAGGGACTGATTCACTGTTCAGTAAATGCCTAGTGTGAGCCATGGGCTTGATGAAGTAACCCCAGTTTCCCAACGTCTGGTTTGAAATCACTTAAAAGGGGTCTTAAATCGCCACGTTTAGTAATCTGCAGTCGATTTTCTTGCTTGGAAAGACGTTAGATGACCATGCATGAAATCAATAGCCTAATATATACCGTATTTTTCTATGTATAAGACAGCCCCATGCATAAGACGACCCATATTTTTTGGGAATAAGACCACCCCCAATTTTAAGCTTTAAAAATTGGGGGAAATATAGTCTTCTACATGGGAAAATACAGTGTATTTCAATCAGTATATGGCTACCTCCAAAACATGCACAAACCTTCACCTACCACAGATGTACGGTAACCACTGACGTCTCCTTTCCTCTTAAGCTCCCCCTGGGTAACCTCAGTGCCCCTTGCCCCAGGAAGCCGAACCACCCACCTGTGGTTCCAGACTCCTGAGTTTCTGGAAAAAGAGGGGACTCTGGAAGAGCAAGCGGGAGGCCTAATCTGGCACGGCAAGGCTGCGTCCAAACTAGGGTGTTCAAGTGCGCATGGGCCGCTGTTTCCGCACATGAATTTGTGCATGTGCAGAGGCCTTCCATCTTATTCTCCCGAAGGGTTGTCTTGTCCGGCCCCCAGAAACTTGATCCCTGCACCGCAGGAGGGGCTGGACTAAATGGCCCCAGGGACCCCTCCCAACCCATACGATGAATCCTATGATTCTACATATCTCGGCTCCGTGGCACATACCTGTAGCAGCCAATAGCAGCGCCGGTGGAATGTAGGGACGATGGACGAGTGGACGTAGCAGCCGTAAAGACACTGCGGAGGGGAGGGCAGAGGAAGGAAAGCGGGCAGGTGAGGCAGCAGGCAGAGGAAGGTGCCGCTTGGTGGAACAACCTGTGCCCTCCCCCTAGCCAATCCCATCCCCCAGCCTGGTCTCCTGGAACCCAACCAGTAAGAGCTGTTCAACAGTGGGACGGACGCCCTCGGAACTCTCCTTTGTTGGAAGTCTTTAAGCAGAAGTTGTGGGTCCACCTGTCAGGGATGCTTCAGCTGAGATTCTTTGGGATCCCTTCTAACTCTGCAGTTCTTTGATTCAGAAAGCCATGCCCCAAGACACCCTGGACCCTGGGTTCGAAGGACCTGTGAGCAGGCTAGCCCTCTCCCACCTGGTTGCCATCAGGGCTGTCCATCATGAGTCCTGAGGAGACATCTGGGCCATAGCTGTCAACGTTTCCCTCTTTTTTAAAGAAATTCCCTTATTCCGAATAGGATTCCTCGCAAGAAAAGGGAAAAGTTGACAGGCGCTGTGGGTTAAACCACAGAACCTAGGGCTTGCCAATCAGAAGGTTGGGGGTTCAAATCCCCGCAACAGGGTGAGCTCCCGTTGCTCGGTCCCTGCTCCTGCCAACCTAGCAGTTCGAAAGCACGTCAAAGTGCAAGTAGATAAATAGGTACCCCTCCGGCGGGAAGGTAAACGGCGTTTCCGTGCGCTGCTCTGGTTCGCCAGAAGCGGCTTAGTCATGCTGGCCACATGACCCAGAAGCTGTGCACCTGCTTCCTCGGCCAATAAAGCGAGATGAGCGCCGCAACCCCAGAGTCGGTCACGACTGGACCTAATGGTCAGGGGTCCCTTTACCGTTACCTTATGGTCTGGGCAGGGTTGCTCAGAGGGGGAGGAGGAATGGGAAGGCAGGCTGGGACCTGATCTCAGTGGCCTAGAACAACTGCTCTTCAACCAAGATGTTGTCAAACTATGACTCCCATATCCCCAGCAATCTTGGCCAACGGTCAGGGATGGGACGAGTTGCGGTCCAACAACACTGAGAGGCGATACAACAGAGTCCTCGCCTCTGGAGCAGCAAGAAAGAAGTTTTCTCCATCTTCCCTGTGACAAGCCTTTCTGTATTTGAAGATGGCTCTTCTATCTCCTCTTTTCCTGGATAAACATCCCCAACTCCCTCAATTATTCCTCATAAGGCTTGGTTCCTAAAGCCTTCATCACCTTGGTCTCCCTCCCCTGCACACCTTCCAGCTTGTCAACATCCTTCTTAAATTATGGTGCCCAGAACTGGACTCCAGGTATGGTCTGACCAAGACAGAATAGAGCGGGACGATGACTTCCCTTGATCCAGACACTAGACCTCTGCTGACGCAGCTGAGAATTGCATTAGCTGTTATTTTTCCTGCTGTTGCATCTCACTGCTGTTGCTGGACCTCGACTGCTTGGCCTCGCTCGACTTCCTGGATCCTGGGCTGGCATTATATTGTGTCCCACATCTCTTGCCCCATCTATCATTACAGATTTGACTTGTTCATCCTTTGTATGCCACTCTAACAGCAAATTACCGTATTTTTCGCCCTATAGGACGCACTTTTCCCCCTCCAAAAATGAAGGGGAAATGTGTGTGCGTCCTATGGGACGAATGCAGGCTTTCGCTGAAGCCTGGAGAGCGAGAGGGGTCGGTGCGCACCGACCCCTCTCGCTCTCCAGGCTTCGCGGACCTCTCCGCAAGCAGCAGGAGTGCTCCCGCTGCTTGCGGAGAGTTGCTTGCATGCCGAAGCCTGCGCGCGCTGAGCTCAGCGCTCCAGGCTTCGCGGACCTCTCCGCAAGCAGCGGGAGCCAGCGCTGGGCTCCCATGGCTTGCAGAGAGCTGCCTGTTTGGGGGCTGGGGCAGGGGAAGCTTGGGCCTCCCCCGCCCCAGCCCCGCACCTGGGAGGAAATAATTTTTTCCCCTTTATTTCCCCCCCAAAAAACTAGGTGCACCTTATGGGACGGTACATCCTATAGGGCGAAAAATACGATATACATTTTAGATAGATTTTAAACATTAGTAGCTAACAACTCCGTTTCCGATTTGGTTTTTCCCGTTGCAAAACCATTTTTCTTATCAAGCTTATACAACTCATTGACCTGATAATATTGTAGCCAACCATCCAGTTTATCTTTAATTTGATCAAGTGGTCTGCTGCTGAACCTCGACTGCTTGGCCTCACTTGGCTTCCTGGATCCTGGGCTGGGACCAGTGGCCTGTGGACTGGCAGGTCCCTGGAGCGTGTGGCTCACACATACCCTGCCCTCTCTTAAGGTCCTCTCTTCTCCTAGCTGGAGCCGCTGCAGAAGACGGGACGCTCTGTGGGGTCCCTTCCCGTGCCCCACACTGCATTAGGGGCCTTGGCAGATGTCTGGGGATGCTTGTCTTGCCAGTTGGTACAATCCTGCCTCCCCCCTGCCCTTCCCCTTTCCTACCTCCACGCCTTTCACTTTCAGCTTCATGTGGTCCTCACGGGTCGTCTTGCCGTCTTTCCGCTTCTTCCAGCAATAGCCGTCTTTCCGGTATTTCACCTTCTTGCGGTTGTACAGGATGATGGAGCCATTCTGGGGTCTACCGGACGGGGAGAAGGAGGAGAAGAGAGGAGTGAGCTTTGTAGACCACCAACTGTATTTACGGGCCCCTTTATCCCATTTCTTTCTCTCCGAAGGATATCAGCCTTGTGGTATCCAAGGTTCTCTTCCTTCCCATTTTACCCTCACGACAATCCTGTGAGGCAGGTGAGGCTAAGAGACTGGCCCAAGGTCAAACGCAGGGAGCTTCATGGCGGAGTGAGAATTCGAACCCTGCTCTCCCCCAGGTCCTAGTCTAGCACTCTAAACCACAACGACACAAGGATTTGCCATATCGATTTGTCAAGCGCTGTAATTGTGACGTTGGCCTACTCTTTTATAGCTGCTGGTTCGTTAACAGCGTTCCATAGACTGTTTCACTGATGGCACATGATTTACACTGCGCTTGCGATGGCCTGCTGTGTTACTGTTGTTTCTCAGCTGCGTTGGGATTCATTTGAACGGAAAGCAGCACAGAAATACAATAAGCAGATCAATTGGGGCCGAGGCACTTGCGCCAGAGCTATTAGCACAGCCGCAAAAACTCACGCTAGGACAGCTGCACCAAATAAGGGTCTGGTGACTTCTGTTTCAGTGTATCTGGAAAAGTGTGCATGCACACGAAAGCTCATACCAATAACAAACTTAGTTGGTCTCTAAGGTTCTACTGGAAGGATTTTTTTAAATTTTATTTCGACTACGGCAGACCAACACGGCTACCTACCTGTAACTATAATAATAATAAATAAATAATTTTATTATTTATATACCACCACCACCCCCAATCTGGATGGGTTGCCCCAGCCCCTCTGGGTGGCTTCCAACAGATATAAGAACAAAATAAAACATCAAACATTAAAAACTTCCCCCTACAAGGCGGCCTTCAGATGCCTTCTAAAAGTTGCACAGTTATTTTTCTTTTAGTGCGATATAAATGCAATAAATGAGATTTAAAAACCAAAGTTTTGCAGGGGGAGAACCATGGTTAAGACAAAGGCAGCCATGCCAGAGCCTTTGAGACGGAGTAAGGGTATTCAAACAAAAACAAATCACTTTCCGGCATCAGTCCATGCTTGGAAGCCACTGCGCAGCAAGTTTGCCTCCTCCGTGTGAGATTTCCATCTCTGGCACGGAGCTGGGCTGAGCCTACATCTCATGCCCCAGGTAGATGTCCCCCGAAATGTCCCAGAGTCAGAGGCATGACCCTGCCTCACACACACACCTACCTGGTCTTGGGGGAACACGAGAGCCACTCTTCATGTTTCTCAAAGGTGATCAAGTAGGAAGCGATCTCCTACGACAGAAAAAAAAGAGGGGGTTTGGGGCTCGTTCAGAAAAACGCCACTCTGCCAGCAGCCCAGCTGTTCTTAGGTGACGGGAACCCACACAGGACTTCTGAATGACAGAAACCATTGCGGGACCGACAGGACGGCAAGTCAAACGCCAACACACCCATCAGGCGAAAAGCAAGCATCTCACGTCTCCCCACAAGGCAGCCGTAACCCCACACAATTCACGCCATGGGATCGCAGGGCATAAGAAGATAAGAAGCACCTTCTGGAAAACATTATGGAAATGATGTATACCGTATTTTTTGCTCTGTAAGACTCACCTTTTCCCTCCTAAAAAGTAAGGGGAAATGTGTATGCGTCTTATGGAGCGAATGCAGGCTGCACAGCTATCCCAGAAGCCAGAACAGCAAGAGGGATTGCTGCTTTCACTGCGCAGCGATCCCTCTTGCTGTTCTGGCTTCTGAGATTCAGAATATTTTTTTTCTTGTTTTCCTCCTCCAAAAACTAGATGCGTCTTGTGGTCTGGTGCGTCTTATAGAGCGAAAGATACGGGTAGGTGGTACCTAACGCCGGTAAAATTAGCAAAGATTTATCATACAGATGATAATCTATGCTGGAAGTGTAAAGAAAAAGAAGGCACCTTTTATCCCATGTGGTGGACGTGTCCTAAGGTTAAGGACTTCTGGGAAAAGATTTATAATGAGTTGAAAAAAATGTTGAACAATCCGTTTGTTAAGAAACCGGTAGCCTTTTTACTTGGAATAATAGGATTGGAATTGCCCCAAAAACATGGTAGATTATTTTTGTATGCCACTATAGCGGCAAGACTGCTATTAGCCAAAAAATGGAAATCTCAAGAAATACCAACGGTAGAAGAATGGCAGATGAAGATGCTGGAGTTTTTGGAGCTGGCTGGACTGACTGGGAGAATCCGCGATCAGAAAGAGGAGGAGTACCAAGAAGATTGGAAGAAATTTAAAGACTATTTAGCTCAATATTGTAATATAAGATAATTAGAAGATACTTGAAAGTGTCTGATAGGCCTAGGATTGGAATAAGAATGTTGTATAGTAATATGAATTTAAGTCAAAAAAGAAAAGAGATGAAGATAGATAGCTGAAGGAGTTAATTGTATTAGAAAGAGGATTTTGGAGAACTGCTACAGAGGAGATACAATGAAATTCAGTTAGGGAGGAATGGAGGAAGTCAGACCACAATGAAAGCTAACTTGGATTTTGCTAGCTAACTTGGATTTTGGATTTTGGTCCGCCCCCGCCACTTAATGGATCCAAATGGTTTCCAGAGAGTGGTAGGGGATGCTTTATCCCATGTTGATGGCCTTTCAGCCGATTCCCTGGTGGCCCGCTGGAATGTGGAGTTAACCAGGGCTATTGACTGTTTGGCTCCGAAGCGCCCTCTCCGATTGCATGGAGCCCGGAGAGCCCCGTGGTTTTCCACGGATCTGAGGGCAATGAAACAATCGTTGAGACGGCTAGAGCGCCGTTGGCGGATAACTCATTCCGAATCTGACCAGACACAGGTTAGAGCTCAACGTCGAGCCTACCAAGTGGCGATAGCGACGGCGAAGAATACTTTCTTCACCGCCTCTATTGCATCTGCAGAAAACAGCAGCAGGAGACTCTTTCAGGTGGTTCACAATTTAGCGGAACCACCTGTAACATCGGGGCCCAGTACGGGCCATATGTTCTCCTGCAATGATTTTGCAATTTTTTTTGCAGATAAAATTGCTCAGATTCGGGAAGAAGCAGACTCCACCGTGGGAGCAGGGCCGGGGCGGGAGAGTGCTAGAGTCCTGTCTGGTCAAGTTGTGTGGGATCAATTCCAATCTGTTACCTCTGAGGATGTGGACAGGCTGCTTGGACGAGTGAAGCCAACCACCTGTCTCCTGGATCCTTGCCCATCCTGGCTTATAAAAGCTAGCCGGGAAGGACTGGGCGACGGGCTTCGTGGGGTGGTGAATGCTTCCCTCCGTGAGGGAGCCTTCCCAGACCCGCTGAAAGAGGCGGTTATTAAACCGCTTCTTAAAAAACCATCTTTAGATGCGGCCACGATGGCCAATTATCGCCCAGTCTCAAACCTTCCATTCTTGGGCAAGGTGATTGAGCGAGTGGTTGCTGAACAACTCCAGGCACGCCTGGAAGAAGCGGACCATTTGGATCCCTTCCAGTCGGGATTCAGGCCTCATCATGGGACTGAAACTGCCTTGGTCGCACTGGTTGATGATCTCCGGTGGGCTAGGGACAAAGGTGAGAGCTGTTTCCTAGTTCTGCTGGATCTCTCAGCGGCGTTTGATACCATCGACCATAACATCCTTCTGGACTGTCTTGAGGGGCTGGGAGCTGGGGGCACTGTCATACAGTGGTTCCGCTCCTTCCTCCTGGGCCGTGTTCAGAAAGTGGTGGTGGGGGATGAGTGTTCAGACCCCTGGGCTCTCACTTGTGGGGTGCCTCAGGGTTCTGTCCTCTCCCCCATGCTTTTCAACATTTACATGCAGCCACTGGGAGAGATCATCAGGAGGTTTGGGCTGGGTGTTCAACAGTATGCAGATGATACCCAGCTCTACCTCTCTTTTAAATCAGAACCAGTGAAGGCGGTGAAGGTCCTGTGTGAGTGTCTGGAAGCGGTTGGAGGATGGATGGCAGCTAACAGATTGAGGTTGAATCCTGACAAGACAGAAGTACTGTTTTTGGGGGACAGGAGGCGGGCAGGTGTGGAGGATTCCCTGGTCCTGAATGGGGTAACTGTGCCCCTGAAGGACCAGGTGCGCAGCCTGGGAGTCATTTTGGACTCACAGCTGTCCATGGAGGCACAGGTCAAATCTGTATCCAGGGCAGCTGTTTACCAGCTCCATCTGGTACGTAGGCTGAGACCCTATCTGCCTGTGGACTGTCTCGCCAGAGTGGTGCATGCTCTGGTTATCTCCCGCTTGGACTACTGCAATGCGCTCTACGTGGGGCTACCTTTGAAGGTGACCCGGAAACTACAACTAATCCAGAATGCGGCAGCTAGACTGGTGACTGGGAGCGGCCGCCGAGACCATATAACACCGGTCTTGAAAGACCTACATTGGCTCCCAGTATGTTTCCGAGCACAATTCAAAGTGTTGGTACTGACCTTTAAAGCCCTAAATGGCCTCGGTCCAGTATATCTGAAGGAGCGTCTCCTCCCCCATCGTTCTGCCCGGACACTGAGGTCCAGCTCTGAGGGCCTTCTGGCGGTTCCGTCACTGTGAGAGGCCAAGTTACAGGGAACCAGGCAGAGGGCCTTCTCGGTAGTGGCGCCCACCCTGTGGAATGCCCTCCCATCAGATGTCAAAGCGATAAACAACTACCTGACATTCAGAAGACATCTTAAGGCAGCCCTGTTCAGGGAAGTTTTTAATATGTGACATTTTAGTGTATTTTTCATCTTTGTTGGAAGCCGCCCAGAGTGGCTGGGGAAACCCAGCCAGATGGGCGGGGTACAAATAATAAATTATTATTATTATTATTATAAGTGATGACTGTTTATACTCTCTTTTTTCTTTTTGTATTGTAAGATGTTTTGTTTCGTGTTTTTTATATGTTATAAATGTGGGAAATCGATTTTTAAAAATTGGGTTGTTTTTTTTAAAAAAGCACCTTCTGGATCAGGCCAAAGCCCAAATCCTGCTCTCACAGGGGCCAACCAGGTGATTATAGAGGGACTTCCCTCCTGCCGTTTCCAGAAACTGGTACCCAGGAATGTGTTCTGACTGTGCAGGCAGAACACATCCTTCACTGTGGCTAGAAGCCATCCATAGCCCTCTCCTCCTCCATGAATCCTCTTTTAAATCCTCTTCCTGTGGCAGGGAGTTCCATAGTCTAACTCTGCACTGCATGAAGGACTTAAAAAAACCAAAACTGTCCTGAATATTACAGCATTCAGCTCCACTTGACGTTCACGAGTTCTAGTCTTATGAGAGAAAAACATTTCTCCTTCCGCTTTCTCCAGGGTTAGTGCACCAGGGTCGTTTTATTTGTTTTGTAAAAACCAGTCAAGGAAGGAAGGACAAAGGCTTTTCAGCGGCGATATTTATCCCTGTCTTAAGAATCTGTATTGGATTTCAAACTGTTTTCGCAGACGGACGTGCTCCTAACTGTTTGCATAGATGCAGTTTTTAACTGTTCACATGTATGAAATTGGTTTTGTTTTAGTCCTTGATGGCATTTACCGCAAAAACCGCCTAGAGGTATTTTACAGGAAGCCGTTCCTAAATGGAACCTGAGAAGTATAATTAAAATAATCGTCATCCCCGGAGGTTCTATAGCAGGTTATAGCACCTGGCAGGTATATCCTCCCCATTTCAAAACAGGGCAGTTAATGTGAACAACGCCCATCCACCAGATCTCCCCGAAGCAAAACTTATTTTGGTACAGCTCCGCATTACCCAGTGCCCTGTCTCCGGCTGCGGCAGTTGCCGACATCCCCAAGAAGACGACAGGGGAGCCCTTTTCCCTAGAGAGCAGAGACTGGCCTTGTTTACTTGGTGCTGTTGGGAAGCCCTTTGCACTCACTAAGACAGGGGTCAGCAACCTTTTTCAGCAGAGGGCCGGTCCACTGTCCCTCAGACCTTGTGGGGGGCCGGACTATATTTTTTGGGTGGGGGAATGAACGAATTCCTATGCCCCACAAATAACCCAGAGATGCATTTTAAATAAAAGGATACGTTCTACTCATGTAAAAAAACGCTGATTCCCGGACCGTCCGCAGGCCGGATTTAGAAGGCGATTGGGCCGGATCTGGCCCCCGGGCCTTAGTTTGCCTACCCATGCACTAAGGAGCACATCAGTTTATGTGAAGAGGCGATGATAGGAAACGATCACAATCTGGAGGGGACAGGCCGACCTGTTACTGATCAGGTGTTGTTTGTTATACATTTAACAACAATAATTTTTTTTAAAAAAACTTTGCAAGTCCTGGGACCCTCAGGCCAGTGACCCACTGTTATGTACTGAGTTGAATAGGATCCAAAATGCAGCAGTCTGATTGGTCCTTGAACAATAGGATCCAAAATGCAGCAGTCTGATTGGTCCTTGAACAATAGGATCCAAAATGCAGCAGTCTGATTGGTCCTAGAACAAGAGGATCCAAAATGCAGCAGTCTGATTGGTCCTAGAACAATAGGATCCAAAATGCAGCAGTCTGATTGGTCTTAGAACAAGAGGATCCAAAATGCAGCAGTCTGATTGGTCCTAGGACAATAGGATTCAGAATGCAGCAGTCTGATTGGTCTTAGAACAAGAGGATCCTAAATGCAGCAGTCTGATTGGTCCTAGAACAAGAGGATCCAAAATGCAGCAGTCTGATTGGTCCTAGAACAATAGGATCCAAAATGCAGCAGTCTGATTGGTCTTAGAACAAGAGGATCCAAAATGCAGCAGTCTGATTGGTCCTAGAACAATAGGATCCAAAATGCAGCAGTCTGATTGGTCTTAGAACAAGAGGATCCAAAATGCAGCAGTCTGATTGGTCCTAGAACAATAGGATTCAGAATGTAGCAGTCTGATTGGTCCTAGAACAATGCAGCAGTATGATTGGTCCGCAGGACCCACCCAATCCACCTCCAAGTGGAAGTGAATCCACAACCTGATTGGCCTACAGGAGAATCCCGGAATTAGCCAATCACGTGCAGCCCATTGTGTAAATAATGTATATAAAGCAGACATTCTGGGGGAACTTCCATTCCTCCTCGCCACTATGAGCTGAATAAAGAGCATGAAATCCACTCTCGACTCCGAGTATATTTCACCCGCCTTATCCAGGATCCTGTCCCCAGACGCCAGCAAGAAACCCGCAAGCGGGATCTGAACACAAGGACCCGAACTAACAGAATCAAGTTACGAGAAAGTAGATTCCGACTGAACATCAGGGAGAATTGTCTGACAGCAAGAGCCAGTTGACAGTGGAAACAGAGACCCTTGGGGCCTCCTTCATTGGAGTTTTTAAAGAAGAGGTTGGGTGTCCATCTGTCATGTATGATCTAGTTGAGATTCCTGCATGGACTAGATGACCCCATAGATGCCCTCTCAACTCTACAATTATGATTCTAAGAAGGAATTCCTTTTATCTGTCCTTCCAATATTCAGCTTCGCCTCTTCCCTACAGGATCACAGCTGAGGCCTGGTCAGTCGCCCTTTCCATGCGACAGGTTTGGATGGCAGTGGTCAGGGTTTAGAAAGCAATAACCTCCCCAAACCCTGCTCCATGCTCCCGGGCAAGTTGCCATATATTTGTGATTCATAAAATATTCCTATTTCAATTTTTTTGGGGGGGATTTAGATTTCCTGCTTCTACTCGCTCCCCTTTGTGCATTCGCTACAATTATTTAATTCGCTTCTTGGGGTGGAAACGGCTTTCTTTGTGGTGTTTTCACCGCACCCTTCCTCCCCAAAGGGAGCCCAGGGTGGCCCGCCCACAATCCAGCAAGACAACAGAATCAGAAAACCAAAACACTCCCCGTTATGAAATAAAACAATGATGCATTCCGGAGGCAGAGATGGAAACATCAGCCCCACAGTCTCAGTCGCCTCTCAGCAACTGCGATTCCTGCACTGCAGCGGGTTGGACTAGATGACCGCTGGGGGTCCCTTCCAATTAGAATTTTATGAAAACATGGAGCCTGGTCGCCTTCTTTATTGGCCTTCCAAATTCTGCTTGGGGCGGGCTTATGCAGACTACTTAAGAAAACATGTTCTGTAATATGTTGTCTGTACTCACAATATGACCTCAGTCTAAGGGTCAATAATGTGGTTTCTGAACATGCTGCAGAGGGAAGTGAGGGGCAGATGGGGGCTTATCAATCTGAGAAGGGAGCCCATCCAGGAAAAGGAAAAACCCTGATTCTAAACCTCTGTTGCCTCTGGCGATATCTCTAGGAGAAGAAAAGGCAGAGGAGTAAACCCTATGGAAATCGAGAAAGGAGTCCCTAAGACTCTTGGACGATGCCTTGCACGCCTCCGTCCAGCAACTCCTGCAGCCAAGCTGGTGCCCAACGTCCTGCTCTGCTTTCCTTTGGACCACACCAGCAAAGCCAAGGGGGGGGGTCTTGTCATCTGGGCTGCCCGGGACCCCAAGACACACCACCCAGGATGGCACCCCAGGGAGGCCACATTGGTGCTGTCAACACAGAGGTTTGACCTCACCCCGGGAGGTGAACTCCACTGTCTCTCGAGACAGACAGATGCCAGCAACAATTTATCTGTATTGTTAAGCACTCTGATTTTTTAAAAATGAAGTTGTGCTACGCAAGTATTTTTAGAAATAAGCTAAATATTAAATGTGGGTTTGCTAAAGCTTGTTATTCCGTTCAAAACAAACAAACAAACTCCGCTTCCCGCTGACGTTGTTGCCTTCTCGTCTGCCTTCTTTTACCCTTATCAAGTTTGTCAGCTTAAACCATAAATGGCATATTTCCCAAACTTCCGATGACCAAGAATCTATGGAGGCTGTGTGTGTGGGGGGGGGGTGCATTTTCAAAATCCACCATCTTAACTGCTGTTAATGCATGAGCTACTATTTCCATGTCCTACTCCCAATATTGTGTCCTTAAGGCAGGGGCCAGGAACTTCAGGCCCAAATAAAGGTAAAGGGACCCCTGACCATTAGGTCCAGTCGTGACCAACTCTGGGGTTGCGGTGCTCATCCATCTCGCTTTAATGGCCGAGGGAGCCGGGGTACAGCTTCCGGGTCATGTGGCCAGCAGGACTAAGCCGCTTCTGGCAAACCAGAGCAGCGCACGGAAACGCCATTTACCTTCCCGCCGGAGCGGTACCTATTTATCTACTTGCACTTTGACGTGCTTTCAAACTGCTAGGTTGGCAGGAGCAGGGACCGAGCAACGGGAGCTCACCCCGTAGCGGGGATTCGAACCACCGACCTTCTGATCGGCAAGCCCTAGGCTCTATGGTTTGACCCACAGCGCCACCCCTGGCTTACAATCCTCTCCATGTGGCCCTCAGAGCTCTGCCCAGGCTACCCCCACCTCCTGTCATCAGTGCTGCTAAGTGTAGCCACTGGGCTGGATTACTGATCATGCCTCTTGACTGTCTGGACCAATGACAGAGAGGGGTCTGTGCAGGAACAAGACCACTGTACAAAAGTAAGGATTTCCAAACATTACCCTGCCCATTTTTTGCCCCTGGCCCCGCCCACTGCTGCCATGTGCCCGCCCCCAGGCTGGAAAAGCTCGCCCATTCCTGGCCTTCAGTTAGCCAAACCCTATCTTAGAAAAAAACTTAGGGATTCAAATATTCTAAGGAGTAAATAGGAATACGTAGCGTCCCCAGGTGGTCACAGACTCTGTGAATTCTACAAGCCCTAATGACTGCCAAGAGATTGATACCGATGAACTGGAAGAATGAAGACATGATTCCTGTTAATCGATGGACTGATAACAGTGATAACAATTGCAATGTATGAACGGATTGCCTGTAGGCGTAGACTTTGTTTGGACAAGTATACTGATATCTGGAAAGAGTTCATACAGAAGGCAAAGGGCTCTTAGTAACCATATTAGTAACCATGCATAGATTAGGATAATAATAATAATAATAATAATAATAAGAAGAAGAAGAAGAAGAAGAAGAAGAAGAAGAAGAATGGGGCGCGGGTGGCGCTGTGGGTTAAACCACAGAGCCTAGGACTTGCCGATCGGAAGGTCGGCGGTTCGAATCCCCGCAATGACGGGGTGAGCTCCCGTTGCTCGGTCCCTGCTCCTGCCAACCTAGCAGTCCGAAAGCACGTCAAAGTGCAAGTAGATAAATAGATACCGCTCTGGTGGGAAGGTAAACGGCGTTTCCGTGCGCTGCTCTGGTTCGCCAGAAGCGGCTTAGTCCTGCTGGCCACATGACCCGGAAGCTGTACGCCGGCTCCCTCGGCCAGTAAAGCAAGATGAGCGCCGCAACCCCAGAGTCGTCAGCGACTGGACCAAACGGTCAGGGGTCCCTTTATTTTTAATAATAATAATATATTATATATTATATAATAGCCTATAGCAATGTAATTTACTTAATGCATAATGCTGTGCTTTTTGCACATGCATTTCCTTTCTCTTTTCATTTTCTTTTATCACTTTATTCCTTTATAAATGAAAATCTTTAAATAAAATATCAATTTAACTATCCATAAAATACCTCGTTGGTGTTCCAGCGCAGTCGCTCCTTGGGCAAGGCGGGACACTTGGGAACGCATTCCACCAGCTTCTTGGGCAGGAAAACCTTCAGGTGGTGGTTGTTCTCTGGAAGGGGAGAGGCAGGTGGAGGGTGAGACCCGCGCTGGGCAGGGCAGGGGGGTGGCGAGAGGGAAGACAGGCTCCTGGGCTTCTCTGGGAGGGGGCAGGTGGGCGAGAGGCGGGGGGCCGCAGATCCCAGGGGAACCGAGGGGAGTAGTTGCTCCAGGGCCCAGCACCCTGTTTCTGAATGTTCACCTCCACCCAAAACTCTTGCTGACAGGAACCCAGCAGGAGGAAGAGAAAAGAGCTGGGATAAAAGACCCTTTCACCCCAATATGTTAAGGACGCCCTTCCCCAGCGTGGCCGAATTCAGGTGTTTTGGGGCACAGAATTGTTGACGGCACCAGGCCATGATGGAAGGCTGTGCCAGGGTTTCGTTTTCTTGGCAGGGCCTCCTGTAGCCCTTGCAAAGGTGCAGACATGGGATGAGGAGACTTAGGGTGCTCTTGCTAGTTTTGGAGAGGGACCCCACTTGCTTGCTTGCTTTAAAAAAAAACCACGAGTCGCCTTCTTGACCAGTGCTCCAAGCCATGTGTGAATGCTAGTTATAAATACATATGGAACACACACACACACACACAGAAAAACCCATCCAAAATATTCAACAGCCTATTTTAAATAAAATTTATAAAGCACCGGGCCACTTGGCTGGCCGGCAAAAATTCAAGCACTGCAGCCCAGAAGCACGTTCTTGGGTGAAGGAGGCTGGTGCCAAAGTGAGCGGCAAAACCACTAGGGAACAAAGCATGGGTGCCAACACTGAAAAGGCCCTGCCGCTCTCCCGCCTGCATGGAGAGTGGGAGGCAGGGAGGCGATGGTCTCTTCCACACAAGCCCTCGGGGAGATATAATTGGGGCAAGGAGCACAATCCAGACTTGGCGGGGAGGGCTCCATGAACAGGAAAGCATTGGGGAGCCAGGATTCCTAGGTCTCTTTGGAATGGGAGAAGGACGGAGGAAAGACAGGAAAGGATCCAGCCCCCAACAACTCACCAGAGACCTCTGTGGCTTCCTTGTTCATCTTTAGAGCGTTGAGTGGCAACAGCGTTAGAGTTTTTGGCCAGGGGGGCTCAGATCAGGACGCGTGAGGACTGGGATCAGACCTGGGGAGGCAGCGGGTGGGGAGGTGGGTGTTTAGGAAGGCCGGGGTGCAGAGGCACAGAAGGCAGCCACCTACCCTCAGGGCCCACCCCCAGCCTATATGACCCATTTTATACCTGACACATCCCCCACAGGCCCCACACATCCCTCACCCTCTCTCATCCAGGATCCACTGGTTTTCTCCTCCCTTCTCCCCACCCCCTCTCCACACAGCACAAACAAGAACCCCCACCCACATTGGCTAGCTAGCACCCTCATCCCAGAGATTATTTAACTGTGATTCCTGTGTTTCAGCGGGTTGGACTAGATGACCCTTGGGGTCCCTTCCAAAGCTATGATTCTATACCTCTGCATTCTCTAAAGAGACCCTCTTTAGACCCTGCCAGGGACTACGAAGGGGTGAACTCCCCCCACTTCCTTACATCAAGCAGAGAGTACTTATTGCTGCCCCTTGCACCAATCCCAACCCAGGGGTTTGGGGGCAACTGGAGATGCCCCTTCCTTGACCCCCTCCTCAAGCAGCCAAGTGAGATCACCCACATCCAGCCCCCTGCCTCACCCAGACACCCCCTACAACTGGGCTCCGGCTCTTCTGCCACCCACAAACCCCAGCCTTTGTGCTCCGGCTTCCCGGCAGAATAGGGACCATTTCAGAGCTGCACCCACGCAGGAGAATCTCGCCGTTCCCCCGCCCCAGCTGCCAAGCTCAGCCCCCCACATCCAGCCCCCCCCCCGGCCAAGCGCCCCACGTGGCTCCGGCCGGCCCCAGCCGCGCCCCCAGCCCCGAACCCAGCCTCCCCCGCCGGTGGCCAAGAGACCACGCCTCCCGCCCCATCGCGTCCCCCGCTGGCCCCACACCTCGCTTACCCCCGCAACGCCCCCCTTCCCCGCGCTCCATCCGCCCCACCGGCCGCCCTGCGCCCCCCACCCGCGCCTGTGGCCCTCCGGCCCCCGCCAGGCCCCGCGCGCAAGGCTGGCCCTCGGAGCCCTCCAGCCCAGCCGCAGGGCGCATCCTTCGCTCCCGCGGAGCCTCCGGGGCGCACCTGCTGCTGCTGCTGCTGCTGCTCCCGGGGCCGCCGCCGCCTCCGCTGGTGCCCGAGCTCCGCCGCCGGCCGCCATTCTCCTCGCCAGCACCGGCTGCGGCTCGGCCCCTGCCTGCCTGCCTGCCTGCCTGCCTGCCTTCCTTCCCCTGCCCGAGAGGCGCGCTCCGCCCCGATCGCTGACAGCTCGCCGCGGCCCGGCAGCGTCTGAGCTCAGCGCGCAAGAGGAGGCGGAGGCGGAGAGCCGGAGGAGGAGGAGGAGGAGGAGGAGGAGGAAGCCGCCCGGGCCAAGGGGGCTCCGGAGGCGGAAGCCGGCGCGGGATCGGGCGCAGATCGGCGCTGGGAACCGGGCGGAGAAATTTCCCACGCTTCCCGCTCCGCCTCCCGAGCTAAGAGCAGCCACCCGGCGCTCCGAGCCAGGCGGGACCCGATCCCCACCCCACGGGCGGGGGGGTCGGGCAGCCCAAGAGGCGCCCCCCGTCCCCACACACCCTCAGCCCCATAAGAACCCAGGCGGTCGCAAAATAGAAACGGGCCCAAACCAGGAAACAGCGGCTGCGTTTTTGCGCACACGCGCCATCATCGTTCGTTGCAAATATCCCCAGGCCTGGCAAGTCTCGCCGGAATCACAAAACGTTTCTCCCAGGAGCTTCGGTGAGTTTAGCCTGCGGACAGAAGGCATCGTGGAATGGGAGCGTTGGAAAGGACCCCCCCCAAAGGGGCATCTAGTCCAACCCCCCCGCAATGCAGGAATGTCAACTAAAGCATCCCTGTACGAATTCCTGGGTATCTTTGGCTGCTAGCCTCCGTGGCTGTATCCTGCCTTCCCTCTCCGAAGGAGCATACCTCTGATCCTGGGCATCATAGTTGTGCTCAGATTCTGCTTGTGGGTGTTTAGTGGGCACCTAGTTGGGCGCCATGAGAAAAGGGTGCTGGACTAGACGGGATCCAGCAGGGATCTTATAAGAAAAATAGCAAAACCCAGTCAGGGTTGAACTAACCAAAACGTAACCATCTGTTATGATTTTTCGTTTCTCAAATTTGTACACCATCTGAAGATCCCAGGGCGATTCACAACATAAAAGTACAAACGGAAAACACAAAATACATAATAAAACAAATAAACATAATAAAAACAAACCAGTAACATCCCCTTGCCGCCCACCAAACACATTTTAAAGGCCATGGATCTGCCCAAGGCCTGATTGAAGAGGAATGTTTTTGCCTGGTGCCTCAAGGTGTATAATGAAGGCGCCAGACGGACCTCCGTGGACATCCCACAAATGGGGAGCCACTGCAGAGAAGGCCCCGTTCTCGTGAAAAGGGCCTCAGCGGATGATCTCAGGTTCCTAGTTGGTTCATATGGGGAGAGGCAGTCCTTGAGGTACTGCGTCCTGAGCCGTTTAAGGCTTTAAAGGTCAAAACCAGCACTTTGAACGGGGAGCCAGTGCAGTCAGGCCAGAGTCGGTGTCATAGAATCAAACCCTCTTGCGCCGGTGAGCAACTTGGCCGCAAAATCCTGCAGCAGCTGAAGTTTCTGAACCAGAGCATAGGAAGAAGTTAGGCTGCCCCTGTCCAGTTAGGGCAGGGGTCAGCAAACCTTTTCAGCAGGGGGCCAGTCCACTGTCCCTCAGACCTTGTGAGGGGCCAGACTATATTTTGAAAAAAATAAATGATGCAAGAGCACCACGAGCCCCGGTGGCTGCTTACCTGTGTCTTGTGAGCGGCAAGGGCTGGCAGCGGCGCGAAAGGGCTCCAGAGAGGGGCTGCTTATTGCTGGCACCAACAAAGCCCAGTCCCCTTCCTTCTCTAGGCAGGGCAGGGAGAAGCCAGGAGGAGGGAGGGAGGGAGGGAGGAGGCTCCGGTGCCGCCGTGGGAGGGAGAGGGAAAGAACGCGCACGCTGGCGATCCAAGCGGTGATTCCTGGACCACCCACGGGCCGGATCCAGAAGGCAGTTGGGCCTGATCTGGCCCACGGACCTTAGTTTGCCTACCCATGAGTTAGGGTGGCACAGCTGGGCCACCAGATGAAGCTGAGGGAAGGCACGCCAGGTCTTTATGAGTCTCAAGCGACAGCAGTGGATCCAGAAGTATCCCAAAGCTAGGCATTCGCTCCTTCAGAGGCAGTGTAACCCCATCAAGAGCAGGCAACCTCCCCGCTATCTGGTCTGGAGAACCACCCACTAACAGTGCCTCAGTTTTATCGGGATTGGGCTTTAGTTTATTGTAAAGGAGAGTTGTGTGCCATCAGCATATTGCTGACAATGTGGGGATGACCCCACTCAGCAGTTTCCTATAGATGCTGATACGGAAGGGGGGGGGCATGTCTTCTTCACCTTCTTCTTCGCTACAATATATCAATTTATTTCCAATTGTCAATGTCAAAAGGGACTAAAATCTATAAAATTCATAGAAAATCAACGTGCCAATATGCTCAATTTCTCTAGGACTCCATCACACCTCCCCTGTCCTCCCTAATCCCTCAAGCAAGGTGTCAAGACCCTAATCCTGCCAAATCACTCTGCCAAATCTTTCCTCCGGGCAATGCCAGGTGGCAGACTATGAGTACATGGACCATTGTCTTCTCATCACCAGTACTCAGGAAGTGCTTATCTGCGCATATCTCCAGCTCTGCATATTCCCCCCTCCCTCCTCCATATGTTAATCCTGTGTAACCTAACCTCTTCTTAATGTATTCATGATGTAACCTGTATAACCCAACCTCTTCTTAATGTATTCATGATGTAACTGGGATGTATTTTGCACTGTATTCTGGGACATGGAGGGAAGTTTCAAAAGTTTATGTCACCCCATTCTTGGGGTTCAATCTCGTCTTGAACCTGTTGCGCAATAAACCTTGGATCTCCGCATCTTGCTCCTGTCTCTGGCTGAGCTCATTTTCTCCCGCTAGGACCCGCAGACTTAGTCCAACAAGCTGGGTGGCAGGGCAGCCTCGCACCCAGATTTTGCCGTAACAATGCTAAACAGCACAGGGGAGAAATTCAAACCCTGAGGAACCCCACACTGAAGGCTGCTCAGGGCTGAAGAGCAGTTCCCAGGCACCACCCTCTGGAAATGACCATCTAAGGAGGACACCAGAGCCACTGCAAAGTCACTCCCCCTCCATGACCCTCAAGTCTGCAACGGCCCAAGAGTTCTACCTGCTCCTAACTTGTTAAATCGTTCCGGGTTTCGCACAGCCTCTGTCCCTCATTCCAATAGAGCCTCTCCTCACTATAGGCGAAGTTGGCATCGCCAACTCCATCTTTATTTATTCCTCATAGTCAGAGGCCAAGCTAGCTACTGTTCTGTATATTGCTGTCAAGGCAGGTGGTGTGCCTAGAGTAAGGCCCAGCAGTGATTTGGGTAGGGGAACTGGATGGTGGGGGGCAGTGCAATGATTCTGGACCAGTGATAAGAGAGAGGAGCATGTGCCCAACTGCTTGCCGTTGTCAAGGGTTTGTGGGCTCACTTCTTTGTCCAGGAGTGGCGCTGAAAGGGTTCCTGGGCATGGGAAGCTGCAGGGCAACACAGGAGCTGCATCTGAACGTGGGTTTGCACCTCTCTGCGTGGCTCGTGTAGGATTTGTTGGGGGAAAGATCTGAGCTGCACTTCCCACTAGGTTCCTTTTAGCCCTTGCTGAGCAGCTCAGTAGGCACACGGGTCTGCCCAGTTTGATCTCTTCCTCGTGCTCACATCTCTGCCATGCTGAGACAGCAGCAACAGCACTCGGCTGCTCTCTTCTTCTCAGCTGGTGCCAAAAAGGTCTCTCGGTGCTCCCAGACTGTTGCTGTTTCTGGGTGGTACTCAGTCACATACCAGCAAATTCAGGCTGCATGACTGTAATTGGATGGGAGGACTTGTGCAATAAGCATCTTCCTCCACCCCAAATTGGGCTTTTTGCGGCAAGGAAAGTGACGGCAGGGAAGTCCATTAGCTTTGGCACACCGTCATCTGGCCTCCCCACAAAAAAAAGCCAGAGGGATTGCTCATTAAATAGCCTCTAAAAGTAAAGGGACCCCTGACCGTTTGGTCCAGTCGCTGACGACTCTGGGGTTGCGGCGCTCATCTTGCTTTACTGGCCGAGGGAGCCAGCGTACAGCTTCCGGGTCATGTGGCCAGTATGACTAAACCGCTTCTGGTGAACCAGAGCAGCGCACGGGAACACCATTTAGCTTCCCGCTGGAGTGGTACCTATTTATCTACTTGACTTTGATGTGCTTTCGAACTGCTAGGTTGGCAGAAGCATGGACTGAGCAACAGGAGCTCACCCTGTCACGGGGATTTGAACCGCCGACCTTCTGATCGGCAAGTCCTAGGCTCTGTGGTTTAGACCACAGCGCCACCCACTTCCCTAAGTAGCCCCTAGGTCTGGATGCATGTTTAATGAACAGGAAGTGCCCAGAGTCTTGATTCCCCCTCCCACCATGAAGACTCGTTTCTCACTCTCCTCAAATTATTTGGGTGACTGTGAGTCCGAGTGTTAAGAGATTATTTTTTCTCTTACTAACACCAGGACTCAAGACTCACCCAGTTCATTTGATGGGCAGTAAGATTCAGGATAAACAAAAGGAACAGCTTCAATTGAACACACTGCAGGGAATTAACGCCACAAGTTGTGGCAATGGCTGAATTGATAAATCAATGGATGGTAGGTCCACTGTATCATTGAAATGATGGCCGCCCGGATTGGCTTGGGAAACGTGGCTGGAGCTGAGTGTCTTTGAATAGCAGATACTGGCTGGGGGGAAGTTAATGGGAGGGCTGCTGTGAGCTTCTTAGGGGCTACCTGGACGGCCACTGGGAAACAGGTTGTTGGATGTTCCTCATCCTGTTGCCCTCACCGTGTTTTGACCTACAAGTCCCTGGCTGGGGCTGAAGGGAGTTGTAGGCAGAAAAAACTCCCTTGTTTTTTCCCTTGTGAGGGTTGATAAAGTCTGGACTAAATGGTTCAAACAGGGCTCTACTCAAGTCCTTATCAAAGCAGAGGAAAGCTTTAGCCTAGATGGCCTCAGTCCAGTATATCTGAAGGAGCGTCTCCACCCCCATCGTTCTACCCAGACACTGAGGTCCAGCTCCGAAGGCCTTCTGGTGGTTCCCTCCCTGCGAGAAGTGAGGTTGCAGGGAACCAGGCAGAGGGCCTTCTCAGTGGTGGTGCCTGCCCTGTGGAACACCCTCGCACCAGATGTCAAAGAGAACAACAACTACCAGACTTTTAGAAGACATCTGAAGGCAGCCCTGTTTAGGGAAGCTTTTAATATGTTTGATGTATTACAGTATTTTAATATTTTTTTTGGAAGCCACCCAGAGTGGCTGGGGAAGCCCAGCCAGATGGACGGGGTATAAATAATAAATTATTATTATTATATTATATTCCCAGTCATAGACAGAGTAAACCAGTTACAACAATGACAATCACGGTCTGGTCGCACACTGTGCATTTAATAGAAAGTTAAAACAACTGAAACTCTACCTTTTAAATGTAACGGTACAGCATTTCCTTTCACATTAATGGTATTTCAACATTAACTTGCATTAATGCAGCACAAGAGATGCAGCCAAATACTGCAGTTTGGGTTGTGTTGGGGTTTTTTTAATGTCCTAGCACAGCTATACTACCCATGTATTAACTGTTATCAGTGAGCAGTTCGAAAAGCTTTGTACTCTAGAGCTACTGGCTGCCATAAAATAGTTCAGGTTTGGGAGTTTGGGTTAAAAACAATTTTTTAGCAAGGTATTGTTGCCTGGTCTGTGGGTCACAGTACCCTTCTGAGATTGGAACAGTTGGTATGCAGTGAAAGCACCTGTGAATGCCTCGTGCAAAAGCTAATATTTGAAATATCCTATAAAGAGATTCCCTGCATTTCAGAAACATTTAAAAGCCTGGTGGTCATTGTGTTTATAGGGTCCCCCCCCCCAAATAAAACATTTTCAGTGTTTTAAATTCCATCCCAAACCACTGAGGATACAGAGCTTTGGGGCATGGTTGGAGTGTTTGGACTCGACATTCCATATTATTGCTAATGATTGCAGAATGCTGTTTCTCAACTCAGACTGGCTTTTGAGGTGGCTGTGAAGCAGTTCTAAGCCCCTTATCGTGAGCTTCTTGGAATCCATTTGGCCCCAGACAGGCAACAATTTACCCTCATGCAGAACAAGCAAAAATTCAATGAAACTTCTATCTCTTTTGCTCTGAGGCATCAAAAGGGGAACCTGGGAAATGGGAAACAGGGCTGGCTCCCTCCCTCGTCCTCCTCCTCCTCCTCCACCAGTTTGGTCTGCAGTGTGGCATGCTAGACACTTTGCAACAAAGACTTGGTCAGTCTCAGAAGCATTTATAATTCACGTTGGAGGTGAGAAGGAAGTAATGTGAGAGAAGTGAGGCATCAATGAGGGACCCCTTTGGCATCACATTTGCTGGAATGGGAAGATGCAGCAAACTCCCCCAGACAGATCTTGTCAAAGCAGAATAAGCATAACCCTGACTCTTTTGTAAGAAAAAGAAGGGCAAAATTTAAGTTATCCTTCTCAATGGATACAAGAGAATGGGGCGGGGAGGATGGGGGACAGATGGCTGCTGCTGAAAGGCCAAGCAAGAAGTTGCCTATTTGGGGAAGAGGTGTGTGGGAAGGAAAGAGCCCCCTCAGATCAGCCAGGTACTTTGTATGAATTCCAGCGTCCCAGAATGGTCTTTTACCAGACCTGAGAGCTGCAGGTGAGAGGGGAAAAGATTCCAGACTAGTGGAAGCTGCCTGGTGGGGTTTTCATTCCAAATAAACACGGCACTGCACACACCTACGCTATATGGGGAGGGAGGGAAGGAGGATGCAGAGCTAGATCCAAGCAAGGCCTCCTCTCTACTTCTTCTTCTGCATTACTATGGAAACACTCCTGATGTCTCCCATGGCAGTGGCTCCCCCTCTTATTTCCCCCGCCCCAGCCGACAGTGGAACATTTGCTGAGAGCAAACTCCCTCTAGACATGTGTGTGTGTGTGAAGCAAATAAGGTCACAGAATTGTTGCTAAAATAAAATAAACTTCCAAAGAACTAGGGGGAGTTGCTATGGGCAGGTCTTTTCGAGATATATACCCCTTCACTTTCTCCATCTCATTTCCCAGTTCCTGCCTGTTAATTCAGTATGCATGGATCAGCAGCAGCAGCAGCCTGCCATCTCCCGCCCGCCTACGCAGGCTATTAGTGCTTTGAGAAAGGTTTTCCTTCACACACACTCACACACATGCAAGCTCTGGCTACATACGCCATCAGGGTCATTCCTCCGACTGCAGTTTGAATCCCCTGTAGAAGCAGCCTACTGAGGCTTGGTACCTGTCCTGTGTAGCCATCGTGTAGGAGATCACAGGGCTTTCTTCAGGGATCCTCAGCTGCTCTCTCACAGTGGGGTTCCACTCCGGATACAGGACCTGCAATGGAAGCTAGCTGTTACTTGGGCAGGTTTCTGCCCCTGCCTCATCATAAGAAGAGCCCTGCTGGATCAGGCCAGTGGCCCATCTAGTGCAGCATCTTGTTCCTCACAGGTGACCCTGTGGGAAGTCAGCAAGCAGGACCCAATCACAAGAGCCCTTTCTTCCCACAAAGAACCCCCTGGGAAGAGAGGGAACATTCTTTTCTGAAGCCCAACTGACATGGACAAGAATCGACCAAATATGGATAACTAGAGGTCTGGCACCTAAGACGAGAAAGGTGGAAATCTGCCCAAAGACCTGCTCCGACCATAACGCTGTAAAGATGGACATGAGACTAATCCCAACCGGCTCCTTTAGATGGAAGATGAATGACAATCTATTTAGAGACCAGGAGATCACCAAAAAGGCCCAAAAAGTTTTGAAGGACTATTTTGAGATAAATTTGAACACCACGGTGGAAAAAAGAATCATCTGGGAGGCAAGTAAGGCGGTTATGAGGGGGTTTCTGATACAACAGAACGCTGTAAAGAAAAGAGCACAAAATGAGAAAAAAGACAAGATTTTGGAGAAAATTAAAGAATGTGAGAAGAAGTTAAGATTGAAACCGAAGTCAAAGGAGATTTTGAAAGAAATTAAATTTTACCAAGCACAATACTCCAAATTGATAAATCAGGAAGTGGAGTGGAAAGTCAAGTTAATGAAACAAAGATCATTCGACTCGGCAAATAAATGTGGAAAACTGCTAGCATGGCAGTTGAAAAAGAGACAAAAATTAAACACGATCACTAACCTAGAGATTGAAGGAAGAAATATTCAGAACCCTGTGGAGATTAGGAAGTGCTTCCAGAGATACTTTAAACAACTATATACTCAAGGGCCGCAAAATGAGGTTGAGATAGAACAATTTCTGATAAAGAATGGATTACCAACGTTGTCTCAAGAAAACAGATCAATCCTGAATTGTAAGATAACTTGACAAGAGATCGAAGTTGCCATTCAGAACATGCAACTGGGCAAATCTCCAGGGCCTGATGGGCTTACCTCCAAATATTATAAGATATTGAAAGACTACTTGATACATCCACTAATGGAGGTTTGCAATGAGATTATGGAGGGGAAAAAAGCACCGGAAACGTGGAAAGAAGCCTTCATCACATTGATACCTAAATCTGAATTGGAAAAGACACAACTTAAGAACTACCGCCCCATTTCCCTTCTAAATGTGGATTATAAAATTTTTGCAGACATTTTAGCAAACAGATTTAAAAAGGTTTTAAGTGAAGTGATCCATAAGGATCAGGCAGGCTTTCTCCCAGGAAGACATTTGTTTGCCAACACAAGGAACATTATTGATATTTTGGAACTCTTGCAAACAAATATTAATACAAGAGCAGTGTTAATATTTATAGATGCGGAGAAGGCCTTTGACAACATTTCTTGGAAGTTTATGAAGAAAAACCTGGAAGGGATGGGAGTGGGACGGGGATTTGAAAATGGGATAGATGCAATCTATTCAGAACAAAAGGCTAAATTGATAGTTAACAATGTGGTGACAGAAGAGTTTAAAATTGAAAAAGGAACACGACAAGGTTGCCCCATTTCCCCTCTGTTATTTATTTCGGTCCTGGAAGTGCTCTTGAATATGATTAGAGGGGACCGGTTGGTGGAAGGAATTCAGGTCGGAGCGAAGCAGTATAAACTTAAGGCTTTTGCAGATGACCTAGTTTTGACCCTACAGGAGCCAGAATCTAGAACGAAAAGGGCTTTACAATTGATTCAAGAGTTTGGTCGGGTGGCGGGATTTAAACTAAATAAACAAAAAACTAAGGTATTGGGGGAAAAAATGACAGTTTCAGAGTCAGAAAGGTTTCAGAAAGAGACAGAGTTAAACGTGGTTAAAAAAGTAAAATATCTAGCAAAGAATCTGAATTTATTTAAGGACAATTATGAAAAGTGTTGGTCAGAAATTAAGAGGGATTTAGAAAGCTGGTCAAGATTGAAACTTTCCTTGTTGGGCCGAATTGCTGCTATAAAAATGAACGTATTGCCAAGGATGTTGTTTTTGTTTCAGACTTTACAGATTGTGGATAAAATGGAGTGTTTCGGAAGGTGGCAAAGAGATATTTCTAAATTTGTCTGGCAGGGCAAAAAGCCCAGAATTAAGTTTAAAATATTAACTGATGCTAAAGAAAGAGGGGGGTTTGCCCTGCCAGACTTAAGGTTATATTATGAATCAGCAGCTTTCTGCTGGTTGAAAGATTGGCTGCTTCTCGAAAACACTGATGTTTTAGACTTGGAAGGATTTAACAATGCTTTTGGATGGCATGCGTATCTGTGGTATGACAAGGTTAAGATTCACAAGAATTTCAAGAACGATATTGTAAGGAAAGCAGTGTTTAATGTCTGGATAAAATATAAAGACTTATTAGAAAACAAGACCCCAAGGTGGTTATCACCTATGGAAGCTAAGGCTGTGAAAAGACCCAATATGGAGGTCAAATGGCCGAAATATTGGGAAATATTAGAAAGAGACGGAGACAACTGGAGATTGCTGAGTATGGAGAAACTTAAAGATAAAGTGTGAGATTGGTTACATTACGCTCAGATTAAAGAGGCTTTTAAATTGGATAAAAAGTTAGGATTCCAAGTGGAAAAATCGAAATTGGAAACAGAATTGTTAGAACCTAAGACTAAATTAGGGACGCAGGTGGCGCTGTGGGTTAAAGCCTCAGCGCCTAGGACTTGCCGATCGAAAGGTCGGCGGTTCGAATCCCTACGGCGGGGTGCGCTCCCGCTGCTCGGTCCCAGCGCCTGCCAACCTAGCAGTTCGAAAGCACCTCCGGGTGCAAGTAGATAAATAGGGACCGCTTACCAGCGGGAAGGTAAACGGCGTTTCCGTGTGCGGCTCTGGCTCGCCAGAGCAGCGATGTCACGCTGGCCATGTGACCCGGAAGTATCTCCGGACAGCGCTGGCCCCTGGCCTCTTGAGTGAGATGGGCGCACAACCCCAGAGTCTGTCAAGACTGGCCCGTATGGGCAGGGGTACCTTTACCTTTACCTTTAAGACTAAATTACTTTCAAGAATGTACAACTTGCTGCTGAGGTGGAATACACAGGATGAAACGGTCAAATCAGCTATGATAAAATGGGCACAGGACATTGGGTATAATATTATGTTTGCTGACTGGGAAAAGTTATGGACTACCGGTATGAAGTTTACGGCATGTAATGCCTTGAAAGAAAATATTATGAAAATGATATATAGGTGGTACATGACCCCAGTCAAGCTAGCTAAAATATATCACCTGCCAGATAATAAGTGTTGGAAATGCAAGGAAACTGAAGGAACATTCTTCCACCTCTGGTGGACTTGCCCTAGGGTTAAGGCCTTCTGGGAAATGATATATAATGAGCTGAAAAAGGTATTTAAGTATACCTTTCCTAAGAAACCAGAGGCCTTCCTTTTGGGCATTGTTGGCCAGAGGGTGTTAAAGAAGGACCAAACATTATTTATGTATGCAACAACAGCAGCAAGGATACTTGTCGCCAAACATTGGAAAACTCAAGATTTGCCCACGTTGGAAGAATGGCAGATGCAACTGATGGACTACATGGAGTTAGCAGAAATGACCGGCAGAATCCGAGATCTGGGAGAAGAAGCAGTGGAGGAGGATTGGAAGAAATTTAAGGACTATCTTCAAAAACACTGTAAATTATATGAGTGTTAAGAAGGATGAGAGATTTGAAAATAATAGGGCACCATAAAGTTAGCAGAAAAGATTATGAGAATGAGTGAATTTCATGAGAAAGATAAATTGTGAATGAATATCATATTAAAGAGGGACGCAGGTGGCGCTGTGGGTTAAAGCCTCAGCGCCTAGGACTTGCCGATCGAAAGGTCGGCGGTTCGAATCCCTGCGGCGGGGTGCGCTCCCGCTGCTCGGTCCCAGCGCCTGCCAACCTAGCAGTTCGAAAGCACCTCCGGGTGCAAGTAGATAAATAGGGACCGCTTACCAGCGGGAAGGTAAACGGCGTTTCCGTGTGCGGCTCTGGCTCGCCAGAGCAGCGATGTCACGCTGGCCACGTGACCCGGAAGTGTCTCCGGACAGCGCTGGCCCCTGGCCTCTTAAGTGAGATGGGCGCACAACCCCAGAGTCTGTCAAGACTGGCCCGTATGGGCAGGGGTACCTTTACCTTTACCTATCATGTTAAAACTAGGCATTGAAAATATTCTAAGTTATGGATAAAATATTGGAATTGTGTACAATAAGAATGAAAATAAGGTGATAAGTTGCTGGCTAAAGCTTTATTAACTTGGAATGTAGGAGCGAGAGACGTGAGGAAGTCCAAAAGGGAAAAATGAAGAAAAGATGGGTATTACAAGATGTATAATTTTATGTTTGTTTTATTCTTTGTTTGCTTTCTGTTTATTCTGTCTTTTTTTCTTTATTGTATTAACAAAATTCTTAATAAAAAAAATTATAAAAAAGAAAGAAAGAGCCCTTTCTTCCCTCCTAGGGTTTCCAGCAACTGCTTTTGACTGCCTCAAATTGTGGAGGCAGAGCATAGTCATCACGGCTAGTAGCCACTTGTGGTCCTCTCCTCCATCGCTCAGTGGAGTGGACTGCAGTAGGTTGAAGACAGCCAGAATAAAAGTATTACTTTGCACAGAATGAAGAGCAGATGTATGGAATCTGTTGCCATGAAATGCAGTGGTGGCACTGAAAGGGGCCTGGACAAAATCTTGCTGCACAGCCATCACAGCTGTCAATCACAATAGATATATACGCAAATACAAGTTGATGTGGTTGTGGGGAGGGACACAGCGGAGGGGCTGTAGTCTGCATCTCCCGTTTGCAGACTCCCCAGAGGCACCTGGCTGGCCACTCTGGGGAGCAGGATTCTGGGCTAGATGCACCTTTGGGTCTGATCCAGCAGATGTTCTTCTAGAATGGCAGAAAGCAGCTGCAAACCAACAACTCCTTTTAATTTAAGCACCACAACTAGGTGAGCTTTCCATACCTCTTCTACTTCACAGTGGGAAATCAAATAACTGGCCTTTCCCAACAAATGTTGACTTCTTGCAGTGATACAAACACAGGGGAAACTTGGCTGAATAAGGGAATTCAATGAACTTTAAGACTCAGCAAGCATCACTCAATGGAAGGTGCCAAGATTAATTACCATCACCTGGCAACTAAAAGCGACAAATAGTCCTAGCAGGGGAATGGTGGCTATCTGAAACCACCCACAGATTCTGCAGCCATCTCTCTCAGTTTATTTATTTTTTTATTGCATTTACACCCCCCCCCCCCTTTTTCTTCAAGGAGCTCAAGGTGGTAGCGTACATGGTTCTCCACCACCTCATTTAATCCCCACAGCAACAACCCTGTGAGGTAGGTTAGGCTGAAAGGCAGGGACTGGCCCAGGGTCACCCAGTGAGCTTCAAGACCAAGTGGAGTTTTGAACCCTGATCTCCCAGGTCCTAGTCAGCTATCTCTAACCACTGCACCATACTGGCTCAACCACAATGCAACTCTGGATGTCTCTAAACACCCACATGCCTTTTAATTCACCTAAAAGTGTGGCAGAACAAAGGCTACCTTCCCCTCCAGGAGCAGGAATCTCTCTGCTCATCCATGAAAGGAATTTCTCCACTTTTTAACTTTGCTCGGGTGGCGCTGCGGGTTAAACCACTGAGCCTAGGACTTGCTGATCAGTAGGTCGGTGGTTCGAATCCCCACGACGGGGTGAGCTCCCGTTGCTCAGTCCCTGCTCCTGCCAACCTAGCAGTTCGAAAGCACCTCAAAGTGCAAGTAGGTAAATAGGTACCACTCCGGCGAGAAGGTAAACGGTGTTTCCATGCGCTGCTCTGGTTCGCCAGAAGCGGCTTAGTCCTGCTGGCCACATGACCCGGAAGCTGTATGCTGGCTCCCTCGGCCAGTAAAGCGAGATGAGCGCTGCAACCCCAGAGTCGGTCACGACTGGACCTAATGATCAGGGGTCCCTTTAGTATTCCTTCCGGCTCTAACTCAGGGACAGGGAACCTCAAGAGTTGGGTTGAATGCCCCCCCCCATCTGGTCCTTAGGGCTCTCCCTATGCCATGCCCCTCCCCATGCCACACTTCCTCTCGCCAGCCACGCCCATCACTGGCTGTGCTCTGTGCCCTGCTTGACTGCTTTTGCCTGACAAGACAGTGTCCTTGGCCTGTGAGAATACATTTTGCTTTCCCTGGTGGAGAAATGGTGTGTGGGTCTATTCTGCCTCCTTGTGAGAGAAAGGATGTCGCAGGTGGTTCTGTTCCGATCATGAGAGAGGAGACCCAGAGGCAAGAGGCCCATTGCCGCACCATCTTTCTGGTGTGGGGAGCAGCTTGCACCCTTGTTTTCCGTGGCTTCGTAATTCTACCTTACCTGCGCCTGGCTGCATTCGCCAAAGACTGGGTGCTCTTCATAGAGCTGGAAAGCTGGATTCAGGATGCTGAAGGGGCTCCGGGCGTCTTCATCGTCATCATCATCATCATCATGGCACGTTACTTTTGTGGGCGAGTCGGCAGTTCCTCCTGCTCCTTCAGAGAATGGTTGGGGGACAAGCCCACCCCATTTAGCCTTTTTCAGCCTTTAAACAGAAAACAGGTATTTGCAAAGGCTGGAATGCTGACATTTAAGGCTTTTCCGGATTGCATATTTATCTTTGTGTGCAATCATTCCCTCGGTTATTATTACTCAGCTGCTGCATGGGATCCAGGCAAGTTTCCTCAAGGGAGTACTTCTGTTACAGGAAAACATATTCCAAGCATTCAACATGAAGTACTTTGCTCCTGGGAAAATGCAGTTTTCACCCCATCTCGGTGTTACCACGGCCATCAGGAATACAGTGTGTGCCGGTTTCACAGGAATTTTATATAAAATATTTATATGCCACCCTGCAATGGAGCTTCCAGGGTTGCTTACAAATACAAGATGAAATACATAGATAATATACAATAACCATAGCGATTCTTACTGGTCAGAGCCCAGACGTAGCTAGGGACAAGCAACACCGTTCCTCTTTCTATAACCACACTGTGTCTAAAGTTCTGTTTTTAAAACTTTAGTTTTTAAAACTTTAGAAGCTGAGTGCTTCCCCTCCCCTCGTCTAGCTTATGATAAGATGAGAGTTCACAAAGGGTTCTTAAACCATATAATAAGAAAATCCTTATATAAAACATGAATTATATATAAAGATCTGCTAGAACCTAAAATCCCTTGGTGGATCTCACCCATCGAAGCTGTGGAGGGTAAGAAGAAAAATATGAAGGGAAATTGGGCAACATATAAAATGCTATTAAAGGAAAAAATAATAAACTGAGACTAAAGGATTTTGAGGAAATTTGTATATATCTGATAGATTGGCTCCAGTATTTCCAACTTAATGAAAGATTAAGTGTAGACAAACAAAAAGGATTTGCTGGAAAAATATCAAAACTAGAGGAAAATCTAATCCAGCCTAAGGGAAAAATCTAACCCAGATGTATAACCTCCTCCTTGACTGGGAAGTCAAGGAGGATGAGGTAAAATCAATTATGATCCATTGGGCCCAGGACATCGGACATAATATATATATGAATGAATGAATGGGGAAGGCTGTGGAGAGAAGACATAAGGTTCACCGTATGTTATAATTTGAGACAAAACATAATGAAAACGTAATGCTGTACCAATGGTATTTGACCCCAGCCAAACTGGCCAAGATGTACAAGAAAAGCTCCAGGAGATGCAAAAAAGGGATTGGTACCTTTATGCACATGTGGTGGGATTGTGTGAAGATAAGAGAATTTTGGGACATACAACGAACTTAAAAAGATCTTTAAATTCTCGTTTCAAAAAAAAACCCTGAGCCTTTTTGTTAGGCATTATGTCCACTGATATACAAAACACCCACAGAGCCCTCTTTATGTAGGCAACCACAGCGGCCAGGACTTTAATAGCAAAAAATTGGAAAGGTGATGTAATCCCCCACAAAAACTGATTGGCAAGCAAAGATGATAGAATATTCAGAACTTGAAGGGTGACTGAGAGAATAAGAGGAAGTTCTAACCAGAAATTTAGTAAAGATTGGAGAATGTTCAAAGAATATCTTTAAAAGTACTGTAATAACACAACGTTCCTGACAGATTTGGATTGAATCTTGAAGTTTATGGAAATTATAAAGTAATTTCCCCCCTCCCCCGATAATTAACTGAAAAGATTAATAAAAATGAAGTGCGTATAGACTAGGCTTGACAACCATATGTCAGGAGTGCTCTGATGGTGTTTCCTGCTTGGCAGGGGGTTGGACTCGATGGCCCTTGTGGTCTCTTCCAACTCTATGATTCTATGATTCTAGTAAGGTATTAAAAAGCACAGTGAGGTGAATCAGAAGTTAATAGGGTATGTAATGTCAAATGAGGTGTTGTTAGTCAGTGTCTATGGTCTGTTTATGTTGTTTTTTTTGTTTTGTTTATGTTCTATGTAAATTGTTTTGTAATAAATAATAAAAAATATATTTTAAAAAACAAAAACAAAACAAAACATGTCTCTCCTTTATTGGTCTCTACAGCCACAGCAGGTGTGGTAGCTTTCCTAAAGTTTGACTTTGCCCACAAAGGTGCATTCCTCTGTTGTCTCCTGAGACAGACAGATGCCAACCAGCTCAGGTTTTGCAGTGCAACTTCGGCCCTTCCCAAGTTTGATTGTGCGATTCCCAGAGGTGTGTTCTCTACTTCTCTGCAGTCCAGACTCAAAGCAAGAGTACAACAGAGAAGGCCTGGCCAGGCTTTCATGATTTGGGGGTGGGATTCAATCACATACTGGCAAATTCAGGTTGTGCCATTGTGGTGGTTTTGGTGCGCTTGTACAGCAAACCCACTTCCTCTAAAGATCAGACTTTTTGCTATAAGGAAAATGACGAGGAAATGCAATGGAAATCGTGGGATAATGGTCCCTTTGACACAACACTGGCAAAGAAAATGTGCGCAGAGGAGGGCGGCCCAGTCTGGAAACTAAACCTTGTGAAAAATGGTTGAGGGAGTTGGGGATGTTTAGCCTGGAGAAGAGAAGACTGTGAGAGGATATGAATATATGAATATCTAATATCTGAAGGGCTATCGCATTGAAGAAGCAGTAAGCTTGTTTTCCAGAGGGTAGGAACCAATGGATTCAAATGACAAGAAAGGTAAACCTGAGGAAGAATTTTCTGGTGGCAAGAGCTGTTCAGCAGCAGAACTGACTCCCTCAGAAGCTGGCAGGCTCTCCCTCATCAGAGATTTCTAAACAGAGGTTGGATGGCCAAATGTCAGGAATTCTTTGAATTGCAGGGGGGGTGTGTGGAATAGACAACCACTGGGGTCTCTTCCAACTCTACATTTCTATGTATTAATAGCCAAACTTGTCAAATCCCTCTGTGTGAACAAATTAGGATGAATTATCAATAAACAGTTTGTCTGGAAGGGCCCTGGGACCCCAAGGGGACTCATAGAACCATGCTGAGTGATTCCCACCCCTGGCAGGTGACTAGGGTGTCAGAAGTTAACTTCCCGTTCATGACAAAAGGTCTGTTTCCTTACTCGTCCATGCTGCTTTGCCGCCGCCTCAGCTCCTCCAGATGATAGCAAACAGACAAGGCTCTGACATTTTCAAGTCTTTTTCGTTTTGGCCCCTTTCTCTTCTTCCGGCACAGCTCCTTGGGTGATGGGAGTTTCTGTGTGGTTGAAATAATCTGCCAGAGGAAAGGGTCTCTTTCGCCCTCACCAGGCCTTTGCACTACACAGCCAGATGTCTGAAGGGATAGAGAAAGCAAGAATTTGGCACTGGTTCATTCAATGACTTTACTATTTTGTGGTGGTGGTGATGATGACGATTGCAGAGGCAGAAATGGCCAAAGCTGGAATGTGCATCTTCAGTGGCAACTGGGCAGATTAATACTTCAGAGAACAAAGGGTTTTCACAAGCTTCTTTCTTTCTTGAAAATTTATTGCACCTACAACTTATATTTGATTTCTCTAAAATAAGTTTGCACTGATTAGCCAATTAGTCACACTAATCAATGAAAATCATTCCCATCAGCTAAGATGCAGCCTTTAATTAATTGTTCAGCAGATTTTCGCTATTTTTATTCCAAGTACTTATAAAAACTGCAGGTGGCTGGGTGCATCATTTTACAAGGAAGATAAGTATGCTTTGTTTATCTTGGAAGACATTGTTTTTCGCACATGCACATCTGTGCAGATCTAAATCAGTTGATTAATGATCAGTCAATGACTACCTGGCTGATTAAGAAAGTAGAATTTATTTAATCAAGTGGCAGTTCTAGTAATCTCACCTCAAAATGATATTGTGGAGCTGGGAAAGGTTCAGAAAGAGGCAGCCAAGCTGATCAAGGGAATGAGGTAGCTCTCCTTTTCAGGAAAGGTCGCAACCTTCAGGGACTTTTCAGTATGTAAATATTGGTGAGTAAGGCAGGATATGATAGAGGTGTATACAGTTATGCTTGGTGTGTGTAGGAAGTGAGCAGAGAGCAGTTATTTTCCCTCTCCCGTAAAGCAAGAGCCCCACAGGGAGCTCCAATGAAGCTGAATGTTGGGAGATTCAGAACAGACTAAGGCAACAGCTTCCTCTCAATTGTTGTTGTCATCGGCATCCATCTGTCTGGAGAGACAATGGAGTTCGCCTCCAGGGGTGAAGTCAAACTGCTGCGTCAGCAGCACTGAAGTGAACACCCCAGGGCACAAGTCTGGGCAGCATGTATGGAGGTCCTTGGCTGCCCAGATGACAAGACCTCCCTCTCGGCCTCACTGATGTGGTCCAAAGGAAAGCAGAACAAGATACTGGGCTGCAGGAGTTGCTAGAAGGAGGCGTACAAGGCACCATCCAACCATCTTAGGGACTCCACTCTGGATTTGTGTCAGGTTTACTCCTCAGCTTTTTCTTCTCCTGAAAATTTCCCACGAGGCAGTGGAGGTTTAGGGTCAGAGTTTTCCTTTTCCAAGATGGGCTCCCTTCCCAGACGGACAAGCTCCATTTGCCCTTCACTTCCCTCTACAGCACACCCTTCTTGGCCATTGGACCCGCTGTTGGACCCACCTGAGCCTGTTTTCACAGATTAGAGAACTGGGCCAAAACAAACAAGATGAATTTTAACAGGGAGAAATGTAAAGTATTGCACTTGGGCAAAAAAAATACAAGATGGCACAAATACAAGATGGGTGACACCTGGCTTGAGAGCAGTACATGTGAAAAGGATCTAGGAGTCTTGGTTGACCACAAACTTGACATGAGCCAACAGTGTGACGCGGCAGCTAAAAAAGCCAATGCAATTCTGGGCTGCATCAATAGGAGTATAGCATCTAGATCAAGGGAACGCAGGGACGCAGGTGGCGCTGTGGGTTAAAGCCTCAGCGCCTAGGGCTTGCCGATCGAAAGGTCGGTGGTTCGAATCCCTGCGGCGGGGTGCGCTCCCACTGCTCGGTCCCAGCGCCTGCCAACCTAGCAGTTCGAAAGCACCTCCGGGTGCAAGTAGATAAATAGGGACCGCTTACCAGCGGGAAGGTAAACGGCGTTTCCGTGTGCGGCTCTGGCTCGCCAGAGCAGCGATGTCACGCTGGCCACGTGACCCGGAAGTGTCTCCGGACAGCGCTGGCCCCCGGCCTCTTGAGTGAGATGGGCGCACAACCCCAGAGTCTGTCAAGACTGGCCCGTACGGGCAGGGGTACCTTTACCTTTACCTTTTATTCTGCTCTGGTCAGACCTCACCTGGAGTACTGTGTCCAGTTCTGGGCACCACAGTTCAAGAAGGACACGGACAAACTGGAACGTGTCCAGAGGAGGGCAACCAAAATGGTCAAAGGCCTGGAAACGATGCCTTATGAGGAACGGCTAAGGGAGCTGGGCATGTTTAGCCTGGAGAAGAGGAGGTTAAGGGGTGATATGATAGCCATGTTCAAATATATAAAAGGATGTCGCATAGAGGAGGGAGAAAGGTTGTTTTCTGCTGCTCCAGAGAAGCGGACACGGAGCAATGGCTCCAAACTACAAGAAAGAAGATTCCACCTAAACATTAGGAAGAACTTCCTGACAGTAAGAGCTGTTTGACAGTGGAATTTGCTGCCCAGGAGTGTGGTGGAGTCTCCTTCTTTGGAGGTCTTTAAGCAGAGGCTTGACAACCATATGTCAGGAGTGCTCTGATGGTGTTTCCTGCTTGGCAGGGGGTTGGACTCGATGGCCCTTGTGGTCTCTTCCAACTCTATGTTTCTATGATTCTATGATTCACATGCAGGAGAAGCCCCTAATTCACTGAAGGTTTGAGACCCACTGGCTATCCTCACCTGGTTTAGCCGGCCAGTCAAAGCCGTTTCTGGGGTGTGGCCGCTGTTGCCTGATGACAGCTTCCAGGCGAGAGCTGAGTGTAGGGTGAGGCCCAAGGTGGACAAACGACCCCAGAAAGAGCATGACGTGTTCCCCACCAGATAAACTTAAACTAGCAACGGCCGTCTACGTGGACAGCCCTCAAAGGGATTTGTGAAGGATAAGGTGATCAAGTCTACTAGTCATGTGTACCACCTCCAATATCAGAACAGTCTGCCTCAGAGAATGCCTGTTGCTGGGCAACATGAGTGGGTGAATGCCACTGCGCTCTGCGGGGGACTGATGGAGTTCGCCCCCTTCTGTACAGTTGCCACCTGCCCGCTCCTTTCAGGAGGCCTCAATCAGCCCCCTCCAACTGGGCCTTTCAGAGGCAGTTCTGGACTGCCCTCAGATGGGCTTGCGCTAGCCCATTGGGCAAGGAGAAGCCAGGGTGGTGCTAATGAGCCCGAGGAAAGGGAGGAGGGAGGAAGCCAGTTTACATTCCCTTCTGAATGGGAAAGAGGAGAGGAAAATATCCCTGTAAAGACAGTGCACCCAAAGCAAAACTTTCTGGGGAGAACTTTCCCCAGAGGCTCACCTTAAAAACCTCAGGCAATCAATCAATATATATTGAGGACACAGACTGTTTGTGCCATGGTTTTGTTCCCTGGTGTGAGACCCCAGTGCCTCATTCAGAAGCAAGTTTCTGGGGTGTGTGGCGGGAGGGGGGGTTCTCCCTGTGCCAGCTAACCTGCCAGCCCTCGACCTAATGAGCTCAGTTTCACTCGGCCAAGAGCATCCCTAATTAGCAACAGCCAGTGAGCTAAGTGTGAGGAAATCATAACACTTGGAGATACAGCCGTGCATGTCGGAAGATAATTAATCCGAAGGAGCATAAGTGAGGAGAAAAGCTCCAAGAAATGCATCTCAATAAATATTTATGGCTGTGTTTATTTATTTGTGGTGTTATTTTTTTTTTTTTAAATATTCACCTACTTCAAGAGAAAGCTTATTTAAGGGGCGGTGGTGGTGGTGAGTGGCAATTCAAGAAACCTGTTCTTATTGCCCATATGTACTTAGCCACAGCTAAGTACATAGGACAGAAAATGGCAAGCAGAAGGAACGTGGCATTGAAAATGTGCTTTGTCCTGGGGCTTTTGTTCTCAGGAGTGATTGCTTCCTACCTCCTCCTCCCAAGGAAATTGGAAGTGCAAAAGGCTGCCAGGAATGTCCCACCCCTTCAATGAGAATAGGGGGTTTTTTTTGGGGGGGGGGGGAGCTACCATGATTTGAATTAGAATTGCAAAGCAATCAATCTTTTTTTCTCTCTTAATGTTTAAAAGGTGGCAGTGCTGTCACACACCCAAAACATGAGAAATTGCCATACGGTATCATTTTTGTGTTATTCCTGTAACTGTGGGGGAAGCCAGGAATGTTGTTTGCAAGATGAATGTAAGAGGGAACAGGTTTCGGAGCGGAGAGGCAGACTGAGGTGAAGCAGCCTCTTACTCAGCCTCATCGAACAGAGCAAGGCGTGAGGAGAATCTGTACTCTCTAAGGTGGGAAAAGTGACATCACTGTCAGGAACTGGCTCACAACAAGAAGCAAGAGGACGTCGCCTGCGGCCTTTTGGACAGGGAGGGCAAGACACCCTTGCCAGCCCCAGCCCTCCCTTCTAAAAAGAGGGAACTGGGAACTTTATGCTTGGTCCACCTTTTCCAATTGTTGCAGGAACCCCCCCACCCCAATCATTCTGTTTGTATAAACTTCACACACACACACACACGCCACATTTCTGTTATAAATTCATAGAAAAATAGAAAATCAATCATACATCGGATTTGCACTGTTTCATTTTATTTTTACTCCATATGACAAGAACTAACAAAGGGGGGTGACTTAGTCCTGGTCAGCCATAATCCCTTCACTGTCTCAGCACATACACAGGAGCCCTGCCCATGCCAACCCTGATGATCCCAGACAGAAGACAATCAAGATCACAAAGAACTTGCATATGGGAGTGGATTCAACATGGACTGAAACAAAGGACACTGATCAGATCTTCCCTCAGGGGGCAGGAAACTGCAAACTCCCCTTTGTCTCCTGGAAGTTCCTGGAAGTGACCCAGGGGGAGGGGGGAAAGGAGGAACCAGCCAGGTGACAAGACACTCAAGTTACCACCAACTCCTCCCTCAACTCCTCCTTTCTGTAATGTATGCATGATGTTTCTGGGGGTGGGCTAGACCTAGAGGAGGGGAATTTCAAAAGTTTTTATAAGACCTTGCACACTATTCTTCTGGGTCTTTCCTCTCTCCTGCACGTGAGGGGAATACCCTGTTGCAACAGTTCAATAAAGGCCAAGCCTACAGGCTGCTGTTTTGCTCCAAGTTATCCTGGTTGGTGTCTTTGTTTTGTCCAAGGGAGCCCTCGGATTTTTCCGGTAACACAATCCAACATAAGAACATAAGAAAAGCCTGCTAGATCAGGCCAGAGAGTGCACTAGGTTGCCATTAGTCCAGGATGCTGGCCACCTAGGTGCCTGTGGGAAACCTGCAAGCGGGATTAGAGCAGAAGAGCAACTCTCACTTGCTCAGTTTCCAGCAACTCGTATGTGGAAGCATCGCTGCCTCTGACTGTGGGGGTAAAACACAACGATTGTGGCTAGTAGCCATCGATAGCCCTCTCTTCCTCCATGAATATGTCTCATCCTCTTTTAAAGCCATCCAGGTTGGTGGCTGTCACTGCTTACTGTGGGAGGGCAAGTTCCCGTGCCTGTCTCCAGAACAGGCACAGGAGCTTGAGCACATTGTGGGAAGATGGCATCGTCGCTGGCACAGCCCCTTTGGGTGAGTTATGGCTGTGTGTGCAGCCTGGTTCTCTGCATTTCCCCCTTCTCTCCTGGGCTGAGAGGGTATAAGATACGGCAGCTGTTCTGCTGGTGGAGCAGCAAGGTATCTCCACCCCCAGCGTAATTTGCGTGCAGGATTGCTCAGTGTGTCTGGAATGCTCCACGTAAAATTACCTTCCATCTTTTCTGCAGTGCACACACTCCCGCTGGAAAGGTTTCAGGTTCCACAGAGCAAATGAGGTTTGCAAAGGGAAGTACACACACACACACACAGCTGAGCTCACTAATCAGGGCAAACTCTATTTGCATTTTCCTATTTTTACATGGGGCATTAGTTCCGCAGGAAAGAAGCAAATGATTTCAAAGGAAGCCTCATCTTGCCATCCATGAAAACTTACCAGCAGGGACGGTGCCTCGTTATATTCTTCCATCCAGCAGGAGCTGAAAGATAAATGTGCAACTAAGTATCACTGGCTTTTACTTCAAAATGCCTCTTATATATTACATTCATAACTCGGGAGCTGGGGGATGCAACTCCTTGGCAGTTGACAAGCACAGAAATGGGTTGACGCTATGTGCACAGAATCCAAATTTCACTAAACAGAGGCTGACTGTTCTGAATAGGTACATTTGTATAATTTGTTTATTTTTTAATAAGTGCTTGGCTCCTGCTAACCACAGGGATGGTCAAGGAACTATGCAGAACACTAACTTTTAACTTATATTTTGCCCTGGGTTCCTTTGGGAGGAAGAGTGGGGCATAATTTTAACAAACAAATAAATAAAGCCTATCTTCCTCTGCCCATCTCCAGCTCACACCAGCAGTCAATGCTCACATGTCTCCAAACACATATATTCATACCAATAAGGACCAAAAAACTTGAGTGTTGATGCTGTGTGGGCCCCTCCACCCTATGTTCAGGTTGTATATATGTGTCAATAAATCCATATATCCCAAAGACACCACAGTCTCTGATGGCCTCCAATCCAAGGAAACCGAAACCTGGGTAAGTGCAGCAACCCCTGGAGTTTGTCGCTGCTCAGAGATTGGAGTAGCGCATAACAGCACTATTAAATCCTGGCTGCTTTTTCAGAGTATTGCAACTTTGATATTGCAGCTCAGTGGCTGCCCTGGCAAACGGATCAGAATTTGCAAAGGCATTTGCATGCGCTTTGCACATTCCTCTTCTCTCCTTGATGACTTAAGTAGCTGACTGTTTCAGGGGGGTAGCCCAAAGTGCAATGATATGCTGACATAAACAACATTTTGTATTGAGTTATGGACCAGCGGTGGTGGGGGCAATGGAGGGGAATTAGTAAAAAAAAAAAAAAAAAAGCTCTCCTGAAAGGATTGTGTCTGTATTTTGGACCATTATGCACAGTACTGTGTGTGTTACCCTGGTTGTTGGCTGAGACCATCCCAAATGTTGCTATTTGAACAGTCGGAGCTGGCAGCCTCTGCTTCTACTTCTTGTTGGTATCTGCTGACTATCTTGGACTGTCTTGAAAAGGAGAAAGAGCAGATTACATCACACGTAAGCATAGACCATCACAAACATTTCATTGGCAATTCAAAGCATGGATTCCAACAACTTACCTGCTTGCTGCGTTTAAATTTCACCAAGTCATGACTATTATGACTTTGATGGGAACCCCTCCAAATCTGCATCCTTTTCTGCAGAGATGCATAGCTAGGGGCATATCATTGCTGTAAAAGGAACTTGAGAAAGGCTGTGCTGGCATTGCAGGGGCAGAAAACGCAAGTTCCTTTTGGAAAATATCAGCTCACCTTTCAGGTTCAGCTAGCGCAGGATGATGAGATAACCAAGCAGATCATATATATTTTCCAAGCATCCTCACAACCTTTGTATGTACTAGCCTAACGGCTTGTTAAGAGTTAACAACTAAATGCAAGGAGCGTTCCAGCCCAGCAGATCTTAGAAATATATACGAGGAAGACTTTGGAACATATTCATTCCTCAGAGGATGGGCCGTGTCTCATTGTTCCTCCATGCCTTGCCAATTTCCTACTTGCCCCCAGCACTCTTTGAAGTTAACAAATTAATATTTAATTTATGTGAGTTTATATAGAAGCTGCTTGTTTAATTGCTACTTACCCAACCTCTTTTTTTTATTACAGCACTGGATGTTGATTAAAAAAAAAAAAAGAAACTGAAACCATTTGCCAACAGACACTGAAATAGTTCATGATCAAACGGCTTCAGGGCTTCAGAGAGATGTAGGAGAAGCCTCCTCCTAGACCTCCTCCTAAACCTTTTTAGGTCAACGCCTCCCTGGTTCCATAAACTCACCTCCCATGTCCCAGACCCTATAAAAAGCATTATTCAGAAGAGCAGTTTGCACAACCCACCACCAAGGAAGGTAGTAACACAATGGAATTCAAAACAGTAATGGGAATGATTCATAGAATCCTAGAGTTGGAAGAGACCCCAAGGGCCATGGAGTCCAACCCCCTGCCAAGCAGGAAACACCATCAGAGCACTCCTGACATATGGTTGTCAAGCCTCTGCTTAAAGACCTCCAAAGAAGGAGACTCCACCACACTCCTTGGCAGCAAATTCCACTGTCAAACAGCTCTTACTGTCAGGAAGTTCTTCCTAATGTTTAGGTGGAATCTTCTTTCTTGTAGTTTGGAGCCAGTGCTCCGTGTCCGCTTCTCTGGAGCAGCAGAAAACATCCTTTCTCCCTCCTCTATGTGACATCCTTTTATATATTGGAACATGGCTATCATATCACCCCTTAACCTCCTCTTCTCCAGGCTAAACATGCCCAGCTCCCTTAGCCGTTCCTCATAAGGCATCGTTTCCAGGACTTTGACCATTTTGGTTGCCCTCCTCTGGACACGTTCCAGTTTGTCCGTGTCCTTCTTGAACTGTGGTGCCCAGAACTGGACACAGTACTCCAGGTGAGGTCATGTTGTTACGCAGCTGCCTTGTCTTATACTTCCTGGTTGTCCTGCAGTTGTGTTCTAAGCTATAAATCAAGCACTACTAGGAGTTGATTCTCTTTATTTCCCGCTGTATTTCTTATCAATTAAAAAATATGGTGTAAAAAAAATGGTTTATTCTGAAAGTGTGGCCCAGAGGAGAAGAAGAAGAGAGAACCACTGCCCTAGACCATCACTGAGGTACCAGTACCCCATTTGATATGTTCTGAGCATAGGTGCCAACTCTCTGGGGCCCTGGGTGCCCAAGCACCCACAAAATTCCCCACGAAAGGAATGGGCACCCTCAAATTTCAAGGCCATGCATGCTGCATGGCACCCATGGCCTCCACAGTTGTGGTGCCAAGCTGGCACTCCTGGTTCTGAAGTATACCATGGAGACTGGTGGGGGGTGGTGCCCCATTTGCCCTGGTAGACCAGCTGGAGGAGGAGACTCTTGAGAGTCCCATGGACTGCAAGAAGACCAAACCTCTCCATTCTGAAGGAAATCAGCCCTGAGTGCTCACTGGAAGGACAGATCCTGAAGCTGAGGCTCCAAGACTTTGGCCACCTCAGGAGAAGAGAAGACTCCTTGGAAAATACCCTGAGGTTGGGAAAGATGGAGGGCACCCGGCTTCTTCTTCTCAAGATTGTTAGGCTGTTCTTCTAGGCACTGTTTAACATCCCTCCCCCCTCGCTTTTAAGCCAAATTATTCTACATTTCTACATCGCCTGATGTATGTAACACAGACTGCAGATCTCAAGGCTGTGCAGAAGTAAAGCTGAATTGAAAAATCCTCAGTAAGGAAACCATCTCAGAGAGCAAGACATTTCACAGATTTTTCCAGCATCTCAAAAACACAACGGCAACCTTTATACAAAATGAGAGGCTATTCTTAGCCTCCAGGAGAAAAATAGGGGTTATTGAGGATTATTCTGATTCCTGTAAATACCTCCACATCTCCCAATTCAATTTCTCTCTGCCACCTGCTGGTAACTTTTGCCTACGGCTTCTTATTTACACTTTCCCAAATTGCTGTTTTATCACTTCCACACCCTGCTAAATAAAGCTGCAGCAGCAGGACTTCCTGCAGAGCTGGTGTGATGACCTCACTGGATAAAGTTTTTAAAGGCTAACTTCTCCCTCTTGCAGTCCTAACTTCATTATCTAACTCTTGCCTTGCCCAGTCATTCGCAGCCGTGAGTCAGCCCAGCCTACACTCGATGGGGTTGCCCTCCCACTGAAGGAGCAGCTTCACAGCTTGGGGTCCTTCTGTATCCACTCTGTCCCCGGAGGCTCAGGTAGTAGCCTCAGGCCAGGGCTGCAAGCACCTTTTACTAACCGCAGCTGGTTCAACAGCAATGGCTGTTCCTCGGCTGGGGAAGCCTTGACGCAGCAGATCATGTGTCGATTGCTTCAAGACTCTATGCGAGGCATCCTTCACGCTTGATCCAGAAGCTGCAGTTGGTGCAGGATGCTGCAGCACGATTGCTGATGAGAAGGAGGCCTTGTTAGCATCTAACACTTGTGCTGGCACCAGGGCCAAGTTCAAGGTGTTGCTATTAGTATATAAAGCCCTTAACAACTTGGGACAAGCTTACTTATGAGCTTGTCTGAACCCATGAGTGCCTAATTGGCAGAACTGGTGCTACTACAGGTGCCACACAATGCCTGTTCCACATTAGTAAGAACTTGACCGTTAAGTGTGGCAGCACCTGCACTTTGGAACTCCCTGCCTCATGACACCAAGCAGGTGCCTTCACTGTACAGCATTCCTGTTGAGGTAAACCTACCTACCAGATATCTAGAAAGCTGACATAATTTTAATCTGCTTTGATTTTATAACTTTTGTATGTGTTAAAAGTAGGGTTGAGGTTTTTTTTATTGCTTTTATTGTTTTATCTTTTGTAAACTGCTTTGAGATTTATTTATTTTTACAATCAACCAGTGCATCTTATGAAATAAATAAAATAAATAAATTCTATTTTATGAAATAACTAAAATAAAGTTTCAGTTACAGATGGGTAGCCGTGTTGGTCTGCCATAGTCAAAACAAAATAAAAAAATTCCTTCCAGTAGCACCTTAAAGACCAACTAAGTTAGTTCTTGGTATGAGCTTTCGTGTGCATGCACACTTCTTCAGATACACATCTGAAGAAGTGTGCATGCACACGAAAGCTCATACCAACAACTAACTTAGTTGGTCTTTAAGGTGCTACTGGGAGGAATTTTTTTATTTTGTTTTAAAATAAAGTTTGTGAAACAAAATAAAGAAATAAGTTCATATTCATTGTCGATATTGGGCAGGCACTTTTACAACACTGTTTCAGACACCTGCTTAAAAACTTCAATCCATTTGGTTTGCAAACTACAGTTGGGACAAACTGTGGCTTGGTGTTACACCTGAACTAATAAACTATGGTATGGGGAGGGTTCTCTATCCTTGGAGACCACTTCTGAGAATAGTATCTGGGGATTTTCATCTTAGAGAAAGCAAGGGAAGTGGGAAAGTACCCAAACCAATCTGTGACCCTGCCTTTATATATATATAAAAGGATGTCACATAGAGGAGGGAGAAAGGTTGTTTTCTGCTGCTCCAGAGAAGCGGACACGGAGCAATGGATCCAAACTACAAGAAAGAAGATTCCACCTAAACATTAGGAAGAACTTCCTGACAGTAAGAGCTGTTTGACAGTGGAATTTGCTGCCAAGGAGTGTGGTGGAGTCTCCTTCTTTGGAGGTCTTTAAGCAGAGGCTTGACAACCATATGTCAGGAGTGCTCTGATGGTGTTTCCTGCTTGGCAGGGGGTTGGACTCCATGGCCCTTGGGGTCTCTTCCAACTCTATGATTCTATGTTTCTTTAGCTGGATCAGGCCAATGGCCCATCTAGTCCAGCATCCTGTTCTCACAGGATCTGAGCACGAGAACAACTCTCCCCTCCTGCGGCTTCCAGCAATTGGCCTCAAATTGTGGAGGCGGAACATAGCCATCCTGGCTAGAAGCCATTGCCTGCCCTCTCCTCCTCTACGGATTTGTCCAATCCTTTTTTAAAGCCATCCAAATTGGTGCCCATTGCTGCCTCCCCAGGCAGTGAGTTCCATAGTTTAACAATGTGCACCACTTGAATGTCAATTTGTCAAAGCGCACACGGCACATCGCACATGTCTTCTCCCTTTTCCTTTCCTTTTTTAAATGTACGTATCTCTGTGGCAAACGCAAGAAACCTACTTAACAAAGGGCATGAAAGAAGTGCTGCTCTCTCCTTCCATAGTGCGACCGGCTGGTTTAAAGCCTTGAGGATCTGCTCTTCCGTTCTCCCACGTCTGACTCGCAACGACACTTTCTGTCCTCTTGTCAGTTATCCTGGAAGGAATCGCAACCATCTGTGAGTCACACACGTAAGACACAAAACCGGCACTTCATTCCTCTATGATTTTCACCGTATACAGGGCTATTCCTTGGTGTACAACACAATAAGAGCTTGGTTGCAGGATGAGGCCAAAAAATTAATTTGGTCCAGCACCCTTTTCTCACAACGGCCAAGCAGATACCCCAAAATGGAAGCCTGAGCACGAGAACCACTTGTGACTCCAAGTAACTGGGTCTCAGAGGAATGTGGCCTGTCTGGGACTTATGTTCACATGTGTTGGGGGTGCAAATATGTACAATTTCTTTTGGCAAAGGGTGTTTAAGGAGATAAAAGAAACCACTGGGTTAAAGCTGACCAAAAGTCCAGAGGTAGCATTGTTATCGATTTACGATGGGGTGGAAGGTTCGCAGGCTAGCAAGGACTTGCTCACAAATTGATTGATGGCTGCACGAGTTCAATCAATCAATCAATCAATCAATCAAACAAACAAACAAACAAACAAACAAACAAACAAACCTTTATTGCATTAGCATACAGCCATAGCAGGATAAAACAAACTAAAAATGGTATAGACAAGCAACCAAACAAGATTCAAAACGATATTGCACGAGTTATTACAGCTAGGAAGTGGAAGGGGCAAGGGGAATATAAAATGGAAGAATGAAATAAAGAGGTGTGGGATTTAGCTATTAATAGCATGCACTATTAAGGTAAGACGGGGAATAAGCAGAAGAAATGATTTTGAGGAGATATGGAAAGTATTTGTAGAATTTGTGCTGTTAAAGCGGAAAGGGGGACAAACCATCACAAGAGGTGTTGAAATTTTGGGAGGTTGGATAGTTACAATGGAATGGTCTCGGGGGGTGTGTGTGTGCATATTTTTATTTGTTTATTATTTTTATTTGTAATAATAATAATAATAGAAAAAGAAAAGTGGCCTTATTTATTAGCCATGAATTTGTCAGAATAGGTGGCCATTGCTACACTTTTTGGGAGCAGATTCTATCGTTTATATGTTACAAGACACAGTTTGGAAAGCTCTGCTATTATTATTATTATTATTATTATTATTTATATACCACCCTATACCCAGGGGTCTCAGGGCGGTTCACAGAATAAAATGGTTTTTGCGACCCAAATAACATAGCTACTACCCTGTGCACAATGACAGCAGCATGGATATTGTATTCCCAAGGATGGAAAGAAGGAGAGGTTCCAACAAAGGAAGATTGGCTTTTGAAAATGATGGAGTACGTGGAACTGGAAAGATTAACAGAAAAGATGGGAGACCAAAATGCCAAAGAAATCCTTGAGGACCGGAAACCTTTTATTGACTATTTAAAGAACTGTTACAGCAAGATGAAAATGTGAGCAGGACTTGAAATATGAGCAACAGCGTGAATTATTAAGATAAATAGGTTAAATTGTATGTAATTAATAGTATAGGCAAAATATGCACCATTTTAAGTTAATATGGAAACCGTGGAAGGGGAGGACAGGAAGTCAAAGGAGAAAGTAACTTACTAGTTTATGTTAAAATGTGTAAAGCTCTTTTTTCTTTGTGAAAAATTAATAAATGATATTTTTTTTAAAAAAACACCATAGCTACTACCTTCCTCCTGTGAGGATTTAATGTTAAATCTGAACTATTAATAGGAAGATGACCTGTCCCAATGTATAAAATATGCCCCGTTCCCCTTTGGTGATACCTCAGTGAAATTATTGTTAGAGAATTATTTATTATCGCAATGGAACAGTTACATTATGGGTGGCGGTTGTTTTTTGTAGGGCATCCTGTTGAAGGTAACCCCAATAAACACCCATCTATGGCAACCGCCTGACGCCTCACGACATGACCACCACCGCCATTTTTTTAAGCAAAGACTTTTTCAAGAAAATCCTGCTTCATTTTCTTGCCTGTTACCTTTGCCCAAGGCAAATAACCTTTTTCTACCCCTCACTTCACCCTCACTGTGACAAATCCCTAAAGGCAAATATTTTCTTCATGGAAGCAGTTTTCCCTGTCCAAAAAAATACTGCACTACGGTCTCTTCATGTTGATTTTTCTCCTCATGCTAATAATGTCTGACAGGATGGTCATTCACTCCATAGATAGATAGATAGATAAATAGATGTCAATAGATAAATATAGATAGATGATAGATAGATAGATAGATAGATAGATAGATAGATAGATATAGATAGAGTCAAGCATATTTTTTTGGCGATGTCTCTCAAGTATGCTAAAGGTACAAAGGTTACTCCATTTTGTGTTGGCCCAATTTCCCTCACAGATTTCCCTCAGGCTGCTCAAAAGAGGGAGGCGGGAAAAGGCGGGAAAAATGAAAGGCGCTGGATATTGGCTGTGGGAAGAGATAGAAAACAAGGCAAACTGCTTTTTGGGGGGAAACATGAGGGACTTAAGTGAGAAAGATCAGGAAATTAAAGGATGTGGGGGTGACAGGAAAAACATGGTTCAAGGGGGAAAATGGGGCATGTCTTTGTGGGGTGGGACAGCGGCTAAAATCTCTTTTTGCCTCTCTCCTTGGCTAGCTCCTCCTCAGTCAAATATTCCCCATATTTCCCCTCAGAACAGACCGAAGGAACTGCTTGCAATATGTGCTGTAATTATAAGCAGAGGGGGGACATTTTGGGTTGTGGGGGTAAAGGAAGGTGGGGAGAAAGTGAGGGAAATGGAGGCTGTGGAAAGGAAGAGGGAAAAAGAATGGCTGGAGTGGAAGGAGGAGAAACAAAAAAGAAGTGTGTGTGGCGGCCAAATTGTTAGGGGAAAAGGCTGAGGGGCAACTTTTACCGAACAGTAGGGAAGGGGCAGTTTGTTCTCAAATATGTAGGAAAAAGTGAAGGAAACAGAGGCCGCCATGGAGAGGATGAGGGAAACAATGGGGGCCGTTATTCTCCTCAGATATGTAAGAGAAAACAGCCCTAAACGAGGGACTAACAAGATTGCTGCTGGTCAGGCAAATGGAAGAAGTAATCAGTCAGATTATGTATGGGTAGTTTTCTAGGCTGAAGCCTAGCAATGGAGGAGTTTTGGTTTTGTATTTCGGGCTCGAGGACATTCGTACCCCGTTCCCTGCGCCCTCAGAGAATTCTGGGGACTGTAGTCTGTCCGAGGTGACTGGGAACAGCAGCTCCCTGAGGCCTGAACTACAACCCCCAGAATTCTTTGAGGCAGATCTCCCCTGCCCCTTTGGTCCTCACAACAACCCTGCGAGGCAGGTGAGGCTGAGAGATGAGGAGCGGCCAAAGGTCACACACTGAGCTTCATGGCCGAGTGAGGAGGATCCAAACTCTGGCCTCCCAGAGTTTTAATTGTAAAATTAAGGAATGTTAGAAAGATGTTGGAATGGAATGATGTGGTTTTAGCAGAAAAGATATAAAGGATTAAGTAAAAATAATTTGGTGAAAGAAGAGAATGCAAAATCACAATATAATTAAGATAAACTATTAAGACAAAAACAAAGCAGGAAAGGATTTGCTGAAATATTTAAATGAATTAGAATACAAAAATGGGAGGTGTGAGGAGGTCAAGGAAGTAAGTGAATGAAAGTATGTGATGTAAAGGTTTGATTTGTTTTTCTTTTTTTTCAATTGTTTGTATTTTTTCTGTCCTTTCTATTTTTCTATTTTTCTTTTTTCTCTTTGTAATTTTTAAAATTTGAATGAATATTATTTTAAAACAAACAAACAAAAAACAAACAAACTCTGGCCTCCCAGGTCCTAGTCCAAGACCCTCACCATTATACCAAAATGGCTCTCCAATATGCTCTCAGGCTTTGCATGAAGATGCTTAGGAAATGTGGAGTGTTTCCCCCCCAGAGTGGCAAGTGTGTAGGGACAAGATCCCCCACACAGTTTGCATTTCAGGGGGTTGGACTAGATGAACCTAGATGACCCTTCTAGCTGTACAGTTATACATTCCTAGGATTTAGGCTGGACTGGATGAATCCCTAGCCGGAATTAAGATTGCCGGAAGAAATATCAACAACCTCAGATATGCAGATGACACAACCTTGATGGCAGAAAGTGAGGAGGAATTAAAGAACCTTTTATTGAGGGTGAAAGAGGAGAGTGCAAAATATGGTCTGAAGCTCAACATCAAAAAAACGAAGATCATGGCCACTGGTCCCATCACCTCCTGGCAAATAGAAGGGGAAGAAATGGAGGCAGTGAGACATTTTACTTTCTTGATCACTGCAGATGGTGACAGCAGTCACGAAATTAAAAGACGCCTGCTTATTGGGAGGAAAGCAATGACAAACCTAGACAGCATCTTAAAAGGCAGAGACATCACCTTGCCAACAAAGGTCCGTATAGTTCAAGCCTTGGTTTTCCCAGTAGTGATGAATGGAAGTGAGAGCTGGACCATAAAGAAGGCTGATCGCTGAAGAATGGATACTTTTGAATTCTGGTGCTGGAGGAGACTCTTGAGAGTCCCATGGACTGCAAGAAGATCCAACCTCTCCATTCTGAAGGAAATCAGCCCTGAGTGCTCACTGGAAGGACAGATCCTGAAGCTGAGGCTCCAAGACTTTGGCCACCTCATGAGAAGAGAAGACTCCCTGGAAAAGACCCTGATGTTGGGAAAGATGGAGGGCGCAAGGAGAAGGGGACGACAGAGGGCGAGATGGTGGGACAGTGTTCTCCAAGCGACCAGCCTGAGTTTGACCAAACTGCGGGAGGCAGTGGAAGACAGGAGGGCCTGGCGTGCTCTGGTCCAGGGGGCCACGCAGAGGCGGACATGACTAAACGACTCAACAACAACAACAGGACTGAACATCTGAGCGCAAAGCCTGCACCCACAATGAATGGCATTCTCCAGCTGACACGGCCGGTGCCAACTCCTGTCCATCTGTTTCCTGCTGCGGCCACCTCCGTGAGGAAATGCACAGGAGCGTTTCCTGCCCTACGGTTTCCTCCCATCAAGGGCCGTAGTCGTTACCTGGGATTTGATTCCTGCACTGTTTGTTTTTCCCCCAGCAAACCTTCCCCCACAAGCCTCAGCCAGCAGCCGGTTTCCACTTTATGTGCGAATTGTTGTAGCCGAGGGCAGCGCAGAAAGAACAAGAGGCCTCCGGCCAGACGAGAGCCCACCATTTCTTTAATTCATAGAGGGATGAGTCATAGATCCACCTAGAATCCTGTGTTCAGTTCTGGGCGCCACAATTTATGAAGGATGTCGACAAGCTGGAAGGGGCACAGAGGAGGGAGACCAAGAGGATTAAGGGCCTGGAAACAAAGCCTTATGATGAACGATTGAAGGAGTTGGGGATGTTCAGCCTGGAAAAGAGGAGACTGAGAGGAGATATGAGAGCCATCTTCAGGTATCTCAAGGATTATCACATGGAAGAGGGAAACAAGCTTGTTTTCTCCTGCTCTGGAGGGCAGGACTCGAACCCACGGCTTCAAGTGACAAGAAAGGAGACTGCAGCTCCACCTCTGGAAGAACTTTCTGACAGTAAAAGCCGTTCAGCAGTGCAACAGGTTCCCTTAGAAGGTGGTGAATTCTTCTCCCTTGGAGGTTTTTAAGCAGAGTTTGGATGGCCACCTATCCGGGATGCTTTAGCTGAGATTCCTGCATCGCAGGGGGTTGGGCTGGATGACCTTCACGGCCCCTTTCGGCTCTATGGTTCTCTTATTCTAAGAACATAGCCATTGTGGCCAGAGTGGCCATTGATAGCCAGGGCCGGCCCAAGACATTTTGGCCCCTGAGGCGAACCACAAAATGACACCCCCTCCCTGCTAGGAAAGAAGGGGTGAGTGAAGATCTACATCAGGAACAAGGCTGGAGCGAAGGCTTGCACTGGGATCTGCTGCTCCTGTGAATCCTGTTGCCTGAGGCAGTTGCTTCACCTGGCCTAACAGGTGGGCTGGCCCTGTTAGTCATTTATTTGCCTAATAATATTTTACAATCATCCAAGTTGGCGCCCATTGCTGCCTCATGGCCTATTAGGCTCTGGTATAAATCAGTGAGGGACGCAAGTGGTGCTGTGGGTTAAACCACAGAGCCTAGGACTTGCCGATCAGAAGGTCGGCGGTTCGAATCCCCGCAATGGGGTGAGCTCCCGTTGCTCGCTCCCTGCTCCTGCCAACCTAGCAGTTCGAAAGCACGTCAAGTGCAAGTAGATAAATAGGTACCGCTCTGGTGGGAAGGTAAACGGCGTTGCCGTGCGGCTTAGTCCTGCTGGCCACATGACCTGGAAGCTGTACGCCGGCTCTCTCGGCCAGTAAAGCGAGATGAGCGCCGCAACCCCAGAGTCGGCCACGACTGGACCTAATGGTCAGGGGTCCCTTTACCTTTTTATAAATCAGTGATGTAGCAGTGGTAGTCGACTTTCCCATGTGAGAACGCAGTAAACAGGTTTACACAGGAGTAGACAGTGACTCTTGTTCCTTTGAAAAGCTCAGGCTGCTGACATTTGGCATCCGCCTTTCTTTCCCCCTCACTTAGCAGTGCAAATGGATTCCAGCAGATGGCGCCCTACGCAGATGAACACAGCAGCACAGCCCTGCCTTCCTTGTCGAGGCCCTTCCCGAAAAAGCATATAGATAAAGGTCACTCACAAGCTTTTTTGACAAAGCGCCACACCAAAGGCTTAGCAGTCGAGGAGTAAGAGGAGAGGTCCTCTTGCAGATCAGGAATTGCTTGATTTGCAGGAATAAATGGACAGTTCTCCAACTGGAGAGATGTAGGAAGAGGAATCCAACTACCCCAAGGATCCTCAGACCTGATAATGCCAAGGTTGCAGGTTCGATCCCTGTAAGGGGACAGCTGCACATTCCTGCATTGTGTGGGGTTGGACTGGATGACCCACAGGGTCCCTTCCAACTATGATTCTGGGATGATTCTATAATGACTAGATGGGGCCCCCTTTGGCCTGATCCAGCAGAGCTAATCTTGCGTTGTTGTGCTCCTCCTGACTTCGCTGTGCTTTTTCCAGTAGTGGGCTGAGTTAGGGCAGGATTCCACCCCGCCCTCCGCTCCTCTGGTTTTGGCAGGTCTCCTTGGCAGTGTTGTCTGGAATAAAAGCTGGGCAGCAGTCAAAGGGGGGAAATGAACCTTTTTGTTTAAAAGCCCCCCTCGCCTTGCATATTTATCCGTTTCACATTGCCATAAAAATTTACAATAGGCGTGGGAGGTTGAAACATGTGGATAATTGGGGGGGGGACACACCATTGGGAGCTTTTCCTTATGAATGTCCTTAACCTTCTACCCACATCCCATCTTTGCAGGCACAAAGATGCATCATTGGTGATATATATATATATAGAGAGAGAGAGAGAGAGAGAGAGAGAGAGAGAGACGGAGAGAGAATAGCTTTTGTTGTTGGTGATTTATTTTTATCTTGCAAAGGAACAAGAGGATAATCAGAGTTCTAAGGAAGAGGCCTACATGTGTTTTGCTTTTATTTAATAAAAAAACACACTAGTATTTTTAGGTATAAATTATGCACTTGAAATAAGAAGCAAGTTACAGTGGTACCTCGGGTTACATATGCTTCAGGTTACATATGCTTCAGGTTACAGACTCCGCTAACCCAGAAATAGTGCTTCAGGTTAAGAACTTTGCTTCAGGATAAGAACAGAAATCGTGCTCCGGTGGCGCGGCGGCAGCACGAGGCCCCATTAGCTAAAATGGTGCTTCAGGTTAAGAACAGTTTCAGGTTAAGAACAGACCTCCGGAACGAATTAAGTACTTAATCCGAGGTACCACTGTAATTTAGACAGAGTGATGGAGAGGGGATGAAGGCGCAGAAGAGCAACCCTAGGTCACCACATGCAATAGATGCTCAGCCCAGAAGAGGCGGTGGTGGAAACAGCCAAGAAGATGCAACAGCCAAATGCAACAAGGATTAGACATGCTCAGGAGCTGTGCAGGGAGGACAACACCCACAACAACTCTCTTCCTTGAGCCAGCAAACTCACCAACAACAGGGTTCCTCCGCCTCTAGCTCACATGCCTTGCATCATAACACATACAGAATATTACCCCGCCTATTTTTACTGAAATTTTGTTTTAGTATGGGATGCCTTCTTACAATGTTGGGTGAAGGGTGGGCAAGAAATCGGAATAACGACAGTGGTGTTTGTCTGTCGTACGTAAATCAGCAAGTGGGCCAGTTCTTCGGAACGGTTAAGCATAATACTATGGCGTTCTAGAGGCCGATTTTTTGGCTCAATAACAATCATAATTTTATTATTTATACGCCGCCCATTTGTCTGGGTTTCCCCAGCCCGCCTTATGATGTTTTAAGGTCGTTCATGTTCCAATCTCTTAGAGGTTTTATACGTATTATCTACCCACCACCTTAGGGTTTCTGCAGGAAGGGTGATCCAGAAAGAGCAACAGCAATACTGTTGTTAAGTTATGGGTGAACATATCAGACGACACAGCTTTGGTGCATAGTGGTTGAGGAGCTTCTCTTGAATCCTGTCCCACAGCGCTGCCTGGACTGCTAGAGGCGCAACCAATGCTCGGGCCGTCTTGAACACTTTGGGGCCACAAAGGCTGAAAAAGAGGCCCCGCTCATGCTCTACAGACCCTCCTGTCAGCTCATTTGCTTGGAGGTAGCAGTCAAACCGAGCGAGGTAGGAGTCCCATGATTCAGAGGCTGGGGCAAACGGAGGTAGAGGCACGAGTGAAACCATGGTTCCGATGCCAATGTGGTGGGCGATGGATGGAACATAGTGCTCTAGCCAGACGGTGAGCTCTGAATTGGTTCTGTTCACTGATTTCGCTCAGTGTTTCAGCTCAGTGCTTCAGCTCAGCTCAGAGGGTGGCCGCATCTGGCTGTGCCCTGATGTCCATCGATCCCACCTTCATCGCCAGTGTTAAGTTGTGGGTGAACATATCAGACGACACAGTGATTCTTCACACAGCTCTTGTTTATTCACAGGCCAGAAGAGAACTGAAGGGTTGAGCCAGCCTGCTTATATAGAGCTCAACTACAATGCAACAGTAACCATTTTCTGTAACTATCCAATCACTGAACATCACTTTCAATTCCTTATTTGCATATGTGGACCTGAGTGAAAACTGTCTATAGTATCCCCCCTGCTGGCCCAGGGTGAGAACATCAGTATGTACATAACAACTATAGTAAAAAAAAAATTCCTTCCAGTTGTTATTGGTACGAACTTTCGTGTGTATCTGAAGAAGTGTGCATGCACATGAAAGCTCATACCAATAACAAACTTAGTTGGTCTCTAAGGTGCTACTGGAAGGCTTGTTGTTGTTTAGTCGTTTAGTCGTGTCCGACTCTTCGTGACCCCCTGGACCCGAGCACACCAGGCCCTCCTATCTTCCACTGCCTCCCGCAGTTTGGTCTAACTCATGCTGGTCGCTTCGAGAACACTGTCCCACCATCTCGTCCTCTGTCGCCCCCTTCTCCTTGTGCCCTCCATCTTTCCCAACATCAGGGTCTTTTCCAGGGAGTCTTCTCTTCTCAGGAGGTGGCCAAAGTCTTGGAGCCTCAGCTTCAGGATCTGTCCTTCCAGTGAGCACTCAGGGCTGATTTCCTTCCGAATGGAGAGGTTTGATCTTCTTGCAGTCCATGGGACTCTCAAGAGTCTCCTCCAGCACCAGAATTCAAAAGCATCCATTCTTCGGCCATCAGCCTTCTTGATGGTCCAGCTCTCACTTCCATACATCACTACTGGGAAAACCATGGCTTTTTCTAGATGGACCTTTGTTGGCAAGGTGATGTCTCTACTTTTTAAGATGCTGTCTAGGCTTGTCATTGCTTTCCTCCCAAGAAGCAGGCGTCTCTTAATTTCGTGGCTGCTGTCACCATCTGCAGTGATCATGGAGCCCAAGAAAGTAAAATCTCTCACTGCCTCACTGTCAGGCTACCTACCTGTAACTAGTAAAAAAAAATGTTCTTGTTTTCTGGCACCTAGAACCTCCTCGTCCTTCTCCGAGGGGGTGCATGCAGCCCCTCTCCCCTGGGGACGCCGGGCGAGAGCCTGCCCCGCCTGCGCGCATCGCCCTGCGCCCTGGAAGCCGCGCTCTTCTCCATCCTCCCTGGCTCTCCAAGCGCGCCGGGCGCGTTGCCCTTTTAAGAAGTGCCCACCTCCCAGGGAGGGGCCAGGAAAGTGTTTCCCGTCTCGCGACATTCCCGAGCCCGTCTCCTCTCTCCTCCCCCCGGGCCCCCTCCCTCCCCGGGCCGGTCCTCTCCCGCGTGCTCCTCCCCGATTCCCCTTTGCCCTGCCCGGCGGGCGCCGGCAACTGTGGCGGCGGCTGCTGCTGCTGCTGCTGCTCCACCTCGCCACCATTGCGCGCCGGGGAGGGCGCCCCCTTGAAGGCCCCCCCCCCGAAGATCGCCCCAAACTCTTCCCTTCCCCCGGCGGCAGCGGCAGTGATGCAGCATCCGCAGCCCTAAGAGCGAGGAGAAGTTCGGGGGCGGAGGGGGAAAGGAAGAGAAAAAGGCTAGAGAAAGTTGGGCGTTGCAGCGCCGGGGAAAGGGGCGAAGTTTGGCGGGACCCCCTGCGCAGGAAGGTGAGCGCTTCTGGGGGGGGGGTGCGAGGGTGAGGGGGTGGCGCATGCATCCCCGGGGAGAAAGAGGCGGGCGGGCGGGCGGGCGGGCAGCGCCTTGTATCGGAATGCCGGGGGAGGCCGAGCGGGAGCTCAGGGCGCAGCGATCCCCTCCAGGGAGCCCCTCCTGCGCGCCAGGCGGAGAGCCCGTGCCCGGCGGCGCCCTCAAGACAAACAGAAGGATTCCTGCAACGCAGGAGGATCTGGGCCGGGTAGGGGATCCTTTCATCGGAGTAGCTTGAAAGCGCAATGGGAGGATGGGAGGCGGGAGGTTTGGGTGCGCAGCGAAAACTTCCCCGGACTTTTTCCCCTTTTTCGTCTTGCTGCTTTCGCGGAAAAGGAGCCCTGCGAGGGCTTCAAGGCTTGCTTTTGACACTTGCACCAAGACTGCTAACTTATGGCTATAGAATAGTAGAGTGGGAAGAGACCCCGCAAGGGCCATCTAGCCCAACCCCACTGCAGTGCAGGAATCGCAGCTGAACATTCCTGACGGAGGATCACGCAAGCTCCGTTTGGAAACCTCCAACCAAGGAGAACCCGCCAACTTCCAGGGGAGTCCATCCCGCTGTCAAACAGCTGTTACTTGTCAGAAAGTTCTTCCTAATGTTTGGAATCTCCTTTATTGTCTTTTGAATCCATTGGGTGGGTTCTTATTGTGGGGATCAGTGGGGTTAAGCGTGGGGGGGGGAGTCCCACCCCCCCACCAATCCCTGGAACTTTCCCCCAAACCCACTTACAATGGGAGGCTAGGAAAAGTTCTTCCTCTAGCAAACAGAGTGCTACAACCAGACCCAGCTAGCAGTAGCACCCCAGTAATGCTTCTTCCCATTTACGGCTTGGCTCACTTGCTTAAGTTGCCTGTTAGCTGTTCTCTCTGCTTGTTGAGAAACGTCACAGGTTCATTGCATCAGAGAAAGCTTCCATGGAGCACAGCCTGTTTTGTTAGATGCTCTTCTGTGTTGGCTCTACATTAATTTTGTATGTGGGGGTTGATGGAGGCAGGCAAGGATTCCTGTCTTGCTTTTGGGGTGCTGGGTTTGATGGTCCATTTGGCCTGTTGGTTCCAATAATCCTTCTACCCACTTGCAGAGGCCTTGTGAAGTTTGTGACAGTTGCCACTCCAATGAACCACCCTCACAAACACTAGGAGGAGGACATTGAATCCCTGCTTGCTGTTCCTGTTTTTCAATGAGATTTGAAAACACTAATCTGACGTAGGCGGGAGATGTTCTGTGGGTTTGGAGGCCATGCCTGTTAGGGGTGGGAAGTCTGTAGGATGTATGAATTGGAGAGTTAAAAATGTCACTGGGATTTTTTTTCTGGTCCTTGACCCTGCCCTGAGGCAAGTGAAGGATTCTGTGTTCCAATAGCAGAAAGGATACCATAACCCTGACTGCCGCCTCCCTCCTCAAATCCCCAGGGGTGTGACGCTCTGGAGTCTCCTGATGTTGGTGGAGGCAATGCTGGGTGTTGGTGGTGGGGTTTATCATTTGTCCCAGGTCACGCGTCCCTTGTTGTCAGGAGTTATTTTTAGGAGAATGACCGGTCCTTCGTCTATGTTCCGAATACACAGAAACATTCCCGATCCGGGGGTGCGTTGGGGAAGAGGGAGAATGCAAAGTTGCTCTGTCTCTGGGTCCTATCGAAGGGCAGGCTGTTGTGTTCTCCTCTTGGGAGCACAAGATAGGTAAAACGACACCGCTTATTTGGGTCAGCTGAGGTGGACGTATACAGACGAGTCCCCTTCGTATAGCGGTCGGGCAAATTTTCTGGTATCCATGGAGCGTGCTGCGGCCTGAAACCATTCCTGTGGCTGATTGTAAATGCTTCCCAAGTACTCATCCGTTGTTAACAAGGTAATGGAGGCAGCAGTGCTTGGTGGGTTATGTCCTGGTGCTGTGGGAAGTGTTTGGCTTTACATTGAACAAAGAAAAACGTGCGTTGTATTTGTGAACTTGGATAGTGGCAGTGCTCCCCCCCCCCCCCCCCGCTTTGCCCATGGCATGTTCTTAAAAGCTTGGACGTTCTCCTAATATCCTCACAAAATTTTTATTTTTTAAAAGGGGTGGATAGGTTTCCAGGCTCTCTGTTCAGAGAGGGCCCTTCCACCTGACCTTGAATCCTGCCGCAGTTTAAACAGTTCAGAAGCTGTCCAGCTTGGTGCTGTCTAATCCCTCAGGTGGCGCAATGGGTCAGTGTGTCCGGCTGTTAAACAGAAGGTTGGTGGTTCGATCCCACCCAGGGACGGCTGTTGTGCTCAGGATTCCTTCCAACTCTGTGATCATATGATTCTATGAATATTTGGGAGAGAGGTTAGGGGGGCGGGGAATGTGACTGCTAAATTCTAGGGAAATTGACTTTGTTCTAAATTATGTTCTCCGTTTCCAGGAAAGGCCGTTTAGCCATTTAGCCTACTCTCTACCAGTGAGAAGAATCTCTGATGCTGCATTTGTGGCATTTTGGGAACTGAGGAGGGTTCCCCACTGTCCTATATCACCTTAGTTCTTGCCCTCCCCTTTCCATGGGATGTTAGGGCCTGCAGTGACCAAGGACTGGGCAAGGGCCATGATTCAGTAGTAGAACATCCGCTTTGCATGCAGAAGGTCCCAGGTTCTGATGGCATCTCTGCATAGGGCTGGGAGAGAACCCCTCCTCTCTTTCCAGAAACCTTGGAGTGCAGCTGCTGCCAGTCAGTGCAGTCAGTGAGTGAGATGGACTGCTGGCCTGACCCTGCTTAAGGTGGCTTCCTATATGCCTGCGTTTCCATGCTGGGTTGTGTGCAATAGCCCCTTCTTTGGATTTCTTTATGGATGGTGATCCTGAGCTGCCGTTCCTTTGCTTCTCCCCCTACATCGCATGGCTTGGCTCACTTCCTTGAGTTGCTCAGGCTGGAAGCAGCTCTCGCAGGGCGTCCACTTTTCCTCTCGGCACCCACTGATGTCTGGGTTGCTTGGGCGGACTGGCAAGGGAGGAGGCTGGTCCCCTTGGGCTCGAGGCCGGACCAGATAGCCTTTGACTTGGACCCTGTGTGACTCTGTCCCAGGTATGGGTGGCAGCACCTATCTCTCTCTCGCTGTGGCAGTTCCTTCAGTTCTGCTTGCGGGTACCTTGGAGTAGCTTTCTGTGGCTGAGGCTGCTGAGTTTTACACCCAAACATCTTGGAAAGCCTCCGCTCTCTCTCCCACCTGTTGCCCAAATTGGTTACCAAACATGGATTTTGGATTTTTTCCTTTTCCAACATGGCTACCTTGAACGTATTGTGCTGCTTTTCTAACAGGTTTCTCCAACTGCCTTGGTGTGCGTGTGTGATCGTTGCCGTGTGTGTGTGTGTGTGTGTTTATCTGTCCAAGCTGTTCCCATTTGCCTTGGCCTGTTGTAAGCAAAAGCCCTCCTGATCCTGTCTCTCATGACTGCTCTTTGAGGTCCAGGCAGCTGATCAAATATCCCCTGCTTTGCCAGAAAGCCTCTGGGTAGAGGGAGAGCTGCAATGCCGGCCCGGCAAAAAGCTTTGCTCAGCTAGCTTGGCATGGGAACTTGCCTGCTTCATCATGCGCTGCACATTGCCTTCGCTGTGAATGCATGGACAGTACAGAAAAACAAATCCACCTTCTCTTTCTTTCTCTCCCTCTCTCCTTCTCTCCCCCCCCCGCCCCCGTTTCTGTGGCCAGTTCTGCAAGTCAAGGATCTGTTTCACCAGTAGCAATTAGGTTTGCTGTGTGTCTTCCTATAATGCTGGGCTGCAGTTGGGAGGGTGCTCTTCAAGGGGGTGGCTGTCCTGCTGTCTTGGCTGCTGAGGGGGTGTGGAGGAAAGTGATTCCACCCCCCCCCCCGCCCAGCTTGCTTTGTGAAGAAGGTCTTGTGGGTCTAAGGCACCTTGCCCTGCTTCAGAACATAGCCATCCCAGTTTGTAGCCAAAGATAGTCCTCTCCTCCTCCATGCATTTGTCAAATCCTGTTCAGGCATGGCCAAACTTGGCCCTCCAGATGTTTTGGGACTACAACTCCCATAGTCCCTAGCTAACGGGACCAGTGGTCAGGGATGATGGGAATTGTAGTCCCAAAAACATCTGGAGGGCCAAGTTTGGCCATGTCTGCTGTAGATAGTCTTTGACACCTCCAATGCCCCCCTCTTGCCCCTAGGTAACCCCACTTCCCCCTTTGGGAAAAGCTGGTCTAGAGCCCTTCTCCCCAGGCCTCAGTTTCCCTGCCTCTGTCCAGGAATGGGGAAGGTTCTGTGAAAGGCTGATTGGTCTAGTTTTGATGGGGTGGGGGAAATCCAGCGTTGTCATCCCTTGTCCGGGTGCGGCTCCTTCACAGCATACCAAGCAGGCCCTAGGAAGACAGCGGTTGCCTGGGACTAGACATTGCCTACTGTTAGGCTCGCGCTCACAGTCCTGCCAAGGAGAAGCGAACTCTTCTTCCTGGATGTCAGTTCTTTGCTCTCTGCCTAAATACTGGGAGTGCCATTTGATGTGCGCACACGGCAGACACAGCAGCTGCCCTGGTGTTCTGACTGGCTCCTCCCCAGCTGAGTCAACCCTGTCATTCCACAGCCTGTCAATCCTGCCCCCTTAGAGGTTTGTGGCACTGTGAAGTCTTGGCCCTTAAATCCTTCAGCTCGGCAAGGAAGGGATCTCCATCTTGCCCTTCGCCTCACCCTCTCCATCTTCATCTTTCCCTTTCTCCTCCCTCTGCTCCATCAGCCTGAGCCAGAGGTGGTGATGTGATTAGACTGTTTCAGACTAAGACCAGGGTTCGAATCCCCACTTGTCCATAAAGCTCCCTGGGTGACCTTGGAGGCCAGTCACAGTCTCTGATCCCAACCTGCCTCACATCTTCTGATATTCTTATCCCTTTGGCCTAACATGGTTGCTTTCTTTCAGCAGCTACCTGAAGCTTGATGAATGTACAGTGGTGCCCCGCAAGACGAACACCTCGCAAGACGGAAAACCCGCTAGACGAAAGGGTTTTCCGTTTTGGAGGTGCTTCGCAAAATGAATTTCCCTATGGGCTTGCTTCGCAAGACGAAAATGCCTTGCGAGTTCCTGCGGGGTTTTTTTCCTCCCCCTCCTTTTTCTAAGCCGCTAAGCCGCTAATAGCGCTAATCCGCTAAGCCGTCAATGGGCTTGCTTCGCAAGACGAAAAAACCGCTAGACGAAGAGAATCGCGGAACGGATTCTTTTCGTCTTGCGAGGCACCACTGTACTGGGATCATTCTGGGGCAGACGTCCTGGCAGCCCTGAGAGGCTTTCTCCCTAGTAAAGTGATGCAGAATCATAGAATCATTGAATAGTAGAGTTGGAAGAGATCCTGAGGATCATCTCTTCCAGCCCCCTGCAATACAGCTGTCCCATATAGGGATCGAACCTGCAGCCTTGGCAATATTAGCACCAGGCTCTCACCAACTGAGCTATTCAGGAATGCAGTGGGACCTTTGGGCACCCGGTGGGATTCTCCCTTGCGGATGGTGGTGGTAACACAATTTCCCCTCCTTTAAAGTTTGTAACATCTGCCGCCACAAACTGAGAAGGGAGACTCCAGTGTGAAATTGGTGCTTCTCAGGGAGTTTGATTCTGTTTGTTTAGACCTGAATCAGCATACAGTGGTACCTCGGGTTAAGAACTTAATTCGTTCTGGAGGTCCGTTCTTAACCTGAAACTGTTCTTAACCAGAGGTAGCACTTTAGCTAATGGGGCCTCCCGCTGCCGCAGCCGCCGGACAATTTCTGTTCTCACCCTGAAGCAAAGTTCTTAACCCGAGGTACTATTTCTGGGTTAGTGGAGTCTGTAACCTGAAGCGTCTGTAACTTGAAGTGTCTGTAACCCGAGGTACCACTGTATCAGTTTTGTTTTCCTGCTACAGATGTTGACTTAGCATTGTAGAGGTTGGGTGATTTGTGTTAACCGGCAATTGCAAATGGCCAACACATTTGATGTGTATGCATTTTGAACTTTACGTAGAGTGGGTGCAGATGGAATTTTTTTGCATTTGATAGCCATTTGGCTCCACTATTTACAACCCAACCCCCCATGGACACACGTGTGTGTGTGTGTGTGTGTGTGTGTGAGAGAGAGAGAGAGAGAGAGAGAGAGAGATTAGATAAGATCTAGTATATACTTTGGAAAATGGATTGTCAATTTGTTCTCTGTGCATTTGGCCAGCTCTTGAGATATTGTCACCACACTTGGAGTCAGGGTTCCCAAGGTGAGCGCCATTTTGATTCAAGGTGGCATCACTCAATTTTTGGTGTGACCGTTACAGACTCACAAATTACATTATCCGTTTTTTAAAAAAACATTTTTTTGGTTTCTAAAAATTCCTGGGCAGTGCCCAGTACTCCCGTCTAATAGTTATATAATCTGCCCATTGAGGATAATGCCTCATGCATCTGGCGTGTGCTCTAGTCCACAAAAACCTTTGACACAATACTGCTCCAGGTGCAACAAGGATGTTTGTTATGCTTGCCCAGTAACTCAGTATAATTTCTGGGCGGCTGGGGAAGTGGTGCCTTTGCTTCCTTACTGCACTCTGAAGGGGCCTTGCTTCTGTACCAGCCCCATTTAAGACCATTAAGAAAGCCAAATTTCACATTATCCTGTGGAGAGGGAGACCTGTGTGTCTGTGTTTGTTGTATGATTCCCACCAAATGGCGTATAATTTTTCATGGTCCTCCAAGCCTTTGGCCACCCACAATTTAAGAGTTGTTTCCCCCTGGCTAATGCTAAACTCCACATGGGCTTATACCAAACCAAAAGCTGCAAGTCATAGAATCATAGAATTATAAAGTTGGGAACTCATTTGAGGTTCTGGCAGCTGCTTACATCCGTATCAATAATAATAATAATAATAATAATAATAATAATAATAATAATAATAATAAAATTTATTTATATCCCGCCCTCCCCAGCCGAAGCCGGGCTCAGGGCGGCTAACAACAATAAAACAGTACAAAAGTACAGCATAAACAACACTCTAAAATCATTCATTATAAAATTAATTAAATTCAAGCCACTGGCCACCATTGGGCCAGAGCTCCGCGAAGATTGCCGAGGGAGGGAGTCAGGCTGTGCCCTGGCCAAAGGCCTGGCAGAACAGCTCTGTCTTGCAGGCCCTGCAGAAAGATGTCAAGTCCCACAGGGCCCTAGTCTCTTGGGACAGAGTGTTTCACCAGGTCGGAGCCACAGCCGAAAAAGCCCTGGCTCTAGTTGAGGCCAGCCTAACTTCTCTGTGGCCTGGGACCTTCAAAATGTTTTTATTTGAAGACCGTAAGTTTCTCTGTGGGGCATACCAGGAGAGGCGGTCCCGTAGGTACAAGGGTCCTAGGCCGTATAGGGCTTTAAAGGTTAAAACCAGCACCTTAAACCTGATCCTGTACTCCACCGGGAGCCAGTGCAGCTGGTATAACACCGGGTGAATATGATCTCGCAGCGAAGACCCCGTAAGGAGTCTCGCTGCAGCATTCTGCACCCACTGGAGTTTCTGGGTCAGTCTCAAGGGCAGCCCCACATAGAGCGAGTTACAATAATCCAGTCTGGAGGTGACCGTCGCGTGGATCACAGTGGCTAGGTCAGGGTGAGAGAGGTAAGGAGCCAACTGCTTAGCTTGGCGGAGATGGAAAAATGCCGCCTTTGTTATAGCTGCAATCTGCGCCTCCATGGAAAGGGAGGTGTCGAAGATTACACCCAAACTCTTAACGGACGGTGCTGGCACTAATTGTGCCCCCACAAGAGATGGGAGTTGCCCCCCCAATCCCATATCGTCCCGTCCCAGCCACAGGACCTCTGTCTTCGAAGGATTTAGCTTCAACCGGCTCCCACGTAACCATCCAGCCACAGCTTCCAAACATCTGGTCAGTGTGTCTGGGGCCGAGTCAGGATGGCCATCCATCAACAGATAGTGTCATCGGCATACTGATGGCAACCCAGCCCAAAGCTCCGGACAAGCTGGGCGAGGGGGCGCATAAAGATGTTGAAAAGCATCGGGGAGAGTATCGCACCCTGAGGTACTCCACACACCAAGGAGTGGCGCGATGACAATTCCCCCCCAAGCGCCACCCTCTGTCCCCGACCAGAGAGAAACGAGCGCAGCCATTGAAGGACTGTGCCCTGGATCCCCACGTCGGCAAGGCAGTGGTCCAGAAGTTCGTGATCAACCATGTCGAAAGCTGCTGACAGATCTAGAAGAATCAGCAGCCCCGACCCGCCTCGATCCAGCTGTCTACGAAGATCATCTGTTAGGGCAACCAGAGCCGTCTCAGTCCCATGACCAGCGCAGAAGCCGGACTGGAATGGATCCAGAGCCGATGTTTCATCCAGAAACCCACCAAGAAAACAATAAAACAATACAAATAAAAACTGCAAAAATTACAAATTCATCAAAATCTAACAAATTCCCAAGCCCACCCAAACATCCATCCCACCCCCATATATAAAAAATCTAAAGGGAAAGGAACATTTTAAAACATGTTAAAAAGAACTCTGCACCCCTCCGGGTCCTCCTGGGCAGTAGCAGCATCAGTGGCAACAACCGTCCCTGTGAGGCCCCACCTGGGCCAGATAGTAAGTGGCAGGAGCAGTCCTTGTGAGGCTTCAGGCCCCGCCCCGCCCCAGGCCAGGTGGTAAGTGGCAGGAAGGAGCAGGGCCCTCAGGCACTCACAGGGGAGTCCTCCTGGGCAGCAGAGCAGTCCTTTGGAGGCTTCAGGCCCCGCCCTGGGCCAGGTGGTAAGTGGCAGGAAGGAGCAGGGCCTTCAGGCACTCACAGGATTCCTGAGAGCTGAAACCTTTCAGCTGATCGTCCTATGGATTTATTTAACAAATCTGTGGTGAAGTTAGAGACACCACCTTGCCGACAAAGGTCTGTATAGTTAAAGCTCTGGTTTTCCCAGTAGTGATGTATGGAAGTGAGAGCTGGACCATAAAGAAGGCTGATCGCAGAAGAATTGATGTTTTTGAATTCTGGTGCTGGAGGAGACTCTTGAGAGTCCCATGGACTGCAAGAAGATCCAACCTCTCCATTCTGAAGGAAATCAGCCCTGAGTGCTCACTGGAAGGACAGATCCTGAAGCTGAGGCTCCAAGACTTTGGCCACCTCATGAGAAGAGAAGACTCCCTGAAAAAGACCCTGATGCTGGGAAAGATGGAGGGCGCAAGGAGAAGGGGACGACAGAGGACGAGATGGTTGGATAGTGTCTTCGAAGCTACCGGCATGAGTTTGACCAAACTGTGGGAGTCAGTGGAAGACAGGAGTGCCTGGAGTGCTCTGGTCCAGGGGGTCATGAAGAATCATAGAATCATAGAGTTGGAAGAGACCACAAGGGCCATCGAGTCCAACCCCCTGCCAAGCAGGAAACACCATCAGAGCACTCCTGACATATGGTTGTCAAGCCTCTGCTTAAAGACCTCCAAAGAAGGAGACTCCACCACACTCCTTGGCAGCAAATTCCACTGTCAAACAGCTCTTACTGTCAGGAAGTTCTTCCTAATGTTTAGGTGGAATCTTCTTTCTTGTAGTTTGGAACCATTGCTCCGTGTCCGCTTCTCTGGAGCAGCAGAAAACAAAAGAGTCGGACACGACTAAACGACTAAACAGCAACAACAAGTGTTGAAGTTAGAAGGGGACATTTGAGTATTTTGGTCTTTTCTGGACAAATCCAGAATCGGAATACCTGTGGGAACTCCCACCACAGGTGGAAAAAGGTGCCCCTTTCCCCACAGCCCCTCTAGCAGCTTGGAGAGGATTGTGACGCCACGTGAGCAACTTGGATTTGCAGGATCCTTGGACTTGCAAGCGCCTGGCCACTTTTGAGAACGCCGTAGAGATGTCTGGAGTTCATCCCTTGGCCTCATATTTCGTGTGTGTGTTTGTGTGTGTGTGTGTTAGAGGTGTGGGAGAGAGGCAGGCAAGCTGCTGCACAGCCCTCTTCCGGCTGAATGAAAGATGGATGCTTCACTTGCGCTTTTTATTTATTTATTCAGGGCGTGTGTCTTGTTTCCTACCAGCTCTGTGATTATGGTAATTAACACGACTTGATGGTCCAGAAGCTTTAATTAAAGGCTTATCGCTGCCTTCCCTGCTGAGTTGCATGGGTGGTTTCTCTGTGCCACAGGAGAGGCTGAATTGACTGCCAGTTCATAGCAATAGCTGCAGCTCTCTCTCTCTCTCTCAATCTCTCTCTCTCTCTCTCTCTGTGTGTGTGTGTGTGTGTGTGTGTGAGTTTGTGTGTTTTTGTATGAGCAAGAGATGGGTGTGGGAGCAGAAGGCTGTTTCCTGAGGTCAGGGTCAGCTGTTGTTTCTGCAGGAGCAAACAGACTTAGTGAGAGGCGTGTTGTGAACTAAAATGCCACTGGTCCAGAACAGAGAACCTAAGTCAGATAGCCTGCTGCCCTGTTAAACTCTCTCAGGAAGGAAGACCTCTGAGCATGTTCAGGGTGCATTTGTAGGTCCATCAGCACAAGCTAAGAGGCATAGCTAAGTGGCTGGAAAGGCTGGTTCCCCTGAGCAGGCCTAAGCCCCAGGACCTCTCTGGAAGCGCATGGATATCCTTGTGCCATCTCTTGTGCACTGTCTGTCTCTCTGTGTATTTTCAGGTGCAGATATGGAGATATGGCCCCGGTGCAGTTTCATTATACAGTGGAACCTTGGGTTGCGGACATAATTCATGACAGAGGCACGTCCACATCCCGCATCGTCCGTAACCTGCAGCGCTGCGTCTGTGCATGCGCGTGGCGCAATTTGGCGCTTTTGCGCATGTGCAGAAACCCGGAAGTAACCCTTTCTGGTACTTCTGGGTTTCCCGCGGTCCGCAACCTGAGAACGCGTAACCTGAAGCGTCTGTAACCCGAGGTACTACTGTAATTTCTTTAGTGCTAGCCAGAGAGTGATGTGGACTCTGCCCCAAAGACAAGATAGTCGAGCAAGGGAGAAAAGAAAGCCATTAAAGAAAGTGCTTTTTCACGCAGAGTTAAACTATGGAACTCACTCCCACCGGATGCAGTGACAGCCAACCTCCCCCATCCCATGGCTTTAAAAGACGATTGGCTTTTTAAAAAGGGCTATCGGTGGCTACTAGCCACAATGGCTATGCTCTGCCTTCACAGTCAGAGACAGCAATGCTTCTGAATACCAGTTCCTGGAAAACGTAGGAGGGGACAGAGGTTTTTCTGCTTGGTCCTGCTTGCCAGTTCCCCATTGGGGCAGCAGGTTGGCCCCTGTGAGAACAGGATGCTGGACTAGATGCTTGATCCACCAGGCTTATCTTATGTTCTTAGAAGTCAGGAATTAAAAACCGAGTGGTGAGGAAGAGGCAGAAGTCATCTTGCAGCGAAAGAGCACATCAGGTGAGCTTCTTGAGAAAGGCCTAAGGAGCACAGGCAAGGCTTATTCCTTTCGCATTTCCAAACACTCTTGCGGAGGTGCGGAGATAGATACCTGGGATCCTTTTGGCCTTAATCACTCCAGGTGTGTTGGGAGGTGCAGGCACACCCAAATCTTCTGCAAGACTCTTCCACGTGGCTGGGGCAGACTTTGGGAAAGGCTGAACACAAAGCCAAGCGGAGCTTGAATGTGTGTGTCTGCCTGTTTCTTCCCTTCTTGACCACAATGGAGCTGCTCTCTGTGGTCAGACAGTGTCTCTGGAGCATGAAACCTCCGTTTGCTAGCTCTCTGCAGAGAACTTTCGCTTGTTTTAAAAAGTAATGCCACCAACCCAAAGCTATTGTTGTTACAAGATCTCCCTTTCTCCGTCCAGGATGCCTCTGCAGCCAGAAGGGGCCCGGGATGGGCTTGTACCGGGATTGCGGCTCAGAGCACAGAGCTGAAGCAGCAAATGGTTTAAACATACAACCCTAAGCTTCCCTGCAAATCTCTGCTTGTGGAATCAGGAGGGGTGGGGGTGGGGAGGAAGGTGCCTGTCCTGCAGAGGAAGGGGAAGAGGCTTTTTTTTGGGGGGGGGGGAAGCTTGCACCACAGAGTGCCTGGGAACATTTTCAGGCGCTGAATGGAGGAGGTGAGCTTCCGCCTGCCCCGCAGTGTGCAGAGGAGGGTGAAGATTCAGGCAGGTGGGGGTCTCAGCCAGAAGAGTGAATAACAGGTAGGGGGGGTTAGGATGCTGCAAGCTGGGGTCAGAGTTCGCGGGGAGGCAGAGGGGCTTGGAAGGCGTTGGAGGGGGGTCCATCTAAGCCAGGGGTCAGCAAACTTTTCCAGCTGGGGGCAGTCCATGTCCCTCAGACCTTGGGGGGTGGACGGTGGACTATATTTTTTGGGGGGAAATGAACGAATTCCTATTCCCCACAAATAACCCAGAGATGCATTTTAAATAAATGGACACATTCTACTCATGTTAAAACACACTGATTCCTGGACCGTCCACAGGCCGGATTGAGAAGGCGATTTGGGCCGGATCCGGCCCCCGGGCCTTAGTTTGCCTACTCATGATCTAAGCCCAGCCAAAGGCCACTTTCTTCTTCAACTCGACCAATCTCTTTGTTTCTCCTTTCCCACCTGAGTCATCTTTCTTGGAAGCATTTTACTCAAAAGGGAAGGTTTTTTAAATAAATAAATTACAGAGCATTTAAATATTGCTGCAGCGGACTGCCTTCATTGAAAGTGTTTAAGCAGAGGTTAGATGGCCACCTGTCAGGGATTCTTGAGCTGCGAAAGTTTGTTGAGAGAAAGGTTGAGACCAGGATGGAAAACCTTTGGCCCTCCAGATGTTGATGGGAATTGTAGTTCAGCCACATCTGGAGAGTGAAGTTGGCTTCCCTTTCTGATGTGCTCAGCTGGAAATCTGGGCCTGGCCCAGCACTATTTAGTTTTATTTGTAACTCTATGAATGTTGCTCAAAAGCTGTGGCAAGGTTTACCAATCTTTGTCGACTATTAAGAACATCAGAGCTCTGGTTTTCCCAGTAGTGATGTATGGAAGTGAGAGCTGGACCATAAAGAAGGCTGATCGCTAAAGAATGGATGCTTTTGAATTATGGTGCTGGAGGAGACTCTTGAGAGTCCCATGGACTGCAAGAAGATCCAACCTCTCCATTCTGAAGGAAATCAGCCCTGAGTGCTCACTGGAAGGACAGATCCTGAAGCTGAGACTCCAAGACTTTGGCCACCTCATGAGAAGAGAAGACTCCCTGGAAAAGACCCTGATGTTGGGAAAAATGGAGGGCAGAAGGAGAAGGGGATGACAGAGGACTAGATGGTGGGACAGTGTTCTTGAAGCTACCAGCGTGAGTTTGACCAAACTGCGGGAGGCAGTGGGAGACAGAAGTGCCTGGCGTGCTCTGGTCCAGGGGGCCACGAAGAGGTGGACACCACTAAACGACTAAACAACAACAAGAACATCAGAACAATGCTTCTGAATGGCAGTTGCTGGAAACCCCAGGAGGGGAGATTTGCTCTTGTGCTGGGACACTGTTTGCTGGTTTCCCACTGGGACATCTGGTTGGCCCCCTGTGAGAACACGATGCTGGGCTAGATGCCCCCCCCCATTGGCCTGATCCAGTGCAGGACTCCTCTTATGGGTCCCTCCCCTCCCTGCCTTCCCCACCCACATCCTGCTGCAAGTGCGGGTCTTCATATTTCTGCCATGAACAGAGGCAAGCATGGATTGTCTGGTTTCTGTCTGGGGAAGGGCATTCACCCGCCTGCCCCGTGTTGCTTTCGTCCTGTGGCAAGTGCCTGGGCTGGCACCAGGAGCTGAGGGTTTTATTGATGCCTTCACTCACTGCCTGTGGACCCAGATGAACTAGTTGGGCTGGGCTGATCCGGCAGGGAGGAGCTCTCCGAACAGGAAGGATCTCTTTGTTGGGATTCCAGTATGCTTATTCACTTATGTTAGTGCTCTCTCTTACACACACAAATATACACCCTTCAGGAATGCCAGCACTTTGGCTGGCCGCCCTTTTGGCTGGAGGAATGCAAATTGAGGGTCTAGAGCGAAGAAAAGGCGGGCGGGGAAGGAAATATATTCTCCCTTCAGCTTGTTTTCGTCTTGGCCAAATTGATAACTGCAAAAGAACAACGTAAGCAGCCGGGCATCTTTGAAAAAAAGAGCATTGTTTAAAAGCAAAGGCTGCAGGCTGCAGACAGGCCAGCACGCTCTGGGTTGCTAAAACAGAGTGGCTCAGCAGTCAGCAACCTCATGGATCACAGCTGGCAAGCTGGTTTCCTGAGAACGTAAAGAGAGCCTGCTGCATCTTGTCTAGCATCCTACTCTCACAGTGGCCACCCAGATGTGCAGCGTGGCGGGTAATGAGCCTGCCTCTTGCCAAAATCTTCAGAAGATGCTCTGCTCTGTGTCCCACCAACATCTAAGGTTAGGCCTGAGTAGACAGGACAGGGGTGCATAGACGGTGGAGCTTTCTCCCTGATGAATGTAAGAGGAAGCTGGCTGCTGATCATTCTCTCATAGCTGTCAGGCAGATGCACAGGGGAAAGCAGTGAGAACACCTTTAGGCGCCTTTTGAAGACCGCCTTGTTTCAAGAGTCTCTTTCCCCCACGGTGATTATTTATTCCCTCACCTCCAATGTCCTATTTTGTTCCAGCGCATTACGTTTTAGCGATCGGCTGCTTTTTGAGTGTAGTGCCGTTTCGGCTTTTGTTCTTTGTGTGCGTGTTTTAATGTTTACAAGCTGCTTTGGGGCAGAAGGAGAAAAACACACTTAAAATAACGGAGGTTTCAAGGAAAATGTTGGCTAAGTGCAGGATATCTTAGCTTGGTGCGGCTGATAGGGCAAACGGGACTCCTGCGTTCCCCTTCCCGCTTTATGATACTGCAAAAGGATTCTGATTGGGGTAGGGATTTTAAATGCATATATATTTAAATCAGCCTTGGGAAGAGGAGCAAATGGACGGGGGGGCTGACACCTGCAAGGTTGCTGGAGGAAGCAGCAGTTGTTTTTTTTTTGCTAGCCAGTAAGTTAAACCCGTGTCCCATCCCTCTGACAAGCGATGTTCAGAGCAGTCGTCCACAGTAGCATGAACATAGCAAAACACAGCCATACAGGGGGTTGAGCTAGATGACCCTTGTGGTCCCTTCCGACTTTACAATTCTACGATTCCAAATCCCAGTTGCTGGAGCTCTTGTGCTCGAATCCTTCTTTTTTTAAAAAAAAAAAATATTTTATTAAGGGTTTTCTTGTTTTACAGTGTAAGTGTAATGCCTCGTATTTTTTTTTTTCCCCGTGTAACATTTTTACAAATCCATTTCATTTGTTGAGGCATTAGGGGGAGAAGAAAAAAGAAAAGAAAAAAAAAAAAGAAGAAAGGAGGGTGGAAGGAGGGGAGATGGATGGGGGTGGGGTGGGGTAGCGGTGTTTCTATTATGCTTAATGTATGTAGTTTGGTGTCAGCGTGCTTGTGTTGTTCACTTGTGTTCCTTTGGTGGTGAGAGAGGTTGGGGTTGGCCTAGGATGTGATTGTTTGTTTGTGGTTGGCTGTGGTGATCTTTGTTTTCGTGTGTGAGTGAGGTGGGTGGGTGTTTTGGATCAAGTTAGCCATATTGATTTGTATGCTGTTGGTGGATTATTGTCATTGTCCTGTTGGGCTGTGTATGTGATAAAGGGGAGCCATACCGGGGTGAAGGTGTCTTCTTCTGTTTGTCCCCGTGTCAGTTTCAGTTTGTTAGTTAATTTTTCTAGTAGGGCTGTTTCCCATACTATTTGGTACCATTGGTCCATGCTTACTCCTGACAGGTCTCTCCAGTGTCTGGTTATGGTGTTTCTGGCTGCTGAAAGTAGGTGGGTTATGAGTTCTTTGTGGAGTAAATGGGCATTGTTGTCTTGGAAGATGTTTAGTAGGGCCAATTCTGGGGTGAAGTCTAATACTTGCTTTGTTATTTTACATATTTCTTGCATGGCTGTTGTCCAGAATAGTTGGATTTTGGGACACTCCCACCACATGTGGAGGTATGTGCCTGTGGAGGTGCACCCTCTCCAGCATTTTGGTGAGGTTCCTGGGTGTATTAGCGCTAGTTTCCTTGGTGTTAGGTACCACCTGTAGGTGAGTTTCAGTGTGAGTTCTTTTCTTTTCGTTGATATGGATTTAAAGGGGGGTTTAGACCACATTCTGGTCCATTGAGTGGGGTTAATCTCATAGCCTATGTCATTCTCCCATTGTTTTTTGATTGCGTCTAGGAGATTTGCGGGATTTTGGAGTAGTATTTTGTATATTGCGGATACCGTCCCTTTACCATTTCCCTTTGTTGTTAGGAGGAGGTTTTCAAAGGTTGTCAGGGGCCTAGTTGCTGCTGATTTTACTGTTGGGTTGTTTAAGAGGGCATGTAGTTGGTGTTGTGTTAACCAGGGCATTTGGGTGTCTTCTAGTTTGTCTTGTATTTCTTGTGTTGACAAGGGTTTGTTATTTTTATAAAAGTCTATTAGGCGATATGTGCTCGAATCCTTCTTGCATACACCCTGCAATGGCCAGCTGTCTGGCCACTGTGAGAACAGGATACTGGGTGAGATGGGCTCCCTTTGCAGGCTCTTCTGATATTCTTCAGGTCGTGATCGTTCTGGGGGCGGGCCAAGGTGCGCAGGCTCTGTAAGCTGGCTGGGTGGGGCGGAGGAGTTGCGCGCTTGATAGCCTCTTGCCAGAGCCTCTGTGCAAAATGCACGCCTGGCCTGTTTCATCTCTCTTCCCTTCCCGCTCTCGGTTGCCAGGGAACAGCTGTCTTAGCTAAAAATAATCCCTTTTTAGCTGTCATCGGCCATCATGTGAGCAAGGAGTTTTATTCCTCTATCTCTGCCCCCCCTTGTCTTCCTTTCATGTCCTTGGGATCACATTGTGGGCGGAGAAGGCACACGTGTTATTGTGTTTTTAAAAGGGGCTAAGTTTGGGGAGGAAGGGGGCTTTACCCTCATCCCACTCTATATTTTCTGCTTTCTCTGACTTGTGCTTTGACTTGCAGCTCAACCCCACGTTCGACTTGCGACGCAATTTTCCTTTGCAGGAAAGAGTCATACTGTAAGGTGCCTATTCTGGTGTTGAAGAGGGCCTATAAAACACATTGCTCAAGACATAGAACATAAACTCTGCTCCGTGCCACAGACTTTCTTTTCTCTGTCCTGAACCTTCCAGGATTCAGCTTCACGAGATGCTCACGAGTTCTAGTGCTGTTACGAGAGTGCAAGGAAAACGTGCTCCTGCCACACTGCTGGCCGTCTCCTGCTTGGCACTGCTGGCAGTCCAAAGTACCATTTCCAAGCTTTCAGTTTCGCCGCTGCCTGCGTGTTGGCGGCATGCTATTGGGAAAGGAAAACTTCTGCTCCTCTAACCCCAAATGACAGCTATAAACAGGTGTGCATGTGTGTGTGAGAGAGAAGAGAGCAGGGTGGTTGGGAAACCTACATGTTTTTATCTGCCGTGACTCAGCAGGCCAGGCCCAGCCCAGACTCACAACAAGTCCTTCAAGTGTAGTTCCCAGGTATTTTTCCAGATCAGCCTTTTGCCAGCCTGGTGGGCCCCGCCCAGATGTTTCGGACTACAGTTCCCATCAGCCTCCAGCCAAGCGCAGCCGATGGGATTCGTAGTCCAGAACACCTGGAGGGAGCCAGGTTTGCAAAAGGCTGATCTTGAATTCTAGCAAGATGGGAGCGCTGTGGGTGACTAGCTCCTGTGTCCGAGAAATCAGTTGCTGACCCTGGATGGAGATGCCCTCCCGCTGAAGGAGCAGGTTTGCAGTTTTGTGGGGGGGGGGTCTGGATCTAGCTGTGTCCCTGGAGACTCGGCTACCCTCAGGGGCTGGAAGTACCTTTAACCAAATGCAGCTGGTTCAGGAGCTCCTGTCCACTGTAGTCTGCTGGTGTCAAACTAGCTGAGTTCTCCTGATCCAACAGGACTCTTCTTCCTAGGTTTGGCTGTTAAAGATGAGAGCCTGGTTCCCTGGCTTTGGGGGGTTCTGCGGCTGCCAGCTTTGGGCTTCCTGCAATAGCATTCCATGCTCGGGGAGGCTTCAAAAAATCATTTGTGAAATGGCTTCAGGAGATGTTCACTCCACTGCTTCCATCGGCAGAACAGGCACAATATACAAGTGCCACATAATACCCCTTCCACATATGAGAACTAGATATTTCAGTCTGCGGCCACCTACACTTTGGAACTCCCTGCCTGTTGGCATCACTCTACTCTTTTGGGCACCTGCTAAAAACATTTTTGGCTAGACAAGCCTGCTCAGGTGTTTAGAAAGCTGATGCGAGTTTTAATCTGTTCTTAGTCTTTATCGTTACTATCACTGCAGATTTTACTTACCAATAATTTTATTGTTTTATCTTTTTGAAGACCGCGGGCAGGTTTTTTTTGTTTGTTTGTGTTTACTGTCAAATTGATCAAAATGGGGTGGTGGTGGGTCCCATCTGAGTCCCAAACCATCTCTTCTGCTTATAACACACACCTGTGGAAGCAATAAGTGCTGACTCAACCTGTGGGTCCCCAGATGTTGTTGGACTACAACTCCCATCATTCCTAGCCAGCGGTCAGGGATGATGGGAGTTGTAGTCCAACAACATCTGGGGACCCACAGGTTGAGAACCGCTAGACTAGATGATTCTGAAGGTCTCTTCCAACTCTAGAATTCTATGATTCTATGATTCATCGCTGGGGTGGGGAGGGTGAAAGAAGAGTCAGCTGGGGGGGCGGTGGCCCTTGCAGTGCCTGATGGTGCCTGATGGTGGAGGAAGGAAAACGGTGAGCTCTGCTCAGGTGTCACCCAACACCTGCCTTTTTCTAACATCTAGAAGCCCTTGGAAAAGTCCGCCTCTGTATTTTAAAGTCAGAATATGACATAAAATTGCCCCCTGGAATCCCAGCTTGGAAACGCAGATGTGTGGGCGGGGGGAGTTTCATTGTGGGGAGGAAGCAGAAGGAGCCTAGAGACTTACTCATGTTCTCTCTCCCCCGCCTCCCAATCCCAGATATCCTGAAATCTGTTCAAACCCTACTTTTCTACATCATGCAAATTCTGTGGGCTTTCTTAAGTGGCGCAATCCCGCCTTGTGGCTTTCGAACGGTGAAAACCGCTGCTGTTAAAAATGCCGCAAAGTTGTCTGAGAGCTTGAGGCACCGGCAGTAAAGCCTTTTTGCCGACCCTGCATCCTTGGAGGCTGAAATCGCAGCCGGCTCCTTGGGTTGCCAGGATGCTTGGGCTACCAGCGGCTACTAGCCACGATGACGGCTGTGTTTTCTCCCCTCACTGTTGGAGGAGCGCTGTGTCCTTTTTAACAGCTCTAGATGCTGTGTTATTTTTAGCAGCTGTATGTTGCATAACGTCAGGAATAGGAAGACCTTTCTGACAGTAAAAAGCTGCTGGACTGTGGAAGAGGTTGGGTAGCCCTCTGTGGTACCTTCCTACTCTACAACTCTATGATTCCATGCAAATTTTCACATTTACTCATAGTCTGTATTTGTCATGGTGCAGCAGAGGGACAGAGGTTTAGGCAGAATACTGCCTGGCGTCTAGGAATCCTGCTAAACACCATTCCTGCCTCCCAGTCCTTTAAATTTCGCAAAGTGTGCCCAAGTTCAAATGTGCCCTCACAGCTTTAAGGGCTGGGAGCCTGCTTCTGTTCTTTTCCTTTTTTTTTTTGCGGCGGTGGTTGTGGCAGCTGGGAGCCTTCAAACGCTGCTTGCCTTGTGCGCCCGGGACTTAATTCTCTGCTTCCTTTGTGTTGAATGTGCAGAATGTCCCAACCCAAACATCCCTGGATTTGCCCTGCTTAAGAGCTCTGGCTGCGATTGGCAGATTAAAATCAGCAGCTCTGATGTCTTGCTGTAGGCCACCTTCCCCCTCCAGTAACCTGATCTTTTGAAGATGTTGTTCCTGATTTTTAGACTAATTGATCTTTTGAAAATGTGATGTTAAGCCTGTTTTTGCAGACGCCACAAATGTCCCTGACTGCTTTGGGGAGAAGAGGCGACATAGTTTATAGAATTAAGTCAGTAGAGAAACGTCGTCGCCCCCCCCCCCCCGCCACCCAGTGTCTCACAACATGAGAATTCTAATAAAGCCAAATATTGGAAGATTCAGGACAGGTAGCAGAAAATCCTTCTCTATGCAGAGCCTAGTTAAACTATGGAACTCCCACCTGCAGGAGGCAGTGAAGACCACTAACTTGGATGGCTTTAAGAGAGGATTAAGTATAAGGCTGTGGGACGCAGATGGCGCTGTGGGTTAAAGCCTCAGCGCCTAGGACTTGCCGATCGAAAGGTCGGCGGTTCGAATCCCTGCGGCGGGGTGCGCTCCCGCTGCTCGGTCCCAGCGCCTGCCAACCTAGCAGTTCGAAAGCACCTCCGGGTGCAAGTAGATAAATAGGGACCGCTTACCAGCGGGAAGGTAAACGGCGTTTCCGTGTGCGGCTCTGGCTCGCCAGAGCAGCGATGTCACGCTGGCCACGTGACCCGGAAGTGTCTCCGGACAGCGCTGGCCCCTGGCCTCTTAAGTGAGATGGGCGCACAACCCCAGAGTCTGTCAAGACTGGCCCGTACGGGCAGGGGTACCTTTACCTTTACCTTTTTAAGTATAAGGCTATAGTCCTATCTGACCTAGGACAGATAGGGCCAACCTAGTTTCAAAATTGTATAAGGTGTTATTAGATAAGGGGAAATCACCAAAGGAAAGTTTGAAAGAATATTATTGGAAGTTAGAAATTCAGGAACAGATTTTAGATGAAGAATGGGAAAGAATCTTTCGGCAACCACCCTTTGTTGCCACCTCTGGGATAATCCAGGAAGAAGGGTTGAAGTTGGTACAAAAATGGTATTATACACCTGTAAGGTTATATCATATTACAAAATCTGGAAGTAAGAATTGTTGGAGGAAATGTGGAGTGATGGGAACGTATAGTCATATGTGGTGGGATTGTCTGTTAGTTAATGAATTTTGGAAAGAGATTGGTATAGAAATGTCGGGAATTGTGGGTAGGAAGGTGGGAATATCTAAATTAATGGTTCTTATTAGTCTGAGTAGCACCAAGTTAAAAACAAAAGAGGAATGTAAATGGGTAAAATTGCTGGTAACTGCAGTCAGACAGGTTATAGCGAGTTATTGGAAAAATGCAGAAGAGTTAGGGGTGAACCAGTGGAGGAAAAGACCTGAATAATATTATAATTTTAGAATACCTAACTGTGAAGATACACAGAATGAAAGGGTCAGTAAGAAAGAGGAGGATTGGTTTGAGAAGATATTGAATTATTTGGGTAGGTTTGAACAATTTGCGGCAATTAAAATGTTAAAAGTTAAATAAACCTTCTGGATGGAGGAGTGTTAACGTATATAAAAGTGTACATATTGTTATTATAATCATTATCATTATCATCATTCATATTTATTAACCCCCATCCTTCACCAGCAGGAGAGCTTAAATGTCAAACAATCCAAATGTCACAATTTAAAGCAGCTAAAACAGATCACAATCACAGGAATAGGGTGGGCCCTAGAGACTGTTTTGGAGAAGCACACCTGCACACATGCATTGCACATGATGCATCCTGGCCCAAGCTATGATTACCATGCTGCTGGACAGCTATGACTCAATGTTTTGGTTTTCAGATGGCAGGCAAACATTTAATTTAATCCTCTGCAGCTCATTCGTGGAACCTGTTTTAATGACAGCTTGTAGTGCAACAGAAAGATTGCTTTTGAGCACATCCAGAGTGATACTGGACTCAGCTACATTAGTAGATGGGAAAAAAAGTTATAACACTGTGAAACCAATGGTGCTGTAGAGCTGAAATTGGAACTTTGAAATGTTCCATTGTGAGCTTTAAAACAGTTTTTTTAGAGCGTTTTTTATAGGTGTGTAGAAGCAGCCATTGTCTCGCTTCCGAGTACCCACAAGCCAGAACTCCTCTCTATCTGACACAGGAAGGGGTGTCTTTTGGGGGCGACGGGGGGGCTTGGGCCAGATTGGCTGCTGGAGCACCCACATGTAAGAACAATTAGGCTTTTGGGCAGCATTCGAAATTCACCAGGTGCTTTTTGCACCTGGCTATTGGCCACCTGTGACCAGGTGAAGATGCCCAGATGGCACCTGACGTCTCCATCACCTGGAGCTGCTTGCCTGGGCATCCTTGGATCTCGCCTGTTCTCACACTCTAGCAACACATCCTGTCGAATTCTATCTGCGATATTTTACCTGCACAATCAGAACGAGTTTCAAGAACGAAAAAGTCATATTGACAAATACAACTTGGGAGCTGTTTGGCCCCCAAATGGCAACTAGGCATTCTGTTTCAGCGACTATAACTCTGGCTTAAGGAGCCATTTGGCGCCTAGTTTATATATCTGAGCTTCTAACACTGCATGTGGGACCTCCTCAGTGGTCGTACCCCCCCCCCCCGTGCCAATTACAGATCTCTGTTCCAGGGCCTCATCCTAATTTTAAATGGGCCTTAAAGGTAACCTCAAATTTCGCCTTAATCTAGAGGACTGATCTAGGACATCAGACTGTGTTCTTCAGAGCTGAATAGGTTATTTTTTTTGTTCGTTTGTTATGCTTGGCATGGAATTGGGGTATTTTAATCTAATTTTGTTGCTGGGTTTCATGTGGATGTAAACTACTTTGGGAGGCTAGGTAAAGGTAAAGGGACCCCTGACCATTAGGTCCAGTCGTGGCCGACTCTGGGGTTGCGGCGCTCATCTCGCTTTATTGGCCGAGGGAGCCGGCGTACAGCTTCCGGGTCATGTGGCCAGCATGACTAAGCCGCTTCTGGCGAACCAGAGCAGCGCACGGAAATGCCATTTACCTTCCCGCCGGAGCGGTACCTATTTATCTACTTGCACGTTGACGTGCTTTCGAACTGCTAGGTTGGCAGGAGCAGGGACCGAGCAACAGGAGCTCAGCCCGTCATTGCGGGGATTCAAACCGCCGACCTTCTGATTGCCAAGCCCAAGAGGCTCAGTGGTTTAACCCACAGCGCCACCCACGTCCCATACTTTGGGAGGCTATTATGCCTTAAAAGCCCATTAAACAAGCTCACCTGTCTCGCCGAGATGCCTGCCTGCCTGAGTCTCTGGCTTGGAGCCAAGGGCGGTGGTGGTTTTTTTCTCGGCAACAGCTCCAAGGCTTTGCTTGCGGGGTGGAGAGTCGGTGCTGTCATTCTCCCTCTCTTTGAAGGTGCCTGGCACTCAGTATAATTATAATCACCTGGAGCTTTTCAACCCTTTGGTACATTTCCTGTGCACTTTGGAAATGTAATTCCTGGAGATCTGCAAGGTGTGCGCATGTATAGTTAAACTGTGGAACTCCCTCCTGCAGCAGGTGGCAAGGACCACCAACTTGGCTGGATTCAGAGCAGGATTAGACATATTCATAGAGGAAAATAAGGCTATTGAAGGCTACAATGGCTTTGCTCTGACCTCCACAGTTGGAGGGAAGCGACGCTTCTAATGCCAGTTGCTGGAAGCTGCAGGAGAGAAAATGTTCTTGCGCTCGGTTGGCCCCTGTGAGAACAGGATGCCAGGCTAAGATGGGCCCCCTTTGGCCTGATCCAGCACGCTCTTCTTCTCTTCTTGTGTCTTTATTAACACAAGGAGATTCACACTCCTCCACCCCCACCCCCAACCAGCCTTGATGTTAAACTTATGTGAAGATGGGCCATCTTAATCTGGAAACAAGACAAAATGGAGTTTATCAGTCAATACCTACAAAAGGGGACACGGGTGGCGCTGTGGGTTAAACCACAGAGCCTAGGGCTTGCCGATCGGAAGGTAGGCAGTTCAAATCCCCACGACGGGGTGAGCTCCCGTTGCTCAGTCCCTGCTCCTGCCAACCAACAGTTCGAAAGCACGTCAAAGTGCAAGTAGATAAATAGGTACCACTCCAGTGGGAAGGTAAATGGCGTTTCCGTGCGCTGCTCTGGTTCAACAGAAGCGGTTTAGTCATGCTGGCCACATGACCCGGAAGCTGTACACCAGCTCCCTCGGCCAATAAAGCGAGATGAGCGCTGCAACCCCAGAGTCAGTCACGACTGGACCTAATGGTCAGGGGTCCCTTTACCTTTACCTACAAAAGGGACAGCGTGTGATCATTCATCCCTAGTCAGTGCAAATTTCCTTTGTGGCTCTTGATGCAGGATGTGTGTCTATACCCTCCCTGCCCACCCACCCACCAAAATAACTTTGGATGAAAAGTGACAAAAATTTAAAAAAGTGTGTTTTGCTTTCTCTCTCTCCCCCTCCGCCCCCCTCCCTGCTTTTACAGGTAATCCCACCTGTGAGCTGCAGCCAAATTTGACCCAAAATGGCCGGCGCTTCCGTCAAAGTGGCCGTCCGGGTCCGGCCATTCAACGCCCGCGAAATCAGCCGGGATGCCAAATGTATCATTCAGATGCAGGGGAAAACAACCTGTAAGTGGCCTTGTTGGTGTGTGTGTGTGTGTGTGTGTGTGTGTGTGTGTGTCCATCTGTCTTTGAGCCTAATCGATTTTTTAGTGTGGCATCACCTGTACTTTGGAGCTCCCTGCCAAAGGACGGCAAGCAGGCACCTTCGCTGTACTCTTTTTGGTGCCTGCTGAAAACATTTTTGTTTAGATAAACCTGCCCTGAATGTGGATCGTGTATGTTTTCATCAGTTTTTAGTTTATTGATTTGTTTTATTTTTTTAATGTTGCTTTTACTGATAATTGCTGTTGTTTCAGTCTCTGCTATCCAGCGGCGTAATAATTTTGTGAAATAATAACTTTAAAAAATGCGATAGTTTGGATCCCAGATCATTGGGGTTGCAGCCACGTTATGTGAAGAAGCTGTTGAAAAACAAGGAAGCCTCCTACATCCTTAACATGGAGCCAGACTTTTCACCCACCAAGCTCAGTACTGGCAACACTGGCTGGCAGCAACCTTCTGGGCTTTCAGAGCCAGGGAGTGTCTCACGGCCCTGCCTGGAAATGCCATCGGGGACTTGGGCTCATTCCCTGCCTTTGCCCCCCAGGAAAAAGGCGGGGGCTTCCTTTTCTTCCCCAGGAGGCAACAAAGAGGGGGTGAGGAGTGGGGGGGGGGTTGCGCTTTAAACCCACCCCTCCCCCTATAGAAATTTGGTACTGCCGAGGTCAGGTGACCTATTAGGGATAATTTAACTGTGATTCCTGCATTGCTGGGGTTTGGGCCGGATGACCGTTAGGGGTCCCTTCGAACTCTGCGGTTCCTATTTGATCAGGAGCTTTGAGCCTCCATCCGTGGGCTTCCCTCTGAACAAGGAGTGTGGTGGAGTCTCCTTCTTTGGAGGTCTTTAAGCAGAGGCTTGACAACCATATGTCAGGAGTGCTCTAGGGCAGTGGTTCTCTCTTCTTCTTCTCTGGGCCACACTTTCAGAATAAACCATTTTTTACACCATATTTTTTAATTGATAAGAAATACAGTGGGAAATAAAGAGAATTAACTCCTAGCAGTGCTTGATTTATAGCTTAGAACACAACTGCGGGACAACCAGGAAGTATAAGACAATGCAGCTACGTAACAACATGACCTCACCTGGAGTACTGTGTCCAGTTCTGGGCACCACAGTTCAAGAAGGACACGGACAAACTGGAACGTGTCCAGAGGAGGGCAACCAAAATGGTCAAAGGCCTGGAAACGATGCCTTATGAGGAACGGCTAAGGGAGCTGGGCATGTTTAGCCTGGAGAAGAGGAGGTTAAGGGGTGATATGATAGCCATGTTCAAATATATAAAAGGATGTCACATAGAGGAGGGAGAAAGGTTGTTTTCTGCTGCTCCAGAGAAGCGGACACGGAGCAATGGCTCCAAACTACAAGAAAGAAGATTCCACCTAAACATTAGGAAGAACTTCCTGACAGTAAGAGCTGTTTGACAGTGGCATTTGCTGCCAAGGAGTGTGGTGGAGTCTCCTTCTTTGGAGGTCTTTAAGCAGAGGCTTGACAACCATATGTCAGGAGTGCTCTGATGGTGTTTCCTGCTTGGCAGGGGGTTGGACTCGATGGCCCTTGTGGTCTCTTCCAACTCTATGATTCTATGATTCTAAGCTGCCTGCTGCTGTTTTGAGTTGCTGCTCACTTTAATTAAATCTCCCCAGAATGTCACCTGTAATGCCTGTCACATGGCCTGGCTTAATTAAATCAGTTAATCAGGGCAAAGCATTAATTGCCAAGAGCTGCCTGTACCAAACTTCCTGAGTTCTTCTGGGACACCTCCAGCCGCAAAAGGCTTTTTTTTAATGGAGGGCGGGTGGTTTGGCTGGTCTTCTCTCTCCCCCCCCCCCCCCGCTGCATCCAACCAGCCCACTTTTCCTGCTCTGTAACTTTACGCAAAACAAAGCCCAGTTTGGAAAAAGTTTGCAACGGATCAGGAACGGGGTGGGGGATAGAATAAAAATCACATGAGAGGGAGTCATTTTGTTAAGGCGGTGTCAGGGGACGAGGACCTTGCATTTGCTAATTTTATTAAGCCTTTGAAACATCTTACAAAACCTCTTGCACGGAGTCTTTTCGATGATAAACAACTGTCCTCTCCTCTGCTGGTGAAAGGAAGTGGACCAGAAAGTTGTAGGTGGTTTTTTTTTTTTTTTAAAAAAAAGCCTTATATGGGAAGAAGAATTGTGTGTGATTCTGGCTGACTGAGCAAGTCAACAAGCCCTGGGCTTATAAAAACAGCCTGGATAAACCTCTTTTGGGGCTCATTTAAGTTGAATTAATCCTGTCGCCTGGTGGTGGCTGGGAAAGAGGGGTGGGGAGTGGGCTCTGCGGACACGCCAGACCCTCTTCCCATCCTGTCCTTGTGCAAACAGCCCCTTCGAAGCCTACAAAACAGAAAGGACTGACTGCTTTGCCCTTTTTGAATCACTAAAAGCCATGAGATAGATAGGCTGTGCAAAGGAACTTTCTCAAGTTCCAGTGGCCCACCTAGTCCAGCCTCCTGTTCTCTCAGATGACTCAGTGGGGAAGCCGCAGGCACAGTCCGTGCCCCAGAGCGCTTTCTCCCTTCCTGTGGTTTCCAGAAACTGGAATTCGGAAGCATCGCTGCCTCCAACTGCGAAGGCAGAGCCTAGCCATTGTGGCTAGGAGCCAGGGATAGCCCTCTCGTCCTCCGTGCGTTCGACTAATCGTCTTTTAAAGCCATCCAAGTTGGTGGCCATCACCAGTGGGAGGGAGTTCCACTGTTCAGCTTTGCGCTGTGTGCCTTTTATCCGTCCTGAATCTCCCAACATTCACTGCATGTACACCAGTTCCAGTTTTATGAGAGACAGAGAGCAGGAGAAAAACTTTTCTCTATCTACTTTCTCCTAGCTGCGGATAATTTTACAAACTTCCATCATGTTAATAAATAATAAAATAATAAATTTCATTTATACCCCACCCTCCCCAGCCAGAGCCCGGCTCAAGGCAGCTAACACCAATAAAATCACAGTAAAAACGTAATAGGGGGGAAAGAGAGGGGAGAAAAACCCCCAGTTAAAATACAGGTTAAAAATACAGGTTAAAATGCAATTTAAAATGCAGCCTCGTTTTAAAGTAGCCGATGTTGCCTCTTACTCACCTTTCCCCTATACCAGTGTTTCCCAACCTTGGACCTCCAGCTGTTTTTGAACTACAATTCCCATCATCCCTGACCACTGGTCTTGCTAGCTAGGGATGATGGGAGTTGTAGTCCAAAAACAGCTGGAGGCCCAAGGTTGGGAAACACTGCCCTATACCACAAAGCCCCTAGCACCGTTCCTCATAGGGGAGTCCCTCCAAGTACACAGCTCAGTCGGTAGAGCGTGAGACTCTCAGAGCCATGGGTTCAAGCCACATGTCAGGCAAAAGATTCCTGCACTGCAGGGGGTTGGACTAGATGACCCTCAGGGTCCCTTCCAACTCTATGTGTCTTTCTTTCTTTCGTTCTTTCTTTCTTTCTACATACCCCGCCCATCTGGCTGAGTTTCCCCAGCCACTCTGGGCGGCTCCCAATCGGGTGTTAAAAACAGTACAGCATTAAATATTAAAAACTTCCCTGAACAGGGCTGCCTTCAGGTGTCTTTTAAAAATAAGATAGCTGCTTATTTCCTTGACATCTGATGGGAGGGCGCCACCACCGAGAAGGCCCTCCGCCTGGTTCCCTGTAACCTCACTTCTCACAATGAAGGAACTGCCAGAAGGCCCTCGGCGCTGGACCTCAGTGTCCGGGCAGAACGATGGGGGTGGAGATGCTACTTCAGGTATCCTGAGCTGCGGCCATTTAGGGCTTTCAAGGTCAGCACCAACACTTTGAACTGTGCTCAGAAATGTACTGGAAGCCAATGCAGATCTCTCAGGACCGGTGTTACGTGGTCCTGGCAGCCAATCCCAGTCTTCCTCTCCTGGAGGAAGAAGATGCTGACCCCAAGAGGACCTCGTCCTGATCCCTGTGCCCCAGCCTGATCTCTCTCCCTGGCCTTGGCGTTTGTCGCTGTGCCTGCCAGGCCTCCCCACCAGCTGCTTGACCCCCGTCTATATTTAGCCCCGGGACAGCTGAGGGGCCCTTGTGCAGGGGGTACCTGCTGGAGGAGGAAGAGGTGTTGGTGGCCTTGGGGTGGCCCGCAGGGGCATCCGGGTTTCCCACAGAGAGGAAGCCATTCCCCTTTCCCCAAACGCATTACCCCGGCCCGCGGTGTGCTGAGAGGGCAACTTCAAAGCCGCAGCTATTCGAGTTATGCAGGGAATGTTTTTCCAAGAGCTGAGGCTGAGTAATGCCACTGGGCCGGCTTTCCAAGGAGGGGAGCGCAGCGCTGGTCCGTCTGCGGATTTCCTAGAACGCACATTGAATGCAGGGGAGGGGAGGCGTTGACTGTGTTTGTTCCCTGGTGCTTTTCGCCCTGTCCTGCCCGGGGCGGTGGAAGGGGGGTGCAGTGTGGGCAGGCTGCCCCACTGCAGGGGGGTGACAAAATGCCCGGTGGCACTCACTGCGGGGCCTGCAGCTCGCCTGAGCCACGCATCTCTCCTGGGAGAGACGCAGCGGTTTGGCCGTGTGCAGGCTCCGTGCTGCCCAAACAGTCCGCCCACTGCCTCCCCTCAGCTGTAGGGCAGCTGAGTGGGAGGAGGCAGGCAGACTCCGGAGGCCCCACGGTGTGCCCCGCCCCTGGGCACACCACCCCAGGCACCTGAGCAGCTTCCTCTGCCACTGGTCCTGTCCTGGCTCTACTTCCTCTCAGCTTTTTGGAGAGGAAGCTTCCTTTTCCTTTTCCTTCCTTTCCTCCCAGATGCAACCATTGTCTGTGGTTGCTGCACTGCAGGGGGTTGGGCTGGATGGCCTTCAAGGGTCCCCGTGAACTCTGTTACTCTGTTATTATACTCAGGGACAAACCTCCACTCCTTAAAGGCCAACCACCAAACCCAAATACCAGAGAGAGGAGAGCCCTTGTAGTGTTTTATTATTTTTATCTTGTATTATTTATATCCCGCCTTTGCTCCAAGGAACTCAAGATTAGAGGCTTTAAAAGAGTATTGGCAAATTCATAGAGGAGGAGAGGGCTATTGATGGCTCCTAGCCAGGGTGGTTGTGCTCTGCCTACACAATTGGAGGCACTGATCCTTCCGGACACCAGCTGCTGGAAAACGCAGGAGGGGAGAGTTGCTCTTCCTCTCGGATCCTGCTAGCGAGTTTCCAGGATGTTGGTCTAGAGGCCTGACCCAGCAGCCAGGCTCATATGCTCTTAAGATGACACCCGTGGTTCTCCCCCTCTAATCTCCCAAACAACCCTGCCAGGTAGGTCACAGACTGAATTGCTATGGGCATCCATCCAACCTCTGCGCCAAGAGCGCTGTCTTCTGTGACCCAGCAGAGGTGATAAAAAGCTGTAGAGATGGAAGGCATGCATCTGGCCTGACCCCCTGCAAAATTACGCTTGCAGCCATCAATATTAGCGGCGTCTTCCCACTTACTTAACCTCTTGCACCCTCCATTTCCACGGGGAAAGGAAGGGCAATTAAGCCAGAGAATATGTGAAGTTGGCAGGGACCCCAAGGGTCTCCTGGCAGAGGTGTAGCTAGCCGCTCAGGTGCCTGGTTCAGTGTGTGTGTCCTGCAGTCGGGGACGGGGCGAGCCAAGGCAGGGCGCATTGCGTGGAGCCTTCCCCTCAGCTGTAGGACGGCTGAGGCGGTGGGCAGACGCGAGCGCCGTGCTGCTCGAAAAAGCAGTGTGGAGCTTGCAGGCAGTGTGCCCGCCGCCTCCCTCTCAGGAGAGACATGTGGCTCAGGCACGTTGCAGGCTCTGCAGTGTGGCACCCAGTGTCCCCCACCTCACCTAGCTACCAGTGGCATTGGCAGGTGGGCGTGGGAGTTGTTGGTTTTTTTTAAAAAAAAAGTGCTGTGAGCCCATTTTTTAAATTTTATTTTAAAAACACATATTTTTCCATTTTGTCAAGCCCCCCCCCCTCAGTGATGACACCTGGGGCAGCCTGCACCCACCACACACACCCTTCCTACGCCATTGTCTCCTGGTCCAACCCCACCCTGCAGTACAGGAATCCCAGCTAAGCCACCCGACCTCAGCAGTACCAGATCCCTAAAGCAAGGGTAGGCAAACTAAGGCCAGGGGGGCCGGATCCGGCCCAATCGCCTTCTAAATCTGGCCCGCGGATGGTCGGGAATCAGCGTGTTTTTACATGAGTAGAATGTGTCCTTTTATTTAAAATACATCCCTGGGTTATTTGTGGGGCATAGGAATTCGTTCATCCCCCCCCCCCCCAAAAAAAATACAGCCCAGCCCCCTGCTGAAAAAGTTTGCTCACCGCTGCCCTGAAGTCTGGCTCTTTGGGAAACGCCCGACTCTTAAATCCTTCTTTCCCTGCAGGTATCGCCAACCCCAAACAGGCAAAAGATGGCCTCAAGAATTTCACCTTTGACTACTCCTACTGGTCTCACACATCGGTGAGTTTCTTTGGGAGGTGGGCAGGTGGGATGAGGACCTATTGCTGATGGCGAATTGGCAGAATGAGGTTGAAACCTAAGCTGGCCTTCTGCAACCAGGTGCCGCCTGGGTGTTCTGGACTGCAAGTCCCACCAGCACCGTAAGGCTGTACTGGCTGGGGTATGATGGGAGTTGTAGTGCAGAACTTTGGGGAGGCTGGCTGAGGATGGTGCCAGCCCCTTGGGATTGGTGGCCAGGAGGAAGGGAGGAAGGTGGCATTGCTGGTTGTAGCCCCTTGAACCTGGTGCAAGGCTTGGGGGGGGGGGGTTATTGGTTATAACCAAGTCCAAGGAAAGACTATCAGCGTTCTCATATCATCAAGTTTAGTTCCAATATGGCAGACTTGCAATGAAGGTTGTCTTGAAAATGATGGTTCCACTGCATATGTCATAAAGGAATGCCAAACCATATAAAAAGTGTCAGGAGGTTGTAGACCTTGTTGAAATCTCAAATTATGCATTATCTCCTTTGTAATGTCCAAGTGTAAGATTTGGGGCTGTTTTCCATATTTCATGTACTGCATAAGACCAATTCCTTTGACAACATTGGTATCATAAAAAATGTTCAGTAGCATTAATTTTGGGCAACAGACAATAGTTTCCTTAGTAATATTTATTGTTCTTGTCGAATCCCAAAAACCTCGCTCCAGCCAGCATCGCCACCATAAATGATAACATGCACCAAGTTTATTGCAACCCCTCCAACGATTAAGTGATACAGAAGAAAACATTTCTGGCATTTGCAAAGAGGTGCGATGCCATATTTGTGGAGATTTCAATGAGTTTCCCCTCCCCCAAAAAACCCTGGAAACAGATTTTAAGGGCTGCGGCTGCCAAATCCTGTCCCAGTTCTTGAGAAGGTTTTGTGTGTTGATGCCTCGTTCCCCCCTTTTTCTAAGGTGTTGCACTCGGTGCAGTGCTGGCTTTTCCTTTTCCCTTCCAGGAGGACGACCCCAACTTTGCTTCCCAGAGGCAGGTCTACAAGGACATCGGGGAGGAGATGCTCCTGCACTCTTTCGAGGGCTACAACGTCTGCATCTTCGCCTACGGGCAGACGGGCGGCGGCAAGTCCTACACCATGATGGGCAAGCAGGAGAAGGACCAGCAAGGCATCATCCCTCAGGTGGGCCCCGGGGTCTGTGGGGCCAGGGCCTGGAGGGAGAGGCGGAATGGTGTGCGGGAGCCCCAGGACCGTTATAGCATAGTGGTGCATGCTCTGGTTATCTCCCGCTTGGACTACTGCAATGCACTCTACGTGGGGCTACCTTGGAAGGTGACTCGGAAACTACAATGCGGCAGCTAGACTGGGGACTGGGAGCAGCCGCCGAGACCATATAACACCGGTCTTGAAAGACCTACATTGGCTCCCAGTACGTTTCCAAGCACAATTCAAAGTGTTGGTGCTGACCTTGAAAGCCCTAAACGGCCTCGGTCCAGTTTACCTGAAGGAGCGTCTCCACCCCCATCATTCTGCCTGGACGCTGAGGTCCAGTGCCAAGGGCCTTTTGGCGGTTCCCTCATTGCGAGAAGCAAAGCTACAGGGAACCAGGCAGAGGGCCTTCTCGGTAGTGGCGCCCGCCCTGTGGAACGCCCTTCCAGCAGATGTCAAAGCGATAAACAACTACCTGACATTCAGAAGACATCTTAAGGCAGCCCTGTTCAGGGAAGTTTTTAACCTGTGATATTTTACTGTATTTTTGCTTTCTAAGGAAGCTGCCCAGAGTGGCTGGGGAGGCCCAGCCAGATGGGCAGGTATAAATAATAATTAATAATAATAATTATTATTATTATTATTATTATTATTATTATTATTATAGCATAGAAACACAGAATTGTAGGTTGGAAGGGACCCAATGGGTCATCTGGTTTAATCCACTGCAGTGCAGAAATCACAGCTAAGGGACAGCTGAGCGTTCTAACCACTCGGCCAAATAAGTTGCACTCCGCTCCCCTGCAATGAGTGGCAAGGCACCGAGGAGAGGAGGCAGTAATGGTGAAATGATCAAAAGGCTGGTTTACGCCCTACAGTTTCAGCAAATACACAGTGTACAATACTAACCTGTACCCTGAAACAAACAGCCACTTCTGCCTGGCTGAATGGAAGCCTGGTCCCATCCAACGTGGTTCCCCCTGGGGTGCGGCTGGGGCGTCTCACTGTAGCGTTCCCAAAGCAAGGCAGGATTGGACCCTGATTAATAGAATACACACGAGGCTTGACCAGCAAGACTCTGGGAGTTGTGCGTATAATAATAATTCCTCTCCACCCCTCGGCCCAGGTCGTTTTATTCACAAAAGAACTTTTTACACAGTGTTCGTAAGAACTAATCAGATTTCCTCTGAGCATTTAAAAAAAAACCCATGTGGGGCAAAGTTAAAGTTAAAGTTAAAACTACAAAGATCTGATTTCCTACTTGAGCATGCATATGCAGTTCAGAGGGGGGGGAAAGAGGAAACGAAGAGGAATGCTTTTAGGTAACTCTTTTAGGTCATAAACACAGGAGAGGCAGGATTTACCATCTCCTTATGAACTCTCTTCCTGGCCCTTAAGATTAACAAAATCAAGGAAGGGTACATCAACTGGCCTGTGTACGTGACTTGTCAAGCAAGAGAAATAGGACAGGGATGCAGAGGCGTGGATTGATCAGAAATCATATCAAAATGGCTTAAACCCAGCCAGCGCAATGCTTTTATTGCTGGCACAAATGGCTTACTCCATACAGTGGTGCCCCGCAAGACGAATGCCTCGCAAGACGAAAAACCCGCTAGACGAAAGGGTTTTCCGTTTTTCGAGGCGCTTCGCAAGACGAATTTCCCTATGGGCTTGCTTCTTGCGAGTCTTGAGATTTTTTTCGCTCCCCCCCCCCTTTTTCTAAGCCGCTAATAGCTGCTAAGCCGCTAATAGCGCTAATCCGCTAAGCCGCTAATAGGGTTGCTTCGCAAGATGAAAAAACCGCAAGACGAAGAGACTTGCGGAACGGATTCTTTTCGTCTTGCGAGACACCACTGTATTTGCTATAATTCCTCATAGCAATCCCACCTGATCACTGCATTTCACCTCCTCCGCCTCTGTTTCCCCCCCTCCAGCTCTGCGAAGACCTCTTTGCCCGAGTGAACGAGAACAAATGCCCCAACCTCTCGTACTCCGTGGAGGTAAGTCCTTCCCACTTCCCCGCCCGACCCCTGTGCCCCTCGTCTCCGCTGCCCTTCCCGGCTGGCCGGCTGCACCCTTTCACGGCCTGCCCCTCCTGCCTTGCCCGCTTTCCCAGGTGAGCTACATGGAAATCTACTGCGAGCGCGTTCGCGACCTCCTCAACCCCAAGAGCCGCGGGAACCTCCGCGTGCGGGAGCACCCCATCATGGGCCCTTACGTTGAGGACCTCTCCAAGCTGGCCGTCACCTCCTACGAAGACATTGCCGACCTTATGGACTGCGGCAACAAAGCAAGGTGTGCCTTTGTGGACCAGGGAGCTGGCCTCGCCACGGAAAGGGTATTGGGGAGCTGGGAAAGGGCGACTGGAATGATCGAGGGGGCAGTGGTGGAGTGACGGCCCCATGAGGAATGGTTGCAGCACCTGGGACTTTTCAGTTCAGAGGAAAGGCGAGTGAGAAGCAACACGATGGAAGTTTATAAAATGATGCCTGGGAGAAACTGGACAGAGGAAAGTTTTTCTGCCTGCCTCTCTCCCTACACTAGAACTGGGTGGACACCACATGAAGGTTGGGAGATTCAGGATGGGTAAAAAGGAAGTCCTTCTTCATGCAGCACAAACTGTGGAACTCCTTGCCACAGGAGGCAGGGATGGCTAACCACTTGAATGGCTTTAAAAGAGACAGATTCGAGGGGGCTATCGATGGCTACTGGCCAGGATGGTTCTGCTCTGCCTCCGCGGTCCAGTTGCTGGAAATGGGAGGAAGAGAGAGGGGCTCCTTTGCTCAGACCCTGCTTGCTGCTTTCGTATATTGGGCATCAGGCTGTGAGAGCAGGATGCTGAACTTGATGGGCCCCTTCGGCCTGATCCAGCAGCTTGTTCTTATGAGCAGGGGCCCCAGAACATAAGGAGAGCCTCCTGGATCAGGCCAAAGGGGGGAGGGCCCATCTACTCAAGCACCCTGTTCTCACAGAGACCAGCCAGGAAACCCACAAGCAGGATTCGAACACAAGTGCCATTCTCCCCTCCTGTGGTTTCAAGCAACTGGGATTCAGAAGGCTCGCTTCCTCGGACCACGGAGACAAAGCCATTCTGGCTAGTGGCCATCAAGAGCCTTCTCCTCCTCCATGGAATTGTCTGAACCTGTTTTAAAGCCATCCAGGTTGGTGGCCTTGGTGCTGCATTGGCCACGGCTGGACCTTTAATGTGGGGAGTTGTGGGTTTCCCCTCTTAGCTATGAGAGGAGATGGGGCTTAGCGGAGGGACCCCGAACCAAGATATCCCTGGCTTCTTTTGGAACCAAAAGGAAGATTTCAAGTGACACGGTACCTAAGAGAAGGAGGTGAGCCTGCATCTGTGGCTGGTTAGGAGGAGGGATGGGAGCCTTCGACTCAGAATTGTAAAGTTGGATGGGATCCCCAAGGGTCATCTAGCCCAACCAGTGTGAATCACACTGAGCCACACTGAACTTCCTGACAGTAAGAGCTGTTTGACAGTGGAATTTGCTGCCCAGGAGTGTGGTGGAGTCTCCTTCTTTGGAGGTCTTTAAGCAGAGGCTTGACAACCATATGTCAGGAGTGCTCTGATGGTGTTTCCTGCTTGGCAGGGGGTTGGACTCCATGGCCCTTGTGGTCTCTTCCAACTCTGTGATTCTATGATTCAGTGTGGTGTAGTGGTTAAGAGCGGTAGACTCGTAATCTGGGGAACCGGGTTCGCTTCCCTGCTCCTCCACCTGCAGCTGCTGGGTGACCTTGGGCCAGTCACACTTCTCTGAAGTCTCTCAGCCCCACTCACCTCACAGAGTGTTTGTTGTGGGGGAGGAAGGGAAAGGAGAATGTTAGCCACTTTGAGACTCCTTAGGGTAGTGATAAAGCGGGATATCAAATCCAAAACACAACTCCATCTCCAACGCCCTGCTGTAATGCAGGAACCACAGCTCCAGGATCCCAGCCAACCTCTGCTTAGAAACCTCCAAGGAAGGAGAGTCAACCACCATCCAAAGTGGAAATACTCAGTCTTCTCTGTCTCTCTCTCTCTCTCTCTCTCTCTCACACACACACCTGAATATTCTTCCCTGTTCCCAGGACTGTCGCAGCCACCAACATGAACGAAACCAGCAGCCGCTCCCATGCCGTTTTCACCATCGTGTTCACGCAGCGCCGCCACGACGAACTCACAGACCTCGACACAGAGAAGGTGAGGTGCCTGCAGCCTTGGGGGGCAGGAGGGAGCAGAGCCTTCAGGGCTATGGGCAAACTGCGCTCCTGCTACTCGCCTGTAGCAGACGGGCGGCCTACTCCTGTTCTTTCTTCTGCCACATTGACAGCTGTGCACTGCCTACAGCTTCATGCCCAGGACCCCATTTCTCTCAGCTCTGTGGCAGCCGTGTGGTGTAGAATCATAGAATCTTAGAGTTGGACGGGACCCCGAAGGTCCTGTAGTCCAACCCCCCCGTGGTGCAGAAATCTTAGCTAAAGCAGCCATCAGCCTCTACATTGGCTCCCAGTACGTTTCCGAGCACAATTCAAAGTGTTGGTGCTGACCTTGAAAGCCCCAAACGGCCTCCAAGGCCCAGGATACCTGAGGTCCAGTGCCGAGGGCCTTCTGGCGGTTCCCTCCCTGCAAGAAGTGAGGTTACAGGGAACCAGGCAGAGGGCCTTCTCGGTGGTGGCACCCGCCTTGTGGAACACCCTCCCATCAGATGTCAAGGAAATAAACAACTACCTGACTTTTTGAAGACATCTGAAGGCAGCCCTGTTTAGGGAAGTTTTTAATGTGTGACATTTTAATGTATTTTTAATCTTTGTTGGAAGCTGCCCAGAGTGGCTGGGAAAACCCAGCCAGATGGACGGGGTACAAATAAATTATTATTATTATTATTATTATTATTATTATTATTATTATTATCATCATCATCAAATGAGAGAGGGTCCACAACCTCCCGAGGGAGTCCACATCTATAAGGGAAGAAAATATGCCTGCTTCTCTGCCGTTGTCACCTCCTGTGATTCAGCATCTGGGACAGGAAGGGAGAAAGGGGGTCCTGATCCCAAGTACATACAGCGCCATGGAACAAGGGAGGAGAGCCTCTCCTTCTTCCTTCCTTCCTTCCTTCCTTCCTTCCTTCCTTCCTTCCTTTAATTCTTTAATTCTTTCCTTTTTTCCTTTTTTCCTTTTTTCCTTTTTTCCTTTTTTCCTTTTTTCCTTTTTTCCTTTTTTCCCTATCTGGGTCCTTTCTTTTCAGGTCAGCAAAATCAGCCTGGTGGACCTAGCAGGGAGCGAGCGGGCAGATTCGTCAGGAGCCAAGGGAACAAGGCTAAAGGTGAGCCTGGCAAGCCGATAAGCCGCCATCTTGGCAACCTACAGCGGTGGTTGCCAAAGTGGGTGGTTCCCCTCCCTGGGGTGGGCGGTGGGATTATGTCGGGGAGGGGGGGACGCTAAGAAGCGAGAGGCCCGTGACTACCAGACTTTGCAAAGCTGGCATCGCCAGGTCAGGTTTGTTGAATTAATGGAGCTAAGTTGTATTAACTGGGTTCTGAATATATGTGCAATTACCTGTTGCTGCTTTGCCTTCTGTAGGGTTATGATTTTCCTCAGTCGGTCATGCAAACCGCTGTTCTGAATTATGCTTTTTTCCCCAGGGGGCACTGGGGGCGGGTATATGGAACCAGGAGGGTAGTGGAGTTCCTAAAAGGTTTGGGAACTGCTGGGCTAGAGTAAGCCTCCCCTGACAATGGGGCGCATGTGTGCCTGCCATAGGAGGAGTGTGTGTGTGTGTGTGTGTGTGAGAGAGAAAGAGAGAGAGAGAGAGAGAAAGAGAAAGAAAGAAAGAGACAAGAAGACACAGGCAGGCAGGCAGAGAAGTTAATTCTTACAAGTTAGCTGTGATTCCTGCATTGCAGCTCTACAATTCTAAGATTCTGTAAATTATTTTCACCCACTTTTTCAGGAAGGCGCCAACATCAACAAATCTCTGACCACGCTGGGCAAAGTTATCTCCGCACTGGCAGAGATGGTGAGTGACCCTTTTGAGGGGGAGGGTCCTCCTTCTTCGGGGTTCCAGGCTTAACCCATTTTTAGTCTTATTTTTGTTTTAACTTCCAAAGGCTTTAATCATCGATGCAATGCTTTCCTCATTGCTTTTTTTTTTTGTAAACTGCCCTTTTTTTACAAAATCAAGCAGTGTGTTAAATTTTATGAAATAAATGAAAGCAATACCTGGAATGCATTTCTTTAAAAAACCAGAAGCTTGTAAATAACCACATATGAATCTGGATAATAATAACACCTATATAAGTGGGTGGCGCTGTGGGTTAAACCACAGAGCCTAGGACTTGCCAATCAGAAGGTCGGCGGTTCAAATCCCCGCGATGGGGTGAGCTCCCATTGCTCAGTCCCTGCTCCTGCCAACCCAGCAGTTCGAAAGCACGTCAAGGTGCAAGTAGATAAATAGGTACCACTCCAGCGGGAAGGTAAACGGCGTTTCTGTAAGCTGCTCTGGTTCGCCAGAAGCGGCTCAGTCCTGCTGGCCACATGACCCAGAAGCTGTACGCCGGCTCCAATGGCCAATAAAGTGAGATGAGCGCCGCAACCCCAGAGTCGGCCACGACTGGACCTAATGGTCAGGGGTCCCTTTACCTTTACTACCAGTATACTAGAGAAGCATCTATATGGAATTGTAGTCATTTGCGTAAAATTGCATAATTGTAGTCATTTGCATATAAAGTGTTATACTACACATTTTCCCTTTTTTATTTATTCCCCTTTTAAAGATTATTATTAATAATGATGCAAAATAAATAAAAACAGGGGGCAGGTGGCGTTAATGGATGGGGCGGAGGGCAAAGAGAGGAATCCTCCCCCCTTTTTTCACCTCCCTCCCTCCTTCTTGAACCCCCCCCCCAGCAAAACAACAAGAAAAAGAAGTCTGAGTTCATCCCCTATCGTGATTCGGTGCTCACCTGGTTGCTGAAAGAGAACTTGGGTGAGTTTTGGGGGTTGGGATGTGGGGCAAAGTGTGGGGAAGAGGCGGGAGGTGTAGGGAGATGGAAAGAAGCTAGAGGTGACTTTGGATGGATTTAACTTTTTAAATAAAAAAAACAGTCTCCCATCTGCGACCCTAGATTGGAGGAGGAAAAGGGTGCCTGGTTTTGGGAGCCTCTCTTGCCCGTGGTGGTGAAAAGGGGTTAGAGGGTTGGGGCTAGGATCTGGGAGAGACCAGGGTTCAAGTCCTCTCCCCACATGGCGGCCATGAAGCTCACTGAGGGTGACCTTGAGTTGCCACCTCTCAGCCTAGCCTACCTCGCAGGGCTGTTGTGGAGATTAAATGAGCAGGTGGGGAGAACCATGTGCAGGTCAAAATGAGTTCCTTGAAGGGAAAGGTGGTGTGTAAATGAGATAGAGAGATAGATATAAACTGGGTTGGGGGGACGCTGCTCCTGTAGGGTTGGAGATAACAAGTTTCCGTATTCTCTGCCAATTTTCCTGTGGATTTCTAAAACTGTAGATTTCCTAGGAGCCTTTGCATACGGTCTATTTGCTTTCTTGGCCTTTCACAAAGGGTGGGGGGATAAACTAGGAAGTAGAAGCACATCCAGTCCACCCTTCTCCCCTCCGTTTACCCTCTCTTCCCTCCCCTCCTTTTTTATTTCTCAGGGGGCAATTCCCGCACAGCCATGATTGCTGCCCTCAGCCCAGCTGACATCAACTATGAGGAGACACTGAGCACCCTCCGGTGAGCTGAAGAAGCAGATAAATTGGGGTGGGGGGGCGGGGAGCTCTTGTCCCATTCTGTTCCCACCGCCCACCTCCTTCCTGGTGTAGCCAGAGAGTTTCCCCTCCATTTGGGGGGCAAAGACCACAGCAGCCCAGATATGCCCTCGCTGTTTCTTTCTCTTGCACACTCGCCTTCCCATCAAAGAATCATAGAATTGTAGGGGGGGGGGAAGAGCTGTACACCACTTTGAACTCCTTGGAGAAAAAGGTGGGAGATAAATGCAAAAAATTAACAAACATCCCGACTTCCCCCCTCCCCATCCAGTTATGCCGACCGCACCAAGCAGATTCGCTGCAACGCCGTCATCAACGAAGATCCCAACGCCCGACTCATCCGGGAGCTCAAAGAGGAGGTGGCCAGGCTCCGAGACCTCCTCTCTGCCCAGGGGCTCTCGGCCACCACCTTTGCTGGTAAGGGGACAGGAGAGTGCCCCAGAGGAAGGGAGGGAAGGGGTGAAGTCTGAGTGCTGGGGATTTAGCTCCTGCCATATAGGGAAGGGACGTGGGTGGCGCTGTGGGTTAAACCACTGAGCCTAGGACTTGCCGATCAGAAGGTCGGCGGTTCAAATCGCCGCGATGGAGTGAGCTCCCGTTGATCGGTCCCTGCTCCTGCCCACCTAGCAGTTTGAAAGCACGTCAAAGTGCAAGTAGATAAATAGGTACCGCTCCGGCGGGAAGGTAAACGGCGTTTCCGTGCGCTGCTCTGGTTTGCCAGAAGCGGCTTAGTCCTGCTGGCCACATGACCCAGAAGCTGGACACCCGGCCAATAAAGCGAGATGAGCGCCGCAACCCCAGAGTCGGCCATGACTGGACCTAATGATCAGGGGTCCCTTTACCTATATAGGCAAGAAGCCAAGGCAAGTTCCCCAGTACTCTTCCATCAGGGTAGACGTTACACGAGGAAAGGGTGTGTGGGAGGGATGATGAAAAAGGAATGAGGCTGATGTTGCAGCTTGGGAACAGCTTACAAACTCCCAAGTCCTGCAGATGATTTCAGGTGACACACCTAGGATTTTGGGGTAGAGAAGCTACAAGCCACAGTGGCTTTGTTCTACCTCCACATTTGGAGGCAGCCATGCATCCCATTGCCAGATGCTGGAAACCCCGGGGGAGGGGGGGACTCTTCTGCCTGGATCCCATAATAGGCACCTGAGAGAACAGGATGCAGGACTAGATGGGGCCCCTTTCGGCCTGATCCAGCAGGCTCTTCATCTCTTAAGCAATTTCTGCTCATCCTTCTCTGACAGATTGAAATAATAGAGCGGCAGAGTTGGACGGGCCCCCCAAGGGTCATCCAGCCCAACCCCCTGCAGTGCTGCAATCACAGCTAAATCTGCCTTGTTTCCTTGGCGGGTGGAGGAAGGGGGCGCAATGGCTGGCTTCCTGTGTGCCTGATGGTGGTGTTTTTTCCACTCCGCAGGTGCCAAACCTGATGACCCGGGGGGCGGACTGGGCCTCCCCATCTCTCCCTTTGCCCCGAGTGAGGACTCCTCCCTCCTCCTGGAGCCCCTGCCCCTCAACGGGGAGTCTGAGTCGTACCCCGACATGGAGGAGGAGATGATTTGCACAGAAGAGGCCATGGAGAGGCTCCAGGTGAGATCGGGGGGTGGGCGCTTAACTCCAAACCACTTGGAAAGGGGGCTTGCGTCTAGCTAGCCTGCCCCAGGGAAAAGCCCCAGGCTTGGGAAAGCAGGGGAGGGGGCAGCGTGTCTTGAAGTGAGGTTACAGGGAACCAGGCAGAGGGCCTTCTTGGTGGTGGCACCTGCCCTGTGGAACGCCCTCCCAGCAGATGTCAAGGCAATAAACAACTATTTTACTTTTAAAAGACACCTGAAGGCGGCCCTGTTTAGGGAAGTTTTGAATGTCTGATGCTGTATTGTTTTTAATATTCGGTTGGAAGCCGCCCAGAGTGGCTGGGGAAACCCAGCCAGATGGGCGGGGTATAAATAAATTATTATTATTGTTATTATCATCATCATTATTATTATCATTGCTCTTCCTCCAACCCCCGACAGACACCCCCCCCCCCGTCAAGTGACCCAGTTGCCTCAACTGTTCCTCCCAAGGCTTTGTTTCCAGACCCTCAATTATCTTGGTCACCCTCTGTCATCTCACCAAAGGCTTGGGCTGGCTTTCTAGGTGGTCCTGAGCTGAGGGTCCTCATTCCCACTTGTGTCCCATCAGACTGGCACATCTTCAAGCCTTTAGCCATTTCCCCACATCCTGCCGTTTCAAGCTTCTCCAATTCAGCATCACTCGCGGCAGAAACTCTCTCTCGCTGCGGCCTGCTGCCTCGTCTTTTCTGCACCGCAGGCACTCGCTTATAACGGGCCGGAGGGAGTAGTTGGGCGGGGAATGGTGGTAAACAGAGCTGCTTTCCTCGCCTGTGCCCTGAGTTGCTTCCCTGTCCTCGTAGGAGACGGAAAAGATCATCGCGGAGCTCAACGAGACCTGGGAGGAAAAGCTGCGGAAAACAGAGGCCATCCGCATGGAGCGGTGAGTGGGATAAACCCCTCTGGCACGGGGGTGGGGTGGGTCTCCCTTGCAAATCCCCCACCCCCAAGCAAGAATGCTCGCTTGTATCCGAGCAGCGTGTCGTCTCTTTCCCTCAAGGAATGTGGGGGGTGCAAATATACTGGCTGGGGTGGGAAGGAGTTATAGTTCCAAACACCTGGAGGGCACCAGGTTGGCCAAGGCTGTTGTAGGCAGACAAGGTGGTGTTTAGCTGAGTTTTGTTTTATCATTGATTCGTTTTGTCGTGTTTACGCCCCTCCTTCCTTCTCCAAGGAGCACTAAGTGGCCTGGACTCGTAATCTGGGGAACCGGGTTCGCGTCCCCGCTCCTCCACCTGCAGCTGCTGGGTGACCTTGGGCCAGTCACACTTCTCTGAAGTCTCTCAGCCCCACTCACATCACAGAGTGTTTGCTGTGGGGCAGGAAGGGAAAGGAGAATGTTAGCCGCTTTGAGACTCCTTCGGGTAGTGATAAAGCGGGATATCAAGTCCAAACTCCTCCTCCTCCTCCTCCTCCTCTTCTTCTTCTTCTTCTTCTTCTTCTTCTTCTTCTTCTTCTTCTTCTTCTTCTTCTTCTTCTTCTTCTTCTTCTTCTTCTTCCCTTCTCCCCTTCCTTCTCATTTAATCCCCCAAATATCAACCCTGCAAGGAAGGTTAAGCTGAGAGAAAACAGTTACTGGCACCCAAAGTCACTATCCAGTGAGCTTCATGGCGAAGTCGGAGAATTTGAACCCTGGTTCTCTCCCAGGTCCTAGTCCGACAACGTCACCACTACACCGCCACAGACTCAGAGAGTAGACACATTGAAATCCATTGATACAACTTAGTCACATTGCTTGTTTTTAATGGGCCTACTCTGAGAACAAACTTGAGTTGAATACCACCCACAGATATTAGCATGAAATAATTCTTCAAGCCCTTTCTGGCTGTGAAAATGGAGAATGGAAGCACTTGAACGCCAGCGGATGAATCATGCAAAGCCAAAAAGTGACATGAGCCAAACTACCGAGATAGACTTCCTCTGGACCTGGAGGTTCTGAAAGGCTATAAGAGCCTGGTTGCTGGATCAGGCCAATGGCCCATGCACTCCAGCATCCTGTTCTCACAGTGGCCAAGCAGACGCCTGTGGGAAGCTCGGAGGCAGGATCCGAGCACAAGAGCAACTCTCCGTTCCTGCGGTTTCCAGGAACTGGTGTTCTGGAGCCATAGGCGCCAACTCCATGGGGCCTGAGGGGGCACGAGCCCCCTCAAAAATTCGTTTGGGGGGCTCTGCCCCCCCAATAATTTAAGAAAAACAAAGCCACTCCCGATCTAGAGAGGGGGTGGGGTTGCGGGCTCTCGACCCATCAACAATCTCGCGGGGCTGGCGTCAGCCCTGCGAGAAGCGGGGATTCCCCCTAGCTCATTAATATGCACCGCCCACGGCGGCAGCCAATTGGCTGCCGCAAAGGGCGGGCCCTCACAGGTTCACTTAAGGTCGGGGCAGCCCGGGGCTCGCCCCTTTCGTTCCCCCATCAGCAGTGGTTTGGAGGTCTTGGGCCCCCCCCAATATTTTTTATAAGTCGGTATGGGCCCCCGCCCCCCCAATATTTTTTATAAGTCGGCGCCCCTGTCTGGAGCATCGCTGCCTCCAGAGCCACCATGGCTAATAGCCCTCCTCCTCCATGAATTTGTTCCGTCCTCTTTTCAAGAGGTGGCCATCCCTGCCTCTTGTGGCAGGGAGTTCCAAAGTTCAACTACATGCTACGTGAAGGAGGATTTCTTTTCACGCGCCCTGAATCTTCCAACCTTTATTGGTTCATTCCTTTGATTCTCGCACACACACAGGGCAGCCATGCCCTTTTGAGAACTGCTGAAATGTTGAACCCGTCCCCATCTGAAACATGCCTGTCTGTCTCCCTTTTCTCCCTGCAGAGAGGCTCTCCTGGCAGAGATGGGCGTGGCTCTCCGGGAGGATGGGGGCACTGTGGGGGTCTTTTCCCCCAAGAAGGTAAGCATTGGTGTTGCAGTGACAGGCGTCCGTAGGCTTCACTGGGCACGGCTGGTGGGGTGAGGCCTACGTCTTGCTACAACCAGCAGAGGGGGCTCAGTCTTGCCCCATTTAAGCAAAAGCTTCCAAGGGTCTCCTGGGATGGAGCCGGGGTGGGGGGAGTCTTTTTCTATTGCCTGAGCCAGGGGTCAGCAAACTTTTTCAGCAGGGGGCCAGTCCACTGTCCCTCAGACCTTGTGGGGGGCCGGACTGGATTTTTTTTTTGGGGGGGGGGAATGAACGGATTCCTCTGCCCCACAAATACCCCAGAGGTGCATTTTAAACAAAAGCACACATTCTACTCGTGTAAAAACACACTGATTCCCGGACCGTCTGCGGGCCAGATTTAGAAGGCCATTGGGCCGGATCCGGCCCCCTGGCCTTAGTTTGCCTACCCATGGAATCTGAGCCTTTTTGAAACCATCTCAGGAGCAAACCCTCCACAAATCCTGAGCGGATTCCCTAAGGCGGTCGGATGGTGCCTCGTACGCCTCCTTCCAGCAGTTCCTGCAGCCACACTTGTGCCCAGTGTCTTTCCCTGCTTTCCTTTGGAGCCCCTCAATGGGGCCGAGAGTGGGGCCTTGTTGTTTGGACAGCCCTGGACCCCCATATACACTGCCCAGGCTTGCGCCCTGGGGAGGTCACTTGGGTGCTGCTAACGCAGCAAAAGCAACCTGGCAAGCAGCTGCCATGAGAACCCAGTCTCTGCAGCCACATCAGGCGCTGTGATTCTCCAACAGTTTGACTTCACCCCTGGAGGTGCACTCCATTGTGTCTCGAGACAGACGGGTGCCGTAATTTCAGAGATGGGGACAGCTGCGTATTCCTGCATTGGACCCTGTCCAATTTTATGCTTCTGTGAAATCAGCCTGTGGGAGGGTTTGCTGACCAGCTTAGTATCTTGCGTGTGTGTGTGTGTGTGTGTGTGTGTGTGTGTGTGTGTGTGTTTGCAAGCTATGGCCACAGGGTGGTGCCAGTTTCTCCCAGCTGATACATTTGCAGCAGGCAGTGGTTTTTAAAAGCCACAGGTGTGAAAATGCAGCCTTTTGTTCTGGCCACAAGGGGGCAGCAGACCACCTTCTTTCTCTCTCCTGGACTCCTCCTGACATAAGAGCCCGGCTGGATCAGGCCCACGGGGGCCCGTCCAGTCCAGCATCCTGTCCTCACAGTGGCCAACCAGATGCCCCAATGGGGACCCCGCAAGCAGGATCCGAGCACAAGAGAACTCTTCCCTCCTGCAACTGGAGTTCAGAAGCATTGCTCCCGGTCCTGAATGACTCCCTGGTCCTGAATGGGGCAACTGTGCCCCTGAAGGACCAGGTGCACAGCCTGGGAGTCATTCTGGACTCACTGCTGTCCATGGAGGCGCAGGTCAGTTCTGTGTCCAGGGCGGCTGTCTACCAGCTCCATCTGGTATGCAGGATGAGACCCTCCCTGCCCCTGGACTGTCTGGCCAGAGTGGTGCATGCTCTGGTTATCTCCCGCTTGGACTACTGCAATGCGCTCTACGTGGGACTACCTTTGAAGATGTCTCGGAAACCTGCATTGGCTCCCAGGACGTTTCCGAGCACAATTCAAAGTGTTGGTGTTGACCTTGAAAGCCCTAAATGGCCTCAAAGGCCCAGTAAACCTGAAGGAGCATCTCCACCCCCTTTATTCAGCCTGGACACTGAGGTCCAGCTCCGAGGGCCTTCTGGCGGTTCCCTCCCTGCGAGAAGCCAAGTTACAGGGAACCAGGCAGAGGGCCTTCTCGGTAGTGGCGCTCTCCCTGTGGAACACCCTCCCATCAGATGTCAAGGAAATAAGCAGCTATCTTATTTTTAAAAGTCATTTGAAGGCAGCCCTGTTTAGGGATGTTTTAAATATTTAATGCTGTATTGTTTTTAACACTCGATTGGGAGCCGCCCAGAGTGGCTGGGGAAACTCAGCCAGATGGGCGCGGTATAAATAAATTATTATTATTATTATTATTATTATTGCTTCCTCTGACTATTGGGCATTGAAACACGTCGCAGAGTGTGTTCAGAGTGGCCCATACAGATGGAAACACTGAAGAGACACAAATATATCTTTGCAAGGTTTAATAACAACTTCCCAAACATACATCTTACATAGTGTCTACAATCGTCGCCCGTCTATCCACCAGGGCATAGTAAGGTACATACTGCCCATCATATTCACAATTGCTGACACAGCTAACTACAGTGACTTATCAGCACCTGCTACAACAGCTGTAAAAACTAGGTCAGGATAATGCACCCTGGCTTTTAAAGTGGTACACATCCTGTGAAACAATAATGAACCCTAACATTTAAACAGACTATTCAGCACTGACTGTGGAGGGCAGGGCGTATGGCCGTGTGAAGGAGGGCTTGATCTCTGCCTGCCTCTTGTCTTAACGCAGACTCCGCACCTGGTAAACCTGAACGAGGATCCGCTGATGTCGGAGTGCCTCCTCTATCACATCAAGGACGGCGTCACCCGGTGAGGCCCTTGGAGCTGGGTTTGCGGGATGGAGAGGCGAAAGGGGTCCTTCTGAGCTGATCCTTATTCATATTACTAATTAATCAAAGTTGTATTCGTACAAACAGCCCAGGGCAGCTCGCAACAAAAACCATCTCTGTCTCTTGCTCTCTCTCTTTCTCCCTCTCTCCGGGGACCTCCCCCTGCAGAGTTGGCCAGCAGAACGTGGACATCAAACTGACGGGGCAGTTCATCAGAGAGCAGCATTGTGTCTTCTGCAGCGTCACCAACGAGTCTGGAGAAGGTGAGCCGGGTGGCTTAAGGAGCACAGGCACCTTTGAGAACTTGGAGGGTCGCCTCCCTTTGGGGTCCCGAGTTCCTTTTCTGTAATAACTCCTCTTCCTCCTCTCCCATCTCTTTTGTGCTTGCGTGGAGCAGGGGGGCCTCGCCGTGGGGCCACATGACAACAGGTACTGGGGTGTCTGTGGGTCCTGGCAGGGGTGCGGGGAGGTGTCAGTGTGTGGGTCCGCTGACCCGGAGGCCTGAGCTGTGGGCCCCCGTCTCCTGCCTCCCACCCTCTCAGTCTCTCGTGCTGTATGTCAGTGATTCCCAAAGTAGAAGGACTTAATGGTGGGAAGCAGAAATGGTGGGCAAGAAAGTGGCGCGGGGGGTGGGGGCACTGGAGGTGTAAATGGCTACCAGACTTGGAGAAGCCAGTATCCCTGGGCCACGTTCACCAGTTTGGCGAGATTAGGAAACCAAATAAGAGAAAGAAAGTAAGTAAAAGCTTCCGGACAAGTAAGAGCTGTTTGGCTGTGGAAGAGACTCCCTTGGGAAGTTGTGGACTCTCATTCCTTGGAGGTTTCTGAGCAGAGGTTAAGCAATCTATCTCAGATGCTTTAGTTGAGATCCCTGCATTTCAGGAGAAAGGATTAGATGATTCTATGTAGTAGTTTTATAGAATCATCTTCACTATTATAAATTGTGAAATGCGTAGGCCAACCTTCAGCCAATGACCACAGGGCAGTTAACAATACGAAATGAGAACACAGAATGATAATCATGGATTTGTAGAGTTAGCAGGGACCCGCAGGGATCTAGCCCAGCCCCATGCAGTGCAGGAATCCCAGCTGACAGCCCGACATCATCTGCTCAAAAACCTCCCAGAGGAGGAAACCAATACCACTGCCTCTTATACTGTCAGAAAATTCCTCCCAATTGGCTTTTGAATATGTGTGCTTTCGATTGACATGCTTTCAAATTTTACCTTCCTTAGTGGGTCATGCAAACCGCTCTTCTGAGCAACGCTTATTTTATAGGGTAGGGGCCCCTGGGGGTGAGTTATAGAATCAGGGAGGCCATTGGAATAGGTGCTCCTGGTTTTTTCCATCTCGCATCCCAGTGGGGTCTTTTCCCCCTAGCAAAGCAACCCCAGAAGGCCTGGGGACTTGGCGGGGGGGGGGGGGTAGAGAGGGTGCTAGCTGCTTGCTTCCTTACCACCACCCAGCCCACCCTTTCGGGGAAAGTGTGCCCTGATCTCTGCCCCCCCCCCCTCTTTCAGTGGTCGTCACCCTGGAGCCGCACGAAGGTGCTGAGACCTACGTCAACGGGAAGCAGGTGCTGGAGCCACTGGTGCTGAGATCAGGTCAGCTTTTCCAGAGTGGTGCAGTGAGCAATTGGTTCGATTTACCAGTTGCATTATTGGAATTCTGTGCAGCTTCCCAATCAAACGAACCCCAAAGCGGCTTGCAAACAATAAATGACAACAATGGAACAGTATAAATCACGCAATGCAATTAATGAATCATCAGTCAAACCATTGCGATCTATAAAACACTGTTTGCAAACTGGCAGCTAAAAAATAAGCTGAACGTACCAATTAAGGCATAAGTCATATTAGATGGTTCACAAATCAAAAAGGCATTTATAATGTATAAAACAGTATTTACAAGATGACAACTAAAAATAAGCTAGACACACACACATCTCATTCTTGCAATGACTAATAATATTTCACTCTGTTCATTAAAATGCACCTAAACATCCATCAAAGGGGACGTGGGTGGCGCTGTGGGTTAAACCACGGAGCCTAGGACTTGCCGATCAGAAGGTCGACAGTTCGAATCCCTGCGACAGGGTGAGCTCCCGTTGCTCGGTCCCTGCTCCTGCCAACCTAGCAGTTCAAAAGCACGTCAAAGTGCAAGTAGATAAATAGGTACCACTCTGGCGGGAAGGTAAACGGCATTTCCATATGCTGCTCTGGTTCGCCAGAAGCGGCTTAGTCATGCTGGCCACATGACCTGGAAGCTGTACGCCGGCTCCCTTGGCCAATAAAGCGAGATGAGCGCCGCAACCCCAGAGTCGGCCACGACTGGACCTAATGGTCAGGGGTCCCTTTAACTTTACCTTTAAACATCCATCAAATGGGAGGATCCTGATCTAAACAGAGCAGAACTGTGCCTCCGTTCCCGCAAGATTCTCCTTGGGCCTATCTGTGTGTGTGACGTGTTTGTGCAGGAAAAACATGCCCAAAAGCCAGAGGTGGTGCAGCACTTATTAAAGTGTTGGGTTACAAGGACCCAAGAGAGACCAGGGTTCAAATCTCCCCACTTGGCCATGAAGCTCACCTTGGGGGCCTGTCGCTCGCTCTCAGTTTAACCTACCTTGCAGGGTTATTTGGGGACGGGGGTTAAATGGGGAGGTGGGGAGAACCACGTTAGCTACCTGGAGAAAAAAGGCAGAACATACAGGCCATAATGAGCAATGTCTGCCACACATAGGCATGGGCTAGTTTCTGTGGGTACCGCCATAAACCCCGTCCACACACCCTGAAATATGGATGCCTTCAGAGCAATAATTGTTCCTCCGCCCCCAGAAGGTCCAGCGCCGAGGGCCTTCTGGCGGTTCCCTCGCTGCGAGAAGCCAAGTTACAGGGAACCAGGCAGAGGGCCTTCTCGGTGGTGGCGCCCGCCCTATGGAACGCCCTCCCACCAGATGTCAAAGAGAAAAATAACTACCAAACTTTTAGAAGACATCTAAAGGCAGCCCTGTTTAGGGAAGCTTTTAATGTTTAATAGTTTATTGTATTTTAGTGTTTTGTTGGAAGCTGCCCGGAATGGCTGGTGAGGGCCAGCCAGATGGGTGGGGTATAAATAATAAATTATTATTATATTATTAGTATAAAGGGGGTGTGCGTGAGACCCAGGACAGGGCCTGCTCTGCAGTGGCCCCTAATAATTCTTTCTCCTTCGCTGACATGTCTCCTTCCCTCCTCCCATCTCCCTATCTAGGGAACCGCATCGTCATGGGCAAGAACCACGTTTTCCGCTTCAACCACCCAGAGCAGGCGCGGCTGGAACGGGAGCGCAACACCCCCGCGGAGAGCCAGGCCGAGCCAGTCGACTGGAACTTTGCCCAGCGGGAGCTGCTGGAGAAGCAAGGAATCGACATCAAGCTGGAGATGGAGAAGAGGTGGGCGAGTCTTGGCTAGTCAGTGGTATCATTTGCCGGAAGCTTGCACAGTGAAGGTGCCAGGCGCACCGCTATGGGGAGGGAGTTGCAGAGCTCAGGGGCCACCGCAGAGCAGGCCCTGTCCTGGGTCACACACACACCCTTTTGAGCTTCTGGGGGTGGAGGAACAACCAAGAGGGGACCCCCTCTGCCGATCTCAGCACCTCAGAAGGTCTGTAGGGAAGAGGGGGGCTGTTTCTTGTGACTTGTGGGGTGGGACCTCTCCTGTGTCTCTGTCACAATTTAGTGTTTCTGTCCTCTCCTTTTCCCCATCACCCTTTTTTTATAAAAAGGCTTCAGGACCTGGAGACGCAATATCGTCGTGAGAAGGAGGAGGCGGACTTGCTTCTGGAGCAGCAAAGACTGGTGTGTAGATGTGTACATGTCTCTGTTGCCCCATACCTCTCCAGTGTAGGGTGGGAGGAGCAGGCAGGGCAGGAGTGACCCACTTTACAGAGCAGCACCCGATAGGCTGCCCTCTTTGTTGCCATTCTGTTGGAGAGGGGGCGGTCCCGGGTGCAGAGAGTCTGCAGGCCAGAAGCAAACAGGCTGTTGGTCAGCCAGTTCCAGCTCTGCCTATAAATCTCAAAGCCAATATGGCTTCTGGGGCTGATTGCGGCCCCTATGCACCCACCACCCCCAGGTGCTTCTTTTTGCAACTCATCAATTTTTAAAAAGTTAAAAGGTAAAGGACCCCTGACAGTTAAGTCCAGTCGCAAACGACTCTGGGGTTGCAGCACTCATCTTGCTTTACTGACCAAGGGAGCCGACATTTGTCCGCACACAGTTTTTCCGGGTCATGTGGCCAGCAGGACTAAACCGCTTCTGGCGAAACCAGAGCGGTGCACGGGAATGCCGTTTACCTTCCCGCTGGAGCGGTACCTATTGATCTACTTGCACTTTGATATGCTTTCGAACTGCTAGGTTGGCAGGAGCAGGGACCGAGCAACGGGAGCTCATGGGGATTTGAACCCCTGACCTTCCGATCGGCAAGCCCTAGGCTCAGTGGTTTACAGCACAGCGCCTCCCACGTAGCTTTAAAAAGTTACTAACTTGTTAAATTTTAAAGGGTCACACAGCCCAAAAGGACAAAAGGGCAAAGACACAGCACAGCTGCAAAAGGCTGTGAAAGTAATATTAACTCATACAAAATATTCCCTTTACAAATAATAAAGGTTTCTAAAAACAAAAGAAACCATACTCTTCACCTGTGAGAAGCTTGAGAGCAAAGCTTCTATACTGTATTAAATGAGCTGAACATTTGTATATATACTAATAGCACTGAGTGACCGTGTGTCTCAGTGGGAAATGAAATCAAACACAAGCACACACAAACCTATTCTGTATGTGTGAGCGAGAGAGATTGGAGCTCTGCTCACCAAGGCAAAACCGTTTTGAGCATATAATGGCTGCACTGACTCTGACTCTACAGTCAGGGGAAGCAGTGCTACTGAATCCTATGCACAGGGGTGCCTCGCAAGACAGTTCAGAAACTTATGCTGGGGCAGATTTTGGCAGCCAGGTATAGCTTGAGCCTATATCGCCAATCCTGGTCCGACTGCACTGGCTGACAATTAGTTTCTGGATCCAATTCAAAGTGCTGGCTTTGACCTATAAAACTTCAAACAGCTGAGGACCCCAATACAGTGGGCTACGTTACCTTCGGGTAACGTAACTTTCGGGTTGCGAACGCAGCAAACTCGGAAGTGTATACTTCCGGGTTTTGCCGCGCATGCATGCACAGAAGCGCTTTGCACATGCGCAGAAGCAGCGCCTCTAGATGCAGACTTTTTGGGGTACGTACGGACCCCAAGAACGAATTTAAGTTCATATCCAGAGGGTCCACTGTACAGCCTCTCCCCCTAGGAACCAACCCAAACCCCGAAATCTTCATCCGAGGCCTGTCTTCATGGGCCTCTTCCACAAATGTCCAGAGGACAGCAACACGAGGAAGGGGCCATTCTGTTGTGGCTCCCTGCTTGTGGCGAAAATGTTCCTCTTCAACCAAGCCTTTGGCTGTTAATCTATAGTCTTTTAAAGCAGTGGAGATATTCTCCCACCCACTTCTCTTTTATTACTATTGCATTATGTGTCTTATGCCATGGCCTGTCGATTAAGGCGGTATATAAAGGAGAGATGAGACTATCTTTTCAAGAAGGGCAGTTTGCTAAACCCTTGAATACTAAACCATTAAGATCGGAGTACTTCTGGGATATGTCCAGTACAGTCCCCACTGCCCCCTGCAGAAACTCAGCTGTGCCCCCCCCTCCTTCCGTCTCCCCAGTACGCAGACTCTGACAGCGGGGACGACTCGGACAAGCGCTCCTGCGAGGAGAGCTGGCGCCTGATCTCATCTCTGCGCGAGAAGCTCCCGGCCACCAAGGTCCAGACCATCGTGCGCCGCTGTGGCCTGCCCAGCTCAGGCAAGAAGCGGGAGCCGCTCCGCGTCTACCAGATCCCTCAGCGGCGGCGGGCGGCAAAGGACCCCCGCTGGCTGACCCTGGCCGACCTCAAGATGCAGGCGGTCAAGGAGATCTGCTACGAGGTGGCCCTCAACGACTTCCGCCACTCGCGCCAGGAGATCGAGGCCCTGAGCATCGTCAAGATGAAGGAGCTGTGCCGCCTGTACGGAAAGCGCGACTCCAACGAGCGCGACAGCTGGCGCGCCGTGGCCCGCGACGTCTGGGACACGGTGGGCGTGGGCGAGGCTGACAGCACGGCAGGGGGCGGAGGAGGAGGGGGCTCCTCGGAGGTCCGCACGGGAGGAACCCCCGGCGCGGATGTGGACGACCTCCGGGCCCACATCGACAAGCTGACTGACATTCTGCAGGAGGTGAAGATCCAGAACAACATGAAAGACGAGGAGATCCGGGCGCTGAGGGACCGTGTGGTCAAGATGGAGCGTGTCATCCCCATCTCGGCCCAGGTGAGCTGGGGGGCCTGCAAGGGGGAGGGCAGTGATGGTAAGGTGAGGAATGGTGTTGCAGAGAAACAGTCGTTTTGTTTTTTTTTTGCCCACACAAACCAGAATAGGAATCTGGCCTCAGACTTACGGCAGAAATTTTAGCGGCTTCCTAAAAACACCCTCCATTGTTCTGCCCGGACACTGAGGTCCAGTGCCAAAGGCCTTCTGGTGATTCCCGAGAGGCAGTGTGGTGTAGTGGTTAAGAGCAGTGGACTTGTAATCTGGTGAACCGGGTTCGATTCCCCGCTCCTTCACATGCAGCTGCTGGGTGACCTTGGGCTAGTCACACTTCTCTCAGCCCAACTCACCCCACAGAGTGTTTGTAGTGGGGAATGTTAGCCGCTTTGAGACTCCTTAGGGTAGTCATAAAACAGGATATCAAGTCCAAACTACTCTATCAAGTCCAAACTACTCTTCCCTCGCTGCGAGAAGCCAAGTTACAGTGAACCAGGCAGAGGGCCTTCTCGGTGGTGGCTCCCACCCTGTGGAACACCCCCCCACCAGATGTCAAAGAGAACAATAACTACCAGACTTTTAGAAGACATCTGAAGGCTTTCAGGGAAGCTTTTAATGTTTAATAGGTTATTGTATTTTAGTGTTCTGTTGGAAGCTGCCCAGAGTGGCTGGGGAAACCCAGCCAGATGGGCGGGGAATAAATTATTATTATATTATTATCATCATCAGGGGCCATGTGGCTCAGTGAGGCAATCCATCTGGCTGGGCAGCAGATGCCCAGAAGTTGGCAGCAGGGTGTCGGCACAGAGAGTCTCAGCTAAGGACAGCAATCATGGAATGATAGAGTTGGAAGGGACATATTAGTCCAATGTGGGTGGAGACAGTAACAATAATTAGAGAACCCCTTTTGGACTTTTTTGTGTGAAAAGGACAATGAATGAATGGAGAGGCATTTGGATCTGGAGATTAGGAAAACATCGCTTAACAGAAAGTAGAACAGTTGGATGCCACCCTAGAGTGAATGTTTTGAATTCTTCCTTCTATGTAATGGACAGGCAGAAAACCAGAAATTATTTTTACAGTGGTGCCCCGCAAGACGAAAGCCTCGCAAGACGGAAAACCCGCTAGACGAAAGAGTTTTCCGTTTTGGAGGTGCTTCGCAAAACGAATTTCCCTATGGGCTTGCTTCGCAAGACGAAAATGTCTTGCGAGTTCCTGCGGGGTTTTTTTTTCCTTGCCCCCCTTTTTCTAAGCCGCTAAGCCGCTTATCTGCTTATCCGCTAAGCCGATAAGCCGCTAAAAGCCGCTAATCCGCTAAGCCGTCAATGGGCTTGCTTTGCAAGACGAAAAAACCGCTAGACGAAGAGAATCGCGGAACGGATTATTTTTGTCTTGCGAGGCGCCACTGTATTTCTGTTTCCATTTGGATTAGTTTATTTCATTGCATTACAAAAAAGGCTGTCATGAAATCTGCCTCAGACCTTTGCGCTTCTTCTTCTTCTTCTCCCAGGAGGACGAAGACCTCGAGAACGAGTGGGGCTCGCTGCTCTTCTCCGAGGGGCTCACTCCGTCGGAGGAGGACCCCAAGGAGGACCGGGCGGGTGGCCAGGACTCCCCGACTCCCAGGGAGGCCGGGGAGGAGAGGAGAGGCCCCTCCCCGACCTGCTGCGACCGCGTCTCCCGCCTGATGGAGAAGGACCCGGCCTTCCGCCGCGGGCGCCTCCGCTGGCTGCGCCAGGAGCAGGCGCGGCTCCAGAGCCTGCAGCAGCAGCAGCTGGCCAAAGCCCTGCGCCGCACCCAGCCCCACGCCGCCCCAGGCAAATTCATCCCCCCCCAGGACTGCAAACTGCGGTTTCCCTTCAAGAGCAACCCCCAGCACCGCTACTCCTGGGCGCCCGGCTCCGCCTTCATGGTGGAGAGCCAGCCGGCCGCCGGCCAGGCGAAGGAGGAGAAGGGGGCCGAGTCCTGCCCCCCACGGCCCCCCAGCCCCCGCCCTGCCCGGAAGAGCAGCCCCGCGCCCCAGCAGAACAGGCGCTCTGCCCCGCCGCGCCGCAACTCCCTGGAAGGCGGGCAGGCGCGCGGGAGGCGGGGCCCCGCGCAGGAGCACTACCAGGCCCGCAAGCACAATTACTACCCCCGCCAGCACCAGCCCTACCCGCAGCACCGGCCCCCCAACGCCCCGGACGGAGGCCCCCCGCCCCGCATGCGCCGGCAGAGGTCAGCCCCCAACCTGCAGCAAGAACGTGAGAGCGCCGTGTGACCCGGGGCGATCTGGCGCTCCCTGGCCAGACGGAAGCAGGAATGGGGGCGCGCTGGGAGGGGGCAGCAGTAGCCTCAGATCCCGGACGGCTGCCCGCCTGCCATGGACGGACATGATTCTGAGCACAGAGCTTCCTTCTTGTGGGGCGAGGGAAACTTGGGCGATGGAGGGTGGGTGTTTTGAGCGCTGCTGCGGTTTCAGGAAGGGCCGAGTCGGATCAGCAGGGTCTTTTCTGGCGGGGAAAGCCAAAGAGGTCGTCGTAGGTGTTTTTTTTTGTAATAGGAATGGGTTTAGGAGGGGGAAAGGATGGGTTGCTGTTTGGTTTTAAGACTGCGCGATAGAGGAGGTTGTGGAGGGTTTGTGCAAGGAGGTCAGGAGAGTTTGGTGCAAGAGGCCTTCCGACCGTGGAAGGTGGTGGGCTTCCTCTTGAGCAGAGGTTGGGCGTCCACCTGTCAGGGATTCTTGGGCTGCGATTCCTGCATCTCAGGGGGTTGGTCTAGAGGACCCTTGGGGTTCCCTTACACCTCTACAAGTCTATAAGGAAAGAGTGGGTGGGTTTGTCCAGAGAAGGCCATGGTAAGAATGTGGGCCTGTGGGGCTGAGGGGCTTCCCCCGCACCCCAGTTGCCCCTCTCCCTAAAGTCAAAGCATGGGTGTCCTGCCTGCCTATTTTAGACAATTCCAAAGTGGGTCAGAGGCGCAGTTCAGCCCCCCTTGGCTTGCTGGTGGAGGGGCGGTTGCTGCCTTGGGACGCCCCCCACCCCCCACTTTGTGTGGCAGGGGGGCTGGAGCACATTGGTGGCCTTTTAACTGGTGCTGCCCTGCCCTCCCTACTCCAAGGAACAGCCTGTTTGTTGAAGGGGAACTTATGGGCAGAGGAAACCTCTCTGGGGCTATTGAGGGCTGCTGTCACACGCTTTGTCTTGGAGCAGCACTCTCTCTGCTTGTGGCTGGAATACTGCTGGGGGGGGGAGTTGAAGTCCACTTTGAAGGCCAAGGTTGTGGCCACTGAGGCGGCCTCCCCCCACCCACCCAAAAAAAATTTCCTGCCCTCTACAGAGAGGGCTGGAAGATCTCTTGTATTTTCCTCTGCTGTCCGATGCCACTCTCGTGCTGTCAATCTTTCTTCTATTAGTCCTGGGTTGTGTTGGGGGCTGGGATGAGGAAGCCCCTCTTCAGCTGCAATTCCCACATGACCCTTGGGGTCTCTTCCAGCTCTGGAATTCTATGCAACGGGGCTACTCCTACAACACCCAGTAGGGCAAGATGTCTAATTATTGTTCAGTGGGGCTTTCCCCCCCCTGGGGAGATGGGCGGAAGAGAGGCAAGCCTCCTATCTCTGTGGCTGCAATATCCTATTTTTAGCACACACACACACACCCTCCAAAAAAAACACTGAAGCTGATGGATGGGGCTCGGCTCCACCTGTTGGCTGCTACTGTCCCCTGACCCCAATGCTTTCTCGCTGCGGCCAAAGGCCTGCCCCCGACCAGCAATCCTGTGGAACCCCAAGAGCCTCATGGTGCACTCTCTTCCCCCACCCCCACAAGCTTTGCACGAGCACAGCGCGGGTCGGGCTAGATGACCTTTGGGGGTCCCTTCCAACTCTACAATTCTAGGGTTCCAAGTGGGTCTGTCCAGCCCTTCCAAAACTGCTTTTTGTGGTGTGTTCCCCGAGGGCTTTCTTGTGGGTTCCCCCCCCCCTTCGTGAGAGGGATTTGTGGGAAGTATGTATGGGGCAGGGGGTGCCTGTCTGTGTGTGTCCACGTGCGTGCGTGTGGGGGGCTGCTGCCCCTGGAAATGTGGCTGAAGACCCTCTACTGTTATCCTGTTCCAATAAAGGTGAGGGCAATCTGCCGCATCTCTCAACGGACTCTCCTCCCTTCCTTGCAAGCAAGCGGTGGCAGTTTGAGGGGTGATGTGGGTGTGGGGTGCTGGGCTGGCATGGGGGGTCTTTATCACCTCCTTTGAAATGGGGCACACCTGGCTTGACAGCTGCACATGTGAAAAGGAACGACCACAAGCTGAGCACGAGTCCACAGGGTGATGCAGCAGCAAAAAAGGCTAATACTATTCTCAGCTGCATCCTCAGAAGTCTAGTGTCCAGATCTAGGGAAGGAATAATCCCGCGCTATCCTGCCTTGGTCAGGCCACACCTGGAGTCCTGGGTCCGGTTCTGGGCACCCTAGTTCAAAGAGGACATTGACAAGCTGGAAGGTGTGCAGGAGGAGGCAACCAAGAGTGTGGAAACCAAGCCTGATGAGGAGCGGTTGAAGGAGAAGAGGAGAGATGAGAGCCAACATCAGATATCTTCAGGGCTGCCACGTGAAAGATGGAGATAGCATGTTTCCTGCTGCTCCAGAGGGTAGGACTCGAATCCAGGGCTTGATATTGCAAGGAAGGAATAACTGACTCACAAGGGCCGTTTGACTATGGGATGGACTCCCTTGGGATCACTGCAGGGCAGACCCTCCAAAGCCCCCCCCCCCCCATCAGAGAGGCTCCCATTTTCTGGCCTGCTCAGCAAAACCAGGATGCGAGTCTCCCCGCCTTCCCTCCCTGGTGACGCAAATCCCTGTTTCTCTTGGCCGCCGACCCCACAGGTCAAGCCCTCTCCTGTTTTCTGTTCCTCACGCCTTGCTGAGGACGCTGTTTCCCCTCCTGCCCCCCCCCCCCACCGCAAGCCTCTCGTCCAGACATGACACAGCTGGTGAATTGTGAAGCCGCCTCCTCCATTTGGGTGCCTCGCTTTTATTTCAACATGTTGGTGGCGTGGCCTGATCTCCTGCGCCTCCAAAATCTCCTGCCCCTTTTCGAGGTGCTGCACCCCAGACCCATTCCCCCGACGTCTCTCTCCACCTTCCAGGCCCAGCCAGCGGGGAATAAGAACAACCAGGGCTTGCAAAAAAAAGGCTGTCAGCATTCGCACTCGGAGGAAGCGTGGACGACCCTGGTGAGACAGGGCGCTCCTTCCGTCCGCAGCTATGGTGGATGGGTGGGCACAGATCCCATTCGTGGTGGGGAGGAAGAGAAGAGGATTCATTGCCCTACTGGTCAAGCTGTTGCCTTCCCCCAGGAGGTCAGGATCGCAGGAATGCCATGGTTAAGAGGCCTGGAAGAAGAGCAAAGAGAGGTGGAGATCAGGAATTTTCGCCTTGATCCCAGGGAGGAGCACAAATCCCATCAACCCCCAGAGGGCTGAGGTTCAAAACATCCTTTATTATTTATACAACATTATATATACCCCATTTACAACATTATTTATACCCCAGCCACTCTGGGCGGCTTCCAACACAATATTAAAATACAGTAATGTATCAAACATTAACTGCTTCCCTAAACAGTGCTCTCGGGAGATGGATAGTCTCTGCTCTCTAGTGGATGCTTTTGAGCAAAGCATGATGGGAATATCCCTCCACCACTGCTCACACCAGCCATTGGGAAGGATGGAGGAACTTGGCCTAACTCAGTCAATTGCAAATGTCCCCGTCCCCCCAACAGTAAGAGCCATTCAATAGCCTTCCTTGGGAGTTGTGAACTCTCCTCCTTTGGAGGTTTTTAAGCAGAGTTTGGATATGGCCATCAGGCATGGATTTGTCAGCTGGGATTCCTGCACTGCCAGGGGTTGGACTGGATATCCTCTTGGGGTCCGTTCCAACACTACGATTCTATTATTCTACCCTGAGGACCATTTGGAAAACTGCCGAGCATCTTAGCAGATTTCTCCCCCTGTGGCAGTCATGGCACTGTGCTGCATGCTAGATGCTGTACGGTTTTTGATTTTGCCTTTTCATCGCTTCTTGTATATTGCATTTTATTGTATAGCTGTTTGAATGCCATAATTGTAGTTCAATAGAATACAATATATAAGGAATAAAAGAAGCAACCTGGCTGCTGGGCAGGCCCAAAGGGGCCCATCCTAGTCCAGGATCCTGTCCTCACAGTGGCCAGCCAGTGCAATCCGGATCTGAGTGCGAGAGACGCCCCCCCCCCCCGTCTCATTCCCCAGAGAAGCTCTCACCGAGGACGTAAGCAGCCACCAGCTTCTGTGGGAGGGTGACGTGGAGGGCAGGGGGCACCAATGGGCTGGGCTGACCCTCCAGGGGCAGCATCAGGAAAACCAAGCAGGTGCTGGCCAGCGCCAGGTAGAGGACGAAGATCCGGGGAGGGATGGGCTCAGCGCGGCCTGGAAGGGAGGAGGGAAGTTTGCAAAACGGCGGAAAGAAGCAGAAAGGTCTGTGTCTCAGTTTGCAGCAGGGAGAAGGGTTGTCTCCAAATAGAACAGAGGGGAAAAGGAAGAGCCGTGCTCTCAGCTTGCGGCTGCCGATTCCTGTGTTGCCAGGAGCGGGGTTGGACTGGATGAACCCTGGGGTTCCCTCCCAGCTCTGAATGCAAATGCCGCTTCGGTGTATGGAGTTGGACCTCTCCGGGATGATGGGGAACTTTTGAGTGACTTTGACCTGAGCCAGGTGAGTGGGGTTTTGCTCTGCAGGCTGCCTGAACACCCCCTTTCATTTGGGGGAGCCACACATGCACCCTTGGTGGGTGGGAGCAGCGAGAGGGGGCTGCCAAGGGCTCCCCCCCTACCACTTTTAACTCAGCCTGTCGTTCAACCTCTGAGGAAAAAGTCTGCCCCTTTCTTTCCAAGATGCCATTGTGTTGTAATAAGTTCAAGTGTTGGACGAGACCAGGTTTCGAATCCTGCCACTTCACCTATCACTGCCTCAACTACCTCGCAGGGTTGCTGTGGGGATTAAGGAGGAGGAAAAGAGAACCACACGCGTCACCTTGAGCTCTTTGGAGAAAAAGGCGAGGCATGGAATGCAGTAAATAAATACAGATTCCTACCCCATCCTCATGGGCTCCCATCTGCCACCCCTACGGCCAGGCATGTTGAAAACTGGAGTCCTGCAACATCTGGGGGGCCAGAAGTGTCCCCACGCCGGTCTGCCCTCTGGCTAGCCTTCAGGGTTTCGTGTAAGCCCTACCTGGCGGCCTAAACCAGGACCTTCTGCCTTGCAGAGCAAATACTGCAGCCCCTTCCCACAGATAGCCTTTGACCTGCCTCTCTGGTGCTTCTGAAGCGGGACCCTCTTTCAGGTCACCTCAAGCCCCTCCAACCTCTGGCACCGAAATACCCAATCAACAGTGTTTCACATTTCTTATTTAATACGGGTGCCTGTGTATATAGCAGAATGTTACGCAGGCTGCATGTCTCAATGAGGCTGGCGAACTATAGACTCCCGGTCAGCAGCCTTGATATGTGTGGGGCAGCTTCAGGTGGGCATGGGGCAGTCCTGCCACAGCAGGGACTAGCCTCTTGGACCCTATTCTGCTCCCTCCCTGTGCTCACCCACAACTCACCCAGGCCTCGTGGAGAAACGGGTGCCCCATGTCGAACCACTGCCCGCTGCTGCCCTCTCCTCGCCGGGCCAGGCTGGTTGCTTCCTGGGCGCAGGGTCGTCGCTTGTTCTCCACCAGCAGGTGCTCCTGGGCAAGGGGTAGAAGGAGGTGTCTGTGGGCATCAATCCGTCCTCAGCTGTCCTCTAAGCCTGAAGTCCTCTCCCACTTATGGGAGAGTTCGTCATTGCCCAGGGTCGGCAGGGTGGGAAATGCACTCTGCGTATGCACAGAGGAGCAAAGGTTCTAGGCCCAGAGGGACCCCCAGCGGTGGAGGAAGAGTCCCAGGATGTAAGAGTCAGGAAGGCAAAAGTAGGGCATCAAAAGGGGGCGGGGGTTCCTGCGCAGTCTGCCATCCTCCGAGTGGGCACCTGGATGCCGAAAGGGAAGGAGATTGCAGCGCAACTGTGGAACACCCTTGCACCTTGAACGGTGGGCATCGCCAGGTGGCATGAGAACCCACCCTCCCTGGATGGTGGCATTAAAGGTAAAGGTAAAGGTACCCCTGCCCGTACGGGCCAGTCTTGACAGACTCTGGGGTTGTGCGCCCATCTCACTTAAGAGGCCAGGGGCCAGCGCTGTCTGGAGACACTTCCGGGTCACGTGGCCAGCGTGACATCGCTGCTCTGGCGAGCCAGAGCCGCACACGGAAACGCCGTTTACCTTCCCGCTGGTAAGCGGTCCCTATTTATCTACTTGCACCTGGAGGTGCTTTCGAACTGCTAGGTTGGCAGGCGCTGGGACCGAGCAGCGGGAGCGCACCCCGCCGCAGGGATTCGAACCGCCGACCTTTCGATCGGCAAGTCCTAGGCGCTGAGGCTTTAACCCACAGCGCCACCTGCGTCCCCTGGATGGTGGCATTGGGGTCCCTTAATTCTCCCTTGCTCCAATCACCCCGCTTCTTAATTCCCCGATACCCCCCCTCCGCCTGCTTCTCTCGGCTCCTGTGTACCCCCCTCCCCACAGAGGGATGCCCCCACCCTGAGGAGCAGCTGCAGCAGTCCCGCCCCAAAGGGGCGGGGGGGCTCTGCAGGGTCTGCAAATAATTATTATTATTATTATTATTATTTAGGGCTCCCAATCAAATATTAAAAACAAAATACAGCATCAAGCATTAAAAACTTCCCTAAATAGGGCTGCCTTCAGCTTTCTTCATCATCAAATTTATTATTTATACCCCGCCCATCTGGCTGAGTTTCCCCAGCCACTCTGGGCGGCTCCCAATCACGTGTTAAAAACAGTACAGCATTAAATATTAAAAACTTCCCTGAACAGGGCTGCCTTCAGATGTCTTTTAAAGATAGGATAGCTGCTTATTTCCTTGACATCTGGTGGGAGGGTGTTCTACAGGGCGGGCGCCACCACCGAGAAGGCCCTCTGCCTGGTTCCCTGCAACCTCACTTCTTGCAATGAGGGAACTGCCAGAAGGCCCTCGGAGCTGGACCTCAGTGTCCAGGCAGAACGATGAGGGTGGAGACGCTCCTTCAGGTCTACTGGGCCTTTGAGGCCGTTTAGGGCTTTCAAGGTCAGCACCAACACTTGGAATTGTGCTCGGAAACGTACTGGGAGCCAATGTAGGTCTTTCTGGACCAGTGGTATGTGGTTTCCCAGTCACCAGTCTGGCTGCTACATTCTGGATTAATTGCAGTTTCCAGGTCACCTTCCAAGGTAGCCCCACGTAGAGCGCATTGCAGTAGTCCAAGCGGGAGATAACCAGAGCATGCACCACTCTGGCCAGACAGTCTGCGGGCAGGGAGGGTCTCATCCTGCGTCCCAGATGGAGCTGGCAGACAGCCGCCTTGGACCCAGAACTGACCTGCGCCTCCATGGACAGCTGTGAGTCCAGAATGACTCCCAGGCTGCGCACCTGGTCCTTCAGGGGCACAGTTGCCCCATTCAGGACCAGGGAGTCATTCAGGACCGGGAGCAATGCTTCTGAACTCCAGTTGCAGGAGGGAAGAGTTCTCTTGTGCTCGGATCCTGCTTGCGGGGTCCCCATTGGGGCATCTGGTTGGCCACTGTGAAGACAGGATGCTGGACTGGACGGGCCCCCGTGGGCCTGATCCAGCTGGGCTCTTAGGAGGCCAGGAGAGAGAGAGGCGGCGGTGGTGGTGCTGCAAACCCCGCTCAGCTCCGGGACCATCCCAATTCCCCCCGCGCCCCCCCAGGGGCTGCCGCGGTCTCTGCCCCGAGGGGAATAATAATAATAATAATAATAATTTATTATTTGTACCCTGCCCATCTGGCTGGGTTTCCCCAGCCACTCTGGGCGGCTTCCAACAGAGATGAAAAATACACTAAAATGTCACATATTAAAAACTTCCCTGAACAGGGCTGCCTTCAGATGTTTTCTGAATGTCAGGTAGTTGTCCATCGCCTTGACATTCGATGGGAGGGCATTCCACAGGGCGGGCGCCACCACCGAGAAGGCCCTCTGCCTGGTTCCCTGCAACTTGGCCTCTCGCAGTGAGGGAACCGCCAGAAGGCCCTCGGCGCTGGACCTCAGTGTCCGGGCAGAACGGTGGGGGTGGAGACGCTCCTTCAGATATACTGGACCGAGGCCATTTAGGGCTTTCAAGGTCACCACCAACACTATGAATTGTGCTCGGAAACGTACTGGGAGCCAATGTAGGTCTTTCAAGACCGGTGTTATGTGGTCTCGGCGGCCGCCCCCAGTCACCAGTCTAGCTGCCGCATTCTGGATTAGTTGTAGTTTCCGAGTCACCTTCAAAGGTAGCCCCACGTAGAGCGCATTGCAGTAGTCCAAGCGGGAGATAACCAGAGCATGCACCACTCTGGCGAGACAGTCCACAGGCAGATAGGGTCTCATCCTGCGTACCAGATGGAGCTGGTAGACAGCCGCCCTGGACACAGAACTGACCTGCACCTCCATGGACAGCTGTGAGTCCAAAATGACTCCCAGGCTGCGCACCTGGTCCTTCAGGGGCACAGTTGCCCCATTCAGGACCAGGGAATTCTCCACACCTGCCCGCCTCCTGTCCCCCAAAAACAGCACTTCTGTCTTGTCAGGATTCAACCTCAATCTGTTAGCCGGGAAGCCCAGACAGGAGCTTTCCCAGCCCCTGGCTGGCTGCTGCGGAGGGGCAGAGGGGGCACTGGCCAAGCCCGCCCCCCATTTGCTTGGTGGGGGCCCCTCCACGTGACTCCCTCCCCCCCCCCCCGCAGCCGCCCCTCTCTCACCAGCTGCTGCTGCCTCCTCCTCCTCCTGTCCGTCCGCACTCCTGCCCCGCCCTCCCCTCTCCCGATTGGTCCAACTGCTTCCTATTCCAGCCCCCTGGTGGGCGGGGCTCTCCTTCCCGCTTTTCTATTGGTCAGGCGCCTCAGGGAAACCCCCGCCGGCGCCTCCTGCGTCTCCATTGATCGCCGCCGCCGCCGCCGCCTTCCTGTCGTGGCAACTAAGCCACGCCCGCCCGGCCCTGATTGGCGGGAGCTTCCTGTGACGCCACACACATCCCGCGGGCGGAGGTTCCCTCAGACGGGGGTCGCCCACCTGAAAGAGTCTTCGCGCGCCTCAATGGGGCGTAATTAATAATAGTAATTATTATTATTATTATTAATGATATTAAGACTCCATGATCATTATTAATAACGCAATAATAATAATAGTAAATCATCCTTTTGCACTTAAACTCTCCTCATTGGGTGTTTTTAAGCAGAAAATTTAAACCACCTGCCCGGGATTCTGCAGCGGCGATCCCTGCATCGCAAGGGGGTTGGATTGGATGACCCCTGGGGGTCCCTCATTCAACGCTGCTGTTCTAAGATCCTAGTATTCTACTCTTCTTGTTCCTAAATGAATTTAACTCCGAGCTAGATCATATTCTTATATTATCTGCTGTTTTAATTGACGAATGATAGAATTAAAAAAAAAAAAGATATCTTGGCGAAGGAAGATTAAATAACAATCTTATATTTTAAAAATGGAAGATGAATTAGTCACGAATGCACGTGTGAGCGGGCATCTTGTATGTCTCTCTCCTTTTGCAATTATACCACGAGTTCCACCCCCACCCCCCACCTAGGGCGCTCAAGGTCCTGCTGCGACGGACTCTAACCACTAGACCTCCACTGTCTCTTTCCGACTCCCAAAGAAACGCCCCTCGCAGCATCCTTCGGGGTCCCGCTGGCGCCAGGTGGGCTTCGCAGCTGGAGGAGGGGCGCGCCAGCCCCCCGGGCTCCCCTTCCCTCCTGGGGCTGCGGCTGGCAGCAGCTGGGGGTCGCGGTACCGCCGCCGCCGGGGGTCCGAAGCTGCCGCGCGATCTCGGGGGCGCCCTTCTCACGACGCGTGTCGTGTTGCCTTCCCCGCTCGGAGGCAGGAGATGGCTGGGACCCCCAGACGGGAGAGAAGGGCGCCCCTTCGGGATCTGCTTTGGGGGGGGGGCTTCCCAAAAGAGACCCCGCGTGGCCCCTGGGAGTTCAGGGGGGCACGGAGCCTTCCCCGCCCTGACGCGTGTCGTCTTCCCCGCTCGGAGGCAGGAGATCGTTGCTGAGACCCCCAGGCTGGAGGGAAGGGCGCCCCTTCGGGATCTGCTTTGGGGGGGGGGCTTCCCAAAGGAGACCCCCGGGAATCTTTTCCTCCGGAGCGCAGCGCGCTCTGCACATGCTCCTCGGCCCGGCCGTGGCTCTCCGCCCGCCCCCTCGGCCCCTCCCCGCCGCCTGGCTCCCCCCACCGGCTCCCCATAAGCAGGAGGCGGCGCTGCTGGGACGCCACTCCGTCCCCGTCTCGCCGCCCGCCCCGTCCAGCTCAGGGAAGCGCCCCGAAAGCGACGACGATGGCGCCCCACTTCTCCCTCCTGCCGTCCCTACTGCTCGCCCTCCTGCCGCTGGCCCGGGCCCAGGACCCCCCCGCCGGGAACAACACCAGGTACCTGCGCGCCCCCCCCCCGACCCGTCTCATCTGCCAGCCCCCCATCCCAAGAAATACCCCCAAGATCGGAGCTGGGGGGGTGACTCTGTGCCATAGATGCCCCCTTCCCTGTTCCACATCCTGGGGGTGCTTGCGGGGGGGGGATGCTGCTGCTGCGCCCCCCCCCCCAGTTTTGGGTCCGTCCGCGCCACATCTGGAAGGGTTTAAGCGAGACGCGGCTGGTCCGGCTGCCAGGAGCCGGGATGAGCCAAGCGGATTCCCGGAATTCTTGAACGGGGTGTCAAGAGAGCTACTGGGAACGGGGGGGGGGCTGGGGGGAAGGCGGCTCTGGGTCAGGGGCAGAGAGGCTGGGAGGAGGGGGCGCCCACAGTCCGGCCTGCCGCCCCTTCTTAGCCCCGGGCTGTCTAGGAAAGGGGGCAGGACGTCTGCTTGGCATGCAGAAGGGCGCCTCCGAGTAGGGCCCCGTCTGAAATCCTGGAGAGCCGCTGCTGCCAGCCTGAGCTGGATGGATGAAGGAATAAGTCAGCTTCTTTACGCCAGGGGGTCTTCAACTTCCAGACCCCTAGTGGAAGGGGTTCCCTCAGAAGAGGGTAGGCTCTCCTTCTCTGGAGGCTTCAAAGTGGAGTCGGGGATTATTCCTGCACTGCAGTGGGTTGGGCTGGATGACCTTTGGGGATCCCAGCCAACTCCTCGGTTCTGTGGGGCATGCCTTGTCCCCAGTGCCCTGTCTTCTCCTCTCTCACCGCTTCTCCCTCTCCCTTCCAGACCCATCTTCGTCTGCGGGGGCGACCACACTGGCGACAACGGCTACATCGCCAGCGAGGGCTTCCCCAGCCACTACCCTCCCAGCAAGACCTGCGTCTGGACCATCACGGTGACTCTCCCTGGGGGTGGGGGTCCTGGGCAGGGCGTGGGGGGGCACGCAGCTAGGTAGCCCCACTCCAGCTCCCACCAGTGGCTGACCATTCGCAATAGCTAGGTTGTCCAATGTCTCCCAGTGCGTTTCCTGGGGGGCAGGATTCGAACCCTGCTCCTATTGCGCTGAATTATGGCCTCGCAAGGGGGAACATCCTCCTTTTGCCTGCAGCTATTTCAGATTTTATTTTCCCCAAGTGTGGGTGCCTGTCTCCCTGATTCTCCCTCTGCCAGCCTACCCACCCCCTGGCATCTGACAGCCCCTTTGCCCCCCCATTCCCAGGTCCCAGAAGGGCAGGTGGTGATGCTCTCCTTCCGGGTCTTTGACATGGAGCCGGACCCCATCTGCCGCTACGACTACCTGGAGGTCTACAACGGGCACTCGGCCGTCGAGGGGCAGCGTCTGGGCCGCTTCTGCGGCACTTTCCGGCCGGGAGCGGTCCTCAGCACCAGCAACCGGATGATGCTGCGGATGGTGTCCGACGAGGGCACCGGAGGGAGGGGCTTCCTGGTGTGGTTCAGCGGGGGGCTCCCCCACGTCGACGGTAAGGGACCCCCCTTGCAGCGGCCGGTGGCATTGGGGCTGGCGGGAGTTATAGTTCCAAACTTCTGGCGGGTGCCAGCTTGGCCGAATCCTTCTGACTTACCCACAATTCCTCTGGCAAATTACCCAGGATCCTTTGGGCCCCTGTGCTGAGAACAAGGAGGATTCGGGGGCGGGAGCTTTGGGTGCCAATCTTGTTTCCCCAATCCAAACTAAGTTTGTATATTTAATAGTCAGGGAAACCAAGTCCTGAGATTGTGAGTCGCGCTGAGATCATGATGATGATGATCAGTTAAGGGAGTTGGGGACGTTTAGCCTGGGGAAGGAGAGGCCGGAAGGAGATACTAGAGCCATCTTTCAGAAATCTGAAGGTCTGCCCCATGGAAGATGCAGCAAGCTTGCTTTGTGCTGCTCCGGAGGGTGGGACTCGAACCCGTGGCTTCAAGTGACAAGAAGGGAGATTCCGACTCAACATCAGGAAGAACCTTCTAATGGCAAGAGCCATTTGTCAGTGGAACAAGGTGGGGAAATCTCCTTCCTTGGGGGTTTTTAAGCAGAGGTTGGGGGGGCCACCTGTCCTATATAATAATAATAATAATAATAAAATTTATTTATACCCCGCCCTCCCGAGCCAGAGCCAGGCTCAGAGCGGCTAACACCAATAAAATTACAGTAAAATCGTAATAGGAAAAACAACAACACCAATTTTAAATACAGGTTGAAATGCAATGTAAAATGCAGCCTCATTTTAAAAGTAGCCCATAGATCAATATATGATCTAGCTGAGATTCCTGCAGTGCAGCGGGTTGGACTAGATGACCCTTGAGTTCCTTTCCGACTCTACAGTTCTGTGATTCATTTGGGGCTTTTAAGCAGAGTTTAGATGGCCACCTGCCAGGGTTTTTTTAATCGAGATTCCTGCAGTGCAGGGGGGTCGGACTGGATGACCCTTCCAACTATGACTCATTATTTGCTAACTCCTTATTTTGGGACCGCAGATGACTTTTGAAATTAACGTTGCACAGAAACCCCCAAGAAGCAGCCAGCAATGGGATCCTAGGAGGACTGGATCTCAAAAACTAATTTAACAACTGTTAGGCTGACAAATACTTTGCAGGGGGCAGTGTTTTGGGACAGGAGCGTTTGCCAGCTGGAATGTTCGAAGCGTGAGAGGACTGCTGTGGAATCTCCCTGGATCACGGCAAGCATTTGACCTCTGACCTCCAGTAAAAGGGATCCGGCTGGCAGGGAGAGTTTTAGGCCGAACCAGCTGCTCATCTAGGAGCATAATGAGGGGGGGGGGGCTGGCGCTCTGCACCCTGGGGTGGCACAAGGAGAGGGGGGGTGGCAAGTCTCTCGCACCCCTTTTCCTCCCCCCCCCCGCCCCATCCCAATGCACAGGACCTTTTTCCAGGGCGCCCAAAGGGACGAGGAAAAGGGGGTGCCCATCATATAGACTCCTGGGGGTTCTGGGAGCCGTGGGACTATTGGGACGGTGAGTATGAGACCCCCGGTTCTTTCCCGCAGTGGCAGCTGCAGAGACCCCCTCCTGCCCTTCCAAGGAGGGCAAGACCTGGGCTTGGCTTGGCTTTTTGGGTGGTGGGCAGGGGGTGCTCTTTCTGCTTTTGGAAGCCCATAGTCAGGAGGGTTGTGGGGTCCTTTGCTCAAGGGGGACACCCCATCCAGGGTCCTCAGGAGGGGCTGGAAGTATGGGATGGAAGAGACGGACGTCCCTCCAAATAAAATTCTCATTCCCTCCCCGCCTTTCTCTGCCTGCTGGCCCGGGCGATGCCAGCCTCTTCCTCCCATTCCTGGTCCTTCTGCAACCAGTCATTAGTGCGGTCTCCCAAATTGCTGTTTTCGCCCTGCGGTTCTGCTCCCTTTGGGGGCCTCTCTCTCCGCCCCCCTGGACTGTTTGCAGAGCAAACAAGCATTTAGACCATAAGACGCCGGACCAGCTTTGATTGCACCCCCCCCCCCAGTAAAATAAAAACATCTCCCCCTCTTCCTTTCCTGAAACCCCCCATCCATCCCGTTGAGTCTTTGATCCCTGGCCCCTTCAAAGTCCTCTCTGGCTGCAGAACAGGCCTGGCTTCTGAATTGGGCTTAGTTAGGGGGCTCTTATGGGGGGCGGTGTAGAATATTGGCTGGCATGTGGCACGTGGGTAGAGGTTTGCGCCGGAATGGCCGGCCTGAGAGCCTGCAAGGGTTTTGCCTGCTTGCACATTGGCATGCGGGCACGAGCCCTCAAGGCAGCGACTGATTGGCACACTTGAGCCCCCTTCCTCTGTGGGTTCAAAAGGCTGGGTGTGGGCCCACCTTGTGCCCACGGCTTCCAGAGGCTCTGCACGTAGCGGGGGTGGCAAGGGGCCCCGTGGGGTCTCTGTGCACGCTTGCAGCGGATGACCCAAAACTTTTCCTGTGTGCCACCTCGAGAGACGAGGGCCACAATGGGTTTCTGAGCATCCCTGGCCTTGCCCATTCCGCTGACCCCCTTGGCGGCCCTGCCCCTCTTTCCCTCTTTGCAGAGCACCAGTTCTGTGGGGGGAAGCTGGAGAAACCCCAGGGCACCCTCAAGACCCCCAACTGGCCTGAGAGCGACTACCCGCCCGGCATCAGCTGCTCTTGGCACATCATTGCCCCAAAGGACAAGGTAAGGCTGCTCGCTTGTCCCCTTAGCCACATCGCAGGGGGTTGGGCTGGATGACCTTGGGGGGGCCCTTTCAGCTCGGCAGTTCTGTGATTCTTGCCAGCTTCCTCTGGCGGGGCCTCTCTTCCCAGGGTGGTGGGTGGGGTGGCACCCAGCAACCACCTCCGTTCTGTGCCCGCAAAGCTTATGAGTCAGGTCAGGCCCACCGGCGCAACCGGAACTCATTCTCTCTCCTTTCCCCCCTGGCTCAGGTGATTGTCTTGACCTTCGGGAAGTTTGATGTGGAGCCCGACACCTACTGTCGCTACGACTACGTGGCCGTTTTCAACGGCGGAGACCGAGACGACTCCAGGCGCATTGGCAAGTTCTGCGGGGACGAATCGCCCAGGTGAGGCTTTGCAGCGCACAGGTTCCCCTTTCTGTCGCGAATGGAGCATGTCGGAAGCCAGCTTAAGGGTGGTTGCAGTCCCCCGTTGCTTCAGCGTGCCTCCTCTTTGGGATGCTTCCTTGAAATATAGGATTGTAGGGTAGGGAGGGACGCCCGAGGGCCATCTAGCCCACCCCCTGCCATGCAGGAATCGCAGCAGAAGCATCCGCAACACGCCAGCCTCTGCTCAAACACCTCCAAGGAAGGGGAGTCTGTTTCACGCTTCATCTCAAGATCCCCTGAGCATTTCAACGACAAATGTATGTCCCTCGTCCTCTTGGGGCTCAGTATAACAACCCTGCAGAGGAGTCTGCCCCATGGGGGGATTTTTGCTCTCTTGACCCCCTGCCCTCGGTGACCCTTCCCCGTCGTTTCTGGAGAGTTTACACCAGGGGTCAGCAAACTTTTTCATCAGGGGGCTGCTCCACTGTCCCTCAGACCTTGTGGGGGGCCGGACTATATTTTGAAAAATATGAATACCCTGCAAGCCGGTCCCACAGCTGCACCACACACTGCAGCCCATTGTCTGAGGCCAGGTCAGTGGGCAGGCTGCGCATGCAGAGCACCAGGCAGGCGGTGTGCAGCTCAGCCTCCAGCTGCTCCAGCGCGGCTGCTGAGCATGCCACCAGCAGCAGTGCCAACCCGGGCACCAGGTGCGGGGCCGGCTGAAGCTCCATGACACACCCTGCATGGAGAGGGGTCCGCAGCATGTGGGGACTGGCCGAGCGGGCAGCAGGGTCCGTGGGCCAGATTTATGAGCCTGGGGGGCCGCATCCAGGGTGCCAACCCCTGGTTTACACCCACATATAAGGGCCTCCCACTGGCTCTCTCCCTTCCCCAGGTCATTCCCACGTCCTCTAAGACCAAGCATTCCCTTTCGCCTGCTTTGGCAAATAATCTCTCTCTCCCATCGCCTTTGGCCTCCCTGAACTGCCCCTGGCCTCACAGGGCCTCCTTCTACGACTCCTCCATTTAATTTCTTGGTCTATTTCATCGTATTCGTAAGAACATCAGCAGAGCCTGCCGCTTCAAGCCATCCCTCGCCCTCTCCTCCTCCTCTTCCGATAATTTGCCTCCTCCTCTTTTAAAGCCACCATCTCTGTGCTCATGCGTGGGGGGGGGGGAGATCCCTTCTGAACCGGCTTTCCCCTAAACAACCAGCCTCAAAGCTGCTCTGCCACCTGGGCAGCTCAATTAGTTAGCGGACAGGGGGGCTATGATGCCAAGGCCACAGGTTCGATCCCTGTATGCGGGTAGCGGAATATTTCTGCCTTGCAGCGGGTTGGGCTGGATGACCCTCGGGGTCCCTTCCAAGTCTACAATTCAAGGAATCCTGGTTCCTCCCAAATCCAAGCCCCTTGTCTTGACACACCATCCTCTCCTGCCCGCCTTGAGGCCACCAAGCTGCACCTGCCTGCCTGGTCCTCTGCGTGGAACCAGAAGCATCTCAGAGACAGAGGAGGTTTTTGCCATCGCAGCTGGCAACCTAAATGTGGCTTCCAGGACGTTAGATTAGGGCCAGGGAGGGACCTCTCTGCTCTTCTCATCCCCTTTCCACTCCCCACGGTCATCTAGCACCGTCTCCTCGAATGGCAATGAACTGCTGGTCCAGTTCGTCTCGGATCTCAGCGTGACGGCCGACGGTTTCTCGGCTTCCTACGTCTTCAAGAGCCCCGGCGAGACGGTGGACAAAGGCGTCTCTCAGCCCACGGGACGCGTCTTCCCGGGCTCCAAACCAGCCCAGCCGGGTAGGAAACCAGTGGTACCCAAGCCCAAGCCGGCACCGCGCCCCAGACCGACCGCCAGGCCCCGCCCCAGCCCCACACGGCCCACGGCACCACCTGCCACAGGTAAGAGGCATCTGTGGACGGGGGATCACTGCGGTGTGTGTCAGGACCTCAGAAGAGCCTTGCTGGATCCGGCCAGAGGTTCCTTTGGCCCACGGTAGCCAAATAACCCTCAGGACCTAGGGGTCAACCTAGACTGCCTCTGGAGGCTCCATAAGGACACTGGAAGAGCCTGGCTGCCAGATCATGCCCAAAGTGGCTCATCTAGTCCAGTGTCCTCACAGACGCTCCAGTGGGAAACCCACAAGCAGGATTGGACCACAAGGCCAATCCCCTCTAACCCAAAGCTTGGCAAACAATCCGTAGAAATTCCCCTTGAAATCCAGTTAAATAATATATGGACTGTGGCTCCGCCAGAACGCCTCCCTCGCCACAGAAGGCACCTCAGGGGTCGGCACTCATGATTCTGGGGGTGAGACTTCGCTCCAATTCTTTTCCTTTATAAATGAGGCAGAAACTTTTGTTCCAGCCCCAACACCAGAACCTCTGCAGGGAGGAGATAATGCATGAATAAATGCATTGCTTGTGTGCTGCAAACCCTCCCAGTGTCCCTATTTTCCAGGGACAGCCCCAGATTCACAGAAGCTGTCCCGGTTCCTGATTTGATCCCGGAATATTCCGATTTTCCTTGGATAAGCTGTCCCTATTTTACTAGGATCAATGTTGGAAGCTATGCGTACTTCAGGTGAAACTTAGTAAGAATGCAGTGCTGGGCAAGTTACTGTAGGAATATGTCGTTCTTGGATTTGCAGGGAAAGCAATAATTTTTTTTTGGGGGGGGAACCCCCTTCTACTCCATGGATTTGTCTTATCTTCTTTGGAAGCCACCCAAGATGGTCGCCATCCCTGCCTACTGTGGCAGGGAGTTCCGCAGTTTAGCTTTCTTTTATCGGTCCTGAATGTCCCAGCATTCCGTTGCATTGGATGTCCGCGATTTCCAGTGCTATGAGAGAGGGAGAAAACCTTTCCTCTCCACACTTTCTCCCTGCCAGGCATAATTTTTAGAAGTTTCTATCGTGTCGCCTCTTGTTCACATTTTCTCCAAGCTAAAAATCCCCATTGTACACAGTCTGCAGCAGGCCAGGCTCCCCTGGGGCTACCAGGCCTCTCTTCTGGGATGTGGTATTTGTAAAATAAATATAGTTTTATTGATTTCCAATATATAACAATTACCAAAAAAAAGAAGGAGAAGGATACAAAAACAAAATTCCCCTTTCTTCCCCTCCAGGACAGATCAATCTAGTTTAGTTTTCCAGAGTCCAATCTGAGGTTTTGGTAGTTGCCGTTCTTTAGACTTAAAGATAAAGGGTAAAGGGACCCCTGACCATTAGGTCCAGTCGTGGCCGACTCTGGGGTTGTGGCACTCATCTTGTTTTACTGGCCGAGGGAGCCAGCGTACAGCTTCTGGGTCATGTGGCCAGCATGACCAAGCCGCTTCTGGCGAACCAGAGCAGTGCACGGAAACACCGTTTCCCTTCCCGCCAGAGTGGTACCTATTTATCTACTTGCACTTTGACGTGCTTTCGAACTGCTAGGTTGGCAGGAGCAGGGACCGAGCAACGGGAGCTCACTCCATCGCGGGGATTCGAACCGCCGACCTTCTGATCAGCAAGTCCTAGGCGCCACCCACATCCCAACTCTTTAGACTTACCCATAAAGTATTTCCACAAAATTGTCCACATCCTTTATATTATTCAGTGCATAATGTGCATTCTGAATGGCCAAGCAGGAAGCAAGGTATGTTTCCAAAGCTGCCCTGCTGCAGGTAACGTTAAGGACGTGTTCCTGAGCATGTGCAGAGTGCTAGTTGGGGGGTTTGCCTCAATTCTACTCTTCCCCTCCATTTCTCCCCCCCCCCCCCCAGGTGAGATCACCTGCCCAGAGAAGTGCCGCCGGACAGGAACGCTCCAGGGGAACTTCTGCGCCAGCGATTTTGGTAAGCCCTTTAGGAAAGCGGGAGAGGGCATCGTAGAATCATGATGAAACGGGACCCCCAAAGGTCATCTAGTCCAACCCCCATTTGAACAGGTGCGGGGGGGGCAAGTGGGGAAATGTGCACACCCTCGTTCTGCCAGCTCCTGGAAATGAAACTGGGCAGCTCTAGGGGGGGAGGGGCAGAAGAAAAATGGCTGGGAGTGAGCTGTCAATCAGAATGAGCCCCAAATGTCTCTGGAGACCCCATAGCCTCTTAGATCAGTGGTCCTGCCCCCTGGGGGGCGGTGGAATTACATAGGGGGTGCGAAGAGGCAAGCGGGCAGCAGGGGGGCACTTGAGGTGCCAATGACTATCAAGTTTTGGTCATCCGTTTTGCGGAGTTAATTAGTTTTAACTGGGTTTTGAACGCGTGTGTGATTAATTGCAAGCGTTCTGATAAGTGTCTGATGCTGCAAACTGCTGTTCTGAATAATGCCTTTTATAGCATTTTGGGTAGGGGGCAATGGGAACGAGATCTTGGAACCCAGGGGGTGGGGGTCCTCCAAGAATGTTTGGGAACCCCCGGCTGCCCTGGCTCAAACCTGGGAGGGGTCCTCCTCCGTTCTGGCAGCCCCTCACCCTCCAACGCCGCTTTTGCAGTGGTCTCTGGGACAGTGAAGACGGCCGTGCGAGGGGCAGGGAACAAGGTCACCATCACCGTCGCCCTCGCAAATACATACAAGGCAGGAGCCCTGAGCCTCCCCGCCGAGGGCAGCGCAGCCACTCTTCGCTTCGAGGCCCCCTGCCGGCAGTGCCCCATCCTCAAGAAAGGTGAGAGACCCCCACACCCGCCCCTCACATGTCCTTTCACCCCCCACACCAGCTCCTTTCGCTGCACAAACTGTGCAGAAAAGCAGGGGGGCAGGAGAGGTCCTTGAGATCGTACAATTGTAGGGTGGGACCCTGAGGGTCATCCAGTCCAACCCCCTGCTATGTCTGCAGGAATCACTGCTAGAGGAGGCCTGGCAGATGCCCACCCAACCGCTGCTTAAAAGCCTCCGAGGAAGGAGAAGCCACCACCTTGCGAGGGCGTTCTAACCCCGTGTTCAGTGGGAATCTCCTTCCTTGCAATTTGGAGGTGTGGGTTCGAGTCTTACCCTGTGGGGCAGCAGGAAACGAGTGGGCTCCGTCTTCGACACGCGGCAGAGAAGTCCCTCTGCCATCAGTTCTGGGCCGACGCGAAGGGGCTCCCACCCAGCCGGCCAGCTGAGGCCCACCCTGCCTCCTCTCCCAGGGGCTACATGTATTATAGTCATACCTTGGGTTACAGACGCTTCAGGTTACGGACGCGCCAAAAACCAGAAGTACTGGAAGGGGTTACTTCCAGGTTTCGGCGCATGCGCAGAAGCACTAAATTGTGCTCTGCGCATGCGCAGAAGAGCCGAATCGCAACCCGCGCATGCGCAGACGCGGCGCTGCTTGTTGTGGACGCTGTGGGTTGCGAATGTGCCTCCCGCAAGGATCTCAACCCAAGTGTCCACTGTATTTGAAATATACTCAGAGTCGAGAGTGGATTTCATGCTCTTTATTCAGCTCATAGTGGTGAGGAGGAATGGAAGTTCCCCCAGAATGTCTGCTTTATATACATTATTTACACAATAAATGTGATTGGCTAATTCTGGGATTCTCCTGTAGGCCAATCAGGTTTCGGATTCCTTTCCACCTGGAGCTGGATTGGGTGGCTCCTGAGGACCAATCAGACTGCTGCATTCTGGGTCCTATTGTTCTAGGACCAATCAGACTGCTGCAATTTGGATCCTATTCAACTCAGTACATAACACTAATCCTTTTCCCCTTGCAGGTGCCAACTACGTCTTCATGGGCAAAGTCGGCGCGGACGGGAGCGGGCAGCTCCCCCCCAACAGCTTCGTGGTGCCCTTCCGCCAACCGCAGCACAAGATTCTCACCAACCTCGCCAAACGCCCCTGCACTGCCCCGCCAGCTGCCAGGAACAGGCCCTGAGCCTGCGCTGCCGCGTCTCCTTTACGGACAGAGCCGCCCCAGGGGTGCCCAGCGGTGCCCGCCTCCATATAGCCAATGAACGGGGGAGGGGGAGGGGAAATGTACCCACACACCGCCCTGCGCTTGTGTTTGGGGAGGTCTGAGTGTTAAACGCAAGTCTCTCTTAAAGGTATTTTTACATATCTGCTTCCGTATTTCTCCGTGTTGGAATGGCCTTGCGAACCCTTCATTCTCTTTGGTGCCAGGAACCCCTTGATGCCTGACACACACACACCCCCACCCAGGAGCTTGGGGGTCGCATACAAAGCACTCATAAACCCTCTGCCTTGGTCTGCGGGGCACGGTGGTGGCACAGCGACTTGGGAGCCCGCTCCTGCGGCGGGTGGATTCTCTGGCATGCTTGTGTTAGCAAGGGGTGGACAATTCATAAAATCGTAGGATGGTAGAATTGGGGCCCCAAGGGTCATCCAGTCCAGCCCGCTGTAATGCAGGAATGCAGCTATTAGTTGGGGGGTCAGACAGAGTAGGGAGGATGGCCAAGCTCTCAACTCTGTTAAAAAAAAGGTAAAGGGACCCCTGACCATTAGGTCCAGTCGTGACCGACTCTGGGGTTGCGGTGCTCATCTCGCTTTACTGGCCGAGGGAGCCGGCGTACAGCTTCCGGGTCATGTGGACAGCCGGACTAAGCCGCTTCTGGCGAACCAGAGCAGCGCACGGAAACGCTGTTCACCTTCCCGCCGGAGGGGTACCTCTTTATCTACTTGCACTTTGACATGCTTTCGAACTGCTGGGTTGGCAGGAGCAGGGACCGAGCAACGGGAGCTCACCACTGTGAAATAATAGCTCCAGGGGAAATGCATGAGGGAACCAGAAGAGCCAGGCTGCCCAAAGGGGGCCAAGCATCCTGTTTTCACAGGGGCCAACCAGATGCCCATCATGGGAAGCCTGCAACCAGGATTCGAACACAAGAGCCGCTCTCCCCACTCCTGCTGTTACCCGCTACTGGCATTCAGAAATATCTCTGCCTCTAACTGCGGAAACAGGGCTCAGCCATCTGGGCTAGAAGCCATTGTTAGCCTCCTCCTCCGTGAATTTGTCCAGTCCTCTGCCCTGTGTGAGGTGTGACAGATGCAAAGGTGCAAAGCCCTCAATGGTAGCCCCAAACTCCAATCTCTGGAGGGGGCAAAAGCTGCTCTTTGGGCAAGGAGAGACGGGGTAACAAGAAGCCCCACCACCTTGCAAACAGCAGCTGCTGGCGACTTCTGCTTTCCAGAGGAAAGAGCAGATTAAGTTTCCACCCACGCGGGCGCAAAGCAGGCCAAAGGGAAACCGCAAAGCTCTGCCACATCACTTGAGTTGCGAGGGCGGCCAAGTCCCCCTGGGAGGGGATCTGGGGGTGGGGAGGACAGCGGCAGAGATGGGGCGCAGGCAAAGGGGGAGAGAGCACCCTCGAGACGGGGTTTGGAGCCAGGACCCCAGGCCAGGCCTGTGCAAGACGTCTGCTCCTGGCTGCAAAAACCTCTTGGCCTGTCTCCAAGCCTTTTGCAGAGGAAGCAGGCCGCCTGGCTCCCAGCCGGCCTGCTCTGCGCCTTGCAAGTTGCAAGCGCTTCTGGGTTGCCGCTGCGAAATGAGGGGAAGGGGCGTAGCTCAGTGGGTAGAGCAGGTGGAGAGAGACTCCCTGTCTAAAAGGAACATCGCAGAGAGCTGCTGCTGCTGCCAGCTGGTGTGGGCAATACTGAGATGAATAGACCAATGGTCTGACTACAAAGCACCTTCTAAAACAGTTGCTCCTCCCATGGGGGAAGCATGAGGCAAGAATTTAGAGATTTTGGTGTTGGAGGAGACCAAAGGGTTTCCTGCAGTGCAGGAGTCACAGCGCCAGAACCCCTAACAAGTGGCCATTCGGCCTCTGCTTCAAGGCCACCAGGAAAGGCGAGTCCGCCATCTTTCCACTGTCAAATGGCTTCTAAAATTCTTCCTGATGTTTAGTCGGAATCTCCCTTCCTGCAGTGTGAAGCCGTGGCTTTGGGTCCTGCACTCAGGAGCAGCCGAAAGCAAGCCTGCTCCATCTTGGGATAGCCCTTCGGATATTCGAAGGTGGCTCTCATATCTCCTCCTCTTTTCCAGGCTAAACACACCCCAGTTCCCTGATCATCCTGGCGCCTTCCTCTGCACACTTTCCGGCTTGTCAATCTCCTCCTTAAACTGGGGTGCCCAGAACTGGATACAGGACTCCAAGAATAGTCTGACGGAGGCAGAATAGAGGGGTACTGCAACTTCTCTTCATCGGCCACTTCTGTTGATGCCGCCTAGAATAGCATTAGCTTTTTTTGCTGCTGCATCACAAAGCATGAATACCCACCCAGCGACCACCGTCGCCTCCCTGATCTCAAGGTCCTTCTCCCTCTCCTCATTTAGTCTCCACAACGACCCTGTGAGGCAGTGTGGTGGGCCTTCAAGGTCCTACCCAAAGAGCTTTGTGGAGAAGTTGAGGCGGGTGCGGAACCCTGACCTCTCTCCCAGGCCAATACTATGACCACAGCTCTAGCCCTACGCTATTCCTGTTCTGGGAAAGCTCAGTCGGGAAAGCACGAGATCCCTACTCTCAGGGTTGTGGGTTCGAGTCCCACATTGGGCCAAAGGGTCCTGCGTGGCAGGGGGTTGGACTAGATGACCCTCGAGGTCCCTTCCAACGGTACTTTAATTCTACCTGTTCTAATCTACTGGGACCACACACACCACCTTGATGAGGAGTCCTGGCTGCTCCTCTTCCTCCCCGCCCCATTCCATTGCCGCTTCCAGCTGTCCATCATCATCACCTGCCTTCCAATTTAGGTCTTCTCAGGTGGTGCCTATTTGCAAAGTGGGTCGTGGGCGCCACCTTGTGTCCGCAAGCGGGACTGCGGGGGGAAAGGGAGGTTTCGTTGCAGAGAAAGCGCCTGGTCTTCCCCTCTCGCCGCCCCCCCCCCCCCCGCGTCTCAGCGCCTGTCCCCGAGCGACCCCCAGGCCGGGCCCCGAGCCAGGCCTGGGAGGAGCAGGTGGCCCAGTCCGTCTGCAGGGTCGGGCCGTCCCTTCCTTGCGCCGGGACCCGAAGTCCTCCGTGGGAGATGTGCCTAAAAATAGCCAGGAGGTGATGGGCAGGAGAGACGCGGTGGGGCAGGCCAGGCTGATGGAGGAGGAATCTAGTCCAGCATCCAGTTCTCACAGTGAACGCTAGAAAGAAGTCTAGCGAGGGTAGAGATGATGATGATGATGATGATGATAATACTGTAATAATAATACCCCGCCCATCTGGGTGGCTTCCAGCAAAATATTACAATACAATAATTCATCAAATATGAAAAGCTTCCCTAAACAGGGCTGCCTTCAGATGTCTTCTAAAAGCCAGGTAGTTGTTCATTTCTTTGACATCTGGTGGGAGGGCGCCACCACCGAGAAGGCCCTCTGCCTGGTTCCACATAGAGACCTCACCTCCTCGTGGGATTGGCACCGCGATGCCCTTTCAAATGCCCGTCTAAGCCAGGGCCCGTCACCGTTGCACTTCAGGGCAGCCCACAAGCTCTGGAAGCACCCGGTCGGCCGCTATGAGAACCGGAGGATTCCCTAGATGACCCTGACTGCCCTTCTATGGGCCTGACCCAGCTGCTGGGGCTCTTCTTGCGCGTTTCCTTGGCTCATACTATCCATGGCGGTTCCTCGGTTGCCCGAGGGTGGCAAAGGCATCTGAGATAGGTGTAGCCGTGAGGTCCCCAGCGGAGGCACGAGGACGTGGGCCGGCTTGTTGACTCTGGGAAAGACCCCGCAGTAGCACCCATGTGCCCTGGTGCGAGAGGGCCCGAAGCTCTGGCACTGAACCCCACGAACAGAGGTGGGGAGAGCCTTCCCAAGACCGACCTGGGGGCGCTTCCACCCTGAGCGCACAGTCTCTGCCTGGCGGGGAGCGCGGCACCTCGCCCTCCGCCTCCTTCTCTTGGTCTGCACCAAAGATGCAGCTCAGGAGGAGGATGTGGGAAGGTCCTCCCCGCCCATGGCAAGTTCTGCCCTCTTCTTGCTGCTTGCCCCATTGAGGCTGCGGAGCCTCTCTCTTTTTTTTTCTTTTTTTTTCTAAATAATTTTTATTAACTGGCCAATCACATCAAATTAAATCACATCATATAAATTCCGAATTACAAAGCCAAATTTTTAAATTTTGTTGGGGGAACCCATACTTCAAGATCCAAAGGGGAATTCAGATCATCTTCTTATTACTGCGTTAATGTCCAAATCAGTCCCAATCAGTCCAAACAAAGTTCATAATTCTATCCAGTCTTATCTTGGTGTTTTTTTTTTTTTTTTATAATAATTTTTATTAATTTCCACACATATAATAAAGAGCAATGTAAAACAGTGTCACATCATACTCATCGGTTCTTACCCTTCTTTCTTTGACTTCCCCATACCTCCCCATCCCTGCATCCTTGTTTAATAATTCTTTAGCAACCCTTGAGTCCATTATCTTAATTCCCTTTCATAAAAATTTCTTAAGTTTTTTTTTTTGTTTACTGCTGCAATTCTTTACTTCTTACCCCCTGACATCCTAACATTCCTCAATTTTGCAATTATTTTTAAGATATATTTTGAAGTTCTTCCAGTCCTCTTCCAGTGCTCGCTTCGGCAGCACATATACAGTCTTATCTTGGTGTTGCCACATCATATCTTGTTCGTATAATTTCTCTTTTTCCTTTACGATCTCTTCTGTTAGTCTCCTTAAGCCGATAGCAAGTGTAATAATCCTGTGTGGATTTCCCGTTCCTTCACTAAGTCCAGATGGTTTCCATATATCTCCTTCGTAGATAACATCACTTTATCCATCGTAAATTTTGGCATTTGTCGCTCTTAAGTCCCACCGAGGAGTTGATTCACGGTATGTAAACAACTCTATTTCTCTCTTTCTCCTCCCAGACCCAAGAGCTCCCACAATGCCTCACAAAATGGCAAACGGCATTTTTTCCTGACTGCGTCACTCCAAAACTCTTAGCTTTCCAGCTTCATCTTGAAACATTGCTTTGGATCGAAAGTTTATCTCCACACAGCCTTAAATCCACAGCTTAAGTCCTTAATTTCTGACTCATTAGGGGAGGGGGATTCTTGTTAAATCACATAAAAAGGTAGAGGCAGGTTTTTTCCCCCCTCCCCCCTCAGTCATTACCGTATCTTGACGTTCTTCTCGTATTTTATTGTTATCTTGTTATCAGAGATCTCTTCTGTCAGCAGTATTTACTCCCCTTTTTCCTTGATGTATGTGCAATTAATCATGTCCAAATTATTTCTTTTAAAGATCATTGCAACCAGCGGCACGAATCGGGGACGGCGTCGAGGAGTGCCGAAAATCCCACAGGAGGGCTTTGGGCCTAGTGCCCCCACCCCCACAAATTCGGGGGTGGTATAGGGCACAGCAGGCAAGGGCCGTCCCCCCCATAATCCTGGGGGGGTTAAGGAGGCTAATTACCCCCATCATAGCCTCCAAATTACCTCGTGTGGGTCGGAGAGATGTTATTGTCAGCCATCTTCCGATACGCCACCTAGTGGCCCCGAGGCTGCGGAGCCTCTCACCCACGGAGCTCTCTGGGGCCTCCACGCTGCAGCCCTAACCCGACCCCACTTCCGCCCACCTTACTTGTGGCTCGGATATCCCTCCTTTCCCCCCCAAGCTCCAGGTGGCGACGTGCGTGGTTCTTCTCGCTCCCCATGCAACCCTCACAACAGCCCGGCGAGGCAGGTACGTGGGGCTGAGAGAAGGCAGGGGCCAAGAGCTGTAAAGATTCATAAACTGGCAATACAACTATAAAGGAAATGCGAATTAAATTTAAAATTATGAGGATTGCGGAGGGAGCTGGGGGAAGTCTAAAAGAATTTTGTATTATATTGAATATGAATGTGTTTATATAAATTTGTAAAAGAATTTTTTTTTCAAAAAAATAATTAAAAAAAAAAAAGAGAAGGCAGGGGCCGGCCCCCCCCCCAGGTCACACCCAGGGAGAGATGCGTGCCTTGAGCTCCTTGCGCGCAGGAGGCCAGGTTGGCTCGGGGCTGTTGTTCCTGCTGGGGATATTATAAAGGGATATTGGTGATTTCTTTTAAAAAGTTCCCCCTTCGGTGGACCTTGCAGAAGTTTCAAATCCAGGTTAGAATGAGAGAGTCGGAAGGGAGCAAAGGGTCATTTGGTCCAACCCTGCAATGCAGGGAAGCTTCACCCAATATGGGGCTGGAACCCACAAACCACAGTCTATTCTTATCCGTCAACCTCGCTCCAAACAGCTGCCCTGTCCTCCGCCACTTTGGGGCCTGGACTCGCCCCCCCCCCACCTCCCACCATTTGCTCCAACCACAGTCCGTGCCTTTTCTTCCTGGGTGGGCTGGCGGAGGACAAGCCGAGAGGGCGAGCGGGGCACCTGCCGCCTTGCGCCTCGCCTGCGCGGATGCGGGCCGGGGCGGGGCTTGGACCCGGGCCCGGGGCGGGCCGGAGATAAAAGCAGCGCCTTGGCCGCGCGCCCTCCTGCGGATCCCGGTAAGGGCGCCCGCGCCAGCCCACGAAGAGGGAGGCTTGGAAGAAGAGGCCGTACCTGCGCTCCCCACCCCCCCACCCCGGATGATTTTAGCAGGTATTTTTACGCAGGACATCGTTGCGCTCTAGAAGACGGAGGGGACGCCTGCCAAAGCGCCCCTTGCAAATGCATCTCTGCAGTCTCCGCAGATTTTAAGCCCACCCTCCGCAGTCATTCTGTGGGCTCCCCCTCCCAAGCACCCCCCCCACTCCACTGGGGCAGATGGCGGAGCGGAGGCAGGCTCTCCATGGCAACCGCTAAAGCAGCAGCCGTATCCTGGCCGCCCCCCTCGCCAGCCAAAGGCAGCAGCTCCGCCTTTGCAACCTGCGCTCTTTCTCTCCTCTTGCTCCCCGCACCCAGCGTCGCCCAGGGCGGCGGGGGTCTGGAGTGACAGCCCGGGAGGCGTGGGGTTGGGTGCTCAGCTGAGAGAACCCCCTTCTGCAGCGTCTCCTTCCGTGGCCAGAGAAGCCAGAGCACCGGGTAGCTGGGGCTGACTCCCCACTCCTGCCCCCTATAGCCGCAGCCAAGGGACAAGGTCAGCAGGTGCAGCCATGGGCAGGGGGGCCCAGGTGCCCCTTGCCTCGGGCAAGGGAGGGGGCCTGCTCCTGCGCTGGAGCGAAGTGCCCCCCAGCATGACGGAGAGCTTCATCCTGAGCGGCTACCGCTGCCCGGGCTACACCTTTGCCCAGTGCCTGGTCTCGGCCTTCCGGCCCACCAACGAGACGGGCAACTTCTGGACGCACTTCCTGGCCGTCTTTGTCTTCGCCTTCCACTTCCTGGAGCAGTTCTGGGGCGAGGGCCCCGTGGTGCCCAAAGGCCCACTGGACCCCTTCTACTACCCGCTCTGGAGCTACTTCCTGGGTGTCTGTGGCCTGCTGGTGGCGAGCAGCATGGCACACCTCTTCAACTCCATGTCGCTGGTCATTCGCGAGATCTGCTTCTACATCGACTATGGCACCATCAGCGCCTACACCGTGGGCTCCTCCTTGGCCTACTTCTACTACATCCACCCCAGGGGAGGCGGATCTCCACCACCACCGCCACCGTTACCGGGCACCGGCCACAACACCTCCTCTCTGAGCGCCTGGCCCAGCTGGGAGGGTGCTGGCTGGCTCTCTGCCCTGGCGGGCCAGGTGGGCACGTGGTTCGAGGCCCTCTACGTGCCCAGCGCTTGCCTGATTGCTCTCTTCTGCACCCTGGCCTGCTGCAGCACCCGCCACCAATGGCCACGCTACCGCTACCTCATCCGCACGCTGGTCTTCCTGCTGCCCTTTGGGGTGGTCTCCATCCCCGTCTTCCGCAAGCTGTGGTGGGGCGGGGACGGTGCCGCCGCCGCCGCCGGTGGGCACGGGACGGGCCGCTTCTTCCTGCGCCACTGCTTCTGGCTCCTGGCCTCCGGGATCTTCAACGTCAGCAAGATCCCTGAGCGCTTCAGCCCGGGGAAGTTCGACATCTGGGGCCACAGCCACCAGTGGTTCCACTGCTGCACCTTCATGAGCATACTGGACGAGCTGCACATGATCCGAGGGGAGATCCGTGAGCTGGGCGCCGGGCTGCCCCGGGCTCCCACTTTCCTCTCCACCTTTGGCGTGATGCTGCTGCTGCTGACTCTGCTTGCCAGCATCGTGGGCTGGTTTGGGCTCAGAGCTTATGCCAGCCACCAGCGGAGCATGGCCAGGAAAGGAGACTGAGGCGCACCGGCTCATTTGCAGGGCTTCTGGGCGAGGCGCAAGGGATGCCACGCACTGCTGAAAACTGGAAGACACTCGCTGTGTCTAGCACTCACACGGGATTTAACTCTGGGGTGGGCAGGGGGAACGGAGAAGCTTGAAATAAAAGGAAGATGCGACTTGAACCAAATTAGGTGTCCCTTGCAGATAACTCCATGCGGTTTTTTGGACCTGGCAAACAGGATCTTGGGGGAGCTGTGCTGGTGCAACTTGAAAGGCCAGAGATTGTGGCCTGCGGGGTTTATTTTTCCTACAGGCAAATGCAAAGTCCTGCAGGGGTAGTTTTCCATTCTTCTACCTGCTGGGAGAGGTGTCAGGCAGCAATCCTGTATCAGTCAGGGGTGGGAAGTACTGTCTGGGAAGCAGCTGAGTTCCCTCGGGAGAGAAAGTGGGAGGGTAAACTTGGGGGCCAGGATCCTTAGGGTGGCCAGGGAAGGAGCAGCGACGGCCTCCTGGCCAGGTATGAAGGCTGGCGTCTCTTGGTTCTGCTTCAGGTCCTCCCTGGCCCAACTCCTGCCAGGAGCCAGAATCGCAGGGGTCCCAAGTTCTCAGCCAACCTGCTTATGGAAGTTTGGAGTCTAAGGTCTTGAACTCGCTCCCCCAGGAGGAAGTGATGGCCTCCAAGTTGGATGGCTTTAAAGGAGGATTAGAGAACAGGGAAGAGAGGGTGCCTAGCTATGAGGACTTATGATCTGCTTCCACAGTCAGAGGCAGCAAGGCTTCCAGAGAGCAGGTGCTGGAAACTGCAGGAGGGGAGACTGGCTCTTGCTGGTTTCTCATTGGGGCATCTGGGGGCCCCCTGTGAGAGCAGGATACTGTCCCAGGTGGGCCATTCACCTGATCCAGCAGGCTCTTCTTATGGAGGTGGCCTGGCTGGCAACAACTCGCTTGGGTGCTTAGCGGGCTATCAGGTGCATCTAATTTTTGTACTTTACCCCAGTCTCTGCACTCTTGCAGGACAAATAACAACAGCAGCAGCAGCAGCAGCAGCGGTGGTGGTGGTGGTGGCTGCATAAATGATTTCAGAAGCCTCTCCTGACCTAGGGGCCCTGCCCCACCTGCCCCAGCCTCTTCAGAGCTGGGCATCTCTCTGATTCCCAGGCTCAGAGCAACTTCAGAAAAGGTTCCGCTCATCCCTAAATATATTCCATCTGCACGTGCAGCCGTCTTTAGTTTAAGGGCGCAAAAATAGTTTTGCTTTGTTTGTTTTTTAATGTGTGCGGACGTGGGGAAGCAGCAGCAGCAAAAATAGCCCCAGTGGAAACTTCAGCTGCTGCCTCCAAAGGCCGGCTCCCAGGGTGGTGGTGGTGGTGGGGGTCACTCTGCAGGATGGAAAAGTTTTGGGTGGGGGGAGCTCTGCCTCTCCCTGTTCTTTTGGGCAGAAAAGGCATTTTCCCTCTTTCTTTCTCTACCTCCCCCCACAACATCTCCCTAACAAATGCTGGGAGAAATTAAGGTCACTGTAATGCTGGACTTCAGCTGCTGGTAGTGGGGAGAGAAAGCAGGCAGGGCAAAGGGCAGCAACAGGGCCTGCAGTTTCTGTATTAAACTGGGGGGCGGCGGCAGAAGCATTGTACCACCCCCACAGCACCCAGTTTATCCAACGAGTTTATCCCCCCCCCCCCATCCCATCCTTCTCTGGTTTGAGTGGCTAAATTTCCGAAAGTGGGTTTTCTTTGCTGGTGGGGCTTGTCTGAGAAATGAGCAGAGAGGGAGGAGGTGGGCTCCTGGTTTCTCAAAGCCCTACGCTTCATGCTCGAATCCTTCCTCAAGAGCCTCCTCCTTCACCCCCCCCCAGCTGCCCCAAGGGGAACTGGTTTCCTGGCAAGGGATTATTTGCATATCGGAGTCCAAACAGTAGCCTGCAGGGAGCCCTGACTGCAGGCGAGGCAGCAGGGCTCACCCTCTGCCCACAGCCAGCATTGCAAATCCTCCACATGGGGCTTGTCACCCCAAAACATGTTGCAAGTGTGAAAAGGTCCAGCTCTCACCTAGAGAACCAGACCTTGCTGTTAACAGACAGGGTCCAGGGCTCTGATAACACTATACTGAGTAAAACAGAGCGAAAACAGTATGTAATTTGAGATCATATGAAGAGTACTCCCCCGTCCCCCCCCCCAACAAAACCTTGTGCAGAGTCCCTTTCTTCCCCGACCATATAGCCACGGTGGTCTCTACTAGGCTTTTGCTCCTTCTTGGCTCAGTTCAGGAGCCAGTGGAACTCACTCCCACAAGCGGCAGTCACCTAGATGGCTTTAAAAGAGGATTAGACAAAATGAGAAGGAGAAGGCAGTCCATGGCCACTAGCCATGATGGCTGCGCTCTGCCTCCAAGATCAGAGGCAGCCATGCTTCTGAATGCCGGGGTGGGGGGTGCTCATGTGCTCTGGTCCAGCTTGCATCTGGTTGGCCATTGTGAGGACAGGAGGCTGGACTGGCCAGGCTCTCTTTGGACCCAGCAGGCTCTTATGTGTTCTTATGGCAGCCAGCCAGCCAGGGAGGGGTGCAAATAATAAATTATTATTATTATTCCCTGCCTTCATAAGCTGAACTGTGTTCCCCTCTGGGGGACTCCAAGGCAGCGGCAAAACACTGCGTGGCCACACATTGCCCAGCAGGCCTTGACCTCTGCTGCAAGCCTCATTGGTCGCTCCTCCAGAGTAGTCCTGGGGCAAGCTGGCTGAGCAGCGCCATTTGCGTGAGGAGAACAAGGAAGGGAAAGTGTTTGACTGCTGGGCATGCTTTGCTTGAGAGGTAGGGGAGAAGAGGACAGGAAAGAGGCAGTGAAGTCAAGAGTTGCACCTGCGTGGATCTAGAGCAAAAGCAGTCGCTGCATTGCACCTTGGGATTGGGAAATGCAGAGCCCGAAGAATGAGGAAGCAGAGGCGCCCCTGGCTGGGTTGGATACAAGGCAGCTTTCGCTGTCCCTCTGCCATCACTCTCCCTCCCCAGTCCCAGCTCAGGCCTCTGGTAGAACGAAGGCAGCCAACACAGGCCATGAGCCAAACCTGCCAGGGCTGTTCTGAGGCTCTCGCCTCTCACATCTCCAGCAGACCTTCCAGGTTGCCTCTCATAGAATCACAGAGGGGACTCCAAGGGTCAGCTATTCCAATCCCCTGCAATGCAGGAATTCCCCTTTTCCCAGATGCTGGGGAGATAAGAAGACTTGGGAAGGCAGCAGCTGGCAGCCATTTTTTGCCCAGGCCAGGCCTGCTCCCTGGAGCTGGGATAGCTCAGTCATTAGGAGTGTGAGACTCTTAATCTCAGGGTTATGGGCAAAAGGTTCCTCCATTGAGGGGGCTGGGCCACATGACCGTTGGGGTCCCTTCCAGCTCTATGGTACTATGAGAGCGGAGCTTCTGTGAGGCCACCAGAGCAGACAGGGGCGAGCTAAGTGGCTGATGCATGGAAAATTGGCCCAGGACAGCTGAGACCAGCATTCAAGCCCTTTGCCGGAAGCTCCTGAAGTGCTTCGGGGAAAGAGAGAGAGGAACACTCCCCACATCCCACCAAGCCTCCACTGTGAGAGGCTGCTCTGAATCACAGCATGTGGGAAGCTGGCAGGAGCTCCGGGGGGTTTAAATATAGAAGAGGGACCTGGTGGGGCGAAGGACAAAAGGAGGAAATCCCTGGCCAGGGTGCATCAAGGTGAAAGTGGAACCACAGAGGGGCCTCTGGGACACAAGGCTGCCTGATGCAGTTCAGGGCTAGGCAGGGCTCAGCGAAGCACCGTTTCTGAAACCCACTCCAAATCTATCGGACAGGGAAAGCTGTTTCCCTCCCTTTTGTTGGAGCCGCTGTACAAGTGTTCTGTCCTGGGGCCCAGCAAGGCCTGAAATTTACAGCAGAGCAGTTAAGAATCTGCAGCGCATGCTTGTGGGGTTGGGATCTGGTGATTTCTCTACCACCACCAGACCAAACCCCCAGTTTCGCTGCAGGGGACAAATACACGTCTCTTTCCCCAGGCTCTGAATGAAGATGCAGTATTAGAAGCTGACTCATAATGAGTCAGACCACGGAGTCCGTCGGCAGCTCACTATCCTCTGCACTGGTCAGCAGTGACTCTGTGGGGTCTCAGGCGGGCACCTCTCTCAGTCCTGCCTGGAAATGCTGCCAGAGGTTCCGTTGGGGGCGTTCTGTGTGCAAAGCAGGTATTCTGCCAGAGTAACAGAACCTCCCAAACCCAATCTAGCCACCTTTCCTGGGCCTGAGGGCCCACTTTGGCAGGACGATGAAAATCCTGGTCCACACACTTGTCAGGCTGCTGCCCCAGATAGTTAGCGAGAAAGAGGGTTAACCTTGGGAGTCCTGCGGCCTCTCTGATGTCCCAGTCAGGAGCCCCTGCTTCCCCAAGCTAAACCTCAGAAGTCTCTTTCAGAAATCGAAATGTTCTCCCACTTAGGGAACATCAGACCCCAATCTAGGCCAGGAGGCTCTGGAAACAGCAGGGTGTGACTGGAATACAGCCACCGGGACTGATCAATAGCTTCCCTTGCTCAGCTGCACCACATCTCTCTCCTGAAAAGCAGCACAAAGGAGGCAGAGGGGCTGCCTAGCAGGGGAATGTGCACTGCAGACTGAACAACGGGACCTCCGGGACTCTCACTCCAGCAGCCTCAAAGGGCCCTTCTCAGACAGGAGAAGGCCCCACAACGGCTTCTGTGACAGCAGCTTCATCCCAGGCACATCTGCACCCTCCGCTCCCCCAGTGCACGCTGGGAACTTTGACCTGGAAAGATTGGTTGCTCTCCATCAATGCCTCCGTCTGCGTGTGCACCTGGGCACCGGTCTGCCAGCAGACTTTGTCCAGAGAGCAGAGGGCAGTTCTGCGGAGGGAGGGGGGGGGTTGAGGTGACCTTTGTTCCCCGGGTGAGAGACGTGGCACAACAGTCCCTGTAGGTCGATAGAGCACATGAAACTGTGCCCCCATTGCCTGGCGATGCCCTGAAGCCACCGAGTGGCTGCTCTGCAATCTGGTGAAATGTTGCTCAGTTATCTTTGTTCTTATTTGACTGAGGAACTGGTGCTGGAGAATCTGGGGCAGGGATGATGCGGGACGCCATCAGCCAGAATGCCCGAGGCCAGTTGTGAAACCCACCCCTAGAGTTTGGCAAGATTTCAACACCACCTGCATTGTTGTTGGCACCTGTCTATCTTGAGAGATGGTGGAGTTCGCCTCGGGGCGTGTGTGTGTGTGTGTGTGTGTGAAGTCAAACTGCTGCGTTAGAAGCAGTTCTGGAAGTTCTGGGCTGCCCTGATGACTAGATCCCTTTCAGCCTCGCTGGTGTGGTCCATTGGAAAGCAGAACAAGACATTGGGCAGCAGTCTGGCTATAGGAGTTGCCGGAAGGAGGTGTACCAGGCACCATCCAACTGCCTTAGGGACTCCACTCTGGATTTGTGTGGGGTTTACTCCTGAGCCTTTTTTTCTCCCAAAGAAACGAACGTAAGAAGAGCCTGCTGGATCAGGCCTAAGTGGGCCCATCTAGTCCAGCCTCCTGTTCTCACGGTGGCCAAGCAGATGCCCCTTATGGGAAGCAGGATTTGATCACAAGAGCGACGCTCTCCCCTCCTGTGGTTCCAGCAAGAAACTGGTCCTCAGAAGCACCAACGCCTCCAACTCTGCCCATTTGCTTTCTCCACAACACTCAAAACTTCTATCATGTCGCCTCTTCCTCCAAACTCAAAAATCCCAAACGCCACAACCTTTCCTCCTAGGCGAGTTGCCCTTTCCCGAAGCTTTCCCAACCCTACCCTTTACGAGGTGAGCACCACAGATTTGAAGAACCACACGATGTTGGCAATGCGCACCTCTGCACCCACGCACTGCGTGCGGCCCCTTCCGGGCTCCTCCAAGGACGCCCCAGCCCCGCCGTTTCATCACTTACCCCAGCACGGTCCACGGGAGGCTGCGTTAGATCTTGTGCTTTATTTACGCCCAATTGTTCAGTCTGAAGTCTTCTCTATCGGTTAATCATGATCCATGATGCGTCTAATGGGTGGGGTGGGGTGACAGGAGGGGCGGGGTGAGAGGGAGCCGCGGCCGGCGACAGCTAGCTGGGCGCAGGGGCTTCCTGGATTTCCGCCGCCCGCTGGATCATGTCCAGAGCCTCCCAGAAGAAGTCCTTCTGGAAGGTCATGAGGGGCATGCTGCCGACGGCTTCCTTCATCTTGGCCATGCGCCCCTCCAGCGTCGGGCACTTGTGCAGCTGGCTCAGGTACTCCTCGCACGCCCGGGCCGCCATGGCCTCCGTGTCGCTCGGCGCCACCCCTGCCTTGCTGGCCGGCAGCTCGCGGTAGGCGGGGACCTCCTCAATGTCGTGGCTGGACAGCATGTAGAGGCACTCGCGGGTGGAGCAGATGCGGCGGGCACAGGGTGGCACCTGAGAGGGGGAGACGGATCTCAGGAGAGCCACGCCGGATCAGGCCAATGGCCCATCTAGGCCCATGGCCTGTTCTCACTGCAGCCAACCAGAGGCCTGTGGGAAAAGAGCAGAGCCCTCTCCCCTCCCAGGGCTCCCAGCGACTGGGATTCAGAAGCATGGCTGCCTCTGACTGTGGAGGCAGAGCAAATAGCCCTCCTGGCTAGGAGCCTTCTCCTACTCCACCATGTTTTTGCCTTTTAAAGCCACCTAGGGGTTGGAGACAGTGTCCAGGAGGCAGCACACAACCCTCTGCACTCAGGAGGATGCCATGGGGATGTTGGGACCCTCCCTTCAGCCCGGACGCTGAGGATCAGGAGATAAAACCACACTCAGGGTTTTGAAGCAGTTTTGTGGATCATAATAATAATAATAATAATAATAATAATAATAATAATAATAAATTTATTTACACCCTGCCCTTCCCAGCCAAGACCGGGCTCAGGGCGGCTAACCAATAATAAAAACAAGTTGATTAAAATACAATTTAAAAAAGATTAAAATACAACATTAAAACATTAGGATGCAGCCTCATCACAGGAGGAGAAAGGAAAAAAGAAAGAGGGGGAGGGAATCAAACTGATTCTAAGCCAAAGGCCAGGCGGAACAACTCTATCTTACAGGCCCTGCGGAAAGAAATCAGATACTGCAGGGCCCTGGTCTCATGAGGCAGAGTGCTCCACCAGGCCGGAGCCAGTGCTGAAAAGGCCCTGGCTCTGGTTGAGGCTAATCTAGCTTCCTTAGCGCTTGGGACCTCTAGGGTGTTGCTGTTTATGGACCTTAAGGTCCTCCATGGGGCATACCATAAATTGGCATTCTACATGCCTGGGTGGGCATGTCTAAACAAAAATGTTTTTGGCACAGTGATGTCAAGAGGCAGGGAGTTCCAGAGTGTAGGTGCTGCCGCACTGAAATATCCATGTGCACAGAAAAGATCGGAGCATAACATAGGAAGGGGGCAGGAGAGATGGCTGGGAATGACTAGACTTCACGGCAGACACCCACGGGCTATGCAGCCCACTTCCCAGGTCCTGGCTGCCCACGCTTTGGCCTCACCCCACCTCTCTCCCCCTCACCTTGGTGTGCAGCCGGACGAAAGAAGCGCTGCCTTTCGGCCACCCGGGTAGGCGCCCTCCAGCTCCGCAGCCACAGCCCATCAGGTCCTTGCTGAAGTCCCCGCTCTGGCTCAGCACCAGCGTGTGGTTGAGGCCGCAGCAGAGGTCGATGGGGCACTTGAGGTAGTGCACCTGCAAGAGGGAGCACAGCGGCATCAGAGCGTGGCTGAGGATTCGCAGCCATCATGATTGCTGGAGGGATGTTTCCTGTTGCTGGCAGAGGCTCAGGTGAAATGGGCGTAGAACCACAGAATTGTAGAGTTGGAGGAGACCCGACCCCCCCCTCGAGTGCTATTTAGCCTGACTCCTTGCAATGCAGGAATCCCAGCTAGACAATCCCTGCCAGGTGGTCACCATGAAGGGGGCTCAAGGCTGAAAAGGGACAACCATTTCTATGTGTCACAATGCCTGATTTGAGCTTGACACGGCCCATAAAGGTGGTTCTGCCATGAGGACATTGCAAGGGCTCAGATGCTTCCTGGAGCTCTGAGGGTCCCCACTCCACCCCAGGAAGGGTGGTCTGCTCTCCTCTCACCTGGGCAGGCTCCCCGCGGTCTATCTTGTCGCCTGTGCCTAGCTGGCCATAGCGGTTATTTCCTTGCATGAAGATCCGCCCAAACTCGTCCACTAGCCCCAGGTGGTTGTAGCCAAGGGCACAGCTGAGGACCTGCCACAAAGCGGGAGAGGGGAAGGGAGAGAGTCTGACCCACACCTAAGGCCTGAGCGAGGACACGGGGCTTAATCTCAAGTAGGACTCCCATCATATCCAGCCTGAATCTTGTCACCACTGCTGCTTGAAACACATGGTATTCATCCATCGGTGCTCCTGAGCACATGCAGAGAGCATTTCCCTCTCCCTAAGAAGGGCCCTTTGCATCACACCACTGGCCTGCCTAATCCAGCCTCCTATTCTCACAGTGGCCAACCAGATGCTTCAATGGGAATCCTGCTATCAGGACCTGAGCACAATAACACTTCTGTGGTTTCCAACAACATTTTGGCACCAGGGGAAGATTTGTTTGTTGGTGTCAGACCACTTTCATCTCTGGACCCAGCAAGTGTCAGACTCCTTTAAGACTTGGGGTGTTAAGCCGCATGCCAGACACTTCTAATTATTTGATCCAGCATGTGCTAACAGCTAATTAAGCCAGGCTCTCCTCCTGTGTTGAGGGATGGCCTGGGCGATGGGCCATTAAGAGAACAAAAGGATTGAAAGGAGTCCGTTTCAGATGGCAAATGGGTGAGGCCCCTTTGCCTCAGCAGATGAAACCAGAGCTTAGTGGAGAGAGGTGAGAAGCAATGTGGGAAGCGTAGAGAAGGGGCAAGAGTCAAAGAAGTGGCAGAGAGACAAAGCAGCAAGCAGGCGAGTCAGAGCAGCTTTTGAGATCAAGGTCTGACGCCTGCTTGAATCCAATGTCATTGGCTACAAGACCCTCTTGCTGTGAACGCCTCCATCGTAGGCTCATGTATATATTTCGAAATAAACCGTATATCCTAAAGACACCGCAGTCTCCGCTGTGCCTCGTTTCCAAAAGGAAACACAGACCCTGGGTAAGCACTGGGAACCCCTGGAATCTCGCACTGCTCAGAGATTAGGGTGGCGTGCAACTGAATCTAGGTGGGCTTTTTTTTCTGTCTGTCTGTTTGGATGGTTGTTAAGTCACTAAGAAGAAGAAGAAGTCCTCCCCTGGTGGGAGAGGGGAGGGCGGGGAACAGGACAGAGCCCCACCTCTGGGTTACCTTAGCCGGGAGGGAGAGGGCCAGGGGCATCTGCTGATCCAGCGGGTCGAACGCATGGAGGGTGCCAAAGAGGTCGCGATAAACACCGGGCGAGTGGACCTCAAAGTAGACGGTGCCCTCGTCTGTGGAGGAGATGCAAGATCGTTGCTGGCCAAACCCTGGCCCTGCACAGAGGCAGAAGGGCTCCCCCCCGGAACAGAATCCAACTAGCCCAGGCAAGGAGGTTGGGGTTGTGCGGGTGAAGGGCTCCCCACTGCAGTGGCTGCCCGTGGCATTTTGCACTGGGTTCAAACTCCTGCTCCGGGCTTTCAGGACGCTGCCCTCCTGCTACTCTCTTCTTAAGCCCCATTTGCTCAGGCAGACTTGGTTCTTATCACCTCACCACCCCATGGCCGCCTTCTCCCACTCTCATCTGTGATCCTCCTCCTCAGCTGCCTCGGATGCAGCTTCCCCTTCTCAGTGCTGAAATAGGGGCTACTGGAAATAGCTGGTGAGGCCTCCCTCCTTCTCCAACCAAAGCCTCCCCACCACTGGTTCCTTCCGCTTGCACCTCAGGTGGTTCCACCTAAGGTAAAGGTAAAGGGACCCCTGGCCATTAGGTCCAGTCGTGGCCGACTCTGGGGTTGCGACGCTCATCTCGCTTTACTGGCTGAGGGAGCCGGCGTACAGCTTCCGGGTCATGTGGCCAGCATGACCAAGCCGCTTCTGGCGAACCAGAGCAGCGCATGGAAACGCCGTTTACCTTCCTGCCGGAGTGGTACCTATCTATCTACTTGCACTTTGATGTGCTTCCGAACTGCTAGGTTGGCAGGAGCAGGGACCGAGCAATGGGAGCTCACCCCCTCGCAGGGCTTCGAACCGCTGACCTTCTGATCAGCAAGTCCTAGGCTCTGTGGTTTAACCCACAGCACCACCCGCGTCCCTATACCAATAACATGCCCCCCCAACCCCCACTTCTCAGCCTTCTCTCAGCTCAGTTTGGGCTTCCTGATATCACCTGTACACCCGCTTGGGGGCAGACCACATTGCCATGTGTGATCTCTGGCCTCTTCATGAGGACAGAGGAATGGCCAATAGTGACAGCAGTGGCACAAGGTTGAGGAGCCCACTGTAGGGTCATCTAGTCCAACCCCCCTGCAATGCGGGAACTGTAGCTCAAGAATTCCTGACAGGAAGCCACCCAACCTCTGCTTAAAAAACTCCAGGGAAGGAGAGTCCACCAAGGCAATCTGCCCCACTGTCAAATAGCTTCAATAGTTGGAATTTCCTTTCTTGTCATATTGGGATCTGTTGGCCCAGGTCCTTCCCTCCGGAGCAGCAGAAAACAAGCTTGCTCCGTCTTCTGTGTGACAATGCTTCAGATACCTGAAGGCAGCTCTCCTGTCCCCTCTCGGTTCTTGTCCTCTCCAGGTGAAACATGCCCAGGTCCCTCAACCGTTCGTCATAAGTAATAAATAATAATAAGGCGGCTTGGTTTCTGGACCCTATTGGTTGTGGCGGCCTCTGGGCAGAGACTGGCCTGGCTGGAGGGCACCTTCTGCTTACCTGTGAGATAGACGGCGCTGCTCTGGTTGGAGTGCATGTTGCGGACAGAGATGTGAGGGAGGCACTTGGAGACTTTGCGCAGAGCCAGCTGCACAGTGTAGGAGCGCGGCTGGTCCAGCTGGGTCTCGTTCACCACCAAACTGTAGATCTTCCCTTCCTCTGTGGGGGGGGGGGGAAACAAAACACCCCACAAAAAGTGACTGCGGAATTCGCTTGCCTCCACATGCACAAAGCCCTATACGGCCTAGGACGCTTGTACCTATGGGACCGCCTCTCCTGGTATGTCCCACGGAGGACCTTACTGTCTTCAAACAAAAACATCTTGGAGGCCACAGGGAGATTAGGCTGGCCTCAACCAGAGCCAGGGCCTTTTCGGCTGTGGCCCCAATCTGGTGGAACGCTCTGTCCCAAGAGACTAGGGCCCTGCAGGACTTGACATCTTTCCGCAGGGCCTGCAAGACGGAGCTGTTCCACCAGGCCTTTGGCCAGGGCACAGCCTGACTCCCTCCTTCTGTAATCCTCACAGAACTCTAGCCCAATAGTTGCCATTAATTTGATTCTGAATTGATTTTAGAATGCTGTGTTACTTTTATTGTTGTTAGCTGCTCTGAGCCCGGCTTTGGCTGGGGAGGGCAGTATATAAATAATTTATTATTATTACTATTATTATTATTATTATTATTATTATTATTATTTATTAAAGGAGCACGACGCGAGGGACCAGGTCAGGGCGACTGTAGGCCATGCCTTGTTGCACATGCCCTGTGCATATACTCTGCATTCACCCCTTTCGCCACAAGGGGAGGACCAGGTTTGGTAATTTGGGGGAGGGCATCTCAGGGTCTCCAGTACAGAAGTGCATTGATCATTTATTTACAACTGACTAGGCCAGAGCCTAGAGCAAAACACCTCTCCCGCTTGGACTACTGCAATGCGCTCTACGTGGGGCTACCTTTGAAGGTGACTCGGAAACTACAACTAATCCAGAATGTGGCAGCCAGACTGGTGACTGGGGGCGGCCGCCGAGACCACATAACACCGGTCTTGAAAGACCTCCATTGGCTCCCAGTACGTTTCCGAGCACAATTCAAAGTGTTGGTGCTGACCATGAAAGCCCTAAATGGCCTCAAAGGTCCAGTAGACCTGAAGGAGCGTCTCCACCCCCATCATTCTGCCCGGACGCTGAGGTCCAGAGCCGAGGGACTTCTGGCGGTTCCCTCATTGCGAGAAGCAAAGCTACAGAGAACCAGGCAGAGGGCCTTCTCGGTAGTGGCGCCTGCCCTGTGGAACGCCCTTCCAGCAGATGTCAAAGCGATAAATAACTACCTGACATTCAGAAGACATCTTAAGGCAGCTCTGTTCAGGGAAGTTTTTAATCTGTGATATTTTAGTGTATTTTTGGTTTCTATGGAAGCCGCCCAGAGTGGCTGGGGAAACCCAGCCAGATGGGCGGGGTAAAGGTAAAGGTAAAGGTACCCCTGCCCATACGGGCCAGTCTTGACAGACTCTGGGGTTGTGCGCCCATCTCACTTAAGAGGCCAGGGGCCAGCGCTGTCCGGAGACACTTCCGGGTCACGTGGCCAGCGTGACATCGCTGCTCTGGCCAGAGCCAGAGCCGCACACGGAAACGCCGTTTACCTTCCCGCTGGTAAGCGGTCCCTATTTATCTACTTGCACCTGGAGGTGCTTTCGAACTGCTAGGTTGGCAGGTGCTGGGACCGAGCAGCGGGAGCGCACCCCGCCGCAGGGATTAGAACCGCCGACATTTCGATCGGCAAGTCCTAGGCGCTGAGGCTTTAACCCACAGCGCCACCTGCGTCCCTGATGGGTGGGGTACAAATAATAAATTATTATTACATCATCATTATTATTATTATTATTATTATTATTATTATTATTATATTTAACAAAATACAATGGCTTTCAAAGCTATTTCTGATTGCTCTCCTGCACTAGGGACAGGGAATAAGAAGGTCCTTGTTGCATTTCCAGCAGCGTATATTTGGTGGGACTTGGCTTTAATGTGGTCCTCCAACTTCTCTCCAGGACTCCAGATTTAAGACTCCTGCTAAGCGACTTTAAACCAGGCACTGGGAAAACAGCATCACTTCATCAAGCCCATCCACAGATGACCCCCTGAGGGTCATCCAGCCCAACCCCCTGCAATGCAGGGTTCTCAGCTAAAGAATCCAAGACAGATGGCCATCCAAACTCTGCTTAAAAACCTCCGAGGAAGGAGAGCCTGCCACCTTCTGAGGGAATCTGTTGCACTGTTGAACGGCTTTTACTGCCAGAAAGTGCTTCCTGATGTTTAGTCAGAAACTCCTTTCTTTGTAACTTGAAGCCATGGGTTCGAGTCCTGCTCTCCAGAGCAGGAGGGAAACAAGCTTGCTCCCTCTTCCATGTGACAGCCCTTCAGATATCTGAAGAAGACTATCATGTCTCCTCTCAGTCTCCTCTTTTCCAGGCTAAACATCCCCAACTCCCTCAACCATTCCTCATCAGGCTGGGTTTCCAGACCCTTGATCATCTTGGTCACCCTCCTCTGCGCACCTTCCAGCTTGTCAACATCCTTCTTAATCTGAACGCAACATTCCAGGTGTAGTCTATTCTGACCAAGGCAGAATAGAGTGGTACCAACACTGGACCAAGTTCATTTGTTTTGCTGAATTACCGTATTTTTCGCTCTATAGGACACACTTTTTCCCCTTCAAAAGTGAAGGGGAAATGTGTGTGCGTCCTATGGAGCGAAGATGCCATAGCCCCGCGACCCTCTCCTGGCTGGAGAGGTGACGCGTGACTATGGCAGGAGCCTCTCAGCTGCGCCTTTCCGCTGCTCCCTGACCTGCTCTTTGGGGCTGGTGGTGGGCTTCCCCCTGCCAGCCCCAAAGAGCAGGTTGAAAGGAACCTGAAGCCTGGGGAGCGAGAGGGGTCGGTGCACACCGACCCCTCTTGCTCTCCAGGCTTCCAAGGTAGCCGCCTGAACGCACCTTAAATGGCACCTTGTTTTAGAGCGGGAAAACAAGAGGGGCGAAATTCTCCCCCTCTCTGCGCAGCGCCTCCTGGCGCTTCGCTGAAGGGGCGCTAGGCAGAGAGGGGGAGATTTTTTTTCTTGTTCTCCCCCCTCTTAAACAAGGTGCGTCATATTGTCCGGTGCGTCCTATGGTGCGAAAAATACGGTAATTAAACTACAGTGGTACCTCGGGTTAAGTACTTCATTCGTTCCAGAGGTCAGTTCTTAACCTGAAACTGTTCTTAACCTGAAGCACCAGTTTAACTAATGGGGCCTCCTGCTGCTGCTGCCGTGCTGCCGGAGCACGATTTCTGTTCTCATCCTGAAGCAAAGTTCTTAACCCGAGGTAATATTTCTGGGTTAGCGGAGTCTGTAACCTGAAGCGTGTGTAACCTGAGGTTCCACTGTAAATAGTTTGGGAACTGCTGCTTTAGCAAATCTCTCTGTGAGAATGAGGCTCAGCGTGTGAAGCATTTGTTAAACTGCAGCCACTGTTAGCAGTTAACTGCTGCCAGAATTATTATTTCTCAAAGCTGGAATTAAAATGAGAATATAGTCCATGAGAGAATGGGTACCTAAAATCTGGGATGCAGTATGTATAGTTAAGCTCAGATACAGCTGTACCTTGGTTCTAGATCAGAATCCATTCCGGAAGTCCGTTCGACTTCCAAAAACGTTTGAAAACCAAGGTGCAGCTTCCAGTTGGCTGTAGAAGACGTTTGGCTTCCAAAAAACATTCGCAAACTGGAACACTCACTTCCAAGTTCATGGCGTTCGGGAGCCAAAACGTTTGAGTTGCAAGGTGTTTGAAAAGCAAAGTACGACTGTACATGGTAAGAACCAGAGAGGGTAGACAACAATATGATATATTCATTGAGAAATGGAGTCTAATGTACTGGAGTAATAAGGTACCAGAGAATGTAAACCCATTTGTGTTACTTGGAACTTTGCGATATTAATTTATTACGTTTGATTTTTGGTATGGATTTCTGTCTCTATACATTTGGCTCCAGATATCCCCTTTTCCTCTACTTCTGTATTGTTTTATTCGGCATCTATTATTCTATTTTGCTGTGTTTATACTCTCTCTCTCAATCCCTGCAGGGGCTCACCTGTCAGGAGCAAGAGGGACCTCTCCGTCTCCTGCCCCACCAGCACAATCTGCTTGAACTTCATGGAGAAGTGGAAGGTCATCTTGAACACCCGCTGCCCGCTGGATTGCAGGTAGACCTCCACGCAGTCGCAGAGGCGCCCACTGCCGGCTGGGCTGGAGCCCTCGCTGCGCCCCACGGCTGCCGTAACCGGCTGTTCGCGGGTGGCCAGCACGTACAGGTACTTTCGGTACACAGTGTCGCTCCGGGGGTCCGTGGCAAACTGCAGGCAGAAGAAGGAGGAGGGAGGAGGCACTCAGGGTCAGGAGGCCGGAGATCCCGGGATGCTGCAGGAACTGATCAGGGATCTAGAGGGGGAAGAAGTCCGGGCTGTGCACAGGGGTGGCAGAGAAGACCCTCCCCTCTCACAAAGAGCCCTGGGGCAACCAGCTTCTGGGGAAAGAAACTAGGGTGCCACAGGACTGTCTGACGCCTTTCCCTAAAGGGAGGTACTAAAGGGTCTGGAAGTGTCCAGAGTGTAGAACTCACATCAAAGAAGAAGAAGAAGAAGAAGAAGAAGAAGAAGAAGAAGAAGAAGAAGAAGAGTAGTAGTTTGGATTTGATACCCCGCTTTATCACTACCCTAAGGAGTCTCAAAGCGGCTAACATTCTCCTTTCCCTTCCTCCCCCACAACAAACACGCTGTGAGGTGAGTGAGGCTGAGAGACTTCAGAGAAGTGTGACTGGCCCAAGGTCACCCAGCAGCTGCAGGTGGAGGAGCGGGGAAGCGAACCCGGTTCACCAGATTACGAGTCTACTGCTCCTAACCACTACACCACACTGGCTCTCCTAGCCACCTGAGCCTTCAGTGACAGACTTGGGTCCAGGAGCACCCCATGCTATGGACCTCCTGGACATGAAAACATAACACCTCCACCTTTTCATGATTTAATTTTATTGGCCCGCATTTGGCCCACCACTGTCTCCTTCAAGGAAGATGGCACCTTTCTCTTCCTCCAGTGTAGCATTAACCCTACCCACTGCAGCTCCCTCTAAGATGGGTACGGGGCCAGGGGCCAGAGGATCAGCCGCACTTCTTCAAGCAGCTGTACAAGGCAGGCATCCAGGCAGCAATAACTGAAGCTGACCTAGGCTGCCCGTCTCCTTTCTCTCCCTCCCTCTCAACTGGGACTGCATTCTGCCCACAGCTCCAATGCCAGGCCATGGCTCTAGAATGTCCTGCCCTGCTCCGGCCTCTGGGAAGCAGTGGGGACAGGCAGCCCGCCCCCACACCGCAGGGTTTCTCTCCTCTCCCAGGCACCTACGTCCTTGGCACTGCGGCAGAGCACCATGTAGCGGCAGGCGCGGCGCCACTGGATGTGGCCCATGGTGGAGGAGACCAGGGCGTTCTTGAGGAAGAAGAGGGTGCCGTTGTAGTCCAGGATGAAGACGTGGTCCTTGGTGGGCAAGAACTTCCGGTAGCCGTGCGAGAGCAGTGGGGCAACCGTCTTGCTGACAAAGTGCCGGCGGCCGCTGAACATCTGGAAGTACAAGCCCTTGGTGTCTGCGGGACAGAGAGACCCCCCAGGGACAGAGGGAGTGGGTCTGTCTGAAGGAGCTGCCACAGCTACACCGCTCCCTTCCCTGGGGAATGGGGGCAGGGTGGGATCCCCTTTTGCGGGATCGGCCAGCCCTCTTCAGCTGCCCCCAGCCCAGGCAGATGCAGAACTTTTTCTCATACAGCAAAAAAAACCACACCCCTTCCTCCTCCCCCTCTGCTTCACCACTGAGGTATACTGACAGTTGAGGATAGCCGATCTCTTCCATGGCCGGCTGCCACCAGAGTTCTCGTCCCGCAGGCGAGGAGAAAGGCGGCGGCAGATCCTCTGCCAGACCCCCTCACTGTCGCACACCTCATAGAAGTACCGGCAGGTCTGGCCCAGAGCCACCACATCCTTGACAGGCAGGAAGGAGATAATGTAGTACAGCTGGAGAGAAGGAGGGACGAAAGTCAAGGTGAGCGCAGGGAGCGTCACACACACACAAACACTTCGCTGAACTAGTGTGCTCTTCTCTCTGCCCTGCCTCCACAGTCAGAGACAGCAATGCTTCCAAATTCCAGTTGCTGGAAATAATACTTTATAATAATAATAGTTTATTATTTATACCCCGCCCATCTGGGTGGGTTTCCCCAGCCACTCTGGGCGGCCTCCAATACAATATTAAAATACAGTAATGCCTCAAACATTAAAAGCTTCCCTAAGCAGGGCTGCCTTCAGATGTCTTCTAAAAGTCTGGTAGTTGTTTATTTACTTGACATCTGGTGGGAGGGCGTTCCACAGGGTGGGTGCCACCACCGAGAAGGCCCTCTGCCTGGTTCCCTGTAACCTCGCTTCTCGCAGGGAGGGAACCGCCAGAAGGCCCTCGGCGCTGGACCTCAGTGTCCGGGCTGAACGAGGGGGGTGGAGACGCTCCTTCAGGTATACTGGGCTTTTGAGGCCGTTTAGGGCTTTCAAGGTCAGCACCAACACTTTGAATTGTGCTTGGAAACGTACTGGGAGCCAATGTAGGTCTTTCAGGACTGGTGTTATGTGGTCCCGGCGGCCGCTCCCAGTCATCAGTCTAGCTGCCGCATTCTGGATTAGTTGTAGTTTCCAGGTCACCTTCAAAGGTAGCCCCATGTAGAGTGCATGGCAGTGGTCCAAGCGGGAGATAACCAGAGCATGCACCACTCTGGCGAGACAGTCCAGGGGCAGATAGGGTCGCAGGAGGGGAAGAGTTGCTCTCTTAGGTCTGACTAGCGGGTTTCTCATAAAGGCCATTTGGTTGGCCACTGTGAGAACAGGATGCTGGACCAGGTGGGCCATTGGCCTGATCCAGCAGGCTCTTTTTATGATCTTGCTGTCCCCACCTCCTGGACCACAGCCAGGCAGCCTCACTCACCAGTTCTGGAGGGAAGACCTGGATAGAGATGGAATCTCCTCTGCCCTTCTTGTCTTCTGTGGTCTCAGTGGATGAGCTGCGCCGCTTCTTCTTGGGCTGCTGAGGGGAGGGGAAGGAGGATGGAGAGGGGGACAAGGGTGTGAGCAGCCAGGTGGAATTTTTTTTCCTCTTTCAGGGCTTAGTTTCAAAGTGGTTTTGATATCCCTAGGAATCCCTTGCCTTAAAAACTGAACAGCAGAATTTCACAAGGTGTAGCTTCCCCATCACTACATGGACATAGTGTCAGAAAAATGTCTCCCCCAGTTGAATTTCTGGCTGTCACACCCACAGAAAAGAGTGACAAGCTTCTGTCCGGTCCAGGGGCTTCCTCTGTCATATCATGTCTTGCCTTCAGAGAGCAGGCTGACTCACAATCTCTGCCAAAGCATTCTCAGCATTGGCCCCAAACCATGATTGCCCAGGGCACTTTAAGGGAAACCGTGATTTATTCCACCAAGGTGAAACCAGTTTCATAATAATTTATATCTGCCTTGTGGATGGAATAGGAACGTTAGCAGCAGTGCCTTGAGAGATAGCGGGCAGCCTTGGAAGTGCATTTCCCTGGTTGCACACCAGGAGGCAACACGACCCTGCGTTAGAAATCAACATCTAGCTGGGATTTTTCTCCCTCCCTTGAAGATAATTACACATTTGATGCTGAAAAGCTATTTTGTCCAATTAGAAACAGCTTATGTGACACTTCTTTCACATAGCAAAGGCAACACAAAGTTTTCGTGCAGTTGCTTTGCTGCGTTGGACCTGGACTTAGGCACAAAGGCATGACCAGAGTGTGACTTGCACTCTGTAGTAGTCCATGAAAGCTTATGCCGTAATTAATTGCCACAGTACTCTTCTGGGTTGAAGGGTTTTTTTTGGTTTTTTTATGTGACAAATCCTTTCCAACCCACTTTTCAAAGATTTTTCAGAACGTGGTGAGTCACAGTGCTGACTTGTCAAAGTAGTCAGCTTGTGTGGATTTCTCCAAGTTTGAAGAAAATATTGTGTATCTTGGTTACCGATTTGGCTAGACAGTTTATTTTAAATTAATTTGCACATGCAATCAAGCAATGGAAGAAGCAGCATCCCCAATTCAGTCAACTGAAAGGGAAAAGCTCTCCGCTCCCCGTTCCTCCTCCTCCCACTCTTGGAAAAATCCCCACACAGGTGTCTGCCCTGCCCTGCAGCCAAAATATAGCATGCTCACTCCAAGCGGTTCCTCAATGCTAGAGATGTGGGAGAAGCGCTGGAGCTTTCTCCTTCTGAATTTTCGGACGATGCGCCTGTCGCTCATGTCTGCCCGCCCAGCCATCGCTTGCGCGGTGGGTGTGAGCTCTCAGACCCACCCTTGTTGCTGGGCCCAGCATGGCCAAGGCTTATGAATGCCTCTGCCCACAAGGTGAATCACCCCGGGGGACATGGCACTATGTGATAATGGCCGTCCTGATGGCTTCACAGAGACAGGGGTTCCCCTGGTAACTGGGGCACTGTGACATCAGCACCTATCTGGGACTGTCTTTATGACCTGTGCACTAGGTACCACCGGGTCCTGGGATTAAAGACCAGGCAAGGTGTGCACCAAAGGGCCGGGATCGTGCTAACAGCTCTGATTTGTACCAGCACTCCACAGTCTGTTCTGCTCCTCCGCTAAGGGGCAGTGAGTTATGGGGGTTAAGGCCAGTACTTTCTCTCCTTGGAGTCATAGTGACATCTCTCGTTATTAATATATGTTAAATGAGATGCTTCGTCGATGCACCCAGAAAGGGGTGAGTGACAAAGGGTGGATTGGTCAGTATCCGTTCTGTCCTTTCTCCTACTTTCCATTTGCAACATCCAGAACTGGCTGATACCCAAGAGAGGTGTTGTCAGTGGCTTCTGAATGCATATAGGGGAAATGTTTGGCTTTACTCTCGTAGCTGCTTCTGATTCCACTTATTCTGAGAGTAGAAGGACTAGGCAGAGGTATTGGGAGGGTTGGGCCAGCCTTCCCCCAACGCCTGGTGCATTCTCGGTTTTTCAAACTACAACTCCCAAGAGCCCCGGCACCGTACGGTTGAGCCATCTGAGGCCGTTGGGGATTGTAGCCCAAAAATGTCTGGAGGGCACTAGATTGGGGGAAGGCTGCCTTAAGTAATGCCCATGTTTTTACAGCTGCCCAAAGTGATTAAACGTACCATGGAAACACACATTGCGGCAAAATGCAAAGTTTGATGCTGCCAGCTGGCCGTTCCACCCTCCGAGCGCACCTTGGCGTCAAGAGCTTCTAGCCTGCCCTTCCAGAGGACTCGGGAATTCTAGATCTTGCCCCCTAGTTCTAATAACCCACAAGTCTCCACTCTCAGTTCCAGAGAAGGCAGGCATCCAGGCCCTTGGCCCACTAGAGCTCGCTCTGTCCTCCAGTTCCCCAATGCCTCCTTTCACCGGCAGGTGTCACAACTGCAGCCTTCAGCAACTCAGCCGGTGTGTGAGTTTTCCTGCAGAATATCCGGAGGGCACCAGGTTAGGGAAGGTTTCTTCGCCTCTCTCTTTCTACCTGCCGAGGTCCAGCATGGTCTCTCAACGGCTACTAGCCAGGATGGCCAGGCACTTCTGAACACCAGCTGCCGAGAACTGCAGGAGAGGGCTGGTCTTGCGTTCGAATCCTGCTTAGGGGCTTCCCCATGGAGGCATCTGGTTGAACAGGATGCTGGCCATATCTGCCCCCCCACTTGGGCCTGATCCTGCGTTTGCGTCCCAACCTGCCTGCCTGCAAGCAAGAAAAAGCATGAAACAATAAGATCGGATGGCTTGTTAAAGTGGTTTTTAATACAGAGAAAAACACCGGCTGAGGAACGGGCTCCCTGTTGCAAAGCTCAGCTTTCCAGGGTTGGAAAAGCAGGGGCTGGATCTTGGCAGCCCCTTGCTCTGGCCTCCGTCCCCACATCTGGCTGGCTGCCCGCATCTTCACCCAACCCAGGCACCCCTCCTTCCTTCTTCCCTGCTGGGCATCTGATACTCTCCTTGCTGGGCAGCCTGGGAGCCCCTCTCCTGGGCACAAGGAACTACAACTCCCAGCCACCCCCAGCTGGCACGGGCCTGGCTGGTGGGAGTTGTAGTCCCAAGCGCCTGGCGGGCGCCACCTTGGCCAGGGCACACGGTTCTGCAAACCACCTCAGGGTCCCAGGTTCATAATGAAGCAGCATATGCATATATATATATATATATATATATGCACCTTTAGCTCGCTGAAATGCATAAAAATAAATCTGAGAATGCCCCCCCCAGTTGCATTGAGGTTCATCAGCACTCTGCACATGCCCAGAGGCGTTTCCTCCTAGGCTTCAAAAGGAATTGGGCTGTTAGGTGCGCCTCCCTTTCTTCACATCATTCAAGCGCGGGCTTGGACAGGGAGGCACTCTGCACATGCCCAGAGAAGGGAGACACGCCATAATTCACGGAGGGCTTCCCGCCCTTCTCTCCTTCCCCCCCCCCCCGCCAACAGACTGGCATCTCGTTGGGAGAACGGCCTGCCAGTCAGAACGCGTCCCGCCTTTTCCTAGTGTAGATTGGTTAGTTGCGTTGCCATTCAAACTTTTAGTGCCCGCCTCTGCTGAGGTGAGACTGAATCTGATTGGTCTCCGTCTTATTCCCTCAGACTCCCAGCACCCACCCTTCCAGAGGGAAATTGCTGATTGGTCCGCCTCGCTGCTACTCTTCGCCCTCTTGTTACCCCCCCCCAAGGCCGTCAAAGGACCTGCCCCGCCTCAGTCACCTCACGCCGCCTCAGTCTTTCAACCGTTGGCGCCAAAAGTACGGGTGGGCGTGGCCACTTTCCTGATTGGTCGCACTTCTCTCTCTCTCCTTCCGAGCGCTGTGATAAGCCCGGACTCACGTTGCTTGCTTAATGATTGGTCAATAGTTTCACGCCCTGCCTCTATGAATTCCATTGGCTGAGGCAGGCGCGAGGCGAAATCACGGAGCGCTTTCAGTCTGGGGGTGGTGGCCTTAGGAACCGCCTCCTTGGTAAGCGATTGGCCGAAGCGGTAGTCAGCGCCCTTCACGGATCTCTCATTGGCCAACAGCCGCCCCCTCACTTCTCCCTCCGCCCGCGCCCTTGATTGGAGCGAAAGGAGGAAGAACCCGACGGCCCGTTTCCACGCCATTGGTTGCCTGCTCCGGCTGCTCCCCGCCCGCCGCGCCGCGATTGGCGGCTCCCCGCGTGGCCGGCTCCTCATAGGCCGAGGCGGCTCCTCAGGACCCGCCCCCTTTGGCTGGGGTCTCGCCGCTCCTGCCCGCGAGCTCTCAGTCGGCCAGCGGCTGCCTCAGCGAGCACAGCGGAGCCTGCGGGATGGCGGCGGGCGAGGGCGGGGCCGACGCGCTGCCCCCGCCCTCCCCCTCCTGGCCCGGCCCGCTCCCTGGGCCCGAGCGGGCCTTGGAGGAAGCGGCGGCTTCGGGCAGCCTGAGCCTGGCCGGGCGGCGCCTCAGACACTTCCCCGGAGGAGCAGCCCGGCGCTGGGACCTCAGCGACACCACGCAGGCGGGTGAGCAGACCGGCCACGCCCACCTCCCATGACTCCGCCCCTTGACTCCTCCCCTTCCCGCTCCCTCCCTCGTTTCCCAGCAACCAACCCTTGGCCACGCCCACAGGGGGGAAAAGCTGCCCCCTCCCTTAGGGGTATTCATCTTTCTGGCCACTCCCCTCTTTTGGCCACGCCCTCCCCAAACACCCACTTTCGAAATTATCGATTGATTGTATTGTGCTGGTATTGCATCTTCCCCCCCCCTCCAAGTTCTGTGCATGGTTCTTCCCCATGGTAATTTAGCCCCCCCCACCACAACAACCCTGCGAGGTAGGTTCCAGCCTTTCTCAACCTGTAGGTCCCCAGATGTGGTTGAACTACAACTCCCATCACCCCTATCTAGCAAGGCCAGAGTTGAGGGATGATGGGAGTTGTAGTCCAACGACACCTGGGGACCCACAGGTTGAGAACCTTAGGCTGAGAGGCAGGCACTGGTGACCAGGATCACCCAGGGAGCTTAAGAGGTGCTGCGTGGAGGATTCGAACCCAGGTTTTGCCCTCATTTAATCCCCACAACAACCTTGTGCGGTAGGCTAGGCTGAGAGGGATTGACTGCCCCCCAAGGGGGCTTCCAGATCCAGATTCCCCAGCGTCTCCCCTTTATTTACACAACTTCCCTGCAAGGTAGGCCAAGGTGAGAATGGGCTAGGCAAGGAGTCGGGTTTGGGCCCTCCTGCCCTGGTCCAGTCACTTGAGGATGACAGCTGCACCCTAGGGCACTTTTGGATCTTGTCCTCGCATCAGCTCCGCTGCTCTTTCAGTACCAGGATTTCCCCGCCCTTCTCCGGTGATACTCAAATGGCACTCTTGTGTCAGGGAGTTCCAAAGGCTTTCCCTCTACTTTGGTTGCAGCTGCGTTTTGGAATGCCAAGTGGTGTTTGGGGTGGTTGTTGAGTGATGTGGCAGAATCTTGGGCAGGAAACCCCATCTCTCCCGCGCGCCTGTGTGTGAAGAGGCCTTGCAAGGGCTGGAACGGGGCCTCCAAGCCGAGGGGAGCCGGGAGCCTGCCTTCCGGTTTTGCTGTGCCGTCCATCACTTTTGCCCAGGAGCCAGACCTGAACTCTGCCCATGAAAAATTCCCACCCCATAAAAAAAGAGGGTCACTACAGCTGAAATAACAGGGGCACCAAGGTGCCCAAAGTCAAGTGGCAGCTTCTGGGAACTGTAGCTTCCAGGACTGGCAATAGCGTGGGGTTGGGCTGGATGCCTTGCAGCAGGTTGGGCTAGAGGACCTTCGAGGGTCCCTTGCAACTCCATGATTCTACCCCGGGGATGGAGGAAATTGTGGCCCTCCACACGTAGGACCCCGGCTCCCTTCCGCCGCTGGCAGTGTGGGTGACTGATGATGCCGAAAGTTGTAGTGCGCCATCATCTGAGGGCCGCAGCCCCCTGTTCCTGCCTTAGCACCCAGTGCAGTTAGAGAAAGACTTTTTAGTGAGTGCGTTTGAGTGTGCCTGCCAAGGCAGGCGACTTCCTTCACCTTGAGGGCGAGGTTTTTCTGTCTCTTTCTGGTGAAGGAAATGGGCGTATCTGACGGTATCTCCGGAGAATCTCTGGTTCTTGCGGAAGCCCAGCCCTTGCTTGGCAGATCTTTGCGATGTGGGGGGTGGGAGAGAGAAAAGACCCCTCCTGCCCTTTGCTGCCATTCCTAAGCGGGTAGCCTTGGCATCTGCCTTGCCCTCGAGCATTTCAAAGTCGGCTTACGCAGCAGGTTGTCTTCAGCCGAATCCTTCCTTTTTTTACAAGGAACACACCATGAGTTAATAATGTTTTTCTGACACTAAAACCACCCCAGTCTCCTTTTCTTTGGGGATGAAGCTGGGAAGGTGGCGGCGGCAGCAACTACTTCAGCCAAGTGGGGGGGGTGTCTTCTGGTTTCCAGCGTGTGACACTTGTGGCAGTGACAGCCTGCGAGGGGGGGGTCAAGACGGGGAGCCTTCCTTTGCATGCGCCAGCCTCGCTCTCTCTTCCTGTGCCGCTTTGCATAGCTTCCTCATGCCGCCGTTCTGCAAATGTGCTGCTGCTGTCGATGGCTGACTACTTCTCTCCCACTCTTCCTCCCCCCCCCCCAGCAACGCTTCTGCCATTTGGAGTGCGGGGGGCCTCCTGTCGCCCGCAAATCCCTGCCACCCGCACCCTCGCTCGGCGCAAGTGCTGCTTGGTGGGCAGGAGGGCTGGGGGTGGGCTGTGGGGGAGGGAAAAATATCTCCCTCCCCCTTGGAAGAGGTGAGTCAGCAGAGGCTGTGCAGCGTGTTTTGCTCTTGCAGCCTCCCTGGCTGGCTGGCTGCTGAAATGACTTCCAGGGCTTGCGTTGTTGTCCGGTGTGAAGTTAAAAAGGTAAAGGGACCCCAGACCATTAGGTCCAGTCGTGACCGACTCTGGGGTTGCGGCGCTCATCTCGCTTTACTGGCCGAGGGAGCCGGCATACAGCTTCTGGGTCATGTGGCCAGCAGGACTAAGCCGCTTCTGGCGAACCAGAGCAGCGCATGGAAATGCCATTTACCTTTGCCGCCGGAGCGGTATCTATTTATCTACTTGCACTTTGACGTGCTTTCGAACTGCTAGGTTGGCAGGAGCAGGGACCGAGCAACGGGAGCTCACCCTGTTGCGGGGATTCGAACCGCCGACCTTCTGATCGGCAAGCCCTAGGCTCAGTGGTTTAACCCGCAGCGCCAGTTAGCTGCTGGGAAATATCCCTGCTTTCATTCCCCAACCCCTCCAAGGTGAAGGATCTGTTTCCCACAGCAGCCAGCCAAATGGTTCCCGGAAGCCCACAAGCCAGAGATGTGCAGGCAGATGCCTCTTCTGTGTGCTAAGTGACCCACGGACAGATTTCTCCTCTGCCTCAAGTTGCTTTCAAATTCCAGTTTCTGGACACCGCAGGAGGGGAGAGTTGCAGCTTGCGGGTATCCCACAGGTGTACAGGACTAAGATGGCCCCCCCACTGGCCAGATCTAGAGGTCTCTTCTTACGAATTTGTTTAGCCCTCTTTGGGCTCCAGCCAAACTTCTTCCCATCGCTGGGTCTTGTGGCAGGGAGTTCCAGTGGGCAAGGATGGTGCCGCTGTGTCAGGCGTCGCTTCCTCTTTTGTTCAGCACAGATGGCGTGAGGTAATGACTTCTGTCCCTGTGGTGGGAAGAAGCAGTTGAGCAGCTTGCCCTCTTCCACCCCTTCTGAATTAGGTCATGGGGAAGTGGCAGTGCAGAACCGGAGCAAGTTGCCTCTGAGGTTTTTTTGGGGTTGTGAATGCCGCTTTTGCAGCCATCCTAATCTTGCTTTCCTCTGCTAGTTTATAGCAAAATCCTATCCATGTCATAGAGTCACAGAATTGCAGAGTTGGAAGGGACACCGAGGGTCATCCGGTCCAACCCTCTGCAATGCCTGCACACTGAGTCCAGCCAGCCTGATGCAGTGGGCAAACATTAATCCAGAACTTGGGGGAGGTCAGGGTTCAAATCCCCACAGGGCCATAAAGCCCACTGGGCAACCGTGGACCAGTCCCCCCTCACAGGGTGGTTGTGAAGATAAAAATGGGAAAATGTTTATGCCTCCTTGAATTGCTTGGAGAAAAGGTGGAGTAGAACTCTAGTCATACGAATAAAAAAGGCAATTGCGTTCAGGATTCTAGCCTTGTGTCTTTGTTTGCAAGATTGTGAGAGGTAGGAGCTGTGGGGGTCCTCCCAGGTTTGTTGGTTGTGTGAGAACTTGGACCTCGCTGTGCTTGGGACCAGTGAGAGGCGGGACAGAGAACCCAGAGAGATCCTGTGACCATCTCAGATCCTGCTGGGATTAGTCAAGGGCGCTATCTATATCTATATCATATATGTATAGATATAATCTTTTTATTGGATTCCAGCAAAAGATCACACCCTTCTTGACACTTACTGAATCAGTTTATATAGGTAAAGGTAAAGGGACCCCTGACCTTTAGGTCCAGTCGTGGCCGACTCTGGGGTTGTGGCGTTCATCTCGCTTTACTGGCCGAGGGAGCCGGCGTACAGCTTCTGGGTCATGTGGCCAGCATGACTGAGCCGCTTCTGGTGAACCAGAGCAGCGCACGGAAACACCGTTTACCTTCCCACCGGAGCGGTAACTATTTATCTCCTTGCACTTTGACGTGCTTTTTTTTTTTTTAATATTCTTTTTTATTAAGTTTCATTTATCACACACACATAAAGAAAAAACAAAACCATCTAAGACAACAACTAATACAGAAAAGAAAAAGTTTACATTAAGCCCAATACTTATTAAATTAAATAACAGAAAATAATGACAAAAAGAAAAGAAAAAAAAAGAAAAAAAAATGCACCACAGCAATGAAAAAAATAAAAATAAACTGATAAATTGCACATACTTGCTGACTTCCTTCCCTCCTGATTTCGGGTTCTTAATTTTAAAAGTTTCATTTTTACAGCTGATGTTGGGTTATTTGATCTATCTATACATCGAAAGTTTCATAACAAGCCTGCTATATTTGGTAGGTTACTATAGTTACCTTCAATATATGTCATAAATTTAATCCAGTCGTTATTTGACTTTGTATTCTTTTGGTTTCTAATTCTCTGCGTCATTTTAGCTATTTCGACGAAGTTATATAGTTTCGTTTGCCATTCCCTCATCGTTGGTATATTTCTGTTTTTCCAATTTTGGGCAATTAACATTCTGGCCGCTGCTGTTGAGTATTGAAATAAGACTCTATCTTCTTTCTTAATTTCTTCTCCGATGATACCTAATAGGAAGGCCTCTGGCTTTTTCGGGAATGTATATCTCAATATTTTTTTTAATTCATTATATATCGTATCCCAAAATTTTTTTATTTCCTCACATGTCCACCACATGTGTATGAAATTGCCTTCTTTTGTTTTACATTTCCAGCAGGCCTTATTTCCAGTTTTGTACATCCTACTTAGCTTCTCTGGTGTAATATACCATCTATATATCATCTTCTCTAGATTTTCTCTGATTGCAACACTCGCCGTGAATTTTAATCCCACCTTCCACAATTTTGACCATTTTTCATATTCTATGTTGTGCCCCAGGTCTATCGCCCATTTTACCATAACATCCTTAATTTCTTCATCTTTTGTGTCCCATTCCAGTAATAAATTGTACATTTTGGATAATAATTTAAATTTATTTTCTATTATTTCAATTTGGAATTTTGATTTCTTTTCATTCATTCCAATTTTTTTATCTTTTGACCAAATCGCGTTAATTTGATGGTACTGTAACCAGCTTGTCAACTTTCCCTTCAGCTCCTCATATGGCTTTAATTTCCAGCTGTCTTCCGATCTTATCAGTAAATCTTCATATGTTAATTTCTGTTCCTCCATATTTATTTTTTTAATAGTTACGATGTTTACTGGGGACAACCACCAGGGCGTTCTCCATTCTAACAGTTTTTTATTTTTTTCCCAAACTTCGTATAATGGGCCCCTAATAATGTGATTTGAGAACCCTTTATGAGCCTTCTCTTTATTTGCCCAGAGGTAGGCATGCCATCCGAACCTGTTGTCTGCACCTTCAAGATCCAATAAATCAGTGTTTTCCAAGGTTATCCAGTCTTTAACCCAGCATAGGGAGGAGGCCTCGTAGTATAATTTCAAGTTAGGGACTGTGAGTCCCCCTCTCTCCTTTCGGTCTGTAAGTAATTTAAATCTTATCCTTGGCCTCCTTCCCTGCCAAATGAATCTTGAGAGGGTTTTCTGCCAATCTTTAAATAATTTTGACCCCCTAATTACTGGAATATTTTGAAACAAGAACAGCATTCTTGGAAGGACATTCATTTTTATTGTCTCCATCCTGCCCATCCACGAGAGGTTAGCTCTGTTCCAAACATCCAAATCCAGTTTATATACATCACACCAAACCAGAGTTTGAGCTCTCAAACACACAGGGGCTCTGTATCTGAAGAAGTGTGCATGCACACGAAAGCTCATACCAAGAACTAACTTAGTTGGTCTTTAAGGTGCTACTGGAAGGAATTTTTTTTTGTTTTGACACAGGGGCTGTCACAGTTTATTACTTATTTGTTGTTAAATTTATACGCTGTCTTCTTCCAAAGGCGCCCAGGGCAGCAAGTGATGTACATTTCATAAACATATTTAAAGCAGTTCCAGTACAGATGTAGACTAGGAAAGATCTCAAAAGGTTTGTTGGAAGAGGAGCCCCCCCCCCCCCGCTTTGCTTTGCCTGCTCAGTCTCTAAGGCGCGTTGTGCTCCAAAGGAGGAACAGCAGCTGCTAGGGGCGGTTTGTCAATTCACCCCCCAAACATAGAGCAACCGTGGCTTGCAAATTCCCTTCCAGCCGCAGTTTCCGCTTCTGATTTGCTGGTCAGCTGGAAACCTTGGTTTGTCAATACGGACATCGCACTATACATGGCAGAATGTTAGCTTTCTTAACCTTGGTTTGGTGTGATATCTGAATTGTGACACACTGTGTAACAGAACAGACTTGTGTGTGGGAGAGAGAATTCATTTAAGTGATGTGAATTGGGAACATAATTATTGAAAGGCTGGATTTGCAAGGGGGTGGGATTCGCAACTAGATGTAAGATGTCCTTCCTGGATGAAACGGCTCAGGGCCTTGCAGTGCTGTCTCATCTTCAGCCTTGCTCAGCTTGGCCTGGGGGAGTCCACTAAAAAGTGCCGTTTTATCCCCGCCAGAACTGCCAGGGCTCATCTTGGGCTTGGAGCTGATGGCATCCTTGAAAGGCAGCCTTTGCCTCTCACCTCTCGCCTCCGGAGGTTCTGGACTCCATCTGCCCTTGGCCCCAGGCAGCATGGCAGCAAGATTATGCTGGGGCTGTTGGGCGCTTCCATCCCAAAGCACCCAGAGGGCACCAGGTTGGCAGAGGCGGCTTCAAGGCCAGGCCCAGCTGGCACAAGCAGACAGATCTTGCTGGAGGTGACTCTGGCATGGAGAAACTGACTGGGAGTGCTACAGACTCCTCTCCCTTCCGCCTTGCCTTGCTGCAGATTAACCCGCTGTGGTTGGTGCATGAGGCCTGCTTGGCTCAATCCCTTCAGCAAAGCTGGAAGTTTGCAGATCAGGGCGGGTTTGTGATGGCCCATGGCAAAAGCGATGGCAGTTTTGCAAACGCCTGGGCCTCTGTTTGCATTCCTCTTGGGCCCTTTCCTGGTTCGTGAGTGTTGTTAGCCTGTTAGAAAGAAGAGTAAGCCCAGTCTTTAAACATGGCTGCCTGTATTTGCGGGATGCGGGTGGTGCCGTCGTGTAAACCACTGAGCCCAGGGCTTGTTGATTGGAAGGTCAGCGGTTCGAATCCCCGCGACGGGGTGAGCTCCCATTGTTCGGTCCAAGCTCCTGCCCACCTAGCAGTTTGAAAGCACATCAAAGTGCAAGTAGATAAGTAGGTACCGCTCTGGCGGGAAGGTAAAGGGCGTTTCCGTGCGCTGCTCTGGTTCGCCAGAAGCAGCTTAGTCATGCTGGCCACATGACCTGGAAAAACTGTCTGCGGACAAAAGTGAGATGAGCGCCACTACCTCAGAGTTGTTCGCGACTGGACTTAACTGTCAGGGGTCCTTTACCTTTGACTTGTATTTGCAGGTGCCTGTGGCGGAATACTGCCTCTTTATGCTCTGAGCCTGCAGTGGCTCTGATCTGGGCAACTCTTTCCATGTCCATGAGCTGCTTCGTCCTGGAGTCAGCTTCCTTGAAAGCCTTATTTGTTTAGGGAGAGGTGGGTCCGGGGCTGGCCTGCCAGTTGCCCAGCTGGCTGTCTGGGGCGCCAGTTCCTAGGAGGAGGAGAAGCTTGGCATGCCCTGGGCAGAAAGTGAGAGAGTTCCTGCATTTTTCCAGCATGCTGTAAGCTGCTCCTGTGACCGACTTCTGAAGGGAAGCACTGAGTTTGCATGAGGCCCCGGTGATCTCCGGAGGCGAGTTTTGCAGCAGCTGGGTTGTGTGGCAGGGGGCTGTGCACACTCCCAGTTCCAGTTCTGCTTGGGGAAGTCTTGGTTTTCCCCCCTCCTGATATCCAGGCCTGCCTGAGATTATGCTTTTTTAAAAACATTCCCTTAGATGTTTCTGTGACAAAAGTGGAGAGCAGCAGGGGCGTCTGGCCGTCCTACATGCAGCAAAATGTGGATTGTCTGGGTTGGTGGGATGTGCTTGCAGATAATCCAACTATTTTAAAGCGACCCTTGAATCCGTTGGACCCGACCACCCTGCATCTTGCAGGACTGTTTCAATGCAGCCTTGCAAATAAGTTCACGAAAGTTATCGTCTCCCAAGGAGACCTATGCTGGTCTGCTCACCAGTGTTAGTTGTGACGGCCACATCAGCAGCCCCTTGTGTGGATAGCAGACCTACCAGCCAGTAGTCCTGGGCGATATAGCGGTATATTGTCGGAAGCCAGTTTGAAGTCCATATCATAATAGCTGGTTTCATAATTTCTGAGCTGGTGATATTATCACGAATCATGATGTGTGGGCGTGTGTTATGCAAAAATCACAATGCGGGGGAAACCGTGAAACCATCCAGTGCCTCTGCTTAGCTCCACCCTTATTTCAGACACTGTGATGTACTGATATATCACAATGTTTAAAGGTAAAGGGACCCCTGACCATTAGGTCCAGTCGCGGCCGACTCTGGGGTTGCGGCACTCATCTCACTTTATTGGCTGAGGGAGCCGGTGTACAGCTTCCGGGTCATGTGGCCAGCAGGACTAAGCCGCTTCTGGCAAAACCGGAGCAGCGCACAGAAACGCCATTTACCTTCCTGCCAGAGTGGTACCTATTTATCTACTTGCACTTTGACGTGCTTTCGAACTGCTAGGTTGACAGGAGCAGGGACCGAGCAACGGGAGCTCACCCCGTCATTGCGGGGATTCAAACCGCCGACTTTCTGATTGGCAAGTCCTAGGCTCTGTGGTTTAACCCACAGCGCCACCCGAGTCCCATCACAATGTTTAGCTGGTGATATATCGCAGTGTTGAAAACCAGGTCTCACCCAGCCCTACCAGCCAGGTCCAGTTTTCAAGGTTCAGCCTTGCTTCCTTGGAGATGATTCTTACTTGCTGCTGGCAGGCAACTTTCAGGAAGCCACCTTTGAGTTCTGCTGCCCTGAAGCCTCTGGAGAAACTATTTTTAAAAAGAAAACTCCCAAATCCTGGAAATACTAGTGGGCTGTTATGGTAATTCATGCTGAATTATCTTTTGTGCTGAATAATCTGCTTTCCTGTGTAATTCTGTATTATTATTATTATTATTCTTAAATTCATTCCCCATCCATCTGGCTGGGTCTCCCAGAAAGGTTGTTAAAACTGGCTCAGGGGCTTCCGTCTCCCTCTTTATGTCCATGCCACCTTGCCCCCCGCCATTCCCTGGGATTTGGCAGTCCCTTATGCTCCGTCCAGATTGCCTGCGTGGCTATGGGAGCCTGCTTGCTCCAAAACCAGCCAGCGAGAGACTGTTCCAGGAAGCCATCTGCACTCCAGAGCAGCTTTCCAAAGCTGCTGAAGGGCAGTTGGAACAAAAATGTGGAGGGGCTCCTTTCCCCTTCTGATAGATTCTGCCCAACTGGCTAAGGCTCTCCGTCTCTGCAAGGCTTCTGTGCCAGGCTTCTGTGCCCCTGTCTCGCCTCACCTGAGGCTCCACGCGGAGCCATTCCCATCCTGTGTCCCAAATCTCTTCTGATTCCAGGAGCGAGTGCGAGCTTGGGGCCTGAGATTCCGAGGCCAGAAGGGAGCCAAGAGTTTTGCTGAGCTTCCCCCTCGGCTTGGCTTCCGGGAATCCACGCCTACGGTGAGAAAAAGTTAGGAAATAGTGGGCTCTCGGGGCCTTTTGCAGCTGTGTGTTTCCCTCTGGGAGAGCTGGAACGGGGGGGGGGGGCTGGAACAAGGGGGAGGGATAGGAAAGCGGAAGTTGGAATCTCCCTTTTGGCCGGGCCAGTGGTCAGGGTGGTGATGGGACTTGGAAACATAACTAGCAAGGCACAGCATCCCCGTCCCTAAGAGAATCAGAAGGGCCCGGTGGATCAGGGAAATGGCCCATTCAAGAGAGAGCACCCTGCTCTCACAGCCAGTGTCAGAAGTAAGCCAGGCGCGTTTTGTGACTGGCGCAGGTCCAGTTGCGACCAGCTGGAGATCTCCCCACGCTGCGGATAGCAGCCTGCCGCCCTGCGCGAGGAGCGCCCAGAAGCAGAGCGCCCCTCGCGCCGGGCAGACATCCGCAGCGTGGGGAGCCCTGCAGGAGTTCCCCGCAGGGCTCCCCTCGCTGCGGATAGCAGCCTGCCGCAAGCTCGGGGGACAGCAGGGAGGCGCAGCGCCGCCATCCCGCTGTTCCTCGACCTGGTTTGGTTCCCCCGACCTGGTTTTGGGGGGGAAATAAAGGGGAAAAAAATTCCCTTTATTTCCCCCCCCAAAAAATTAGGTGCGTCCTATGGGACGAAAAATACGGTATATCCCTCCAAGGAGTCCATGGTTCACCCCCCCCACCCCATTTAATCCCTACAGCGACCCTGCAAGGGAGGTGAAGAGGCTGCGACTGGCTCCAAGGTCCCCTGGGGAGCTTCAGGGCTGGGTGGTGTTTCGAACCCAGATCTCCCAGGTCTCGGTCCAGCACTCCCACCACGGCACCACCCTGGCTTCCTAGAGTCCTTCTGCCATGGGGCAACTCTATGAATCAATAAGGGGGAAGCAAAATGTCACTTAGAGTAGGATCCGAAATATCTTCCTGGAAGCTTGAATTTGGGTCATTTTATTTGATAACGTGTTGTAAACTGCTTTGAGATTCGCTCTTTACAATATAAAGCGGTTTAGAAGTGTGGGTGCCTAGAGATTTCGTTGCAGCAGCCATAACCTCGGCTTAAGGTGCCGTTTGGCAAGTATGTTATGAGTTTCTAGCCTAGCGACCAAGCAGGTGCCTCTTCTGGGAAACCCGCGAGAAGCAGCCCCCTCTTCTTCTGTGGTTTCTAGCTACTGGTGTTCAGAAGCAGGGTTGCCTGCAAACCAGGACTCCCACTTCCCAGTGTCTCTCTTGCTGGGATCCATCTAAGAGAGGCCGCCAAGTAACGCCCAGGCACCGTGGGGAATCCACAGCAACTGGCCAGGGTTGATGGGGGCTGCAATCTGAAACTTCTCAAGGGTGCCTGAGAAGTTGGGGGAGGCTGCCCTGGCGAGTCCCCTGCCCGATCCTGGGAGTGGCGGCTCTCTGGGGTCTTTTCCCACCCTGTCTCTCCCGCTCTCCCTTTCGCTGAATGCACTTGAGCCCTTCTCTTCTCCTCCCCCCATCAGTCCAGCTGCCAGGCAAGACAATGGAGGCAGCGCATGGGGAGCTTTTCTGCTTTTGTCGGCCACAGCGAACAGCTGCCCTCCTCATTCCGGCAGGCGCACGGCCGGCCGAGAAACTCAGCACCATCCCCACTTGCACTGCAGGGGCAGGCCGGAGCGACGGCCTCTGGGTTTGGCGCGGCTTGTCATCTCCGGTTAAGTTGACGCGGAGGCCAGGGAGGGGGGCTTTGTGTCAGGAAGCTGCCCCCACCCACCCTGACAGCAGGACCCTTTGTGGTGCACGCTCTCCCCCACTGTCCTAGCACCCCATGAGAGAGAGAGAAAGAGAGCTGTCCCGTTTCTGCCGACCTTGGGATAATTGGTCCTCCTGCCCCTTTTGAGCCCTGTCCCATGCTAGAGTTTGGGGGGAGTGTGATGTGCAAGAGATGGAGCCCCGGTCCAAGTCCGCTTTCTGGAGTTGTCTTTCTCAGAAGTGGTGTGAATTTGGAGAATGACCATGCCTTGCAGGTGGAAGGTCCCAGGACCTGGGAAGGGCCAGGAGACACACCTGCTCAAAAACCTGGAGTATTGTTGCCCGTCAGTGCGCACCAGCCATGGGGCTCCAAGGTGCCCTTGAGCTACAGCTTCCACACACACCCCAACCACTGGCCAGGAGTGCTGGGAGTTGTAGTCCGAGAACACCCAGGGACCCGAGGTTGAGCTGAATGGACCCCAATAGTCCGTCCCAGTAGAAGGTGGTTTCTGTCATCCAAATGTAGCCTGGGAACAGCACAACCATTGCCCAAGTATTTCCGTGGGCTGGGGTGATGGCAACCAGGGTCCATAACATCTGGAAGGCTGATCTAAGTCTCCTTAAGGAAGTAGATTCCCACCAAACACCCAGAAGAACTTTCTGGCAGTAAGAGCTGCTCCGTAACGGAACTGGAGGTTGAGGACACTTCTTCCTTGGAGGTTTTTGAGCAGAGTTTGCTGGGCGACCTATCATCATCATCATCATCATCAACAACATAAAATTTATTATTTATATCCCACCCATCTGGCTGGGTTTCCCCAACCACTCTGGGCGGCTCCCAATCAAATATTAAAAACAAAATACAGCATTAAGCATTAAAAACTTCCCTAAATAGGGCTGCCTTCAGCTGTCTTCATCATCATCATCATCATCATCATCATCATCAAATTTGTTATTTATACCCCGCCCATCTGGCTGGGTTTTCCCGGTCACTCTGGGTGGCTCCCAACAGAACACCAAGAACAATAATAAAAAAGCAACAGCACCAGACATTACAAAACTTCCCTAAACAGGGTTGCCTTCAGATGTCTTCTAAAAGTCAGATGGTTGTTTATTTCTTTGACATCTGACGGGAGGGCTTTCCACAGGGCAGGCGCCACCACCGAGAAGGCCCTCTGCCTGGTTCCCTGTAACCTCGCTTCTCGCAGGGAGGGAACCACCAGAAGGCCCTCGGAGCGGGACCTCAGCGTCCGGGCAGAATGATGGGGGTGGAGACACTCCTTCAGGGATACTGGGCCTTTGAGGCCGTTTAGGGCTTTCAAGGTCAGCACCAACACTTTGAATTGTGCTTGGAAACGTACTGGGAGCCAATGGAGGTCTTTCAGGAAAGGTGGTATGTGGTCTCGGTGACCGCTCCCAGATCCCTGCATTCTTTGCAGGGGGTTGGACTGGATGACCCCCTGGGGTCCCTCTACAATTCCATGCTTCTGCATCTTCGCTGTTGGCCTTGAGGTTCAGGCAGGATTTCCGTTGAAAGTGTTGGTTCTTAAGGCAACCTGGCTCCCATCCCGACACTTTTAGGGCAGGGTTGGCTAATCCGTAGCTCCAGGCCGCTTGGCCCAGTGCTCAGCGGTGAGGGAAGCCGAGCAGCCAGTGGCCGCCTGGAATGGCCAGAACAGTCCAGCCTCCCCTCACAGTTTAAGGGCTTTCAACGCCCAAGCCGGCCTTGTGAGCTGAATCTGGGGAGGCATTGGCAGCCCCTGAAGGTGAGATGTAACAAACTGCTGGCACCCAGTGACAGATAACTTGGCACCTGCACTGCAGACCCACTGATGTTTCCTTCACATGCCCCGTTTGCAGCAGCCCCCACGGCTAGAGGCAGCAATGCTTCTGGAGAGCGTTTGCTTGAGGCCGCAGGAGGGGAGAAAGGGCTCTTCATTTGGCCACAGAATGCTGCCTTTGGCCTGATCCCTCTGGGGCTACCAATGTGAGTGGGGCATTACTGAGGCCAACTCTGGTGTCCTGAAGGATTCAGAAGTAGCCCCACACTGCAAACCCCCTAAAGTTCTGGGGTTGTGAACCTAGGAAGGTGCTTTCTGCTACCGAGCCAGACCCATCAACGCCCAGGATTGTCTCCTTCCTGGACCATGGGCACAGAAACCTCTTTCCCTTCGAGGAATTAAAGAAGCTTTTATTGAGGGTGAAAGAGGAGAGCGCAAAATATGGTCTGAAGCTCAACATCAAAAAAACGAAGATCATGGCCACTGGTCCCATCACCTCCTGGCAAATAGAAGGAGAAGAAATGGAGGCAGTGAGAGATTTTACTTTCTTGGGCTCCATGATCACTGCAGATGGTGACAGCAGCCACGAAATTAAGAGACGCCTGCTTCTTGGGAGGAAAGCAATGACAAACCTAGACAGCATCTTAAAAAGTAGAGACATCACCTTGCCAACAAAGGTCCGTATAGTAAAAGCTATGGTTTTCCCAGTAGTGATGTATGGAAGCGAGAGCTGGACCATAAAGAAGGCAGATCGCCGAAGGATTGATTCCTTTGAATTATGGTGCTGGAGGAGACTCTTGAGAGTCCCATGGACTGCAAGAAGAACAAACCGATCCATTCTTAAGGAAATCAGCCCTGAGTGCTCATTGGAAGGACAGATCGTGAAGCTGAGGCTCCAATACTTTGGCCACCTCATGAGAAGAGAAGACTCCCTGGAAAAGACCCTGATGTTGGGAAAGATGGAGGGCACAAGGAGAAGGGGACGACAGAGGACGAGATGGTTGGATAGTGTCTTCGAAGCTACAAACATGAGTCTGACCAAACTGCGGGAGGCAGTGGAAGACAGGAGGGCCTGGCGTGCTCTGGTCCATGGGGTCACGAAGAGTCGGACACGACTAAACGACTAAACAACAACAACAAAAAGGTAAAGGGACCCCTGACCATTAGGTCCAGTCGTGGGCGGCTCTGGGGTTGCGGTGCTCATCTCACTTTATTGGCCAAGGGAGCCGGGGTACAGCTTCCGGGTCATGTGGCCAGCATGACTGAGCCACTTCTGGCGAACCAGAGCAGCGCATGGAAACGCCGTTTGCCTTCCCGCCGGAGCGGTACCTATTTTTCTACTTGCACTTTGACGTGCTTTCGAACTGCTGGGTTGGCAGGAGCAGGGACCAAGCAACGGGAGCTCACCCTGTTGCGGGGATTTGAACCACCGACCTTCTGATCGGCAAGCCCTAGGCTCTGTGGTTTAACCCACAGCGCCACCCACGTCCCACCTGCTGGCCCTTATTTATTGACTTGGAAACCTGGAGAAAAGGGAGAGATCACCCCCTCCCCAGGGCTATCTAGTCTTAACTCTCTGCAATGCAGGAACACCAGCTGAGCATGTTCTGAAACACTCCCCTTTAACCAGCCTGCCCTTTTGCGACCTGGATAGCTCAAATATTGCACTGCAACAGGGGATCTGAACATTGGGGTATCCTTTCCGCCCAAACCCCACCAGGCTGGTGTCTCCTAGTCCTCCTTTCTGCCGCACGCAGGCACTTTGTGGGGAAAAGCACAACTCTTGTTTTGCTCTTGAGCAGGAAGGACGGTGGCCCTGCTGGGGTTGGGGAGGCGCCGGCCGCTTCTGCCGGCGGACCTGTTCAAACCAGTCCTTGCACAAAGGAGGCCTTTGCTGTGCTCTCGGCGGCCTGGGGTGAGAAGCAGGGCCAGGGCCGTTTTGTTGCTTTCGGAAACGCGTTTCCTTCTAGGCCAGCCTTGGGCCCTTGATCACCAGGGGAAGGCGACCTTAATGCCAGCAGTCATGGTTTTGGGGAGGGCTTTCCCTGCAGAGCCTCGTGACCCCCTTCTCCCCTCCCAGCACCTTAAACCTATGTGACGGTTGCCACCATGGAATGTCTAGGTGCCTTTCTGTTGCAGTGAGATAATGATGATGATTCATTTCTATACTACTTTATATTTTTAAGAAAGAATCTCAAAGCAGTTTACAAAACAAACCGGAATAAAACAAGTTTAAGCTTCAATGAAAATATTTCAGATCCTTCTCTAAGTGACGTTTTGCTCCCCCCATATTGATTAATTCAGAGAGCTGCCCCATAGCGGAGGAGCTCTAGGGTGCAATGGTTGGAGCAGACTTCCTCAGCCTCGGCCCTCCAGATGTTTTTGGCCTACAACTCCCATGATCCCTAGCTAGCAGGACCGGTGGTCAGGGATGATGGGAATTGTAGTCTCAAAACATCTGGAGGGCCGAGGCTGAGGAAGCCTGGGTTGGAGTGTCGGATGAACACCTGGGAGATATGAGTTCGATTCCTCACTGAAGCTCCCTGGGTGACCTTGGAGCCAGTCATGGCCACTTCACCTCCCTCGCAGGGTCGTTGTAGGGATTAACTGAGGGGTGTGTGTGTGTGTGTGTGCGAACCGTGTCTTCCTTGGAGGAGGGTCAAGGCAATTAACAAGCTCTTCTGCTGACCTGCTTCAGAAAGCTGGAGGGACCAGCCAGATGGAGATCTCCGTTGCCAACCCGGAAATGGAAATATCAGAATTTGCTCGTTTGGCGACAAAAGAACGGGGCAACTGTGGAGTGTGTGCATGTCGGAACCTAAGAAGAGCCTTGTTGGGTCAGGCCAGTCCTGCGTCCCATTCTCACAGTGGCCAAAGAATTGCTTGCAATCAGGATTTGAACACAAGAGCAACTTTCCCCTTCTGAGTTGTTTTCAGCAGCCGGTATTCAGAAACATAACTTCCTCCTGCAGTAGAGGCACAGCAGAGCCATTGGGGCTAGCAGCCATGGACAGCCTCCTCCTCCTCCATCATGCATTTGTCCCATCCTCTTTTAACGCCATCCATGTTGGTGGCCGTCACTCCTGTGGCAGGGAGTTCCGCAGGCCCTGAGTCTGGAGGAGCCGTCGAGGGCGTGGTCCTCCGAAAAGAGAGCTGGCCTCTGATCTGGGAAGCCCATCTTCAAGCCCCAAACGCCTTTCCCTCTTTATCTCGCCTGTGAGAGGTCATTCCCCCGCTGCTCCCATTTCGCAGAGGGAGGAACTGAGGCGCATAACCAGGGCAGTGTGCGGAATCGCAGCTCCCTAGCTGACTTTTGCTGTAGTTTGGCAACGCTCTGTGCCTGAGAAACCCGCTTCTGGCTCTCAAATCGGTGGCCGGCAGCAGGAAGCGGCAGGTCTGGAGGGGGACCTTTGACCCCAGGGTGTTGCCCTGAGCCCAGGAGCGGATTGCTGGAGGGTGAGCAGATCCCGGCCCATCGGAAGCTACTCTTCCAGAGGTCAGCCTCGCACCTCAGCCTGCTGGGAAGGGGTGGAAACAGCAATAGGAAATCCTTTATTGTTCGGGTCTGGAACGCTCGCGTCCAGCCCCTGAGGATCTGGATGGTGGCTGCTGCTGTGGTGTGGGAGCGAGACCAGCACCATCATGGGTAGTTCATCAAATCAGAATTGTGGCATTGGAAGGGACCCCCGAGGGTCATCTAGCCTGACCCCCTGCAGCGCAGCTCAATAATCCCTGACAGACGGCATTCCAAGCTCTGCTTTAAAAACCTCCAATGAAGAAGAGCCGGTTTCTCTCTCAACCAGCTCTTGCCACCAGGAAGTTCTTCCCGATGTTTAGTCGGAGTCTCCCTTCTTGTCACTTGAAGCCACGGGTTCGAGTCCTACCCTCCGGAGCAGGAGAAAACAAGCTTTGCTCCATCTTCATTGAGATATCTGAAGATGGCTGTCATATCTCCTCTCAGCCTCCCCTTTTCCAGGCTAAACATCCCCAACTCCTTCAGTCTTTCCCCACAAGGCTTGGATTCCAGATCCTCCATCATCTTGGCCCCCCTCCTCTGCACATGTCCCAACTTCTCAGTACCATTAAACTGGGGTGCGCAGAACTGGACTCAGGCAGTATTAGGAGCTCTGGTAAATAAGCCAGGCGTCAAATGGCTCCTTGAACCAGCTGCCATTTTTGTGCCAGGCAGCTCAGAAGTCTTATTTTTCAGTATGACTTTTTGGTTCCTGAAACTCATTCTGGTGGTGCAGCTAAAATTCGACAGGATGTGTTGCTAGAGTGTGAAAACAGTCAAGATCCAAGGATCACCAGGCAGGCACCTCCAGGTGGTGGAGACGTCAGGCACCATCCGGGCATCTTCACCTGGTCACAGGTAGACGATAGCCAGGTGCAAAATTGTGCCTGGCGAATTTTGAACCCTGGACACAGGATCTGACCAAGGCAGGATTTGACCAAGGCACGATTGAGTGGGACTATCGCTTCCCTTGATGTGGACACAGCTGTCTTTTCAGCCCTGGTGGGGAAGCAGCCCCCCCCCCTTCAGCCGTGCCAGGCTGCCTTTTGGCTGCAGCAGTGACCTTGCTTTCGCCTCCAAGCCCAGGGCTGACACACCTTGCAGCTCTGTGTTGCCTAATCAAAAGTGGCTGTTTTCTCTCCTCAACCTCCCTGTGACCTGGGGAGGAGCCTTGCCCAGGACCAAGCCTTTGGATTTGGGGAGGAACGAGCAGCGGCTGAGCAGTTTCTGGCCCAAATTCAATTACTAGGCTTCCTCTGCGGGCGAAATGCACCACGCCAGACTCTGTTTCCGAAGCATGCCCTCTTTCTCTGTGTGTGTGTGTGTGTGTGTGTGCATACAGATATTCTGTGTGGCTTTTGAGGGTGAAGGGACCTCTGGATTGCAAGGGGAAGTAGTAGGCCAGCTTGCACAACAGCCCGTCATCGCAGAGGGAGAGTTGTGTGGCGCAATCTCAGACTCGGGTGGCGGAAGTCCCTGCATCAAGGGTGTGTCTCTATCAGGGCACATGGGCTTCCTGCTTTGCCTCTTAGGATTTGGGGGGGGGGGGCATGTGTGCATGCAAGCATCCTCGCGGCAGCCCTGCGACGGAGTTAGCGTCTTGCCTGCAGCTGCCCCGGTGAGCTCTGCGGCTGAGCGGGCATTGCAGCCTGCCCCTTGCCAGCCAAAGCTCCTTGGTGCATGCACAGAGGTGTTCCAGCACTGCCACCTCCACGGGGAAAGTCGAGGGGCAGCTGTGGGGTGAAACGTCCTCACAGCAGCATGCCAGCCTCTCCCTCCCCATCCCTTCGCCCAGGCTTCAGGGGCAAGGGATTTCCTCTTGCGATTCAGTTGTGTCGTGTTCTGACTTGGCAGCAGGAAGCCTCAGTCGGCTGCCCCTGACTTGGACCGCAATTCCCATCTGCCCCAGCCAGTGCAGCTGCTGGGAGTTGTAGTTCGATGCAGGTGGAGGGCGCCAGGGCAGGGAAGATGGACGTAAGTCGTGGTGGAGCTCTTGATGCTCGGGGTGTGTTTATATGTTTATACACACACAGAGAGAGTCTAATAATAACAATAATTTTATTATTTGTACCCCACCCAGTGACTGGGTTGCCCCAGCTGCTATGGGAAGCTTCCAAAACAATGAGACATCAGGCATTAAAGACTTTCCTCTCTCTCACACACGTATATGCATAGAGATACTATGATTAACAAAGCAGTCGCTCAGTTTCTGTTGCAAAACCTTTAGGCGTCTGCCTTCGTCAGCTGCCCTGGTGGAAGTGAGAGGACGCTTCTGCCAAGGTGGTACTTAGGCGAGTTTGCCACCCTTTCATTTTCAGCTGAGCAGCCGTGGAAGGTGGAGACCGAAACCTCTTTTTTCTTCTTCTTCTGGCAATGGAAATTAAATCTAACTTTTTTTTAGTTACGTTATCATTTCAGTGATTTGCTGAATCCTGAAAGGGGTCTAGAGCAAGCTTGTGTGAGGTGATGCATGAGGCTTTCAAAATAATAATAAAATGGATTGCTGACTGCTCAGACCTTTTGGGGGATGAGGATTCAGACCTGAATAAATGATTCTGTGTCATTCATCTCTCTCTCTCTTTCTCTTGGCAAAGGGTTTTTTGTTGCTATCGTTTCATTTTATAATGTATATAAAGCAGCTCTAAAAACGGAAGAAAAACAACACTACGAAACACGTACGTGGGACGAGTAGTTGCATATGAGTCCAGGTAGAAACTGTCAGCGTTAATCAGATTGTTAAATACAGTTCCAGATTTGCCAGGCTTGCAACGAGGCCTGTCTTGAAAAGGACGGTCCTGCCAGCTCCTATAAAAATGCCAGCTCCTATAAAATGCCAGCTCCTATAAAAAGCACCTGGCGGTTGTAGCCCTTGTCGAAATCTCAGACGAGGTGCAATTTTCTCCATTCTAGCTGTTTTCCAGAGGGAGTGGCAACAAGCGTCCAGTGTAGGATTTGGGGACTGTTTTCCATATCTATTTCTCTCTCGACCCACTGGTGGGATCAATCCCCCTCCCCAAATTGCGTTGTAGCTATTGGCGCCAAAGCCCTGAAGTGTGCATGGACATTGCAGTGGCTTGCCCTGTTGCAGCTTGCCAGGGCGTGGGGAGATCTGTGTTCCTGGTGGCTGTGAAAGGGCTGCGTCACTGGGAGGTGGTCTTCTCAGGCTGAGCCGCCATCTTCCGAGAGGTTCAGTCTTCCCTTCCCTTCTCGCCACCTGCGGCTTCAGGTATTCTTCCCGGGTGCCAACAGCTAAGCCCAGGCATAGTTGCCCTGGGCACCACATTCCAAGACGTCTGTCTCGACAAGCCCAGTTGGGTTGTGCCATCTCACCCTGCGTCAGATGCACAAGGGGCAGAGAGACCTGACCTGTGTGTGCCTGCCTGCCCTTCCGGGGAGAATGAGGGGGGGTGTTTGTAGAGGGGTGGGGGGGCAGTTATTTCTCTGCTTTGCAGTGGGGGGAGGAGGCTCCTCTCACATGCCTCCTTCCATGTGCTTTTTCACGAGAGAGAGTCATGTGGCCCATCGCAACATCCTGCGGAAATGAAATCCTTCTTTTGTGGAATGTCGATTGGATTATAATTGGGAGTGTTTCTGCAGCCGGCCAAGGATCCGGACAAGCTCCTCTGATTCTCCTCTTTCTTTCTCCCACCCACCTCCTCCTCTTTGGCTGCTGGGAAGAACCAGTGAGTTGCCCACTTCTACATACAGTGGTGCCTCGCAAGACGAAATTAATCCGTTCCGCGATTCTCTTCGTCTAGCGGTTTTTTCGTCTTGCGAAGCAAGCCCATTGACGGCTTAGCGGATTAGCGCTATTAGCATCTTAGGGGCTTAGCGGATCAGCTGATAAGCGGCTTAGCAGCGTAGGAAAAGGGGGGGAAGGAAAAACAAACCACAGGAACTCGCAAGACATTTTCGTCTTGCGAAGCAAGCCCATAGGAAATTTGTTTTGCGAAGCACCTCCAAAACGGAAAACCCTTTCGTCTAGCGGGTTTTCCGTCTTGCGAGGCATTCGTCTTGCGGGGCACCACTGTACTTGAAGCCCCTTATCGTATTTTCCCTTCCTGCTCTCGCGCATCTACCATCCCTCCCGGTGTCTTCTCCTCTGGAGTAAGCATGCCTCGCCCCCTCTGCCCTTTTCTATATAGTCCCTTCAACCAACTCACAGGCTGCTTTTCAGTATTTTTAGGGTCCTGCTAGGGCTGCCACATTCTGAAGAGCAAAAAAAGAGGACACATTTGCCGAATTCTGCTTTTAACCATATATTGCTATGGCAACTCTCCTTTTAAATACCCGTGGAAAAGAGGGCGTGTCCTGGAAAAAGAGGACACATGGCAACCCTGCCAGGGTGAAAATGTAAGCTAGCTGGAAAGATTTTTTGGGTGGGGGGAATGATTGCTGTTTGGATAAATGGGTGATCTCACACCAGCTGTAGGTGACCCTTCTCGTAGCCTGTGATGTGATGTAGCTTCCTCCAGGAATTTATGTTTCCTTAACAAGTTCCTTGGCTTCACGGAGTCTCGCCGAATTTCTCGGCTTGTGTTTTGGAAATGGAAGTGAGCCCCTCTGTGTCCATGTTTGGAGTGTCAGAGCGAGCAGAAGAAAGGGGAATTGTAGGGCAAATCTGCCCCCAGGACCTGTCCTAACCTATTTAAGCATCTGGTTCTGGCATGAGTCGGCTGGAGGCATAGGAAAGCCTCGAGTCTGTGGCTGTTTCCCAGGCACTTCCCTGTTTCCAAAAAACCCACAACAGCACCAAACAGCAACCAGAGAAATGGACCTCACACACATGGGATGAAATGAAATGTTCTCTCTCACACACACACATGGGATTTAACAGGTGGGTGGCCAGGTCCAGAGACATTTTGCAGGTAAGCCAACATGGAATCTACCCGCCAAATACCTGGAAGTGGAGGGCAGAAAGGCTAGAGAAAGTCAGGTTCTCCGCCACCAAGTATAAAGGGAATCTGCGGCCCACTTTGCCAGTTACGGATATTGCAAGCCGCGATACCCCCTTGAGGAGAAGGCAGCCGGCGACACCACGGCTGTCAAGATGGCACAGAGTGCCCCACAGCTGCATCGCAGTGCCCTCGCTCCATAGGGCACGGGGTTGGGGAGGAGGAGAGAGGGATCGCGCCCTGCCATGGACACGTCGGAGGGGAGCATCCACCACACCTTTCAGCTTCCGCATGCAAAGAAAACACCCCTGTCGTGTTGGGGGCAAAGGAGAGGGAGGTCCCGGGACTCGAGCCCCCAGCAAAAGCACTCCCTAACGGCACCCACACAACAGCCAGCCACAGTCTAGGGCCCCGTGGGGCCTTCCCCACTCATTCACAGACACCTGGAGTGCGCACGGCATGCAGGAGGAGCCTTGCTCTACGTTTTGCACGCCTTAAGTTGGCTGCCTGGCATCCGCCTGTCTCGGGAGACGGTGGAAGAGTGTGTTTTGGGGGTGAAATCAAAGCTGGATAGTTACAGCGCAAGAGAGATGTTTTTCGTTGCAGCTGTACCCCCGATTCAAGCCACAGGTCAAGTCAGCCCTGGAGAAAGTCTCCCTGTGGCACATGCCTGAGTAGTTTGCACATGGCCAGTAAAACCCCACGGAGCCCTGCCGGGGCAGCAGCACAATAAGGCCCCCTAGCCCATTCCTCTGCCCCACCACCTTGAAAGCAGCACCCATCCCACCTGGCTTGGGTTTAAAAAGCGGCACTCAATTTAAACCTGTTGATGGACCTCTTGATGGCATTTTACCATTGTACTGTTGAGAGTGTATTAACTTATTAACTGTGCGTGTGTGGTTTGGGAGCTGCACGGCCAGGGAATAAACAATGCTGTCCAGGGTTGTAAAGACTGCGGAGAGAATAACTGGGTGCCCTCTTCCCACCTTGGATCAAATCTATGCTTCCAGGTGCCATAAGAAAGCGGCAGAGATAGCGCAGGATAGTGCGCACCCCGGAAACGATCTCTTTCAGCTTCTGCCTTCTGGAAGAAGGTCCAGGGTTATAAAGACTGGGACTAGCCTTCTGAAAAGCAGTTTCTATCCAAATGCGATTTTGGTTTTAAACGCAGTGTAAGGAGTCTGTATGGCAGTATTTTGTATTTTTTAAATGGGGTATCAGAGTTTTTAGGGGGCTAAACAGGCTGGGATAGCTGGGATAGCAGGCTTGTTGGGTTTTGAATGTTTTATGTAGATTTTTCAATTTCATTGTTCTGCATGGGACAACGACAATAAAGATTATCGTATCGTAAACTGAACACACCCCATTTCAGTTTTCGAGATATTTCTTATTAGTACCTGTTTGTGTGTGTGTGTGTGTGTGAGAGAGAGAGAGAATTCACCCTGATTTGTTTGGGTCTCCTTGGTGCTGAGGAAGGACTCCTGAGCGCCAGCAGTCCGCCCCCCCCACCCCACCCCCGTTACTATTGGGAAGAAGCTGTGAGCTAATATTTGCCTTGGCGAGGGACCCTGGTAACTGGGGAGGCAGCGTCCCTCCCAAACATGTGGGCTCCTGTGTCGGAGATCTGGCAAGTTGCTTCGAGAAGAACTTAACCCCCCTCAGGGGGTTCCTTCCTTGAAACTTGGGGTAGAGCAACCTCCCCCAACCAGGGGTTTGAGATGGCAACTCCCATCAGCCCCAGCCAACACGGCCATAGGATGCTGGCGCTGGGGAGTTGCAGTGCAAAACACCTGGCACCAGGTTGTTGAAGGGTGTGGTTCAAAGGTGCAGTCTGCTGGAGGTTTGTGGGCAGGGGAGGGGCCCTGGCTTGCTGGTGGGGGTCCAGGTCTGGCATAGGGCCTGGGACTGTGCATTATTTAAGATGCGGGTTTTGACCTTTAAAGCCCTATATGGCCTAGACCCTCGTACCTACGGGACCGCCTCTCCTGATATGCCCCGCGGAGGACCTTAAGGTCCATAAATAGCAACACCCTAGAGGTCCCGGGCCCTAAGGAAGTCAGATTAGCCTCAACCAGAGCCAGGGCCTTTTCAGCACTGGCCCCGGTCTGGTGGAACGCTCTGCCTCATGAGACCAGAGCCCTGCGGGATCTGATTTCTTTCCGCAGGGCCTGTAAGACAGAGTTGTTCCTCCTGGCCTTTGGCTTGGAATCAACTTGATACCCTTCTCCTTTTTCCTTTCTCCTTCCATGATGGAACTCCTATGGGGACTTCCCTGGCTTTTTTCTGGCCCATGTAGGACCAGTCTGGATAGTTGGCCTTGGTGAAGACTTGACGTCTTCATCCCCAAAAAACTTTTTGAGTTTCTGCTGAAATGAGGCTGCATTTCAATGTTGTATTTTAATCTTGTTTTTTAAGTTGTATTTCTATCACTTATATCTGGTGTTAGCCGCCCTGAGCCTGGTCTTGACTGGGGAGGGCGGGTTATAAATAAAATTTATTATTATTATTATTATTATTATTATTATTATTATTATTATTATCTGGGGACATGGAAGCCCCCAGCTCTCAGCACAGTGAGATTTCACCTGCAGCCGTGTCTGGATTTGGTTGGCAGCTTAGTGTGTCGGCGGGGATCAGGGTGGCAAGGTCTGGTTTCGAGTGGAAAGGGGGGGGGTTCAGGGAGAGTGAGCAAGGCACAGGCCTCCTGCCCCCCTCCTTCCAAACTCTGGAACACCCCCCCCCCCCCCGTTAGGCTTCTTGGCCTCCAGGAAACACTTGTCAGTCTCGTTTCCAAACACTTCTCCACAATTGAGAGCTGGAAGTTTGGGTCGTAGTGCGTTTGGAGAAAGAAAAAAGGCTGAGACAAAAGCGTGTGCGCGCCTAGAGAGGTCTGGATCTGGTTTCAGGGAGTGGAAGACATCTGGCATGTTTTCTTCCCTCCCCCTTCCGCAGGGGATTCTAGACACCTCAGTGTGGACAAAGGAAAGTTTTGTGCGCTGCTTTTCAACTGGGGAAGCCTCTTTGATCCCCTCGGAGCTGGTCCCTGCTTGGTTTGGGGGCGGAGGGGGGGGGGTGTGCGTTTTCCACTATGAGGAAGTGCTTTTTGTTCTTGGAGGTGACCTGAAGTCTTTCAGGCTTTGAATGGCCCAAGAGGTACCTGTATTTTTCGCTCCATGAGACACACCTGGCCATAAGACGCACCTAGTTTTTAGAGGAGGAAAACGAGGAAAAAAAATATTCTGAACAAAACAGTGGATGTATGATTTTTGTGCTTCATGCTGTGGCAACAGACGTGTGATTTGACATTGAGTTTGGGGTAGCCCAGTGCAAAAATCCCGAGGATCCATGTGGATCCGTGCTTCGTAACCACGTTTTTGCGCCATTGCGGCCCCACGAAACAGTGGGTGCGTGATTTTTTTGGTACAGGCTGTAGCCATGGACATGCTGTGTGATCTGATGGTGAATTTGGGGTGACCTAATACAAAAACCCTGAGGATCCATGTGGATCCGTGCTTCGTAACCACGTTTTTGCACCATTGCGGCCCCACGAAACAGTGGGTGCGTGGTTTTTTGGGTGGAGGCTGTAGCCATGGACATGCTATGTGATCTGATGTTGGATCCCTTGGTCACTGGAGACGTTTTCTCTGTCCACACGTAGGGATTTCTCCTGAATTCCTGGCCTTTGAAATGCTTGGGCGTCACAGACGCCCGAGTTCTGTAGCTTCAGGGCCCTGAGTGTGCCGAACCTGCTACCTCCTCCGCAAGAACAAACTACGAGCCCTGCTGGATCGGGCCCCTCCAGCCCAGCATCCTGTGCTCACAGTGGCCAAGCAGATGTCCCCCCCCCCAAGGGAAACCCACCAACAGGATCCAGTAGCAAGAGCAGAACTTTCCCTTCCTGCCGTTTCCAGAAATCTGGCGTTCAGAAACATGGCTGCCTCGGACCTTGCAGGCAGACCACAGTCCTCCTGTCTAGCGGCTGCTCTCGGTGGTGGTGGAGGGGGGTGGGTCAGAGGACCCCTCCCCATGGCCCTCGAGGTTGGCCCTCCACCACTTGCTTGTCTGCTCCTGGCTGGCAAATTTGGGACCCTCCTGCCCTCCAGGCCTGTTCTCTGCTGCGGTGCAAAGTTCTTTTTTTTTAAAATCATTTTTATTTGATTTTTCAAATATAGATTTATAATAAAACCAAACACATTTCCTTATATAGAGATATCTCTGAATCTTGAGAACCCCCCCCCCATCCCCTCCGTGGGTCCTAAGTTTAACATTTCCAACTGCATATTATAACTTAATCTATATTTTATATCTGGCCATATTATCCATAGTATTTATTAGATTACAAGTGGGATTGAAATCCTGCTAATGTTTTCATCTGCTTACAGTGGACTTCTAGATAAATTATAATTTTTTCTTGAAATTTCTGTCCTCTTGGTTCCTGAGCTTTCCAGTTAGTTTTGCCGTTTCGGTGTAGTCCAATATCTTAATTTGCCATTCCTCCATGACAGGGACTCTTTTGGGCTTCTTTCCACCCGTGTGGCTGTTGTCACGTACGTAAAAAGTCCTTGCTGCTCCATTGGTATATCGGTACCTACAATTCCTAATAAAAAGGCTTCTGGTTAAAAGTTATTTTAAAACATTTTTTCCCAGTTTGCTATATATCATTTCCCAGAAAGCTTTTATTACCTTACGCGACCACCACATAATGATAATTCCAGCAGGTATTCGTACTTGTTCTATACATTTTTGCTAGCTTGCTAGGAGTCAAATACCACCATTTCCATATAATTTTCTTTCAGCGTATGACGTGCCGCGAATTTCAAATCCCGTTTCCCACAACTTTTTCCCAGTCTGCAATCTGAATGTTATGCCCCAAATCCTTTGCCCAGTGGGAGCTGGCAGTTTCATTTCCTGTTAGCATTTGCAGGAGAGACTCCCACCCCGCAGAACTGCGCTGGAAGGAACAGTGGTCTGACTCAAGAACAAGCGATTCTCTCCCCACGCCTCCCCTTCAAACTCCTTGGATCTCTGCAGCTTTGCCACCAACTCCTCTGGCGTTTCCAAGGGAAGCCGCGGAACAATTAAAGGGGTGGAATGAAGCTTAGCCCACGTTTGCAGGGAGGAAAAGGAGCCCAAGTCAAGTTTGGGTGAGCTCAGGAAAAGACAGAAGAGCTTTTAATATCTATTAGGGAAAAATCTAGGTGCGAGGCTGCTCAGTCCCCCAGCTCATCGGGCAGAGCCCGCGGGTCCCTGCGGAATAAAGGAAGGAGTCCAGCCACCAACCGGAGCAAATAGCTGTAGACCAAAGTTTATTGCGCAACAGGTTCAGAAAGGAATTTCGAACCCCAAGGATGGGGTGACAAGGACTTTTGCAAGTTTCTATCTTATCCCAGTTCATTAAGCATCATCACTACATCATTGGTACATCAGGAAAGGGGAGGGTTGTACATGATTAACACAGGAGGAATGTGTTGGGACAACAGGCGGATACAGGATATGCATTGGGAAGTACATTCTAACCACCTACTTTGTTGTTTAGTCGTGTCCGACTCTTCGTGACCCCCTGGACCAGAGCACGCCAGGCACTCCTGTCTTCCACCGCCTCCTGCAGTTTGGTCAAACTCATGCTGGTCGCTTGGAGAACACTGTCCCACCATCTCGTCCTCCGTCGTCCCCTTCCCTTTGTGCCCTCCATCTTCCCCAACATCAGGGTCTTCTCCAGGGAGTCTTCTCTTCTCATGAGGAGGCCAAAGTCTTGGAGCCTCAGCTTCAGGATCTGTCCTTCCAGTGAGCACTCAGGGCTGATTTCCTTCAGAATGGAGAGGTCTGATCTTCTTTTTTTATATATATATATATTTATTAAAATTTTTAAACATAATTGCAGAAATAAAAAACAATGAAACATATATCATAACATATTTTCTTAGCTTCATTGGACTCCCTCACGTCTCCCGCTCCCACTTGCATCATTGTCAATTCTTACCCGCAATTTATCATCTTGTTTACATTCTTGTATCCCATTCATTTAAAATATAATCTAATAATTCTCCCAAAGGTTTATATTTTTTCCTCAATCTCACTTGTCATCCTAATTCCATCTAGTTTAATGGTGCTCAATTATTTATGATCTAGCATCCTTCTTAACATTCAACCAAATTACAATGCTTTTTTAAATAAATCTTAAATTTCTTCCAGTCTTCTTCAACTTTCTCTTCTCCCAGGTCTCGGATTCTGCCGGTCATCTCGGCTAGTTCCATATAGTCTATCAGTTGCATCTGCCACTCTTCCAGTGTGGGTAGATCTTGGGTTTTCCAGTGCTTAGCGATAAGTATCCTTGCTGCTGTTGTTGCATACATAAAAAATGTTCGGTCCTTCCTTAACACCTTCTGGCCGACAATACCCAAAAGGAAGGCCTCTGGTTTCTTAGTGAAGGTATACTTAAATACCTTTTTCAGCTCATTATATATCATTTCCCAGAAAGCCTTCACTCTAGGGCAAGTCCACCAGAGGTGAAAGAATGTTCCTTCATTTTCTTTACATTTCCAACATTTATTATCAGACAAATGGTATATTTTGGCAAGTTTAACTGGGGTCATGCACCATCTATATATCATTTTCATTACATTTTCCTTCAAAGCATTACATGCAGTGAAGCATTACATGCAGTGAAGTTCAACCCAATGGTCCACAACCTTTCCTAACATAATGTTGTGCCCAATGTCCTGTGCCCACTTTATCATAGCCGATTTAACCATTTCATCTTGTGTATTCCATTTTAACAGCAAGTTATACATTCTTGAAAGTACCTTAGTCTTAGGCTCTAACAGTTCTGTTTCCAACTTCGATTTCTCCACCTGGAACCCTAACTTTTTGGAGAGGTCTGATCTTCTTGCAGTCCATGGGACTCTCAAGAGTCTCCTCCAGCACCAGAATTCAAAAGCATCCATTCTTTGGCGATCAGCCTTCTTGATGGTCCAGCTCTCACTTCCATACATCACTACGGGGGAAACCAGAGCTTTAACTATACAGACCTTTGTTGGCAAGGTGATGTCTCTTGCTTTTTACGATGCTGTATAGGTTTTTCATTGCTTTTCTCCCAAGAAGCAGTCTTTTAATTTCATGACTGCTGTCGCCATCTGCCCCTACTACAAAGGGACAATAGAACTTTGGTTTGCATAGTCTGCCACCTGGGCAAGTCCGGAGGAGAGCTTTTGCCCAGCGATTGACAGCTATGAGTACGTGATCTCCTGCTTGAGTGATTATGATGGGGACCCAAGTGGTTCCAAGTCCTTGGCCAATGAAGCAAATTGGCGGTGGAATGAAGGAAACTGGCAAAGGAGTTGATTTTATATGATTTTTAAAGCTAGGTAACTTCCCTGAGCTGTCAAGTCGAAAGGATACCTTTATGCATAATATTTGTAACATTTAACAACTTTAAAGATGTGCCCCCCCCCCGGTAATTTCCGTAACAATATCTTAAGGACTATTGTATTTTAATATTTTGTTGGAAGCTGCCCAGAATGTCTGGGGAGACCCAGCCAGATGGGCGGGGTATAAATAATAAATTATTATTATTATTATTATTCCAGCGTGCAGAGTTCGTGGAGTGTGGCCACCTTTGGCTCCCTGCCAGCACAGTCGAGCCAGCACCCTGGGGGGGGGGGAGGAGGACTCTAGGACTCCCCACTTAGAAAAGGGTGCAGAAATCCAGGCAGGCCACCCTATTGGGTGCTGGTTCAACACCTGGGGTCCTGTGCAGGGTCTCTCTGCAGATATTTCCTGGCATTTAGGAGTTGGAAGGGCCAAAGGGGAAGGAAATCCCAGGCTCTGCCTTTTGGAACAAATTGGGTTATCATTGCGCTTCGTTGACGTACGCGATGTGTCCGAATCTTGAACCCGGGTCCCAGTTTCATTGCAGTGGCCTCAAGAAGGCCTTAAAAGAAAGTCCTTTGCGCAGCTGTGTAGGAGAGTTTTCCCATAATGGGCACATGCTTGGCCATAGTCGGAATGGGTCGCTGGACCATACAGGCCGTTTCTCCGATCCTGCAGGACTCCTCTTCTGACCAGGATAGGGGCTGGTTGTGGTCAGAGGACCAGAAGCTTAATTCTTGTAAAATGTGGTTCTCTCATGGAGTTGATTAAGCATTGGAAGCCACATGTGGGCAGTTACGTGTTCTCTAGGCTAGTCTCTCTTTGGTGGCTGGAACGGGCGATACGTGGCTGCATGTTGGGCCCGTGGCAGGTTTAATAATAATAATAATAATAATAATAATAATAATAATAATTTATTATTTATACCCAGCCCATCTGGCTGGGTCTCCCCAGCCACCCTGGGCGGCTTCCAACAAAAGTATTAAAATACAGTGGTCTATTAAACATTAAAAGCTTCCCTAAACAGGGCTGCCTTCAGATGTCTTCTAAAAGTCTGGTAGTTGTTGTTCTCTTTGACATCTGGTGGGAGGGCGTTCCATAGGGAGGGCACCACCACCGAGAAGGCCCTCTGCCTGGTTCCCTGTAACCTCACTTCTCGCAGGGAGGGAACTGCCAGAAGGCCCTCGGAGCTGGACCTCAGTGTCCAGGCAGAATGATGGGGGTGGAGACGCTCCTTCAGGTCTACTGGGCCTTTGAGGCCATTTAGGGCTTTCAAGGTCAGCACCAACACTTTGAATTGTGCTCTCGGAAATGTCCTGGGAGCCAATGTAGATCATTCAAGACTGGTGTTATGTGGTCCCAGCGGACGCCCCCAGTCACCAGTCCAGCTGCCGCATTCTGGATTAGTTGCAGTTTCCGGGTCACTTTCAAAGGTAGCCCCACGTAGAGCGCATTGCAGTAGTCCAAGCGGGAGATAACCAGAGCTTGCGCCACTCTGGCCAGACAGTCTGAGAGCAGGTAGGGTCTCACCCTGCGTACTGTACGGGACAGCTGCCTATTCCTGCATTGCAGCGGGTCCGACCAGATGACCCTCAGGGTTCCCTTCCAGCTCTGAAGCTATGACTCCAGGTCTCCTTGGGGCCAGCGTGGCTCCTGCCCTCACCCTGTGTTCTGCGGGAGACGAAGGGCTGGGAAAAGGAAGAGGCGCCTTGCCCCTTGGGTGCTGGGCGGCCTCAGCAGGGGCGATTAGGAAGGTTTCCCACACTTTGAGCTGCCTCTGCTGCTTATCTCGGAGGGGGGGGGGGCTGTGAGAAAGAGCACAGAGGCTGAAAGGCTGCCTTCCTTGTCTCACAGTGCAGCAAACTCGGGAGATAAAGCAGGGACCCCACAGAGAGGAGAAGGCGTTTGGGACGTGAGAAGAGATGGGAATCTGTGTCAGGGAGGGGGGGAGAGGGGCTGCCCACCACAGCAGAGGGACAAACGCTTCCTCTGATTCGAATTCGGATCTCCGCCGCCCACCCCCCAAAATAAAGGGTCCAGGCAAGAGAAGCTGCCAGATCAGCATCTCTGGGGTGGGGGAAACTTTCGGAGGGTAAGATAAGAGCTGTTTGACAGTGGATCGGACTTCCTGGGAAGGTGGCGGGCCTTGGTTGGGGGTTTTAAAACAGAGGGGGTGACCATCGGTCAGGGATGACTTAGCTATGACTCGCGCTTTGCGGGGGGTTGGGCTAGATGACCTTTGGGGTGTCCCTGCAATTCTATGATTATGGAATTCGACCGCAAGAGGGGCCAGGCCTTGGGCGGGGGAGAAGGGAAGGTGCTATCCACCTGCAGAGGTCTGGCCCAGTTTCTGGGGGTGGGGAAGTTGCAGGAAGTGAAGCTGGAGGGGGCGGGGGCACCGATCCAGGGTTCAAATCGCCGTTTGGCCATGGAGTTTGCTGGCTGACCTAGAGCTAGTCGCTGCCTATATATATATATATATATATACACATACACACACACACACACACACACAAAACACCACACACATTTTTATTGATTTTTTTAATATATCAGTTCCGGCAGTCATACAACATATCTTCTCATCTTATGCACTATTTTAGACTTCCGTCAACACCTCTGGTGATTTTCCGTTCTTTATCACTTGTTTTGCATTTCTTAATTTCTATATTGCATTTAATTGTCCTTAACTAATAATTCTTCTCATAGTCTTTCTTGTAATATTTTAGATAATCCACCTTACAAAACTTCTTGCAATCCTACTAGCGTAATCTGTTCATCACAGTTACTTTTCTAGTAATTCATATATTTACTCCAGTCCTCTAAGAATCTCTGATCTCGCAGGTTTCGAATCCTTCCTGTTAATTTATCTAATTCTGCATAGTCCATCAACTTTGTCCTCCATTCTTCTTTCATCAGTAGTTCTTCTCGTTTCCATTTTTGTGCCAATAATATTCTTGCTGTCGTTACATATAAAAACAACTTACAATTCTGCCTGTTAATATCATCTCCTACTGAGCTAGTCGCTGCCTTCTATCCGTCTATCCTACCTCATAAGGTTGTTGTGGGTGTTAAATGAGCCCCGGGGGGACGGGACCTTGAGCTCCTTATAGAAAAAAGCGGGATATAAAATAGATATAATAAAAAGATGGAATATCCATTTTTGGGGTTGGAGTAGATGACCCCTGGGTTCCCCTCCAGCTCTACAATTCTGTGACCCTATGAAAATAAATGAATAAGTAAACTGTGGAGGCAGAGCTATTCCGTTTTCTCCGTGTGGCTTGCAGAAGCGATGCCCCCCTGGCTTGGGATATTCCCATTGGTGGAGGGGGCCATGGACTCAAGCACCCCGGTGGGTCAAAATCTGCGATTTGAGCCTGAAATGGGTTTGCAGAGCGAATGGGGAGCAGGACCGGTCCAGCCCCACAGCTTCCCCGGAGAGTGTCTTGGGCAACCGGCCGGCCTGGCCGCCTTGCCTGAGGAATGTTAATGCCAACGGCAGCTGTGAAATGGGACTCTTGTTTCGGGGGGGGCGCGGAGAGAGAGACGGCTGTCAGAGGGGGACGGGGTCCCTCCAGTCCCCATAGACCGCCGCCCCACCACCACCCACGCCAGGCCTCTCAGCTGTCTGCTGACAATTTGCAGATCTCAGCCCTGGGACGTGTGCGTGAACATTCGCTTAAAGACAGCCTTCCCCAGTCCTGGCGGCCTCCAGATCACTCAGACTACAACTCCCACCAGCCCTTGCAGGGCCACATGGCCAGGGGGGCACATGGGGGCACAGCTCCTCCAGCTAGAGCTGCCAGGGGGTGCAGTCCCTAAGTTTTGGGGGGCCACGTTGAAATGCTCTCAGGTTTTTGCAGCAGCTGACCCAGCAAAGTCCAAACCTTTTGGGATCTGGGAGCCAAGCTCTCTTTGGGGGGGAGCGCTTGAAGGAGTTGGGGGTGTTTGGCCCGGAGAAGAGGAGCTCTTCAAATACCTGAAGGGCTGTCACATGGGAGGTGGGGCAAGCTGGTTTCTTTTTTTAAAAAAAATAATATTTATTCAAATTTTAAAGGTTACAAAAAGAAAAAAGAGAAAAAAGAAAAATAAAAAAGACAGAAAAAATACAAACAATTAAAAAAGAACAAATCGAACCTTTACATAGCTTTCTTTCCTTTACTTATTTCCTTGACCTCCTCACACCTCCCATTTTTGTATTCTAATTCAAATTGTTATTTCAGCAAATCCTTCCAACCTTGTTTTCATCTTAATAATTTGTCTTAATATACTATAATTTTACGTTCTCTCTTTCACCAATTCATTTTTACTTAATCCTTTATGTCATTTCTGCCAAAACCACATAATTTTCTTTTCCCAACATCTTTCTAGCAATCCTTAATTTTGCAATATTTTTGAAGATAAACTTTAAATTTTTTCCAATCTTCTTCCACCAACTCTTCTCCTTGGTCCCGGATTCTGCCAGTCATCTCAGCCAGTTCCATGTACTCCATCACCTTCATCTGCCATTCTTCCTGGGTGGGTAGATCTTGTGTCTTCCAATACTTTGCAATGAGTATTCTTGCTGCTGTTGTGGCGTACATAAAAAAGGTTCTATCCTCCTTTCGCACCAATTGGCCGACCATGCCCAAGAGAAAGGCCTCTGGTTTCTTCTGGAAGGTATATTTAAATACCTTTTTCATTTCATTATAGATCATCTCCCAGAAGGTCTTAATCTTTGGGCAAGCTGGTTTCTTGATGCTCCAGAAGGGAGGACCCTGAACCCAGGGCTTCTGACAGTGAGAGCCGTTGAGCAAGAACAGACGGAAGGTGGCGGACTCTCCTTCCTTGGAAGTTTTTATAGCAGAGCTTGGGTGGCCATTTGTCAGGGACCTTTCAGCCACAATTCCAGGGGGTTGGACTAGATGACCCCTGGGACCCATTCCAACGCCACAGTTCTGCAAATCTCTGCTTTGGCGAAGGGCCTTCTTAACTCAGCGGGAGAGCGTTAGCGTTGCATGCAGGCGGTCCCAGGCCCAGCCCCCAACGGCATCTCTTTTTTTTAAAAAAAATAATTTTTATTCGTTTTTCAAACACATAATAAAAACAGAACAAAACAAACAAAAGAAACACAAGAAAATCAAAACACAAACGAAAACATACAAAACAATTAAACCAATATAACTTCAAGATTATAATTTCATGCCCTTCTTTCTTTTGACTTCCCCATACCTCCCCATCCCTGCATCCTTGTTTGGTGATTCTTTAGCAACCCTTTAGTCAATTGTCTTAATTCCCTTTCATTAAATTTCCTTTAGTTTTTTAGTTACAGCTGCAATTCTCTGCTTCTTACCCCCTGACATCTTAACATTCCTCAATTTTACAATAGTTTTTGAGATATATTTTAAATTTCTTCCAGTCCTCTTCCACTGTCCCCCAACGGCATCTCCAGGTAAATAAATAAATAGCAAATTTTCATTTATACCCCGCCCTTCCCGGTTCAAAAACCCAGGCTCAGGGCGGCTAGCAACAAATTTAAAACACTTAATTGTAAAAGCAGCATTAAATACAGTATAAAAACGTGAATAACAATAAAATTCAAAGTTCAGAAATCAATTTACAGGAAATCCATCCAATAAGTATTAGATAATCCCCAGGGCTAGCTGGCTGAATTGGTCCTATTTGGGCCAGCGAGGAGGCCAGGGGAGAATTAGCTGTGGGGTCTCAGAGCTGGTAATCTTCATAAAAGGGGAGGGAAATAAAAGATCAGCCTGAATTCAAATTAAAGGCCAGGCGGAATAGCTCTGTCTTACAGGCCCGACGGAAGGAGTCTGATGGTGTTTCCTGCTTGGCAGGGGGTTGGACTCGATGGCCCTTGTGGTCTCTTCCAACTCTATGATTCTATGAGGTTAAATCCTGCAGGGCCCTGGTCTCCTGGGACAGAGCATTCCACCAGGTCGGAGCCACCACTGAGAAGGCCCTGGCCCTGGTGGAGGATAGTCTGACTTCCTTAGGGCCCGGGACCTCTAAACTATAGTTTAGTAGGGCTGTCAGAAACCCCTGGGGAGCGGCTGCTGCCAGCCAGTGTAGACAGTATTGATCCAGATGCACCAGGAGTTTGACTTGGTATGGTGCAAGGGAGTTTTTAACATTCCTATCCTAAAACCCCCACCATTGTTTCCCCAGCCCTCTTCCTTCCACCTTGTAAGCATCTTTGGGCAGGGACATCCTGGAGCATCCTCCTTGCCCCCCCCAGTCCCCCCCTCTCTTGCTGCTCCAAGGACTCCCTGCCATTCCAGCTACACTCCCTGCCTCCGCTGCTGGAGGTGCCGCTTGCATGCTGCTGGGCTGGGGTGGTGGGCTTAAGCCCCCGGGGTGGGTGGAGACCCCACTTGGCCGTGAGGAAGCAGCCTTGGGAACCAATCCATCACTCTCAGCCTAAGTGTTGGTGCTGACCTTGAAAGCCCTAAACGGCCTCAAAGGCCCAGTAGACCTGAAGGAGCATCTCCACCCCCATCGTCCAGCCCAGACACTGAGGTCCAGCGCTGAGGGCCTTCTGGGGGTTCCCTCCCTGCGAGAAGCCAAGTTACAGGGAACCAGGCTGAGGGTCTTCTCGGTGGTGGCGCCCACCCTGTGGAACACCCTCCCATCAGATGTCAAGGAAATAAACAACTATCTCACTTTTAGAAGACAGCTGAAGGCAGCCATATTTAGGGAAGTTTTTAAGGCTTAATGCTGTATTTTGTTTTTAATATTCGATAATTAATACAACTAATCCAGAATGTGGCAGCTAGACTGGTGACTGGGGGTGGCCGCCGAGACCACATAACACCGGTCCTGAAAGACTTACATTGGCTCCCAGGACGTTTCTGAGCACAATTCACAGTGTTGCTGCAGACCTAAACAGCCCTAAACAGCCTCGGCCTTCAGTATACCTGATGGAGTGTCTCCACCCCCATTGTCCAGCCCGGACACTGAGGTCCAGCGCTGAGGGCCTTCTGGGGGTTCCCTCTCTGCGAGAAGTGAGGTTACAGGGAACCAGGCAGAGGGCCTTCTCGGTGTTGGTGCCCGCCCACCCACCAGATGTCAAGGAAATAAACAACTATCTGACTTTTAGAAGACACCTGAAGGCAGCCCTGTTTAGGGATGGTTTTAATGTTTGAAGTTTTATTCTGTTCTTAGTGTTCTGTTGGAAGCTGCCCAAAGCGGTTGGGGAAACCCAGCCACATGGGTGGGCTATAAATAATAAATTATTATTATTATTATTATTATTATTATTATTATTATTATTACCCTCCTCACACGGTTGTTGTGGCGATGCAGGGGGAGAAATAGATACGCCACCTTGTGCTCTTTGAAGGAAGAAGGTTGAGAGATAGATGATGCTGGCATCTGTTTGTCTCGAGAGACAATAGAGTGCGTCTCCGGGGGTGAAGGCAAAGTGGCCTCCCTGGGGTGCCATCCTGGGCGGTGTGTCTGGGGGTTCTGGGCTGCCCAGATGACAAGACCCCCCCCTCTTGGCTTTGCTGGTGTGGTCCAAAGGAAAGCAGAGCAGGACGTTGGGCACCAGCTTGGCTGCAGGAGTTGCTGGACGGAGGCGTGCAAGGCATCGTCCAACAGTCTTAGGGACTCCTTTCTCGATTTCCATAGGGTTTACTCCTCTGCCTTTTCTTCTCCCAGAGATACCCTGCCAGGTTTAAGTGAGATATAAATATAAGAATACTCAGAAGTGGCCTCCATGTCCGCCCGGGAGCCATCCTTGCAGCCTTGTCTTCTGGGGCCTTTTTCCTGTCCACCCCCCATCAGAGCCCCTTTAGCTAGAGGAGAAGCGCCCCCCCCAAAGCCAGGCTCCCTCCTGGCTCCCACCCAACATTTCCACCTGCGAGGAATGTGCAGCCGGCCAGCCAGCAGCAGCAGCAGCAGCAGCGACTTCTTCAAAAAGTCCTCCTTTTATCCCAGAAAGGAAACATCTGGTGGGTTGGGGGTTTCTTTTTCCCCAGCTCTTATTTTTAGCCGGGGTGGGTGGGTGTCGTTCCCCCTCCCCTGTGCTCTGGCTGGGGGGTGGGAAGGAGAGGGAGAGGAAGGGGCAGCTGCAAAAATGCCTGGCGGTTCTGCAAGAGATCAGTTTGCAAGGCGGGAGCCCCTTTCCCTCTGCCCTCCAGGAGGGGAGCTGAGCGGCTTCAGGGCAGATCTCCCCTCCTTCCTTTTGGGGGGGGTGGGCCGTGGGGCCGTTTCCGCACAGGGGCGGGCAGGGGGGGGGCAACTGAGCCAGTGGAACTTCTAGGCCTATCCTCCGATGCACAACCATCGCCACTCTCTTATTTCTTTTATTTATTTATTAAATTAGTGTCTCTCCTTTTTGCCATGGCAACTCCTCCCATGCACATGGCGTGATGATCGCTGCTCTTTATTTATTAGTTAAATTAATTAGTCACTCTTTTTTTCGCCACGGCAACTCAAAGCCGCATACAAAATGACGTGCAAAAATATATGTGTGTTAAAACCAGGGCAGGGGGATGCATTAAAAGCAACCAATGAGCCTCAGCTCTAAAAGGCCACAGGTAGCTGAAGGCCTGGCTGAAGAGGGATGTTTTTGCTTGGCGTCTGAAGATATACAGTGATGGCGCCTGGCGGGCTTCCCTAAGGAGAGCATTCTGCAAATGGGGAGCCACCGGCGAAAAGGCCCCGTTTTGATGTTCCTTCTGTGGAGGAGGCAGCACAAAGAAGGGCCTCAGGTGACAATCTATGGGTCGTATCTACCTGCAGTTGCACCCCTGTCCATTTCAGATGTCCGCCTACTGGAGATTATCTCTCCAAATCAAGTTACTAGGCCTTGAAAAATACGTTTGGGGTAGGCGTTTGGTAAAGATTAGGGCTAGACAATGTCTGGTTTTCAATACCGTGATATACCACCAGCTAAACATTGTGATATACCAACATATCACAATGTCTTAAACAGAGTTGAAGCTACGGCTGGCTTCATGGCTTTTCCCACACATGCGCATCACGATTCGCGATATATTGCCAGGTAAAATCTTATGAAACCGTTATCACAATATGGAGTTCAAACCTAGGTTATGTCCTATCGCCCAGCCCTACTAAAGATTTTAAAATTTGGTTTTATAATGTGTCTAAAACAGGGAGAGCCGTTAAAAAAGGAGATGGGAATTAAAAGACGAAAAGCGAAACTATGAAAGGGGCACGTCGAATAAGTATGTGGGTTGAAATAGGCGTGAAAAGAAAAAGTGGGAATAATAGATGTTGTCTCCATGTGAAAAGAATACCAGCCTTCTTAGGTGATCAAGTCTAGTTCCTGATTTGCCAGCTTTGTGACGAAGGTTGTCTCGAAAAGGATGGCTCCGCTGTATATGTAAGAAAGGAATGCCAGATCGTATAAATAGCGTCTGGAGGTTGTAGCTGAAATCTCAAATTATGTGTAATTTTCTCCGTTATAGCTAGGATGCGGGGGGGGGGGGAGAGAGAGATTTAGTGCCGCAACTTGCATCCCTCTGAAGGAGAAGCCGGGCCTGCGTCTGCCTGCAACCCTTTGACGCAGCCTCCCCCAACCCGGTGCCCTCCCTGACTATTGGCCATGCTGGCTGGGGGCTGATGGGAGTTGTAGTCCAAAAAAATGCCAAATCTAGAAAGCACCAGGCTTGCAAATGCTGCTGGAAAGACACCTTGCCCCCCCCCACCACCTTAACCCCTCTCTCGTTCCCCTTCACATCCTCCTTTCGGCACCCTACAAGAGGATTAGCCAGATTCATGGAGGAGTTACTCTTGTGCCCGGATCCCGCTTGCTGGTTTCCCATAATGGGCGTCTGGTCAGCCCCCGTGAGGACAAGCTGCTGGGCTCCATGGGCCCCTGTGGCCTGACCCTGCAGCCAGGCTCTTCCGATGTCCTGATGGAACCTGCAGGGCCAGGGGCAGTCTATCTGAGATTCCTCAGTTCTGAGGACAGGATGCTGGGCCTGGTCCGGCAGATGCTCCTCCTGTGCTCTTGGGGCTGGACAGCGGAGCGGCCTTGATCCGGGGCTTGTGTGTGTTGCCTCTTCCTTGGGGAGAGCCTCTGTTGCCAGGATAGTGGGAGGAGCCCCTTCTGAAGCAGTCGTGTGTGCAGGGAAGGACGCCAAGGGGTTCAGGCGCAGGACACGGACGGAGGGAGACGGGGGCTGCTGTTGTTGTTGCTGCAGCAGCACGTAGCTCCTCTCTCTGCCTCTGGATCTGAAGCAAGAGCTGGAAGGAAGGAAGCAAGCTCCAGAGGAGGGGGGGCAGCCCTTGCAGGAGGGGGGGACGACGGGCTTCCCTCCTTCCTGGCTCCTCCAGACCAAAACCTTTCTTAAGATCTCCTTTCTCTCACTCACGTGGTTTTGACCTGCCCCAAGGAAGGAGGCAGCGTCTGCAACATATCAGACCATCTGCTCCGCAGGATGAGACCCTCCCTGCCCACAGACTGTCTGGCCAGAGTGGCGCATGCTCTAGTTATCTCCCGCTTGGGACTACTGCCATGCGCTCTCCGTGGGGCTGCCTTTGAAGGTGACCCGGAAACTGCAACTAATCCAGAATGCGGCTGCTAGACTGGGGACTGGGACCATATAACACTGGTCCTGAAAGACCTCCATTGGCTCCCAGTATGTTTCCAAGCACAATTCAAAGTGTTGGGGCTGACCTTGAAAGCCCTAAACTGCCTCGGTCCAGTATATCTGAAGGAGCGTCTCCACCCCCATCGTTCTGCCCAGACACTGAGGTCCAGTGCCGAGGGCCTTCTGGCGGTTCCCTCCCTGCGAGAAGCCATGTTATAGGGAAGCAGGCAGAGGGCCTTCTCAGTGGTGGCTCCTGCCCTGTGGAACACCCTCCCACCAGATGTCAAAGAGAACAACAACTACCAGACTTTTAGAAGACATCTGAAGGCAGCCCTGCTTAGGGAAACTTTTAATGTTTAATAGGTTATTGTGTTTTAGTGTTCTGCTGGAAGCTGCCCAGAGTGGCTGGGGAAACCCAGCCAGATGGGCGGGGTATAAATAATAAATAATAAATAATAAATAATAATTATTATAATTATTATTATCACAGTGGCAGGAGCCCTGCCTTCCCCGCTCAGTCCCTTCCAGCTGTGGAGAGAGGGGTTTTATCTGGGGAATTTGTACCTGCCTTCCGAAAGGGAAGTGCTCAGGTGGGGCCTCGCGTCCTGGTTGAATAGTAGCTGCCGTTGTTTGCGCCAGCAGACCCTCTCCTGTAATCTCCTGGCACCAGAATCGGAAGCAGGCCTAAACTCAAGGTTGCAATTGCCATTTCCGTTTTGGGCCAAGACGGCTCTAAAGTCTTATTTTCCAAGCGATTGGACTGGCTGTGATTGATTCTCAGTCTGGCTAGTTCAGAGGACAACCTTGATTTCATTTAAGAGCTTTGAGAACTTTCCTTCTTGATCATATATTGGCCTCTTCCGACCTCTTTTTCTTAAGGGGCAGGGCTCTTGCTCAGGCTGCACAGAAAAAGCATTTTGATTTCTGAAATTCAACCCGATTGTGCAGATTGAATATAACGGATGGAATTCTACAGGGTGGGGTCTTAGGGTGCAGAAACAGTCCAGATCCGGGATCCCCAGAGGGTGGAGGTATCAGGCGCCACCCTCCTGGCGCCTAGGCATCTTCACTTGGTCGCAAGTGGCCGAAAGCCAGGTGCAAAACGCGCCTGGCGCTTGGCTAATTTCGAACGCGGCTTGGAAGGTGGAGCAAACTTGTTTTCTCCTGCTCCAGAGGGTCAGACCGAACCCAGCAGATTCAGATTGCAAAAGAGGAGATTCTGACTAAACATCAGGAATGACTTTCTTCTGATGGCAGGTGCTATTCAGCAGTGGAACGGACTCCCTTGGGAGGCGGTGGACTCCCCGTCGATTAGCGGATTTGTGCCAAAGTTACCGGTGGAGTTCCTCCATATCTCGCTGCATTTTTGCTGTGGCATGTCAGGCAGCTCCTCAGGTCAGCTCTGTTGGCACTGCCAACCGCAATTGTCATACTGTACAGGTGGGTAAGCAGAAAGCAGCCTTTATCTCCAGAAGTAAGGGCTGTGCCTGCCTCCTTCCACCCCACCCCTCACCTCCCAAGTAACAGCTCCCCAGTATTGCTTAATCTGTGCTGCAGTTGCACATTCACTGATAAGGGGGATTTTTCCCGCTTCTTTCACGCCTGCCATGGTTGAGGGCCTGGGCAGCCACCCAAAACCAGCCAGAATCTGTGCACACCTTTCTAAGAAAGTTGGCCACAGCAACACATCTTGGCAGCGCTCCTTGTCCCCCAACCCTAAAAGGAAAAAAGAAACCCCTACTCAGGGCAGGTCTGATGCCTAAATATATCTCCTCCATCGCTCTTCTTGGGAAAGGGAAAGGGCTCCTCCTGGAGGACAGGTGTCAGGTGTGCGTGCAGGAGCCGGGCCCTGTGGCCAGTAGGGCTTCGCAGGACTGGGGCCTTCCTAAGTTGGTTCTGAAGAGGCAAGGCGCGGCCACACAGGTGAGGCCGATTGGTAACTCACAGCACTTGGTGGCAAGAGCTGGGAATGGATATAAGGTCAGCATTTTGCCTTCGGCTCTTTGCCACAGCAACAGGTTCCCTGCCCTGCTGCGTCTGACTTCGTGGCTCCTTGCTTCTTGATCCTCGGACCCCTGACTTCGTGGCTCCTTGCTTCTTGATCCTCGGACCCCTGACTTCGTGACTCCTTGCTTCTTGATCCTCGGACCCCTGACTTTGTGACTCCTTGCTTCTTGATCCTCGGACCCCTGACTTTGTGGCTCCTTGCTTCTTGATCCTCAGACCCCTGACTTCGTGGCTCCATGTTTCTTGATCCTTGGACCCCTGACTTCGTGGCTCCCTGCTTCTTGATCCTCGGACCCCTGACTTTGTGGCTCCTTGCTTCTTGATCCTCGGACCCCTGACTTTGTGACTCCTTGCTTCTTGATCCTCGGACCCCTGACTTCGTGGCTCCTTGCTTCTTGATCCTTGGACCCCTGACTTTGTGGCTCCTTGCTTCTTGACCCTTGGACCCCTGACTTTGTGGCTCCTTGCTTCTTGCTCCTCGGACCCCTGACTTTGTGGCTCCTTGCTTCTTGATCCTTGGACCCCTGACTTTGTGGCTCCTTGCTTCTTGACCCTTGGACCCCTGACTTTGTGGCTCCTTGCTTCTTGATCCTTGGACCCCTGACTTTGTGGCTCCTTGCTTCTTGCTCCTCGGACCCCTGACTTTGTGGCTCCTTGCTTCTTGCTCCTCGGACCCCTGACTTTGTGGCTCCTTGCTTCTTGCTCCTCGGACCCCTGACTTTGTGGCTCCTTGCTTCTTGATCCTCGGACCCCTGACTTTGTGACTCCTTGCTTCTTGATCCTCGGACCCCTGACTTAGATAGAGGAAAGAGAAAACAATGTTCTTCTTCAAGCAGTGCGTAGTTCAACTGTGGAACTCCCTCCCACCAGAGGCAGTGATGGCCATTGACCTAGACAGCTGCCAGAGGGGATTTGACGAATTCCTGGAAGGCTTTAGATGGCTCCTGGCCCGGGTGGCTGTTCTCTGCCTCCACACTTGGGGTCAGGTTCTTACGACAGTGATGCTTCTGAATCCCAGTTGCTGGAAACTTCGGGGGGGGGGGGAGTGGCTCTCGTGCTCAGGCTTTGCTTGCGGGCTTCCCATAATGGGAATCTGGTTGGCCACTGCGAGGACAGTGATGCTGGACTAGAGGGGCCCCCTTGGACCTGATCCAATGTTCATAAAACGCATGTCCCCAGAGGAAGCTGCATCCCATTGCAGACTCCTACTTGCTGGACTCCAGTGTAAGATTGCCGCTTGTCCTTCCTGTGAACGCCCCCTTCCTTTCTGCCTAGTGTGACACAAAACAGGCCTCCTTCTGCTTATTACTTAACGGTTGCAAAGCAGCACGTGGGCTGGTTGAAAAAGCCGTATGAGGAAGGGCAGAGGGGGCAGAAGAAGAGGAGACCGGGGGGGGGGGAGGGGGGCAGAGGAGACAGGGCAGGAAGGGACTTCAAGAATGCAGAAAAAGGGGCAACATTGATTATTCCCAGCAAACAATGGAATTTGCTCCAGCTAAATGGATGACTTCAGAATAAGGGTTTCCCACACTTGGGTCTCCAGCTGTTTTTATACTACAATCCCCATCTTCTCCAGCCACTGGTCCTGCTAGCTATGGATGATAGGAGTTGTAGTCCGAAACAGCCGGAGACTCAAGTTTGAGAAACCCTGATTTGGACAAGTGCGTGGAGCGCGACAACTGCGACAGCCGTGTTCTCCGTCCACAGTCAGAGGCACCTTAGAAATCTAGTTTTACGGGCGCCACAACGGAATGTCTGTTCACCAGGGGGTTGGACAAGATGGTCCCCTCCAACGCTACAATTCTACAATCTCAACTACATAGCTTGAGTGTAGCTTGCTCTTACAACAATTCATTCGTCCCATTTTCCAAGGAGGAGAAAGGGACACAATGGAAATGGTATTAACTCTGGACTAAGGCGGAGTGTTTTCAACTCGGGTGCCCAGAAATCTCCACATTGATGCAGTTGGAGCCAAACCAGTAGCAAAATGCGGCTGGGGGATTTTGAACACTGCTCTTGCTGGGGGTCCCAGGCGGGTGGGTGGGGCTGTTGCATTTGCGCCCTGTTTTCAAGGCTTCCAGTGTGGTGTAGTGGTTCAGAGCGGTGGACTCGTAATCTGGGGAACCGGGTTCGCGTCTCCGCTCCTCCACATGCAGCTGCTGGGTGACCTTGGGCCAGTCACGCTTCTCTGAAGTCTCTCAGCCCCACTCACCTCACAGAGTGTTTGCTGTGGGGGAGGAAGGGAAAGGAGAATGTTAGCCGCTTTGAGACTCCTTAGGGTAGTGATAAAGTGGGATATCAAATCCAAACTCTTCTTCCTTGTGTGTCATCTGGTTGGCCCCTGGGAGGAGAGGAACCTGGGCTAGGAGGAGCCCCTTTGGCCTGGTCCAGAAAGGCTTTTCTCACATCAAGCGGCTGCAGAGAAATAATAATAATATTAAAATTGTATTTATATACCGCCCTCCCCAGCCGAAGCCAGGCTCAGAGCAGCTAACAACAATAAAAGTAACACAGCATTCTAAAATCAATTCATTCTAAAATCAGTTCTGAATCAAATTGATGGCAACCATGGGCTAGAGTTCTATGAGGGTTGCCAAAGGATGGGGTCAGGCTGTGCCCTGGCCAAAGGCCTGGTGGAATAGCTCTGTCTTGCAGGCCCTGCGGAAAGATGTCAAGTCCCGCAGGGCCCTAGTCTCTTGTGACAGAGCATTCCACCAGATTGGGACCACGGCCGAAAAAGCCCTGGCTCTGGTCGAGGCCAGCCTAATCTCCCTGTGGCCTGGGATCTCCAGGATGTTTTTGTTTGAAGACCGTAATGTCCTCCGTGGGAAATACCAGGAGAGGTGGTCCCAAATGATGAGAGAATTAAACAAATCCATGGAGGAGGAGGAGAAGGCTGTCAGTGGTCCCAATGGCTGGAAGCCACAGGAGGGGAGAGAGCTGCCCTTGTGCTTGGGCCCCACTTTCAGGTTTCCAACAGCTCGTCGGACCCCTGGGACGCGGGGCGAGTTGGGCCATTGGGCTGGTCCTGCATCCTCTTCCTTGGTTGTTCGGATACTGGTGTCTCTGGAGACCACGCTGCCTCTTGCGAATTGCTTGAGCTCACGCCCAAAGGTGCATTCTTTTGTTGTCTTCCGAGACAGACGAATGCCAACAGCCACAGGGGCCCAAAGAGAGACCCAGTTTGTCCGGAGCCTGGTGTCCCCATCCAGGCTGGCATCTCCTGCGGCTTCTTCGCTGCCACTGGCTGAGGGGCATTGCGCAAAGAGCCCCCTCCCTACGATCTCCTCCTCCTCCTGGGCCCCTGTCATCAGCCTCCTGGCAGCTCCCAGCTCCCTTGCGCCAGCAGCAGAGTCTCCCTCAGGCTCTCCCTCGAGAACAAAACGCTCCCTTCTTCTCGGCCTCGTGCCGCCCTCTCCGGATCGTATGGCTGACAAAACGTTTACCCAGCTGGGCCCTCCCGGCGCATACAGTGGGCATCTGTGTCTGGGGCAGGGTCATGTACACCAGCTGTTCTGTCACTATTGTTAACTTTGGGGGGAGAGGCTGGCTCCGTTCCGCCATCTGCCAGGCTGCTGCAGCGCCCTCCTCTCTCTGCCTGCCCCCCACCCCATAAAAATGCTGCATTGGGAGATGGGGGCAGCAGCACAGGTGAGCTGGTCAGCATCCTCAGAGCACCATTCGCACCCAGGTCGAGCGTGTGCCGACCTTGCCCTCAGAGGCGTTGCTCTGCTTCTGAATCCTGGTTGCTGGAAAACCACAGGATGCGAGAGTTGCTCTTGTCCTCAGATCTAGCCAGTTCATCTTAAGCTCATCATTGTTACCACCCGTATTTTTTCTCCCCACCCAAAAAAACCCCCATTCCTCTGGGCAACATTCACCCAGTTCCTTCAGTCTCTTCCTGCCTCTGCCGATCTTCAGAAGATTCTCCTTCCACAATTGGCCTCTTCTTCAGAAAGATCAGGCACATTTTGCACCTGGCTATTGGCCACCTGCGACCAGGTGAAGATGCCTGGATGGTGCCCGACATCTCCACCACCTGGAGGTGCCTGCCTGGTGATCCTTGAATCACACACCAGCAACACATCCTGTAGAATTCTCTCCCGTCACATTTAATCAGAATGAATTTCCGGAACCCAAAAGCCGTCTTGGAAAATACAGCTTAAGAGCTGTCTGGCCCCCAAATGGCAACTAGGCCTTCTGTTTTGGTGACACTAACCCTGGTTTAAGGAGCCATTTGGCGCCCCACTTTCATATCTGAGCTTCTAAGACATGAGATTTCCCCCTTGCAGAAAAAGCCTGTGATTCCCCTCACCCACGAACCGACCCATTTTTAATGCAAGATGCTTCAAGGAGCAAAAGCTGAGCCAGGAACTTGGAAGGCGGGTGGGTTTTGTTGTTGTTCTTACAGCTGCCAAGGTAGCCTCCTTGCAAGGAAGCCCACCCCAGTGGAGAAGTGGCTGGCCTCAGCCCCACCGCCTCTTCCTCCTCCACTGGGCCCTCGAGGAGCCTCTCTTCCTGGATACTTGGAAGGGCTGCTTCTAAATTTAGCTGCTGCTCCTCCTCCTCCTTCCAAAACATCATCTGAGCAGACACAAAGCATAAAGCGAGTGCTATGCCTGTTGGGCTCTCCACCCATGGTGGACTTCAGAGAGGGAGGACTGCTTGCAGATTCCTACACACACCAAAGGCCTTGTCTCTGTCGCCTTCTTCCTGTGAACGGAGAAATCTGAGGGCTCCCTAGGGCAAAAAACAAGGAATCCCAGAGCAAAACAGCAGCCAGTAGGCTTGGTCTTGATTGAAGACTGTGGCGACAGGACTCCCACCTGCCACCAGGTGGGACAAGATGGAAGCCCCAAACAAAAGAGAACCCAAACTTTTATTAGCTGCTAATCCCCATGTTACACCCCCCCAAACTACATCACTACTACATCATGAAAGGGGAGGTCTGGTGGCCATAATCTGAGCATCCTGGACCCTGCCCCATGGTTCCCCTTGCCCTCCACCAAACACCCATCAAGTGGAACAAAAGAGATCTTTACATTTCCCTGTTTCCCAGCTAAGTTCACCACACTCTTTTGTCTCCATCTGGGTTCGGTATTTCTGGCATGGCTACCTATCTGGCACTCAGGTATCAGGATCTCACATGTCTATAGGAATTTCTGAAGTTTTCCCAGTGAGCCAGTACATAGGTACATTTATCAGTGAATTCTTACATTTGATATCCTGCAGCAAAGGCCCTTTGAATAGGCAGGAAGAAACTGTGATGAAGTGTTTTGTAGGGACAAATCACAAAAGTCACAAAAGCGATTGTGCTGGTTTTGGTAGTGGGCTGCATGTGCATGATATCTGCTGGAGGGGCAACCCCCCCCCCAACCTATACATAAATTCCTGCAACATTCCCCCAGGTGGAGGGTGGGAAGATTCCTGGAGGAGGGGGTCAGGAGGCATAGCTGGCCATAGTCTCCCAGAGGGTCAGCAGGGGCAGCCTGCAGGGGTTTGTCTGGCTGGAGATGAAGCGGTCTGACTTGTGATGAGGAACAGTTGAGGGAGTTGGAGAAGAAACGACATAGCCGATAGGACTCTAGGAAACGTAAATTGAATATTCAGCCACTTATTATTGAGGGGAAGTGTGTGGAACAGGTCTCGGTGTTTCGATTTCTGGGAATGGAGTTGAGAGATGACCTAACCTGGGGAGAAAACAGCAGAGACCTAATGAAGAGAGCACAGCAGAGGTTACATTTTCTGAGAATCCTCCAGAAAAATAATCTCTCAAAGGACCTGTTGATGGCATTTTACCACTGTACTGTTGAGAGTGTATTAACTTATGGTCTGTGTGTATGTGGTTTGGGAGTTGCACCGTCGGGGGAAAAACAATGCTGTCCAGGGTTGTAAAGACTGTGGAGAAAATAATTGGGTGCCCTCTTCCCACCTTGGATCAAATCTATGCTTCCAGGTGCCATAAGAAAGCGGCAGAGATAGCGCAGGATAGTGCGCACCCCAGAAATGATCTCTTTCAGCTTCTGACTTCTGGAAGAAGGTCCAGGGTTATCAAGACTAGCCGCCTGAGAAACAGTTTCTATCCAAATGCAATTTTGGTTTTAAACGCAGTGTAAGGTACTCTCTGGACGCGGGTGGCGCTGTGGGTTAAACCACTGAGCCCAGGGCTTGCCGATCGGAAGGTCAGCGGTTCGAATCCCCGCGACGGAGTGAGCTCCCCTTACTTGGTCCCTGCTCCTGCCAACTTAGCAGTTCGAAAGCACGTCAAAGTGCAAGTAGATAAATAGGTACCGCTCTGGCGGGAAGGTAAACGCCGTTTCCGTGCACTGCTCTGGTTCACCAGAAGGGGCTTAGTCATGCTGGCCACATGACCTGGAAGCTGTACGCCGGCTCCCTCGGTCAGTAAAGCGAGATGAGCGCCAAAACCCCAGTTGGTCACGACTGGACCTAATGGTCAGGGGTCCCTTTACCTTTAAGGTAGTCTCTATGGGAGTATATTGTATTTTAAGAATGGGGTATCAGAGTTTTTAGGGGGCTAACCAGGTTGGGATAGCTGGGATAGGAGGGTTGTTGGTTTCGAAGGTCTTATGTAGATTCCCCCCCCAAAAAAAAAAATATTTCATTGTTCTGTATGGGACAATGACAATAAAGATTTTCGTATCGCGTAGGAGAGCTGTCCCCTGTAAGATTCAGCACAACCTTGTTTCGTGCTGTTGCAGGGGGCAGGACCCAAAGCGAGGGATTCAAACGAACTTTCAGAGGGTCAGAGCCGATTCACAGGGGAACGGGCAGACTCTCCTCCCTTGCAGGTTTTTAAGGCGCTTGGAGATTCTTCAGCTGTGATTCCTGGACTAAGCGGCCCTTGGGGTCCCAATTCTGCGACTCCAAAGCTGGGCCATGCTGAATCTCGAAACAGTATGCAGCATGTAGTTCAAATAGAATACACCACTCAAACCCCAACACCCCCCCCCCACCCAAAGCTTCCCGGGTGAGCTTGGAGTCAGTCACAGCCTCCTAACCTCCCTCGCAGGGTCGTTGTAAAGAATTGACGGGGGGGGGGTGAACTGTGTCTTCTTCGGAGGAAAAGGCAGAATACAGCGGAACCTTGGTTGCCAAATGTAATCCGTTCTGCAAGACTGTTTGACTTCCGAAATGTTCGGCAACCGATGCGCAGTTGCCAAAATCCGTTGTGGAAAAACTGAGAAACGCACCTCGGAAGCCGTTCAACTTCCAAGGCGCGTTTGGAAACGGAAGCATTCGCTTCTGGGTGGTCAGCGTTTGAAAGCTGAAACGTTCGACTCCTGAAGCATTCGGCGACCGAGGTTCTGCTGTACGAATGCAGTGGATCAGGTCTTCTGCTCACCTGTGTGAGAGAGAGAGCAGGAGAGGCCAGCCAGATGGAGATGTCTGTTAACAACTTGGCCACCCACCTGAGACCCACACGGTCGCAACTGGACCCACGCCAGTCACAAAGCGTTCCTGGCATCTGGGGTATTTTGAACGCCTCCTTCCCCCTCAGCCTCCGGCAACCTGACCCTGGGGAGGCTTCGCTGTGGGGCTGCCCGACTCCTCCTCCCCCAAGCGCCCCTCTTGGGCTGGAGCAAAGAGCCTCGGCAGAGGCTTCTGTCAGCCAGCCAGCCTGAGTCACCTGGAAGTGTTGGGGGGGGTCTTCTTTTGGACTCTGCAGGGGCTCCCTGGGAGCTTAAAGACCCTGTTCTCTTCCTTCCCAGACCTCTCCCGAAACCGCTTTGCCGAGGTCCCCGAAGACGCCTGCCACTTGATGTCCCTGGAGGGGCTGAGCCTGTACCACAACTGCCTCCGCAGCATCCCCTCCGCCATCGCAAACCTCCAAGCCCTCACCTACCTGAACGTCAGGTAACTCGCACAAGGGGGAAGCCAGAGAAGGGGGGAAATGGGGTGTTTCTCCAGAGGTGCGGCGAGGGCTCTCTGGATTCCCTCACGTTGGCGTTGAAAGCCCTGCGCGACTCAGGCCCACTTTATAGACCCTCCCGGGTTCTGAGATTGGCATAGGGGGCCTTCTCGGAGGTTCCTCTGCCCTCAGGGGGGTGGCCTGTCCCTGCAGAGCTGTGGGGCTCCCTCCTCCCCACAGAGGTGCTCCCGGCCCCTGGCTTTTGCCACCTGAGCTGCGCGTTTTTACGACCCACCTCATTTCCCTGGTTGCGAGCTGTTTCGAATCGGCTTTTATTTATTTCTTTTCAGTTTCCCAAGGTTATTCCAACAATAGCCCCGTGACGGCAACGCCGTTTCACATCTTTTCAAATTGCTTGTTGTTGTTTTTTTAAAAAATTATTAAGAATTTAAACAAAACATATTACGGTATCTTAAAACATATCCTCCTTGATTCCCGCCCCCATTTCCCCCCCTCCCCATAAAATAACCCCCCCTGCCCCCCCCCCGACTTCCCTCAGTTCCAATCTCTGGTTTCTCTACAAATGCTATTCTCTGCATATTACAAAACTGTATAGATCCTTAATTTATCTGACTGTTTATTGTCAATAAAGAGTTTGTGAGTGTTTATTCAAAACCTGCCACGGAGTCCAATTCACTTTGTTGTTTCTTTAAGTACTTTGTAAAAGGTTCCCATTCATCTTTAAAATCAGTTATCCTTGTCCCGTAGTTTATGTGTCAATTTTGCCAATTCTTCATAGTCCATCAATTTCTCTTGCCATAGTTCTTTAGTCGGCGTTTCCTCGTTCTTCCATCCTTTTGCTATTAAGACTCTCGCCGCCGTTGTCGCATACATGAAGATATTTTTGAACTTTCTTGGCAGGTATTTTCCTACGATCCCTAACAGAAATGCTTCAGGTTCCTTAATAAATGTTAGGTGGAACATTTTCTTCAATTCATTGTATATCATTTCCCAAAACTTTTTAATTTCATTACAGTGGTGCCTCACAAGACGAAAAGAATCCGTTCCGCGAGTCTCTTCGTCTAGCGGTTTTTTCGTCTTGCGAAGCAAGCCCATTGACGGCTTAGTGGATTAGCGCTATTAGCGGCTTTTAGCGGCTTATCGGATAAGCAGATAAGCGGCTTAGCGGCTTAGAAAAAGGGGGGGGGAGGGGGGAAAAACCGCAGGAACTCGCAAGACATTTTCGTCTTGCGAAGCAAGCCCATAGGAAATTTGTTTTGCGAAGCACCTCCAAAACGGAAAACTCTTTCGTCTAGCGAGTTTTCTGTCTTGCGAGGCATTCGTCTTGCGGGGCACCACTGTACATTCCCACCACATAGGGTAGAATGTCCCCTCATTTTCCTTACTTTTCAAATTGCTTCTAATGCTGCAACCTGCCGTGGGACCTCAGGGTGAAAGTCAGGAAGTAGAGAAGACAAAATGGAATAAGCGCCCCCGCTCCCTTCCTCATTCCCCAGCCCACCCATCCTGCTTTGCCAGTCTCCTCTTCCTCCTCCACTGTTGTTTTCTTCCCTGCAGCCGGAACCAGCTCTCTTCCCTGCCCTCCTGCCTCTGCCGGCTCCCCCTCAAGGTCCTCATCGCCAGCAACAACAAGCTGGTCTCCCTGCCTGACGATATCGGCACCCTCAGTACCCTCCGCCAGCTGGTGAGTCGGCAATGCCGGGGGGTGGAATTCCTCCAGGGCAGAAGCCCTCGGGAGACGGGCTCCTCTTGCTTGCCTTCCCCCAGGGTTCGGCCTCGCTGGTGTCTCCACGCTCAGCTGGGCTGAAGCCACGTGGGGGTGGGGGGTGGGAGGGATGCCCAAGGCCCTCCATACCTGAACCCAAAAGGCGACAGGACCATCACCACCCCAACACACACAACTATCACATGGTTCAATCCGCTAAGACAACCCCCTGCAGACAGCTTACTTCTATCCCTCTCTCACCCCAAATCGCCTCGAGGACGCCTAGGTAGAATTTGGGGGGGGGGTTTCCACTCTGCCCACTCAAATATACCAACACAACACGAGAACAGGGCCTTTTCTGTGGTGGCTCCCCATTTGTGGAATGCCCTCCCCAGAGAGGCTCGCCTGGCGCTACCATTACATGTATTTAGGTGCCAGGCAAAAACCGTCCTCTTTACCCAGCCCGTCAGCCATTAGGCAGTCTGTGTCCTTTTAATTTTATTGTTTTATCTTTTGGGTAAACTGCTTTGAGGTGGTGGTTGGTTTTTTTAAAAATAAAATAAAACTGCTAGTATGTACGTTTTATGAAATAAATAAGCTTTCTCTCCCTGCCCCATGTATTAATAATAATAATAATAATAATAATAATAATAATAATACATTTTTATTTATACCCCGCCCTCCCCGGCCAGAGCCGGGCTCAGGGCAGCTAACACCAGTAAAATTACAATTAAACAATAAAATAGAAAAATAAACCAATTTAAATACAGGTTAAAATACAATTTAAAATGCAGCCTCATTTTAATAGTAGCCCATAGATCAAGACCATAAGGGGTGGGAAACATAAGGGTCAGACGTGAGTCCAGACCAAAGGCCAGGCAGACCAGCTCTGTCTTGCAGGCCTTGTGGGAAGATGTCAAGTCCCGCAGGGCCCTGGTCTCTTGTGACAGAGCATTCCACCAAGTCGGGGCCAGTACTGAAAAGGCCCTGGCCCTAGTTGAGATGTCTCTAAAGCAGTCTTAGTACTGGCACCCCTAAGGCTCTCTCACTGCCTCCAGGGCTCTCCCTCCCTCCCTCCCCCCACTGGGATGGAGCACGGCTCACCTGTGACCTTTCCCCAAATCCTCTTTTCTGCCTCAGGACGTCAGCAGCAATGAGCTGCAGTCCCTGCCAGCGAGTGTGGGCGGCCTGGAGTCTCTTCGGGACCTCAACGTCCGGAGGAACCAAATCTCCATCCTGCCCGAAGGTCAGTGCTTGTCCAAAGCGCCTCCCTCCTTTGCCGGCGCCATCTGGGCACCGGCAGATCCCGTGCTTCTAAACTGGCGACGGAGGCAGCCCTCCCTGCCCCTCTTCTGCCCCTTGCTCATGGGCGCCTGTGCTTTGCCCCACCTCAGAGCTGGCGGAGCTGCCCTTGGTGCGACTGGACTTCTCCTGCAACCGCGTGGTCCGCATTCCCACCTGCTACCGCCACCTGCGGCACCTTCAGTCCATCCTGCTGGAGAACAACCCTTTGCAGTTCCCACCTGCGCAGGTAACGGGGGGGGGCGGCTGAGAGCAGAGACTGCTTGGAAGGCGGGGGGCCGGAGCCGGCCTGTGGTTCTCCCCACTCTTTCCATTTATCCTGCCCTTAGTGGGGGCTCTCGGTGGGGCCTGGGGGCCAGGATGTAACAGGCTGGCGGGGAAGGCAGGCGCGATCCGGGGCAGGCGGCCTTCGTTTTGCGGGGGCCGCCGCCGCCGCCACCCTGTGACCCAGCACCTCCGTTCTCCCCGCAGATCTGCTCCAAAGGCAAAATCCACATCTTCAAATACCTCAACATTGAGGCCTGCAGCAAGGCGCGGCCGGACCTGGCAGAATTCGCACAAGGAACCCGCCCCTCTGGCTTCGGGACGTGGTAAGGCGGGTAGAGGGGGGCCTGGGAGGCTCTGCTAAACATCTGCTGCCCCATGGGAGGGAGCAGGGTGCCTGGGGGGCAGGAAGGGGAGGAGAAAGGCTGTACCTGGGAGGAGGTGGCTCTGGAGTTGCTTTAGCCACCAGAGAGGGGCATGAAGAGCATTGTTTCCAAGAGGCTTGTTTCTGTGTCTGTTCCCACAGCCTCCCGGACGATTTCTACCCCGTGCGGCAGTATGGCGGCCTCGATTCAGGCTTCAACAGCGTCGACAGCGGGAGCAAGCGGTGGTCGGGGAACGAGGTGCGGGAACGCCTTCCTTCTTTGCTTGCAAGGGACATTTTTTACAGTTACAAAGAAGATAGAGGGCTTTGCAGGGGCCCTGATCCCTGCCTAGGCGGCCCTCAAAAACCTTACAGCCAGAGGGGCATGACGTGAGCCTCCCAGCCCGGTTGTGTCCCATCCTAGTCATGCTGTTAGAGGATTGCAGGGTTAGAAGGGATCCGGAAGGCTTCTCCAGTCCAGCCCCCTGCCACGACTCCATAACGCCTGAGAAGCAGCCAATGATCACACCTCAGTAATGCCTGGCAGAATAATAATAATAATAATAATAATAATAATAATAATAATAAATAATTTATTATTTATACCCCGCCCATCAGACTGGGTTTCCCCAACCACTCTGGGCGGCTTCCAACAAAGTATTAAAATACAGTAGTCTGTTAAACATTAAAAGTTTCCCTAAACAGGGCTGCCTTCAGATGTCTTTTAAAGATAGGATAGCTGCTTATTTCCTTCACATCTGAAGGGAGGGCGTTCCACAGGGCGGGCGCCACCACCGAGAAGGCCCTCCGCCTGGTTCCCTGTAACCTCACTTCTCACAGGGAGGGAACCACTAGAAGGCCCTCGGAGCTGGACCTTAGTGTCCGGGCTGAACAATAGGGGTGGAGACGCTCCTTCAGGTCTACTGGGCCTTTGAGACCGTTTAGGACTTTCAAGGTCAGCACCAACACTTTGAATTGTGCTCAGAAATGTCCTGGGAGCCAATGTAGGTCTTTCAAGACCGGAGTTCTGTGGTCTTGGCAGCCTTTCCGGGTCGCCTTCCAAGGTAGCCCCACCTAGAAGGCTATCCAAACCTTGCTTAAAATATGAAGGAGAGTCCACCGCCTTCCAGGGCCATAGAATTCTAGCATCATAAAGTTAGAAGGGACCCCCATAGGTTACATGGTCCAGCCCCCCTACAATGCAGGAATCGCAGCTCAAGAATCAAGCCGCCTCTGCTTAAAAGCAAAGGAGCTGTCGGACGGCCCTTACCACCTGCCGTTTGCTGTTTCTCTCTCCTCCTTCACCCTCCCTCGTTCTCCCCACTTCTCAGTCCACAGATGAGTTTTCGGACCTCTCCTTCCGCATTGCCGAGCTGGCCAGAGACCCCAAGCAGTTGAGGGAGAAGCGCAACGGGACAGGTGAGCAGCCAGGCAAATCGGGGGTGGGGGTGGGGTGTGTGTGTGTTGCTAACAGCAAGACCTGACTTTGGGCCTGGAGGGAGGGGAAAAGAGGGAGACCTGAGCCCTAACCTTCCTTCCTTCCTTCCTTCCTTCCTTCCTTCCTTCCTTCCTTCCTTCCTCCGTCCCCACAGTGGATGCGGCTGACCTGGAGCAGATTGACTACATCGACAGCAGCGTCAATGGGGAGGAAGAGGAGGATGAGGTCTCCGTGGGAAAGCCAGAGAGCGCCTCTCTGGGGACGGCGCCCTCCGAGGTGAGAATGGAGCTTGCCCTCCTACTGGCAGATCTCTTGCGGTTACTCTTGGGTCCTCCCGGGGCAGGATTTTCCCGCGTCCTGCTGGGAGAGTTGGAAGGGAGGGCAGGGGTAGCGTCCGAAGATGGCGAGGCCCCTTGCATTCTCCCCAAACAGAGGAGCGACTCTGGGGTCCTGGGCAGGCAGAGTGTGGCATTTGTGGGCTGGGGGCAAAAGCTTCTGAATCGTCTTGTTTTGCTTGAACAAGATGATCACCAGGGGGTGATAAAAGGGTTGGACTGCCAATAGGAAAACGTCCTGACCACTTTCTCCTGTTTGAGTTCCACAGTTCAGCTGGGGAAAACGGGCTTTGTTTTCTCTGTCCCCAAATCCCCCTCACGGGAGTTCTGGCGTCACGAGAGAAGGATGAAAGCTTTTCCCTATCCGCCTTCTCCTCCCCAGGCATAATTTTCTAAGCTGTCACATTGCAGCTTCAACCAACAAATTAATTCCTCCCTCCCCCCCGCCCTTTATTTGCTCACGTTTTCTCTCTTCTTGGCCTCTTCTAGGACTTCCAGAAGCCCAAGAAGAGCTCCTCCACTTCCCTCCAGAAAACAGGACTTGCGGAGCAGGGCCTGACCGGCAGGTGTGTGGCGCCACCTTGCGGCCAGCTCCCTGCGCAAGCGAGTGGGATCTCGCGCCAGATGCAGCCTTGTCCCTGTGGGGTCTCCTTTCCCTCTCCTCCAGCTCCCCTTCCTCCCAGGGTGCCGTTGCCCCCTACTCAATCCTGAGCTTGGGGTGTGGGGTCCCCAAATCCCTCTTGGCTGCTGGGAACGGCCCAAACCCCACATGCTCTTCTGGGCTTTGAACCCACTTGCTGTGGGGCGGTGTTCCCTCCTGCTGAAAGGGTAGAAGCTTTTCCCTTTTGCAGGGGGTCAGGCGGGCAGCCAGTGATGGGCAGTGTTAACGGAGAAATCTGAGGTCTCCCTTGGACGAAAAACAAGGACACCATCCAGGAATACCAGAGCAAAACAGCAGCCAGTCGGCTTGGTCTTGATTGAAGACTGTCGCGACTGGACTCCCACCTGCCACCAGGTGGAACAAGATGGAAGCCCAGAACAAAAGAGAACCCAAACTTTTATTAGCTGCTAATTCCCATGTTACCCCCCCCCCCAAACTACATCACTCATACATCACGGTTACATCATGAAAGGGGAGGTCTGGTGGCCGTAATCTGAGCATCCTGGACCCTGCCCCATGGTTCCCCTTGCCCTCCACCAAACACCCATCAAGTGTAAAGAAAGAGATATTTACATTTCCCTGTTTCCCAGCCAAGTTCATCCCACCCTTTTGTCTCCATCTGGGTTTGCTATTTCTGGAATGGCTACCTGTCTGGCTCTCAGGTATCAGGATGCCAAGAATTATCCCTCAGGCAGAGGGGCTGCTGAGGAGCTGAGCTCACCTGTCTATAGGAATTTCTGAAGTTTTCCCAGTGAGCCAGTACAGAGATCCATTTATCAATGAATTCTTACATTTGGTATCGTGCAGCAAAGGCCCTTTGAATAGGCAGGAAGAAACTGTGATGAAGTGTTTTGTGGGGACAAGTCACAAAAAAGTGATTGTGCTGATTTTGGTAGTGGGCTGCATGTGCCTGATATCTGCTAGAGGGGCAAACACCTCCCCAACCTATACATAAATTCCTGCAACCGTAGCGGCCCCCATGCTTTTTGTCTCCTGCGCTGCTGGGGGTGGCGGTTGTCCCCCCACGGTCTCTGCGACCCCCTGCCTCTTGCTTCCCCCTCTCCTCCAGGGCCAGCCTTCCCCGGCCAGAGCCATTTGGGGAGGAGCACCGTCGCCCCGAGATCCTTCAGCTGTGGCAGGAGAGGGAGCGCCAGCAGCTTCAGCAGCGGCCCCTGTGGAGCCAGGGGGCCGAGAGGAGGGAGAGGTAACGGCAGGGAGGGGTCGGGGGCTGGTCCTTCTGCTTATTTCTGCCCTTTGTGGCTCAGGGCCCTCGTATATACGGGGCCGCCTCTCCTGGTCTGTCCCGCAGAGGACCTTAAGGTCCATGAAGAACCATAGTTTAGAGGGCCCTAAGGAAGTCAGACTATCCTCCCCCAGGGCCAGGGCCTTCTCAGTGGTGGCTCCGACCTGGTGGAATGCTCTGTCCCAGGAGACCAGGACTCTGCAGGATTTTACCTCCTTCCGTCGGGCCTGTAGGACAGAGCTATTCCGTCTGGCCTTTAATTTGAATTCAGCCTGATCTTTTATTTCCCTTCCCTCCCCCTCCCCTTTTATGAAGATCACCCGCTCTGAAACCCCACAGCTAAGTAGGCTTAGCTAGCCCTGGGGATTATCTAATTGATATTTGAATTTTATTGTTATTCATGTTTTTATACTGTATTTTATGCTGCTTTTATAATTAAGTGTTTTGAAGTGTTTTAAATTTGTTGTTAGCCACCCTGAGCCCGGTTTTTGAACCGGGAAGGGCGAGGTATTAAAATTATTATTATTATTATTATTATTATTTATTAGCAGTATTTGCATACTACCCTATCATAAAAAAATGCAGCAATAAAACCATGCCATAAGAGCCACAAGAAGTTGGAAGCAGACATCGCTTTACCCTCGCGGAAAGAGCTGCCTTTAACTGCCTGCCTGTAGCCCCAAGCCGCCCCCCTCCGCACCCCCAGTGCCTGTCAGAGGGAGGACTTGAATCCAGGCCTCCTCAGCCCAATCCTCTGCCCACTTTATGCTGTTGGCTGCTATTGCTATCGCTCTCTTCATTAAATAAATAAGATGGGACTCCCGTCTTAAAACCCAGAAGCCGGTGGCTGTTTCTACAGTGGTACCTCAGTTTTCAAAACGTCTCAGAAGCCAAACGTTTCGGGAACCTGAATGTCGAAAACCCGGAAGTAATTGCTTCCGATTTCGAACGCACCTCGGAAGTCGAATGGCTTCCTAGGTGTGTTTTTCTTTTTCTCTCCATTGACTTTGTTGACTGCCCTTTGCGCCCTTGGTTGTCGAATGTTTTGGAAGCCGAATGGTCTTCCAGAACTGATCACATCTGACAACCGAGGTACCACTGTATTTTGCTTCATACGTAACACCAGTCCTGAAAGACCTACATTGGCTCCCAGTACACTTCCGAGCACAATTCAAAGTGTTGGTTGCTGACCTTGAAAGCCCTAAACGGCCTCAAAGGCCCAGTAGACCTGAAGGAGCGTCTCCACCCCCATCGTCCAGCCCCGACACGGAGGTCCAGCTCCGAGGGCCTTCTGGCTGTTCCCTTTTTGCAAGAAGCAAAGCTACAGGGAAGCAGGCAGAGGGCCTTCTCAGTGGTGGCCCCCGCCCTGTGGAACACCCTCCCATCAGATGTCAAAGAGATAAACAACTACCTGACATTTAGAAGACATCTGAAGGCAGTCCTGTTCAGGGAAGTTTTTAATGTGTGACATTTTAATGGATTTTTTATCTTTGTTGGAAGCCGCCCAGAGTGGCTGGGGAGACCCAGCCAGATGGGCGTGGTACAAATAATAAATTATTACTATTATTATTATTATTATTATTATTATTATTATTGCATTGATAGCCCAGCCTTTTCCTCCGAGGTGGTGTGTGTGATTCTCCTCCTCCACCTCCTCCTCCTTTAATCCCCACAACGACCCTGTGGGGTAGATTAGACTGGGAGGCGGGGGTGACTGGCTTCATGGCCGATTGTGGCGATTTGAACCCGGGCCTTGAACCCTGTAACCGCTACCCCAGCCTGGCTGTTGGGAAAGGGGGTCCTGAGTGATGCACCCAGGACACCAGCTAGACTGGTCCAGCCTCTCTCTGTCCTTGACTCCGGGTTTCTTCTCTCCCCCATGGCAGCCTGGCAGAAAGCAGCAGCAGCAGCAGCCTCTCCCAGCTGAAGCATCGGAACCAGGTAAGGACGGATGAACGGAGGGAAGGGGCGTGCATGTCTCCCCCTGTGTCTGCTTTCCATTCAGAACATTTCGGGTGCTTCTCACGGGGCTTCGCAATGAAGGCTCCCAGCCAAAGAGGACAGCTGGCCTTTGCTTTGTGTAATGTTAGCCACATCGCTCAGGTGTCATAGAATCATAGAGTTGGAAGAGACCACAAGGGCCATCGAGTCCAACCCCCTTCCATTTTTTTTTTATAAGATATTTATTAAGTTTTCCAATATTACACAAAGAGAGAACACATCAAGAAAAAACACAAAACAAACAACAAACAAACAAGTATAATTTCAATCCCTTACTTTCATATACCTAACTTTCCCGACCTCCTCATACCTCCCCTTTCTGTATTCCAATTTCTGTATTATCAATTCAACAAATCCTCTCCCTTATTTTCAAAATAATTTTCACTTTTCCTTTCTTTTTTCTTAATCAGTACCGCTGAAAACCACTTAATTTTTAGACCCACGTCATTCTAGCACTCATTAATTTTACAATGTTTCCAAAGATAGTCCTTAAATTTCGAGTCCAACCCCCTTCCAAGCAGGAAACACCATCAGAGCACTCCTGACATATGGTTGTCAAGCCTCTGCTTAAAGACCTCCAAAGAAGGAGACTCCACCACACTCCTTGGCAGCAAATTCCACTGTCAAACAGCTCTTACTGTCAGGAAGTTCTTCCTAATGTTTAGGTGGAATCTTCTTTCTTGTAGTTTGGAGCCATTGCTCCGTGTCCGCTTCTCTGGAGCAGCAGAAAACAACCTTTCTCCCTCCTCTATGTGACATCCTTTTATATATTTGAACATGGCTATCATATCACCCCTTAACCTCCTCTTCTCCAGGCTAAACATGCCCAGCTCCCTTCCCCTCCCTTTGTGGGATCAGGCCAGCGGTCTGCCTAGTACTCCAGCATCCTGTTCTCACAGTGGCCAATTGCCCCTAAGGACCTAGGACTCCAGATAGACTGCCACCGGACCTGGAGGCTCCATAAGAAAACCTGTGCTGCTGGATCAGGCCAAAGGTCTAGCCCAGCACCGTTTCTCACAGAGGCTAGCCAGGTGTGTGGCGTTCCCAAAGCAAGGAAGGATTGGACTCTGATTAATAAAATACCCACGAGGCTTGACCAGCAAGACTCTGGGAGGGGTGCATATAATAATAATTCTCTGTCCACCCCTTGGCCCAGGTCGTTTTATTCACGAAAGAACTTTTTACACAGTATTCGTAAGAACCAATCAGATTTCCTCAGAGCATTTCAAAAACCCCACATGGGACAGATCAGAAGAAATTCTTTTAACTACAAAGACTACTTTGAGCATGCATACATATCTGAGAGTAAATAAAATAGGAATAAAAGGAGGAATGCATTCAGCAAAACCCCAGAGGTCATGAACAGGAATAAACAGGAGAGACAGGATGGCAGTATTTGCCATCTCCTTGTGAACTCTCTTCCTGGCCCTTAAGATCTATCTAAAGATTAAACTACATTAAAGTAACCTACTATCTTTATGTACTGAGGATGCCTGAGGAAGCAACTGGCCTGTGCTTCAGAATGCTTATACTTGCCTGTCAGGCATAGAGAGAGCAAATGGCAGAGATGGAGAGGCTTGTGGGATTCGATCAGGAACTATTGTCAATGAATCGAACCCAGTCAGCGCAACGCTTTCATTGCAGACACAGTGGCTTGCTCCATATTTCATAATTCCTCATAGCAATCCCACCTGACCCCCACACTCTGAATATCTGCACCCCTACATTGCTGCCTGCTGGAAACCTGCAATCAGGATCCGAGCACAAGAGCCCTTTCCCCTCCTGGGGTTTCCAGAAACTGGCGTTCAGAAGCAGCGCCACCTCCAGCCATGGAGGCAAACCATAGCCATGGAGGCTAGAAGCCATGGGTAGCCCTCTCCTCCTCCATGAATTGGTCTAACCCTCTTTTAAAGGCATCCAACTTGGTGGCCAGCCCTGTGGCAGGGAGTTCCGCAGTTTAACGACGCGCTGCATGAAGAAGGACTTGGTTTTATCTGTCCTGAATCCAAGTAACGGTGCCCCCTTCCCCCCCCCTCCCAATCTCTCTTTTAGGGACCAGAGCAGCTGTCTGGCTCCCCCAGGCAAACTCTGCACTCTGCAGGTGAGTTCTTCCTAATATCTGGAGGGGCAGGCACCGGTGAGTCTCCTGGCAAGCAGAGGGGGAAGCTTCTATTTAATATTTCATAAAACCTGGTAAGAAGCAAAATCCCCAAGGTGGTTTGCAATGGAAAATCAACAACCGTAATCCAAGTTAAAATAGCGATAGACTAAAAACAAATTAAGGGACGCGGGTGGCGCTGTGGGTAAAACCTCAGCGCCTAGGACTTGCTGATCGCATGGTCGGCGGTTCAAATTCCCGCAATGACAGGGTGCGCTCCCGTCGTTCGGTCCCAGCGCCTGCCAACCTAGCAGTTCGAAAGCATCTCCGGGTGCAAGTAGATAAATAGGGACCGCTTACCAGCGGGAAGGTAAACGGCGTTCCGTGTGCTGCGCTGGCTCGCCAGATGCAGCTTGTCACGCTGGCCACGTGACCCGGAAGTGTCTCCGGACAGCGCTGGCCCCCGGCCTCTTAAGCGAGATGGGCGCGCAACCCCAGAGTCTGGCAAGACTGGCCCAAACGGGCAGGGGTACCTTTACCTTTACCTTTACCTTAAAAACAAATTGAAACTCACGTTGACTTTCTTAACATCTGGGAAGGCTTGTCTAAACTCCAGGGGTGGATTTGGGGCTTTCGGATTTCAGAGTCACCCAATGTGACACTCTGCCTCTCGCCTTCTGTTCCCCCGTCAGCAATCAGGCTGCAGCATTCTGCACTGACGGCTGCCTCTGGTTCATGTGTGAGGGAAGCCCCATGTTGAGGGATGCCTTGAGGCCTTCTTTCCTCAGGTGCTTAGAACCTGCAAAGTGTGTGTGTATGCGTCTGTCCCTGGCAGGCAGTTTGCAGGACTGGTGCAGGATTGAGGTTGCAGAGGCAGGAATCCGGTGGTCTCCTCTGGGGAGTCAGGGGGTCCATTTGCTCCCTGCCACCTCCTCCCCCTTTCTCCTCCAGCGCAAATCCCCAGCTCAGCACCCTCTTCCTCGCCTTCTCCCTCCTTTGCAGATCCCGTTCACCCTGCCTACCCTTCGTCCCGGGAGCCCGGCTCCGTGCAGAAGCCTTCCAGCTTCCTTTTCCGCTCCTCCTCACGGAACAACATGCAGCGGGGCTCCGGTGAGTAGGGGAAAGGGGAGAAGCCTCTGTAGGGAAGCGGCCCCTCCGTTGGGCAGCGGGGCTGCTGGGCTCTCTGCGGCCACGCATCTCCCCCCTCGCCCCAAAGGGTGTGGCCTCCTGACGCAGCCAGACGGGGCTTGGGATCGGGGCCAGTGCAAGCTCCCAGAGGCCCCCCCCCTCCATCAACATGGTCCCTGGCAGGTTCAGAACCCCACAGCATCAATTCTCGCCAGCGAAATGGGGCTGTGGGAGACTGAGGTGCCCTTGTTTCTTTGGTTATCTCTCGCTTGGACTACTGCCATGCGCTCTATGTGGGGCTGCCTTTGAAGGTGATCCGGAAACTACAACTAATCCAGAATGCGGCAGCTAGACTGGGGACTGGGAGCGGCTGCCAAAACCATATAACACCAGTCCTGAAAGACCTACACTGGCTCCCAGTACGTTTCCTTTTTTTTTTTTTTAAATAATATTTATTAAAATTTTTCCAGAATAAAAAGGAAAGATAGCAAGAAAGAAAGAAAAAACAAATATGATTTACACTTGGTTTCAGTGGCATCTTTCCCGGACTTCCCCCCCCTCCCCCTCTTGTATTCCATTTCCCTTAAATTGATTTCACAGATTCTTACCCCAAATTTTAAAACCTTATTTGTAATTTTAAATAACCCATTTATTCCAAATTAATTTATCTTATTTATCTTAATGAACCATTTCTCCTTATATTTTATATAATTCCCTAAGATCGACCCCATTTCCCTTCCACGAATTCCCCTATTTTCAAACAACAAACATGAAAAAAGAAAAGAAAGAAATAATATATAATTTTACAGCCTTTGGATTCCAAATCCTTCCCCCCCCCCCATTCCCCGGTTCCAATCCCCAAAGTTCATCCATTGTCTACTGCCAGCCTGGTGTATCCACGTCTATATCTCAACTCCACTTTGCCGTCTTTTGATAGCTTTTAATTTCAGAAAGTCCAATCTCGAAAAAAACTCTCAGAAAAAGTCATTGTTCTTCCATCCAGACCTCTATGTTTAAGAGTCTAACTTAAATTCTATTTCTTGGTCCTTTTATAATCTGGATGTTCCAAATACTCCGGCTTCAAATTTGGTCCAGCTCTTATTCCTCAGGTTGCTTTTTCCTGTTCTGCTGCAGAAACCTTCTAATTCAGAAACTTCTTGTTCTCCACAGAGGCTTTTGTTATTCAGGAACATAACTTGCGTCAAGTCCCTTCCTTTCTTCAATAGATAAATCCATTGTCTCCTTTAGTATAGAAACCTCTGTAGACAAAATAATGCTTCGTTTTTGCAGCTTTCCCAAGAGATAACAGATCCTGCTCAAATTCATAGTATTTTTCCACTTGCTGCTACTGTTGCAATGTCCCAGCCTCCCTCTAGAGGGAATATGGTAACTTAATTTCTTTCAAAATCAGACCCAAAAGTCAAATAACTTGTTGCCTTTATTTCCAATAATTTATGTCCAAATTGTAACAAATCTAACCAGCAAAGCCATCGTAACAAAGTTCTCTTTTATTTTCCTGCTTTGACAGCTACTTTGACAGCTGTCAAAGTTTCCGTGTCTCTTCACCAGTCTCTCATAGCGGATCGTTCCCGGTTCCCGGGGGGGTTGCATTTTAGTTCCCACAAATCAGTCTTCTCCTCCAGCACAATTATTGTAATTTCCCTTCGTGAAGTTAAAAATTCTTTTCAGGTAAACAAGTTCATCTCTCGATCTTAGTTGTCAAATCCTTGCGTTGAGCCATCTACAACAGGGGGGGGCGGACTTCCTTTTTGCACTCCCCCCGCTCGCTCCAAATTCAAAGATCAAATTTCCCTTTTAAGTCCAATCAATTTACTCACGGGTTGTTCCTTTTAGTCCAAATCCGAAATTTTCAAAGAAGAAGTCGTTGCTCTCCGCCGAATGGCATGCGGCTTCGCTGGGCAGGGGAAGCATTGGACTCACAGCACCACCACCACCCCGTCACCCGCTCCGCAGCCTTTAAAAAGGCTCCTTCGCGGGTCGGGGGGCGCAAACGGTGCCCGCCGAGTCACCAAGTCCATGGGCATCTCCGCCCATGGTTTTTGAGGGTCCCCGCGTCGCCGGCACGGCAGGACCCAACCCCTACCCAGCCGACTCCCTCCGGAGCTCGGAGGGAGTCCGCCATTCGGCGATGGCGCCGACCCGGAAGTCGCTCCCAGTACGTTTCCGAGCACAATTCAAAGTGTTGGTGCTGACCTTGAAAGCCCTAAATGGCCTCAGTCCAGTATATCTGAAGGAGCGTCTCCACCCCCATCGTTCTGCCCAGACACTGAGATCCAGCTCCGAGGACCTTCTGGTGGTTCCCTCCCTTCAAGAAGTGAGGTTACAGGGAACCAGGCAGAGGGCCTTCTCGGTGGTGGCTCCCACCCTATGGAATGCCCTCCCACCAGATGTCAAAGAGAAAAATAACTACCAAACTTTTAGAAGACATCTAAAGGCAGCCCCGTTCAGGGTAGCTTTTAATGTTTAATAGGTTAATGTATTTTAGTGTTTTGTTGGAAGCCGCCCAGAGTGGCTGGGGAAACCAAGCCAGATGGGTGGGGTATAAATAATAAATTATTATTATTATTATTTGGAGCAAAGGGCATCCAGGTTTATTACAGTTTACTAGTTGAATTTGCGCCCCACCTTTTCCTCTGAGGAGCTCAAGGTGGCACACCTCACCCCGTCCCCCCAATTTTTATCCCCTATGGGGGAGGCGAGGCTGAGAGGCAGTGACTGGCCCCCGAGGTCACACCCAGTGAGCGTCACAGCCCAGTGGGAGCATTTGAACCCAGGTCCTGATTGAACCCTTTAATCACTGCACCACACTGGCTCTCCTGCTTCTGGTACCCTGCTGCCTGCTTTCGAGTAACCCCCACATCCATCCATCCCTCCAGGGCCTCCCCCCCCCCATTAATTTCAGGAGGGCAAAAGCTGTGAAGGGCACGATGTGGATGTAACTTGGATTCTTCTGCGTGGCAGGACCTGGCGCTCTTCCCATGCCTCTGAATGAGAAACTGGTGGCTTTGAGCTTTCCCCCGTCTTTCCTCCCCAGGTTCCTTCTCGCCCGACCTCTCCCCTTCTGAGCTCAGGAACCAGCGGAGGCTGCGTGCCGGATCGCAGGCCCAGGACGAATGGGAGCATGCGGCTCAACTACGCAAGGTACAGACCCCCAAAAGCCAGGAGGAAGCAGCTTCCAAGGGGGCGCATATCCTGGTGGCTGAACTGTAAACAAAACCTCGCATTAGGATTGTGATGGGCTCAAGAGGTATACCGCCCCGTACCCATAGCTCCCAGGGCGACTCACAACACAGAAGCACAATAAAAAAAGGAAAATGCAGAATAAAAATAAGAGAAATACAGCGGTACCTCTGGTTGCGAACGGGATCCGTTCCGGAGGCCCATTTGCAACATGAAAAGAGCACAACCCGAAGTGTCGTATCTGCGCAGGTGCGTGGCACAATTTGGTGCTTCTGTGCATGTACAAAGCGCGGTTTAGCACTTCTGCGCATGCGTGAGCACCGAAACCCGGAAGTAACCTTTTCTGGTACTTCTGGGTCGCCGCAGGACGTAACCTGAAATAACGTAACATGAAGCAGGCATAACATGAGATATAACTGTACATTCCTATGCCGCTTTATATTTTTGAGGAAGAAAATATCCAAGCGATTTAAAACCTTTGTTGACACATCAGATGAAACATTCAGAAATGCAGGCAGCCACCGTTTGAGGCGCGTTCGAATCGTGCCCAACTCAGGAGTGGGCAGAAAGCATCTGTAAAAGGCATGGCGCAGGGTTTTGGCTTTCTCTATAGTGATTCAAAGACACGTGATTTCACCGAAACGCAAGGTGCCTTGGAGCATTACCCCCGTGTCGGTGGGGAGCTGCCTGCAAAACATTGCAGAAGGCAGCTGAAGATGGAGTAAGTGGGGATGGCTTGGGGGGGCAGCAACGGAGGGACGTTGCAGCTCTGCTCTGCCCTCCCCAGTCAGAGGCAGCGATGCGCCCCAGGGGCCTGATCCGGCCGGCTCTCCTTACGTTCTGCCGCTCTTCGGACGCTGAGCCCGACCCAGCAGGGCCCTTTGTAAGTTCTTACTCTCTCCCGGTTGACCAGCTCCAGAGGATGCCGAGAGGTGGGTGTCCAGGGAGCCCTCAATCTCTGGCCTGACTGCTCCTCCTCTCCCCTTCTTCCCCGCAGGCCATCGAGTCCCAGCTGAACGTCACCCTGGCCGAAGACCTGGGCGAGGCTCTGGCCAACGGGGTGGTCCTCTGCCAGCTGGTGAATCACCTGCGCCCTCGAGCCGTGCCCTTCATCCACGTGCCCTCCCCGGCTGTGGTGAGCCTTTGGGGTCGGGGAGCCTGCCAGACCCCCAAGTCCACAAGAATCAGGGGCTCCCAAGCTGCCCCCTTGGACCCATAAACTCTTTTTTTATATAAAATTATTTGGTTTTGCAAATTAAGAGTTTTCCAATCGCATATCCAGCATACAACATAAAAACAAGCGTCTCCTTGACTTCTTCTGGAAAGCTTTTAATGTTTAATAGGTTATTGTATTTTGTTGGAAACCGCCCAGAGTGGCTGGGGAAACCCAGCCAGATGGGCGGGGTATAAAGAAATTATTATTATTATTATTATTATTATTATTATTCCCTCCTCCCCTTTATGAGTCCTATTGTTAAACATTTCCTCCTGCATCTTTCATAATAAATCAAATCTCTCACATCTCCCTTATATCCAAAATTCACCATGAAACTACAAGGGTTATTCCAGTCCTACTAACGATGTTTACAATGGTCTTTAAGGTAAGTTATAAATTTTCCCCATTATTAACATTTTGTGTTCCTGATGGCAAAAATGGCCGGAAGAATCAGAAATCAGAAAGACCTTGGACCCATAAACATAATAATAATAATAATAATAATAATAATAATAATAATAATAATAATAATAATAAATTTATTATTTATACCCCGCCCATCTGACTGGGTCTCCCCAGCCACTCTGGGCGGCTTCCAACCAAATATCGAAAACAATACAGCATCAGACATTAAAAACTTCCTTAAACAGGGCCGCCTTCAGGTGTCTTTTAAAAGTAAAATAGTTGCTTATTGCCTTGATATCTGCTGGGAGGGTGTTCCACAGGGCAGGCGCCACCACCGAGAAGGCCCTCGGCCTGGTTCCCTCCCCTACGAAGGACATAATTCAGAAAAGCAGTTTTGTTTCTACGACCCGCTAATAACAATAGAATTCAAAACGGTAGCAATTGCTGCTGATTCAAAATTCGGTTTAAGCTACTTAAGTTTGGTCGGTTCAACAAAACGAATGGGCACTGGATCCCAGTTCCCTCCTGGCACCCCCCCCTCACCTCTGAGCTCCCCCCTAGGTGATGCTCCCGCCCCAGGGGCACCTAGACCAGGACTGCCCAGCCCGAGGGGTGCGAGAAGCTGCCGTAGGTCATTGCTTCACCCAGCTTAGTACTGCCTGCACTGGCCGGCAGCAGCAGCTGCCCAGGACTTTAGGCAGAGAAGAATCCCCGCCAGCCCAGCCCGGGACCTTCTGCGTGCCAAGCGGGTAGCCCTCCCCTTGGGCATTGCTGAGCTGACCTCTCTCTCTCTCTCCCTCTTGAAACAGCCAAAGCTGAACGCCATCAAAAGCCGGAAGAATGTGGAAAGCTTCTTGTCCGCCTGCCGCCAGCTGGGGCTCCCAGAGGTGAGGTTGGGCTTCTGTGGGGGTCTTTGTGTGTTGCTGCTGCTTGCTTGTGCCTGCTGGGGAGGGAGGATTGGGGGGGGGGGGACGGACACACAGGAAGACCCTCCTTTAAGAAATTGCCCCCAAGCCCTGTTTTTGCACAACACACACACACACTCTCTTTCCATTCCTGCTCACACATTGCCCCCAACTCCCTCCCCAGTACAACTCAGAGCCCTAGAGTAGCAAGGGACCCCCAAGGGTCATCCAGACCAACTCCCCGGCTCGGGCAGCCACCCAACCCCTGCTTAAAACACCTTCTAGGGAGGAGAGCCCGCCAGTTTGCGAGGGGGTCCGTTCCGCTCTCAAACAGCTCTTGCCGCCCAAACATTATTCCTGACGCTTGGCTGGAATCTCCGCCCTTGCCGTTTGAAGGCGTGGGTTCAGATCCTGCCCTCTGGGGCAGCAGAAAGCCAGCTGGCTCCATCACCCACAGTATGGCAGTGCTGGAAGGGACACCGGGGGGTCATCCATCCAGACCCGCTGCAATGCAGGGATCTCAAGGTGGCCATCGGCCAAACAAGGCCCGGTTTCCGGTCCGGCTGCCCTTCTCTGCAGACTCTGAGCCCCCTCCCTCCCCACCCGCAGGCCGCCAACCTTCCTCTGTGTGCTACCGGTGTGTTTTTTTGTGTGTTCTGTGTTTTCTCCCCTCTGCCACAGGTCTCTCTCTGCTCCGCCTCCGACGTGGCCGCCCTCCTGCAAGGCAACGTCCGCGGCCTGCTCCGCCTCCTCGAGGCCCTGCTGCCGCTGCCATCGCCACCGCCCGCGCCCCCCGGGGGGGGCAGGCCCCTCGCCCCGCCCGCCCTCTCCGAACACCTCGCTGGCTTTGGCGTCTTCTATGTCGTCCTCATGCTCCTCCTCTACTTCACCTATCGCAACCTCTGCGGCTGCTGAGCGGGCGGGCAGGGGGGTCCCCGGCCACCCCCGCCAGGCAGGAACAGGTTTTCCAGATGTGGGTCAGGGTGCGTGCTCCACACTCCCCAGGCTGCATTTGCACAGAGGTGGAAGTCCAGGTGTCAGCAGTGCAGTCGAAGCGGGACACAGACAAAAACCATTTTTCCCGAGGCCAGCGATCCCTGCAATTCCCCCCCCCCTTAAATAATAATAATAATAATAGCTCTATCCCTCCCCAGTGAAAATTAGCTCCCTCTGCCAGGCCCAAGGGGCAGGGGGGAGTGCAGGGCAGCCTTGGCACCCACTGTTCGGTCTCCTCTGTGCCTTGTTCCCCTAGCGAAAGGTGTTTCGGGGGGCCGTATTTTGGCCAGGGGGGAGAAGCCGCCAACTTCCTCCACCCCTCGGTTCACATGCACTTAAAACTGCGTTGCACTAATTCACGAGTGCCTGCAGTGGGGAGTTGGGTGCGTGCGGCAAGGGAGCACTAGCAGCCCCCCCCCAAAAAAAAAAACCTTAGGCGGTCCTAAAGCCTTGGCCCACCCACTCCGACACTGGGGGGGTCTTCGCTGCCCCTGACCTCACACACACAGCGCGTCTCTGAACCAAATGTCACCCCCTGCCCCAGATTTTCTGCCCGTTCCCCTGCGCTGGCAAACCTTTGAGGGGCTCGGCTGTTTCGCACCCCAAAGTTTGTCCTGGGGCATCTCGGTTTGTGGGCTAAAGGCCACTTCTTCCTCAAATGCCCTTGCCCCCCCTCAAAGCCTTTTGGGGTTCCCTGGTCTGGACCTCTTCCCATTTAGGGGCTTACCGGGGGCACCTGACTCTAGACTTCGCACTCCTGCCCTTCCTTTAATCCAAACGTGCAATTTCTGAAGGTCCCACGGAGGGAGGGAGGAGATGGGGGCATTGCTGTGTTCCAGCCCACCCCATAATCTCTCTGGCACGGTGCACCCCCAAGTCCGGGGTGGTGGTGTGGGGGGGGGGAGGCCTTCAACAGGTGACAGGAATCGCCTTAATTCAGGGCAAAAGCGGCTCCTCTTTCTAGAGACGGCTGCAGTCAAAATTCCAGCCCCTTCTAGTCTCGCTCCCCATCTCCGCTGCCTTAAATATATTAAATTATACATATATATTTTATATAAATATATAAATATATATATATATATATATTTGAAGTGAAGAAGATTATGGAATACTGTAATGTAAAGGGGGAAAAAATTTTTTGGGTCTTTTTAAGCATGTACAGAATTGTAAATATGTGGTGCTCTCAATCGATCGCCTGCCCCCCTCTCTTGAGCAGGGGGGGGGCCAAAAATCTTTTTCAAGGGCTTTGGGGTTGTTGTGTCCCCCCCCCCCTTATTTCACAGTCTCCCCACCCCACCAAAAAAAAAAAAAGACTGCTGTACATTCTGCATTTGTGTTCTTCCTGCTTTTTTTGTTCCTTCTTGAGAGGCGGCTCCTGCGTTTTGTGTTTTGTTCCTCCTCGCCTCGACTCCTGTACATTGTAAAATACCAAGAAATGAATTCTTTTTTTTCCCCAAACGACGACGGCAGCAGCATCAGCAGCCTTTGTTTCTTCCTTCCGCCTCCTTCGTCTTCTGGGTTGTCCTTGTACTTTTTTCCTTCCTGTAACCGCTGGTGGGGTGGGAGCAAGTTTGCTTTTGCAATCTGTGTTATGGGGTAGGTGCGGGTTGCGGTCTGACGGTCAGAACTTGCTGGTGGGAGTTGTAGTTCAGCGGTTGGGAGTTGTAGTTCAGCGGGGGGGGGGTCCCAAAGCCTCCCTCCCTCCACCCACTGCAGAACCCACCACCCTGACCCCGAATGTGCGCATGCACACCTTTTCCCACCTGCAAAGGGAGATGTGTGCAGCGCAGTGACACTCCTGTGTCCAGCCGGGCAGATGTGGGAGGCCGTCTCGGTCAGCGGCGCCTGGCCAGGCCGTCCTCCTTTGGCTTGCCCTACTGAGAGAAGCGCCGCCTGCCTTTGCTAACTTCTGCCCCCCCCTCCCGTGCCCCCCCACCCCTCAGGAGTCTCTCTGCTCCCCCCACCACGTGCTGGAAGAGGAGGGTCTCCCCCGCGTGGCCGAGACGGTTCGGACTCTGCTGGCAACACGCTGCGCTGCCCCACCTCTGGGGCGCCAGAAGACCTAGGCAGACCGGACAGGGTGGCCTAGGCGGACTGGACAGCAGGGACTGCGCCGATCCGAAACTTGCAGGGCGGCAGTGCAGAGCCGTAATCGCTCAGGGATCTTCGTTGGGACCGAGCAAGAGGAGCCGGGAGCTTTCCCCACCGGGAAACGGACTCCACATTCAAAGGGGCGAGAGGTCAATGGCTCTCTTCCCATCCAAATTTAACAAGAACATTTGTGTGTTTTGTTTTGTTTTTTTGCATTTGTGCACATGTCGGTGAGTTTGCATTTAAATAAGCTGCTGCCTCAGTTGTGTTGTCCATTAGCAAAGCCTTTTTCTATCCGTCTGGGATTATGAAATACGGGGCAGAAAGTCCTGACCTCTTCTTAAAAACTAGCCACTCTCAGCGCCCAAGCCCTCCTTCAGCCCAGGTTTGTTTCCTTCCACAGAAAAAGAACTGTGGAGTTGGAAGGGACCCCCAAAGGTCATCCAGACCAACCCGCTGCAGTGCGGGAATCCCAACCGCAGCATCCTTGACAGGTGTGGCCACCCAACCTCTGCTTAAAAACCTCCAAGGGCCCCCCAGCGCCCAAGGGAGTCCTTGCGTGGTGAGACCTCTGGCTCTTCTCTGCTGGGCTCTTTCTGTTCCATCTGCAAAGATCCAAACCTCTGAGCTGCTGCATGTCTGAATGGGCAATTGCATGTCAGCCAGGAGAACACCCAGGTCGGATTGGAGGGTGGGATGGGGTGGAAGCTTTCCTTCTAAGGACAACGGCAGCTTCGCTGACATCTGGAGGAGCTCAGCGTCAGAGCAGGAGAAGTGCTCTGCCGGATGAGGCCAAGGGGCCCCTAATGGAGACCCCCCCCCCTCCTGTTCTCACAAGGGACAGCCAAGGGCCGCGTCTGGGAAGCCCAGCGCCAGGACTGGAGCGTAAGAACCACCCTCTCCCCCGGCGCCTGCCGTGTTTGTAGGGGTGGGTGGGAACTATAGTTCAGCCTAGGCGCCAAAGGTTCCTCACGCCCTGCAGGAGAGGAGCCCACCGCCGCACCCGGATCAGCCCTAATGCCCGCCTGGGACCCAGCACTGAACGGGGGTCAAGCAAATACCCCAAAGAAAAGCCCCCCGCCATCTTCCACAGGGGAACTCGCTCGGTGGGGTCGGCTCTGGAGTAAATGTACACAGCCCTGCAAGCGAGGGGGGTTTTCTTGCAGGTGGTGGGGCTTCAAGGGGGCTGGTCAAGCTAGCCTTTAGCAGATAGTGCCTTCCTTGGGGGCACATGTCCCCTCTGCTAGGTCTCAGCACCCCCATGGCGTCGTGGGTTCTGTGCAGCTTTGGGGGAAGCGGTTTTGCTGCAGCCCAGACTGGCAGCGCCTGAAAGGCACTAGCCGGCCTTTCCGGGCTTGGTGCCCTCCCAGGTGCCCCGGGAGAGCATGGCAGTGGGCACGACGGGATGTGGTCCACCCCCATCACACAAGGCTACCCTAAGTGCGAGAAGAGGGGGGAAGGGGCCTGTTGAGTCCAGCCTCCTGGTCTCCCCCATGGCCAGCCAGATGCCCCAGAGGAGGACTATAGGAGCCCCTCTACCTTCCTGTGGGTTCCAGCACCTGGGACTGGGGACCATCACTGCCCCCCGGGAGCCTCCAATAGCCATCCTCTCCATGAATGTGTCCTAGCATCGTAGAGCTGGAGGGGATCCCAGCCTTTGGTCTCCAGCTGTTTTTGGACTACAACTCCCATCATCCCTAGCTAGCAAGACCAGTGGTCAGGGAATGATGGGGATTGTAGTCCAAAAACAGCTGGAGACCAAAGGTTGGGAAGCACTGATTCTAGTCCAACGCCCTGCAAGGCAGAGATGGTTTTTTCCTAACCCAACGTGGGGCTCGAACCCACGACCCTGAGATCGAGAGTCTTACTCTCCCCCCCCACACCCCCAGCTATCCTGCCTCGTCCAGCTTCCCTCAGAAGCTTCCCTGACGCTCCTAGCGAGGCTCGTCGCCCATCCAGGACTCTGCCTACAAGCCAGCGGTTCTCAAGCTGTGGGTCCCCAGATGTTGGACTACAACTCCCATCATCCCTGAGCTCTGGCCTTGCTAGCCGGGGGTGATGGGAGTTGTAGTTCAACAACATCTGGGGACGAAGCCCTCCCAAGGGGGGTGGGGGATTATCGCTGCCTCCCCATTGAGGTGCCTGGCTGGCAGGGAAACACGAGGAGGGCCGTGGGCTCGCCCTCCTTCCGCGCTCTAACCACTGCGCCACGCTGCCTCTCCCTTTCCCCAATGCAGGCCGGTCGGGGCAGAGACCTCGGCCTTCCGAAGGGGCGTGGCTAGCTGGAGACCCTGCGCATAGGCCACGCCCAAGGAGCCCCACAAGGGATCCTCCCCCCCCCCAACAGGCAGAAGTTCAACCGGCAGAGCGGGTGGGGTTTCCTTCGCCTTTAAGGGCGCCTCGCCCCGCCCCTTTCCCGACAGCCCTTCCGAGGGGGCGTGGCTAGCGGAAGACCCCCCGCCCCCAACAGGCAGAAGTTCAACCGGCAGAGCGGGTGGGGTTTCCTTCCCCTTTAAGAGCTCTTCGCCCCGCCCCTTTCCCGACAGCCCTTCCGAAGGGGCGTGGCTAGAAGAAGACCCGCCCCTGCGCCTAGGCCACTCCCCCAACAGGCAGAAGTTCGAGCGGGCCGTGTTTCCTTCCCTTTAAGGGCGCCTCGCCCCGCCCCCTTCCCGACAGTCCCCTCCCTAAGGGGCGTGGCTAGCGGAAGACCTCCCCCGGCCCCAACAGGCAGAAGTTCAACCGGTAGAGCGGGTGGGGTTTCCTTCCCCTTTAAGAGCTCTTCGCCCCGCCCCTTTCCCGACAGCCCTTCCGAAGGGGCGTGGCTAGAAGAAGACCCGCCCCTGCGCCTAGGCCACTCCCCCAACAGGCAGAAGTTCAACCGGTAGAGCGGGTGGGGTTTCCTCCCCCTTTAAGGGCGCCCCGCCCCTTTCCCGACAGCCCTTCCGAAGGGGCGTGGCTAGCGGAGGACCCCGCCCCCCGGCCTAGGCCGCTGCCCCCAACAGGCAGAAGTTCAACCGGTAGAGCGGGCGGGGTTTCCTTCCCCTTTAAGAGCTCTTCGCCCCGCCCCTTTCCCGTCAGCCCCGCGCGGCGCCGCCGACGCCGTCCTGACGTCACCGCGCTGGCTCCGGTGGGCGGGGCTTCCCGACCGGGCGGCCAAGATGGCGGAGCTGGACCTGCTGGGCTCCATCCTGAGCTCCATGGAGCCGCCGCCGGCGCTGGGCGACCGGGAGGCCAAGCGGGCCAAGGGTGAGGAAGGCGGGAGGGGGGGGGAACCCAGGAGTCCGGGAGGGGGGGAGGGAAGCAAGCGCCGCCTCCCCTCGCAGGTAGACTGCGCCGCCCCCTGGAGGCTCCGCCAGAAGAGGCCCAAGGGCGCATGCGCAGCTCCGGGAGGGTGACGTCAGGGTCGCCGCGGGTCAGGCTAGATGACCCTGGAGCCCCCTCCGTCCCTGCAAGGCCCGCTGTCATTGGGGGCTGGGGGCACACGATCCCAGCTGCCCCCTGGCTCCCCCCCCCCCCAGCAGAAGGAGGAGAGCCCTGCAGCCGGATGAGGCCCAAAGGGGCTCCCCATAGCCCGGCCCCCTAACCTCCCAGAAGCTGACCAGGGACCCCAAAGGAGAAATGAAAAAGGGGGGATACACAGGAGACCTTAGGCTTCTCCCTGGCCACCTTTATCGTGTTTCGTTTTGTATTTTAGATATCTTTGTTTCAAATTAATAATAATAATAATAATAATAATAATAATAATAATAAGTTTTAGTTGTACCCAGCTCTCCCCAGCCAAGACCGGGCTCAGGGTGGCTAATATAAAAACAATTGATTAGAATACAGTGGTACCTGGGGTTACATACGCTTCAGGTCACAGACTCTGCTAACCCAGAGATAGTGCTTCAGGTTAAGAGCTTCAGGAGGAGAACAGAAATTGTGCTCTGGCAGCAGCAGCAGGAGGCCCCATGAGCTAAAGTGGCGCTTCAGGTTAAGAACAGTTTCAGGGTAAGAACGGACCTCCGGAACGAATTAAGTTCTGAACCTGAGGTACCACTGTACAGCTTAAAAAACAAGATTCAAGTACAACATTGAGTGTCGCAAGTGTTTTTGTCCTGTATTTTGAGATTATAAAGTGTGCTTTGTGGAGAAGAGTTTTGCAGAGTGGACGGTGCATTTGGGGTTTGGGAGAAAAGGCAAGCGAGAGGCGTTTAGAAAGTTGCTGAGGGGCTGGAGAAAGAGGACACGGGGAAGGTTTTCTCCCTCTCTGCTAACATGGGAACTCGCGGGCACCCGAGAAAGCTGAATAGTGCTGGGAGATTCGAGACAGAGGAAAGGAAATCCGTCTTCACGCAGCGCAGAGAGACTGTGGAACTCCCTCCCTCAGGAGTCAAAGAAGATAATAATAATTTATTATTTATACCCCGCCCATCTGGCTGAGTTTCCCCAGCCACTCTGGGCGGCTCCCAATCAAGTGTTAAAAACAATACAGCGTTAAATATTAAAAACTTCCCTGAACAGGGCTGCCTTCAGGTGTCTTTTAAAGATAGGATAGCTGCTTATATCCTTCACATCTGAAGGGAGGGTTTTCCACAGGGCAGGCGCCACCACCGAGAAGGCCCTCTGCCTGGTTCCCTGTAACCTCACTTCGCGCAAGGAGGGAACTGCCAGAAGGCCCTCGGAGCGGGACCTCAGTGAACAATGGGGGTGGAGACGCTCCTCCAGGGATACTGGGCCTTTGAGGCCATTTAGGGCTTTAATGGTCAGCACCAACACTTTGAATTGTGCTCAGAAACGTACTGGGAGCCAATGCAGATCTCTCAGAACTGGTGTTATGTGGTCCCGCCGGCCGCTCCCAGTCACCAGTCTAGCTGCCACATTCTGGATTAGTTGCAGTTTCTGGGTCACCTTCAAAGGTAGCCCCATGACAGATTAGAGAACTGGGCCAAAACAAACAAGATGAATTTTAACAGGGAGAAATGTCAAGTATTGCACTTGGGCAAAAAAAATGAGAGGCACAAATACAAGATGGGTGACACCTGGCTTGAGAGCAGTACATGTGAAAAGGATCTAGGAGTCTTGGTTGACCACAAACTTGACATGAGCCAACAGTGTGACGCGGCAGCTAAAAAAGCCAATGCAATTCTGGGCTGCATCAATAGGAGTATAGCATCTAGATCAAGGGAAGTAATAGTGCCACTGTATTCTGCTCTGGTCAGACCTCACCTGGGGTACTGTGTCCAGTTCTGGGCACCACAGTTCAAGAAGGACACTGACAAACTGGAACGTGTCCAGAGGAGGGCAACCAAAATGGTCAAAGGCCTGGAAACGATGCCTTATGAGGAACGGCTAAGGGAGCTGGGCATGTTTGGCCTGGAGAAGAGGAGGTTAAGGGGTGATATGATAGCCATGTTCAAATATATAAAAGGATGTCACATAGAGGAGGGAGAAAGGTTGTTTTCTGCTGCTCCAGAGAAGCGGACACGGAGCAATGGATCCAAACTACAAGAAAGAAGATTCCACCTAAACATTAGGAAGAACTTCCTGACAGTAAGAGCTGTTCGACAGTGGAATTTGCTGCCAAGGAGTGTGGTGGAGTCTCTTTCTTTGGAGGTCTTTAAGCAGAGGCTTGACAACCATATGTCAGGAGTGCTCTGATGGTGTTTCCTGCTTGGCAGGGGGTTGGACTCGATGGCCCTTGGGGTCTCTTCCAACTCTATGATTCTATGTGGAGCGCATTGTGGTAGTCCATGCAGGAGATAACCAGAGCATGCGTCACTCTGGCGAGAGAGTCTGTGGGCATGGAGGGTCTCATCCTGCGTACCAGATGGAGTTGGTAGACAGCTGCCCTGGATACAGATTTGACCTGCACCTCCATGGACAGCTGTGAGTCCAGAATGACTCCCAGGCTGCGCACCTGGTCCTTCAGGGGCACAGTTGCCCCATTCAGGACCAGGGAATCCCCCACACCCACCCGCCCCCTCTCCCCCCAGAACAGTAGGAATGAGGGAGAAGCATCTCAAGGGCTCCTAGTAGCCACAAAGGCTCCATCCTCCCTCCACGATGGGGTAGCATTGCCTACTGGGAATTGCAGGAGGGGGCAGCATGGATTGGTGAACCCATGCCCTGCTTTGGGGCTTCTACGGTCGGAGCATCTGGTCAGCTGCCATGAGAGTGGGATACTGGACCTGGTGGGCCTGATCCAGTGGGACTCTCCTCCCCATTTCCTTCTGTAGAACTGAACTCCTTCTGGAGAGCTGGAAGGTCTACGGTTTCTCAGTTAGCAAGTGGCTGGACCAGTGGTTCTCAACCTTTTTTGGGTCATGCCCCACCTAACCCTCTCTAAAATCCTGATGCCCCCTTCTGTGACATATACCGTATTTTTCGCTCTATAAGACGCACCAGACCAAAAGACGCACGTAGTTTTTGGAGGAGGAAAACAAGAAAAAAATTCTCAGAAGCCAGAACGGCAAGAGGGATCGCTGTGCAGTGAAAGCAGCAGTTCCTCTTGCTGTTCTGGCTTCTGGGATAGCTGCGCAGCCTGCATTCGCTCCATAAGACGCACACACATTTCCCCTTACTTTCTAGGAGGGAAAAAGTGAGTCTTATAGAGCAAAAAACACGGTAATTCTTATTATTCAGAAAGCGAACTGGTATTCACGTGGATGAAGCCTGAAAGGCCATTAATAACTCATTCTCAAATTGCCCCCCTTAAAAATCAAATTGCCCCACATTGGGAACTGCAGGGCTGTCCCTGCCCCTGAGTGAGTTGGGATCTGGCCCAGAGGCTGCCGTCTTGGAACCAGGAGCAAGTGATCCCTTTATGGGATCCCCCAAACCACTCACGCACCCCTTTCTGGGAATGGAGTTGAGAGATGACCTAACCTGGGGAGAGAACAGCAAAGACCTGATGAAGAGAGCACAGCAGAGGTGATATTTTCTGAGAATCCTCTGGAAAAACAATCTCTCCAAGGACCTGTTGATGGCATTTTACCATTGTACTGTTGAGAGTGTATTAACTTATGATCTGTGCGTGTGTGGTTTGGGAGCTGCACGGCCAGGGAAAAAACAATGCTGTCCAGGGTTGTAAAGACTGTGGAGAGAATAACTGGGTGCCCTCTTCCCACCTTGGATCAAATCTACGCTTCCAGGTGCCATAAGAAAGCGACAGAGATAGCGCAGGACAGTGCGCACCCCGGAAATGATCTCTTTCAGCTTCTGCCTTCTGGAAGAAGGTCCAGGGTTATAAAGACTGGGACTAGCCGTCTGAGAAACAGTTTCTATCCAAACGCGATTTTGGTTTTAAACGCAGTGTAAGGTAGTCTCTATGGGAGTATATTGTATTTAATTATGGGGTATCAGAGTTTTTAGGGGGCTAACCAGGTTGGGATAGCTGGGATAGCAGGCTTGTTGGTTTTTGAATGTTTTATGTAGATTTTTCAATTTCATTGTTCTGTATGGGACAATGACAATAAAGATTATCGTATCGTATCTCCCCCCCCTCTCTCTCTCTCTCTCCCTTCCCCAGAGCAAACAGCACAGCTGAAGAAGCTTCAAGAGCAAGAGAAGAGGCAGAAAATCGAGTTCAGGAAGCGGGTGCGTCCTCTGCCCCCCCCCTCCTGCCCCCCCCACAGGGCACAAATCCCCAACCTGCAGGCAGGTGGGGACCAGGGACCACCCTGGCTTCCTCGGCCTGCTCACAGCTTCCTCTCTCTTCCCCCGCCATACAGATGGAGAAGGAGGTCTCCGATTTCATCCAAGATAGCAGCCAGACCAAGAAGAAGTTCCGGCCCATGAACAAGATTGAGCGCAGTATTCTGTGAGTCCACTGGGGGGGGGGCAGGGAAGGGAAAAGGTGCAGGTGAAATCCAGCCTCCAGGTGAAGCATACCTGACCTTGGCTTGATTTCCGACTTCAAGACGGCCTGAACAGATTGGAGAACTGGGTGAATTGCGAATTTTTATTATTACGGTCGCAGACCAGTTCCAGCTCACTTAAAATATCCAGAAAATCAAGAAACACAACAGGAATGCATTGAATTGCAGTTGGGTATAACAGAGACAATTCAGATATAGCGGCAGTTAAAAATACATATTAAGTCTTGATCACTAAAATATAACCTAAAATTGTCATTTAAAACCTTAATCGTTTTACTAGTACAGCCTGTTCCCTAAGTTTTATGGCAGTCGCACAGAATTTGGCCACCCTGAGCGTGATCTCTAGATCCTTGTCCTCTACCAGGAGTTTTAGACATTGAAGTTCAGACCCATTTGGAGATTTTTGTATAACAGGAGTGATAAATACCGAGCGTATATCCCCATAGAAACGGCAGCGTAACAAGACATGAGAGACAGTTTCTACCTCCATCAAGCCACAGAGGCAGGCTCGTTCCACGTATGGTTTACCCTTGAATCTGCCCAAACTGGGTGCAAGCTAGCAAAATGAATTTAAATAGGGGCAAATGTAAGGCAGGAAGAACAAGATGCACAAATACAGGGGGAGGTGCACCTGGCTTGCCAGCAGTACATGCGGAAAGGATCTAGGGGTCTTGGTGGACCACAAGCTGAACATGAGCCCACAGTGTGATGCAGCAGCAAAAAAATCGAATGCCGTTCTGGGCTGCATCAACTAGAAGTCTAGTGTCCAGATCACGGGAAATCATATCACTCCTCTCTGCTGCCTTGGACAGGCCACACCTGGAAACCTGTGTCTAATTCTGGGCAGCACAATTTAAGAAGAATGTTGAGAAGCTGGAATGTTTGCAGAGGAGGTTGGAGCAAGAGGTTCAAGGGTCTGGAAATCAAGCCTTGTGAGGAACAGTTGAGGGAGTTGGGGGTGTTTAGCCTGGAGGACAGGAGTTATGATGGCCATCTTCAAATATCTCAAGGGCATTTGCAAGGAAGATGGAGCTTCAAGTGACGCTGAGGTCCAGCCCCGAGGGCCTTCTGGCAGTTCCCTCATTGCGAGAAGCAAAGCTACAGGGAAACAGGCTGAGGGCCTTCTCGGTGGTGGCGCCTGCCCTGTGGAAAGCCCTCCCATCAGATGTCAAAGAGATAAACAACTACCTAACATTCAGAAGACATCTGAAGGCAGCCCTGTTCAGGGAAGTTTTTAATGTGTGACATTTTAATGGATTTTTTATCTTTGTTGGAAGCCGCCCAGCGTGGCTGGGGAAACCCAGCCAGATGGGCGGGGTACAAATAATAAATTATTATTATTAATAATAAGAAAGGAGATTCTGACTAAACATCAGGAAGAACTTTTCTGAGTGCAAGAGCCCTCTGACACCGGAAGAGGCTTTTTCAGAAGGTGTTCACCTCCCCTTTGTTCGAGGCTTTTAAACAGAGGGCAAATCGCCCTCCGTCTGGGACGCTTTAGCTGGGGGTTGGACTAGATGACCCTCGGCACCCCTCCCAACGGTGCATTTCTCTGATTCCCATTGTAGGCACGATGTGGTAGAAGTCGCAGGCCTCACCTCCTTCTCCTTTGGTGACGAGGAGGAGTCCCGATACGTCATGATTTTCAAGAAGGCAAGTGGGAGATCCGTCGCTGTCCCCCTTTCACCCTCTTGGGGGTCGCTCCCCATTCCTCCTCTCCGCCCCCTGGAGAGGCCGTGTTCCCGTTCTGACCGCCCCGCCCGCCTCTCTTTCAGGAATTCGCCCCCTCGGACGAAGAGCTGGACGCCTACCGCCGGGGGGAGGAGTGGAACCCCCAGCAGGCCGAGGAAAAACGCCGGCTGAAGGTAAAAGGCGTTTCCGTGTGCGGCTCTGGCTCTGGCTCTGGCCAGAGCAGCGATGTCACGCTGGCCACGTGACCCGGAAGTGTCTCCGGACAGCGCTGGCCCCTGGCCTCTTAAGTGAGATGGGCGCACAACCCCAGAGTCTGTCAAGACTGGCCCGTACGGGCAGGGGTACCTTTACCTTACCTTTATGCGGATATGGGATATGGGATGCGGGTGGCGCTGTGGTCTAAACCACTGACCCTCTTGGGCTTGCTGATCAGAAGGTCAGCGGTTCGAATCCCCGCAACAGGGTGAGCTCCTGTTGCTCAGTCCCTGCTCCTGCCAACCTAGCAGTTCAAAAGCATGTCAAAGTGCAAGTAGATAAATAGGTACCACTCCGGCGGGAAGGTAAATGGCATTTACCTTCTGTCATGTATAGTGCGATGTCCGTATTGACAAACCAAGGTTTCCAGCTGACCAGCAAACCAGAATCGGAAACCGCGGTTGGAAGGGAATTTGCAAGCCACAGTTGCTCTATGTTTGGGGGGTGAATTGACAAACCGCCCCTAGCAGCTGCTGTTCCTGCTTTGGAGCACAACGCACCTTAGAGACGGAACAGGCAAAGCAAAAGCAGAGGGGGCCCCCTCCCAAGGGGAGGGCCTTCCTCTTCCAACAAACCTTTTGAGATCTTTCCTAGTTTGCATCTGTATTGGAATTGCTTTAAATATGTTTCTGAAATGTACATCGCTTGCTGCCCTGGGTGCCTTTGGAAGAAGGGCAGCGTATAAATTTAACAACAAATGGTGGCGCTGTGGGTTAAACCACAGAGCCTAGGACTTGTCAATCAGAAGGTCGGCGTTTCGAATCCCCGCAATGACGGAGTGAGCTCCCGTTGCTCGGTCCCTGCTCCTGCTAACCTAGCAGTTTGAAAGCACGTCAAAGTGCAAGTAGATAAATAGGTACCACTCCGGCGGGACGGTAAACGGCGTTTCCGTGCGCTGCTCTGGTTCGCCAGAAGCGGCTCAGTCATGCTGGCCACATGACCTGGAAGCTGTACGCTGGCTCCCTCGGCCAATAAAGCGAGATGAACGCCGCAACCCCAGAGTCGGCCATGACTGGGCCTAATGGTCAGGGGTCCCTTTACCTTTACCTTATGCTTCTAAATACCAGTTTATTTAGGGTGGGAGAGGGATGCTCTGAATGCTTTGATCCTGCTTGTGGGTTTTCCATCATGGTTCCCTGTGAGGAGAGAGAGAGAAGAGATGCTCTTTGCTTAAGGATTCCTCCTGCACTCTCTTTGCTGCCTCATCCTTTCCTGAGATGTCCAGCCATCGGGCCCAGCAGCCAGAACATCTCCCAAGGGACTCCCTGTGTAGCCTTCCCAAAACAAGGCAGGATTGGACCCTGATTAATAGAACACACACGAGGCTTCACCAGCAAGACTCTGGGAGGAGGTGCCAATAATAATTATCCTGTCCACCCCTTGGCCCAGGTCGTTTTATTCACAAAAGAACTTTTTACGCAGTGTCCGTAAGAACCAATCAGATTTCCTCTGAGCATTTCAAAAAACCCACATGGGACAAAGTTAAAGTTAAAACTACAAAGAAATTATTTCCTACTTGAGCATGCGTAGTAGTCCAGAGTAAATAAAATAGGAATAAAAGGAGGAATGCGTTCAGCAAAACCCCGGAAGTCATAAACGGGAGAGACAGGATGGCAGTATTTGCCATCTCCTTGTGAACACTCTTCCTGGCCCTTAAGATCCACCTAAAGATTAACAACTACATCAAAGTGACCTACTATCCTTATGTACTGAGGATGCCTGAGGAAGCAACTGGCCTGTGTTTCAGAATGCTTATGCGTGCCTGTCAGCACATGGCAGAGATGCAGAGGCTTGTGGGATTTGATCAGAAACTATTGCCAATGAATCAAACCCAGTCAGCGCAACGCTTTCATTGCAGACACAGTGGCTTGCTCCATATTTCATAATTCCTCATAGCAATCCCACCTGACCCCCACACTCTGGATATCTGCACCTCTACATCCCTGCCCTTTCTCTGCCTCTCCTGGCAGCAGCGGCAGGTGGACTGTCCTCCACTTCTTCTGGTCTGCAGCATTTTAGCATTTCTCTGAGGGGAAGGAAAGGCCGCTGGGCTGCAGAACGCAGTGGCTGGACAGTACTGAGCTCAATGGTGGCTTTCTCTGAAGGAGCGGGTGCCTAGCTTTGAGATACTTCTGGATCCCTTGCTGTTGCTCGAGACCCAGGAGACCTGGCGTGCCTCCCCTCAGCTTCGTCGGGTGGCCCAGCTGTGCCCCTAACTGGACAGGGGCAGCCTCACTTCTGCCTGTGCTCTGGTAACCTCCAGGTTAGATTGCATATGTGGGGCTGCCTCCGAAGACGGTTCAGAAACGTCAGCTGCTGCAGGATTTTGCGGCCAGGTTGCAAGAGGGTTTGATCCTGCGACACTCACCCTGGCCCGACTGCGCTGGCTCCCCGTTCAAAGTGCTGGTTTCGACCTTTCAAGCCTGTAAAGGACCGAAACATCGCAAGGACCGCCTCTCCCCATAAGAACCGGCCCAAACTCTGCCCTCCTGTGTGGGCCGCCTCCATGAGAGGTCTGGAGGGCGACAACATGAGAATGGGGCCTTCTCTACAGTGGCTCCCCATTTGTGGGATGCTCTCCCCAGGGAGGTCTGCCTGGTGCCTTCGTTATGCACCTTGAGGCGCCAGGTGAAAACGTTCCTCTTTCACCAGGCTAACCTCCGTCCAAAGGTCTCAGGGCAGTTCCCCAGATGTTGTGTTTTCATACCAGAATCCTCCCTGTGATCTTTTTGGGGTTTTTTCAAAAAAAAATATTGGTTTTCAAAAAAAAATTAAATAAACCTACATCTTAACGGTACTTAATCCAATCTTAGTAACATTGTTAAGTGACTTCCTCAAATCCCCCTGGGTGAATTTCAGTGTATATCATTGTAACAGTTTTCCAAAACCAATTTTCTCATAAAAGTAACTTAATCACTTAACATCTTTCTTTGTTTTCATTTTGACTTTAAACATATTATTCTCTAACATCACATATTTAAATCCTAAGCCTATCTGATATTTGCAAGTTTTTCCAATGAAGTTGTCTTAACATATTTAACTAAATAGTCTTTGAATTTCATCCATTCCTCCTGGTACTCTTCCTCCTCCTTCAGGTCGCGGACTCTTCCGGTCAGGTCAGCTAGCTCCCAAAAGTCCATCATCTCATCTGCCATTCCTCCACTGTTGGGACTTCTTGTGATTTCCAATTCTTAGCTAGCAACATTCTAGCTGTAGTTGTGGCATACAGAAAAAATCTAACATCTTTTTGGGGCAATTCCAAACCTGTTATTCGAAGAAGAAAGGCCTCTGGTTTCTTAATAAATGTATATTTCAACAGTTTTTTCAATTCATTCTAAATCTTCTCCCAGAAGTCTTTCACCTTGGGGCAGGTACCCTCTTCCCTGTGATCTTGGGAGGAAGAGCGGCACGTGAAAAGGAGGATGGAGGGGTCCAGGATGAAGCAGCCGCTGTGACAAACACACCACGCAGGCCCCATAAATTTGGCTACGGGGACAAATCGCTTGCCCTCTCCAAGCACCGTGGGGTGGGCAGGTGTGGGGCTAGGAGCCGCTTCCGTTAATTTAATTTGATTTTGAATTGGTTTTAGAATGAATTGATTTTAGAACGCTGTGTTACTTTTATTGTTGTTAGCCGCTCTGAGTCCGGCTTCGGCTGGGGAGGTCGAGATATAAATAAAATTTTATTTTGGGAAGAATGGCAGATGCAGTTGATGGACTATATGGAACTGGCGGAAATGACTGGCAGAATCCGAGACCAGGGAGAAGAGTCGGTGGAAGAAGACTGGAAAAAGTTTAAAGATTATTTACAGAAATATTGTAAAATTAATGAACGTTAGAAAAATGATGGAATGAAGTTATATGGCTTTAGCAGAAATGTTATAAGGAATTAGGTACAGACAGATTAATGTATTAAAGGGAAAAAACAAGGTTAGAATATGTTAAGATAAATTACAGGACAGAAGACAGAGGAAGATGGAAAGGAATTGCTGAAACAGTTAATTGAGGTGGAATACAAAAAGGGAGGTGTGAGGAGGTCGCTGAAACAAGTGAACGAAAGTTATGATATTGAAATTATTGGATGTGTTTTTAATTGTTTTTATTTTGTTTGGTGGATTCAGTGGTTTGGGGTTGTGTGGTGTTTTTGTTTTTGTATTGTATTGTATTGTTTAATTCTTTTTTCTTTTCTTTTGTAATCTTTAAACTGCTAATAAATATTATTTTTTAAAAAATAAATAAATAAAATTTTATTTAATTTATTATTCCCTTCTGTCTCTCGCCCCTTCATGGCTTCTGCCCCGCAGGAACTGGCTCAGCGGCAGGCGGAAGAGGAAGCCCTGAAAGGCCCCGCGGTGGTCAACCCCAACACCGACTACAAGGACAAATACAGCCACCTGATTGGGAAGGTGGCTGCCAAGGACGCCGCACACACCATGGAGGCCAACAAGGCCTACGGCTGCGGTGAGTCAGCAGGGGGTGGGTTGACTCTCCTGGTTGGCTCCCCCAGACCCAGAGGGACATCCGCAGCGAGAGCAGCCTGGACTGGCCCCTCGCCCCTCCAGGGCATTCCCAGCTGTGCGCAGGGTGCTATGCCTCAAGAATCCTTAAGTCCACGGCACCCGCGGGAAACAATCCCCGGCCGTCCCCCAGTGTTTTGGAGCGCAGGTTCCTTCTTTCTTCCTCCAGTGTGGTTTTCTCTGAATCCCTACTTGCTGAGACCCTCTCTGCCCGCGGACTGTCTGGCCAGAGTGGTACATGCTCTGGTTATCTCCCACCTGGAATACTGCCATGCGCTCTCTGTGGGGCTACCTTTGAAGGTGACTCGGAAACTACAACTAATCCAGAATGTGGCAGCTAGACTGGGGACTGGGAGCGGCCGCCGAGACCACATAACACCGGTCTGCATTGGCTTCCAGTATGTTTCCGAGCACAATTCAAAGTGTTGGTGCTGACCTTGAAAGCACGAAACGGCCTCAAAGGCCCAGTAGACCTGAAGGAGCGTCTCCACCCCGGACACCGGGGTCCCTCTCCTGAGGGCCTTCTGGCGGTTCCCTCCCTGCAAGAAGCCAAGTTACAGGGAACCAGGCAGAGGGCCTACTCGGTGGTGGCACCCGCCCTGTGGAACGCCTTCCCACCAGATGTCAAAGAGAAGAACGACTACCAAACTTTTAGAAGACATCTGAAGGCAGCCCTGTTTAGGGAAGCTTTTAATGTTTAACAAAAAGGTAAAGGTACCCCTGCCCGTACGGGCCAGTCTTGACAGACTCTGGGGTTGTGCGCCCATCTCACTTAAGAGGCCAGGGGCCAGCGCTGTCCGGAGACACTTCCGGGTCACGTGGCCAGCGTGACATCGCTGCTCTGGCGAGCCAGAGCCACACACGGAAATGCCGTTTACCTTCCCGCTGGTAAGCGGTCCCTATTTATCTACTTGCACCTGGAGGTGCTTTCGAACTGCTAGGTTGGCAGGCGCTGGGACCGAGCAACGGGAGCGCACCCCGCCGCAGGGATTCGAACCGCCGACCTTTCGATCGGCAAGTCCTAGGCGCTGAGGCTTTAACCCACAGCGCCACCTGCGTCCCTTAATGTTTAATAGGTTATTGTATTTTAGTGTTCTGTTGGAAGCCGCCCAGAGTGGCTGGGGAAGCACAGCCAGATGGGCGGGGTATAAATAATATATTATTATTAATTATTATTATTATTATTATTATTATTATTATTAACGGCACCGACTTCTAGTTGGCTGAGCTATATCCCTTGTAACAACTAGAAAATAAGGATACGGATTTGTGATAGGAAAAACAGCAAAGAGGGTAGTGTAGGAGGGATTAAGGGGGGATATAGAACCGCCCCGAGATCTACAGATATGGGGCAGTATACATATTTAAGAAATATTATTAATAGAAAAAGAAGAAATGTCTTTACACAGCACACAGTTGAACTGTGGAACTCCCCAACTTGGAGAGCTTTAAAAGAGGATTAGACAGATTCATGGAGGAGGAGAGAGCTATTGAAGGCTGATAGCTGGAATGGCTATTGCTCTGTCTGTATAGTCAGAGGCAGGGATGCTTCCAAGTACAGTACCAGTTCCTGGAAATGATAGGAGGGTTATGCTCTGGCACGCAGATCCTGCTTGCAGGTTGGCCACTGTGAGAACAAGATTCTGGGGTCTATGGGCCCCCTTGGGCCTGTTCCCAGGGACTATTCTGATGTATTTATGTTCTTAAACCATGGAAAGAGGAGGGAAAGCGTTGCAGACAGAGCTTTAGAACAGACATTAATAATAATAATAATAATAGTAATAGTAATAGTAATAGTTAATAGTAACAGCAACAACAATAATAATAAATTTTATTTATACCCTGCCCTCCCCAGTGAAGACCGGGCTCAGGGCGGCTAACAACAGGCATAAAACAATTGATTAAAATACAACTTAAAAGCAAGATTAAAATACAACCTTAAAATGCAGCCTCATTTCAGTAGAAACTCAAATCAAAAACTGTTTGGGGACGAAAATGTCAAGTCTTCACCAAGGCCAACTATCCAGACTGGTCCTACGTGGGCCAGAAAAAAGCCAGGGAAGTCCCCAAATAGGAGTTCCATCACGGAAGGAGAAAGGAAAAAGGAGAAGGGGATCAAGTTGATTGCAAGTCAAAGGCCAGGCGGAACAACTCTGTCTTACAGGCCCTGCGGGAAGAAATCAGATCCCGCAGGGCTCTGGTCTCATGAGGCAGAGCGTTCCACCAGGCCAGAGCCAGTGCTGAAAAGGCCCTGGCTCTGGTTGAGGCTAATCTGGCTTCCTTAGAGACCTCTAGGGTGTTGCTATTTATGGACCTTAAGGTCCTCCGTGGGGCATTGAGAACATGGTGCACCTTCCGGGTGTTGGGAAATGTAGTCCAGAACACCAGCAAGGCCCTCCACCTGCTCAGTGCCTGCTCTGAGAGGCTCCTGTGTTCTTCGGAGTGGGCTGAATTGGGCCTTCGTGGTTGGGCTGGGCGATTCTCTGCCTTTTATTAAGCCTTTTTCATAATAACGATACGAAAAAGACCCACCTGAATAAAAGCAGAAAATGCAGAGTCCTCTCTCAGAGGTCGATCTTTGCCAGGCTGGCGAATTCTTGACGTCCCCCATCCCTTTTCCCCTTGCAGTTCCTGTCGCCAACAAGAGAGACACGCGCTCCATCGAGGAGGCCATGAACGAGATCCGGGCCAAGAAGCAACGCCTCCGCCAGACTGAGGACGAGGGCCCTGCTCCGCCCACCAGCAGCTCGTAGGGATCGGGGCCGCCGGCAGCGGCCGGGCTTGCTCCCCGCCGGGTGATTTCAGGAACTCGCCTCCAGAGCTGCTGCTGCTGCTGCTACTACTTCTGTGGAACCCACCTGGGGGCTCCCCAGAGCGGATTAGGAGGGGGACGCCCACGAAACATCCCTCCCCCTCCTCCCTAGGTGTACCCCAGCCCTTTTGAGTAGTTGACCCCTAGCCTAGGGTGGCGTTAGCGTGCCAGCAGGCAAGGAGGCAGAGGAGGGTTTGTAAAAGTTTTTATCTTCTGCGTGTGAGAAAAGGGGCTGAGACGATTGTAGCAAGGTGGGAGTGTGTTAAGAGAATAAATAATATATCCCCCCCCAAAAAAACACCACCACAATTCCCTTTTTGTGTGCTGTTCAGACCTCCACAACTGAAGTTGCCCCTTTTAATCCTGTAGTGTGGTCCCCCCACCTTGCACTGAAGCCCCCCACCCTTACCTCTCCCCCATCTTAAAACTCCCCTCCACCCCAGTTTTTATTACCACTGTAGTACCACTCTCATCCACCAGAGAGGGCATCCCTCTGAGCTGCAGTACTCCCTGCATCCCACCAGGGGGAGCAACCGAGTTGCAGTGCCACGGCCAACTGGAAGACTTTAACAGGGTGCAGCACAGCGGAGCCCCCTTTATGTGGGGTGGGAGGGCAAAGGGGCCCGTTTGCCCCCGTGTCCGCATTGCGGGGAGGGGCCCTTGCTGCATTTGACAAGAGGGTCCCTTCCGTCTTTGGGGTGTCGAGGCCGAAGCATAACTGTCTTCCCTTTGGATCTTCTCCTAACGTCCCTGCCAGCTCTGGAGTTTTTATTCAGTGTGTAAATATTTAAGAAATTCTGTTTGCCTGCCTTCCCGCTATGGGGAGCCAATGCCCCCATTGCACACCCCACTCCCTGCTCCCACGTGTCACAGGCTCCCAAGGGGGCCTGGCCGTGTCGATGCTGGAGCCAGGGAGACGCCATCAGGGGTGTTTGGGCAGAGGGCTGTATATTTGTGTGGACAACATTAAACGCTTGTTTTGGATGTTGTCTTGCCTCTTCCTTTTCTCCGTGTCAAGAGCGAGGACTTCACAGCCCCCTGGAAGCTTTTGATGTTTGGGAGGGGGGAGTTTAGGGGGGAGATAAATAAGCGCTCCCAGGGACGCGGGTGGTGCTGTGGGTTAAACCACAGAGCCTAGGGCTTGCCAATCAGAAGGTCAGCGGTTCGAATCCCCGCGACGGGGTGAGCTCCCATTGCTCGGTCCCTGCTCCTGCCGACCTAGCAGTTTGAAAGCACGTCGAAGTGCAAGTAGATAAATAGGTACCGCTCCGGTGAGAAGGTAAACGGCGTTTCCGTGCACTGCTCTGGTTCGCCAGAAGCGGCTTAGTCCTGCTGGCCACATGACCCGGAAGCTGTACGCCGGCTCCCTCGGCCAGTAAAGCGAGATGAACGCTGCAAACCCAGAGTTGGCCACGACTGGACCTAATGGTCAGGGGTCCCTTTACCTTTACCTAAATAAGCGCTTAAAAGTGTATATGACCACTCGAACTCAGGGCTGTTCAATGAAGTTTGTGGGCAACAGGGGCAAGGGCATGTTTTTACATAAGTAGAATGTGTCCTTTTATTTAAAATATCTCTGGGGTTTTTGTGGGGCCTGCCTGGTATTTTCACATGAGTAGAATGTGTGCTTTTATTTACAATGCATCTCTGGGTTATTTGTGGGGCATAGGAATTCGCTCACTTCTCCCCCCAAAAATATATAGTCCGGGCCCCCCACAAGGTCTGAGGGACAGTGGACCGGCCCCCTGCTGAAAAAGTTTGCTGACCCCTGATTTATATTCGTCACAAGACCTCAGGGCAGACCACAAGAACAAATGGATAAGTGTAATTGGGAATCTAGGGACTTTGCTGGTTCAAGATGCAAGGAAGTCCCCCGGCTGAGGTTGGGGGTGGGGTGGGGATGTCATCTGTGGCCCTTATCCAAATGTGGGACCCCCACCAGTCCCATGCCCTGTGCACCTCACCATTTCGTCCCTTTCTAGACCACCTTTCCCCCAAAATCCCCACAACAGCTCTGCGAGGTAGTTTAGGCAGGGAGCGCCAAAGGTCACAGCCTGTGAGCTTCATTGCCGAGGGGGAATTCGAACCCAGGTCTCTCCCAGAATACCATCTGGCACTCCAACCATTGCACCTCGCTGGCTGTGGGGAGAGTCGGAGATTGCCCCCTCCCTGGCTCAGGTGGCCTTCACAGGGAGTTGGCAATGGTGAGGAATCTACCTAGCTCCATATTGTACACACTGACGGCAGCTCTGGCTCTCCCGGGGTTCAAGCAGGGAGTCTCTCTGGGGATTGAACCCAGGATCTTCTGCATGCAGGGCAGCAGCTCTCCCACCAAGCTGCGGTTCCTTAAAACGAAGCCAAGGTGCTAGTCCTCATGCTTCCTTAAACAGGAACCCTGGAATCTTGCCTGTGGTCCATCTCACTCAGTACGGCTTACAGTGAATGGAAGCAGCAACTCTCCAGGGTTCCAGGCAGCCTTCTGCATGCCAGGCAGGTGTTCTAGCAGCCCTTCTTCCCCCAGAGCTCTTTGCCATAATGGCTGAACCAGCTCACAGGCCAGGATTGCACCAAATCCTTGCATGCCGTGAGGTGGCGCAGTTGTGCTCGGCTCCTGCTTGTGGGCGACTTCCCTTTGGGATAGGGAACGAGGATGCTGGGCCAGTGGGGCCCCAATCCTGCTGCCGCCACAGGACTCTGCTTCACATTAAATCGCCCCCATCTCTGTGGGCCTCGTTGGCTTATGCGGGCCCCACTGTGATGCAAGAAAGACCCTCCATAGCCTCTGCTAATCCCAGTCCATACGCGTCAGGAGTCGGCTACCATAACGCTCTTTCGCACAGCAAACCTCACGCACAAGTAATTTCATTTGTGTGTGCAAAGTTACTGAGGCCTAGGAACTTGGAGCCCCAACCTCGACCATTTCCTGCAAAGCCTTTATTCAGAGAGGACGGGGAGATAATATACAGTCCCAAACCAGTTTGAAGCCCATATTGTATGTTGGTTTCATAGTTTTTGACCTGGGAATATATTGCAAATCATGACGTGTGCTTGTGTGCTTTGCAAGAATCTTGATGCGGGGAAAACCGTGAAGCCGGCCAATGCCTCTGCTTATTTCAAACATCATGATATCGCGATATACCATGATGTTTAGCAGGTGATGTATCCCAACATTGCCCAGCCCTGGCAGAGAGATAGAAGCAAGAGAAGCCTGCCTGAAGCACAAAGGGGAACTCGGCTCGGGGGCAGATTTTGTGCTTCCCAAATTCACTGGCACCAAACTGGCGCACCCGCCTTCTGTTCTATTGTTGCACCACTCTCCCAGTGTGGCGCCCAGTGCGGCTAAACCGGCTGTGCACCCCTAAATCCACCTCTGCTTGGCTAACGCACACGCACCCTGCCCCGTTTCCCAGAAGACGCAAAGAAGGACCCTGACGCCGCTTGCTCTGGCACAACGGCCTTGTTTATTCGCTGCCCCGAGATGGGATGGCGGGGCAGAGGCTCCTCAGCTGCGCTGCCAGGGCCTTTGCCCAGGACCCGGCGGGGGGAAACGCGGAGGGGATCCAGCCAGCCCTGGCCAGTGGGGGGCGGTGTTGTGGAGCCGCCTTCCAAGGAGAGGAGAGCAGGTGGGGGGGTCTCTTTCTCCCTGGGGTTCCCTTGCCCCCCTGGCGTGGGGCTGCAGGCCAGGTGCTGCTTCTACTTGGCCAGAGGGTGGCGGAATTTGCGGCCGGCAAACACCGCTTTGTCTCCCAGCTGCTCCTCAATCCTGCAAGGAAGGGAGACGGGAAGCAAGATCAGTGCCGGGTCTGGAAAGCAAGACTCTGGGAGGAACAGCGATGCTTAGCTTGGAGAAGATACAGGGCCCATCTCAGATACCTCAAGGGCGAGATGGAGCAAGCTTGTTTTCTGCAGCTCCATAAGGGAGGACTCAAACTCATGGCATCAAGTTACCAGAAAGGAGATTCTGACTCAACATCAGAAAAAGCTTTCTGACGGTAAAAGCTATTTGAATGGAGCCCCTTGGAAGATGATGGGCTCTCCTCCCTTGGAGGTGTTTAAGGAGAGTTTGCCATGGATTCTGGAGCTGTCGTTCTGGGTTGGGCTGGATGACCCCTGGGGGACCCTTTCCAATTCCTCACCTCATCAGCTGGTTGTACTTGGCCAGACGCTCGGAGCGGCAGGGAGCTCCGGTCTTGATCTGCAAAACGGCACCAAAGAGATTGATGTATCGATTGGCAAAACGTGCACTGGGCCCTGTGGGCGCATCACTCGGGACGCCTTGTGAGGTTTAAAACCCGCACAGTCCCACCCCCCAGAATACATGAAGGAGCCCTGAATGGAGAAACAGGCTAAGCAGGAGAAAGCGTCCTAAAATGGGGAGTTGGGGGAGGGAAATACTGGCGCCCCCTCTGCATTGGCTGATCCCCACCCTGGTCCTCTCACCTGCCCTGTGCAGAGACCCACGACCAAGTCGGCGATGAAGGTGTCCTCAGTTTCCCCGGAGCGGTGGCTCACCATGACGCCCCAGCCGTTGCTCTGGGCCAGCTTGCAGCTGGGAAGGAAAGAGGAGATGGTTTGGGGGGTGTCCCGGGAATTCCTGCCCCTGCCGCAATCGCCCCTCCCCAGAGGACGCCCTGCCTCCCCGGACACTCACGCCTGGATGGACTCGGTGACGGAGCCGATTTGGTTGACCTTGAGCAGGAGACAGTTGCAGGCCTTCTTCTCCACCGCCTGCTGGATGCGCTTGGGGTTGGTGACGGTCAAGTCGTCGCCCACAATCTGGATTTGCACCTGCGTCAGGAACTTGGACCACGTCTCCCAGTCGTCCTGGTCAAAGGGGTCCTCGATGGAGACGACTGGGGCAGCCAGGTGGGGAGGAAAGGGAGGGCGTTACAGGCCGGCACGCCCCTGACATCTCTCTCCCCGCTCTGCCCCACGCCTCCTGCCCAGAGCCCTCAGGCTCACCTCCCGGATGGACAATAATAATTATAATAATAATAATAATTTATTATTTATACCCTGCCCAACTGGCTGGGTCCCCCCAGCCACTCTGGGCAGCTTCCAACAAAACACTAAAATACAATAACCTATTAAACAGTAAAAGCTTCCCTAAACAGGGCTGCCTTTAGAGGTCTTCTAAAAGTTTGGTAAGTTATTTTTCTCTTTGACATCTGGTGGGAGGGCGTTCCACAGGGAGGGCGCCACCACCGAGAAGGCCCTCTGCCTGGTTCCCTGTAACTTCACTTCACACATGGAGGGAATCACCAGAAGGCCCTCGGAGCTGGACCTCTGTGTCCAGGCTGGACGATGGGGGTGGAGACACTCCTTCAGGTATACTGAGCCGAGGCAGTTTAGGGCTTTAAAGGTCAGCACCAACACTTTGAATTGTGCTCAGAAACGTCTTGGGAGCCAGTGTAGGTCTTTCCCTGTGTTATATGGTCTTGGCAGCTGCTCCCAGTCAACCCAGTGGGGCTGGAGGAGTGAAGAGAGAGCCCCTGGGCATGCAAAGAGAGCCTGTCCCTCGCCACGGATGTGGGAAGCGGTCCAGGGAAGGAGCTAGGATGGCCTCTAAGAGCGCAATCCTAAGCGGGGAGTTCCGCAGAGTTACAAAATGAAATATTTCAAAAGAGAAAATGGACAAGGACTGGAAGGTGTTTAAAGGATACTAGCAAAATCATATTGAAAAACCAGAACTCCTATTAGAATAAACAAGTTCCGTTATAAATACTCAAATACTAAATAAGATGGATAACAATGTGAAACAGAAAAAGAAGCAGAGAATTGTTTTAAAGTATGTGAAAGAAAGTAATAGAAGTGGAAAGAAACTGCAACTGAGTAGATTGGAAGTTTACCCCAAGGGTGGGGTGAGGGGTGAGGGATGGTGATGGGAAAAGGAAGTACTTGTGGGACTGAGTGTGGGTATGTCTGAATATTCTTAAGGATTGTATGAAATGTATGTTTGTATATTCGTAACATGTATTAATGTTGAATTATTTTAATAATAAAAAATATTTTAAAATTTTTAAAAAGAGATATTTCAGTGGGATCGGGCCCCCTGGTTTTTGTGTCACCCGGAAGCAACTTGGCCGTCTCTCTCACCAGGGTAGTTCTTGATGAAGCTCTGGTAAAGCTCCCCCAGCTTGTCGCCGGAGATGTAGCGGTTGGGGTCGTCGGGGGACTTGAAATCCAGGTCGTATTTGCCCTTGCGGAAGAACTCGGAGGCCGCCACGTCCATGCCAATGACCACTTTGTCCGTGTAGCCGGCCTTCTCGATGGCGCTCTTGAGGAGCTCCAGGGCTGGCGGGGGGACGGGAGGAAAGAGTGAGAAATTGGGGGAGCCCCAGTACAAAGAGCATCTCTGCCCAGGGGAGAAAGCCCGAGAGCAGAAGCCAAGCACAAGAGTCCTTCGCTTCGGGGGGCTTCCAGCTACTGAGATCCAGAAGCCTTGAGAACATAAGGAGAGCCTGCAGGATCAGGCCAAAGGGGACCCATCTGGTCCAGCCTCCTGCCCTCACAGGGGCTAAACAGGCGCCCATTACGGGAAACCCACAATCAGGATTTGAACACGAGAGCATCATTCTCCCGTCCTGTGGTTTCCAGAAACTGGGATTCGAAAGCAGGGCTTCCTCTGGCTTTTTAGACAGAGCCATGGTGGCTGGGACACCCTCAGCCACCCTCTTCTCCAGGAATTGGTCTCTTCCTCTTGGAAATCCATCCCTGCCTCTCGCAGTTTAACTCCGCAACAGGAGAGCTTTCTTTTCTCCCCACATTCACCTTCCTCGGATGCCCACAAGAGGAGGAGTAAAACGATTCTCTCTGTGTAATTCCATCTTATATTTTTAGTCGCAATTTTGTTCATCTTTTTAAAATATTGTTTTATAGATTCTAAATGCCGCGTTGATTTGTCAACCACACAACTTGCTGCAATTGTGAGATTTGACTCATTTCTAGTTGCTGTTTCGTTAATTTTTTTATAGATTGCAACCGTTTTATCAATAATTTGTTACTGATTTTATGTGATGCATTCGCGATGCGCTATTATGTTATGGTTATTTCTTGTTCGAAATGGGATTCATTTGAATGAAAAGCAGCATAAAGAAACACAATAAATCATCATGTGGCCTCTTCCTCGCCTTCCCTCTAAACTGAAAAGCCCCCTTCCTTCACAGGGGAGTATCTGCCCCCCTCCCCTGACCTTTCGGGCTGCCTTTTTTCCCATGTCCTTTTTGAGGCGAGGCAACCAGAACCGCCCGCAGTATTCTGAATTCGTCTGCCTGGGCCTTCAGCCGCGGGCTCCTTCCCGCAGGATACTGACCCTTGAGGGAGAGCCCAGCGGTATCTCCCCGCTGCCCTTTCCCCGAAGCTCCGGTTACAGCCGCCGAGCTAATTCCGGCCGTGGCAGCGGCGTTTAAAGGGCGAGGGTGGCGTGAAACCCTAATCCCGATGCCTGCCACCCGCTAAAAGTAGCCTGTCCCCTCGCCCAAGGAGCTACCTTCGTTGTTCTCCAGGATGTTGGGGGCGAAGCCGCCCTCGTCGCCCACGTTGGTGGCGTCCTTCCCGTACTTGCTCTTGATGACGGCCTTCAGGTTGTGGTAGACCTCGGCCCCGATCCGCATGGCCTCCTTGAAGTTGCTGGCGCCCACGGGCAGGATCATGAACTCCTGCATGGCCAGCTTGTTCCCGGCATGGGAGCCTCCGTTGATCACGTTGAAGGCCTGGCGGGGGCAAGCGGGGGGCAGGAGGAAGGGGTCAGGATCCGTCCCAAAGACTGCCAGTCTTCATGATCGGGACGGGTGGCCTCCCAGAGACATCTCACAAGCTAAAGGGCAGAGCCTGAATATCTATCAATATCTATCTATCTATCTATCTATCTATCTATCTATCTATCTATCTATCGAGATAAGATAGATATGGCATAATTTCATTTCTCCTGCAAATCTTATTTTTTTTATGCAATCATTTTTATTAGTTTTCAATTACAACAAGCCAATAATAGCCTCATTATAACAATGCCAAATTATAATGCAATTAGCAATACCAATAATTCAGATGACAAATTATCGTATTGGCCTGAATATAAGCCACACTCCCCCCCCCCCCAATTCCGACCATGGAAAGTTAAAGTGTGGCTTTAATTCGCAAACTTACAAAAATTCACGACCTTACGATATCGCTGCTGAAACAGACAGACGGTAAAATGGAACGGGTCTGAGTGCCTGTGGAATTTTAGGGGAACGGCTTATATTCGGGTATGGTCTCCCCCCCCCCCCCCCGAATTTTAATTTGCAGGTGCGGCTTATATTCAGGCCAATACGGTATACAGTTTAGGTCCTCCATCCCCCCCCCCCGCCCCATGCAATAACTGATGGTTTGATTATTTACTTTATTCCTGCGCTCCAAAATCTTATAAATTCCAATTGCGCTCCAGTCAAAATAACGATCCCTTATATCGCAACTGCAGTTTTGACGAATTCCATTCGTATTGACACATTAAATGATTTATACACCTACAGGTGAAGCGTTCAAATTCTCTCCTTGTGTGTGGCAATTAATCTGTCCTCCTGCAAATCTTCGTGTCATTAGCATGTCTGCAAATGTCCGGCTCTTTTAAGAATATCAGAAGAGCCTGTGGGATCAGGCCAGAGGGGGGCCCCCTCGTCCAGCCCCCTCTTCTCACTGGAAAGCCCCCCAAGCAAGAGTCAAAGGCGAGAGCAACTCTCCCTTCCTGTTTCCAGCAAAGGGTCGCAACTGTCTCATCTCGAACCCTGACCCCAGAGAGACTCTTGAGATCGGGGCCCTCAGCCATCTTTGACACCCCCCCACCCTGCCAACCCCCTCCCCAAAGACAGAGAAGGGAGGCACTGGGCTTTGGGGGTGGAGGTGGGGGGCTCTAGAACCACTCCCCACCTGGCAGAGCCTTATGCCTCCTTGCCAAAGCCCAGAACCTCCCTTCTCCGTCTTTGGGGAGAAAGCATAGGTGTTGGGGGTGTCAAATTTGGGCCTCGCTCCCCCCCACTCCGCACAAGAAGGCGGGGGGGGGCAAGTTCCTGGCTGGTCGAAGATCTCTTGCGACCCCCTTGGTATGAGAAGTTGGGCCACCCTGAGAGAGACCCTTCCTTCTCAAAAACAGGCTGTGTGTGGACTCGTTAAAAAATAAATAAATATCTTATTATTTGCAAAGGGAACCTTTGTATCAGCTGAAAGCCGATAATCCATTTGGAGCCGCAATGCATCTTTGCACTTTTTTATTATTATTATTATTATTATTATTATTATTATTATTATTATATGGCACACTTCATCCAAGCATCACAGGGCAATCTACAGCTTTACAGCTGATATTTTTGGTCCTTTTTGCTACGTTTCCCCTTTGGTGTTGCTGATATATTAATCTGATCCAGTCCTCTGGGGAGCCTGCACTGCACCCCCAAAACCCAGACCCCCTTGGCTCCAGACCCCCCCCCCCGCCCAGCCCCCCCCCCGGACACTCACTGGCACAGGCAAAATGAGGTCCTTGTTGCCAGCCAGGTCTGCGATGTGTCGGTAGAGGGGGATGCCCTTCTCAGCGGCGCCCGCCTTACAGACGGCGAGGGAGACGCCCAGGATGGCGTTGGCCCCAAACTTGGCTGTGGGGAGGAAAAGACGGGGCTCTGGGTGAGGGGCTGCGGGAGAAGTCAGTGGGGCAGGAGGGGGCGAGGTAGAAGAGGCCCCCACTTACATTTGTTCTCTGTCCCGTCCATCTCCAGCATCAGCTTGTCGATTTTCTCCTGTTCCACGACGCTCAGCTTCTAAGAGAGGAGAGAGAAAAGGGAATCCGTTTGTTTCTCGGGAATCCGGGTTCGAATCCCGGCCTGGCACCTTCCCTGCACGGAGGTTGGAAGTCTGATAGGGAAACTGAGAGAGTCTTCAGGCGTGTGGGCCAAAAGTTAAAAGGAGCCAAAGGTTGGCAGACCAGATAGAATCGTATGGTTGGAAGAAGGGGGACCCCCACCCCAGGGCCATCTATCTATCTATCTATCTATCTATCTATCTATCTATCTATCTTTTGCCTGATGCATAACTCAAACCCGCAACCCTGAGATGAAGTCTCACACCCTACGGAGTCTCTCCACTCTCCACTCCCCTCACCTGAGAAACAAAAAGCAGGGCTGCAAAGGGGAGGCTGCAGCACAAAATTTTAAACTCAGAGCATATAGAATAATAGAGTTGGGAGTGACAGCCCCCCCCCCCCGGTCATCCAGCCCAACCCTGAGAGACCCCCCTCCCTTCCCTTGGGTTTTCCTTCCCCAGTTCCTTTCTGCCCAGCTGGCCTCTCCTTCCCACCCACCAACCAGTAAGAACCCCATGGAACTGGGAATAAATGGGGGCGGCGGGGGGGGGGAGTTGCGCCCGATAAAAGGCCTTTGAGACAAGGGTTCGGGTTCTGTTTCTCCTTTTCCTTTGTGTCTCACCACGTTTGGTGCACGTATAGTTATGTGCTTTTTGAACTTTCAGTAAAGATGTTAAGAAAAAAGTTTTAAAATAAAATAATAAAAATAATTTTAAAAGGATTCCTTGCTCAGTTAACGGGGGGGGGGGTATCCTGGCTGCCTGGGGAGTCCCTGGGGGCTCTTTGACCCTGCAAGGTCCTGCTCCTGGGGGCAGGGGCTTTGAGGGTTTTCTGTGGGGCTGTAGGAAAGGGCTTCTGCCCCCCACCCCAGAACCCTGGCTCCTCTCTCTCTTTCTCTTTATGTCTCTCTGATTCCTGCTGTGCTACCTGCCTTGTGGGGGGGGTGGGCTAGATGGCCCTTGGGGGTCCCTTCCTACGGCACAGTTTGGTGACCCCAGAGCCCAGCGCTGCTCAGGGTGACCATCCCCCCACAAAGCCCAGCCCAGGTCCCACCTTCTCCCTCTCACCTTCTCGATCAGGGCGGGGGCGATGGTCTTGTTGATGTGATCCACGGCTTTCAACACCCCTGCGGGCAGAACGGACGGGTGAGGGATGGAGGGGTGACCCCGCAGGGGAACAAGCACACTCCCACCCACGCTACCCTAAACATGGGGCAGAATTGGGGCCAGGCGGGTAGTTCTACGGTGGTGCGTCTGGAGAGGGTGCGATGGAAGAGAGGAGCTGGGAACTGGGCTCTTGGGTCTGGCCAGCACTCCCTCCAACTTCGCATCTGGCTGGAAGGCCTTCTCCCCAAGCAAGGGGGCACAGAGAGATGGCCTGCCCCTATCTGGAGGCAGGAAGCCCCCAACCCGTCCCCGAACCTTGGTCCTTCCAGCACTTGCAGGCAGCAGCTGCCCAAAGCCCTTCATGGACATCAAGCCGTTCATAACCGTCCAGTGGCAGGGAGTTCCGTAGATCCACAGCACATCTTGCATGCAGAGAAGAACTTAGGTGTCCCCACTTCCCTTCCTCCTAATCTTGATGTTCCCTGGGGCACCGACGCGCACCCCCAACTCCGTGAGCCGCCACGTCCGGGTGACCCCTCACCTTTGCCCAGGTACCTGCTCTTGTCCCCATCACGGAGTTCCAGAGCCTCGTAGATGCCGGTGGAGGCACCGCTGGGCACGGCAGCCCGGAAGTGACCTGGAAAGGAGGGCAGAGGGGAGAGAGGAGGGTCAGTCGGGCGCCAGACGCCCAGCACCCTCCCTGCCCTCCTTGGCTCCCTCCCCACAAGAGAACATGCCTTGCCCTTGCCTGCAGGGGCTCCCCGGCCCACACGACTCACCCTTGGCTGTCTCCAAGTCGACTTCTACCGTGGGGTTCCCCCGGGAGTCGAGGATCTCGCGAGCGTGGATCTTCTGGATAGACATGCCTGGAGGCGGGGTCAGAAGAAGAGGGTCAGTGGGGGTCAGCCAGGCCTCCTGCCTCCCAGTGCCCGCTTTGCCCTGGGGGCTCAACTGCCACAGGGATGCTTTAACTGTGATTGGACTAGATGTCCTTCGGGGTCCCTTTCAATTCTACGATTCCACAAGTCTATGAACCGGGAGGCTGGTCTCACGCTAAGAAGGGAAGGAGGGCCTGCTGGATCAGGTCCAAAGGATCTGGCCCAGCACCCTGTTTGCAAAGGGTCCAAATCCCCCATAGAAGCTAGGAATCGAGATAGACTGGCTCTGGAGCTGGAGGTTCCACAAGAACATCAGACAGTCCTGCGTCAAAAGGGACCCAATTCGGTCCAGAATCACAGGGGCCAACCAGATGCACGTTATGGGAAACCCAAAACCAGTGCAAGAGGAACACTCTCCCCTCCTGGGGTTTCCAGAGGCATATCTGCCTCTGACGGTGGAGAAATGTGCAGGGAGGCCTCTCCCAAGCAGCGTGGGGCAGTGGTTAGAGGGCCAGACTGGGACCGGGGAGAGACCAAGTCCGATTCTCATCTGTGGGTGTCCTGGGGCAAGTCGCTCCACCTCGCAGGGGTGTTGGGATTAAATGAGCTCCTTGCAGGACCACAAGGTGCATCAGTGCCATAAATGCATGAATTGCAAAACCAGCAATGCTTCAGCTGAGAGCGCCAAGCCCACCAGCCTGGGACCCTCTTCTGCCACTCAGGGACCGAGCGCTGGCAGAGAGGGGGAAGGGAAGGATGGAGCAGCTGCCAGGATTAAAAATAGAAGTGCCCCCCCCCCCGCCTCTCTTCTGGTCGCAGGGAAATGTCACCGGGGCCTCTGGCTCAAGGCAGAAAAGGAGAGCAGCTGGCGCCTTAGGGCTAGAGGCCTGGGGAGATGGGGGACCCTTTCTGCGCCCCCCCCGAGACACACTCGCCTTCCAGGCCTCCTCCAGGGAACTCCAAAGTGGCGCCCCCCACCCACCCTCCCCAGGAAGGCAACATTTCCTTGATCCACACTGCTAATAACCCCAAACGCGGAGAGAGGGTTTTTTTGGGGGGATGGGGGCTCAGAAATTCCGCGCAAAGGAGGGCTGGCCCCATTCCTTTGCAGAGAGACCGTGAGAGGCAACGGAGGGTGGCTTGGGTGCCCCCCCTCCCCTAGTGGGACACCCAAGGTGACCAGGACACCCGCTTGCTGGCCTGGGGGTCCCCTCACCCGCGGCTCCTTCCCCCCACCCTGCTCCAGAAGGGGCCCCCACTCGCTCACTTGCGTAGGGCTGGCTTGGGGGTTCTTGGCTGTCGCTGGGAGCTGCTGACAGTGCCCAGGCTGGGGGCTGACCCCCTGCCTTTATACACGGAGGTTGCGCAGCTCCGCCCCCCAGGGCCCAGTAAGGGACTGTCGGCAAAAGCAGGCTGGACAGAGCGAATGTCTGCGGCTCAGTCGGCAGAGAATGAAATCTCTGAATCTCAGGGTCAGGTGTGAGCCCCACGTTGGGGGGCCAGGTTCCTGCAGTGCAGGGGGTTGGACTGGATGACCCCCAGGGTCGCTTCCAACTCTGTGATGCTGTGAGCCCGGCAAGCGATACACAGCCAGAGGGAACGATTCTCCTGTTCTGGCCGTCCCCTGACTCATCCTGGGCCCCTTTGTGCATCCAGCAGCTGTGGGGCTGGGACCAATCCCACAGGTCTAGACTGGGCAGCAAGGACGGGGCCAGGTGTCCCCAGAGAGACTCCCGGGACGCTGCTTTCTCTAGGCGGGAGGATGGAATGGCGCTGGGGCCTGGCGGGCCTCCCCTCAGCTTCGTCTGGTGGCCCAGCTGTGCCCCTAACTGGACAGGGGCAGCCTCACTTCTGCCTATGCTCTTGTAATGTCCAGGTTAGATTAGTGGCCCGACTGCACTGGCTCCCCATTCAAAGTGCTGGTTTCGACCTTTAAAGCCTTAAATCAGGCATGGCCAAACTTGGCCCTCCAGCAGTTTTGGGACTACAGTTCCCATCATCCCTGACCGCTGGTCCTGTTAGCTAGGGATGATGGGAGTTGTAGTCCCTAAACAGCTGGAGGGCCAAGTTTCGCCATGCCTGCTCAGGATCGCTGTACCTCAAGGACCGCCTCTCCCCATATGAACCCACTGGGAACCCAAGATCATCCGCTGAGAACGGGGCCTTCTCTCCAGTGGCTCCCCATTTGTGGGATGCTCTCCCCAGGGAGGTCTGCCTGGCACCTTCAATATACATACTTGAGGTTCCAGGCAAAAAACGTTCCTCTTCTCCCACCTGTGGCCTTTTACACGAGAAGGGTGCTACTGCTTCGTTCCTTATTATGGGATGTATATTTTGTGCTTTCATACTACAGACCACCCTGTGATCCTTGGAGGAAGCAGCATATGAATTTGATAAGGGAGAAGAGTAATAACAGACCTAGTTCTGAACAGGAAATTTAACAACAAACAATATTAACACCCTCCCCCCCCACACACACACTTTGGGGCTTATCTGGAAGGCTGGACTCAAAATAATTTATTATTATTATTATTATTATTATTATTATTATTATTATTCAAAGCACCCCTTGTTTCAATCCTGCCATTCAGGGGGTTGGACCAAATGACCTGGGGCTTCCTTCCACCTCTCCAGCTCACCTCCTCCTCCTCCTCCTTCTCTTCCTCCTCCTCCTCTTCCTCCTGCTCCTTCTCCTCCCATGATCGCCTTTCCTGAGCACTGGTCGCACTGGTTGCACTGGTGGAACACCCTGCTGAAGACCTGGCGGCGGCCTCCCTCGCTCGTCCTGGAGGAGAACTGCACAGTGTTGATGGTGCACTCCTCCGAATCGCTGTTCACGTCACTGTCCTCCATCCTGAATCAGCTGCCCCTCGCTTTTCGCCAGATCTCTGAGCAGCAACCAGGATCGCAGTGGCTCGCAGTTCCTCCGCCCTCCTGTTCAGCCCCAAAAAAGCCAGTTTGATTAATTTGCAGGGCGCTCTGTTTTGTTTTACTCTATTCTGGTTTTGACCTGGCTGCTCCCTCTTTTCTGCCAACCGCTCTGAGGCCTTTCTTCCTACGGTCGGTCAACCTTACGGCCTAAACCGAAGAATAAATCATTTGCACCCCTTTCCGTTTCAACGGAGGGGGAATTGAGGCAGGGAAAGAATGGTGTTTCCCTGATTGCTGCCCAAGCCCAGCCTTCGCGAATCTCGTGCCCTCCAGAGATAGGACTTGTAGTCCACAATATGCAAAGCCCAGCATGACCCAGTCTGGTTTCAACATGGATTGAGGGGTTGCAGGGGGTTCGACTAGATGGCCGCCAGGGTCCCTTCCAAGTCTATGAATCCGGAGGCTGCTTGGTTGCTCCAACCCCTGAGCTCCACTGCCTCCGAGAGGCGGGGGTTCCAGAGCTGCGCACCCCCAGCGGCATAGGGTGCTTGAGGGCACATTTTGTGCCGGCCACTTGCAGACGCTCCCTTAGCCCAGCTCCCTCTAAAGTCTTGGCCTAAATTTAGAGGCTGCTAAAGGTCAAAGGGTCCATTCCAAGCAGCGGCTTAAAGGACGAGGTGAAACTTTAGCTGCTGCTCACCTTTCACAGACCTGCCTTGGGGTGGGGGGATCCCTCCTTCGGATCCAGGGGGAGGAGGAGGGATCTGGTAAGGGCTGGGGACTCACCGGGCGAAAGGCACAGAAGCTCCGATGGACGAGAGTGGAGAGTTCGAGAAGCGCGGCTTAAGGAAAAGAAAACCAAGGGATTGTCAGGAAGCAGGAGCCAGGGCCCTGCTCTAAGAGGAGGGCAGGTTTTTCATATATATTTCAAGAATAACCACAATAAATATGTCGAAAAGATCGCCATCCTGCTACACCCAGTCCACGCTTGTAAGAACCCGTCTGCCCTTTGGAACTCCTCACCACTTGAGATGGGGCAGGCGCCTTCCCCCGTCCTCTTTCCAGCACCTGCTAAAATCGTTTTTTAATTTAGCTATGAAATTTAGATGCCTCCCTTCCATCACGAGATCCCAGGGCGGTTTGCAGAACAAAACCAAATTGTTTTAGACTAACCCAGATGTTTAGAAAGCCAAGAAAAGCTCTAATCTGTTTTTGGTCCACTTTTGAATAGACATTATTTCTGCGAGTTTCTCCTACTGGTAAATTTAACTCTTTTGTAAACCGCTTTGAGGGTTTGGGTGCTGTTATTTCTTCCCCCCCTTTTTTTTCTGCAACCAAGCCTTTTTCGAAATGAATAATTAGTCTTCCTAGGCTGCCCAGGTGGTGGATCTGTGTTCCAGAGTTGCCCTGGAGGACGACGAGATTCCTGGGGACCCCAGACAAACGGGCAGCTGGGAAGCAGGACTCTGTGCGTGCGCGGATTTCTCTGACCTTGGCACGGCCTCCAAGCGGGTCTGGGAAGCTCTGTCAGGCAAAGGTCACCAGGGTGAGGTTTCCTGGCGTGTCTCAGGACTGCCGGCATGGGGTTTCAGGAGAGAGGGTTGCAAGGAGCCCAGATATGGAGTGAGGGTGGGTGGGCATGCTGAAGGGCAGCTGCGGTGCCATCTAGCGGACCTGACTTAGACACGCAGGGCGTTTCAGGGAAGCATAGAGTCTGGGAAATGTAGAGTTCGAAGGGACCCCCAGGGGTCATCCAGCCCAACCCGCTGCAGGAATCTCAACTAAAGCATCTGTGATAGATGGCCATCTGACCTCTGCTTAAAAGCCTCCAAAGAAGGAGAGTTTATTACTCTGCACATGAAGGTGGGAGAGAGATGGAAAGTTTATTATTATTATTATTATTATTATTATTATTATTATTATTATTATTAATACGCCGCCCATCTGGCTGGGTTTCCCCAGCCACTCTGGGCGGCTTCCAACAGAATATTAAAATACAATAATCTAGTAAACATTAAAAGCTTCCCTAAACAGGGCTGCCTTCGGATGGCTTCTAAAAGAGAGAAATATATATAACTGATAACATTTTTATAAATTACAGCCATTTCAGCCTTCTTACTTAATGTTTTTAAATATTTGGACGGGGCATCAAGCGCTGCTTTCAATTTAAACTGTCCGTTTAAATGCCCGTTACTGTTAAATCGTTAGCTGTCTTTATGGTATTTATGGAATTGTTTATTTCCTAAAAATTATGGACTGGGGAATAAAAACTCCCCGAAGCGGTTTATGAAAAAAGGATAAAACCATTAAATTATCAATAAGAAGCCGGGACAAACTATGGAAGACTTTTGAAAAGTTAAAACAGCAATAGGCTAAAAGGCTGATCCTTGGTGCGAAGACTGCCTCTCCCCGTATGAAGCGCCCCGGCCCCTGAGACCCTCATCCATGTAAATGTAAAGTATTGCATTTGGGCAAAAAAAAAATGAGAGGCACAAATACAAGATGGGTGACACCTGGCTTGAGAGCAGTACATGTGAAAAGGATCTAGGAGTCTTGGTTGACCACAAACTTGACATGAGCCAACAGTGTGACGCGGCAGCTCAAAAAGCCAATGCAATTCTGGGCTGCATCAATAGGAGTATTGCATCTAGATCAAGGGAAGTAATAGTTCCACTGTATTCTGCTCTGGTCAGACCTCGCCTGGAGTACTGTGTCCAGTTCTGGGCACCACAGTTCAAGAAGGACACGGACAAACTGGAACGTGTCCAGAGGAGGGCAACCAAAATGGTCCAAGGCCTGGAAACGATGCCTTATGAGGAACGGCTAAGGGAGCTGGGCATGTTTAGCCTGGAGAAGAGGAGGTTAAGGGGTGATATGATAGCCATGTTCCAATATATAAAAGGATGTCACATAGAGGAGGGAGAAAGGTTGTTTTCTGCTGCTCCAGAGAAGCGGACACGGAGCAATGGCTCCAAACTACAAGAAAGAAGATTCCACCTAAACATTAGGAAGAACTTCCTGACAGTAAGAGCTGTTTGACAGTGGAATTTGCTGCCCAGGAGTGTGGTGGAGTCTCCTTCTTTGGAGGTCTTTAAGCAGAGGCTTGACAACCATATGTCAGGAGTGCTCTGATGGTGTTTCCTGCTTGGCAGGGGGTTGGACTCGATGGCCCTTGGGGTCTCTTCCAACTCTAGGATTCTAGGATTCTATGATCTGGGGCAAGAGGACAGCGGGGCCTTCTCTGTGGTGGCTCCCTGTTTGTGGCACATTCATTACATATCTTTAGGCGCCAGGCAAATCTGGTGAACCGCCCAGAGATCTTTAGATGGAGGACACTATAGAAATCTAATAAATAAAATTAAATAAATAGAAATATTCCTTTTTAACCAGGCATTTGACTTTTAACTATCTATGGCTTTTTAGAAGTGGGTGGGTTTTAATGTATGTATGTGGGAATTTTTGGTTGAAAGTCGCTTTTGAGTTGTCCTGGGCAAAATAAAGCAGTTAATACATATAATAATAATAATAATAATAATAATAATAATAATAGCAGGCTGGCTTTTCCAGCTGTGGAATCAAAGAGCGGTCTCAATATGGCTAACCCAGGCAAAAATATATAAAAATAAGATTCACCCCAGCCTTTTGAGTGGCTTAGCTTGCAACTGTTCGACTTGCTATCTTAAAAAAATCAGATTTTGGGGGGGTCCTTTTTTAAATGTGGGCACATTTTAAATGACCAGTAGTAATTGCAGTCCAGTTTGATGAAGGGCAAACCTATAAACATTTTTAACCCAATACAGAAAATTCTGCTCACCTTTTCCTGAAATATTGTCTCCTCCACAAATATACAGATCTGTATTTATATATATATATGGTAATCACTGAAGAGGTGCAGGGTTTATGGTGCAGCTGACAGAGAGAGAGAGAGAGAGAGAGAGAGAGAGAGAGAGAGAGAGAGAGAAAGATGAGGTTATGATGGGTAGGGTATAAATAACAAAATTATTATTATTATTATTATTATTATTATTATTATTATTATTACAACTACTACACTTTGTGAGGAGGGAAAAGGGGGTCTCTTTTAAGAAATGCAGATGTGTCCCCCTCTCCCATCATTAACACACAGAGGAGATTGGGGGGGGGAGAACTGCATCTGTTGGATTTCTCCCTCTCCAGCCGCCGTCCAAATGGGGCGCCAGTCACTTGGGGGTGAATGATGGACTGACGGATCGATGGCATTGACACCCCAATTTTTCTCTTATTCCGAGGAGTTCAAGGTGGCAGGTACCTGGTTCCCCCCCTCCCCTTTCTTGTTTTTAAGTTGTACTCATTCAACTCATTTTTATTATTGGTTGTTAGCCGCCCTGAGCCGGGGAGGGCGGGGTATAAATAAATAAATTATTATTATTATTATTATTATTAATTATTATTATTATTATTATTATTATTATTATTATTATTATTATTATTATTATTTCTCCTCCCTTAATCCCCACAACAGCCGTGCGAGGCGGGCCAGGCAGAGAGAGGCATCAGGGCTGCCCTTCGAGGTCAGTGGGGGAATTCGAACCCGGATCCCTCTGCCCCTACCAGGATTACCCACAATCCCCTGGGCCTCGATTGCCAATCTGCTTTTTTTTTTTTTTTCATATAAAACCTCCTGCTGGGATATACATAAATATATATATTAATTTATATAGAGAGAGAAATATATAAAATATATAAAAACCATAGCATTAATCCCCCATTAGAGCCCCTTCCCCTCCCTTGCCTCGCCTGCAACCAATTACCCACAATCCCCCGGGGGCAAAGGAACCACAGTTCTCACTCAAGGCAGGCTTGGCCTCGGCCGCAAGGTCCTGTTGCCGTGGCAACCGCCCTCCACAGTCTCCATCCTCCCCCCCCCCAGAAAAAAACCTACCCCAAATTTTATTTCTTTTTAAAAAGCCCACTATAGCTTTACATCTCTCTATCTATATATATATTGGCAGTGTGCTTTTTTCCCCCTGCGCGTACCCCTAAACATTTTGTGAATCTTTCGTCCGTTTGCTGTTATTTCTTTTCCCCGATTTGAAATATAAAATGGTGGTTTTTCTTGAGTCAAAATGAGAGTACCTCTAAACATTTTTTTTAAAAAAGAAAAAAAGCACTGTATATAGCGGTGTTTTGCACTGCCGCCCTCATCGAGAGTTAATAATCAGCGCCGTAATTTTATTTTTTACAGCCTGCCCATCTGGCTGGGTTTCCCCAGACACTCTGGGCAGCCAACCAGCATCCTAAAGGAAAATATACATTTATGGAAAATATACATTTATGCCCTTGTCGGAATAGAATCCAGAATGGGCCGGAAAGAGCATCTTTTTGGTGTGCTGGACTACTGCCAGACCCTCTCTGTGGGGCTTCCCTTGGGCTCAGGGCAGAAGCCCAGTTGGGGCTGCAGGATGAAAAATTTAATAAATAGTTGGGGCAGGATTCAAATTTAATAAATAACAACAACAACAACATCCAGGCTCAGAGATCTGCAGACCCTCCCAGGGTCCCGATTTTCCTGGAATTACAGAGGCCGTCTCCATTTCTGATTGTCCCGCTTTTCCTTTTTCCTCAGAACAATTAAAAGTCGCTGGTGCAAAAAAACAGAGATCCAAGCTTGAGTAATAAGTTATAATAAGTTATGATAAGTTATATAAGGATTTGCTGAATTAAGATTGAACTGGAATACAAAAGGGGCTGGTGAGAGGAGGTCTGGGAAACAAGTTAATGGAAATAAGAAATGGAAATTAACTGTTTGTTTTTTTCTTTTAACGTTGTATTTTTATATTTTTGTCACTTTTTGTGTATTTTTGTTTTTCTTCTTTTTTTTATCAATTTGGAAACTTTAATAAATATTTATAAAAAACAACAAAAAAAAAAAACCGGAGATCCTTTAGAAAAAGCATGGAGTGTGGAAAGAGGATTAAGAAGTTCTTTACTTAGGATATGGATTTAATAGCAATAACTATAAAGACAAAACGCAACCATAGAAAGGAGGTTAGAAAACCATCCCTCGAGGTTGATGGAAGTATTAGGCTAGGATAGCCAAAGGTTTGTTATGTTGTTTAAAAACGGGATGTTATGTCTGGAAATATGTGTAAAAACCATATATATATATATATATATATATATGGGAAAAACATGGAGTGTGGATTCCTTTATGTTCAAGGGAGCCTCACACTATCTACTCAGAAATAAGTCCCATTGAGTTCAATAGGATTTACTCTCTGCTATGTTCCTAATCATTCACAGTTTCCATCATCATCATCATCCCTGTTTTCATTAAGAGAGAAATCTGCAAAGGGATGAGATCTGCTTCTGGGCCGAGTCCAATGTGCATATACCATATTTTTCTGTAAATTCCCTTATTCCGAATAGGATTTCCCTTTAAAAAAAGAGGAAAGTTGACAGCTATGAATTTTGGGGGACTCACATTTAAGAAAATGGGGGGAGATACTATCTGTGTATAAGACGACCTCCGTTTTTTAACATTATTTTAGAGTAAAAAAACAACAAAACCCTAGTCTTATACGCGGAAAAATACGGTAAATTATTGCTGTTGTTATTACTTATTAAATTGGTGCACAGATCTCAGGCCGGTTCACGAAAAATAAAAGGCAAGATAAAAAACACAAAATCCACAATGAAAACAGAAATGGACCAATTCCGCCCTCCCACAAACAGAATAATGAAAAGGAGGATGAAGATGATACAACCTTGCAAGCTGTATTGTGTCCCATCAGCTGAGGAGGGCTTGGAGGCTGAGGGTGGCTTGCCAAAAGTCACCCGGAGGGCACCCCCAAGGTCATCCAGTCTGACCCCCTGCCATTCCCTTGGACGCTATGTTTCACCCACCCCGATTCCTCCCCTCACCTCGTGTCCTGGGGATCTGTGGCTGGAGGGCTGCAGAGCTGTGTCCCGCCATATTTCCCCCTTTCCTTTAAGGCCCTGTGAGCAAGCTGCACAGGTCTTGGGGACGCCCCGCCCCGCCCTGGCTCAGCATTGTGACACAAATAATGGGGTCCCCTGCCATTGTCCCCTGGTTGCCAGGAGGGAGGCAGGGGGAAAGTGACTCTGGGGTATTACTCTGCTTGGAGCAATTCATTAAAGCTCATCAATTCAGAGAAGCATAGAATGGGACCCAGGGGTCATCTATCCCAACCCCTGCAGGAATCACAACTCCCATTGGCTGAATGGCTTGTAATCCCCCCAGGCACTCAGGGAGATCCTTTGAACTCAGATCTGGGGTCTTCTGCAAGGAAGGATTGATACTACTAATAATAATAATAATTTATTATTTGTACCCCGCCCATCTGGCTGGGTTTCCCCAGCCACTCTGGGCGGCTTCCAACAGAGATGAAAAATACACTAAAATGTCACATATTAATAATAATAATTTATTATACGCTTAGATACGCTTAGAATCTAAGGCTTCCGACCAACACACCCATCCAAGAATCCCGGAAATGGTAATTTGCACAGAGCTATAGCTCCTAGCCTGCCAACCGCCTGCCAACCTAGCATTTCGAAAGCACCTCCGGGTGCAAGTAGATAAATAGGGACCGCTTACCAGCGGGAAGGTAAACGGCGTTTCTGTGTGCGGCTCTGGCTCGCCAGAGCAGCTATGTCACGCTGGCCACGTGACCCGGAAGTGTCTCCGGACAGCGCTGGCCCCTGGCCTCTTAAGTGAGATGGGCGCACAACCCCAGAGTCTGTCAAGACTGGCCCGTACGGGCAGGGGTACCTTTACCTTTTTACTATAGCTCCTAGCACCCACAGCAAACTGCAGTTCCCGGCATCTTTGGGGCCAGGTGAGAAATGAGCTTTAAACGACAGGCATACACCAACTTGACGCTGTGGAAAGATTGTGAGTCATGGGGTGTGGACTCTGTGTAGGAACAGGGCTGAGTTCTTTATTGCAATTAGCTTACAGTGTTAATATTGTTTTATAGATTATAAACGCCGCCTCGATTTGTTAATCGTATAATATGGGTTTTCCTGTGACATCTGACTCATTAGTAAAAAACCTGCGTTATGCATTATAAACATGCAACACCAGATGGCGCTGGTGAGAGCAAAGAAAAATCTAAGCAATTTTCCATAGTTTTCTTTCTTTTGTTCTAACAATTGGATTTCTGACTTATTTATAGCGTTTTATTCCCTATGTGTAGATCTACACAGTGTTTCCTTGATTCTAATTGTTCCTCCGGCAATTGGTTAATTTTTCTGTGTTCTTTATGCTTTACTGGCGACGTTCTATCCTGCTGTTGTTGTACATATTGCTTGCCAGCTGCTTCGGGATTCATTGGACTGAAAAGCTGCGTTGAAATAAAATAAATCGAACTGAGACGTTTCTGCAGCTCAGTCGGCAGAGCCTGAGAGGCTTCACCTCTGGGTTGTGGGTTCAAGTGCCACACTGGGCAAAAGATTCCTGCCTTGCGGGGGTTGGGCTGGATGACCCTCGGGGTCCCAAACCCAGTCTATGTTTATATGAAATCACCTGCACAGACGGAGCTTGCTGCCATCAGAGCAGGAGAAGAGTCTGCGGGATCAGCACAAGAGGGGCACCCTGTTCTCCCAGGGGCAGCCAGGCACCCCAAAAGGAAGACCCCCCCTTTTTACTTGGGATTTCCAGAAACTGATATTCAGAGAGAGGGGAAGGTAAGTATTGTCCAGTCCTCTTTTCAAGGCTGCCATGTTGGTGCCCATCTCTGCCTCCTGTGGCAGAAAAGCTCCCGGCTTTCTTGGACAACCACAGCCGGTTTAAATGGTTGGAACGGTCGAGTTGGAGGGACCCCACAGCTCATCTAGTCTGACCCGACATAGGAATCTCAACTCAAGGGTCCCTGGCAGATCTCTTGCAGTTTCTGGCAACCGATGTTCAGAAGCAGCTCTTTGGCGATCCCTCGTAGCCGAGTAAGATCGTCTTCCAGGAACACGGTCTTAACCAAGGGTCAGCAAGGTTTGTGTCGCCTGGGCCGGTTCACTCCGGAGTCTGCGTCTGCAGAGATGCGGTTTTCGGCATCTGAGCATGCGCAGACGCAATTTCCGGGTTTAGCGCAGCGCACAGGGACTCGCCAAGCGGGTGGCTCGGTTTGGGGGCGGCTCAGGGGCCGGTTAAACAACCCCCGTGGGCTGCTTGTGGCCCATGGGCCTTAGGTTGCATACCCCTGGCCTTAACAGTGAGTCCGTAAGTGACTGTGGAGGCCAGTTCTGGATCCACACATCCTTCCACAGTGGGGACATTGGTTTCCGGGTGGGAGTTGATCACGGTGTGGATTTGCCAAGCGTGCCTTCCTCTTAGCGTGTTTCTCCCTTGCGTCCTGAGTTCGAGTGTCTTCAAAGTCCAAGACACCTTTGGTAAAGGCTGTTCTCCAACTGCAGCGCTCGCAGGCCAGTGTTCCCCAATTGTCAGTGTTTATACTACATTTTTAACGATTTGCCTTGAGAGAGGCTTTCAACCTCTTTTGTTGACCACCAGCATTACGCTTTAAGTTCAGAATAGAGTAGTTGCTTTGGAATACGCTAATCCGGCATCCGCACAACATGACCAGTCCAGCGAAGTTGATGTTAAAGAATCATTGCTTTGACACTGGTGATTTTTGCCTCTTCCAGTACACTGGCATTAGTTTGCCTGTCTTCCCAAGTGACGTGTAAAAAATTTGGAAGACACCGTTGATGGGATATTTCAAGGAGTTGGAGATGGCATTTTTATAAGTGGTCCATGTTTCACATGCAGAACTGTCGTGGCCACATAGCCGAGGAGCCTTTTAACAACAACAACAACAACAACAACAACAATAATAATAATTTTTATTTATACCCCGCCCTCCCCAGCCAAGACTGGGCTCAGGGTGGCTAATACCCAATATAAAAACAAGTGGATTGAAATACTACTTAAAAACAAGAGTAAAATAAAACATTAAAACACAGCCTCATTTCAATGGAAACTCAAATCAAAAACTTTTTGGGGGATGAAAACGTCAAGTCTTCCCCAAGGCTAACTTTCTAGACTTCTTATTTATTGAATTTCTAGACCACCCGATACCTGTAGGGCTCTCAGGTCAGTTCATGGAACAAAACCAGAACGTAAAACCACAAGGTCAGAATCAAAATAACAGCAGCAACCACCCAAAATCCCCACCTGCGACCCCCCAAAAACATGTCAAAAGGGCATCAGTCAAACCAACCCGCTCTCCACCTGGACTGAAAAGAGAGTCCAGGTTTGGGGCTTGGGGACCATGGAAAATCTGGGGGGCAGGAACAGTTTGGAGCCAACGTGTATCAACGGAGAGGGGAGTAAACGTCACAAGACCAAGATATCCCATTGTTCCATTGTTCGCCTCTTCCGTTCCCCCTTTTGTTTATTCTGCTTAATTGGGAGTTGAAAGAATATAATCCCAGCAAGAATCGGCCTTTGTTTCCTAAGTGCATCTCGTTCTCGTCTTCTTATAGGAGGTGGAAACTGAGCGACCTTTTTCGGAGATCAGGATGCCGCCCAGGACACAGTCAGGATCAGGCCAGGAAAGCTCATGGAACCCCAGAGCCGGAAGGGACCCGAGGGCCATCTAGTCCAATTCCCCTACAAGGCATCTGCCCCTTATGGGCTTCGAACCTGCAACCTTGGCGTTCTCAGCGCCAGGCTCTCACCGACTGAGCCACCCAGCAAGCGTCTGGGACTCTATTTTTACGACTGGTGACAAGAGGTAGGCCTGGTTAGCATCTAACAGAGACCTGCGCCGACAGCCAATTTGCTCCGGGGCCGAGTTCGAGGTGTTGCTATTAGTATACAAAGCCCTTAACAACTTGGGACCACTTTACCTGAAAGGTCGCCTGACCCCAGGTGTCCGCTTCAGCACTTCGATCAGGGGAATTGGCACCCCTACAAAGGCCACACGATACCCGTTCCACATTTGCAGGAACTGGATCTTTGCCCTGTGGAACTCCCTGCCTCTTGAGGTGCCTTCCCTCTCCTTTGCCCAGATGCTTATAGGAAGTCGAGGCAACGCCCTCCATTTTTGTATTTAAACTTGTCTACGTTTTAAAGGATGGTTGTGAATCTTTCTGGATTTTCTCCTTTTATCTTCTGTGAACCTCTTTGAGATTTTTTTTTCTTACCATAAATTTCACAAAACAAACAAAATAAAATAGTTGCAACTCAATGGGAAACAGATCCCATTATCCGTAGCTAGCAGGTTCAGTGGTCAGGAATGATGGGAACTGTAGTCCAAAGACAACCCTGGACTGGATCCTAAACGTGCCTTTTTATAGGATTTGGCACTCTTTTGGGACAACAGAGCCATCATTTCTTTCAGGACAATCTTAGCAAATCTGGAATGGGACTTTCTGATCAAATCACACCGCTTTTCTGACCGTGGACTCGGTTATTTCAACCCATTTGCAAGTGGACTCCTGTCCTCTATCTTTCTTTCCCCTCTTTTCCTTTTCATCTGTCATTGTCATTGTTCCATCTGTTTTCTACCCACGATAAAACAAAATGCTAAAATAAGCTTTCTATTTTAATTCTTTATTGATTACAAATTTCCATATCTATACAAACATTATATGCTATCTCTTTAAAGTAAAGGTAAAGGGACCCCTGACCGTTAGGTCCAGTCGTGGCCGACTCTGGGGTTGCGGTGCTCATCTCGCTTTACTGGCCGAGGGAGCCGGCGTACAGCTTCCGGGTCATGTGGCCAGAAGGACTAAGCCGCTTCTGGCGAACCAGAGCAGCGCACGGAAACGCCGTTTACCTTCCCGCCGGAGCGGTACCTATTTATCTACTTGCACTTTGACGTGCTTTCGAACTGCTAGGTTGGCAGGAAGAGGGACCGAGCAACAGGAGCTCACCCCGTCGCGGGGATTCGAACCGCCGACCTTCCAATCAGCGTGTCCTAGGCTCTGTGGTTTAACCCATAGTGCCACCCACGTCCCACACGCTATCTCTTTACATATGAAGAAAAATAAAAAGATGTAGAGAACAGACAATTTTTAAAGGAAGGAAAAAGAGGAAAAGAAAAAAAATAAAGAAATAACAAAGATACGAAGTAAAAAAAAAATCAAAAGAGGAAAAGAAAAGACATTATTTACACAATAAAAGTGTTCATCGACACAATCCTTCCGTGTCATTCTCATTATACTGTAATAGAAACATTCTTTTTTAACACAGATTTGTATTGTATATCATTTCTTTCTACTTTGTATTCCTACTTTGTATTCCTCTAATTGTTTTCTTTACAAACATCACTCAGTTTCTGCTAATATGGAATTATTTGTACAATAAAGGCTAAAACAAGCTTTCGAAGGAAATAAGAAACAAGTCCGGCGTCTTATCCTGGGGGTTTAAGTTGATTAGCAAGGATGGGACTTAACCTCAGAGGTGTCCAAACCCGGTAATCCCATCAACCGGTTCCAGGTTGGCTAAGTGGCTCAGGCTGCAAACAGAGAGCCATGCAAAGTTGCAATCTTTTAGGGTTGCCAAAAGCAGAAGACAGCCCATGGCCCAGTTGCGACAAAGGCAAGCCCCTCCAGGGCCAGCAGCTGCCCCACATCAAAGGGGCAGCGGGAGAAGGGAAGCCACAAGCTCCCTTTTGCCCAGACAGGAAGTGGGGCAGGGGGGTTTTCCAAGGGGGGGGGGGCTTCCAGGCAGCAAGCAGGGGCTCCGGGTTGCAAAACGGTTTTGCGGTTCTGGAGGTTGAGGCCCGGCACGTTGCGCTGCTGCCTTCGTGATGCTCCGTCTCCTCTCTCTGCCGGGTTTGGCCACTGCTGCGCGAGAAAGCAGAACCCTAGGATGGAAGAGTTGCAAGGGACCCCCAAAGGTCATCCAGCCCAACCCCAAGCAAGGCAGGAATCGCACCCGGGACACTGAAGCAACTGGAAGAACACCGCGTCCCGTTGTCACAGGGGCTGATCAGACACTTGCAGTGGGAAATGTGCAAGCGGGATTCGGACGCAAGGGCAACTCTGTCCCATCCCGTGGTCTCCGTAGAAGCGCAGAGTCGGAAGGGAACCCCAGAGTCATCTAGTCGAACCCCCTGCGACCCATCGCTGTCTCCAGCTGGGGAGGCGGAGAGGAGAATTGCTGCCTCTTGTGGGAGGGAGTTCTGCAGTTTAACAGAGGCCCTTGCAGGGGCAAATATGCCGCCACCACCCCCAGTAGAAACTGTTAACGGAGAAATCTGAGGTCTCCCTTGGACAAAAAACAAGGGCACCAGCCAGGAATATCAGAGCAAAACAGCAGCCAGTAGGCTTGGTCTTATTGAAGACTGTGGCGACAGGACTCCCACCTGCCACCAGGTGGAACAAGATGGAAGCCCCGAACAAAAGAGAACCCAAACTTTTATTAGCTGCTAATCCCCATGTTACACCCCCCCAAACTACATCATGAAAGGGGAGGTCTGGTGGCAGTGATCTGAGCATCCTGGACCCTGCCCCATGGTTCCCCTTGCCCTCCACCAAACACCCATCAAGTGAAACAAAAGATATATTTTCATTTCCCTGTTTCCCAGCCAAGTCAATCCCACCCTTTTGTCTTCATCTGGGTTTGTTATTTCTGGAATGGCTTCCTGTCTGGCACTCAGGTGTCAGGAGGCCAGGGATTATCACTCAGGCAGAGGGGCTGCTGAGTAGCTGAGCTCACAGGTCTGGATGAATTTCTGAAGTTTTCCCATAGATCCATTGATCAGTAAATTCTTACATTTGGTATCGTGCAGCAAAGGCCCTTTGAATAGACAGGAAGAAACTGTGACCAAGTGTTTTGTGGGGACAAATCACAAAAGTCCCAAAAGCGATTGTGCTGGTTTTGGTAGTGGGCTACAGGTGCAGGATATCTGCTGGAGGGGCAAACACACCCTCCAACCTGTACATAAATTCCTGCAACAAAATTCCCAGTGCAGAGCTCCAGTCCAGCCACTGGGATCTACCAAGCTCAGTTTTCTCTGGCAGCAGCATCTTTCCAGGGATTCAGGCAGAGGGTTGAACCCGGGACACCAGTCTGCTTGCCACACCTTGCAGGTAAGACCAGATGTGTCTGTATGGATGACACCCTGGTTTCTCTCTCTCTCTTCGAATCATAGTCAGAAGGGACCCCAAGGGTCATCTAGCCCAATTCAATGCAGTTATTATAATTATAATTTTATTATTAATACCCCACCCATCTGATTGGGTTGCCCCAGCCCATCTGGGCGGCTTCCAGCAATATATAAAAACACAGGAAAACATTAAACCTTAAAAAGCTCCCCTTATACGGGGTTGCCTTCAGATGTATTATTATTATTTACGCCATTATACCATTATTTAAATAACTTACACAGGCTGTCAAATTGAGGGTGTGAAATTACTGGGAGGTTTTACATAATAAATAACGCTTCCCCAAAAGACCTGAATATTTGCAGGAAGGAAAGTGAAAGGAAAACGGATAACACTTTCTTTGACACAACATCCCCTAGTGCCCCCCCCCCCCCCGCGGCCTGGGGGTCAAACCCATGACCTTGAGATGAACAGTCTCACGCTCTACCGACGGAGCTATGTGAAATAGTTGGGACCCCCAAAGGTCATCCAGGCCAACCCCCCTGCAATGCAGGGGTATTTTTGCTGAACGTGCCGCTCGAACCCAGGGCCCTGAGACTCAGAGGCCCACGCTCTACCCACTGAGCTCTCCCAGGGTTCAGACAAGCAGATGACAGGGAAGCAAACCGTTCTGCAGGGACGGAAACCATGGCAATCATTTCTGAAAGGCTGGCACCCTTTGGGTATCAGTTCCTGGGGCAGAAGACACACACGGGCCCCGGAAGTGGGTGCATGTGGGGCTGTGTCCGGACTGATTTTACCCAGGGATAATTCAGCTGCAATTCCTGCCTAGCAGCGGGTTGGGCTAGATGACCGTGGGGGTTCCCTTCTGACTCCGCAATGCTAGGATTTCTAGAGTTATTTTAACCATGGAATTCTGTATACCCATTTTACAGCTTCTCTTCTCTTTCAATCTCCACCTGCTCTGATCACCGCTCACACATTTTGAAATGAAATGATGATCCCCCAAAATAAAGAAGCAGCCCCCTTGCAAGGCAGTTCTGGGCCCCACCTGGGGCCAAGGGCCCCCCTTCGTGTCCAAAGAGGGGCAGCCAGACACAGGGGGCCCCCATCTCTTCCTGCAGGGTTTACACCCGGCTCCCCAGAGGCGCCGCTCTGGGCTGCCACCGCTTCCGCCGAGACGCAGCAGCTTCGTTTGCCGATGCTGCGTTTGCATTTTTTAAATATGAAAAAGGGAAATATTTGAGCCTGCTCTGCTTTCCCCTCCTGGCTTGAGTAGGGCTGGCGCAACTACATCCTCTTAACTGCCTGCAATCGATGCCTCAGCGGTGGAGGAATAAATCCAGGAAACTGGCCCCAAGCAGAGAGAGAAAAATTCTCCTCCCTCTCTTGTGACCCTCGTTTTGACCTGTGGAACTCCCTGCCACAAGAGGCGGCCGTGGCCACCAACCTGAATGGGCTTTGAAAGAGGCCGAGACAGAAACACAAAAGGGCTTTGCTTCCGAATCCCAGTTGCCAGAAACCGCAAGAGGGCTGAGCGGCTCTTGGGTTCGAATCCTGGTTGCCATTTCCCCGTAACGGGCATCCGCCTGGCCCTTGTGGGAACAGGACGCCGGGCTTGATCCTGCAGGCTTTGCTTTGTGCAAGCCCCAGAGCAGGGCCTACTCAGGTGTGCAATTGTAGGGACGAGACAAATCTCCCGGCCTGGTTTTGCATTATTACAGGCAGACAAGAGAGATGCAAAATTCAGCTGTTTCTCTCCGATTTTCTTCCTGTTGCACCGACTCCGTTTGTCCAGCAGAGGAAGCCGCCCTTGTCTCCCTTCGCCTGCCCATGTATGGAGAAGAGAGAGTCTCCTGGAGGCCACAAGAGCCTCTCTAGCCCGGCATCCGGTTCTCAAAAGCCGGCTCCGAGTGCGAGACCAGCTCTCCCCGCCTTGGTCTCTGGCAACTGCAACCCAGAAGCATCGCTCCCTCCGACTGGGGAGGGCAGAAAGCAGCCCTCAAGAGCCCTCTCCTCCGCCAGGGATCGGCCCCATCTTTTTTGAAAGCCAGTGGCAGGGAGTTCTGCAGTTTCCGCTATGCAAAAAGGGGCTTCTTTAACCTGTCCCGAATCCTGCAACATTCAGCTTCTTATGTAAGATCATAGAATTGTAGAATTGGAAGAATCACTTAGCCCAGCCCCTTGCAAGGCAGAATTATTTGTTCACTGCCAACCTCGCAGGGAAGAAAGCACACCAGTGCAAGCAGACAAAGAGGTACCACTGTGGCAGGAAAGTAAATGGCATTTCCATGTGCTCTGGTTTCCATCACAGTGTCCCGTTGCGCCAGAAGCGGTTTAGTCCTGCTGGCCACATGCCCTGGAAAGCTGTCTGTGGACAAACACCGGCTTCCTCGGCCTGAAAGCGAGATGAGCGCCACAACCCAATAATAATAATAATAATAATAAGTTACCTTTGACTGGACTTAACCGTCCAGGGGTCTTTTACCTTTATCTTTTTAACCTATTCATTTACTGCACTGCCTGGAGAGCTCAGTCGTTAGAGCATGAGACTCTTAATCTCCAGGGTCATGGGTTCGAGTTCCTGGTTGGGAAAAAATTCCTGCATTCTAGGATGGCCTTTGGGCCAACACGAGTGTGGAGGAAGGCCTCTCACACACACTAGTTGATACCCTGAAGCGTGGGCCACACGCTGCTTCCTCTGAGAGCGTACAGAGTGCACCCCCAGGAGGCAAACAGGTGGGATATAAATGCAGCAGGTTAAGAGAAGGAATGGATAAGCACGTGCGCTGAGGCCCCTCTTCCTGACCCCCCCTGCAACCACACACACACACTGTTGCAATGCCCATTCATGCTCCGAGTGCGATTCCCGCACACTTCCCTCCTCTCCCCTGTTGCAAGAACCGGCTAGCTTGCAATTCTAGCCCAAGCAAACGAGGTCCTGGTGTTTTTTTTAAATTTTTAATAAATTGAGAGCCAGCTTCCACAAAAAGGCAGGTTTTCCTGGGGAAATGGAGGCAGAGAAACTGAGGGAAGAGGGCCTGGTTGGGTTGGAATCTTGTAGAGGTGGAAAAGGGACCCCAGGGGGTCATCTAGCCCAACCCCCTGCAATAAAGAGATCTCTTTGCCCAAACGTTGGGTTCGAACCCACAACCCGGTGATTCAGGGTCTCTTGCTCTACCGACTGACCTGTCCTGCTTCATCCCCCGGAGCGTGGCCCATGGCTTGCCTTCGGAGCACCCACCCAAGGGTGCCTGGGAGATTTGCTGCCGATGAGCTCCAGCCCAACTTGGGGGCCACCGTAAAGCAGACCGTGCTGGCCTAGGAGGGCCTGATCCACCATCAAAGCTCTCCTTACGAGCCCAGCTGGCAAAGCAGAGGGAATCTGGGTCTGCAAGGAATTATGGGGAGGGGGTTTGCGCAACGGAGCGATGCAGGGGGCGCACGGAGGGCTGCCGAAACGGGGCGGTGCTGGGGGGTGACGAAAACCAGCCAGGCTCCCGCGCAGCAGTAGAGGATCGCGGGGCCAAGTCTGCGCAGCGCCCGCTGCAAAAGTTCCCTTGCAAAATGCAACGCGGGCAGAGCATCCCCCCCGAATATCGCCGCCGCCGCCGGACGGGGCGCCCCCTGGCTCGCAAGGAGGGAGCTGCACTTGGGGGGCGGAGGGAGAGGCGGGCGTGCGCGCGCGCGCCCGGCCTCCCCGCCCCGCTCCCCGCCCTGGGCCGGCCCCTTCCTCCGCGCCCGGTGCCCTCGCCGCCTTGTGCTCGCTCGCCGCTCCGGAGCAGCGCCAGATCCGCTCGCGCCGCCGCCCGCGCCACATCCGGATCGCGCGTCCCCTTCTTCCCCCGGGGTCCCCTGCAAACAGAAGCAAGCCGCCGCCGCCCGCCCCGTCCAGGCTTTTGCATCCGGGCCCAGCAGCAGCAGCCTCGCCGCCGCCGCCTCCTCCTCCTCCTCCGTGCGCGCCTGCATCCCTCCGCATCGCCCTCCGCGGCCATGAGCGGCTGGAACAGCTACATCGACAACCTGATGGCGGACGACACCTGCCAGGACGCGGCCATCGTGGGCTACAAGGACGTGCCGTCCGTTTGGGCCGCCGCCCCGGGGAAGACCTTTGCCAACATCACGGTGCGCCCCGGGGTTGCGGGGAGCTAGGGGGCGTGGGGGGGGGGCCTGGCCCGGCCGCCTCGGGATTTGCACCGGGGGCGGGAAAGAGGAGGAAGGGAAGGGGTCTCCGCCTTCGAAGGCGCGCCCCGGGGCGCTTGGGTTCCTCCCGGGCGAAGTTGCGGGGGGGGGGGCGCGGGGCCTCGACAAAGCCGCTGCAACGAGGTGCTGCTACCTGGGCGACCCTCCCCCGACGTCGGGGTTGTGGGGGGGGGGGAGAGAGAGGGAGGGAGGGGCTCTTCCTGCTCCCCCTCCCCCCGTGCGCCTTTGTGCAAAGCGCCTCCGCCACTTCCTCTTGCAAAGTCAGCCTGCAGGCCCGGGAAAGGGGGGGGGGCGTGGGGGAGGGGAGAGGCGCGCGCTGCTCGGCCCCCGCAATCGCGGGCATCCCCCCTCTTCTTTCATCTCCCCCCCCCCTTTGCATCTTGCCCTCTCCCCGTTTTGGGGGGGGATGGGGTGGGGAGAAGCGCGCCAGGCGGCCGCGGTTCCTGCTTTGGCGACCGCCACCGCGCCCTGCCCGCGCCCAGCCCGGGAGAGGAAATGACTCAAAAGCCGGGGGGGAGGGGGGGAGGAGAAGGAGGCAGGCCGCCCCTCCCCCCTCGGGGGGGGGGAGCAGCTGGCGGGGGAGGGGGCAGCACCCCCCAAAAAGACACCCTCCGAGCGGGTACCCCTAAACCTCTCCGTGCGTAATGGGATTTCTCATCCAGGCCCAGATTTGCGGGATGGGGTGGGGGGGTGGGATTTCATTCCCGGCTCCCTCGGCGTCGTGGAAACTTCGGCGGGAGCGGGGCCAACTTTTCCACTCCCCCCCCCCCCGCCAAGTTTGCCTGGCTTCCAAGCCGCTTCCCGATCCCCGCGGGCCACACCCAGGCGCCCGGGGGCCACGGCCGCCACGTGCCTTTGTGCGCGGGGCGGAGGCTGAGCCCCGGCCCCTCTCTTGTCCTTCTCTCTCTCTCTCTCTCTCTCTCTCTCTCTCTCTCTATCCCCCCCCCAAAACCACTCCGCGATTGCGCAAGGGCGTCTAGCCGGGGCTGACTCGTGGCCTGACCCGCCGCGCCCCACCCCGGGTCCCCCCCCGCCGCCCCACTTTGGCAAAGGGGTCTGGAGATCCCGGCCAAAATCGTTTCCCGCTTTCCTTGTTCGGATCCGGCACAAAAGCGGCTCCCCAGTCCCGGCAAAAGAAAGAAAAGACTGTCTGAGCTGAGTCTTGGGGGGGGGGCACGACCTCCCTCTGCACCGTAGGGCTGGCTTCTACACACCCCCCCCCCGGATGTGGGGCAAGCGCGCCTCCCTCTCTCTTTCTCTTTGCAAAACAGGATACAGGTGGGGCTTTTGCGCCGCAAGAAGCGTCGCTTGCAGGCCGCCTTGGAGAGGCTTTCAAGAGCGCAAGCAAACATGCCCCCCCGCACTTCTCTTCCCTACCCCCCCCCCTTGCGCAAAGGCCGGGCGGAAAAGAAGTTGCAAAGTTCTAGAAACTCTTTTTTCTCTCCCCCCCCCCCCCCAATTTCTCTGGGGCGCTTCCGGCGCGCAGAGTGGAGCCCGGAGGGAACTTTTGCAAAAAAAAACAACCCAAACCGCCCCGTCGGGGCATCCATCGCCTTGCTGGGTTTTGGGGTGCCCCCCCTCTCCTTTCTTCTTCTTCCCTCCCCCCCCCCAAAGTGCCACGTCTCCAGACCTGGATTCCTTTCAGCTGCGGCTAATCTCCGAGCAATCCCGGCTCTGGGCCTCTGGCAGGAATCTTTGGGGGGGGGGGGACGCGAGAGATTTTGCTGCGAGGCCTGGGTGCATTTTTTTGCATTTTCGTTGGAACTTTCCTGCGGGGAGAGGGGGTGTGTGTGCGTGTCTCCCAACCCTCCATTTCCAAAATGTGGGGACCTGTGCAAATAATAAAAATACCCCCCCCCAAAAAAAATCCAGATTAATTCCTCAGTTCCTGCTTTCCAGATCCTGGGCAAAGGATCCTTTTTTCTCTCCCCCCCAGCCCTGGAAGAATCTGGAGGGATGCTTTGTTGGAGCTCCTTCTGGGGTGGGGCCCAAAACAGCTGGCCTGGGGGCACCCCCTGCAAAGGATCCACTGCTTTCCCTTGTGGATCCACTGATCGACCTTTAGGCTGCATCTTAATGTTTTAATGTTGTATTTTAATCTTGTTTATTAAGTTGTATTTTAATCAACTTGTTTTTATTATTGGTTGTTAGCCGTCTTGGCTGGGGAGGGTGGGGTATAAATAAAATTTATTATTATTATTTAGGATCCACTGTTCTCCCTGTGGAGGAGAGGATCAAAGGACTTTAAAATCTCTTCTCTTCCCCCCCAACTTGATGAAGGGGATCTGTGCCCCCTTTGCTCAGTACTGGGGGGGGCAAGACCCCACAATATCCCTGGAGCCCTAGCATCGCCCCATGATGGGGAGGGGAAGAAGGGGTGCCCCACAGCGCTCCTAACACCCCCCCCAAAGAAGGCCTTGCCTTCAAACTTCCCAATTCCCCACCTTAGCGGAAGTGCAACTTGTGTGTGTGCGTTTGGGGGGGGGCGTTTGTGACTTCTTCCGCAGTTTCTCACTTTTCTCCAAATTTGGCAATTGAGCTTCATCCCTCTTGATTTTTTGGGGGGGTGGTGTTATGTGAGTTTGGGGGGCAGAGATGGGGCCTGCCTTTTGCAAAAGTGGCCACTTGGGCTAGCCTAACCCCCCCCCCCAAACCAGAGATCCTTAACCGACTGAATCCTGGGGGGGGCTGCTGGAGGGACCCCATTTCTCCCCTCTGGGGGGAACTGGAAGGGTGCACTGCCTGCCTGGGCTGGAAGCAGCAGCAGCAGCCCAGGCTTCTGCCATTCCCTCCTGTCCCCTCCTCCTCCGTTCCTCGGAGGGGAGTGCAGCGCAATGGGCGGAGGCGGCCAGGCCTGCCTCCCCCCCCCTCCCCGCTGCCTCTTCCATTCTTCCATCCACTCAGGGAGGCTATTCTGTGTGTTCCCGCAGTTAATGTGCAACCTGGGAACCGGAGTCGCTGCCAGCCCAGCCCTAAACTGGCACTGTTGGGGGGGGGATAAAATAAAGCTTGCTGTGTGTGCACTCAGCCCTGCTCCTTCTCCTGGGGAATTGGGGGCAGAGGAGAGAGCATTTGGGGGGGGGGTTAAAGACCTGAATCGCAGCGGGTTGGGCTGGATGACCCCTGGGGGTCCCTTTTTCCAACGGGAAAATTCTGAGCTGTAAACTGCTTGCTGTGTGTATAAGCCCAGAGAGAGTATTTGCAGGGCAGGGTCCACTTCAGATTCCCCCCCAAAAAAAACCCCCCTGATGTCCTACATATCTTGGGGGGCAGTAGGCTGCCTTGACGGAGAAAGTACCAGCAAATTCTTCTGCCTAACAGCGGGTTGGGCTGGATGACCTGGGGGGGTCCCAAAATTCCAAATGGAGACATACATCTTTTGAGCAGCTAAAAAGGAGGCGGGGAGTTCCTGCAGTTGTTCTCCCCCCCCAAAAAAAAAGACCCAGCCATCCCTTGAGCCATGGGGTGTGCTGACTACATTCCCTTCCTTGTAGGGGGGTGGAACTGCACCCCTAGATAATGGGGGGCTTCCAGAGGCCATGGCAACGGGGGGGGGCTTAGTCCTGGGTGGAGAATGACCTCCCCGTACGTAAGCACGCTTTGGGGGAGGAAATTGACCCACAAACTGGACTTAGCAGTGTCCAAGTTGGGGGGGGAGAGCCTGGAAAAGACTTCCTCTGCTCTCTCCCCCCCCCCCAGCAAAAAAAAACAACACCCCTGGATTTCCCCCGTTTTCCTTTGGGTCTTAATGGCCAGACCAGGAGACAGAGGGCGGTTTGTTTGCAGGGGCAACAGGTGCTGGGGCTCCATTCCAGCTTCCAAGGGGGCAGGAGAGAAGGGGCTTAATTTGGGGGGGGGGGGTTCCTTCTGTCCCTCTGCCCCCCTGTCCAGACCCCCTTCGCCCCAGAAGGAACAGTTGCTGCCTGCAGCTGCTTTTTGGGTGTCCTCAGGCGCAAAGGTCATCCCCATGGCTTGCGCTGCCCCCTTGCCCCCCCCCAAAAGATCTGCCCCCCTGCATTAGAGGGGGTTGGGCTAGATGACCCAAGGGGATCCCTTTCGGCTCTGCTGCTCTATGCCCCCCCCCCCCGAATCTCCATCTTCATTCTCTGGTTTGGCACTGAAGTCCAGTGGTTCCCAAACTTTTTGGGGGGGGCAGAAAACTCACACCCAGCACCCCCCTATTTTTCACAAAAGCACCGCTCAGATGAGAGGCTTGTATTTTCCCCCCAAGGCAACAATTTAATTGCCCAATTAAATAAAAAGTAAGCTATTAAGCTTAATTGAGGAATAATAATAGTTTTACTATATTGTACGTTTTATTTTTTGAAGATTACATCCAGTTGTACATTTCTCTTGTTCTTTACAGTACATTCAGAATTATACCATGTATATACGTCTATTGTGAACGTATATTTCCTTTATTTCTACCATTGTGATCTCACAACACAGCTTCTATTTTTTATTACTTTTAAATTGTGTTGTACATATGATTCACTTATTCCCCATAAATCTTTTCTTAACTTTTTGCATTGACTGAAGTTCGTAAATAATTTTACTGTTTCTTCTCTCCCCCCACCCCTTACCAAAAAAATCTGGCTGGCTTTCCCAGCCCACCAAACTGACAAACTTGATCCAAACTTTGCTAGAATCCTAGACTTGAAAGGGTCCCCTTGGGGCCATCCATCCCACCCCCCACCCCCCCGCACGAGGCCGGAATTGCAGCTCAAAAATAACCCCCGAGAATCATGGAATCGTAGGGTTGGGGTTCCAGCGGTCATCTAGCCCAACCCGCTGGCGAGGCAGGAATCTTTGGCTCGGTGTGGGTCTCGAACCCAGGACTGTGAGGTTCTACTGACTGAGGCACATCCAGTCTCTACCCTTGCCTCTTAATGTGCCCCCCCCCAAGATGCTAAAGCCATTTGAGGGTCTGTGGTTTAGTTTTTTTTGGGGGGCGTGACTCAGTACTGTGGCTTTGAGGCTGTGGACCCTCACTTTCCCCCCCTCTTCTTTTTATTTTGCCCCCCCCCCGGCAGCCGGCGGAAGTGAACATTCTGGTGGGCAAGGACCGCAGCAACCTGTTTGTCAACGGCCTGACTCTGGGCGGGCAGAAATGCTCGGTCATTCGGGACAGCCTGCACACGGACGGCGAATGCACCATGGACCTCAGGACCAAAAGCACCGGCGGGGCCCCCACCTTCAACATCACAGCCGCCATGACGGCCAAGAGTGAGTTAACCGGGGGGGGGGCACCCCTCCTCTCCCCTCCCCAAATCTCCTTGCAGCTGTCCATCTCCTGCAGAAGGGACGACTTGCATTCTTTACCCCAACAGCTGTGGGGAGGGGGGTCCCTCTGTTTCAAATGGGGGGTGGACAGCTGTTGCTAATCCAGCCCCCGGCTGGGCAGAGAAGGCGGCCTCTGTTTTGCCACGCCAGCTGCAAGGGGTCGTAAATCTTGCTTAACGGGAGCTGGGTTTTTAGCTGGAAGGAAGGAGGAATGGGACCCCTGGGGGTCATCCAGCCCAACCCGCTACAAGGCGGTGGAGAAGAGTCTGGCACCTGAGGTTGGGGCGCATTGTAGGGTTGGCAGGGACCTCCAGGGGTCATCCAGCTCAACCCCCTGCCAAGGCACTGTCTGTCGGTCAGGGATGCTGTAGCATTGCAGGGGGTTGGGATGGATGACCTCCAGGGGTCCCTCCCAAGTCAGATTTGGCATCCTTCGCCTGGCACAGCTTCTGGCTAGCGGGGTGTTGGCTGTTCAGCTTGAAGGTAGCCTCTGGTTCTGGCTAGAGGAGCCCTGCCTTGGGTTCCCCCCACCTCCTTGAAGTTGCACCTTTCAAGAGTCCTCCTGGATCAGGCCCATCCTAATAATAATAATAATAATAATAATAATTCCTTGTAGCCCCAGCTGCTCTGGGCAGCTTTGCGCAAAATCTAAAAGCCTCGCTTTCCTCTGTGAATTTTCTGTCTGCGCTTCCTGCCTCTTGTGGCAGGGAGTTCCGCAGTGGTTCACCTTTGGCCTGCAATTACAGAGGGGTTTTCCACTTTCCAAGGCTTCTCCTTAAATGTCCCTGAAGGGGCTCTAGGGGATTTTGCAGGACCCATAAAAAAGGGCTGTTTATTGTGTCTTTATCTCTGTCGGAAGCTGCCCAGAATGGCTTTAGTACCCTTACTGTGGTTGGACTACAACTCCCATCGTCCCTGACTGCTAGTCCTGCTCGCTAGGGCTGATAGGACTTGTAGTCCAACCCCAGCTGTGGGGACCCCCATTGAAAGCAGTGTAAATTTGGTGCTTCTCAAGTTTGGTCCCCAGCTGTGGTTGTACCGCAACTCCCATCACCCCTGGCCACCGATCCTCCTTGCTGTGGACGATGGGACTTGTATTCCGACACCCGTTGGGAACCCCACCATTGACGGCGGCACCGATTTGGTGCTTCTCAATCTCTGCCCCCATCTGTCTCTTAGACTACATCTCCCATCATCCCTACTAGCATGGGGGTTGTAGTCCTCACAGAGGACGATGGGAGTTGTAGTCTGACCCCAGCTGCGAACCCTACACAGAAGGCAGAAACTTATCAGTGCCCCTCAGCCTTGCTGCTGGGGGACTCCATCTGCCACGACCACTGACCTGCCCATCACACTCTCTGTGGACGATGGGTTTCGTAGTCCCTCTGCCCCAGCTGGAGAAAAATGCAATTGGCGAACCTTGAGCTGGAGAAACGCAGCGTCTGGGTGCAGATGGACCCCCCCCTTTCTTCTCCTTGGGTGGTTGGGGGTCTTAATTTCCTTTTGCGCTGACCCCCCCCCTCTCGTTTCTCCCCCCCCCCCCAGCGATAGTCCTGGTGATGGGCAAGGAAGGCATCCACGGCGGCTGCGTGAACAAGAAGTGCTTTGAGATGGCCAACCACTTGCGGAGGTCGCAATATTGAGGCCCCCCCTTGCCCCCGCCTGCGGTACTACTGAGGGACCGGGGGGGACACGACGCCCACGGGAGCTGCCACCGCCCGGGACCCCCAGCCCAGCCCCGGCCTGACCAGCGTGGGACACCCACCCACCCCCCGGCGCCGGACCGCCACTCTCCTCCTCTCCTTCCCCCCCCCACTTTTCCTGCTTTCTCAACAGTTGTTATTTTTTTTTCTACCCCCCCAAAAATCGCACCCCCTCCTCCCGTCTCTCTCCTCTCTCCCCCCCCCCCTTCGGGCCATTTTTTTCTATCACGAGAAATCCTTATCGCTGCCAAATTTTCTGACGGTTACAAAGGTGTAGCTTTTTTTGGGGTTAAGAAAAAAGAAAACTATATTGGAACAAGACGAACGAAATAAAAAGAGAAATTGAATTCTGAACGTGGTTGTGGTTGGTGGTGCCGGGCGTGGGGGGGGGTCATTGAGGGCTGGCGCCCAGCGCAAAAGGTACTGGGGTAACTGGGAGCCCAGTTTGAAGGGAGAGCGTCAAAGCCGAGCAATAATTTGGACCCTGGTCGGCGCAAGGGGCTAGTCTTCATTAAATCCCCACGACTGCACTGCAAGGCAGCCAGCAACCAAAGCTCCGCTCATTGAGCCTCACCGCTGCTGAGCGGAGGATCTGCGCCTTCCCGGGTGCAGCGCTCTAACCACTAGGCCTCCGCTGCCTCGGAAGTTGTCAATGGACAAAGAGTTGGGGGGAAGAGCCGGGCTTGGGGGCAGGACTCCTGGGTCCCGGACGCCGATGACAAGGGCACGTCTCCCTTAGGCTGCGGGAAACAATGGTTCAGCCGCAGGCCCAGCACAGAAGGCGCCTGTTTGGCAAACAATGGGAACCGCCAACCGAGGTGCCTTTGTCCTCTGAAGGCCTTGCACCCATAAGTGCTGGTTGCGCCGGGCGGGGAAGGAAGAAAACGCGGCCGGACCGAGGGTTTCTGGCAGAAAAGGATGCGCAAGACATCTTGGCGCCCTTCAGAACTATAACTCCCGCCAGCACATTGGGGGCCATGAAGGGAGTTGTGGTGCGGAACATCGGGAGTGTGCCAGGCTGTGGGGTGCCAGCCCTAGCAGGTCCAGTTGCTCCGTGCAACGTCGCCGTTTTAGGAGCAAAGCAGACAGGCGCTCCTGCGCTACAACTCCCAGTCTCTCCTGCAGGGAAAGGGGGTGCTTTGCTTCCCAAGAGGTGGCGGCAGTGGGCATTGCACTGGACCCCTCTGCCCAAAAGCCACATGCCCTCCCTTGGAGCCGGCCCCTGCTTTGTTTGGGAAAGGCGGAGTGTGCCTTCCCCGCCTGGGAGTTGTAGCGCAAAGTCCACCCGCTGGGCCTGGCCTGGCCTAACCTTCCTTGTCAACACTGGATGCGGCCGGTGACTCATTGTTTGGGAGCCGTTGCCATGCACTGCTTTGGGCGTGTGCCGTTGCCCTGGCATCGGACGGCGCCTGGCCAGAGCCCGGTTTCTGCATCTCAAAGCTGTTCTAGATCCCAAATCGTGGAGTTGGTGAGGGACCCCCAAAGGCCATCCAGCCCAACCCGCTCCTAAAATGCACAGAAAATCCTTGAGCCCTGCTGAAAACCCTACAGCAAAGGAAGACTCCACCACCTGCAACCTGGTTTCTCTAGGTGCTATTGGTACTACAACTCCCACTATGCTGGGCCAAGCCAGCTGTGGCTGATGGGAGTTGTAGTCCAATACATGCCAAGTTGAAGAACATGACATGAGAGCGTCAGAAGGGAGCCCTGGATAGAACTGGAGGGGGGCGCACATCTATTGCAGCTTCCAGACCTAATGGGGTGTCTCTATGGGAAATAAAGTTGTTGGCTGTTGTGGCAGGGAGTTCCACAGGTTAACAGTGGACATATCTGTCCTGAATCCTGCAATATTCAGCAAGATCTAAAGAGAAAAGCTGCTTTTAGAGCATGATGCTGATAAAAGCCAAGGTGGCAGGTTCAATTCCCCATAGGGATTGGCTCCCCGTTCCCACATTACAGGGGTTGGGCTAGATGACCCCCAAGTGTCCCAACTACGGTTTTTGCCTTTTCTCCAAGCTTAAAAGCCCCCCACGCTGCCTCGTTTTGGCAGCCCTTTTGTGCAAAAACCTGCTCTGGCTTCTGCCTCCACCCCAGGAAACCTTTTATTTCTCGAAAAAACCTCCTCCGTCACCCACATCTTCCGGCCTCGCAGCCTTTCACCACAGCCGCTCCCCAAACTACCGCTTTCTCTCTGTGTTGGGGGGGGGGGGCTTTTAAGAGTCCTATATGAACCAGGCCAAAGCGAGGGGGGCGTCTATGTCCCTGTCCCCAAATTGTCCAAATGACCCCAAATCAGCCCCCCAACGGGAGAGCCGGACCCTTCCCTGCAAGTGATGCTATTCAGAGGCGTTTCCTGGTGAAAAGCCCCTTTTCTCCACTGAACGTGAAGAGTTGGGACCCCGGGGGGTCATCCATCCCAACCCGCTTTGGGGCAGAGATCTTTGCAGATTGACCTCCAAGGAAAGAGAGGCCGCTGCCTTATGATGGAGTGGAATAGCCTGCTGGATTGGGCCCAGAGGGAACCAGCAAGCGGGACCCGGGTGCAAGAGCCACACTATTCCCCCTCCCCCCACAACCTCCACTAAACTTGGGTCTCTGGTTCCGACCATGCCAAGGTTGCAGGTTCAAGGGGGTTGAGCTAGATGACCCCGGGTGCCCCCTTCTGCAAAAGCCCTCTTCTCCTCCATGCAGCCCTCCGCAGAATTTGTTTAATCCTCTTTTAAGCCATCCAGGTCTGCAACTGCCCCAGCCTCCTGTGGCAGGGAGTTCCATAGGCTAGGAGGGCTTTTCTTCTGTTCCAAAAAGTTCCCATTGTTAGGAAAGAGGGAGGAAAAACTTCTCCCTCCGTGTGTGCGCATCGTTTTAATAAACATTGCCTCTTCTGGGCTGCGCGTCAAACCTCTTCCTCTGCTCTTTTATGGGGCCTGGCTAGGAAGGGGGTGGCGCTGGGAGCCTGTTCCTCTTTTGCCCTACTTAGGCAGCAGAAAACCGTTCGCTTCCCCCCCCCCCCACTTTGCAAACACAAATAGCCCAGCAGACTTTATTTTAAACCATCTTCCGTTTATTCCGACTTAAATCTCTCTCTTTTTTAATATTATTATATGGAAGTCTTGATTTCCGTTTCCCCCTGCATCCAGGGCATGTCTGAACCCTTTGCTGGGGGGGGGTGTCTTCCCCACTCTCCCCCGCCCCCCCGCAAAAGCCCCAGCAGCAGCCCCTTCGCGTCCCACCATAAAACTGTACAGTTAAAAATAAAAAGTCCTTTACAGTAAAAATTATTCAAGGCGATCGAGAGAAGGCTAGGCAGCAGCGACTCTGGCAGGCAGCAGCTGGGGGGGGGGGCGAGGAAGAGGAGAAATGGCCCCCTTGGTGCCCCCCCACCCCAAAAAAACCACCACCCCCAGGCCCGTTGCTTGTTAGTTCCTACGCGGAAAGAGGGTCAGTATCCTGCCCATTGCAGGGATGGGGGCAAGGAACGGACCCCTGCAGAAATTTCCGGGGGGGGGGGGCATGGAAGGAAAAAGGGGGTTAAAATGTAGTGTCGCCCCCCCCCGCCATAATCATTATTATAGGATGCTAAATTTGGACGTTAGTGTGGAAAATTAGGAAGGTCAGCAGTCCCAAGAGGAGGGTTTTTTTTAACTGGGGGAGGCAGAGAGAACAAGAAGCCCCCCCCCCCCAATTCCTTGGCACACAATGGGGAGAAAAGTGCAAAATCGCAAGAGGGAGGAGGTGGGGGGGGGCGCTGCAATGTGGGGGGGTCTACACCCAAAGGACCCCCCCACAACTCATCCTGGGAGTGGTAGGGTGCTGGGGGGGGGGAGATTTGGCATGCTCTGCAAGGGTGGGGCTTTGCAAGGGTGTCAAATTTATATACTGTCCATCATTATGAGCTCCTCGCCCCCCCCAAAGGATACAGGACTTTCTGGCCCCCTCCCCACAAAAAAATACTGTGTTTAATTGGGAACCCCCCCCTGCACCAAGTTTGGGGAGGGGGAGGCTCTGCTTTGGCCGCTATGGGGGTCTCTCCAACCCCCACAGGAAAAAGGGGTTTTGTGCTCTGGGGGGGGGGAGATGTGTGCCCCCCATCCTGCAAAGGAAGCAGGCAGGAGGCACCTGCCGCCTCCCTCTTGGCGTTTGCACCCTGTTCCCCCCCTCAAAAAAAAGACACCCAAAGGGGTCTTGGACCGACCCCCCCACCCCACTCCTGCCCTGCGCCCCCCCAATGTTGCAAAGACCCCCCAGACTCCCTGAAAAGTTAACATATATAGTGGAAGCTCAGTGGTCAAAGCAAGAGGGGTGAAGTGGGGGGGTCTTTTTGGCCGCCCCCCACTTCCAGCTTCCCTTTGGGGTGGGGGCTGTGGGGTGCCTGACCCGGGGGGTGCCCCTCTTGCGCCCCCCATGCCCAGCACGGCGCTAGACTGGGAGGGGGCCCCTGGGGAGAAGGCCCTTCCTCTGGTCCCAATCCTGGTCCCCTTCCTCCCCCAACTCTTCCGTGTGGTCCTGGGGGACGGAAGAGGGGGGTGACTGCCCCATGCTGCCGAAGGAGGGCCCCCCCAGGGCGGCGCTGGGCGAGGGGCGCAGGAGGGGGGTGCGCTCCGAGTCGCCCCCTTCCTCTCCTTCCTCCTCCTCCTCGTCCTCCTCCTCTTCCCCATGGCCCCCCTGGCCCCCCGCCTCTTCCTCGTCCTGGGGGGCGCGCAGACCCTCTTCGCCCTCCGAGTCCGAGTCGTCCGGGGAGCGCAGCACCCTCTGCTTGCAAACGGGGCAGGTCTTCTTGGTTTGCGTCAGCCAGGGGTCCACACACTTGCAGTGGTAGGCTGGGAAAAGAGAAGAAATTGAGGGATCTGCCGGATGGGACACTCCGAAGGTCATCCAGCCCAACCCGTGGGCGGCGCACGGGGTGCAAAACTCAAGAATCCCCAGAAGATGGCCGGCCAAACTCAAGAATCCCCAGAAGATGGCCGGCCAAACTCAAGAATCCCCAGAAGATGGCCGGCCAAACTCAAGAATCCCCAGAAGATGGCCAGTCAAACTCAAGAATCCCCAGAAGAAGGCCGGCCAAACTCAAGAATCCCCAGAAGAACGCCGGCCAAACACAAGAATCCCCAGAAGAAGGCCGGCCAAATTCAGGAATCCCCAGAAGATGGCCGGCCAAACTCAGGAATCCCCAGAAGATGGCCGGCCAAACTCAGGAATCCTCAGAAGATGGCCGGCCAAACTCAAGAATCCCCAGAAGATGGCCGGTCAAACTCAAGAATCCCCAGGCCAGCCAAACTCAAGAATCCCCAGAAGATGGCCGGCCAAAAGCCTCCAAGGAAGGAGAATCCTCCGCCGTCCGGGGTCACAGGAGTTGTAGACTTGGGAGGGACCCCCCAAGGTCATCCAGCCCAACCCCAATTCCAGCTAAAGGATCCCGGGGGCGAAGGATCGCCCCCCCCCCCCCGTTTGCAAACTAACCTTCTCAAAATCATGGCGCCCAGAACAAGACGCATCCTGGCAAGGGAGCCCTTTGGAGTCGTTGGGTTCTCCTTACCGTGAGAGCAGGGCAGGATTCGCAGCCGCTCCCCGTCTTCGTACTCCTCCAGGCAGATGGCGCAGACGTCGTACTCGTCCCCTGCGGAAAGGAGGCGGGGAGAAATATCCTCAGGAGGAGCTTCATCATCCTCAAAGAAACACGGGATTGCGGAGTTGCAAGGGACCCCCAGAGGTCATCCAGACCAACCCCAGGAAATGCTGAAGAAATCCATGACCGACGAAGGAGCCTGCCCCCCTCCTCCCTGACCACTGGCCGGCCATAAAATCGAACAGCCTCTCTTATCCATCTCCATGTGCTCAGAAACACTCAAGGCAGGATCTGTTATCTGGGGGCAGGCAAGGCTATTCTGCCTGCGCAAGGATTCGAACTCGCTCCCTCCGTCTGGGAGTCCGGCTCAGGCTGCTGCCTGCCGGCCCCCCCCCCCCCTTCAGACATCAGCCCTCAATTCTCAGGATGCTATTATTCATCTGTCGTCTCGCTTATTAATCATTAGCTGCGGGGGTTGGTCACCAATCATGTGTTGTTATTTATCGCTGCTGTAATTATTATTAACGTCCGCTGCCGTTATTTATCATTGGTCGTTATAGCTATTAATTGCTTGTCTTCCACCGTTAAGGTCGTGGGGCGGGTGACCTCCGTTGAAAGGCAAAGCTAGAAGCACAGAAATAAGGCAATTGCTGCATTGCCGGGGGGGGGGGTCGGCTGGATGACCGCTGGGGGTCCCATCCTTGACTCTATAGGTGAAGGAAGCACAGAAGAGGCAGGAGACTCCCAGCACCATCTATGTGAGACAGCGGAGGGTGGAGTGGGGGGGTCAGAAAATGGAGGGGGGGTTATTAACCTCAAAAGGAAGTGCGGGGGGGGGGGGAGAACTGAATTTTCACCTGCCTGGGATTCCGGAGCTGCAATTCCCGCATTGCAGGCGGGTTGGGATGGATGACCTTTGGGGGTCCCTTCCTATCCCACCACGGATTCCTTCGCATTGCAGGCGGGTTGGGATGGATGCCCTTTGGGGGTCCCTTCCTATCCCACCACGGATTCCTTCGCATTGCATGCGGGTTGGGATGGATGCCCTTTGGGGGTCCCTTCCTATCCCACCACGGATTCCTTCGCATTGCAGGCGGGTTGGGATGGATGCCCTTTGGGGGTCCCTTCCTATCCCACCACGGATTCCTTCGCATTGCAGGCGGGTTGGGATGGATGCCCTTTGGGGGTCCCTTCCTATCCCACCACGGATTCCTTCGCATTGCAGGCGGGTTGGGATGGATGCCCTTTGGGGGTCCCTTCCTATCCCACCACGGATTCCTTCGCATTGCATGCGGGTTGGGATGGATGCCCTTTGGGGGTCCCTTCCTATCCCACCACGGATTCCTTCGCATTGCAGGCGGGTTGGGATGGATGCCCTTTGGGGGTCCCTTCCTATCCCACCATGGATTCCTTTGCATTGCAGGCGGGTTGGGATGGATGACCTTTGGGGGTCCCTTCCTATCCCACCACGGATTCCTTCGCATTGCAGGCGGGTTGGGATGGATGCCCTTTGGGGGTCCCTTCCTATCCCACCATGGATTCCTTGCGGGTTGGGATGGATGCCCTTTGGGGGTCCCTTCCTTTTCCACCATGGATTCCTTGCGGGTTGGGATGGATGACCTTTGGGGGTCCCTCCCCATTCCACCGTGGATTCCTTGTGGCTTGCTCTGGGGCGGGTGGGGGGCTCCTCTATCCCCCCCCCCAAGTTGTGCATGGGACTTTCTTTCCCCTGCAACAACCCTGCGCAAACAGGAAGGGGCCTCCCTCGCAGCAGCAGCGGCGTCAGGGAAGGGAAGCGGTCAGAGCCTGGCTGCTGCCGCTGCTCAGCTGAAGCCTGCAAAACTCTCTGCCGGGCCTTATAAGGCAAACGGCAGCCGGTCGGCCGCCGGCCTCTCCCTCCCCTTCTGACTCAGCCTTGGCCAAAGCCAGGCGGGAGACCGAGGAGAGGAAAGGGGTGGGGAAGCCGCAAGAGGCCCGCCGGATCAGGGCCCCGGCCTCGCTAGCATCCCGTTCTCACAGGCGCCGACCGCAAAGGCGGAATTCGAACGCAGGACCAGCGCGGAAGCACGGCTTGCTTCTCACAATCCAACAGCCTGATTTCCCCTCTATGAATTTGCCCCCAAAGGTCATCCAGCCCAACCCTGGTTCCTTGCAATGAAGGAATCTCAGTTGCAAAATCCCTGGGGTTGGTCTGGATGACCCCACGGGGTCCCTTCCGACTCGACGGTTCTAGGATTCTCTCACCCAACCTCTGCTTAGAAAGGAAGGAGGGAGACTGTCTGTCTCCGGAGTGGCTCTTCCTCAGAAAGGGGCCGATTGGGACCTTGCAAGGTGCTAGTCCCTAATGAGGACAGAAGTGCAGAGCTAAGCCAGGGACCCTCAGGGGTCATCCAGCCCAACCCCCCCCCCCCGCAATGCAAAGGGGAATGTCATCCCCATTTGGGGGCAGGTCTCTACAGTCGCCCCCTTCATGTCGGGGGCTCTCTGGCTTCCCAGATGCCTGGGTCCCTCTCCTGACCATTTCCTTGCAAGCGTGATTCAGAAGTGCGTGATTCGCACCCATGCCCCTGCGTCCAAAAGGAGGCTGCGGCCGAAAACCCAGCACCCCCCAGGCCAGGTGGGACGGCTCGGCGTAGGAAGCAGCCTCCTACCCACTCAGCATCGCTGCCACGGGCCGGCAGCCGCTCTCCGGGGCCCGAAAGGCAAGGTGTTAAAGAGGAGAATCGGGTTGGACGGCTGCACTGCCCAGGGTTGGGCTGGATGACCCCCGGGGGTCCCCTTCCAGTCCTTAGGATTCTGGGCTGGAAAGAAGGTGAAAAGGCAAAGCCCTTTCGCAAGAAAGGCAGAGAGAGAATGGAAAAAAACCCAAGGTGTGGGTTGCAGCGCAGTCAAGGCTGTTGCAGCGCAGCTGCTCCCCGCCCCCCTCCCCTTTGGCCCTGAAAGGGGAAGGAAGATACAGATCTTTGGCGGGAAGAGGGGGGAGAGGAGGGGCGGAAGGGCGCCCTCTGGCGGGGAAAGGGGGCACTGCAGGGACACACAAACACACAAAAATGCACAGAAACACACACACAAAAACACACAGACACACACACAAACTCAGACACAAAGATACACACACACACAGACACACAAAAACAGAAGGACACACACACACACACCAAAAAAAAACAAAACCCCACAGACACAAAGACATACACACACAAAAAAACAACAACAACACAGACACAAAGACACACACACACAAAAAAAACCAGACACAAAGACACACACACACACACAAACACAGACACAAACAGACACAAAGACACACACAAACACGAAAAAAAACAGACACAAAGACACACACACAAACAGACACGAAGACACACACACACACACACAGACACACAAAAACAGAAGGACACACACACACACACACACACAAAAACCCCACAGACACAAAGACATACACACACACACACAAAAACAACAACACAGACACAAAGACACACACACAAAAAAAAACCACAGACACAAAGACACACACACACACACAAACAGACACGAAGACACACACACACACACACACACACACACACAAACAACAACACAGACACAAAGACACACACACACACACACAAACAGACATGAAGACACACACACACACAAAATCACAGACACAAACACACACACACACACACACACACACACACAAAAACAGACACAAAGACACACACACACACACACACTCCTGTGGACAAATCCCTGCTCCTCCTAGTCCAGGGGTCAGCGAACTTTTTCAGCAGGTGGGGGGCCGGACTAGATTTTGGAAAAAGTATTCCTCTGCCCCACAATTAACCCAGAGATGCCTTTTAAATAAAAGGACACATTCTACTCATGTAAAAGCATGCTGATTCCCAGACCGTCCAGGGGCCGGATTGAGAAGGCAATTGGGCCGGATCCGGCCCCCTAACCATGTCCTAGACCAGGCATGGCCAAACTCGGCCCTCCAGCTGTTTTGGGACTACAACTCCCATCATCCCTGGCATACAGCAGTTGTCAGGGATGATGGGAATTGTAGTCCCCAAACAGTTGGAGGGCCAAGTTTGGCCATGCCCGTGACCTAGACCTTTCCAAGCCCTCCGCCCAATCCCTTTCTCCTGCTCCTTCCTCAATCCAGCTGGGTCAGCGCCTCCCCCTCCAGCGAGCTGCCTGAGATCCGAGGCAAGGCGGCGGCCAGGATTCGAACACAAGACCAGCCCTCTCCCCTCCGCTTCCAGCAATTGGCCTTCAGAAGCGTTCGCTGCTGCGGCAGAGAGTAGCCACATGGCCAGTGGCCACTGATAGCCTTTTCATGCATTGGCCCAGTCCTCTTTCAAAGCCATCCAGGTCGGTGGCCCCTCCTGTGGCAGGGAGTTCCGCAGGTGAACCGGAAAACGAATTTCGCTGCTGCTTCTGGCTGGGCAGAGGGGCCATTGCCAGAGTCTGCTCCGCGCTGCCTGGGGACACCTGCCCTCTCCCTCCACCGCCCCCAGCAACTCCATTGGCTGTGATTTGATTCCTGCATTCAAGGGGGTTGGGATAGATGACCCCCCGGTGTCCCTTCCAACTCTTTTGTATGCCGATCAGGAAGTTTTGCACTACGCCTCCCGCCTGCCGGCCCCAGCTTGGGGGGGAAAGGCTGCTACTCCAGGAAACTTGGCCAGCAGCCCCCTCCCAGGCGGGAGCCCCCCCCCCCCGGGACCCCCCCCCCAACACACCTTACCTTTTTTGTACTTGTGGACAGGGACTTTCTTCAGCTGCTCCTTCGAGAGCCGGTTCCTCCGCATTCTCTTCCGATGCTGGATGCAGCGCACAATCTGTTCCGTAGGGAGAAATGGGATTTTGGATCGGCGCTTCTGGCACGGCACGGGGTTGGGCTGGATGACCTCCGGGGGGCCCTTCCCATTCTACGATTCTGTGCTTCAAGGAGCCCTCTGGAGGGGTCGCTGCTACTGCACACCCCTCATTTTAGGCACAAAAATATCCCAAAATATTGTAAAATTAATGAATGTTAGAACGATGTTGGATAGAAATTCAGTGGTTTCCAGCTGTAATGCTTAAGAGATATGAAAAATAAGGTTTAGAAATAAGTAAAAACTAATGGTGAGGATTTGCTGAACTAATAATTTGAATTGGAATACAAGAGAGGGAGGTATGAGGAGGTCTGGGAAATAAGTTAAAAGAAAATAAGTAATGGAAATTTTATGTTTTTTTTTTTCAAAAAAAATGTATTTTTGTATTTTCGTTATTTTTTCTTTTTTTATTTCACATTGTATTATTTCTTGAAAACTTTAATAAATATTCTATTAAAAAAAAAATATCCCAAAATATTTCAAAATATCCCAACATATTTGTGGAAAAATATTTGCAGGAATGGCCATCTAACCTCTGCTTAAAAACTTCCAAGGGAGGAGAGTTCACAGCTCCACTGCTGAACAGTTCTGACTCTCAGAAAGTTTTTCCGACAGTTTAATTGGAATCTCCTTTCTGGGCACTCGGAGCCACAGGTTCGAGTCCTACCCTCCAGAGCAGGAGAAAAAACAAGCTTGCTCCCAGTTGCCCACTGAGATGAGCTTTGCAAGAGTGCAGCTGCCCACTGAGATGAGCTTTGCAAGAGAGCAGCTGCCCACTGAGATGAGCTTTGCAAGAGAGCAGCTGCCCACTGAGATGAGCTTTGCAAGAGCACAGCTACCCACTGAGATGAGCTTTGCAAGAGCGCAGCTGCCCATTGAGATGAGCTTTGCAAGAGAGCAGCTGCCCACTGAGATGAGCTTTGCAAGAGAGCAGCTGCCCACTGAGATGAGCTTTGCAAGAGGCCAGCTGCCCACTGAGATGAGCTTTGCAAGAGAGCAGCTGCCCACTGAGATGAGTTTGCAAGAGAGCAGCTGCCCACTGAGATGAGCTTTGCAAGAGGCCAGCTGCAAACCCAGCTCCTTCAACCGTTCCTCATCCGTCTCATTTCCGAGACCCCTGTCAATCTCCACCCCACCTTCTGGCTTGCCAATCTCCTTCCCAAATTGGGGTGCCCAGATTTCCAGCCCTCCAGCCGGGGGTCTGACCGAGGCAGCACCTGGGGGAGGGATCAGACTACCCGAATCTCAACACTAGACTTTCAGGGGACCCCTGGAGCTATTGAGGTGGATGTGCTTTGCAAGAGGTCAGCTGCCCACTGAGATGAGCTTTGCAAGAGGCCAGCTGCAAACCCAGCTCCTTCAAGCTGTTGCAGGAATTTATGTATAGATTTTGGGGGGGGGGGGGTTGCCCCTCCAGCAAATATCATGCACATGCAGCCCACTACCAAAATCAATCCCTCGCAAGAAAAGGGAAAAGTTGACAGCTATGGTGTCCGTCCATCCATTCTCCCCCCCACCTTTCCTCGCACGCTCACTCACCAAAATGGTGCACATCACGGCCATGACGATTCCCACGACCCCCGTGAAAGGGATCAGGTAGTAACCCAGGGGGAAGATGTATTCCGGGATCAGGATCACTTGGCCTCTGCGGAGGAGGAGGAGAAAAGAGAGCGGATTCACATTCAGAAACCCCAAAGATCTCAGCCCTGGCTCAGAATCTGGGGTGCAAAATAAAATTATTATTATTATTATTATTGTTATTATTATTATTATTTTTATATCCCGCCCTCCCCAGCCGAAGCCGGGCTCAGAGCGGCTAACAACAGTAAAAATAACACAGTTTACATAAAATCGCCATCAATTAATTGAAATACTTTCTGAAATCAATTCGTTCTGAAATCAATTCAGAGTCAATAAGAAGGGGAAATGCCATCAGACATCCGTTTCACCCCCTCGGGCACTTCGAGCCCTAAGGAAGGTAGGGAAGATAAAATTGGGAAAAAATTCTTTTTCTCCCTTTTTTAAAAAAAATATATTTTATTTTTTACTAACCACCAAAACACAAACAGTGAAGCCCCCCCCCCCCCGGCGGCTGATACATTGGGTATACAATATTCAATAATATAGAATATTCAATAATATAGAATATTCAATAATATAGAATATTCAATAATAACATATTCAAATCAACCATAGGTACACTTCTATATTCCTTAACACTCCACAAAGTTTATTTCACTTTTAACATTTTAATTGCCCCAAATGGTTCAAACCTACCCAAATAATTCAATATCTTCTCAAACCAATCCTTCTCTTTCACACTGACCTTAAACCCTTTCATCCTATGTATCTAAAATTATAATATTATTCAGGTTTTTTCCTCCATTGGTTCACCCCTAACTCTTCTGCATTTTCCCAATTACTCGCTATAACCTGCCTGGCTGCAATTACCATCAATTTTACCCATTTACACTCCTCTTTTGTTTTTAACTCGGTGCTACTCGGCGTAATAAGAACCATTAATTTAGTTATTTCCAAATTGAAAAATTTATTCCCCCTGATATTTTCACAAAGAGGGGCTGCTTTCTAAAAAATAACATAAAGGAGAGGCGCTCAGGTGAAATTCCCCTTCTTGCCTCACCCCTAATTTCAGGGTTCAATGAAGAGGTAGGGATCTAGCATCAAATTTGTGCTTTTGGGACCCACAATGATAGAATTGGAAGGGAACCCCAGAGGTCATCCATCCCAACCCGCTGCAAGGCAGGAACCCGCTTTGCCGTTTCCTCCAAAGCTTTGGCCAAAAGGAACCCCCAGATTAAAAATCTCTCCCTTCTGTGCCTTTTGCCCAGGAAAAAGCTGGGGAAATCCCTAAAAAAAATAAGGTTGGGATGGAAGGGTTTGCGCCCTTCTCCCAAAGACTAGGAATGGCGGAGAATATTCGGATTTTTTGGAATAGGAAGAGAAGCCAGTGTCATTGATTGCAGCTGGCTTTTTAAAGGGAATCACACTGTAAAGATCAATGAAACTATCCTGGCAGAACTGAATGATACTTCTGTATAATAAATAAGTGGGAAAATATTTTAGAAGAATATGCAGGAAAAGCTACAAAATAAACTGCGCGATAAAATCAAGATATTAGAAAAAAGTACAGCGAGAATGATTGGAGGTTTTTGTTCCAGAAGACTTTATTGGTCAAGATTACGAGAATACAACCGATATTCTTTTGCTTTAATGTTAATCCTTCTTGGCTTTTTATTTTTATTCTTGTTATTCCTTTTTCACTTTCGCGTGGAATTTTGTCGTCACTATTTGTAATGCATTTGTGTGGCAGTATTTTAAATCAACAAAGATATATTCAAAAATAAATAAATAAAGGGAAACTTTGCCCTTTTATGGTTTTAAAATGCCACCTGCTGGACGGTTTGCAGTTAGGAAGAACGTAAAAAACATAAGGAGAATCTGCCGGATCAGGCCCACCTAGTCCAGCCTCCTGTTCCCACAGTGGCCAACCAGGTGCCCCTAAACCAGGCACAGGCAAACTCGGCCCTCCAGATGTTTTGGGACTAAACATCTGGGGCAAAACGCAGCCACTCAGGGCTAGTAGCCATCGCCTGCCCTCTCCTCCGCCATGAATTTTTCTAATCCTCTTTTAAAGCCATCCAGGTATTAATAATAATAATAATAATAATAATAATAATAATAATAATATATTATTGATACCCCACCCAGACAAACTGTTAGAGTATATGGAACTGACTAGATTAACAGAGGCAATTAGAGACCACTAACTGCAGTTAGAGCAATTAAGAGTTTCAAAAAGCATGGGGGGAAATGCAGAGAATACTTCGCAAAACAGCACCCTAAAATACACACCTGGACTTGTTTCGATTAATGTCTGCAGGAGACTTTGTGGATATTTAAGTTATAATTAGAAAAATCTTAACAATTCTCCATAAAGGAAACAGTTTATAAGAAGTAAATAAGGAGACCGGATATAAGACAAAGGAAGCCTTTTATTTGGTTGTTTGCTTATTGTATGTTATGTTCACATTTAATGAGGGTAGATTTCTGTATTGGGGGGTGGGGGTTATGTTATGTTGTAAATAAAACTTCCAATAAATTAATATATATATATATCCCACCCATCTGGCTGAGTTTCCCCAGCCACTGCTTGGTGGCCCATCGCTGGCCCCAGTGGCAGGGAGTTCCACAGATGAACTGCATGAAGAAGGAATTTATCTTATCCGTCCTGAATCTCCCCAAAATTCAGCTTCCTGAGATGTCCACAACTTCTGCCCACGACTATAAATAAAATTCCCATCATGTCTGTCCTTTTCTCCAAACTGAAAGCCTCAAGCCCAGGGGAGTCTCTCCAGCCCCTCGATCCTTTTGGGGGTCCTTTTCTGAACCTCTCTGCAGATGACACCCAGCTCTACCTCTCTTTTAAATCAGAACCAGTGAAGGCGGTGAAGGTCCTGTGTGAGTGTCTGGAGGCGGTTGGAGGATGGATGGCGGCTAACGGATTGAGGTTGAATCCTGACAAGACAGAAGTACTGTTTTGGGGGGATAGGGGGCGGGTGGGTGTGGAGGATTCCCTGGTCCTGAATGGGGCAACTGTGCCCCTGAAGGACCAGGTGTGCAGCCTGGGAGTCATTTTGGACTCACAGCTGTCCATGGAGGCGCAGGTCAGTTCTGGGTCCAAGGCGGCTGTCTGCCAGCTCCATCTGGGACGCAGGATGAGACCCTCCCTGCCCGCAGACTGTCTGGCCAGAGTGGTGCATGCTCTGGTTATCTCCCGCTTGGGCTACTGCAATGCGCTCTACGTGGGGCTACCTTGGAAGGTGACCCAGGGAGGAGAGTCGGTGGAGGAAGTTTGGAAGAAATTTAAAGACTATTTACAGAAACATTGTAAAATTAATGAATGTTAGAAGGATGTTGGAATGAAGTTACATGGCCTTAGCAGAAATGTTATAAAGAATTAAGTATAATAGATTGTAATTGGATTAAAGGGAAAAATAATGTTAGAATTTGTTAAGTTAAATGATAGGACAGAAGTTTGAGGAAGATGGAAAGGATTTGCTGAAACAAATAATCCGAAGTGGAATACAAAAAAAGGGAGGTGTGAGGAGGTCGCTGAAACAAGCAAAAGAAAGTTAATAATTGAAAGTATAGCTTGTCTTTCTTTTTTATTTTTTTAATTGTTTTTGTTTTATTTTTGTTATGCATATGTAATGTTTTTGTTTCTATATTGTATTGTATGGTTTTGTTATGTTTAACTTTTTTTTCTTTTTCCTTTTTGTAACTTTCAAAACTTTAATAAATATTATTTTAAAAAAAGAAAGAAACTACAACTAATGCAGAATGCGACAGATAGACTGGTGACTGGGAGCGGCTGCCAAGACCACATAACACTGGTCTTGAAAGACCTACATTGGCTCCCAGTATGTTTCCGAGCACAATTCAAAGTGTTAGTGCTGACCTTGAAAGCCCTAAACGGCCCCAAAGGCCCAGTATACCTGAAGCAGTGTGTCCACCCCCATCGTTCAGCCTGGATACTGAGGTCCAGCTCCGAGGGCCTTCTGGCGGTTCCCTCCCTGCGAGAAGCCAAGTGACAGGGAACCAGGCAGAGGGCCTTCTCGGTGGTGGCACCCGCCCTCCCACCAGATGTCAAGGCAATAAGCAACTATTTTACTTTTAAAAGACACCTGAAGGCGGCCCTGTTACGGTATTTATTTATTACGGTATTTATTACGGTATATATTTTAGCAGAAACTGAGTGATGTTTGTAAAGAAAACAATTAGAGGAATACAAAGTAGAAAGAAATGATATACAAAGAAATCTGTGTTAAAAAAGAATGTTTCTATTACAGTATAATGAGAATGAACACTTTTATTGTGTAAATAATGTCTTTTCTTTTCCTCTTTTGATTTTTTTTTACTTCGTATCTTTGTTATTTCTTTATTTTTTTCTTTTCCTCTTTTTCCTTCCTTTAAAAATTTTCTGTTCTCTACATCTTTTTCTTTTTCTTCATATGTAAAGAGATAGCATGTGGGACGCAGGTGGCGCTGTGGGTTAAACCACAGAGCCTAGGACTTGCTGATTGGAAGGTCGGCGGTTCGAATCCCCGCAATGACGGGGTGAGCTCCCGTTGCTCGGTCCCTGCTCCTGCCAACCTAGCAGTTCGAAAGCACGTCAAAGTGCAAGTAGATAAATAGGTACCACTCCGGCGGGAAGGTAAACGGCTTTTCCATGCACTGCTCTGGTTCACCAGAAGTGGCTTAGTCCTGCTGGCCACATGACCCGGAAGCTGTACGCCGGCTCCCTCGGCCAATAAAGCGAGATGAGCGCCGCAACCCCAGAGTCGGCCACAACTGGACCTAATGGTCAGGGGTCCCTTTACCTTTTTATTATGGTATTTTAATATTTTGTTGGAATCCGCCCAGAGTGGCTGGGTAAGCTCAGCCAGATGGGCGGGGTATAAATAATAAATTATTATTATTATTATTATTATTATTATTATTATTATTATTAGTCGCAGCAGCCCAAATGCAGTCGCACAGCAAATTGGTCAACGTGTTCCATTTACCGTATTTACTGAAATGTAACACACACCTTTTGGGGCTGAATTATGTTGTGAATATTAGGGTGCAGAATAAGATTTGACATTTACATTCGCCAGCAAACACTTTTGGGGGTTCAAAAAATAAAATGCTTTTGGAGGAAAAAAATTCTAAAGGCAATTTTCTATTTAAGTTACATTATAGTCCAAGGGCTATTGATCAAGAAATAAGGATTTGAGTTCTTCAGGTGTGCTAAAACTCAATCTAAGCTTTTTTTTTTTTAAAAAAAAATAGTTTAACCACATCAGTTAACAAACATGTGCTATAATGTTATTGTTTTAGTTAATTTTTTTTTTTGTTATTAGGGAAATGATTATTTTTCTCCTTCCAATAAAGAACATCAGAAAAGTTGTCGAAACATAAACAGTCAACTTATTAAACCTCACCATAATTTCATAATTCTCTGTCTATGCATTTCCAATGGTATAACCAAATCAGTCATTTTTGATATAACTGTAAAAACGACTCCAAAAATTCATTATTCCAAAAATGAAACCTTCATCTGGTTGTAAATATTAAGATTATACCAGCAAGAATGAGTCTTTCTGTAAAAAAAAAAAAAGATTTAAATCAAGTCTTACTGACTAGTGATTTAAATCAAATCCACCCTGCTTTTTGGGGTTCAAGGTTTTGAAAATCGAGGTGCGCATTAGATTCCAGGGCGCATTCAATTTCCGTAAATGTGGTATACGGGGTCATAGACGTATTTTCATTCCTGGCGTCTTACAGAGTCCCGGTTTTAAAACTTCCCTTTCCCTTCCGCCCTTTTTCCTGCATTGATACCCGAATCGGCGTTGCATCACAACACTGAAAAAGGTGCTATGATGCATATATGGTGGAACTGTTTAAACATCAAACAATTTTGGGAAACAATATATAATGAAATGAAAAAAAATATTCAGATATTCATTTAGGAAAACTTCAGAAGGTTTTCTATTGGGAATAGTACCAGGAAGTCTAAAGGAAGAAGACAAGACATTATATTTATATGCAACAGTAGCTATTGATTGCAAAAAAATGGAATAGTGGTATTATACCAACAAAAACAGAGTGGCTTGCCAAATTATTGGAGTATTACAATATATCCAAAACAATGGGAGATATTGGAAGGATCTCAAAAGAGAAGATAGACAAGGTGTTTAAAGGATACTTGCAAAATCATATTGAAAAAACAGAACTCCTATTAGAATAAAGAAGTTCCGTTATAAATAATGAAATACTAAATACAATGGATAACAATGTGTAACAGAAAAAGAAGCAGAAAATTGGTTTAAAAGTGTGTGAAAGGAAGTAATAGAAGTGGAAAGAAATTGCAATTGAGTAGATAAAGGAAGTATCTGTGGGATTGAATGTGGGTATGTCTGAATATTTTTAAGGATTGTATAAAATGTACGTTTGTATATTCATAATATGTATGTATTAATGTTGAATTATTTTAAAATAAAATATTGGGGGGGGAAAAGATACCCGAATCGGCACCCGGCCGCAATCTCCGCATTTCACCGCGATCCCCGTGTTGCAGGAGGGGGTTGGGATGGATGACCTTTGGGGTTCCCTTGCAACTCCACAATACTTTGACCACAAGCGCTAAATCGGGGGGCGGTGGGGGCGCTTCGGGGGCAGTTCAGGCAGCCTTTTTGCCCCCCCACCCAGTGCCGGGAATTTCGGTGCGCCAATAAATGAGGTCCCCCCACCCCGCCCCACAGCCGCTGCCCCATAGCTCCTACCCTTTCTCGTAGGTGAACGAGTCGCGAAGGAGTCTGGCGGCCGTCTCCCCGATGAAGACGGAGGGGATGGTGACCAGCTTGCGTAGTTCTTCTGGGGGGCGGAAGAGAAAGGGGAGAGTCAGCCGGGAGCCCCCGGAAAAGGGGTGCCGGAAAAGGGGGTGCGTTATCTGCCCCCCAGAAAGAGCTCACCGCTGTCCCAGACCATGTTGAGCAGTTTGTCCGAACCCACATTGTGGACGATGGCGGCCAGGAAGCCAGCCTTCTGGGCGTGGAATACCTGGGAGGAAGAAGAGGAACGTCAAAGTCTGAAAAGCACTCTGCGCATGCTCAGAGGGTGCTGTTTTCCCAGGCGGCCCACAACACACGTCCCGGGGAAGGGGCAAAGTGGGGCAGAGAAACGGCCTTGCGGGAGCAGAAGAGGAGGGTCTGGCGGATCGGGCCAAAAGGGGATCGAGGGAACATCAGGGACCAGCCTCCTGTTCTCACAGGGGCCAACGAGGCGCCCAGGATAGGAAACCCAGTGGACTTTGTCCAGGATTCGAACACAAGGCCAAATCCCCCCTGCTGCGGTTTTCGGCGAGAACATATTCAAAAGCACTGGCTGCCTCTGTGCGGCCGTCCTGATTCACCTCCACAAAAATGCCCAGTCCTCTTTGCAATTATTATTATTATTATTATTATTATTATTATTATTATTATTATTACTATTATTATTATTTATACCCCGCCACTCTGGCTGGGTTTCCCCAGCCACTCTGAATATTAAAAGTACAAAATAAAAAAATTCCTTCCAGTAGCACCTTAAAGACCAACTAAGTTAGTTCTAGGTATGAGCTTTCGTGTGCATGCACACTTCTTCAGATACACTGAAACAGAAGTCACCAGACCCTTCTATATAGTGAGAAGGTGGGGAGGGGTATTACTCAGAAGGGTGGTGGGAATGGGTGATTGGCAGATAGCTGTGATGAGCCTGTTGACGACTCTTAACGACGGCAATAGGTCTTACAGGAAAAAGCAAGGGGTGAGAAGGTGAAAAATGGCTTTGTCATGTATAATGAGATAAGAATCCAATGTCTTTGTTCAGACCAGGTCTCTCCATGGTTTTAAGTTTGGTAATAAGTTGCAATTCAGCAGCTTCTCTTTCCAGCCTATTTCTGAAATTCCTTTGTAATAGAACAGCTACTTTGAGATCTTGTATAGCTATCTGCCAATCACCCAATCCCACCACCCTTCTGAGTAATACCCCTCCCCACCTTCTCACTATATAGAAGGGTCTGGAAACTTCTGTTTCAGTGTATCTGAAGAAGTGTGCATGCACACGAAAGCTCATACCTAGAACTAACTTAGTTGGTCTCTAAGGTGCTACTGGAAGGAATTTTTTGTTTTGTTTTGACTATGGCAGACCAACACGGCTACCTATCTGTAATTAAAAATACAATCAAACATCAAAAACTTCCCTAAACAGGGCTGCCTTCAGATGTCCTCTAAAAGTCAGAGCGTTGTTTATTTCAATAATAATAATAATAATAATAATAATAATAATAATTTTATTATTTATACCCTGCCCCTCTGGCTGGGTTTCGGCTTCCAACAGAACACTAAAAACAGAATAAAACATCAAACATCAAAAACTTCCCTAAACAGGGCTGCCTTCAGATGTCCTCTAACAGTCAGATCGTTGGTTGTTTCAATAATAATCATAATATTAATAGCTTTATGATTTCTACCCCGCCCCTCTGGCTGGGTTTCCCCAGCCGCTCTGGGCGGCTCCCAAAGAAGACACTAAAAACAGAATTAAAACATTAAAAACTTCCCTAAGCAGGGGAAACCGTGGAGGAAAAGGCTATTTGGACAAGGTTGGTCCCCTCTTGTGGCGGGGAGTTCCACTGTCTAACTGCACGAGAAAGGGCTTCTATCGGGTCCGAATCTTCCGGCGTTAAAGAGGCGCAGGCTTCCCACCCCAGAGCAAAAAGGGGGCTCTTCCTGAACCCCCCCTTGGTCACCTTGAGGTCAAAGCTGCAGTCGTTCCTCCGGATGAGGGCGATGAAAACGGTACTGTTGGAGAGAACCGGGGCGCCTTCGATGGCCTGGCAGGCGTTGGCCGGCTTGGCTTCCACCAGAAAGCCCTGGAAATGAGATATATGGGGGCGGAGAGAGAAGGGTCAGCTTGGTGCCCCCCGACCTTAATGACCGGGCACAAGTTCTGCCCCAGAGTAGTGGTTTTTTGGGGGGGCAAAGGTGCCAGAGGCTGGCAGGATCTCACCAGGAATTTGGCCCCTTCCCCTGCTGTCTTATTTAATCATTTCACAAAAAGCATCTCTCTATTTACTTAACCACCCCTAATAATAATAAATAATAATAATAATAATAAATAATAATAATAATAATAATAAATAATAAATAATAAATAATAATAATAATAATAATAATAATAATAATAATAATAATAAATAATAATAATACATTTAACCACTCCTCCAAATTCGGTTTTTAATTATTTCCTTAACATATTTTTTTTTTTGCACCCCATTAAAAACATGGAAAATGTTTATTCATTTAACGGCTCCTCCAAATTCGGTTATTTAATTATTTCCTTAACTTTTTTTTTGTGTGCACCCCGTTAAAAAAAAAGAAAAGTTTATTCATTTAACGGCTCCTCCAAATCTGGTTATTCCTGCTGTCTTATTTAATCATTCCACAAAAGCCATCTCTCTATTTACTTAACCACCCCATTAAATAATAATAATAACAATAAGAAGCAGAAGACATTTAACTGCTCCTCAAAAATTTGGTTATTTAATTCTTTCCTTAACATTTTTTTTTCCACCCCCCTTTTTTTAAAAAAAATGTTATTCATTTAACAGCTCCTCCAAATTCGGTTATTTCATTCTTTCCTTAACCTTTTGTATTGCACTTTTTTGCACTAAATTATTATTATGTATGCATACATGAAATCTTTACATATTGATACGTATACGTTATATTCGTAAATTTTCACATTTCATTTTTTACAGACGTTTATCCATTTCTTATTTCTTCCCCGTGCGTGACTTCCTTGTTATTATTTTGTCACTTTATTACTGAGATTGTTGTTTTGTATCTTAATCATTAAACATTCGATCTTCTATATCTCCTAAGCTTAACTTTGTGAAATCAGTCTATACGTATCAATAAATTCTTGTTCTGAGCATCTTTTGGTCATGTATTCTTCTACACATTTCAATCCCTGTTGGAGATTTCGATTAGATTGCATTGCCGTCCTTTTTGCTAATCATTTCAAAAAAATTATATTGCCAATCTTTCAATGTTGGTACTTCTTCCGATTTCCTTCACATTTTTATCTGTCGCTTGATTGACGCCCCAAAAAAACCCTCGAAAGATTTTATTTAAAAAAGAGATTAAACTATAGGTAAAAGACCCGACTGTTTAAAACACCCGTGAAATTAAAACCAGTTATGAACTAAGAAACGCAGCGGCGTTCTGAGACCCCTGGGCAGTATATAATTCCAATTAATAATAATAATAAGTCATTTAACAGCTCCTCCAAATTCAGTTATTTAATTTATTTCCTTAACCTTTTTTTTTGCACTTAATTTATTTGTATTTATATTTAATGTTGCAATTTATATTTAAATGTTGCATTTATATTTAATGTTGCAATACATACATGAAATCTTTACATATTGATACATATACGTTATATTTGTTATCATTTTGTCACTTTATTACTGAGATTGTCATTTTGTATCTTAATAATTAAACATTATTATAGGGCGGTATATTATAGGGTATATTATATTATTATAGGGTGGAATAACAACAACAACAACAACAACAACAATAATAGAAATCTGGGAAGAGCCTCCTGAAAAGGTTTCGGGGCTTTCATGAGGCAGGTAGTTCCACAGGGCCACGCCGGAAAGATTGATTTCTGACGGGTTGTGCGGCACCCATTTTTCGGGGAGACTCACCACGAGCCCCTCGTGCGGCAGGGGCTCCCCAAAGAGAGCCGGCAGGTCGTTGAACTCCATGCTGGAATTGTGATCCGACATCTGTTTTTCAGGGAGACGGAAAGAGAGAAAGAGTTGGGTAAGTCTGGGGAAACGCACTTTTGGGGAATTTGGAGCAGGAACCCCCTAGGGCTTTCCGTGGGGAAGGGGAGACTCACGGCGTGAATGTAGCCCTGGGCAGCCGGAAGCTCCAGAAGCAGGAAAACCGGTAGGGCCAGGAACGCCGCCGGGAGCGGGTTCCGCGTTCGAATCATGGCGCCTGGCAAGCAGGCGGGCAGACCAGCGACTCCTAGGGCAAACAGAATCATCATTGCCGGAGAGTCAAGGGAAGGAGCAGGGAAAGTTTAAAAGAACTTTTGTGAGGAAACCAGAAGCGTTTTTTAGTAGGAATTCTGGGTCCGGATATCCCAAAGGTAGCAGAAAAGGCTGTTTGTATGTACGCTGACATAATAAGCGGACGTAGATAAAAGGACTTTTTTTTTTAAAAAAAAGGAAGGAGCAGGCCCAGGCAGCCTCTGACCATGTGCAGAGTGCTAAAAATGAATTTTAAAAATTCTTATTTTTTAAAAAAGGAAGGAGCAGGCCCAGGCAGCCTCTGGGCATGTGTAGAGTGCCTGCCAACCTGCACCATCTGGAAGAGGACGTGGATGCCAGGCTGGACCAGGGGAGAAAGGAGCAGCACCCCAAAATTAAGCTGACGGGAACCCTCTGCCTTCTCCATCTGCCGGATGCCAGGCATTATCCGAGTGGGGACTCGAACCCCGACCTCCCAGGTCCTAGTCTGACACGCCAACCCAGTGTTTCCCAAACTTGTGTCTCCATCTGTTTCTGGACTACAACTCCCATCGTCCCCTAGCTGGCAGGACCAGCGGTCAGGGATGATGGGAGCTGTAGTCCAAAAACAGCCAGAGACCCAAAGTTTGGGAAACTCTGCTCTAACCACTGCACCACATTGCCTTCCTAGCTTTCTCCTGCTATGGGGCAGCTCTATAAATTAAGCCGTGGGAAAGCAAAATGCCGTTTAGATTAGGATCTGGGACTTGGCCCCCAAGGTCACCCTCAGGGAGCTTCAGGGCCAAATGGGGGAGGATTTGAATTCCACTCTCTCAGGTCCCAGCCTGGCTCTCTAACCACTAGGAGGCACTGCCTTGGTGGGTTAGAGCGGAGGGTGCCGGTAGCCGGAGGGGCTGCAGCGCTGTGGGGAGACCATGAGCAGGCCCTGGATCTGGAATAGGTGTGGGATCAGAGTCCCAACCTCAGTGTTCCCCTTCTGTGAAATGGGAACAACCAGGCCCCAGCCCAAGGCTACAGGATTCTTGCAGGGGAGGAGAACCATTCGCTTTAGGAAGAACTCTCTGGTGGAGACAGTCAAAAGGACCCTCTTCAAAGATGGCAGACTCTCCTTCCGTGGAGGTTTCCAAGCAGAGCTAATTGACATTCCTGCCTCGCAGGGGGTTGGGCTAGATGAACGCCAGGGGTCCCTGACAACTCTTCCATCCTATGACCTTGGAACCTTTTTCGGAGGTTTTTAAGCAGAGGCTGGGTGGCCGTCTTTCGGGGATCCTTTAGTTCAGGGGTCAGCAAACTTTTTCAGCAGGGGGCCGGTCCATCCAGTTTGTCCCCCCACCCATCAAGAGCAAAGTCCGTGTGGCCACTTCTGGGACGGATCGGCCAGCCCCGCCTGGAGCCAAACCCCCCAAGGGCAAAGGAGTCGGGATTGGAGGTCACGGGGAAGAGGGAGTGAGCTTGGCACCCACTGCTGGACCGGAGGGCAGGACCCGAACCCAGGGCTTCAAATGGAAAGAGAGGAGTCACATGGGGGGCAGAAGAACAACAATGGCTTCCCGAGGGTAAGAGCTGTTCAGCAGTGGAGCAGAAGGTGCTGGGCTCTCCTTCGTCGCAGGGGGGCCTTCGTCGCTGTTCCTGCATGCCAGCGGGTTGGGCTGGATGACCCCTGGGGGTCCCTTTCCACTCTACGCTTCTCTGAACCCCTTGCCCTCTGGAAGGAACCTGCCCAATACGTCCCTCTTCACCAGCGGTCAGCAAACCTTTTCAGCAGGGGGCCGGTCCACCGTCCCTCAGACCTTGTGGGGGGCCAGACTATATTTTTTGGGTGGGAGGGGGGTGAACAAATTCCTATGCCCTATAAATAACCCAGAAATGTATGTTTAGGGAAGCTTTTAATGTTTGATGTATTACTGTATTTTAATATTTGGTTGGAAGACGCCCAGAGTGGCTGGGGAAGCCCAGCAGATGGGCGGGGTATAAATAATAAATTTATTATTATTATTATTATTATTATTATTATTATTAAATAAAAGGGCACATTCTATTCATGTAAAAACACGCTGATTCCCGGACTGTCCGATGGCCGGATTGAGAAGGCGATTGGGCAGGATCCGGCCCCCGGGCCTCAATTTGCCTACAATTTCCTGCCTACTATTCTACATTTCGTTAGAGGTTTCCCAGCAAGGAGGGGGTGGCAAGGGAAACCCCCTCCCCAACTGAGCAGCCCGGCTGCAGAGCCCCTCAAGAGCCCCTGGTGCCGAAAGGGAAGCCACGGCGAAGGGAGATAGGCAGCCAGAGGGTTTTACGCTTGAGAAAAGGCGTCTGGTGCCAGGATGATGGCATCTGACAGCTGGGCAAGCAGCCTCTCACCAGGCAGGAGAACAGGAACACTCTGGCGTGTTTCGTGCCTCCGTTGGGGGTCCCGTAGCTGCCATTTCTGCATTCGTTGCCGCGGGTTGGGATGGATGACCGCTGGGGGCCCCTCGCAACCCGACAATTTTGCCTTGCGACGGGGGTCAGTCGGCCAAACCCCCCAAAGGCAAAGGAGTCGGGATTGGAGGTCACGGGGAAGAGGGAGCGAGCTTGGCACCCACTGCTGGTCCAGAGGGCAGGACCCGAACCCAGGGCTTCAAATGGAAAGAGAGGAGTCACGTGGGTGGCACAACAACTTCCCGAGGGTAAGAGCTCCCTTGAAAGGTGCTGGGCTCTCCTTCATCGCCATTCCTGCATGCCAGGGGGTTGGGCTGGATGACCCCTGGGGGTCCCTTTCCGCGCTAAAGTTCTCTGAACCCTGTGCCCTCTGGAAGCAACCTGCCTAATACATCCCTCTCCACCAGGGGTCAGGGAACTTTTTCAGCAGAGGGCCGGTCCACTGTCGCTCAGACCTTGTGGGGGGCCGGACTATATTTTGGGGGGAAATATAAACGAATTCCTATGCCCCACAAATAACCCAGAGATGCATTTTAAATAAAAGGACACATTCTACTCATGTAAAAACACGCTGATTCCCGGACTGTCCGAATATAATAATAATAATAATAATAATAATAATTTATTATTTATACCCCGCCCATCTGGCTGAGTTTCCCCAGCCACTCTGGGCGGCTCCCAATCAGTGTTAAAAACAGTACAGCATTACATATTAAAAACTTCCCTGAACAGGGCTGCCTTAAGATGTCTTCTGAATGTCAGGTAATTCTTTATCTCTTTGACATCTGATGGGAGGGCGTTCCACAGGGCGGGCGCCACTACCGAGAAGGCCCTCTGTCTGGTTCCCTGTAAATCCGAAAGCCGGATTGAGAAGGCGATTGGGCCGGATCCGGCCCCTGGGCCTTAGTTTGCCTCCCCATGGTCTTCACCCTCAAATTCACCTTCTCACCACACAGCAAAGCCCTGGAGAGGCAGCGTGGAGCAGTGGCGAGGGCGCCGGACTAGGACCCAGGAGAGACCTGGGTTCAAATCTCACCCCCTGGCCGCCTTGATGATATGCAGCTAAATAATGATCACTGTGGGAGCCCAAATCCTGAAACTCCTTCCTGGGAAAAATCTGGCATGCGGCACATGATTCCTGGAAGGATTTCAGAATGCGCAGCGCAAGGAATCATAGAATCATAGAATCCTAGAGTTGGAAGAGACCCCAAGGGCCATGGAGTCCAACCCCCTGCCAAGCAGGAAACACCATCAGAGCACTCCTGACATATGGTTGTCAAGCCTCTGCTTAAAGACCTCCAAAGAAGGAGACTCCACCACACTCCTTGGCAGCAAATTCCACTGTCAAACAGCTCTTACTGTCAGGAAGTTCTTCCTAATGTTTAGGTGGAATCTTCTTTCTTGTAGTTTGGAACCATTGCTCCGTGTCCGCTTCTCTGGAGCAGCAGAAAACAACCTTTTTCCCTCCTCTATGTGACATCCTTTTATATATTTGAACATGGCTACCATATCACCCCTTAACCTCCTCTTCTCCAGGCTAAACATGCCCAGCTCCCTTAGCCGTTCCTCATAAGGCATCGTTTCCAGGCCTTGGACCATTTTGGTTGCCCTCCTCTGGACACGTTCCAGTTTGTCCGTGTCCTTCTTGAACTTTGGTGCCCAGAACTGGACACAGTACTCCAGGAACGTGCGGTGAAAACGGCTTTTGCCAGCAAGGAAACTCAGCCTACCTAGGAAGCCCAACTTCCATTAACCTCGACATCCCAGCTTCTCAAGCGGCGCCAAGACACCTCTTCTCCGCCGCCATGTTTCCTGTGCGCACTGCGCATCAGTTCGCCTGGGGCGTTAAGGGGGGTAGTGCACGCAGCAGCCGGGAGGCGCCACCCACAAGGCGCACCCTGCTTGCCCCGCGCAACGCTGCCTTTTCTCCCTTGCTTCGGGGTCCGTCCTCCATGCGCAATGCGCAATTCTCTCCGCCCACCTTCAAAAGCCACCTTTGGCGCAACCCACAAGTCTCCATGCGCTACCAGGGCGGTCGAGTCGGGGAGATTGGAGGCGCGGGGGTGCATTTACAACCGCGCCCGTTTGGCACGGCGCCAGAGCTGGCCACAGCGAGGAACGCCTTAGTTGTGCAAAGCCTGGACTACTGCAATGTGCCGCTCCTGGGGCTGCCTCTGAAAAGTGCTTGGAAACCTCAGCCGACCCAAATTGCTGCAGGCAGACTGCTGACTGGGGCTGGCTAGAGGGCACAGGTGCCACCCCCTTGCCAAAAGAGCGCCGCTGGCTGCTGCTCTATTTCTGGACAGAATTATAGATTTGGAAGGGACCCTGAGGGTTATCCAAACCAACCCTGTGCCAAGCTAGAATCTTTCACCCCTATAAACCTCAACACGGCTTAGGTCCAGGTTGTTTGAAAGGCCATATTCCCTCCTTGGGTTTGGATACTTTTGGGGTGGTGGTCCTGCCGCCCTCGAAGACCCGGTTGGTTGGTTGGTGGGGTGGGGGGCACAAGGCAGGGCCTTCTCGGTGGTGGCTCCTCCAGAGAACTTTGGAACTCCCTGCCTAGGGAAGCCGGAATGGCTCCCACCTGGCTGTCCTTCCGCTGGCAGAGGAAGAAGCAGAAAAATGATTCTCCAAAGAGAAACCTAGGTTCTTGTAGAATTAAGAGCACGGAAAGGGACACCTGTGGGTCATCTAGCCCACCCCCAGCCCCTGCCATGCAGAAATGGCAGCCAAGGAATTCCTGATTAAGAAGGAGATTCCGCCACCAAGAGGACTTTGGGGAGCTGACTGCTTTCAGGAAAGGCCGGTAACATAACAATAGCCTGTCTGTTCTTAGCAGATCTAGTGTATATTCATGTATAATTCTTCTTGAATGATTGCTTCCCCCACAATGTTTTCAGCTGCAAGGTTCCCTGAGTCAGGGAGGAAATAATAAGGAACGTGCCATTTTTGGCCATGAGATTTACCGTCCTCATCAATCGTTTCATTTCTATACTGTTTTATATCTCACCTCAAAGCCGTTTACGACACATCAAACCGGAATAAAACCAATTCAAGTTCCCAGGAAATATTTCGGATCCTGCTCTAGGGGACATTTCGCTTTCCCTGTATTTAGTTACTGACTTTTTATAGAGCTGCCCCATAGCGGGAGGAATCTAGGAAGGCAGTGGGGTGTAGTGGTTAGAGTGTCGGGCTGTGACCTGGGAGATCTGGGTTCGAATCCCCGCTCCGTCGGGTGACCTTGGAGTCAGCTTCTTGGCCTGCCTCGCAAGGTCTTTGTAGGGACGACCTGGGGAAGGGGCCGGACCCCTGGGAGCATATTTTAAAGAGCCGAACCTCAAAGCAGTTGGCAACACATTAAAACATCAAATTAAACGATGCACAATCAAATCGGTTCAAGGTGCAAGAAATTTATTTCCTGCTCAAAGTCACATTTTGCCACCAACCCAGCATCCAGAGATCTCCGTGTGTTCACCATTGGACCTGTGCCAGTTGCAAAACGCGCCTGGCGCCTGGCTAGTTTCTAACACTGCGTTTGCCGCAACGGAATGTCTCTTTGCCACGGGGTTGGACTAGATGACCCTCGGGTCCCTTCCGGGACCCTACAATCTCAACTCCACTGTTAGCTCTCACAACAATTCCCTTGCCCCAATTTGCAAGGAGGAGAAAGGCACAGGGCCGAAATGGACATGCTATTAACTCTGGACTAAGGCGGAGCTTTTTGAAGTGGGGTCGCCAACCTGGTGCCCAGAAATCTCCGCATTGATGTAGTTGGAGCCAAACCAGTAGCAAAATGCAGGCGGGGGGTTTCGAACCCGGTTTTATCCACCCTGAACCTTCCAGCATTGGATCGAGTGTTACAGGAGAGGGAGAAAACCTTTCCTTTGCCCCCTTCCTCCCTCTCTAGGGCTTGGATTGCGGAGAACCAAAACAAACACATTATTTTCCTGTCTCTTTCCTGCTGTTGAATTGCAAACGGCTCGGGGCAGAGACCTGCCCTACTTTGCCAAACTCCAAACACAGAAATAGAGAGATGGAGTTGGCAGGGTCAGGCCCCGGGGTCATCGCACGGCAGTGGGTTGGACTGGATGACCACTGGGGGGTCCCTTCCGACTCCACGATCCCGTAACCCGCAGCTGAGATTCCTGCATTGCGGGGGGTTGGGCTAGATGACCACTGGGGGTCCCTTCCAACGCTGTGATCCTGACCGTCAGGATGCACAGAAGCGCCCAAAGTTGGGGCACAAGATTTGGGGCACCGGGGACAAGAAAGAGGATCTGGTCAAGATAGCCTTGATCTCCGGCCCCTGAGGTTCTGCCAAGGGGCAAATGCCCCCCAGTTATGCCCTGAACTAGCCAGACTTGGGGGTACACCCTCGCCAGGGCAGGGCACCCCAAATCTGAAGGAGGGAGCGATGCCAAACGAGAGGAGCAAAATATTCACCCCAGATCCTGCCCAGTTTCCCCAATTTGGGGGGAGGGAAATCTCAAGCTGCCCCCCAACTCTGCCTGGCACACCCACCATCGAAGGAGACTCCTCCCTGACCCCTGCGCCCTCCCAGTGCCAGGAAATGCGCCCTAGGGTGCCCCCACCCAGCCCAAAGGGGTGCCCCCCAACCCTGGACCGTAGGGCGCAGGACGCACCCCTAGAAAGAGGGCGCTCCCCCACTCCAACCAGGAAGGGCGCCCCAGGGTGCCAAGGGGGCGCCCCCACCCAAGCGCGGCTGCTGCGCCCCAACCCTCGAGCCTGGGGGCGCAGAGGCGACCCTCCCCCCGCCTTGGGGACCCAGGAGTCCGGGCAGGAGGCGCCTCGCCCACCTCCTCCCAGGGGACCCAGGCGTCCGGGAGAGGAGGGAGGGGGAGGCTCCTCCCCCGCAGGTCACTGACCTTTCCCCGGGGGGTCGCGCGGCGGGTGGTCTCCCCTGGGCTGCCTTCTGTTTACAAGTCCCTCCGCTGCAACATGGCTGGGAGATCTCGCGAGAGGAGGCAGGAGGGCGGGGGGGGGACACGGAGGGAGCAACTCCTCCTCCTCGGACGCCTGGGTTCTCCAGACGGAGGGAGGGAGAGGAGCGCAGCCAGGAGCGCGCGCGCACCCTTCCTCTCTTTGCAAAGCAGCAGGGAGAATCAGAAGGGACCCTGCAGAAAAAGTCAAATTTCCTTGTTGGGTTCTTATTAGTGGTTTCGTGTAATTGTTCTAGTGTGCTTTGCTACCTATTTACATTAAAACCTATTTTTTAATCCAGTTTCCTTGTGTTATTATTGCTGGGTTGTTTTGATTCTTCTACCGTATTTTGCTATATATTCACAGTAGCAACACGGCCATTGTTTTATTTATTTATTTTTTAAAACAATATTTATTAAAGTTTTAAATGTTACAAAAAGAGAAAGAGATAAGTCCAAGTTAAACAAAAACATAGCAACACATCACAATAAAAAAAGAAGAGAATAGAAAAAAATAATAATATAAACAGAAAAACAGAAAAATAGAAACAATTAAAAAACACAACGAACCTTCCCATAACTTATCTTTCATTTGCTTGTTTCCTTGACCTCCTCACACCTCCCTTTTTTGTATTCTAGTTCGGTTAGCTATTTCAGCAAATCCTTTCCATCTTTCCCAATTTTTATCCTATAATTTATCTTAATATAATGTAACTTTACCTTTCCTCCTTTCATCCATTAACAATCTGCAACACAGCCATTATTTTATTGTTGTTAGCCGCCCTGAGCCCGGCTTCAGCTGGGGAGGGCGGGATATGAATAAAAGTTTATTATTATTATTATTATTATTATTATTATTATTATTAAAATGAAAAAAACAAACTATTTTCCTCCACGCAGTGAAATTGCAAGCAACTGGAGGGGGTGGGCTTTAAGAGTCACCCCCTTTTTATTTATTACTGCATTATTATTATTATTATTGCATTTATATTCAATCATTTTTCTCTCCAAGGTGCCTTGTGCTCCCTTCTCTCCTTGCCCCCATTTAATAATAATAATAATAATAATAATAATAATAATAATAATAATAATTTATTATTTATACCCCGCCCATCTGCCTGGGTTTCCCCAGCCACTCTGGGCGGCTTCCAACAAAAAACTAAAATACAATAACCTATTAAACATTAAAAGCTTCCCTAAACAGGGCTGCCTTCAGATGTCTTCTAAAAGTCTGGTAGTTATTTTTCTCCTTGACATCTGGTGGGAGGGAGTTCCACAGGGCGGGCGCCCACAAACAACAACCCTGCGAGCTAGGTTGGACCCAGAGATCCAGTGTGTCTTTTCCCCCAAGGTCACCCGCCCCCCAGGGAGCTTCATGGCCAAGTTGGGGGGCGGATTCAAACCCTCATTCCTCAGGGACTCACCTGGGGTGGCCCCCAGTTGCTGCCTCTCAGCCTGTTCTACCTCACAGGGCTGTTGTTGTGGGGGTTAAATTCAGAGGGGGAGGGCCATGCGGACTGCCCTGAACTCCTTGGGGAGAAATGATGGGGCAGAGATGCTATAAATACAGAAGGGGACTTTTCAAGAAGAGCACCTGTCATGGATGCTTTGGCTGAGATTCCTGCATCGCAGGGGGTTGGGATGGATGACCTCTGAGGGTCCCTTCCAGCCCTATGATTCTGTGATCAGCTGTTTGAAATGGGAGCCCAGGTACCAACAGTAGAAGAATGGCAGATGAAGATGTTGGACTTTTTGGAGCTAGCCGACCTGACGGGAAGAATTCGCGATCAGAAAGAAGAGGCTTATCGAGAAGATGGGAAGACTATTTAGCCAAATATTGTAATATAATAAAATTAGAAGTCACTTGAAAATATCAAATAGGCTTAGGGATAAAATAAGAATGAATTGTTAAGCATTGTGGATTTTGACCACCAAGGAAAGACTAGAAGATAGTAAATTGAGAGAGTTAATTTTATTTCCAGAAAGAGGATATTGTTACAAGCTGATACAATGAAATTCAGTTAGGGGGGATTCAAGGAAGTCAGTTAAGAATGGAAATTAAAATGAATTTTAGAAGGAATATGTATTTATATTATTTTTTCTTTTCTTTTCTTTTCTTTTACTATTGCAATGTGTTTTCTTTTGTATGTTTTATATGTTATACTTGTTAAAATCAATAACAATTTTTGGAAAAATAATAATGAAATGGCGTCCCAGGACTCCTGGGTTTTATTGGGGCTTCGCTTGGGAGATGGAGAGCCTGGAGATGGCAAACCCAGAGGGGCTGCCTCGTTTTCCCCCCACCTCCCTGGCTGTTGTCGTCCTGCCATTGCTCTCCTCTCACCACAGGCGATCCCTCTGCCAAGGAATGCTGAGGGCGTTGGGTGGAGGAATCTCTGCCGGAACAGCAAGGCAGGAATGTGGTTGAGCCTGGAATGAAGGCCCCGGCCAAAACAACGGTGTCTCCAGGCCCTGATCCTATACGGACGCGTGGCTTGCACATTGAACATCAACCCAGTGAAAAGGCACATTTCATGCCGGGAAAGGAATTGTGCAAACCTGTGCAAATCTGTGGCGCAGCCAGGAATTGTGCAAATATGGGGCACAACCAGGGATTGTGCAAATCTGTGCAAATCTGTGGCGCAACCAGGAATTGTGCAAATATGGGGCGCAACCAGGGATTGTGCAAACCTGTGCAAATCTGTGGCGCAATGAGGAATTGTGCAAACCTGTGCAAATCTGTGGCACAACCAGGAATTGTGCAAATATGGGGCACAACCAGGGATTGTGCAAATCTGTGCAAATCTGTGGCGCAACCAGGAATTGTGCAAATATGGGGCGCAACCAGGGATTGTGCAAACCTGTGCAAATCTGTGGCGCAATGAGGAATTGCTCAAACCTGTGCAAATCTGTAGCGCAACCAGGAATTGTGCAGATATGGGGCACAACCAGGGATTGTGCAAATCTGTGCAAATCCCTGGCGCAACCAGGAATTGTGCAAATATGGGGCGCAACCAGGGATTGTGCAAACCTGTGCAAACCTGTGGCACAATGAGGAATTGTGCAAACCTGTGCAAATCTGTGGCACAACCAGGTTGGGATGCTCTGGTCGCCTCACCTCAAAACAGATATCGTACCGGTGGGAGGCGTTTGGGGGTTTTTAGCTTGGAGAAAAGGAGTGTAACAGGAGATAGGATAGAAGTTTAATTAAAATAATGTGGAAAGTGGACAGAATATTTTTTTCTCCCTCTCTCTCTCTCTTTCGTCACAGCTGAAGTCGTGGACGTCCCAGGAAGCTGGATGCTGGGGGATTTAGGACAGGTAAAAGGTCCTACATTTTTTGAGTCCTGAAGCCTGAGCGGTTAGGGGTCCCCTTTGCAACCGACAAGGTCTGGGAAACCGCAGCCATCTTCTTCAATGGGTTTGTACCACGGCAGATCACCCCACCTTTCCCACAAATTTGGGACTCCACTTAAGTACTTTTGTGAACTCCTTGCTGCTCCTCAAGGGTCTTGACCTCTGCATGGTGGTGGCGGCAGCAGGGAAATACCGCATTTTTCGCTCCATAAGACGCACCTAGTTTTTAGAAGAGGAAAACAAGAAAAATAATATTCTGAACGAAAGAGTGTATGATTTTTGTGGTTCATGCTGTGGCCACAGACATGTGATTTGACGGTGAGTTTGGGGTAGCCCAATGCAAAAAATCCATGTGGATCCGTGCTTTGTAACCATGCTTTTGCAGCATTGCAGCCCCACGCAACAGTGGGTGTGTGATTTTTTTGGTGCAGGCTGTAGCCACGGACATGCTATGTGGTCTGATGGTGAATTTGGGGTGACCCAATGCTAAAATCCTGAGGATCCATGGGCTTTTACCTCCCCCCTCCCAGGCAGCCTCCTTTATCTCTAGCGTCCCTTATCTCCCTCCCGATCGCTTGCCGATCAGCGGCTTTGTTTCAACACCCACTTCCCTCTTTCAAAAAAGGAGAGCATGATTTGCTTTTTGCCCCGGGCAATTCGGCTCCAGGGACCATGCATTCGCTCCATAAGACGCACAGACATTTCCCCTTACTTTTTAGGAATAAAAAAGTGCATCTTATGGAGCGAAAAATACGGTACATTTGCCGAAGCAGAACGACCAACTTACCACAACACGCCCCCTTGACAACATCTGACTCTCAAACTGTGGGATAGTTGAAATATATGCAATGGAAGATTAATCCGTTGGAATTGTGCAACTCAAATTGGACTCTGCTAGACCCCAATTTTAAACAAAAACCAGTGTGAACTGAAGTTGCTTCTGGGGCCCCTCTGGGATTAAGGGCCCTGAGGCTTCAGCTTTATTGGTTTTAAAGCTTTGTGGACTGCGGAACTCCCTGCCACAAGAGGCAGCAATGGCTGCCAGTCTGGATGGCTTTAAAAGAGGATGGGGCAAATTCACAGAGGAGGGGAGGGCTCTTGTTGTATATATTTCAGCAGTCCCGAAGTTTGAGAGAATGTGGTAAAGATGGAGGGTAGTTTGTGGCTTCTCCATCCCTTCCACGCAAGGTTGCTGGTCTTCTGCATGTGTGAACACGGATCACATCTGTGTTTCCCTTTCAAAGTGGCTCCTTTTCCATCGGTGATGGAATCTGCTTAGTATCTAACACCAAGTAAACTGGCAAAAACGTGTAAATCTAAATCAAACAAATGTTGGAAATGTCAAGAGAAAGAAGGTTCTTTTTATCATATGTGGTGGTAGTAAGGCTACAGCTTATTGGGAAATGATATATAATGAATCGGAAAAGATGTTAAAAATAAAGTTTGTAAAAACACACACACCCAGAAGCCTTTCTCTTGGGAATTATAAGGACAGAACTACCTAAACTGTATAGAAATTTATTTATGTCTGCAACTACAGCGTCAAGAATGTTATTTGCCCAAAAAAGGGAAAGAATAAAAAGTCCCAGCAAAGGAAGAATGGACACAAAAACTTATGGGATATGCAGAAATGGCGAAACTTACCGGAAGAATAAGAAATCAAGATAATGAACTTTTTGTAACAGAATGGAAATGGTTTATAGAATATTTACAAATTGCAAACAGATAAAAACATTAGTGGAATTGTTGTAATAACCTGCATTTTCGTAAGAGTATATATTTACAGTAGATAATGAAATGAGCAAGTTAAATGCATTCGGATATGCAGAAGATATTAAAAAATAAATTTAAGGAACTGCGGAAAGAGGGGGAAGGGAGTCAAGTTTTGAGATGTTTGGTTGAGTGTAAAACTAATGAACTGTATAAATTTTTAAAAGTATAAATAAAAAACAAACAAACAAAAACAAAGTGCCTTTTTCGCCCACAAGTTCCTGGGAAGGGTGAGATAAGAGACAAGCAGTCAGACAGGAGGAACAGGTTGAAACTGATTGCTTGGCAAATTGCCGCCTGATTATTTTATATTACAGGATGGCTGAGTTATTCTGTGGTTTGTTACGTTTCATTTGGGGCTCTCGCCAAAAGATCCCTTCATTGTGCATTCCCCCTTCTCCTTTTTTATTTGCACGTAATTTGCATGTTAACAGAGAAATCTGAGGTCTCCCTTGGAGAAAAAACAAGGACCCCAGCCAGGAATCCCAGAGCCAAACAGCAGCCAGTCGGCTTGGTCTTGATTGAAGACTGTGGCGACAGGACTCTCACCTGCCACCAGGTGAAACAAGATGGAAGCCCCCAACAAAAGAGAACCCAAACTTTTATTAGCTGCTGATCCCCATGTCACCCCCCCCCCCAAACTACCGGTACATCACCCATACATCACGGTTACATCATGACTGGGGAGGTCTGGTGGCCGTAATCTGAGCATCCTGGACCCTGCCCCATGGTTCCCCTTGCCCTCCACCAAACACCCATCAAGTGGAACAAAAAGGATATTTCCATTTCCCTGTTTCCTAGCCAAGTTCATCCCACCCTTTTGTCTCCATCTGGGTTTGTTCTTTCTGGAATGGCTACCTGTCTGGCACTCAGATATCAGGATGCCAGGAATTATCACTCAGGCAGAGGGGCTGCTGAGGAGCTGAGCTCACAGGTCTATAGGAATTTCTGGAGTTTTCCCAGTGAGCCAGTACAGAGATCCATTTATCAGTGAATTCTTACATTTGGTATCCGTGCAGCAAAGGCCCTTTGAATAGATAGGAAGAAACTGTGATGAAGTGTTTTGTGGGGACAAATCACAAAAGTCACAAAGTGATTGTGCTGATTTTGATAGTGGGCTGCAGGTGCAGGACATTTGCTGGAGGGGCAACCCCCCCCCCAACCTATACATAAATTCCTGCAACAATTACCCGATTTTTTCCCCCAATGAATCCGGGGACACTTTTCAACTTCAATAGGAACGATAGGATTTTGTCAGGGGACTGATTTTAAAATCTGGGGGTTGTCCCTGGGAAACTGGGACGTCTGGTAACCTTAATATAAATGCAATTAATAATAATAGGAGTATTAGGTCATGCAAAACAAAAACATTACAAAACCTCAAGCTAACATTCTATTTCCCGCCAGAATGATGCAAAACTTGGTACATGCATGCGGAAATTAAAAATAGCTACTTCCTCAGTTTCCTGATGGGAAATTACATCGGCTTCAAAGCACAGTATTGCGGGGAGACTGAATCAAATCTGTCCTGATTTTTCAATTTATTTTTGAGGGGGGGGGATGGTACTTTTCTGGCGATGCTCAGCACCTGCTGAGCCTGCCCATTGGGTAATCCAGCATGGTGGGTGGGTCACCCAGGAGACTTGAGTGCACATTTCCAACACCGCAAAACAGCCCCTGATCTTGTCTTTCCCCTGAGCCGAGGCTGCCCCCTGGCGCCCAGCACTGGCCCGGTTTGAAGCTGCCCTCCAGAGGCCTCAGCTGTCCGCATCCTGGGGTTGAAAGGCCAGCTGGCTAGCCCCCAGCTGGATCGTGTCCTTCCAGCCTTACGGCTGTGAAGATCCATTGACCTCTGGCTCCGACATAAATCAGTGACTCAGGCCTCCCAGACTTGAGCACATTATACATAGCAGAGCAAACAGCACAACAGAAGAGGCCTGAGGCTGTGTAGATACATACTAAAACTACGGATTTATTAATCATAAATCAAGACAAAGAAACATGTTGTCTCTCCTTGCCGTTGTTGTAAACAAAAATTGCTCTTTCCTTTGTAGCAGGAACCCCCCCCCACCCCAATCTTTCAGTTTGTACAAACTTCACACACACTCACACTCACACTCACACACTACATATGCTATGCTTCTGTTATAAATTCATAGAAAATCAACCATACATCGGTTTTGCACTGTTCCACTTTTATTTTACTCCATGAAGGAAGGACTACAAAATGGGGAAGGTTTGATAAGGGCAGCCATAATCCCTTGAACATCCCAGCACATCCACAGGAGCCCTGCCCAGTTGCTATGCCAACCCTGATGGTCCTAGACAGAAGACCATCAAGATCACAAAGAACTTGCATATGGGAGTGGATTCAGCATGGACTGAAACAAAGGACAATGATCAGATCTTTCCTCTGGGGGCAAGAAACTGCAAACTCCCCTCTGTCACCTGGAAAGTACTCATGGGGAGGGGGAAAGGGGGAACCAGCCAGGTGACAGGACACTCAGGTTACCACCGCAACTCCTCCCTCAACCCCTCCTTTCTGTAATGTATGCATGATGTTTCTGGGGGTGGGCTTGACCTAGAGGAGGGGAATTTCAAAAGTTTTTATAAGGTCTTGCACACCATTTTTCTGGGTCTTTCCTCTCACCTGCAAGTGAGGGGAGCACCCTGTCGCGACAGTCTTTCTTCAATAAAGACCAAGCCTACAGGCTGCTGATTTGCTTCAATTTACTCTGGTTGGTGTCTTTACTTTTTGTCCAAGGGAGCCCTCGGATTTTTCCGGTAACACCCTTATGGGGTATCCAAGAGCCCATATAGAGTCAAGATACGGAGGTGTCTTCTTCACCTTCTTCTTCGCTACAATATATCCATTTATTTCCAATTGTCAATGTCAAAAGGGACTAAAATCTATAAAATTCATAGAAACTCAACACGCCAATTTGCTCAATTTCTCTAGGACTCCATGACACACACCCTGTCCTCCATAATCCCTCAAGCGAGGTGTCAAGACCCTAATCCTGTCAAATCACTCTGCCAAGCCTTTCCTCCGGGCAATGCCAGGTGGCAGACTATGCGTACATGGACCATTGTCTTCTCATCACCGGTACTCAGGATGTGCTTATCTGCGCATATCTCCAGCTCTGCATATTCCCCCTCCCTCCTCCATATGTTAATCCTGTGTAACCCAACCTCTTCTTAATGTATTCATGATGTAACTGGGATGTATTTTGCACTGTATTCTGGGACATGGAGGGAAGTTTCAAAAGTTCATGTCATCCCTTTCTCGCTGTTCAATCTCGCCTTGAACCTGTTGCGCAATAAACTTGGATCTTCTGCAGCTTGCTCCTGTCTCCGGCTGAGCTCATTTTCCTCCGCAGGGACCCGCGGACTTAGTCCAACGAGCTGGGTGGCAGAACAGCCTCGCACCCAGATTTTACTGTAACAGTCAGGTTCCCTATTGGTAGGAGAGAATAGCAGAGGCCAACCAGAGAATATTGAGAAGCGAAGCAGCTCCTAAGCCTGATCTTTATTGATCTGTTGCAATAGGGTCCTCACTCACCACACGCAGGAGGGAGGAGGTGAGGCATCTAATCATAGCCTGCATTTTTATTAAGGCTTGATCAGGGCCTGCATTTTAAAATGAGCTTAAAGATTTTCAAATGTTAAATGCCAGGCAGAAGACCAGCTGCCTAAGAACCTTGGCAAGATGTTTATCCTCCTGGACAAGGGGGCCCCCTGATTTATAGCAGAAAACAATTCTCAAAGTCGTAAAAAGGGAATTACAGGCTGACAGCCAAGGTTACACTGACCCTACATATTACAGAAGATAAAAAAGAGATAAACATAATTAAGAGTTGATAAATAGTAAAATAAAACCATGTGCCTCCCATTAAACTTGAGCCATATTTTCCTAAGGTTAAAAGGCCAAGAACAAATAGACTGGCTTGGCTGGAGAAGGGGAGTGTAAAGAGAAGAAGAGGTTTTCTTTCTATTTTATTTTGAGGCTGTAAAATGTTCCTTCCTTTTTTACTTTGAGAAGGTTTATTCTTCTAAAAGGCTATCTATGATAATATATGAAATATATTAGCTTAAATGTAATTATGCAAAGGATTTAGAAACCAAGAAATGTTAAATCCTTATGCTAGATTCTTATTTCATATAGTTGGAAGAGACCACAGGGGCCATCAGCCCAGCCCCCCTGCCAAGCAGGAAACACCATTAGAGCACACATATGGTTGTCAGGCCTTTGTTTAAAGACCTCCAAAAGAAGGAGATCTTTCAATGATGATGTGAACTCAAGATCCTTGACATCTGTTTAAGATAAAAATTTAAGATTAACCATTTGTTTTGGAGGGCAAGGAGGGCAAGAGGTGAGCTGGTAATTAAGGTTCCTTGTTGAGACAAATGTAAGATAAATGACTACTTATTTGTCATTTATAGATAGAAGAATATATAGCTTTTTGTTTCCCATAAAAGGCAAGAGGAAATGGGTGTATCTTTTGTGATTGGTTCTAGCAAACAGCCAATAGGATATGAGGCTGATTGGACAGAGGCAGCCACAGGAGGAGCAAGGGGGCTGGATTAAGGAAATATAAGTGCTGGCCAGAATGGCAGGAGGCCAGGCCAGAGCTTGGTAACCATATACCACTGTGCCTCATATTTATTTGTCCGACAAATAAATTATTATTTTAATTTCTCTATTGCTGCGTTGAATATTTCATTCCAGCTAAGCGTTAACCACAAGCAGGGTGCTACATTTTATGGTGCCCCTGTGACTCGGATAAGTGGTCTGCTGGAACGCAGCCCCTTCACCTTAGCGGGCAAGGTACAAGAGAGAGGACCACTAAAACTGCTTACCCAGCGCGCACTGGAAAATTTTTCCAGGGGAACGCAGAAGTCTCGTCTGTCTCATACCCTGCTCTCTGACGGCGACGGACCGGGAGGAACCAGAGAAATAAACAGGGAACCAGCCAAGGGTAAGTGCACAAAGGGATTTGAGGCCCTCCAATTAATTAGGAGGAAGAGAAGTCTTGATCAAACTTCTGCGTCTCAGTAAGGGGGAACTGAGTACGCTAGGTGGCTGGGTACATCAGATGGTGATCTGGTGTAGGGAAAGGTTGGGAGGTAGAGTGTGGTGAAGTATCCAGCGCATTGTATGTGTGAGAAAGTACAATCTGTAGCTGACCTAAGTGTGGAGTGGGTAGTACTTCATTTCCCAGTAAAGCGAGTGTGTGAGTGACTGAGTGGATACTTCACAGGGCCATACAATGGGAGTTGGGGGTTCAAAGGGGGGAAATACACCTCTTGAATGTATGTTAAATAATTTTAAGAAAGCCTTCTCAGGGGCATATGGAGTCAAAATGACGCCAGAGCGCTTGAGAACGTTATGTGAATTAGAGTGGCCAAAACAAAATACTGGATGGCCATCTCAGGGAATTTTTTGATATAAATTTAGCAAGCAAACTTGGTCTAATATCGCCAAAGAAACTGGAGGGTGCCCAGAACAATTTTCATATATAGATTCTTGGCTGAGCACATTAAATAATAATCCTCCATGGATAAGGGAATGCAAAGTCAAACGATGCAAATTATTGGCTGTAAAAGCCGAAGCTAGGAAAGGAATCTTTAAGAAAAAGGAAACAAACTCGCAAGAACTCGCAAGACGTTTCGTCTTGCGAAGCCAGCCCATAGGGAAATTCGTCTTGCGAAGCACCTCAAAAAACGGAAAACTCTTTCGTCTAGCGAGTTTTTCGTCTTGCGAGGCATTCGTCTTGCGGGGCACCACTGTATTTTAAATGGGTACCCCCCATTATGTTTTTATTGTAATTTTACTGGTGTTAGCTGCCCTGAGCCTGGCTCTGGCTGGGGAGGGTGGGGTATAAATAATAATAATAATAATAATAATAACAAATTATACATACACACAGTGCTTTTTTTCCTTAAAAAATGTTTAGGGGTACTGTTATGTACTGGGTTGAATAGGATCCAAACTGCAGCAGTCTGATTGGCCCTAGAACAATAGGATCCAAAAGGCAGCAGCCTGATTGGTCCTAGAACAATAGGATTCAGAATGCAGCAGTCTGATTGGTCCTAGAACAAAGCAGCAGTATGATTGGTTGGCAGGAACTACCCAATCATGCTCCAGATAGAAGTGAATCCACAACCTGATTGGCTTACAGTAGAATTCCGGAATTAGCCAATCATGTGCAGCCCATTGTGTAAATAATGTATATAAAGCAGATACTTTGAGGGGACTTTCATTCATTCCTCCTCACCACTATGAGCTGAATAAAGAGCATGAAATCACTTTGCGACTCTGAGTATATTTCAGGGGTACTCTCATTTTTACTTAAGAAAATCACCATTTTATAGTTTTAATTGGGAAAAATAAATACAGAAAATGGAGAAAGGTAAAGATTCACAAAATGTTTAGGGGTGTGCGCACCCCATAAAAAAGCACTGTGTGTGTGTGTGTGTACATATATATATATATATATATATATATATATATATATATATATATATAAAGGTGTGCCCTAGACATGGATGCATTATCTGTCTGAGTCACTTGATTCCCTCGCTTCCTTCGCAATTCTGGACACGGACTAAACCGGGTCAATTCAAAGTCCGCCGCCCTTTCTCCGAGCTGCGCCTGCGCGCCTGCCGCGGGGGCAGATGGGAGCTGTAGTCCCGCAGGGGACTCCTGGCCAGGGGAGCCAAGGACGGCTCCGATTGGCCCTGCGCGTCGCCCTCCTTTTGCCCACCCGCCCGGCGGCTTCGCGAGGCCTACTGCGCAGGCGCCTCCCCTCTCCATCTTCTCCTCCTCCTCCTCCTCTTATTCCGAGGCGGAAGTCCCGCCCCGGAAGCCCCTCTCGTCGCGCAGCCATTGGCTGCTTCGCGCTCCCCTCGCTCTCGCCCGCCGGAGTCACCTTGGTCCCGGCGCGAGCGGAGCCGTCATGGCGGCGTCGGGACCCGGCAAGCCCAAAACGTCGCCCAAGTCCGTCAAGTTCCTCTTCGGGGGCCTCGCCGGGTAAGAGGCGCCTCCAGGACCCCCCCCCAGGCCCGGCTGCGCGCGCACCCGCCTCCGGCCGCAAAGGCTCATGGGTAATGGGGGTCTCTTTCCCCCCCTTCCAGCCCCAAAGGCCCGCCTGGGGCTCTGCAGGCACCTCATACTACAGTTCCCAGCTGCTGGGAGTTGTAGTACGAGGCACCTGGGGTTTTTAAAATCTGCCGCAAAGGCTCATGGGTAATGGGGGTCTCTTCTCTCCCCCCCCCCCACCTCAGACCCAAAGGCCCACCTGGGGCCCTGCAGGCACCTCATACTACAGTTCCCACCTGCTGGGAGTTGTAGTACGAGGCACCTGGGAGGGAAACAGCCGTGTTTTTAATCTGCCGCAAAGGCTCATGGGTAATGGGGGTCTCTTCTCCCCCCCCTTCCAGCCCCAAAGGCCTGCCTGGGGCTCTGCAGGCACCTCATACTACAGTTCCCACCTGCTGGGAGTTGTAGTACGAGGCACCTGGGAGGGAAACAGCTGTGTTTTTAGTCTGCCGCAAAGGCTCATGGGTTATGGGGGGTCTCTTCTCCCCCCCCCACCCCAGACCCAAAGGCCCGCCTGAGGCTCTGCAGGCACCTCGTACTACAGTTCTCAACTGCTGGGAGTTGTAGTACGAGGCACCTGGGTTTTTTTTGATCTGCCGCAAAGGCTCACGGGAAATGGGGGGTCTCTTCTCTCCCCCCCCCACCTCAGACCCAAAGGCCCTCCTGGGGCCCTGCAGGCACCTCATACTACAGTTCCCACCTGCTGGGAGTTTTAGTACGAGGCACCTGTGTTTTTTTCAATCTGCCGCAAAGGATCACGGGCAATGGGGGGGCTCCCCCAGCCCCAAAGGCACCCCTTCTCCCATCCTGCAACCCTCCAGGCGATTGGCACCGCAATGAAGGGAAAGGATCTGCTAGGGGGTCCGCACTGAGGCAGGGAGGTGCACAACTATGGGATGGCAGCAGCAGCACATAGGGAAAGAGTCAAGAGGGGAGGTCTTGGGGGGCCGCAAGCTGAACCTGAGACCATTGTGTGCTGTGCAAGCAAAAAAGGCCAACGCTGTTCCAGGCGGCGTCCTCAGAAGTCCAGTGTCCAGATCAAGGGAAGTCGCAGGGACTCGGGTCGTGGCGCAAGAGCGGATGAGGCTGGCTAAGCGAGGAGCCCTATAGGATCATAGGACTGTAGGGCTGGAAGGCATCCTCTGAGGGTCAGCCCCATGCGATGCTGGAATCAGAGCTGAAGAATCCCTGGAAGACGGCCGTCCAAGCTGCAAAAGGAGGTTGCTGGAAAAGGGGAGCTCAAATTCTCTGGTGCAGCAACTCCCCATGGAGAGAGGTTAAATGCTTAAACAGGGAACGTGAGTGAGATATGTACAATTACGGGGGGCTGTAGGTGCTGGGTGTTGCTGCTCTGGCTTGGGGTGGGGGGGTCTATCACCTCCTTCATGTGAAAAAGAATCTTGGGTTGGGGGGAGAGTCTTGGTGGACCACAAGCTAAACGTGAGCCAGCATCGTGATGCAGCAGCAAAAACGGCTAATGCAATTCTAGGCTGCATCCTCAGAAGTCTAGAGTCCAGATCGAGGGAAGAAATAGTCCCACTGTATTCCGACTTGGTCAGACCACACCTGGAATACTGTCTCCAATTCTGGGCGCCTCAATTTAAGAAGGATGTTGACAAGCTGGAAGGTGTGCAGAGGAGGGAGACCAAGATGATCAAGGGTCTAGAAGCCAAACCTTGTGAGGAACGGTTGAAGGAGCAACACGGGAAAGAGGAGAGATGAGAGCCATCTTCAAACATCTCAAGGGCTGTCCCATGGAAGAGGGAGCAAGCTTGTTTTCTCCTGCTCTGGAGGGCAGGACTCGAACGCACGGCTTCAAGTTACGAGAAAGGAGACCCCAACTAAACACCAGGAAGAACTTTCTGACACCAAGAGCTGTTCAACACTGGAATGGATGGACTTTGGAAGGTGGTGGACGCTCCTTTGCTGTTTTCAAAGAGAGGCCATCCGCTCACAGAATTATAGAATTGGAAGGGGCCACGAGGGTCAGGGGCTCCAACTCTGTGCAGGAATCCTTTCGCCCAACGTGGCTCTCGAACCCACAACCCAGAGATTAAGAGTCTCATGCTCTGCCTATGGAGCTAAGCTTCTACACTGCCAGGGATCCTTTAGCTACGATTTGTGCATTGTAGGGGGACATGGACTAGAATGGTTCTCAACCTGGGGGGTCCCCAGATGTTGTTGGACTACAACTCCCATCATCCCTAGCTAGCAAGGGATGATGGGAGTTGTAGTCCAACAACATCTGGGGACCCCCAGGTTGAGAACCGCTGGACTAGATGATTCTACGGTCATCTGGCGATGATTCTACGATTCAGTGATCCGGGGCTGAGCTACACTCTGTGATTGGAGCGGTGCTTTTTTTGCTGCCAGAAATGCTAATCCGCTTAAGCGCAAAGCAAGGAATTAAACCACATCAGGGGAAGGGGCGATGGAATGCCAGCGGCTCTGGCTCCCCTCCGGTCAAATATCGGGGTGTCTCACGGGGGAACAGCTGGGGAGAGCAGGAAGAGGTGTGGCAAGGAAAGGGTTAGGGAGGAAGGTTTTGGGGGGAATGGTCTCCTCTGGCTCCTGGGGTGCTTTCCTTGCCACCCTCCCTAAATAAAGCCTGTTATGTAACTGAGGGGTGTGTGAAGCAGATTTAGGCTGCCTTGGGGAGAGGGACACAGATGGAATCTGGCTTATTTAGGTTTCTGGAAGGATCTGAAGTGGGATAGAGGGGCAGTGCTTCAGGATTTGAATCCTGAGTTGTTGTTGTTGTCGTGTCCGACTCTTCGTGACCCCCTGGACCAGAGCACGCCAGGCCCTCCTGTCTTCCACTGCCTCCCGCAGTTTGGTCAGACTCATGCTGGTAGCATCGAGAACACTGTCCAACCTTCTCGTCCTCCGTCGTCCCCTTCTCCTTGCGCCCTCCATCTTTCCCAACATCAGGGTCTTTTCCAGGGAGTCTTCTCTTCTCATGAGGTGGCCAAAGTCTTGGAGCCTCAGCTTCAGGATCTGTCCTTCCAGTGAGCACTCAGGGCTGATTTCCTTCAGAATGGAGAGGTTTTGCAGTCCATGGGACTCTCAAGAGTCTCCTCCAGCACCAGAATTCAAAAGCATCAATTCTTCGGCGATCAGCCTTCTTTATGGTCCAGCTCTCACTGAATCCTGAGTAGGACAAGGCAAATATTTCCTGTGCACTCTGCGGAGAGGGGTGGCTCCCTTAGGAGGAAAGTCTGCCTTGTTTGGGAGAAAAGTTGCTACAGAAAAAATAGGGGTTTTGGCTTTTGCTGCCCATCTCCCCAAGGGACTGAGTCCCCTAAGTCCATGATCGGCCAGAGATGAATGGATGGAGGCAAGATCCAGAGAAAGCAAGGTGGATTTTTATTTTTCTGTTTCAACAGAGTTCCCTCCTCTCCTTTGCAAGGAGGTCAGAGAGACAATGGTGCGCAAGCCCCTATAGAGACTTCTGAAATTGCCCACCCTGTGGCCCAGAACCACCCCCCAAACATACATTGCAGAAGGAGGCAGTCTCCAGCAGAAATCTGAGTGTGTTGCTTCTCTCCTGTCTGCCAGGATACCTGATTATGCCCTAAAGGTAAAGGGACCCCTGACCGTTAGGTCCAGTCGTGACCAACTCTGGGGTTGCTGCGCTCATCTCGCTTTACTGGCCGGCGTACAGCTTCTGGGTCATGTGGCCAGCATGACTAAGCTGCTTCTGGCGAACCAGAGCAGCGCATGGAAACGCCGTTTACCTTCCCGCCGGAGCGGTACCTATTTATCTACTTGCACTTTGACGTGCTTTCGAACTGCTAGGTTGGCAGGAGCAGGGACTGAGCAATGGGAGCTCACCCCGTCATTGTGGGGATTTGAACCGCCGACCTTCTGATCGGCAAGCCCTAGGCTCTGTGGTTTAACCCACAGTGCCACCCGCATCCCTGATTATGCCTTACTCGATTGGCATTTTCTGGGTAGCCTGGCCATTCCTTGGAGATGGTAAATCTCGTACACGTATTGAGAGTTTGCTCAGCTGAACAGATACGGTGGTTCCTCAGTTTAAGAACAGCCTTGTTTAAGAACTATTTGGTTTAAGAACTCCGCAAAACCGGAAGCAGTGCCCCAGTTTGCGAACTTTACCTCAACCTAAAAACGGAATCCGAATGGTGGAAGGGCACCGGAGGCGGGAGGCCTTGTTAGGGAAAGGGCGCCTCGGTTTAAGAGCGGTTTCGGTTTAAGAACGGACTTCCGGAACGGATTAAGTTCGTAAATGAAACTTACTTGCCAGACTCTATTTGCAGGGAGGTGTAAGCCCCTACAGCTCAAAGACAATTGGAAAGCTTTTTCCCATTTCCTTCCTCCTTGCAGAGAAATATTTGAGGTCAATTTGGGAGAGTCAAAATGGCCTCAGGATTGCTCCCCTGTACTATTTCAGACACGTGGTTTATATACTTACATATGTGCTTGCCTTGAACATTTATTCTATATTGGAGACCTTAGAATTCTTACAGCAAAGTCGAGCGAGAGGCTACACCGTAGGAGTTCAAGAAATAAGACGTGGCTTGGAGGAAAGGGTTCCTTCCTCTCTCGCAACACAGCAACTGGTGGGCATCCCACGAAGCTGTGCCTTGGGAGATTCAGGGCAGAGAACAGAAAGTCCTTCTAACTGATCGTGAAACTGCGGAACTCTCTGCTGCAGGAGGCAGGGATAGCTTTAAAGGAGAATGAGACGAAGAATGGCAGATGAAGTTGATGGACTACATGGAATTGGCGGAAATGACTGGCAGAATCCGAGACCAGGGAGAAGAGTCGGTGGAAGAAGATTGGAAGAAAATTAAAGATTATTTACAGAAATACTGTAAAGTTAAGGAGCTTTAGAAAAAGAAGGTGGAATGAAGCTAGATGGCTTTGGCAGAATGTTAGACAGAATATGTTAAAATTAATTATAAGACAGAAAATAGATGAAGATGGAAAGGACTTGCTGAAATAATTAATTGAAGTGGAATACAAAAAGGGAGGCGTGAGGAAGTCAATGAAACAAGTGCATGAAAGTTAAGATTTGAAAATATTGGAAGTGTCTTTAACTCTCTTTGTTTTACTTTGTTGATTCAATGTTTTATGTAGTGTTTTTGTTTGTGTTTTTATATTTTGTTATGTTGTTATGTCTAATCTTTCTTTTTTCTTTTTGTAATTTCTAAAATTTCAATAAATATTATTAAAAAAAATAAAATAAAGGAGAATGAAACAAGTTCATGGAGGTGGAGAGAGCTTTCGGTGACTCCCCCTGAGTCCATCTTGTTGGGCCTCTCTTTCTTGGGCTGTAGGAAGGAAGCAGCTTGGCGGAGCAAATTAGAGTGTCTTGCAAGGGAGCAAGGAAAGAGGAGGAACTTCATTCCAGGGGGAAACTGCCTTGGCCATCCTCAAAATGTATGGGACCATAATCGGAGATAATATCTGGGTCAGGGTTGCAGGAGGGGGGTCCTCCCTCTCCAGCCCGCTCTGCCGCTTCTCCCTGTTCTCCCCCAGCCCTCAAGTGACCTCTTGCCCCCTTCCTTCTCTCTGCCCCCCACCCAGCATGGCGGCCACTGTGTTTGTGCAGCCCCTGGACCTGGTAAAGAACCGGATGCAGCTGAGCGGCGAAGGCGCCAAGACGAAGGAGTACAAGACCAGCTTCCACGCCGTGGGGAGCATCCTCCGCAAGGAGGGTGTGCGCGGCATCTACACCGGGTAAGTTTTCCTGAGGGGGGGGGCAGGGGCCTTGGGGGGCCTGGTGTGTGTGTGTGTGTGTGTGTGAGAGAGAGAGAGAGAGAGAGAGAGAGAGAGGAGTATGGCAGGGGCACTTGGCTGCAGAACAGGTGATATTATTGTTTATTCAGTTTATATACCACTAGCCCTTCCTTCCTCCCTCCTTTCCTTTCTTTTCCTTTCCTTTCCTCCTTCCTTCCTTCCTTCCTTCCTTCCTTCCTTCCTTCCTTCCTTCCTCCTTTCCCTTCCTTACTTCATTCCATCCATCCATCCATCCATCCATCCATCCATCCATCCATCCATCCATCCTTCCTTCCTCCCTCCCTCCCTCCCCTCCCCTCCCCTCCCCTCCCCTCCCCTCCCCTCCCTCCCTCCCTTCCTTCCTTCCTTCCTTCCTTCCTTCCTTCCTTCCCTTCCTTCCCTCCCCTTCCCCTTCCTCCCTCCCTCCTTCCTTCTCCCTCCCTCCCTCCCTCCCTCCCTCCCTCCCTCCCTTCCTTCCTTCCTTCCTTCCTTCCTCCCTCCTTTCCCTTCCTTCATTCCTTCATTCCATCCATCCATCCTTCCTCCCCTCCACTCCCCTTCCCGTCTCCTTCCTTTCCTTCCTTTCCTTCCCTTCTCCCTTCTCCCTTCCCCCTCCCTCCCTCCCTTCCTTCCTCCCTCTCCTCTGTCTGGCCAGAAGGAAGAGACGTTTGAAGGCTGTCCCTGGCAGGACGTATTGAGGGCCTGGTTTCCACTTGGGGGCTAAGCTGCCAACTCCCCCGTTTATTTTGGTGGTGCGTAGCCCCACAACCTTCTCAGTAGCTGCACCCCCCCCTTCCTGGCGAAACACCCTCCCGTCAGACGTCAAACAGATAAACTATGACTTTTAGAAGACCCCTGAAGGCAGCCCTTTACAGGGTAGTTTTTAATGTTTGAGGTTTTAGCTTGTTTTTAATAACCGCCCAGAGTGGGGCAACCCCTTCAGATGAGCAGCATATAAACACTAAAATTGCTATCATCATTATTATTTGTTCAAGTTGACCCTGGAGTGTGAACACGGCGCAAAATGCGCAACCTGGAGGAATCGAAGCGCTGCAGCCGCAAACCCGTTCAGTGCCAGCGCGAGGCGTTAGGGGCTTTGGGTGGCAGGAGGGCTCCTCTGGCTCTGGTTCTCAGTCTGGGGGTTCCCTCCCCCCCCGTGCCCCCCTCTCTCTTGGCAGGCTGTCTGCCGGCCTCCTGCGCCAGGCCACCTACACCACCACCCGACTGGGCATCTACACCATCCTCTTCGAGAAGCTCACCTCCTCCGACGGGACGCCCCCCAACTTCTTCATGAAAGCCGTGATCGGGATGACGGCGGGCGCCATTGGGGCCTTTGTGGGCACGCCTGCCGAGGTGGCACTCATCCGCATGACGGCCGATGGCAGGTGGGTGGGGGAGACCCATTCGTGCATTGGCAGGGGGCAGGCGCACCCCTGTGCCAGAGGTGGGTGGGTCCATCGTTCTTGGCCTTGTGCTGGTGGCGAAATGCAGACCGGTTCTCTTTTCTGTTTGGGTAGATAATTTTTATTTCGTACATAAAACAATAGAGAACGGTTAGAACATTGAAAGATAAGAAACAAACATGGAAGACTGGCAGGTAGAATTAGTTCAGGGTTGAAATAACCAGAGTCCGAGTAAAGACTGTCGGCGGTCTCCGATCCAGTCTTGCTCCAGGGACACGTGCCAGGGTTCTGACGATGGTTTCGCTCTTTAGGTCCTTAAAGAATGCCAAATCACATTGCAAGTGTCTGGAAGTTTTGATCCTTGTATCTTTATCTAACAAGCTTGCAGTGTAAGATTTGGGGCTGTTTCCCTTTGAGCCGCAACTATTATTTGCGATGCCAAGATCATACAGGAGACCAGTTCTTTGGACAATATATCCACATTGATATTACCGAAAATACTCAGCAACTTTAATTTTGGGTAGCAAGCGGTAGCTCCTTTAGTAATATTTATCATTTCTCTTGAAACCGGATCCCCAAAACCTTGCAGCGACTTACTTTCCTGCCACTAACGTGCCGAGTTTTCTGCAGTCCCTCCAGCAACTAGGAAGAAAACATTTTTGACATTTGAAGAGTGTTATGGTCTGTGTGCTGATTTCAAGGAGTTTGCCCTAAGAAAGCTGGAAACAGTCCAGCTGTTTCCAAGCAAAGAATGTTATCTGAGGATCGAGTCCGGTCCTGGATTTGGCCGGCTTGTCTTGGAAACGAAGGCTCCTCCGCTGTGCATGTGATAAAGGAATGCCAAAAATGCAGGCTGGTTCTGGTTGGGAAGATCTGGGCCTGTTCCTCTCTCTTTCTCAAGTCTTCTCTCTTCCTTCTTCTTCTTTCCTCTGTTCCAGGTTGCCTCCTGACCAAAGGAGGGGCTACACAAACGTCTTCAACGCGCTTCTGCGGATAACCCGCGAGGAGGGGGTTCCCACGCTCTGGAGGGTACGGCCCTTTAGGAAGAGGGGTGGGCTCAGGGGGAAAGTTTTGAGACTGCCCTTGCGATTGCTCAAGTCTCACCCGACAAGGAGGGCCAGGCCTCTTCTGCAATTTAATGAGTTTATTACAGCAGAGGAAATGGGCTCTCATTCATTTGCAAGTATGCACAGAGGGGAGCTTGAGAATTCCTCTTTTTGCCTGGCTATCTGATGCTGATAACGGAATGGGAAGAAAACCCTTCCTGCTTTCTGTATTAAGGGCAAACCACTCTTGAAATGCGACTTCCCTTGCTTGCTCACCTGCCTTGGCCAGGTACAGGGGGCTCTCTCTTCTTGAACCGCTCCGTCCCCAAAGGTTTCGGCTCCTGAACATCGAAAACCTGGAAGCAAATGTTCCGGTTTTTGAACGTTCCTCAGAACCCGAACATCCAACACAGCTTCTGTTCTGCAAAAAGCCTAGCTGCCAAAGAAGCCTCGGAATTCAAACGTTTTGGACGTCGAATGTCCTTCTAGAACAGATTAAGTTCGACTTCCGAGGTTCCACCGTATCGGGTTTGGGGTGTTCTTGCTGCCTCTCCTCTCGTCTCTCCCATTGCATTTTCCAGGTGTATTTTCCTCTTAGCTATGTACCCTTATTTAAACTTACTTGGGGGCGAAATAAGGAGGGGGGAATCTCACTGTCGGGCCTGGAGAAACAGCTTGCTCTCGCCTTAATTCTAGGCTCTGCTAAGTGGTCTCCTCGCCCCAAAACACAGATCTCTGTTTTGTGCCTCTGGATGAAACAGTGCCCAGCCTCTGCCAGGGCAAGGGGTTTCCTCCCGCTGATCTCCAGCGTCCATTTTAAGAGAACAGCTCACCTCGCTTTACTGGCCGAGGGAGCCGGGGATGTGAACCGCCGACCTTCTGCTCGGCAAGCCCTAGGCTCTGTGGTTTAACCCACTGCGCCACCCGCGTCCCGGCTGGTCGGTGTAGACAGCACTAATCTAGACGGACCCAATGGTCTGGCTGGTCTGCCCTCTGCCCTTCCTGGCCGCTGATCTGAGCAGCTGCTCCTTCACCGCGAGGCGAGACCCCTCTCCCCTCCTTGAGGGGAGCTTCCAGTGCCCCCCCAGCCCTAATGGCTTTTCTCCTCCATCCAACAGGGCTGCGTCCCCACCATGGCCAGAGCCGTCGTCGTCAACGCAGCCCAGCTGGCCTCCTACTCCCAGTCCAAGCAGTTCCTCCTTGATTCGGGTAAGCGGCATCCCAGTTTGGGGCGGAGGGGCGAGGAAGGCCTGGAGGGGTCTCTGTCTTCTCGACCAGCCCAGTCAGGCCCCTGCAAGCTCTGCCGCCCTCTTTCCTGTAGGGCTTGAGGGCTCCCAGAGGGGAGGGGGGGTTCAGGGGTCCCAGAGGCGATGGCAGCAGCAGCAGCAGCAGCCGAAACTTCCTCCGCCTTGTCCGCAGGTTACTTCCGGGACAACATCTTGTGCCACTTCTGTGCCAGCATGATCAGTGGTTTGGTGACGACTGCAGCCTCCATGCCGGTGGATATTGCCAAGACCAGGTCAGGGTCCGGGAGGGCAGGAAGTGGGGGGGGGGGGCTGGGGGGTGGAAGGAAGAAAGAGCAGCCTTTGGGGGGTGGGAGTGAGGTCAGGGGGGGGAAGCCTGGGATTGACCCTCTTCTTTGTAAAATACTACTACTACTACTACTACTACTACTACTAATAATAATAATAATATTTTATTTATACCCCGCCCTCCCTGGCCAAAGCTGGGCTCAGGGCAGCTAACACCAGTAAAATTACAGTAAAAACATAATAGGGGGAAAAAACACCAATTTAAAATACAGGTTAAAATGCAATTTAAAATGCAGCCTCATTTTAAAAGTCAAAACCATAAGGGGAGGGAAGCATAAGGGTCAGAATGAGTCCAAACCAAAGGCCAGGCGGAACAGCTCTGTCTTGGAGGCCCTGCGGAAAGATGTCAAGTCCCGCGAGGCCCTGGTCTCTTGGGACAGAGCGTTCCACCACGTCAGGGCCAGCGCCGAAAAGGCCCTGGCCCTAGTTGAGACCAATCTAACCACCTTGCGACCTGGGACCTCCAAAGTGTTGTCATTTGTGGACCTTATTAAATGCATAACAAGCAGAACACTCCTGAATTTCAACAAGAGAAACAAATGATTGAGCACGATCTGGTACAGGGTAGGGAGACAAAAGGCAGGAAGAGAAATACAGTTGTGCCCCGCAAGACGGAAAACCCGCTAGACGAAAGGGTTTTCCGTTTTGGAGGCGCTTCGCAAAACAAATTTCCTATGGGCTTGCTTCGCAAGACGAAAATGTCTTGCGAGTTCCTGCCTTTTTTTCCCCTCCCCCCCCTTTTCTAAGCTGCTTATCCGCTAAGCCGATAAGCCGCTAATAGCGCTAATCCGCTAAGCCATCAATGGGCTTGCTTCGCAAGACGAAGAAACCGCTAGACGAAGAAGAGAATCGCGGAACGGATTCTTTTCGTCTTGCGAGGCGCCGCTGTATTGCAAGAGGCAGGTGCCAAATAGGCAGTTTGTTCCTGATTTCTTTATGGCCTTTAAACCGCCTTTTTCCTCCAAGGAGCTCAAGCTGATTCCTTGTTTAATCCCCACAACGACCTTGTGGGGTAGGCCAGGCTGAGAGACGTCAGTGGCTGGCTCCCAAGGTCATACCCAAGCGAGCTCCATGCCTGAGTGGAGGATTCGAACCCCAGCCTCTCCCAGCTCCTAGTCCAACACTCCCACAACTGTACCGCCCTGGCCAGAAGCGGCTTCAGCAGCAGAGGGTGCGCACCTTACCCCCCCTTTTTTGCATTTCCCCCTCCAGGATCCAGAACATGCGGATGATTGATGGAAAGCCGGAGTACCGGAACGGGCTGGTGAGTGTGGGCCGGGCTTTTTCGGGGAGGATCCCACCTCTCTTCCCCACCCCATTCAGGGAAGCACGGAAGCCGCCGTGGGGTTTGGCATTGGGGGGGGGGAAGAGGTTTATAGTCCTCAAGGATGCACAACGTCAGTTTGGCAGCGAGCAACTGCTCAGGAGAGGATGGATGGAGGATGGATGGCGGCTAACAGATTGAGGTGGAATCCTGACAAGACAGAAGTACTGTTCTTGGGGGAGAGGGGGCAGATGGGTGTGGAGGACTCCCTGGTCCTGAATGGGGCAACTGTGCCCCCGAAGGACCAGGTGCGCAGCCTGGGAGTCATTTTGGACTCACAGCTGTCCATGGAGGCGCAGGTCAATTCTGTATCTAGGGCAGCTATCTACCAGCTCCATCTGGTATGCAGGATGAGACCCTATCTTGCCCACGGACTGCCTCACCAGAGTGGTGCATGCTCTGGTTATCTCCCGCTTGGACTACTGCAATGCGCTCTACGTGGGGCTACCTTTGAAGGTGACCCGGAAACTACAACTAATCCAGAACGTGGCAGCTAGACTGGTGACTGGGAGACCATATAACACCGGTCCTGAAAGACCTACACTTGCTCCCGGTACGTTTCCGAGCACAATTCAAAGTGTTGGTGCTGACCTTAAAAGTGTTGGTGTCAAAGAGAACAACAACTATCAGATTTTTAGAAGACATCTGAAGGCAGCCCTGTTTAGGGAAGCTTTTAATGTTTGATGTATTACAGCATTTTAATATTTTTTTGGAAGCCGCCCAGAGTGGATGGGGAAGCCCAGCCAGATGGGCGGCGTATAAATAATAAATTATTATTATTATTATTATTATTATTATTATTATTATTAGCTTGAATGGACTGGAGTGGGCTGCTCAGGATGCCTTGCAGTTGATGGGGAAGAGGGGAGGTTGGGTCCACACTCTCACCCCCCCCTGCCTCTCCCCACAGCTTGCCTCATGCCCCACACCAGAGCCAAGCCCAGGGCCTGCAGTTCAAAGGGCCACCTCTCTCCCTGGCTGGCAGAGGGAAGCTGCTTCCAGCTCCTTCTCTCCTGGAAGGGGGGGGGGAGACTTTGGACCCCAGGCCCCTCTCCCTTCGGAGGAGGACTTTGCCCTCCCAGCCAAGGGCCTTGGGGACGGATCACGGAGCCCACAGTATGCAGAGCTTGCTTCCTTGCTTGTGTCCCTGGGTAGAAAAACAGAGAGAGAGAGAGCTCCTAACCTTTGCTCTTCCTTCACAGCTGGAGCCAACAATGTATCTGAACACCATTTGCTGGAAATAATTATTATTTATTTATACATACATACATACATACATACATACCCAAGGGATGCGGGTGGCGCTGTGGGTTAAACCACACAGCCTAGGGCTTGCCGATCAGAAGGTCGGCGGTTCGAATCCCCGCGACGGGGTGAGTTTCCGTTGCTCGGTCCCTGCTCCTGCCAGCCTAGCAGTTCAAAAGCACGTCAAAGTGCAAGTAGATAAATAGGTACCCCTCCGGCGGGAAGGTAAACGGCGTTTCCGTGCGCTGCTCTGGTTCGCCAGAAGCGGCTTAGTCATGCTGGCCACATGACCCGGAAGCTGTACGCAGGCTCCCTTGGCCAATAAAGCGAGATGAGCGCCACAACCCCAGAGTCGGCCACGACTGGACCTAACACTTAGGGGTCTCTTTACCTTTACATACATACATACCCCACCCATCTGGCTAGGTTTCCCCAGCCAGGCAATAAAACATCAAACATTAAAAGCTTCCCTAAACAGGGCTGCCTTCAGTTGTCTTCTAAAAGTCAGGTAGGTGTTTATTTCCTTCACATCTGAAGGGAGGGTGTTCCACAGGGTGGGCGCCACTACCGAGAAGGCCCTCTGCCTGGTTCCCTGTAACCTCACTTCTCGCGATGAGGGAACCACCAGAAGGCCCTCGGAGCAGGACCTCAGTGTCCAGGCAGAACAGTGGGGGTGGAGACGCTCCTTCAGGTCTACTGGGCCTTTGAGGCCGTTTAGGGCTTTCAAGGTCAGCACCAACACTTTGAATTGTGCTCGGAAACATACTGGGAGCCAGTGAAGGTGTTATGTGGTCCCGGCGGCCGCTCCCAGTCACCAGTCTGGCTGCCGCATTCTGGATTAGTTGCAGTTTCCGAGTCACCTTCAAAGGTAGCCCCATGTAGAGTGCATTGCAGTAGTCCAAGTGGGAGATAACTAGAGTTTGCGCCACTCTGGAGAGACAGTCTGAGGGCAGGAGGGGAGAGGGTTGCCCCTGCGCTTGGCTCCTGCTTCTAAATTTCCCTGGGGGGCACCTGGTCAGCCACAGTGGGAACCATACGCTGGGCTGCGTGGACCAATGGTCGGATCCTGCAGGGTTTCACTTCTGTTCTTCACTCCTCCGCCAGTGGTGGGGGCCAGTGCCGGCCTCCCTTCTATTGCCCTTGGAGAGGCGTTTTACTTCTCACCGCAGCCGATTCGGAGAGGCCTGCTTGGCAGGTACAACACAGACCTCTCTTCGCCAGGACTTTGCCCCGCCGGCTTCCGGTGCGTCTCGTTTTGCCGGAGGAGAGAAGGGGCCAAAGTCCAAGCGGCTGGTCGCTGTTTCCCTTCTTGGAGAGCTAGGTTTGCACGGGGGCGGGTGACCCCCTCAGGCCTCCCCTGCCCTCCCACTGTTATATCTGCCCAGCAGACGCCCACCTCACCGCTGCCAGCAATAAAGCAATAAATCACAGAAGGCTGGTGAAATTCTCTTTATGGAAAGAAGCAAAACAGCTCAGGCCAAACGACTCTTCCTAGTAGGTCACTTGCCTTGCCCCAGCTCTCTCAGTCCCCATCTTCTTCCCTGATTGCTTCCCAAACAATCTTAAGCCTCCTTCATTTTGTTTCTCTTTGCACCATCCTCTTCTTACCTCCAAAGGTCATCCAGTCCAACCCCAGCTAATCCCTCTGGTTCCTGCTTGTTGGCCTCTGTGGAGGGAAGCCCTTTTGCTCCAGCCCTGAAGCCGGCCTGTTCCCCCTTCCCCTTCCTTCTCACCACATTTCCACCCCACATTTTTCTCCCACAGGGTGCAAGGGGGGCATCCTTGCCTGACTCTCCCCACCAACAGTGTGACGCGGCAGCTAAAAAAGCCAATGCAATTCTGGGCTGCATCAATAGGAGTATAGCATCTAGATCAAGGGAAGTCATAGTGCCACTGTATTCTGCTCTGGTCAGACCTCACCTGGAGTACTGTGTCCAGTTCTGGGCACCACAGTTCAAGAAGGACACTGACAAACTGGAACGTGTCCAGAGGAGGGCAACCAAAATGGTCAAAGGCCTGGAAACGATGCCTTATGAGGAACGGCTAAGGGAGCTGGGCATGTTTAGCCTGGAGAAGAGGTGGTTAAGGGGTGATATGATAGCCATGTTCAAATATATAAAAGGATGTCACATAGAGGAGGGAGAAGGTTGTTTTCTGCTGCTCCAGAGAAGCGGACACGGAGCAATGGCTCCAAACTACAAGAAAGAAGATTCCACCTAAACATTAGGAAGAACTTCCTGACAGTAAGAGCTGTTTGACAGTGGAATTTGCTGCCCAGGAGTGTGGTGGAGTCTCCTTCTTTGGAGGTCTTTAAGCAGAGGCTTGACAACCATATGTCAGGAGTGCTCTGATGGTGTTTCCTGCTTGGCAGGGGTTGGACTCAATGGCCCTTGTGGTCTCTTCCAACTCTAGGATTCTATGATTCTACCTCATTCATTTTTTTGTTTTTGAAATCATTTTCTATTTGATTTTACAATTATAAACTTATAACAATCCAAATGCATATCCATATATAGAGATTACTCTGAATCTTGAGACTTCCCTCCCTCCATGGCTCCTATTGTCCACATTGACAACTGCACGTTATTCCATAATCTATATTTTGTATCCGTCCATATTAGACATATTGTTTGATGCATTACAAGTGACATTAAAACCCTGCTAATGTTTTCATCTGCTTGCTGTGCTCTCCAAAATAAATTTTAAAAATTTCCCATTCTTTTTTTTAAAAAAATTGTCCTCTTGTTTCCTGAGCTTTCCGGCCAGTTTTGCCATTTTGGCATAGTCCAACAGCTTTATTTTCCATTCCTCTCTGGTAGAGACTTTGCCTTCTTTCCATCTCTGGGCTAGTAGCATCCGTGCTGCTGTTGTTCCATACATAAAAAGTCTTTTCTGATCCTTTGGGATGTCGGTACCTACAATTCCTAATAGAAAAGCTTCTGGTTTTTTTAAAAAAGTTGTTTTAAACATTTTCTTCATTTCATTATACATCATCTGCCAGAAAGCTTTTGTTACGTTACAGTTCCACCACATGTGATAAAAGGTACCTTCTTTTTCTTTACGTTTCCAGCAGATATTTGAACTTGTCCTATACGTTTTTGCTAACTTAGGTAAAGGTAAAGGGACCCCTGACCATTAGGTCCAGTCATGGCCAACTCTGGGGTTGCGGCGCTCATCTCGCTTTACTGGCCGAGGGAGCCGGTGTACAGCTTCCGGGTCTGCTAGGTTGGCAGGAGCAGGGACCGAGCAACGGGAGCTCACCCCGTGGCGGGGATTCGAACCGCCAACCTTCTGATCGGCAAGCCCTATGCTCTGTGGTTTAACCCACAGCGCCACCTGTGTCCCTTTGCTAACTTACTAGGAGTCAAATACCATATCATTATACATCATCTGCCAGAAAGCTTTTGTTACGTTACAGTTCCACCACATGTGATAAAAGGTACCTTCTTTTTCTTTACATTTCCAGCAGATATTTGAACCTGTCCTATACATTTTTGCTAACTTACTAGGAGTCAAATACCACCTCTCCCCACCTTATTTAATCCCCAAAACAACAACCACCCTGTGAGGTGGGTGAGGCGAAGAGAGTGAGCCCCCGGCCCTCAAGCTCCCCCCCAGCGAGCTTCCTTCGCACCGCGCCCCCTAGCTCTAACCACTGCACCATCGCTGCCCCTGACCCCGCCTCCCTTTGCCTTGCAGGATGTGCTGGTGAAAGTGATCCGCTACGAGGGCTTCTTCAGCCTGTGGAAAGGCTTCACCCCCTACTACGCCCGCCTGGGCCCCCACACCGTTCTCACCTTCATCTTCCTCGAACAGATGAACAAGTTCTACAAGCAGTTCTTCCTCAGTGCCTGAGTTTGGGGGAGCGAAGGAGAGACCCCCCCTCGACTCCTGGAGCTCCCCTTTCTCAAGTGCCATGAGCACACCTTCCGAGAGCCCCCTACCTGTGGGGAGGGAGGGGGTGCCTGCCTTCTCCCTCGCCCCACCCCTAAAAAATTCATTTTTTCAGAGTGTGTCTAGGCCTGCTCCCCCCATCTCTCTCTCTCACACATCTAGCCAATCATGAGGAAGGATTTCTCCCCTCCTGGTGCACTGTGGGCAGATGGTGGCGAACGCTATGTTTTTTGGGGGGGTTAAAATGCATTTAAAATTATTTATTGCTGGGGAGGGGGGAGTTCAGGGCTGGGGGCCGCCGGTGGGACGTTCCCTTTCCCTCCCCGCAACCAAACTGCCGCCTGGGTTGTGGCCGTGTGGCCAGTGACGGTTCCGCCGTCCCCATCCCCAACTTTGCTTTCGACTTAGTAAAAACCAATCATGGTCTTAAAAACTTTTTGTTTCTGCTGTGACGTCCTTCTGCGGAGTCGGGGGGGGGTTGCTCTTGGTTGGGCACCCGGCTGAACGCTGGGAGACTCGAGACCGGTAAGTGGAAGTCCGGATAGTTGAACTGTGGAACTCCTTGCCACAGGAGCCAGAGGCAGCCAGGTGGCTTTGAAAGAAGATTGGACCATGGAGGAGACGGCTGCCGATGGCTACCCTATTTAAACGCATAACGCTAACATATTTAATGCTGATTTTTCTTTCCCAAAAAGGGGCGCGCAACTTATTATGCAAGGAAAGAGTTTTTTAGTAACAAACGTGTTTACGTCGCTTGCCCGCCTGCTCCCCTTGTACATTCGACTGGCACTGAGGTGGTGTGCTGAGAAAATCCTGCAACTCTTACACAGCGAATGCTTTGGGACCAGTTTTAAGGACCAAAAAAAAGAGGGGGCTGTGACTATTATGCGATGGAAGGCAGCACTGCTTTTCTCCAGCTTTGTGCGTTATGAAAGGCTCTCTGGCCCAGGAGGCCAGGAAGCCATTGTGTCAAGTCCACAGGATCCTCTTTGCGCAATCATTTGCTCAAGGCCTCCCACCTTCGCCCCCTCTGCAAGGCCAAAGGGGAGGGAAGGAGCTCAGAGGCAGCACTGAAGGCTGAGGTTGGAAGCCTCCCAGGAACCTGAAGGAAGACGCCAAATGGGTGTTGCAGTAAAACCTTCCATGCGGGTGGGACGGCTGTGTGAGTCAGGGGTTTTATTTTTTGAGTTGTGATGGTTGCATCGCAGAGGGTTGAGCTAGATTTGGGGGTCCCGTCTGAGGAGAGGAGGCGTGTAGTGGTGATAGGAGATTCCCTACTGAGGGGAACAGAAGCAGTGATCTGTGGGCCTGACAAGATGTCTCGGGAAGTGTGCTGTCTCCCCGGGGCTAAGATCCAAGATGTAACTGAACGACTGCAAGGAATCATAAAACCCACTGACAAATAATCCTTCCTCTTGGTTCATGTGGGAACCAATGACACTGCAAGCAATAGCCTCCAGAAGATCAAAAGAGACTATGAGGCTCTGGGCAGGAAATTGAAGCAATTAAATGCACAAATTGTCATCTCATCTGTCCTCCCAGTTGAACGACGTGGCCCAGGGAGAGAGGGAAAAATAGTGGAAGTGAACAGCTGGCTTCGCAAATGGTGTAAACAGGAACGGTTTGGATTCTTAGATCACGGACTGCAGTTTCTTGAAGATGGACTTCTGGCAAGCGATGGGCTGCACCTCACAACGGTTGGGAGGAATGTTTTTGCCAAAAATCTCAGAAACCTCATCAGGAGGGCTTTAAACTGACTAATGTGGGGGAGGGAGACAGTGCTCCTGAAGGTAGGAGTCTATCAATTGATGAAGATGATCATCCAAATGTCATAGACCAAATGGAGCAAACAGCACGCAGACCTAGTGGTGGGAGGAAAAAATCCTTAAATAAGAGACACGGGGGAATGATTAATGGACTTCAGTGTCTGTACACTAATGCGCAAAGCATGGGTAATAAACAAGATGAGCTTGAGCTCTTGGTACAGCAAACTAAATATGACATAATAGGCATCACTGAAACCTGGTGGGATAAGTCCCACGACTGGAATGTAATAATGGAGGGATACAATCTATTTCAGAGAAACAGACCAGACAAGAAAGGAGGAGGAGTGGCGTTATATGTCAGGGATGTGTATACCTGTGAAGAGATCCAAGATTTAGAACCTCAAAGCCAAAGTGAGAGCATTTGGGTCAAAATTAAGGGAGAGATGAATAACAGGGACCTCATTGTGGGAGTTTACTATAGATCCCCAAGCTAAACGGAGGACATAGATGATGCCTTCCTGGAACAGATGGCCAAGCATGCAAAAGGAAGGGAGATAGTAGTAATGGGGGACTTCAATTACCCGGATATTTGCTGGATGTCAAACTCAGCCAAGAGCATAAGGTCAAACAGATTCCTCACTGGCCTTGCAGACAACTTCGTTGTCCAGAAAGTGGGAGAAGCAACAAGAGGAACAGCCATTTTAGATCTGGTCCTAATCAATGTTGATGACCTGGTTAGTGGGGTAGAAGTGGAAGGATCATTAGGCGCGAGTGATCATGCTCTTCTGAAGTTTACTATACAGCGGAAAGGAGCAGCCAAGCATACTAGGACTCAATTTCTTGACTTTAAGAAAGCCGACTTCATAAAACTTAGGGAAGTGCTGGGTGAGATCCCAGTAATATTACTGGACAGTAATATTAAAAGGAAAGGGAGTTCATGATGGCTGGGAGTTTGTTAAGAGGGAGATAGTAAAAGCACAACTTCAGGCAATACCAATGAGACGGAAACATGGAAGGTGCCTAAAGAAGCCAGGGTGGCTATCTAACTTTTAACTGAGTTAAGATTAAAAAAGGATGTGTACAAAAAATGGAAAAGGGGTGAAACCACCAGAGAGGAATTCAAACATAGCCAGCACGTGTAGACACAAAGTCAGAAAAGCTAAAGCACAGAATGAACTCAGGCTTGCTAGAGAGGTTAAAAGCAACAAAAAAGGCTTTTATGGGTATGTTCGTAGCAAAAGGAAGAAGAAAGAAACAGTGGGGTCACTCAGAGGAGAAGATGGTGAAATGCAAACAGGGGACACAGAAAGGGCTGAACTCCTCAATGCCTTCTTTGTCTCAGTCTTCTCCGATAAAGAAAACAATGCCCGACCTGAAGAATTTGGAGCAAATGATTCAGCAGAGGAAACACGGCCCAGAATAACTAAGGAGATAGTACAAGAATACTTGGCTAGTTTAGATGTATTCAAGTCTCCAGGGCCAGATGAACTGCATCCAAGAGTATTAAAAGAACTGGCAGATGTGATCTCAGAACCACTGGCAGTCATCTTTGAGAATTCCTGGAGAACAGGCGAAGTCCCGGCAGACTGGAGGAGGGCAAATGTTGTCCCTATTTTCAAAAAGGGGAAAAGAGAGGACCCAAATAATTACCGCCCAGTCAGTCTGACATCAATACCAGGGAAGATTCTGGAGCAGATCATTAAGCAAACAGTCTGTGAGCACCTAGAAAGGAATGCTGTGATCACCAATAGTCAGCATGGATTTCTGAAAAATAAGTCATGTCAGACTAACCTGATCTTGTTTTTTGACAGAATTACAAGCCTGGTAGATGAAGGGAACGCAGTGGATGTAGCCTACCTTGATTTCAGCAAGGCATTTGACAAGGTGCCCCATGATATTCTTGTAAAGAAGCTGGTAAAATGCGGACTTGACTATGCTACCACTCAGTGGATTTGTAACTGGCTGGCTGACCGAACCCAGAGGGTGCTCATCAATGGTTCCTCTTCATCCTGGAGAAGAGTGACTAGTGGGGTGCCACAGGGTTCTGTCTTGGGCCCGGTCTTATTCAACATCTTTATCAACGACTTGGATGATGGACTCAAGGGCATCCTGATCAAATTTGCAGATGACACCAAACTGGGAGGGGTGGCTAACACCCCAGAGGACAGGATCACACTTCAAAACGACCTTGACAGATTAGAGAACTGGGCCAAAACAAACAAGATGAATTTTAACAGGGAGAAATGTAAAATATTGCACTTGGGCAAAAAAAAGGAGAGGCACAAATACAAGATGGGTGACACCTGGCTTGAGAGCAGTACATGTGAAAAGGATCTAGGAGTCTTGGTTGACCACAAACTTGACATGAGCCAACAGTGTGACGCGGCAGCTCAAAAAGCCAATGCAATTCTGGGCTGCATCAATAGGAGTATAGCATCTAGATCAAGGGAAGTAATAGTGCCACTGTATTCTGCTCTGGTCAGACCTCACCTGGAGTACTGTGTCCAGTTCTGGGCACCACAGTTCAAGAAGGACACTGACAAACTGGAACGTGTCCAGAGGAGGGCAACCAAAATGGTCAAAGGCCTGCAAACGATGCCTTATGAGGAACGGCTAAGGGAGCTGGGCATGTTTAGCCTGGAGAAGAGGAGGTTAAGGGGTGATATGATAGCCATGTTCAAATATATAAAAGGATGTCACATAGAGGAGGGAGAAAGGTTGTTTTCTGCTGCTCCAGAGAAGCGGACACGGAGCAATGGTTCCAAACTACAAGAAAGAAGATTCCACCTAAACATTAGGAAGAACTTCCTGACAGTAAGAGCTGTTTGACAGTGGAATTTGCTGCCCAGGAGTGTGGTGGAGTCTCCTTCTTTGGAGGTCTTGAAGCAGAGGCTTGACAACCATATGTCAGGAGTGCTCTGATGGTGTTTCCTGCTTGGCAGGGGGTTGGACTCAATGGCCCTTGTGGTCTCTTCCAACTCTAGGATTCTATGAATCCGCAATTCTAAGAGGAGCTGGAGACCAGAGCGTCGTCTGAAGGGAGGAGCCTCCAGCTGGTGTTCAATGTGAACAAGAGAGGATTGGGACCGGTCACAAGGAACAGACCGAACAAGGAGATTCCTGCCTTGCAGGGGATTGATCTAGATGACTCATGGGGACCCAATTCTATGCGGAGAGGGGCAGGATCCAGGTTGGGAGAGACAGTTTTGGCCTCGGTCTACATAACACATCCTAAAAAGCATTGCAGTGTACACCCCCATCCCAGTGGCTGGGCCTGGGCTGGTTGTGAGCCTGAGGGAGGTGCTCAAGGTTCTTCCCATTGCCACCTCCCAGTTTCCTACAGGCTGTGCTGGTCCCGGGGGCTAACCGAGAGGCGAGGTCCGAGTCCAGTCCGAGGTCGATGGTGCGGTATGGAGGCTGTCCGTCAAAGCTGTAGCTGGGTCCAAGGCAGGGAGTCGGGTGGGGTCAGGAACTCTGGCAGAAGAGCAGGACAGGGTGCCAGCAGGAACAGATTACCAACAACATTGCTCCCGCAACTTGGGACTGGGGCTGGCCGGCTTTTATCTGCCCCGAGGCATAGGGCGGCCCCGATCCTCAGGTGACTCGCCTCTCCTGGCCTGGAGGCGAGCCCTCCTCCTGCAGGAACTTACCGTAGTTCCCTCTGCCTCTCTGCCCTGAGCCTCTGCAGCTCAGGAGAGGCTGGAGGGTTACTGGACCCAGAGGCAACCTCAGCTTCCCCTGACGGGGCTGAGAGTGGAGCACCTGCGGGCAATGATTGGTCCTCCATCACCTCTAGAGCAGACTCAGCTGGTGCCTGCACCTGAGGATCCAGCACAGGTGAGGACCCTTCAGGCTCAGGCCCCAGCCCCGGCTCAGCTGGTTCTGGAGGCAGGGAATCCTGTGCAGGCTGGGATCCCTCAGGTTCAGCCTCCGAGTCCGAATCCCAGACCATCACACAGGCCAACTCAACATCCACAGAGACTAATCTGTTCTCCTTGGGAGTGGAACTCGCTGGTAGTCCGTGTGGATGTTTTAACACTGAAGCCCAATGATGTCCTGTTATGTTGGGAGAGGATGTCAGTTTATAGGTACATACCAACATATGTGGTGGGAATGCCTGCAAACAGAACAGTTCTGAAGTATATCAATCAAGTAAGGCTAAAGTTGGGGTTATTTGGATTGCCTGAGCTGTAATCGGAGACACCTCTTTGACAAACTTCCTTCCACTATTGTTCTGGACATTTGTATGAAAGGGAAATGGATCCCTTTAGTTGTCATGCTATCTCTTATTGCCATATTTTCATATTTTGTTAGTTTCCTTGCAGCTTCGTATTTAATTGGTGTATGACATGATTATTTTCTAAACACCTCTGCTCCTGTTAGGGATTGCCCCTGGCTACAACCATCTTTCAAACGCTGCGACTGCAGTTCATTCCATACATTAACATGAGATAATCTGTTTTTATTTTCAAATGAAGGAGGCTGTCGAATACCAGTTTGCAAGCGATTCCGAGTTAGGGTGGTTTGCTTGTGGGTCGATCTCTCTCTCACGCACGCAAACACTTTCCTTTGGGCTGATGCTGTTCGCCAAACTGGATGGAACCTCAAATGTCCAGATGCGCCCCAAATGACAGCTCAGCTGGATTGCGACCTTCCAAGCAGAAACCCCGAGGGAAGTGGCTTTGAGGTGCCTCTGGGGGCGACCCAGAAACACAGGCTGGTCTCCTGGGGAGGCGGGGGGGGGGTCTTCAGGCTCCTGGGCTTACCTCTTAATTCCACTGGGAAGCCCCAGGACGCTTGACACCCAACAGCCGGAATAAGGGGAATCTCTGAAGGGGGGAAGCGAGCCTCCTCTTCTGGCGAGGAGAGACAAAAGTGGATTTAATGAATTTCTTCTGCCCCAGGAGGGGTGGGAAAATAGTGCCCCTCCTCCCGCTCTTGCTAGACTACAACTCCCATCATCCCTGACCATTGGGGGCCCATCTGTCCTGGAGGCTTCAGTTCAAGTTCCTGCATCTCAGTGGGTTGGACTAGATGACCCTCGGGTGCCTTTCCAGGGCCACAATCACCTTCCATCACCTCTGTTTCAAAACAGCTGCGCTGGTTGCCCGTTTCATTTCCGGGCCCAGTTCAAGGTGCTCACACTGAGGCTCCAAGCCCTGAAATATTCAAACCCCCAAACTCCTCAAAGACCCCCCTCCCTCCCTCCAGACCCCCCCCCAAGTGCTGAGGGAGCAGAGGGGGCCTCTCGGGATTCCCTCTGTCCTTGGAGCCTTGGTGGGGGGTGACATCCCGGGGGGAGAGGCCTGCCTTCTCTGTGGCGGCCCCTGACCTGTGGAACTCCCTGCCTAAGGAGCGGCGCCTTGCCGAAGACTCTCATTCTCTGGCTTGACTTCTTTTGACACTCGAGGGCTATTTTTTATGACCCACCTTATTTCTGTGGTGGTTCAGTTACTTAAAGTCGTTTTTAATTATATTGTGTTTTGATGCTGCAGCCTTTCCTGGGACCTTATAATGAAGGCTGGGTAATCAATCAATCAGTCAATCAATCAATCAATCCTGACTGCAGAACAAACACTCCATTTTTCCAGGATATGCACCACAATCTTTCTCGCCACAGCTAAGAACATGGTTTCCCCTTCTCGTTCCAGCCTGACGAGGAATTCTGTTGCATCCAAAAGCTTGCCCGCTGCTTTTCCGGCCAGGGCAAGAGCAGACCATGGGGTCTTCCAGCAGAACTCCCTCCCCTCCACCAAAAAATTAATGTCTTCCACCCCCCCACCCCCCGAATCTTACCTTCCTCCTGGGCTTCTCCTGGTCCCACTCAACGCCTTGCTCGCTCGCTCGCTCTCTGGCGCCCTGACTCGAACCCACAGCCCAATCTCCTGCGCCCTGAGCAGCGGAAGACTCTCTGTGGTTTCCTGAGCCCCCACCGCCCGCCTCCCCTTCCAGCGCCCTCCCCAAGCAAAAAACAAGACTGGGACTTTCCTGGGCGAGGAACTGAACCCATGTCTGCCAGCACCAGATTAGGGCGTCCTCCTCTGGTCGCCTCGCCTCCAAAAGGGCTCCCGGCAACTGGGGTTTCGTGTGGCAGCGGCTGCCCTGCAGAACTCCCTGCCTCTTGAGATCCAGAAGGCGCCTTCCCTGCATTTTCAGACGAGCCTGCCCCCAGTCGCTTAGAAAACTGAGGCGAGTGTAAAATAGTTTCAGCGCTTTCATCTTTTGTACCTTTTACAGCACGGCTGTGAATTTCTCTCTCGATTTCCTTGTTTTACCTCTTTTTGCAAACCTCTCCGAGTGTCCTTTTCTTTTATTACAATCAAGTGGAATATATAGGTTTTGTGAAATGAATAAAGTGAGAAATGAATGAGGCAGCGGCAGCCCCGCTCCGCACTCACTCATGAACCAGGGTTCAAAATTATTCCACTGCAAAGAAGAAAAGACACGGGCTTCTGGAATCCTGTGTCCAGTTCTGGGGGTCCCAATTTAAGGAGGATACTGACAAGCTGGAAGGTGTGCAGAGGATAAAGACCAAGAGGATGAAGGGTGTGGAAACTAAGCCTGATGAGGAACGGTTGAAGGATCTGGGGATGTTTAGCCTGTGAAAGAGGAGACTGGGAGGAAATAGAAGAGGGAACAAGCTTGTTTTCTGCTGCTCTGGAGGGCAGGACTTGAACCCATGGCTTCAAACAACAAGAAAGGAGACTAGTATGAAACACAAGGAAGGACTTTCTGATTGCAAGAACTGTTTGACATTGAAACAGACGATCTTGGAGGTTTTTGAAGGGATGCTGGATGGATACCTGTCAATGGTGCTTGAGGTGCGATTCCTGGATGACCCCTGGGGAACCCCTTCCAATTCTAGGATTCTATCCAAAGGTTGCCGCAGATGGAAAGACAAGACACATGCGGCATTTGTCAGGACATTGCAGAAGCCAGCTCAGAAAGGGTGTGTGTGTGTTTCAAAATAGCACAACACTCGTCACATTATCTTTTATCGGGCCTCTGCAAACATATGCAGACTTTGCAATCGCACACAACCAGGTCTGCTTTGCAGAGACAGCTCATCATGTCTCCATCCGGGTTTGGTGAGGGCAGACCTTCTGAGATCCTCAGAAAACCCTCCTGTTCAGACCTGCTTGCTGGAGAGCAGGACACAAAACTCAGGTCAAGCAGCTTGGAGACCCCAGAGGTCCCACCGAAACCACAGAGAGGAGCTCCCTGTGCCACACACACTCCGGGGCTGATTCATGCGCAGTGCTCCTACTCCTAGAGCTCCTCTCCCGGGAAGGGGTTGCTTGGCACGGCGTTGAGTTGCCCCATAGCGAAGATGGCGAGGGTGCCAATGGCGAAGAGAGCCATGGCCGCCCAGAAGCACATCTTGTCAATCACCTTCCCAATCAGCACCCAGTTTTCCATTTCCTGCAGGGAGAGAGAAGCAGGGCGGGGGTCAGAGCTCTCCCTGTGGAGGGGGGCAGGCCCTGAAGGTGGGGGGGGGGAGGGCAAGAGAGACATTTTGGGGGCCTCCAATCCCTTAATAGGGACGCAGGTGGCACCGTGGGTTAAACCACAGAGCCTAGGACTTGCTGATCCGAAAGTCGGCGGTTCGAATCCCCGCAATGACGGGGTGAGCTCCTGTTGTTCGGTCCCAGCTCCTGCCCACCTAGCAGTTCGAAAGCACGTCATGTGCAAGTAGATAAATAGGTACCGCTCTGGCGGGAAGGTAAACGGCGTTTCCGTGCGCTGCTCTGGTTCGCCAGAAGAGGCTTAGTCCTGCTGGCCACATGACCCGGAAGCTGTACGCCGGCTCCCTCGGCCAGTAAAGCAAGATGAGTGCCGCAACCCCAGAGTCGGTCACGACTGGACCTAATGGTCAGGGGTCCCTTTACCTAATAGGCACCAGGCCGCAAACGCAGCCTGCATAGCTCCGTCAGTTAGAGCGCGGTACTGATTATGCCAAAGTTGCAGGTTCGATCCCCCGATGGGATAGCTGTTTATTCCTGCCATGCAGGGGGGTGGGCTGGATGATCCCCAGGGTCCCTTCCGCCTCTACAGTTCTAGATTTTGCCACCCAGAAGATGCTGGAATACAATCCTGGCTGAGACTGAGAGGAGTTTACTTTATTTAATACATTTGTGTGCCCTTTTTATTTTGCTCCTTGAGCTCAAGGATGGCAAATAGGCAGTGCTTTTTTTCTGGGGGGATCCTGAACCCCTAAACGTTTTGCGAATCTTTGTACTTTTGTCCATTTACTGTATTTATTCTTCCCAATTTGCACTATGAAATGGTGATTTTCTTGAGTCAAAACGAGAGTACCCCTAAATATTTATATTTATATTATTTATATTTATATTTATATTATTTATATTTATATTTATATTTATATTTATATTTATATTTATATTTATATTTATATCCCGCCCTCCCCAGCCAAAGCTGGGCTCAGAGTGGTTAACAACAATAAAAGTAACACAGCATTCTAAAATCAATTCAAAATCAATTCAAAATCAAATTAATGGCAACCTTTGGGTTAGAGTTCTATGAAGATTACAGAAGGAGAGAGGGGTTCAGGCTGTGCCTTGGCCAGAGGCCTGGTGGAACAGCTCCATCTTGCAGGCCCATGGAAAGATGTCAAGTCCCGCAGGGCCCTAGTCTCTTGGGACAGAGCGTTCCACCAAGTCGGGGCCACTACTGAAAAGGCCCTGGCTCTGGTTGAGGCCAGCCTAACCTCCCTGTGGCCTGGGACCTCGAAGAGGTTTTTGTTTGAAGACCGTAAGCTCCTCCGTGGGGCATACCAGAAGAGGCGGTCCTGTAGGTACGAGGGTCATAGGCCACAAAGGGCTTTAAAGGTCAAAACCAGTAACTTAAACCTGACTCTGTACTCCACTGGGAGCCAATCCACTTGAAAAAACACGGGGTGAATATGCTCCCATGGCAGAGACCCCGTGAGGAGCCTCGCCGCAGCATTCTGCACCCGCTGGAGTTTCTGGGTCAGCTTCAAGGGCAGCCCCGCGTAGAGCGAATTACAGTAGTCAAGCCTGGAGGTGACCGTCATGTGGATCACTGTGGCCAGGGCGGGGCGGGAAAGGTAAGGGACCAACTGCTTAGCTTGGCGGAGATGAAAAAATGCCGCCTTTGTTATAGCTGCAACCTGCGCCTCCATGGAAAGGGAGGTGTCGAAGATTACACCCAAACTCTTAGCGGACGGTGCTGGCACTAATTGCACCCCCGCAAGAGATGGGAGTTGCCCCCCAATCCCAAACATATTTTTTAGAAGGAAAAAAAGCACTTTGCATAGGGTTACCCCAAACCCCCCACTGCTATTCTCATGACAACCCTGCAAGGAAAGTGAGTTCGGGAGGCAGCGATTGGGCCAAGGTCCTCCCTGGCCAAGCAAGTGGCAGAATTCGAACCCTGATCTCTCCCAGGTCCTCTCCCAACAATGTCCGCGGGGCGGGGGGGGGGGGTTGGAGGAAAGACGGGGGCTCACCGCACTGTCCGCACTCTGTTCCCTGGTGCTCTCAGCAATGAAGTTGCAGGCGTCCACACACTCCTTGATTTCGGGGGCCAGACTGGCCAGGTTCTTGTAGAGGGTGCTGGTCCCCCCCACATCCAGGCCATCTGTGGGGGGGGGGGAGAGGAATAAAAGCTTAAGAGCTTGCCATACTTGGCTACGCACAACTTTGCACACTCATGCACATTTCACAACTCCTCCTTCGCCAAAGAAAGATGTTGCACACCAGGTTGACAACCTTAAACTACAAGGCTGAATCCTGGACACAATGGAATTTGGGTTACCATCAAAGATGTGGGAGGAAAGGATTAATAACAGGACATTTTATCATATGTGGTGGGATTGTAATGCAATTTAAAACAATTTGGGAAATGATATATAATGAATTGAAGAAAATGTTCCACTTGTTAAAAAACCGGAAGCATTTCCATTAGGGATTGTAGGGAAAGACCTGCCAGAAAAACTGAAAAAACATCTTCATGTATGCGACAACGGCCGTGAGAGTTCTAATAGCACAAGGATGGAAGACTGAAGAAATTCCAACTAAAGAATCATGGTAAGAAAAATTGATGGACTATGCAGAGCTGGCAAAATTGAAACACAAACTACGGGACAAGGATAACTGTGACTTTAAAGAGGAATGGGAACCCTTTGCAAAGTATTTGAAGATGCAACAAAGTGAATTGGACTCCTTGGCAGGTTTTGAATAAACATAAACTTTTTATCGACAATAATCAGTTAAACAATTTAAGGATTTATATGTTTTTGTAACATGCAGAGAACAGTATGCAAAAAGAAACCAAAGACTGAGGGAAGGGGGGGGGGTTGTTTGGGAGGGTGGGGCAAGGGAGGAAAATGGGGGGGGGATTAAGGATGACATGTTTTTGGATAATATGTTTTGTTTAATTCTTTAATAAGAATTATACAAAATAATAATAATAATAATAATAATAATAATAATAATAATAATAATAGGACCCGCAAAGGGGAGGCTGGAAGTCCAGGAGATTTCTTGGTTTTTATGATTCGTGTTGGATACATGGCTGTAAAATTTTAATTTGGGAAACCAAATAAATAAATTTAAAAAGGAAAAAATAGACAAGCTGGATGGTGGGCAGAAGAGGGCCTGGATCCGCTTGAGGGCTGTTTAGCCTGGAGAAGGGGAGACCGAGAGAGCCATCTTTAAATATCTGAAGGGCCGCTCCATTGAAGAGAGAGCAAGCCCAGAAGCTTTTTGGCTTGGCTTGATGGAAAAGGAGATTAAGAAATCAGACCAAAGACTATTTTTCTACACCACAGCTGCTGCGAGGACTTTGTTGGCCCCAAACTGGAAATCACAAGAAACGCCTGCTATTGTGGAGTGGAAGGCGGAAATGATGGATTGTGCGGAGTTAGCCAAACTGACCACCAGGATTTGGGATCCGAAATTCCAGGGCAATTGGAGTAAATTTATTGTATACTTAAAGGATAACTGTGAAAATTCAAAGACACTAGCAGGACTGACGTTATCCCTACAATGTAGATAAGATGTAAAAAGTTAAAATACGCGAGTGGGTTTGATAAAGGGATACCAGCTGAAGGGAAGGAGGGAAGTTGCAAGGTGGGCAGAGGAAAAAAGGTTTATATATTGATTAATGTAATGTAAGAATGACTGTAAAGAAAATAATAAAAAATTATTGGAGGGGGGTGGGAAATAAATGAAGGGGGGACTTGAACCCAGGGCTTCTAATGATTCCAACTAAACTAACTTTCTGACAGTGAGAGTCATTCGACAGAGAAACAGATTTCCTGGAACTCTCCTTCCTTGGAGAATTTTAAACAGAATCTGGGGGGGGGGGCACCTGTCGGGGATGCTTTAGCCGAGATCCCTGGGGCGGGTTGGACTAGATGACCCCTGAGGTCCCCTTCTGATTGTGCGATTCTAGGAGAGCCGAGGCGTCTCCACCAGCAGCCCTTTGCCCCCTTCCTGCCCACCCGTGACCCCCAGATTTCCACCCCCCGGGAGGGGGGACTCACAAGCCGTGCTGTATCCTGGCACTCTCTGGAGCCCGTGGCGCTTTCCCTGGCGCTCAAAGAGGATCTCGCTTCGCGGCTTCTTCAAGATATACTCCTCCGCCTTCAGGATCACTCCGAAGGAGCTGCGCCGTCGAGGGCGGGGGGCGTCCCAGGGGTCTTCTTCCGCCGGCTCCAAGCTGGAGCCCAGGTAGCGTGGAAGGAGCTCCAAAAAGACCTGGGATGGGGGGAGACAGGAGATGGGGGACCGTTCACAAAGAACCTTCTCTTAGGACCTGTTTGGACCTGTCAGTTCCAAATTTAACTTCAACCATCCTGTAATTTTTTTTTTGGGGGGGGGGTGAGGCTTAATTCTTGCCATTTTTTTTCCAGCGAGGTGAAGGCAGCCCTGTTTAGGGAAACTTAATGTTTAAGAGACCACTGTATTTTAATAATAATAATAATAATAATAATAATAATAATAATAATAATAATAATTTATTTATATGCCGCCCTCCCCAGCCAAAGCTGGGCTCAGAGTGGCTAACAACAGTAAAATAATACAACATAATACTTTGCTGGAAGCTGCCCAGGGTGGCTGGGGAGACCCAGCCAGATGGGCAGGGTATAAATAAATTATTATTATTATTATTATTATTATTATTATTATTATTATGTTTTGGGCTGCGAGGAACTCAAACCAGCTATCGTTTTCATGGCTGGACGACATTCAGCTTGTTTTGTCAAAGAAGCACACTGCTTTTTGGAAAGCCAAATAGTTTTCATGTTCCCTCTAAGCAGGATGACATGGGTTCAAACTACAACAGCCGGTCTGGGAATGACTCCAGAGTCCCCAACCCCAAGAGACGGAAGCTGGGGACCAGAGCCTGCAGGGGGTCCAGCTGAGAAATTCTGAGCCCTTCCCAATTGGGGACTTTTTGGCAGGTCCCCCCCCCCAAAAAAATAAAACTTTATATTATTATTATTTTTAATGAAAAATGGACAAATCGTGTAATGAAATTTTTATTACCCTAGGGGAAACGTCTTAAGAGAATAAGTTCAAATATATCAGTTTTAATGAGAAATAAGATTAAATAAAGTAAAAATGGATGGATAATTGGTGAAAGAGAGAATGAAAAATTACAGGTTATCAAGATAAATTATTAGGATAAAAACAAGATGAAGGATTTGCTGAAATACCTATCTGAACTAGAATATAAAGAGGGGAGGTGTGAGGAAGTCAAGGAAATAAGTTAAAGAAAGGAAAATATGTAAAGGTTTGACTTGTTCTTTTTTCTTTTTGACTTTTTGACTGTATTTTTATTTTTAATTTTAATTTTTTCTGTTTTCGCTCTTTTACTTTTTCTTGGATGTGATTTGCTTTTATGTACTGTTTTGTTTTCTTTTTTGATTCTCTTTGTAACCTTTAAAATTTGAATAAATATTATTTTAAAAAACAAAAACAAAACTTTATAAATGCTCTCGCATGGGCTGGGTTTGTGCAGGATTGCCCCTGATCTGAGTGGGGCTGGCTTCACCACCCTCCTTGGGCAAATGGCAGAAGCCCCCCCCCCCCCAGCTGCCCCCCAACCTCACGTGCTTCAGCCGCTGCGACATGGTGTGGGTGCTGGGGCTGCGCAGGGAGACGTTGAGGACGATGACGCAGTTTGTGACGATTAGAGTGGCCACCACCATCACAAAGAGCAGGTACCTGCCCAGCAGAAGGAAACAGGAAAGTTGATTTAAGCTGAGTGTTGTCAACACGGGCCAGCAGCAGCAGCGACCATCCAGGGTTTTAGGCAGAGGGTCTTTCTCCCTCCAGCCCCAGCTGGAGGTGTGGCATGGGGTTCACATCTCATGCCTTCTGCATGCAAAGCAGGGGGGCTCTCCAGCTGAGCCCTTCCCCTAAAAGCAATGCAAGATCCTAGTCCACATGGAGGGATCGGGGGCTTTCTGCTTGCAAAGCAGAGCTGCGGCCCTTCCCAGAGTGTGGGTCTGTGTTGTGGGGCTCCCAGGACATCCTGAGCCCCCTCCCCTCCATAATCCACCCCACTAGGTCGAGTTGCCGCCTGTCCATGACACAAATTGCCACCCTGCTCCCCACATATGGGCAAACACTCTCCCAAGAACCCAGGAGTCCTGGCTCCGCCGGCCGGGCGGGATGACTCACTTTCCGATCAGGGGGACGCTGAGCGAGGTCTCCGGAACCTTCTGGGCGATGAGGAACAAGAAGACAGTCTGGGCTAGCAGGACAGAGATGCTGACGGTGATTTTCTGGCCTCCAGCTGCCCGGGAAGAAGCAAGCGGCGAGAGGAAGCAGCAAAAAAGGCGAATGTGATTCTAGGCTGCGTCAGCAGAAGTCTTGTGTTCCGATCAAGAGAAGGAAAAGTCCTGCTCTGTTCTGCCTTGGGGAGACCCCGCTGGGAGTCCTGCGTCCAATTTTGGGAGCGCCACAATTTAAGGGGGATATTACCAGTTGGGAGGTGTGACTGAGATGATCAAAGTGTCTGGAAACCAAGCCTGATAAGGAACGGTTGAAGGACCTGGCTATGTTTAGCCTGGAGAAGAGGAGACTGAGAGGAGAGATGACAGCCATCTTCAAATATCTCAAGGTTTGCTCCATGGAGGTCCCGGGCCACAGGGAGGTTAGGCTGGCCTCGACCACAGCCAGGGCCTTTTCAGTACTGGCCCCGACTTGGTGGAAGGCTCTGTCACAAGAGACTAGGGCCCTGCGGGACTTGACATCTTTCCGCAGGGCCTGCAAGACAGAGCTCTTCCACCAGGCCTTTGGCCAAGGCACAGCCCAATGGTTGCCTTTAATTTGATTTTAGAATGAATTGATTTTAGAAAGTATTTCAATTAACTGATTGTGATTTTATGTAAACGGTGTTATTTTTACTGTTGTTAGCCGCTCTGAGCCTGGCTTCGGCTGGGAAGGGCGGGATATAAATAAATTATTATTATTATTATTATTATTATTATTATTATTATTGTGGTACTTCGGGTTAAGTACTTAATTCGTTCCGGAGGTCCATTCTTAACCTGAAAATGTTCTTAACCTGAAGCACCACTTTAGCTAATGGGGCCTCCTGCTGCTGCCGCACGATTTCTGTTCTCATCCTGAAGCAACTTTCTTAACAAGGTACTATTTCTGGGTTAGCAGAGTCTGTAACCTGAAGCGTCTGTAACCCGAGGTACCACTGTATTATTAAGGATGGAGCAAGTTCGTTTTCTGCTGCTCCGGAGGGTAGGACTCGAACCCATGGCTTCAAGTTGCCAGGAAAGAGATTCCAACTAAACATTTGGAAGAACGTTCTGAGGATAGGAGCCGTTGGACTGCTTCCTTAAGCAGAGTCTGGAGAAGGCAATCTTCAGCTGCGATTCCTGTATTTCAGGGGGCTGGACTGGATAATAATATAATTATAATAATAATTTATTATTTGTACCTCGCCCATCTGGCTGGGTCTCCCCAGCCACTCTGGGCGGCTTCCAACAAAGATGAAAGATACACTAAAATGTCACACATTAAAAGCTTCCCTGATGTCTTCTGAATGTCAGGTAGATGTTTATCGCTTTGACATCTGATGGGAGGGCGTTCCACAGGGCGGGCGCCACCACCGAGAAGGCCCTCTGCCTGGTTCCCTGTAACTTGGCCTCTCGCAGTGAGGGAACCGCCAGAAGGCCCTCGGCGCTGGACCTCAGTGTCCGGGATGGACGATTGAGGTGGAGACGCTCCTTCAGGAATACTGGGCCTTTGGGGCCATTTAGGGCTTTCAAGGTCAGCACCAACACTTTGAATTGTGCTCGGAAACGTACTGGGAGACAATGTAGGTCTTTCAGGACCAGTGTTATATGGTCTCGGCGGCCGCTCCCAGTCACCAGTCTAGCTGCCGCATTCTGGATTAGTTGTAGTTTCCGAGTCACCTTCAAAGGTAGCCCCACGTAGAGCGCATTGCAGTAGTCCAAGCGGGAGATAACCAGAGCATGCACCACTCTGGCGAGACAGTCTGCAGGCAGGTAGGGTCTCATCCTGCGTACCAGATGGAGATGCCCTGGATACAGATTTGACCTGCGCCTCCATGGACAGCAGTGAGTCCAGAATGACTCCCAGGCTGCGCACCTGGTCCTTCGGGGGTGCAGTGACCCCAATCAGGACCAGGGAATCCTCCACACCTGCCCACCTCCTGTCCCACAAAAACAGTACTTCTGTCTTGTCAGGATTCAACCTCAATCTGTTAGCCGCCATCTGTTGGCCTTTGGGGGTCCCTTCCAAGTCTCTCCTCCCTCGCCCTGCCCCCCTTCCCTCCCCGGGGACGACGACTCACATTCGGCAGGCAGGAAGTAGACCAGAACCACCAGGGAGGAGATGAGGACGCAGGGGATGATGATGTTGATGATGTAGAAGAGGGGCTTGCGCTGGATGATGAGGTAGTAGTGCATCTCCGAGAAGCCGGGGGCCTCCACCCCAGAGATGGGGGCCAGGACCTTGCGGGCCGGACGGTGCTGAATGGCCCACTCCCCGTTCTCTGGGGGGAGACAGAAGGGGGCATGGCAGTGGGGCTGAGAGAAGCAGAGGGTGGGTTGGGGGGCAAGCGATGCCTCCAGCGTCTCTCCAGGACGGAAAGCAGGGTGGGGGTCTTCAGGTCTGGACTCGCTGCCCCTCCAAGGTTCCCCCCACCCCCTTCCAAGGCTGACGCCGGTCCCCTACCTGTGAAAGCCTCTGGGTCAATCACAATCTGCTCCACGGGATCCCCGGTCTTGTCGTCGCCCCCAAATGTAAGCACCACTTCCCTGGCGTTGTACGATTGGGACCTGGAGAGAGATCAAGGGCAAAGCTGTGCTTCCGTGGCGTCTTCCATGAGCTGACTGTATTCTTATTCTTATTTGGAAATTGTTTTTATTTGATTTTACAAATATAAGTTTGTAAGAAAACCCAGTACTATAGAGAGATTTCTCTGAATCTCAGGACTTTCCCCATCCCCTTCCCGGGTCCTAATTGTCAACATTTTCAACCGTATATTATTTCATAATCTATATATTTTGCATCTGTCCATATTGCCCATAGTATTTGTTACATATATAGAGAGATGGCTATCTCCTCTGGGTTTTTCGTTACCTGCACAGGTGAGGTCACACGCCCACCTCTGGTCACATGTAGAGGAAGTTTGTCCCAGCCCAGGAGGACACAGAAAGTTCCGACTGACTGGTCCAGACACCTCCTTTTAATGTCCACTCTAGGAATGTGTTGTATTTGACTGCTCTGTATTTCACACGCCACAGGGACTCTCAAAGGTCATCCAGCCCAACCCCGCACAATGCAGGAATCGCAGCTAAATCCATCTTCGGGTGATGCAGGTCCCAGCTGCCCTTTCTCCAGCCCCTGACCTGGAGTCCTTGGCAGCGTTTCCTGGGCGCGGGTCCAAGCGTGTGTTTCGAACCCCTCACCATGAGCTCCCCACCCCAGGCTCTCACCGGAAGATGAGGGAGCAGTTCTGCCAGTCAAAGGGGAAGAAGGTGACTTCGATGGCACAGGTGCTGCGGAAGATGGCCGGGGGCAGCCAGAAGATGGACCCCCCGGGGTAGATTAGGACGTTGCAGAAGTAAGCCACCTCGAAATTTCCGTCGATGCTGGAGGGGGGCAGAGAGAGAGAAGGAAGGGGGCAGCAGGGGTGAGGAAGACGAGGAAGGGCCAGCACACCAGTGCAAGTAGAAAAAATAGGTACCGCTCTGGCGGGAATGTAAACGTGTTTCCGTGCGCTGCTCTGGTTCGCCAGAAGCGGCTTAGTCCTGCTGGCCACATGACCCAGAAGCTGTACGCCAGCTCCCTCGGTCAGTAAAGCAAGATGAGCGCCGCAACCCCAGAGTCAGTCACGACTGGACCTAATGGTCAGGGGTCCCTTTACCTTTTACCAGTTTCAGTTTATTGGTTAGTTTTTCTAAGGAACACAAGTGAATAGCACAGAACCTGCACAAGCGACGCTGAAACAAAACCCCACATATATTAAGTATAATAGAATCATCGCCACCTGACCCCCACCCATTTCCCTGAATGTCTCAACAAATGAAGCTGATCTGTAAAAAATGTTACTTGGGGGGTGGGAGAGAGAGAGAGACATTGCACATACTTTTGTAAACTAAGAAAATCTTTAATATAAATACATTTTGAAAAATAAGACTCACTTGTTTTCCAGGACGATGTCTGGAAGCCAGACCTTGTCCGCGGGGACCTGAAGCACCGGGATGCCGCCATAGTCCTCGCTCTTGTATTCCAGCCGGTAATCGACCCATTGCTGAGATGATAGAAGCACAGAGCTGGAGGGTCAAAAGAGGGTCCCCGAAGGTCATCCATCCCAACCCCTTGCGATGCAGGAATCTCAGCTGAGGAATCCGTGGCAGCTGGGCCCCCAACCTCTGCTTAAAAACCTCCGAGGAGTGAGAGGCTGCCACCTTCCATCCCAGCGGCTTTTACTACCAGAAAGTTCTTCCTGATGTCGAGCCAGAATCTGCTCCCCACCCCACGGCTTCTCTGGGGACCAGAAGCCCCAAATGCCCCTGCCGTCCAGGGGGAGAAGCAGCCTGAGACTTACCTGTGTAATCCAGACGTTGGTGGTCAGGGTCTCTTCCTTCTCGTTCTGAGGAGAGAAAAGGGTGTGGGGTGAAATAAAACATTTAAGGTTATATATAATGTAATATAAATGTTCATTAATGTACCAACCAAGCACATACATAGATGTCTGGACCACATGTCTGGAGCAGCACAGGAAAACAGCCCCGATACCATTTTGACTCCCAAACTGACCAAATGATTTCTCTGCAAGGTCAAGGAAAATGGAAAAGCCTCCCCATTGTCTTTTCCTTCACAAATCCTGTCTTAAGGGTATGTCTGTGTAGGAATAAGGTGAGCCTGTGACCTGGCTCAGGAACTAAGTATTTATCATTAATAATAATAATAATTTATTACTTATACCCCACCCATCTGGCTGGGCTTCCCCAGCCACTCTGGGCGGCTTCCAAAAAAATATTATAATACTGCAATACATCAAACACCAAAAGCTTCCCTAAACAGGGCTGCCTTCAGATGTCTTCTAAAAGTCTGGTAGTTGTTGTTCTCTTTGACATCTGGTGGGAGGGTGTTCCACAGGGCGGGCGCCACCACCGAGAAGGCCCTCTGCTTGGTCCCCTGTAGCTTGGCTTCTCGCAGGGAGGGAACTGCCAGAATACCCTCGGAGCTGGACCTCAGTGTCCGGGCAGAACGATGGGGGTGGAGACGCTCCTTCAGGTCTACTGGGCCCTTGAGGCCATTTAGGGCTTTCAAGGTCAACACCAACACTTGTAATTGTGCTTGGAAACATCCTGGAAGCCAATGCAGATCTCTCAGGACCGGTGTTATGTGGTCCCGGCGGCCGCTCCCAGTCACCAGTCTAGCAGCCACGTTCTGGATTAGTTGTAGTTTCCGGGTCACCTTCAAAGGTAGCCCCACATAGAGAGCATTGCAGTAGTCCAAGCATTACAAAAGACTGGCCAGGCTCCCCAAGGTATCCAATCAAGTAAGAATTAACGAGTAATCTGCCAGACAGGAGGTAAACAACGCACTCAGATTTCTGTTGTAGACCGCCCTTTCTGTGATGTAGGCATGATGTATCTGGGGGTGGTCTTGAGCTCCAGGGCAGGGAATTTAAAATGTCTATATAAGGGCGGACACACCTTGGTTCGGGGTCCTCCTCCTTTCCTGCGTGTGAAGGGGGCACCCTGTTGCAACAGTTCAATATAGATCAGACTAGCTGCTTTGCTTCTCAATATTCTCTGGTTGGCCTCTGTTATTTTCTCCGACCGATGGAGAACCTGCAAAGGACTCTAGAAGGGCTCTTGTGTCCCCCATAAGGGAATAAGGGCAGATTTTCATTTATTACAAGGGCCTTAGCTGCAATTCCCGCTCTGCAGGGGGTTGGACTAGATGACTCTGGGGGCCCCTTCTAACTCTGCAGTTCTCTCTTTCCATTAAAAAAAATTAGTAAAGGTTTTCGATTTCATTTTGTAATGCATAGAAAACAGAGAGAACTGTCATAATAAAAATAAGTGGGCATAAGAATATAGACCTTTACTGTATATGTTTTGTTTGATTTATGTTAAAGAAAACTCAATAAAAATGCTTTTTTAAAAAAAGAGGAATAAAACATTTCTTCACATAGCACAGAGTTGTTAAAGGAAAACGCCTCTGCTCACCCATGACACCCTTAGTAAAACATCATACATTTGTCATAACTACCAGTATGTCATAAACTGGGAGAGGAGCCTTCTGGCAGAAACCTGAGTATCAGGTTTGCCCCCGTTCACCAGTGGAACTCCCTGCCACAGGGGGCAGGGATGACCACTGTGGCGTTCCCAAAGCAAAGGAAGGGTTGGACTCTGATTAATAGAATACACACAAGGCTTGACCAGCAAGACTCTGGGAGGGGTGCCAATAATAATGTGTCTCCACCCTCCGGCCCAGGTCATTTCATTCACAAAAGAACTTTTTACACAGGGTTCGTAAGAACCAATCAGATTTCAAAAACCCCATGTGGGACAAAGTTAAAGATTAAAACTACAAGGAGCTATTTGAGCATGCATAGTAGTCCAGTTCGAATGGGCCTTAGAAAGCACTGCTAATAACAAGGCCAGTGGAAGTGATGGTATTCCAGCTGAACTATTTAATATGCCAGCAAGTTTGGAAAACTCAGCAGTGGCCAGAGGATTGGAGAAGATCAGTCTACATCCCAATCCCAAAGAAGGGCAGTGCCAAAGAATGCTCCAACTACCGCACAATTGCGCTCATTTCACACGCTAGCAAGGTTATGCTTAAAATTCTACAAGGAAGGCTCAAGCAGTATGTGGACCGAGAACTCCCAGAAGTGCAAGCTGGATTTCGAAGGGGCAGAGGAACCAGAGACCAAACTGCAAACATGCGCTGGATTATGGAGAAAGCTAGAGAGTTCCAGAAAGACATTTACTTCTGCTTCATTGACTATGCAAAAGCCTTTGACTGTGTCGACCATGGCAAACTATGGCAAGTTCTTAAAGAAATGGAGTGCCTGATCACCTCATCTGTCTCCTGAGAAATCTCTATGTGGGACAAGAAGCTACAGTTAGAACTGGATATGGAACAACTGACTGGTTCAAAATTGGAAAAAAGAGTACGACAAGGCTGTATATTGTCTCCCTGCTTATTTAACTTATATGCAGAATTCATCATGCGAAAGGCAGGGCTGGATGAATCCCAAGCCGGAATTAAGATTGCCGGAAGAAATATCAACAACCTCAGATATGCAGATGACACAACCTTGATGGCAGAAAGTGAGGAGGAATTAAAGAACCTTTTATTGAGGGTGAAAGAGGAGAGTGCAAAATATGGTCTGAAGCTCAACATCAAAAAAATGAAGATCATGGCCACTGGTCCCATCACCTCCTGGCAAATAGAAGGGGAAGAAATGGACACAGTGAGAGATTTTACTCTCTTGGGCTCCATGATCACTGCAGATGGTGACAGCAGCCACAAAATTAAAAGACACCTGCTCCTTGGGAGAAAAGCAATGACAAACCTAGACAGCATCTTAAAAAGCAGAGACATCACCTTGCCGACAAAGGTCCGTATAGTTAAAGCCACACTTTTCCCAGTAGTGATGTATGGAAGTGAGAGCTGGACCATCAAGAAGGCTGATCGCCGAAGAATTGATGCTTTTGAATTCTGGTGCTGGAGGAGACTCTTGAGAGTCCCATGGACTGCAAGAAGATCAAACCTCTCCATTCTGAAGGAAATCAGCCCTGAGTGCTCACTGGAAGGACAGATCCTGAAGCTGAGGCTCCAAGACTTTGGCCACCTCATGAGAAGAGAAGACTCCCTGGCAAAGACCCTGATGTTGGGAAAGATGGAGGGCACAAGGAGAAGGGGAGGACAGAGGACGAGATGGTGGGACGCCAGGCACTCCTGTCTTCTACTGCCTCCCGCAGTTTGGTCAGACTCATGACCAAACTGTGGGAGGCAGTAGAAGACAGGAGTGCCTGGCGTGCTCTGGTCCAGGGGGTCACAAAGAAGCGGACACGATTAAACGACTAAACAACAATAACAACAAGTAGTCCAGAGTAAATAAAATAGGAAACAAGGAGGAATGCTTTTAGGAAACCCCAAAGGTCATAAACAGCAACTGGCCTGTGTTTCAGAATGCTGACATGTGCCTGTCAGCTGTAGAGAAATCAGAGATGCAGAGGGATGTGGGATTTGATCAGGAATTATTGTCAATGAATCAAACCCAGTCAGCGCAATGCTTTCATCATGGACACAATGGCTTGATGCATATTTTACAGTTCCTCAGAGTAATCCCATCTGATCACTACAGACCATCAAAGTGGATGGCTTTAAAAGAGGACAGGAGAAATTCAGGGAGGGGGAAGAAAAAGCGATCTAAGTGACTCTGGATGGCAGCCCCTAAAAGCAGGATGGGGGCTCGGGGGGGGGGGGTCTGGGGAGGGGAACATGCAGCCCAGCTTACCAGGGAGATGAGGTTGGTTAGGGTCATCTTGATGCTGACCTCCACCACGTCTCCCTCGTTGCGCGCCGGGCGGGCCCTTTTGTCGTAGTTGTTGAAAAGGTGGTTGTAGAGGCGGAGGTCCTCGTTGGCCTCCAGCAGCCCTGGAGGATTGAACAGGATCGTAGAATTGTAAAGGGGGAAGGGGCTCCCATGGGGTCATCTAGCCCAACCCCCTGAAACGCAGGAATCTCAGCTAGATCATACATGGCAGACGGCCGCCCAACCTCCGCTTAAAAACCTCCAAGGAAGGAGAGTCCGCCACCTTCCGTCTCGCAGAAAGTTCTTCCTGGTGTTTAGTAAGAATCTTGTTGCTCAAAGCCACGGGTTCGAGTCCTGCCCTCCAGAGCAGGAGAAAAACAAACTTGCTTCCTCTTCCATGCGGCAGCCCTTCCAATATTTGAAGAGGGCTCTCGTATTTGGAATTGTGTGGAGGCATAATAATAAGAATAAGAATAAGAATAAGAATAATAAGAATAATAATAAAATTATATCCTGCACATCTGGGGTATAACGCCACTCTGGGTGGCTTTCAACAAAATATTAAAATACTGTAATGCATCAAACATTAAAAGCTTCCCTAAACAGGGAAAACAGAATATGAGCCAGTTGAGCAAGAACTTAACCCTAAAACCATTTGGCCTCCCTGCTTCTCAGGGGGTTGGGCTGGATGACCTTCAGAGGTCCCTTCCGATGGGACAATCCTGCTATTCCCCCCACCTTGCTTCAAATAGATACAAAACTGCCCCCTCCCTGCAAAACCTCCGCTCCCCCTTTATGCCTGACCCTCTTCTCCCCCCCTCCACATGAAACCCCCATCCCTTTCTTACAGAAAGACCCCCAGCAGAGGAGAGCCCCCAGCCAGACTCCTCGCCCCATGGCTTCTCTCGCCTCAATGGCAGGCTCCAGAGCACAGACTTTTCCCTGAGGTTATTTCGAGGTCGCTTTGGGCTCCCAAGGAAGGGTGTTCGCTTTCAGAGCTCCGCTCACTTCCTGCACCTGTCGGTGGATTATATGGCTGCTGCTGGACAGATCTCTGGGGCAGGGGAAGAAGGGGAATCAGGAAAGCTGAGCTCTCTGCCCTCCAGATACCTCCAATTTCTCCAGAAGGGTCAAAGGAGCCGGCTGCTTTGTAGATCCGCCCCGATGGAGTTGTGCTGGGAGGTTAGAAGCACCTCAGTCCTTCGCCCCTGCTGAAAGTTTCCAAATTCAGCCTCATCCCACCTGACCTGTGTTATCTGAGAAATCTGAGGTCTCCCTTGGACAAAAAACAAGGACCCCAGCCAGGAATACCAGAGCAAAACAGCAGCCAGTCGGCTTGGTCTTGATTGAAGACTGTCGCGATGGGACTCCCACCTGCCTCAAGGTGGGACAAGATGGAAGCCCAGAACAAAAGAGAACCCAAACTTTTATTAGCTGCTAATCAGAAGGTCAGCGGTTCAAATCCCCGCGACGGGGTGAGCTCCTGTTGGTCGGTCCCAGCTCCTGCCCACCTAGCAGGTCAAAAGCACGTCCAAATGCAAGTAGATAAATAGGTACCGCTCCGGCGGGAAGGTAAACGGCGTTTCCGTGCGCTGCTCTGGTTCGCCAGAAGTGGCTTAGTCATGCTGGCCACACGACCCGGAAGCTGTACGCCGGCTCCCTCGGCCAGTAAAGCGAGATGAGCGCCGCAACACCAAAGTCGGCCACGACTGGGCCTAACGGTCAGGGGTCCCTTTACCTTTAATCCCCATGTTATACCCCCCAAACTACATCATGGTTACATCATGAAAGGGGAGGTCTGGTGGCCGTAATCTGAGCATCCTGGACCCTGCCCCATGGTTCTCCTTGCCCTCCACCAAACACCCATCAAATGTAACAAAAGAGATCTTTACATTTCCCTTTTTCCCAGCCAAATTAATCCCACCCTTTTGCCTTCATCTGGGTATGTTATTTCTGGAATGGCTACCTGTCTGGCACTCAGGTGTCAGGAGGCCAGAGATTATCATTCAGGCAGAGGGGCTGCTGAGGAGCTGAGCTCACAGGTCTAGATGAATTTCTGAAGTTTTCCCAGTGAGCCAGTACAGAGATCCATTTATCAGTGAATTCTTACATTTGGTATCGTGCAGCAAAGGCCCTTTGAATAGATAAGAAGAAACTGTGATGAAGTGTTTTGTGGGGACAAATCACAAAAGTCACAAAAGCAATTGGGCTGCATGTGCATGATATCTGCTGGAGGGGCAACCCCCCCCCCAACCTGGACATAGAATCATAGCATTGTAGAGTTGGAAGAGACCCCAAGGGCCATGGAGTCCAACCCCCTGCCAAGCAGGAAACGCCATCAGAGCACTCCTGACATATGGTTGTCAAGCCTCTGCTTAAAGACCTCCAAAGAAGGAGACTCCACCACACTCCTTGGCAGCAAATTCCACTGTCAAACAGCTCTTACTGTCAGGAAGTTCTTCCTAATGTTTAGGTGGAATCTTCTTTCTTGTAGTTTGGAGCCATTGCTCCGTGTCCGCTTCTCTGGAGCAGCAGAAAACAACCTTTCTCCCTCCTCTATGTGACATCCTTTTATATATTTGAACATGGCTATCATATCACCCCTTGGGACGCAGGTGGCGCTGTGGGTTAAAGCCTCAGCGCCTAGGGCTTGCCGATCGAAAGGTCGGCGGTTCGAATCCCTGCAGCGGGGTGCGCTCCTGCTGCTCGGTCCCAGCGCCTGCCAACCTAGCAGTTCGAAAGCACCTCCGGGTGCAAGTAGATAAATAGGGACCGCTTACCAGCGGGAAGGTAAACGGCGTTTCCGTGTGCGGCTCTGGCTTGCCAGAGCAGCGATGTCACGCTGGCCACGTAACCCGGAAGTGTCTCCGGACAGCGCTGGCCCCTGGCCACTTAAGTGAGATGGGCGCACAACCCCAGAGTCTGTCAAGACTGGCCCGTACGGGCAGGGGTACCTTTACCTTTACCTTTTATCATATCACCCCTTAACCTCCTCTTCTCCAGGCTAAACATGCCCAGCTCCCTTAGCCGTTCCTCATAAGGCATCGTTTCCAGGCCTTTGACCATTTTGGTTGCCCTCCTCTGGACACGTTCCAGTTTGTCAGTGTCCTTCTTGAACTGTGGTGCCCAGAACTGGACACAGTACTCCAGGTGAGTAAATTCCTGCAACACCTGCTCAGGCTTAGGGAGGCCTGTGGTTCCTGCACTGTCATGGGTTGGTCTGAATGACCCCCAGGAGTCCCTTGAAACTTCGCAGCTCTAGGATTCTAAGAAATCCAGCTGGCAGCCCTGTTCCATAATCCCAGGCAGTCAGGGAAGAACACTCTGCATATTCTCAGATGCACTCTTGTCCTGGCTCCCAGGCGCCCCCTCCTCACCCATTTATTCCATTGCTGAGTTCTTTTCCTGATGATCCCAGGGGTCCTAACTAAACCTACCCCCCCCCCCAATTTGGAGAAGGCCATAGCTCTATGGCACCTGCTTGGCATGCAGCAGGTTGTGGGTTCGAATCCTGGTGCCTCCAAACCATCCTTGAAACCTTGGAGAGAGGCTGGAGGTCAGAGTAGCCAATCCTGAGCTCACTGGGCCAACAGTGCGAGGCCACTGTTAACCTCCAGAGGACCCAGGAAGCCTTGCTACCCCCCCTCCACTTTGAGCCACCCAATTCCCCTCCCCTCTCGGAGGACCCAGGAGTCCGGGCTCCCTTCCAAGGGACCCCTCCCCCCACCCCGGTCTCCTCCTTGCTCACAGATCCGTCTGGTCCTCACAGATAAAATGTGAAGCCTCTTCCTGGATCTAATAATAAATCGCCCATTCTTAGCCCCGGATATGAAGGGCAAAGGCGGCTTGGTCTGAATTGCAGTTGCTTCTGAGGTTGAAGCCCATCTCCCCAGAGGTCCCATAGAATCAGGGAATTGTAGCATTGGAAGGGACCCCTAAGGCTCATCTAGCCCAACCCTGGGAACACAGAGAGGCCAGTTTCAAGGCTACCGCCCACGTAAACGCTACTGGCCATTTCCCCTCAGCCTTTTAAACCATCCCAGCTCCAAGGGCCTTCTGGCAGTTCCCTCCCTGCAAAAAGCCGAGTTACAGGGAACCAGGCAGAGGGCCTTCTCGGTGGTGGCGCCCGCCCTGGTCAATGCCCTCCCATCAGATGTCATTGCCGTTGGCAATGCAAAAAGCCCCCCCCCCCCCATCTGAAGGTAGCCCTGTTTAGGGAAGTTTTTAATGACTGATGTTTTAATGTATTTTTAATATTTTGTTGGAATCCGCCCAGAGTGGCTGGGGAAACCCAGCCAGATGGGCGGGGTATAAATAATAATAAATGATGGTGATTTTTAAGATAGCATGAGAAATCCTAATAAAAAATCAGCCAAAGGGGGAGAAATGTGGGAATATTGAAGAAAGCAGGAGAGGATATATGGATTAAATTTTATCCCTCCTCACTCACGCGAGTGAACAAGGAGCAGAGCACATTTGCTGGAAGCAAGTTGATGGATTCATTGGAATCATTTATGGTAAGTTGAGCAATGCAGTCTGGCTTGTTGCTGGCAAATTTCCCCGTTTAATTCCCTCCTCAAAATAATAATAACAACACAACAGTTTTGTTTAAAAGCAAGAGCAAAGTTTACTTACATTCTGCTCACAGCAGTAAATCTGAAAGGCAGGCTTTGTCCTGTGGTTCCAGTTAAATTTGCAGAGAAAAGAAGTCTGAGCTAAACCTCAGAAAAGAAGTCTGAGCTAAACCTCAGACGTTCTCCCTTGTGACTTCCAGACTCTGTGAGGATGAGCCATGTGCTGCTGGCAAGAGAGCAAAAGAGCAAAGAAAAAGGAGGATGCGTTTTGCAGGATCTGCCGGGGCCACGCCCCTCTACCTGGCCACGCCCAGGGGGAGGAGCCTCCAGACCAGGTGCGTCAGGAAGTCCTCCTGGCTGGAGCCACACTCTCCTGGGTGTCCCCTCTGGCCAAGAGGAAATGTTGTCTTTGGCTGCGTCACTGATGATAACATCCCACATACAATACAACATACAATTATATACACAATTTTTATTCAGCCACCCAGAGTCCCAGCTTGACACAAAGGTTCTGGAAATTCTCCTCTGGTAGGGGCTTTTTCAGGATGTCTGCAGTCACCTCTTTGGCATGGCAGTAAGACAGTTCCACAAGTCCATCTTGGACAGCCTCGCAAACACCTGGCGTGGAATTTCTCGCTCTGGGACAGCTTTAGGCAACTCTGGTTTTCCTCCATCAGGCAGACAGGATCCTTTCTCACCAACCCAAAGTTCTTGGTTAGTTGATCTAGCCAGGCCAGCTCTGTGCATGCTTCTGTGGCCGCCATGTATTCAGACTGTGTGGAAGAGAACACTAACAATTCTGTATACAGTGGTACCTCTGGATGCGAATGGGATCCGTTCCAGAGCCCCGTTCGCATCCCGAGTAGAACATAACATGTAACTGCGCCACTGTGCATGCACGGGTTGCGTTTTGCCACTTCCACGTATGCACATGATGTCATTTTGAGCATCTGTGCATGAGTAAGCAGCAAAACCCAGAAGTAACGTGTTCCGTTACTTTCGGGTCGCGTAACCTGAAAACGCTCAACCTGAAGCACATTTAACCCGAGGTATGACTGTATAACTGCCCCCCCCCCCATGAGATGGGACCATTTCCAAACATAAACACACCTGTGGATCTATAATCAGTCGAGCATCCAACCCAATCTGCATCAGTAAAACCAATCATTTCAGGATTACTAACAGCTGGTAGTCTTAATTTACAGTTTATTATACCCCGTAGATAGCGAAGCAATCTTTTTACACCCACCCAGTCATATTCAGTGGGAACATTTACCTTTCTACTCAGAATTCCCACTGCATTAGAATCATAGAGTTGGAAGAGACCACAAGGGCCATCGAGTCCAACCCCCTGCCAAGCAGGAAACACCATCAGAGCACTCCTGACATATGGTTGTCAAGCCTCTGCTTAAAGACCTCCAAAGAAGGAGACTCCACCACACTCCTTGGCAGCAAGTTCCACTGTCAAACAGCTCTTACTGTCAGGAAGTTCTTCCTAATGTTTAGGTGGAATCTTCTTTCTTGTAGTTTGGAGCCATTGCTCCGTGTCCGCTTCTCTGGAGCAGCAGAAAACAACCTTTCTCCCTCCTCTATGTGACATCCTTTTATATATTTGAACATGGCTATCATATCACCCCTTAACCTCCTCTTCTCCAGGCTAAACATGCCCAGCTCCCTTAGCCGTTCCTCACAAGGCATCGTTTCCAGGCCTTGGACCATTTTGGTCAAAGCATTGGCTAAGTCAGGTCTACATGTAGTAGTAACAAGATAGAAAAGCTTTCCAATCACTACTCATTGTTGCCTCAGTGCGGCAACAGCTTTGAGTCATCTCGATTCTTTAAAAAGTCAGAAGTCATGGCTGTGGTTCTTGCATCTGCATGCTCTGGATCAGTCCATAAATCTTCTGCTTTTGGCTAAGAAGAAATGAACTGCCTTCTTTTCTTTCCACTTGAATTCCAAGGTAGAACTGGATCTTTCCCAGTTCCTTGACCTCAACATCTTTGCTTAAGTTACAGATAGGTAGCCGTGTTGGTCTGCCATAGTCAAAACAAAATAAAAAAATTCCTTCCAGTAGCACCTTAAAGACCAACTAAGTTAGTTCTTGGTATGAGCTTTCGTGTGCATACATCTGAAGAAGTGTGCATGCACACGAAAGCTCATACCAAGAACTAACTTAGTTGGTCTTTAAGGTCCTACTGGAAGGAATTTTTTTATTTTGTTTTATCTTTGCTTAAGTTTTTCACAACCTGCGCACGGTCTCTGTCATTTACTGTGGCAATAATCAAATCATCAACGAAAGCAAGAACATAAGAAATTTGTCCATTATTCGACTTTGTGTACAAAGGCAGATCTGGACATTACAAGGTTAGGGAGGGAAAGTAGACAAGATCTTGGACTTTTTCTGATTCCTCAGAAAAATCCACAACACTATTTCTTGTGTCAGCTTTGTTGTGTTCATCAAAATAAGCTGCATGTCGTCCACTTACTTCGCCTGTTTGTAAGTCCATTATTCTGTGTCCTTTTCCTCCAGAGGCGTATCCCACAAGAATACCTGCTTGCGCTCTGGAGTCAAGCTTGTGTCTATGTTCCCTGGGAACGCGGTGGCAACAAAGACTTCGCAATACACAGATGTGTGACAGGCTAGGAATTTTCCCACAGCAAAGTTCAAAAGGTGCACATCTGGCTCCCTTTGTTGGCAGACTATTTTGGAGAGAGGTCGCAGTTCCTTCTGCGTCTCCCCGCATGTTTTGGGGTAGAGATGCATCCCTGAACATGCACCTCCATGACGGATCTGAACTTTCTTTCAGCTATTGAGCTCTGTTGTGGGGTGTAAGGAACAGTGGCGACATGCTCAATTCCTTCTTGTTCCAGGAGAGATTGCATGTCACATGAGCAATGCTCACCCCCATTATCAGGCATTAACATAGCCAGTGCTCTCTGGAATTCATTCTCCGCCATGGCAAGGTACTTCTTCAACATTTCACTCTTTTCTTTGAGGAAATATGCTACGCAGTTCTTTGAAAAGTCATAGAGAAAAATTAGTATATATCTGTTCTTCCCCAGTGATGGAACATTCATTGGCTCACACAAGTCACTGCGGACTATAGGTCTAGCACTCTGGTGCTTTTCTGTTCGGTGCAAGGAGGAAATAAAAGTTTCACAGATTTCTCAGTGACACAACTTACATATTTTGTTGGTGCAGTGTTGTTCTGTGTTACCTGCAGTCCCCTCGCAAGCTCGTTCTTTTGGAGGTCCAGTATGGCATGTCCTAGTCTTCTGTGCCAGAGTTCGAAGGTCCGCCTCGTCCTTTTGGTTTGAGCGCATCACTTTTGCAGACTGAAGTACTGAAAGATTAACCTCATATACACCATTTATTCACTTGGCTTGGACCTCACCATTCTTAGTTACTTTGCATTCTCAGTTTCCAAATACTACTTGAAAAACTTTTCTGTCCTTCTATTGTGGGTACAGAAATTAATAAGAATGATAAAAAATTGTTTTCATATGCGATAACTGCAGCAAGGATACTATTAGCCCAAAGATGGAAACAAGAAGAAATTTCAACTAAAGAAGAGTGGAAAGAGAAACTGATGAACCATGCTGAGATGGCAAAACTAACAGGGAAAATTCGGAACAAGCAGGACCAGAATTTCCTAAAGGAATGGAAGAAGTTTTTGATATATTTGGAAAGCAGTTGTAACCAATTGACATCACTTGTAAGGTTAGAAGAAGTTTTGTAAGGAGTAATTTATAAATTATTGTGAAAAGAATTAAGAATAGCTGTATTGGAAATTTGAGTTTATAGCAATAATTATAGCAACAAAATGCACAGTTTAGAAAACCAGCAGTCAAGGTTGAAGGAAGTCTTAGGCTGCAATAGCCAAAAATTTCAAAATGATGTTTAAAAGGATGTTATGCTGGAAAATATGTGTAAAAACTAATAAAAAATTATTTTTTTAAAAAAGAAATAAATAAAACCTTTTCTGTCCAAAGTAGACACACTGAGCATATTACAATTCAGTTCTGGGACGTAGGGAACTAATGTTGCCACCTGCAACTTCAATATCACCACCTTGTGGTTTGTCAATATTATTGTAATCTTCAAAGAAGCCCTTATTATATGAAAAATGGGACGTTGCCCCGCTAACTTGATTTGTTTTCGTGATTACTGTATTAGCAGTTAAGCACTTTTCTGGCAAAAGCAAGGACGCTGATAATTCCCCTTCTTTTCCTTTTCTTGCTTAAAAGGAAGGGGTTTTGGAGTTTTTGGAGCTCTGCAGTTCTTTGCAATGTGGCCTCCTTTGTGGCAATTAAAACACACAACTTTCTTAGGTGTGCCTTTGGCCTTCGCATGATGTCTAGAGACATAATCGGAGTCACTGCTCCTTAGGTTTCTGACTGGAGACTCTTCTCTCCCTTGGCACTTCTGCCTCCAATAGGCAATCACATCTTTAAAAGTCGATTGGCCTTTATCCTCCATTAAGTAAGCAAATGTATCAAATTTGGGTCCTAGTGTTGCTAAGAAGCATGCAACCTTTTGGTCTTCATCAAATGGACGCTCAGTCAGTTGTATTTTCTGCAGTATAGCCGTAAATTCATTCACATGTTTTGAAAACTCAGCTTTAGAATTCATTCTAAGCTTTAAAAGATCGCGTATTAATCTTCTCCACTGAGCACACTTACTGATGTTTCCAGGCGAACGCTCCAATTCACTCTTTATGCTGCCTCCATACATCCGCTCCAAATCACTTAAAATTTGCGCAGCATGGTCTCTACTGTCAATTAGCGACAAATGTTCATCTTCAAGTCCATCTAATATGGTTACCTTGGCTTTGCTGTTTTGCGATTTCCACAACTTAATTCTAGCCAAATCTTCTTCGCTCGTGCCAGTAGGCATAGGCATTTCAATGGCATCTAAATTCCCTTCCCCTTCAAGGAACACCATGAGACGCTTTTTCCAAATAACAAAATTGTGTTCATTTAACTTAGGCATTGCTCGGTATCCGTAACCGGAGAAAGCTGCACTCGCCATCTCAAAATCTGAAAAATATTAAAAATTTGAGAAACTTGTTGCAGGAAGTTATGTATAGGTTGGGGGAGGGGGGTTGCCCCTCCAGCAGATATCACACAAATGCAGCCCACTACCAAATCAGAACAATCACTTTGGTGACTTGTCCCCACAAAACACTTCATCACAGTTTCTTCCAGCCTATTCAAAGGGCCTCTGCTGCACAGCACCAAATGTAAGAATTCACTGATAAATGGATCTATGCACTGGCTCACTGGGAAAACCTCAGAAATTCCTATAGACCTGTGAGCTCAGCTGCTCAGCAGCCCCTCTGCCTGAGTGATAATCCCTGGCATCCTGATACCTGAGTGCCAGACAGGTAGCCATTCCAGAAAGAACAAACCCAGATGAAGACAAAAGGGTGGGATGGACTTGGCTGGGAAACAGGGAAATGTAAAGATCTCTTTTGTTACATTTGATGGGTGTTTGGTGGAGGGCAAGGGGAACCATGGGGCAGGCTCCAGGATGCTCAGATTCCTGCCACTAGACCTCCCCTTTCATGATGTAAACGTGATGTACAAGTGATGTAGTTTGGGGGGGTGTGAGCAGCTAATAAAAGTTTGGGTTCTCTTTTGTTTGGGGCTTCCATCTTGTTCCACCAGGTGGCAGGTGGGAGTCCCATCGCGACAGTCTTCAATCAAGACCAAGCCTACTGGCTGCTGTTTTGCTCTGGGATTCCTGGCTGGGGTCCTTGTTTTTTGTCCAAGGGAGACCTCAGATTTCTCCGTTAACATTGTCAACATTCAAAATCAAAACCTCAAAATTCAAAGCAACTTTTCACTGCCTCGTTACCAGGCGGAGGGGAGCTTAATCCCCTCACACAATGGAACAATAGACCATGTGTTTACCAGGAAGTAGAAAAAAATACTTTTCAGCTCAGGATCTCAATCCAGTGCCATCCACCAAAAATACTCAAAAATACTCAACTCTGGGCCCGATAACCCTTTGTGGGAATGTTGAGGAAAACAGGAGAGGATATATGGATTAAATTTTTTGCTGGAAGCAAGTGGATGGATTCTTTGGAATCATTTAAGTTGAGCAATGCAGTCTGGTTTGTCCAGTCTGGCTTGTTGCTGGCAAATTTCCCCGTTTAATTCCCTCCTCAAAATAATAATAACAACACAACAGTTTTGTTTAAAAGCAAGAGTAAAGTTTACTTACATTCTGCTCACAGCAGTAAATCTGAAAGGCAGGCTTTGTCCTGTGGTTCCAGTTAAATTTGCAGAGAAAAGAAGTCTGAGCTAAACCTCAGACGTTCTCCCTTGTGACTTCCAGACTCTGTGAGGATGAGCCATGTGCTGCTGGCAAGAGAGCAAAAGAGCAAAGAAAAAGGAGGATGCGTTTTGCAGGATCTGCCGGGGCCACGCCCCTCTACCTGGCCACGCCCAGGGGGAGGAGCCTCCAGACCAGGTGCGTCAGGAAGTCCTCCTGGCTGGAGCCACACTCTCCTGGGTGTCTCCTCTGGGCAAGAGGAAATGTTGTCTGTGGCTGCATCACTGATGATAACATCCCATAGGGTTACCACGCCTCGTTAGGGAAATCAAAGACCTTCTCGGATAAATCCTATTTCTCCCGTCTCTGGATTCTTAGCAGAAACTCGTGTCTTTTCTCGTTTGCAGTGGAATAATTTTGAACCCGGGTTCATGAGTGAGGCGGGAGCGGCTGCCTCGTTCATTTCTTACCTTATCCATTTCACAAAAACTATGTACCCCGCTTGATTGTAATAAAAGAAAAGGCGAATGGGAGAGGTTTGCAAAAAGAGGTGTTGTTGTTGTTGAGTCGTTTAGTGGTGTCCAACTCTTTGTGACCCCCTGGACCAGAGCAGGCCAGGCACTCCTGTCTTCCACTGCCTCCCCCAGTTTGGTCAGACTCATGCTGGTAGCATCGAGAACACTGTCCCACAATCTCGCCCTCCGTCGTCCTCTTCTCCTTGTGCCCTCCATCTTTCCCAACATCAGGGTCTTTTCCAGGGAGTCTTCTCTTCTCATGAGGTGGCCAAAGTACTGGAGCCTCAGCTTCAGGATCTGTCCTTCCAGTGAGCACTCAGGGCTGATTTCCTTCAGAATGGAGAGGTTTGATCTTCTTGCAGTCCATGGGACTCTCAAGAGTCTCCTCCAGCACCAGAATTCAAAAGCTTCCATTCCTCGGCGATCAGCCTTCTTGATGGTCCAGCTCTCACTTCCATACATCACTACTGGGAAAACCAGAGCTTTAACTATACGGACCTTTGTTGGCAAGGTGATGTCTCTGCTTTTTAAGATGCTGTCTAGGTTTGTCATTGCTTTTCTCCCAAGGAGCAGGAGTCTTTTAATTTCGTGACTGCTGTCACCATCTGCATGGAACCCAAGAGAGTAAAATATCTCACTGCCTCCATTTCTTCCCCTTCTATTTGCCAGGAGGTGATGGGACCAGTGGCCATGATCTTCGTTTTTTTGATGTTGAGCTTCAGACCATATGTTGCGCTCTCCTCTTTCACCCTCATTAAAAAGTTCTTTAATTCCTCCTCACTTTCTGCCATCAAGTTGTGTCATCTGCATATCTGAGGTTGTTGATATTTCTTCCGGCGATCTTAATTCCGGTTTGGGATTCATCCAATCCAGCCTTTTGCATGATGAATTCTGCGTATAAGTTAAATAACCAGGGAGACAATATACAGCAGAAGTAGATGTCTTTCTGGAACTCTCTAGCTTTCTCCATAATCCAGCGCATGTTTGCAGTTTGGTCTCTGGCAAAAAGAGGTAAAACGAGGAAATCGAGAGAGAGAAATTCACGGCCGCGCTTTAAAAGGTACAAAAGATGAAAGCGCTGAAATACTTTTACACTCGTCTCAGTTTTCTAAGCGACTGGGGACAGGCTCGCCTGTTAGCAGGTGCTGAAAATGCAGGGAAGGCGCCTGCAGGATCTCAAGAGGCAGGGAGTTCCGCAGGGCAGCCGCTGCCACACGAAGCCCCAGTTTCTGGGAGCCGTTTTTGAGGCGAGGCGACCAGAGGAGGACGCAATAATCTGGTGCTGGCAGACTTGGGTTCAGTTCCTCGCCCAGGAAAGTCCCAGTCTTGTTTTTTGCTTGGGGAGGGCGCTGGAAGGGGAGGCGGGCGGTGGGGGCTCAGGAAACCACAGAGGGCCTTCCGCTGCTCAGGGCGCAGGAGATTGGGCTGTGGGTTCGAGTCAGGGCGCCAGAGAGCGAGCGAGCGAGCAAGGCGTTGAGTGGGACCAGGAGAAGCCCAGGAGGAAGGTAAGATTCGGGGGGGGGGTGGAAGACATTAATTTTTTGGCGGAGGGGAGGGAGTTCTGCTGGAAGACCCCATGGTCTGCTCTTGCCAACCTGGCCGGAAAAGCAGCGGGCAAGCTTTTGGGTGCAACAGAATTCCTCGTCAGGCTGGAACGAGAAGGGGAAACCATGTTCTTAGCTGTGGCAAGAAAGATTGTGGTGCATATCCTGGAAAAATGGAGTGTTTGTTCTGCAGTCAGGATTGATTGATTGACTGATTGATTGATTACCCAGCCTTCATCCTAAGGTCCCAGGAAAGGCTGCAGCATCAAAACACAATATAATTAAAAACGACTTTAAGTAACTGAACCACCACAGAAATAATGTGGGTCATAAAAAAATAGCCCTCGAGTGTCAAAAGAAGTCAAGCCAGAGAATGAGAGTCTTCGGCAAGGCGCCGCTCCTTAGGCAGGGAGTTCCACAGGTCAGGGTCGCCACAGAGAAGGCAGGCCTCTCCCCCCGTGATGTCACCTCCCCACCAAGGCTCCAAGGACAGAGGGAATCCCGAGGGGCCCCCTCTGCTCCCCTCAGCACCTGAGAGGGTCTGGAGGGCGTGAGGGGGGGTCTTTCAGGTGTTTGGGGGTCGTGAATACTTCAGGGCTTGGAACCTCAGTGTGAGCACCTTGAACTGGGCCCGGAAAGGAAACGGGCAACCAGCGCAGCTGTTTTGAAACAGAGGTGATGGAAGGTGATTGTGGCCCTGGAAAGGCACCCGAGGGTCATCTAGTCCAACCCGCTGAGATGCAGGAACTTGAACTGAAGCATCCCGGACAGATGGGCCCCCAATGGTCAGGGATGATGGGAGTTGTAGTCTAGCAAGAGCGGGAGGAGGGGCACTATTTTCCCACCCCTCCTGGGGCAGAAGAAATTCATTAAATCCACTTTTGCCTCTCCTCGCCAGAAGAGGAGGGTCGCTTCCCCCCTTCAGGGATTCCCCTTATTCCGGCTGTTGGGTGTCAAGCGTCCTGGGGTTCCCAGTGGAATTAAGAGGCAAGACCAGGAGCCTGAAGACCCCCCCCGCCTCCCCAGGGGACCGGCCTGTGTTTCTGGGTCGCCCCCAGAGGCACCTCAAAGCCACTTCCCTCGGGGTTTCTGCTTGGAAGGTCGCAATCCAGCTGAGCTGTCATTTGGGGCGCATCTGGACATTTGAGGTTCCATCCAGTTTGGCGAACAGCATCAGCCCAAAGGAAAGTGTTTGCGTGCGTCAGAGAGAGAGAGATGGACAAGGAAACCACCCTAACTCGGAATCGCTTGCAGAAATGTTTGGTTGCATAGCAGGGGGCTAGACTAGATGTCCCTTGAGGGTCCCTTCAAATTCGGTGGTGTGGTGGAATATAGTTCCCTCCATCGCCTGTTCGATAACCTTCTCTGAGACAGAATGCAGTTGGCTGGGGGCTCATAGGACCCCTGCTACCCCTACTCTGACGTCAGAGGCCCTTCTCCCTGGCCCGCCCCTCGGGACCCCCTCGGGTGGGCAAGTCCTGGGTGCAGGCTGGGCGGGGGACACGGCAGTGATGACCCCCCCCCCATAAAAAAGGTCAGGGAGGAGCGCACGCCTCTCTCAGCATGCAGAAGGAAAGCTGGCTTGGCTTCCCAAGGAGAAGGAACAGTATTCTGCACGTGCTCAGAGATAACCTTGTTCTTTGCTCGAGGCGATGCGCTGAAGCTCAGCACACGCGCCTCTCTGCGCCCTTTCCCCCTGACATCCCAGACGGGACTGAACAGGGTTCCCACCTCATCCTCAGGACCGTGGGTGCGCGCCATTCTCCCCACGGCTGCACGTAGTGTGCGCGATGTCACACGCACCATGTGCAGCAGCTGCCATGTACCTGGGGCATGGCAGGTCCGTGTTGCAGCGGCCAGCTGTGGCAGCTCCTCTTGCCCCCCTTCTCCTTGGGGAGGGACTCGGGGACCCTTCTGCCTCTGAAAGGGGGCCTCGCTGGCTGGCTGCGGAGGGGGGAGCTGAACTCTTTCTCTTGGAGGCAGGGCCACCGCTGCCGCCTGCCAGCTTTGCCCACTGACTTTGTGGGTGCCCGGCCCCCCATTATATTATTCTGGGTGCCCAAGCCCCCCTGGAGTTGGCTCCTCTGTGACTGCCTGCCTTCCTCTCTCCCCGCCTCCCCAGAGATGCTGCCTTGCGCCCTGCGCGTCCTTCTGGCGACCCTGGTGGCCGTGGCCGGAGCCCCGGACGCCGCGCCGCCCTGCGAGTCCGAGATGAACAAGATCAAGGACCTGCTGCAGGTGAGCTGCGTGGGGCGGGGGCTGAGCAGCGTCCCCCCCGGGCTGCCCCAGGACACGGGCATCTTGCTGCTGGGCTCCAACCGCCTGAGCCGCGTCTCGCTGGCCTCCTTCCAGCACCTGAGCGCGCTGGTGGAGCTCGACCTGTCCAACAACAGCCTGACCGCCCTGGACACCGGCGGCGCCTCGCTGCCCGGCCTCCAGCAGCTCGACCTGTCGCACAACGGCCTGCAGAGCCTGCCCGCCTTGGAGGGGATGCCCGCGCTGAAGCGCCTGGCCCTGGCGCACAACGCGCTCCCGCGGCTGCCGGCGGCGGGATTCCGCGCCCTGCGCGCCCTGGAGGATCTGGAGCTGCAGGGCAACGGGATCCGGGATCTGCCCCAGGCGGCCTTCGAGGGGCTGCAGAAGCTGAAGGACGTGGACCTGGCCGACAACCTGCTGGAGGAGCTGCCCCGGGAGCTGCTGGCCGGGCTGGGCAGCCTGGAGATCCTGCGCCTGGAGAGGAACCGGCTGCAGAGGGTGCCCGACGGCTTCTTCCCCGAGGACAACTACTTCGCCTACCTGTACCTGGCGGGGAACCCCTGGGTGTGCGACTGCGCGCTGGTCTACCTGCGCGACTACATCCTGGAGTACGAGACCAGCGTGTATACTCGCGTGCAAGGCCCCGGGAAGGAGATCACCGAGAACAAGCCCGAGAGCGTGGAGTGCCAGGCGCCCGCGCCCGAGAAGGGGCGCCCCGTCATGTACTTCCAGGCGCACTGCCAGGGGCCCGAGGGAGACAGCGACGGGGGCCAAGGGGAAGGGGGTCTCGCCACCACTGAGCCCCACGCCATTGCCCACACGACCCTGGTCTCCAGCACCGCCGCGCCGGCCACGCATGTCCGTACCCCACCCTCCACCGCAGCACCGACCACGCGTGTCCGCACCCCACCCTCCACCGCCGCAGCGACCACGAGTGTCCGCACCCCACCCTCCACCGCCGCGCCGACCACGCGTGTCCGCACCACACCTTCCACCGCCGCGCCGACCACGCGTGTCCGCACCACACCTTCCACTGCCGCGCCGACCACGCGTGTCCGCACCACACCTTCCACTGCCGCGCCGACCACGCGTGTCCGCACCACACCTTCCACTGCCGCGCCGACCACGCGTGTCCGCACCACACCTTCCACCGCCGCGCCGACCACGCGTGTCCGCACCACACCTTCCACTGCCGCGCCGACCACGCGTGTCCGCACCACACCTTCCACCACCGCGCCAACCACGCGTGTCCACACCACACCATCCACCGCCGCACCGACCACGAGCGTCGCCACACTTGCGCCCAGCACCGCCTCACCATCTCCCCATGTCCCCACTACGGCTCCAGAAAACCTCCCCGGTCCTGTTCTCACCTCCACCCCGGAGCCAGTCCCTTCCACAAGTCGCATGCTGCCCGCAACAACTCTCCAACCCCTTTCGACGGCGGTGGCTGCCACGTCCCATCCTCTGCCAAGTGCCGCGGCCTCGCCAGCCCTGCCACCTCTCAGCACTCCTGCTCCCAGTCGCTGCCCTCCTCCCGCCCCTTGCCACTGCTCCTTGCTGCCAGCCACAGCCCCGCAGCGGAGTTGGCACTGGTCGCCCAGGACCTGGGCTGGCTGGCTGGCTGCCCACTGCTGCCTGCTGCGCCTGGTCCTCTACGTTGCCTGCCTGGCACTGGCCGTGCTGCCCACCTTGGCTCTGCTGTGTTGGTTGGGGTGGCTGTGTGCCAGCTTGCAGCGCCCAACCCTGCGAGGTGGGCCGGGGCCCCGGCTGGTCAAGTACCGCCAGCTGCAGCAGAAGGGCGCTCCCCGAGGGTGGCAGCTGGAAGGGCTCCAAGCTCAGCGTCCTCTGGCCGCCGTGCCCCGCACCTACCGCGTCTGCAAGGTGTTTGAGGCCGCCCCCTCCCGCCACGTCAGCTGGCTCTTCGTCAGCCTGCCGGGGCCAACGCAAAAGTGGCCCTGGCAACGCAGGCGAGGCCGGGCGCCCTCGGCCTACAGCTTGGATCGCGGGCAAGACGCCATTGGGGCTGTGCGGGTGAAGCATGGCACCGCCACTTTGTAGGGAGGTCCGAGGGCCAAGGGACCCCCTGCGAGTGCAGGGATGGAGAATCGTAGAATCGGAAGGGCTCCCTTAGGGTCATCTAGTCCAACCCCCGGCAATGCAGGAATCTCAGCTCCAGGCATCCATGACAGATGGGACACCCAGCCCTCTTAAAAACCTCCAAGGAAGGAAGGAGGGAGACGTTCCATTTAGAGGCAGGGTCTTTTTGCATGAAAAGAGAGAAAATGAATTTGTAATATCAGGATTTGAAGAGTGAAAATAAAAAGTGGTTTCCAGAAGATAGAATGGCTGGATTTTTCTGAGTGGATACTGCATTTAGCTGCAGGACAGAGAACCAGAAGTCCTTTCATATTATCTTTCTTTAATCTCTTCTCTTTCCTCCTCTTCTTGCTTTCCTCTCTCTCATTTTCTTTTCTTCTTTCTGCCTTTCTTTTCTTTTTTAGATTAGATAGCTGTTTTATTAAAAAATATGCTTTGTAATGGGTATGAACTGCTGTATATTTTGGCATAAGTGCAGTGGTACCTTAGGTTACATACACTTCAGGTTACAGATGCAATACGATATCTTTATTGTCATTGTCCCATACAGAACAATGAAATTGAAAAATCTACTTAAGACATTCAAAACCCCTGAAAAACTCTGAAACCCCATTTTAAAATACAATATACTATAGAGACTCCTTATGCTGCGTTTGGAACCAAAATCGCATTTGGATAGAAACTGTTTCTCAGGCGGCTAGTCCTGGTCTTTATAACCCTGGACCTTCTTCCAGAAGGCAGAAGCTGAAAGGGATCATTTCTGGGGTGCGCACTATCCTGCGCTATCTCTGCAGCTTTCTTATGGCACTTGGAAGAATAGTTTTGATCCAAGGTGGGAAGAGTGCACCCAATTATTCTCTCCGCAGTCTTTACAACCCTGGACAGTATTGCTTTTCCCCCCGACGGTGCAGCTCCCAAACCACACACACAGAAACAGTACCTCGGGTTAAGAACTTTGCTTCAGGACGAGAACAGAAATCGTGCTCCAGCGGTGCGGCGGCAGTGGGAGGCCCCATTAGCTAAAGTGGTGCTTCAGGTTAAGTACAGTTTCAGGTTAAGAACGGACCTCCAGAACAAATTAAGTTCTTAAACCGAGGTACCACTGTACCAATATATTTTTTTTCTAAGCACATATGCACATGCGCACATAGAGATATTTACTAAAAAGTGGGGGCTGGGCGGACACACAGTCACTGTTTGAACGTAGGGAGAGCCTGCTGGGTCAGGCCGAAGGGGGCCCACCAAGTCCAGCATGGGGCTCTCACAGTGGCCAACTTGATGCCCAATATGGGAAACTAGCATGCAAGATTTGAGTATAACAACCGCTCCCCAGTCCTGGGGTTCCCAAGCATTATTGTCCAGCTGCCCTCGGCTGCCCTCTCCTCCTCCATGAATTTGTCCCATCCTTTTTTAAAGCCATCCAGGTTAGTGGCCTTCCCTGCCTCCAGTGGCAGGCAGTTCCATAAGCTTAACTCTGCACTGCGTGAAGAAGGGTTTTGTTTTACCTGCCTGGCACCTTCGAGCATTCAGCTTCATGGCTTGACCATGAGGGAGAAAAACATTTCTCTAGCTACTTTATCCAGGCAATGCATTGTTTTATAAACTTCTAGCTTGCAGCCAGAAAAGGGGTCAGAGGAACTCCCTCCCACTGTTTCAGATGCCTCCCTGCGAAACCCAATCTCAGAGCAGGAGACTCTTCCATCTCAGAGTCGTGGGTCTGAGCCCCATGTTGGGTAAAAGAGGTTCCCGCATTGCAAGGGGGTGGGGGTTGGACTAGATGACTCTGGTGGTCCCTTCCAGCTCAGCAGTTCTTGTTGTTGTTTAGTTGTTTAGTCATGTCCTCCTCTTCGTGACCCCCTGGACCAGAGCACGCCAGGCCCTCCTGTCTTCCACTGCCTCCCGCAGTTTGGTCAGACTCATGTTTGTAGCTTCGAGAACACTGTCCCACCATCTCGTCCTCCGTTGTCCCCTTCTCCTTGTGCCCTCCATCTTTCCCAACATCAGGGTCTTTTCCAGGGAGTCGAGTCTTCTCATGAGGTGGCCAAAGTCTTGGAGCCTCAGCTTCAGGATCCGTCCTTCCAGTGAGCACTCAGGGCTGATTTCCTTCAGAATGGATAGATTTAATCTTCTTGCAGTCCATGGGACTCTCAAGAGTCTCCTCCAGCACCACAATTCAAAAGCATCCATTCTTCGGCGATCAGCCTTCTTTAGGTCCAGCTCTCACTTCCATACATCACAACTGGGAAAACCAGAGCTTTAACTATACGGACCTTTGTTGGCAAGGTGATGTTTCTGCTTTTTAAGATGCTGTCTAGGTTTGCCACCGCCTTTCTCCCAAGGAGCAGGCGTCTTTTAATTTCAGCAGTTCTAGGATTCTATAAACCCAGTGGTCGCTGACCATTGGAGAATGACCTGGTGCCTTTTTGAAGGGTCTGGCCCAGTTCTTGAATAAGACTAGATAGCACGGTTTTTTTTGGGGGGGGGGGGGCAATGGGCTGACTTGCAAGGAGCAGGAATTTGCCGCAAAAGTTGTGAACGAGACTGAAAGGTTTTGCTTCAGTGCCACATAAAAGATAAAATAGCTATAATTTAAAAAGGTATTTAAGTATAATTTTAGTAAAAAAAAAAAAAGAGGCATTTTTGCTGGGGTTAATTGGTGAGGAAATAATAATAATAAAGATATAAATTTGTTTATGCATGCCACAATGGCTGCAAAAATACTTCTGGCCCAGAAATGGAAGCAGATGGAAATTCCTACACTGGAAGATTGGCAGATAAAGATGGTTGATACAGCTGACGGGTAAGATCTGGAATTGGCGTGACGAGCTGTTTCAAAAGGACTGGAGCAAATTTATATTTTATATGAAAGAAAACTGTAAACATTTGAAAACTTTTGTAGGTTTGAGCTGAAACGTTTGGTAATGTGGAAATAAGGGGCTGATTTACATATAAGGAGGTGAATGTCAAAAGAAGATGTAAGGTAAAAAAAGTGGCTATAGAAATGCGAAGAAATTGTAAAAGATGTTTGGAAGTCAGAAAGAGGGAGGGAAGGAGGTCGGTGCTTTGTTTGAGCAATGCTTTAAGTTATGGATTTGTGTAATGAAAATGTAATGAAATATGGAAAACTCAATAAAAATTACGTTTAAAAAAAATAAAAAATAAGAAGGTAAAATAGCTACCACTGGGATTAAGGACTCAGCACCAACTCCAGAATGGAAAGGCACCCAAAACCCCCTCAGGGAGATTTCCCTTGGCAACAGTGTGTGTGTGTGTGTGTGTGGGGAAATCACAGAACTGGAAGGGAACCTCAAAGGTCTTGTCCAACCCCCTTCGATGTAGGAACCACACAGCTAAAGCATCCCTGGCAGGTGGGCCCCCCCCCACATCTGTTTAACCTCCCCCAAAGGGAGAGCCTGCCACCTTCTGTGCCACCGCCAAACAGCTCTTGCCAGCTGGCACTGCCAGGAAGTTATTCTCAAGGTTGTGTTGGAAATCTCCTTGCCATTTGAACCCAGTGCTTCAGACCCTGCCCTCTGGGCAGAGGTCACTGCCAGGCCCATCTGCCCTGAACCCCACATTTAGGCATGACCCCCAATTCTGCATTGGTTGGGAGAGGTCTCCTCTGCTTTCCACCCCCTCGTTAAGCACCTATAGATCTATAAAGGTGCTTAATTATGGATATAATGGTCTTATTTTCGGTACCCACAACGTTGCAGGAGGCCCTGCGAGGCTGCAGGGAACAGCCAAGGTTTTGCAGGAGGATAAAGGATTTTTAGGGACCCGGGTGGCACTGTGGGTTAAACCACAGAGCCTAGGGCTTGCCGATCAGAAGGTCTGTGGTTTGAATCCCCGCAACGGGGTGAGCTCCGATTGCTCAGTACCTGCTCCTGCCCACCTAGCAGTTCAAAAGCACGTCAAAATGCAAGTAGATAAATAGGTACCACTCCGGCGGGAAGGTAAACGGTGTTTCTGTGTGCGGCTCTGGTTTGCCAAAGCGGCTTAGTCCTGCTGGCCACATGACCCGGAAGCTGTACGCCGGCTCCCTCGGCCAGTAAAGCGAGATGAGCGCCGCAACCCCAGAGTCAGCCACGACTGGACCTAAGGGTCAGGGGTCCCTTTACCTTTAATGGATTTTTAAGGGGTGAAATGCAAAGAGAAGTGTGTTGGGGGGTGGAGTGTTACCCCAGAAGAGTGAAGAAAGGCCCTGATCTCCCCCCACCTCTCAGCCCGCCAGTCGCTTACCTTCCTTCCCAGCCTCTTCAAATGCAATACAAAAAATAAAGGGGGGTCCTTGAGCTGCCCACACCTGAGCGACGTTCTGGACATCAGCAAGTGGGCTATGGATCTCACTGGTCAGAAAGAGACTGGGGTCCCTCCTTCCAGGAGAGAGGCTTAGGGCCCTCGTATCTATGGGACCGTCTCTCCTGGTCTGCTCCACAGAGGACCTTAAGGTCCATGAATAATCATAGTTTAGAGGTCCTGGGCCCTAAGGAAGTTAGATTATCCTCCACCAGGGCCAGGGCCTTTTCAGTGCTGGCTCCGACCTGGTGGAATGCTCTGTCCCATGAGACCAGGGCCCTGCAGGATTTAACTTCCTTCTGCAGGGCCTGTAAGACAGAGCTATTCTGCCTGATCTTTTATTCCCCTTCCTCCCCTTTTTATGAAGATTCCCCGCTCTGGGATCCCACAGCTAATTCTCCCCTGGTCTCCTCGCTGGCCCAAACAGGACTAATTTAGCCAGCTAGCCCTGGTGATCATCTAATGTTTATTGGATGGATTTCCCCCCTAAATTGATTTTTGAATTCTGAATTGTTATTCACGTTTTATACTGTATTTTATGCTGTGTTTTTGTTGCATTAATTGTTTTAAATTTGTTAGCCGGGGTATAAGTAAATAAGTAAGTAAATAAAATAATAATAATAATAATAATAATAATAATAATAATAATAAAGGCTGAGTTCCCCTTACAGGGTTGTCCCACCACCAGAGACCTAGACTGGACCTTCTATGGAGCTGACCAGCCTCGCTGCTTCCTTGTGAGTAAACCACAACTCTGGTGTTGTGTATAGGCAAGGATTGGTCCAGTTTTGGAACCACAGAGCCCTGGTGTGTTTTGTGTTCTGATCTGATCTGACTTGCCTGCTTTTCCTATACTCCAGTTATTTTGAATAAGGTTTCCTAATTTGACCACCGGAATGTGCATGTGCAACTGCCGACCTTGGGTTTTTAAGGATCCGCCACATGCCCAGACGCTTGGAGTTCCTGCTGCTGGGAGTTTAGGATCAGAGCTAAGAGGCCAGGACGCTCTTCTGAGATCTGGGAGAGACGGGAGCACGGGCTGCCCTTACTCTCCGAGTAACTTACAAGGGAACTGCCTGGGAAATGCAGAGGGTGTTGGTCTCAGAGTCCCGGGGTCTTAGCGGGTTTAGCGGGGTCTGCCAGGGAAACGAGCAAGTTGCCTTGATCCCAGACTAGGATAAGGCAGCTGGCCTTGCTTCTCCCAGCAATTTGCAGATCGGTTGAACAGAGGGGTCAGGGTGCTCAGGCTGGGAACTGCTTTGCTGCCTCTGCTTTGTACACCTGTAGGAGTGTCTCCACCCCCATCGTCCAGCCTGGACACAGAGGTCCAGCTCCGAGGTCCTTCTGGCGGTTCCCTCCCTGTGAGAAGGGAGGTTACAGGGAACCAGGCAGAGGGCCTTCTCGGTGGTGGCTCCCGCCCTGTGGAACGCCCTCCCACCAGATGTCAAGGAAATGAACTTACTTTCAGAAGACACCTGAAGGCAGCCCTGTAGAGGGAAGTTTTAAATGTGAGATGTTTTATTATTATGTTTTTATACCTGTTGGAAGCCGCCCAGAGCAGCTGGGGCAACGTAATGTTATTCTAAATGTAAGAAAAGCTTGCCAGGTCGGGTCTCTGGCCCATTTGGTCTAATATCCTGTTCTCACAGGGGCCAACCAGGTGACTCGTTTGGGAAACCTGCAATAGGGTCCAAGCACAAGAGCCAATCTCTCTTCCTGTGGTTTCTGGAAACTGATATTCAGAAGCCTTGCTGCACAGGCACAGCACAGCCTGTTAGAATTCCTGCTCTGTGATTGCAGTCATGGGATTATTCCACAAGCCGTGAGGGTATATGTTTTGCTCCACCGCGTGGGAAGTGACGGAGACAGGATGTTTGTGTTCCTGTGTTCCATGAAGTGGGACTATTGTCCTTTGTTTTTTTTCTCCTTGCTGTCTGATGCTAGAGAGAAAGGGAGCCATGTTGCAGTGCTCCGTGTGTGTTTAGATGTAAATAAAGTAGATTAGCCAAAATGCTGAGGTTTCATGCTGAGCCAAGGACTGGAGATTGCCCAGCTTACCAGCCGGTGGGCTGGAGACAGCTGGGGGCCTGCAAATTGCCCCCGTTCCCTTGGAAGCATCCCAACAGCCACTTCCAGTTTCCTACTGGGTGCAAGGATAGAGACCTGGGCGCCCTGGGAAAAGAGAGACAGCCATGCAAGGAGGACTCACAGATTTTGGTTCTTTTATTAAACAGATGTCGTCTTCATCATCATCATCATCATCCCAAGGCCACCGCTGATTGCTGGAGGGCGGGGTGGGGTGGGGGGTGGGGCTGCTCCCTTCACCCACACTGGGGTCCGGGAGGGTTATATACAAACGCAAGCGAAAATACACAAGAAACCAAAGTTGCCCAAGGAAGGGGGGGCGGGGAGAAGGTTGCGCAAGGGGATCTGGCCTCGTGGCCCCCACCTCTCTCCAGCAGCCGGCCGTCAGTGCCCCCCATGGGAAGCCCCAAACCCAGTGAGGAATCAAGGGGGGGGGCAGCAAAAACAAGCTGTTTGCTTCTGCTAAGGGAAGAAGCCAACTTCATCTCCTGTCTCCCCCACAACACCCTGGGAAGGAAAAAGCTGCCTTGCAGAGGCCTTGCAGGGTTTGGGGGGGGGGGGAGACACTGCCAAGCCCCCCCCCAGCTTCCTGCTCCCCCTTCCCAATCCACTAACCACCCTGATTAGGTGGGCCCAGTTAAAGTGCTTTGTTAGTTAATTACTTAATTGCCATTACAAAAAGGAATAATTAAAGCAAAATATACACAGCTCCCCCCATGGGTGGCTGGGGGGCGGGAGAGAATTCTGATATACATCCAACACACGTCCCATGGCTGGCTGGTTGGGGGGGGGGTCAGGAGGGAGGGGCCAGCGGTTTTGCCCCCCCCCCGAAACTTACTGGTGAGCCAGGATGGGGGGGGGGCAACCTCATTCTCAGTCCCTTATCACTTCCCCCACGGATATGAGAGAGAGAGAGAGAGGGTGGGGGGGATGCCAGCAGGTGGAGATGCTTGCCACGTGCTGCAATATTTTTTTTTTTTTGGGGGGGGGGGTGAGTTTCACAAAGCCAAAGAGGTCACCCTGCAAAGGACATGGGGGAAATGGCTCAGAATGGGAGAATATCCACACTTCCTCCTCCTCTTCTCTCCCCCCTCCCCTCCCGCAAAAGTGGCCTCCAGCTACTCCCCACACCCTGTCCCCATAAGCTGTGGGGAGCTGCAGCTTTCCCTCATCCTCTGATTGGAAGATAGGAAAGGGGGGGGAATGGACGGGACTCCCAGCTGCTTTTATTTACATGATTTGGCTTTGATAATAAAACCCTGGCCCACAGGCCGTTCCACGCCCCCCCCATCCTTTTTGGGACACTGAAATACTGCTGAATTCTGGGATGAGGGGGGCGGGGCGGATTTAGGCATCGCTCCCCAGGCCCCTCCCCAACCGCCCTGAAGTGGGACCACCCCGAGAGGCAGCAAGGGATGGCGGGGTTTTTAGGACTGGACCCTTCCCACCCCAGCCATGCACCCAACCTCTTTCCTATCAGAAACAGAAGAGTTAAATGGGGGTGCCGAGGCCCCCCCAAGGGCAGCCGAGAGGAGGGGAGGGCGGGACTGAGAAGTGACCGGCCAAGGCATCGCTTTCACTTTCATGGGATGGTCTTCTCTGGGCCGTCTTGAGTGGGCCATCTGACGAGACCTTCCTCCTCCTTCTCCCCCCCCCTCCGCCACGGAGTGGGGCAAGCAGGAGGGGCGGGATGGGGCGAGCCCCCCTGCCCTCACCAGTTCATGATGCAGTTCCTGTTCAGGGTCATGAAGTAGACCTGGCTGCTGCCCCCAGAGCGAACGGAGGCGAAGAAGACCTGCAGGGAGGGACGAAGGAAGGAAGGAGGACGTGAAAGAAGAGCAGGCAGTCAGTGGGGGTCAGGAATCACCCCCCCCCAAGTCCCTCTGCAGTCAAGCGGTGGCCCTCCCAGTGGCCATGCTAGCTGGCTCCGATGGTCTGTAGTGATCAGATGGGGTCACTATGAGGAATTATAAAATATGCATCAAGCCACTGTGTCCGCGGTGAACGCATTGTGTCGACTGGGTTCAATTCATTGACAATAATTTCTTTGTCCCCACGTGGGGTTTTTTTTTGAAATGCTCAGAGGAAATCTGACTGGCTCTTACGGACACTGTGTAAAAAGTTCTTTTGTGAATAAAACGACCTGGGCCAAGGGGTGGAAACACAGATTATTATACACACTCCTCCCAGAGTCTTGCTGTGTATTTTATTAATCAGAGTCCAATCCTTCTTTTGCTTTGGGAACACTACACAGCTCAAGGAAGCTGGGGGTGTCTCCAGATTGGTGGAGAATGCGGGCCCCCACTCCGCTGTTTGCAGGCCGTGGGGCGGATGCCCACATCCTGCGCCAGGAGTGGCTGCTCCAAATTCAACTCTCCGGGGGTCCTGCCCCCCCCCCTTGCTGCCAAGTTCGCGGCTAGAGTGCTCTCCCATCTCTTGACCCCCCAGGACCAAACCTCTGTCTTCCACTTCGCTCAGATCTCTGCTTTACCCAAACGATGACCTGGCACTGCCCCCCCCCACTTCCATTGGGGAAGGCGCTCTAGTCCACTGCCCCAAGCCCCCCCCCCCGGTCTTGCTGAGCCATTTGCTACGGTTTTCAGTGGAGACCGTTTACTCCACAGGTGCCCACGCAACGGCTTCTATCAAGGGAACTGGCACTGTTACACCTGCTCCACATTGGGAAATAAATCGATCTTTTGCTGTGGCAGCAGTTACACTTTGGAACTCTCTGCCTATTGATCTCAAGCAGGTGCCTTCACTGCACTCTTTCTTGGTACCTGCGAAAAGCATTTATGTTAGATAAGTCTTCCCAGATGTCCAATGTGAGTTCTGAACTGCTTTTAGCCTACAGCTTAAATTCTTGCTGTTAATTCTTCTTATCAAGTGATTTGAGGTTCAGGGAAGTTTTTAATGTGTGACATTTTAATGTATTTTTAATCTTTGTTGGAAGCCGCCCAGAGTGGCTGGGGAAACTCAGCCAGATGGGCAGGGTACAAATAAATAATAATAATAATAATAATAATAATAATAATAATAATGTTGTTGTTGTTGTTGTTGTTCTTGATTTTACACACACACACACACACACACACACACACACACAAAGACAGTACTTTTCCTGTGTATAAGACTAGGTTTTTTTATACTTTAAAATAAGGTTTAAAATCTGGGGGGGGCGTCTTATACACGGATAGTGCATACGCCCATTTTCTAAATGTGGGTTCCCCCAAAGTCTTATACACGGGGGCGTCTTATACACCGAAAAATATGGGGTATATGTAGTGGTGTATGAACATTATGAGATGAAATAGCTACCCACTTCTTTGCTTGAAAATGAAAGTAAGCCTACACTGTCGTGCCAGATCCGGCCTTCATAGGCACAGCCAAGCACCAGGGCTCCCGAGACAGACCCTTGGGCCTGATCCAGAAGCCTGACTGATGCAGCAAAGAGGAAGAGGAGATTGGCAGGGGAAGGGTCGGCCCCTCCTCTCCGGGTATCTCTTCCACCCTGCAGGCAGCAGCAAATATAGAGCCAGCCGGGATGGCGCAGTTGTGCCTTGAGACAATAAAACACACACACACACACACACACACATATGCCCCGCCGGCCCTCAGCTCTCTGCTCAAGTAGAGTCTGGCGGGGCTCGATCCAGGAGTTGCGACTCGCACCCACCTTGTCGTTGCGCTCGCACAGGAACTTCAGCCGCTGTGCCCGCTTGTGCATGAAGACGCCGTCCAGGTGCCCCGTCTCTACCGAGCGAATCTCAATGGCTTTCTCGCCCCAACCCATGATCTGATTGGAGCAGATATAAGCTGAGGGGCAGGGAGGGAAAGAAAGGGGGACACGTGAGTCTTCCTCGTCGAGCACGGGGTGTGTGTGTCCCAGGCCCAGAAGGAAGACAGGAGGCAGCTGCAGCTCAGCAATGGGTCCCGAATGCAACTCTGTCATGGGATGACTCGGGGGCCAGGAGAGCCTCTGTCCAGCTCCAGCTGTTCTGCTAGCCGCAGCCCCTTTGGGGCCCAGGAGACATGGCCACCACCCTCTGGCAGCTTCCAGATTAGAGTACTGAAACACACGCTATGTAGTGGTCAGGTGGGATTACTATGAAGAATTATGAAATATGACATGCCCAAGGATTAAGACTTTCTGGGAGATGATCTATAATGAAATGAAAAAGGTATTCAAATACAGTGGTGCCTCGCAAGACGAAAATAATCCGTTCTGCGAGTCTCTTCGTCTAGCGGTTTTTTCGTCTTGCAAAGCATCCCTATTAGTGGCTTAGCGGCTATTAGTGGCTATTAGCGGCTTAGAAAAAGGGAAAAAACTCGCAAGACGTTTTCGTCTTGCGAAGCAAGCCCATAGGGAAATTCGTTTTGCGAAGCGCCTCGAAAAACGGAAAAACCTTTCGTCTAGCGGGTTTTTCGTCTTGCGAGGCATTCGTCTTGCGGAGCACCACTGTATACCTTTCTGAAGAAACCAGAGGCCTTTCTCCTGGGCATGGTCGGCCAATTGGTGCCAAAGAAGGACAGAACTTTCTTTATGTATGCTACAACAGCAGCAAGAATACTTATTGCAAAGTACTGGAAGACACAAGATTTATCCACCCGGGAAGAATGGCAGATGAAGGTGATGGACTACATGGAACTGGCAGAAATGATTGGCAGAATCTGAGACCAGGGAGAAGAGTCGGTGGAGGAAGATTGGAGGAAATTTAAAGACTATTTACAGAAACATTGTAAAATTAATGAATGTTAGAAGGATGTTGGAATGAAGTAATGTGGTTTTAGCAGAAATGTTATAAGGGTTTAGGAAAAAATAGACTGTTAATTGGTGAAAGGAGGGAAAGTAAAGTTACATCATATTGAGATAAATTACAGAACAAAAATTGGAAAAGATGGAAAGGATTTGCTGAAATAGTTAACCGAATTAGAATACAAAAAAGGGAGGTGTGAGGAGGTCAAGGAAACAAGCAAATGAAAGATAAGTTATGGGAAGATTAGTTTTTGTTTTTTTCCTTATTGTGATGTGTTGTTTTGTTTTATTTAATATGGTGTTTTTACTTTTGCTTTTTGTAACCCTTAATTTTTTTTAATAAATATTATTTTAAAAAAAAGAATTATGAAATATGAAGCAAGCCATTGTGTCCGCGATGAAAGCATGGTGTTGACTGGGTTCAATTCCTTGACAATCGTTTCTGATCGACTCCCATAAGCCTCTGCATTTCTGGCCATTTTCTACACCTGACAGGCAGGTATAAGTATTCTGAAACACAGGCCAGTTGCTTCATCAGGCATCCTGGGTCATAAAAGATAGTAGGCAGCTTCTTTGATGTACCCTTCCTTGGTTTTGTTAATCTTAGGGCCTGGAAATAGTTTTTCAGGAAGGTGATAAAGATACCGATCTCCCTGCCATCCTTCCTCTCATGTTTATTACTTGTTTATGACCTCCGGGGTTGCTGAATGCATTCTTCCTTTTTAGTCCCGTTTTATGGACCCTAGAAGTATGCATGCTTAAATTAGCTTCTGTAGTGTAACTTTGTCCCACGTGGGGTTTTTTTTTTTTTTGAAATGCTCAGAGGAAATCTGATTGGTTCTTACGAACACTGTGTAAAAAGTTCTTTTGTGAATAAAATGACCTGGGCCGAGGGGTGGAGAAGGAATTATTATTATACACACTCCTCCCAGAGTCTTGCTGGTCAAGCCTTGTGTTGTTGTTGTTGTTTAGTTGTTTAGTCGTGTCCGCCTCTTCGTGACCCCCTGGACCAGAGCAGGCCAGGCACTCCTGTCTTCCACTGCCTCCCGCAGTTTGGTAAAACTCACGCTGGTAGCTTCGAGAACACTGTCCCACCATCTCGTCCTCTGTCGTCCCCTTCTCCTTGTGCCCTCCATCTTTCCCAGCATCAGGGTCTTTTCCAGGGAGTCTTCTCTTCTCATGAGGTGGCCAAAGTCTTGGAGCCTCAGCTTCAGGATCCGTCCTTCCAGTGAGCACTCAGGGCTGATTTCCTTCAGAATGGAGAGGTTGGATCTTCTTGCAGTCCATGGGACTCTCAAGAGTCTCCTCCAGCACCAGAATTCAAAAGCATCAATTCTTTGGCGATCAGCCTTCTTGATGGTCCAGCTCTCACTTCCATACATCACTACTGGGAAAACCATGGCTTTAACTATACCGACCTTTGTTTGTAAGGTGATGTCTGTTGGTTTCTGCTCTCTTCACTGTGCAGCGAAATGCTTGTCACAAGACAATGTTTACATTCCAGTCAGAGTTGCTGTTGGAGTTTCTCACGGGAAAGGAGACTGGATGTGACGTACACTGGTTTCCTGTTTTTCACTGTTCTCACTGTGTTCTTTCCGTGCTTCAGAGGGAGAGAGGATGCTTTCTCTGCTCCGGCAGAGGCAAGATGTTTTTCTGTAATCTACCAGCTTTGAAGTGTAAATAAAGTAATATAGAGTATGTGGCACGTACTCCTCATCATTCCGCTGTGCTTGGGACACTGCAAATCAACATTCCTGGTTATGGGGCCCAGAAGAAAACGCAGTCATCTTGAGAATGGAATTTAGAATTCGAATCAGAATGCCGGCAAAAGGATCGGAATGCAGAGGGACGGATCGGACGGTATCTGCTCTGCGCGTCAAGATGATTGATGAGGTATGTGCTCATGCTCCGGGCAGCCTGCCAGCTTCTAATTAATGGCTTTATGGCTGGACACTGAACTTTTATGGCCATTTTGCCGGGCACAGGCAAAGGCTCAAAAGAACAAGCTCCTATGCTGGGGGAAACCGAAAGTAACTTTTAAAAGTGCTTTTGGAATAAAGCAGCTGCAGCAGTGACGCAGCATGATTTAAAGCAGCAGAGATGACGCAGAAGGCTAATGCCAGAGTCATGATGGCCCTTCAGGATGCTTGTGGGATTCCTAAGCTCAATAAGAAAAACTACGCGGACTGGGTTCTCTATGCAGAGGCTATTCTGCGGAAAGAGGGTCTGTTTGAAGTTATTACAGACACCCCCCCAGCTCCAGTTACAGATGCATGGGAAGCTAAAGATTCCAAAGCAAAGGGAACTCTTACATTGATAGTATCCCCAGAAGAGCTCTGTCTATTGCGTGATAAGACCTCAGCCAGAGAAATTTGGGACGCTTTGAGAGAGGCTCACTTGAGGACAGAAGCTGGATCCACTATGTTTTACTTTACCAAGCTGCATAATATGGCTCTTGCTGAAGGTGGAGATGTGCGTACACATCTGATGGAGAGGCAGAATCTGAGACATGAGCTGCAACAGAGAGCACTCAACTTTCCAGAGGCTGTGTATTCCTTCATGATACTACAATCTTTGGGTTCAGGTTGGGAGTCTGTTGCCACTCAGATTGCTGTACAGCCAACTGCTCAGCTGACAGTGGACTATGTTACTGCCGTGATTCTGAATGAAGCAGACCGCCGGGGTGCTAGCTGCATGGGCAAGGGGGAGTCTTCACAGACGTCATCCCTGAGTGCAGTGGAACCACCAGATGGCGCCAAAGCTTTGAAGGCAGTGAAATGCTACTCGTGTGGACGTCTAGGCCATATGAAGAGGGAATGCAAATATCCCAGGGCCAAGACAGAGCAGCGCAGCGGAAGCTCATCACATGGAAGAGGCCAGAGCAAAGGCAAAGGTCCGGTGTCCAGGACAACGCAGCACAAGGCAATGGTCTCACGCTTCGCTCCAAAGGTTGCAAAGGTCCAGAAGACGTCTAGATCTTTCTTCATTGTTGATTCGGCTGCAACGCACCACATGCGCAACGATAAGCGACTGTTTGTGTCTTTTACACCGCAGGAAGGTGCGATTCACCAGGCGGATGACCACACAATCCCCAGTAAAGGCTACGGAACTGTTGTTCTTCACAGTTTGGACTTATCGATATAGGATGTGCTTTACGTACCGGATGCCAAACATAATCTGCTCAGCGTTGGACAGCTGAATGAGCGGAAAATTGACGTTTCCTTTAAGAACAAAAGGTGCATCATCACAAAGAAAAATGATTATGTATTGCATGCTGAATATGTTGATCGTTTGTATGTTTTGTATTATGATGATGTTGTGCAGGATGACACTTGTTGCATTGCAGGTTCTAACAAAAGTTTGCATGCAGAATGTATTCATGATTTTCACCGAAAATTTGGTCATTTGAATTTTGAGGCAGTATCTAAAATGCCTGCCTTGGTTGAAGGTATGACTATTAAACCTTGCAGGTACCACATGAAGTGCAAGGCGTGCGCAGCAAACAAGGTGAAAATGGCTGTGAAAGGAAAGGTGTCTAGTAGACAGGCTACAGAACCATACCAGGTTGTTCATGCTGATTTGGTTGGACCACTAGCACCCTCTTTGGGTGGAAATAGGTACTTCATGGTTCTCATTGATGCATTTTCCAGGTATATTTATGTGTACAATCTCAAGCAGAAATCAGAGGCTTTTCCAAGGTTCAAGGAATTCTGTGCTTGGTTGGAAAATGTGCATGGTAAGAAGATAAAAATTCTTTTCACTGATCACGGGGGGGAATTCACTTCTCAGCAGTTTGAAGCTTATCTGTCTGAGAAAGGAATTCAACACGATTTGTCTAGTCCTCGCTCGCCATGGCAGAATAGACTTTGCGAGAGGGCAAATCAAACATTGCTTCAAGGGTTAAAAACCTTGCTGCATGATGCAAATCTTCCAGAGAATTATTGGGCTGAATCTCTCTCGTGTTTCACTTACAGTTATAATCGCAGGTTATCTTCAGCGATTGGTTGTACCCCCTATGAGAAGATGTTTGGCAAAAAGCCATACATCAAACACATGAAAATTTTTGGTTCTGACATGTGGGTTCACTCACCACAAAACTCCAAGTTAGACAAGCATGGATTGCATGGTATCTTTCTAGGTTATCAGAAAGGTTCTTACAGAATAATGATGACTGACTCTAAGACAATTAAGCTCACAAGAAGTGTTGAGTACAATGCCAAGTTGGGGGGGGGGGAGAATGTGGGAATTTTCCAATGTTATCCTGATGACAGTGATGAGACTGAGGATAGTCAAAAGCAGCCACAGCAACCCACACCCACTGATGAAGGTTCTGATTCTGAGTCTGAAACTGAATCGGGTGATTCAGAGGATTTCAAGAGTGCGAAAGCCTCTTTTTAAGATGCTGTCTAGGTTTGCCATCGCCTTTCTCCCAAGGAGCAGTCGTCTTTTAATTTCGTGACTGCTGTCACCATCTGCAGTGATCATGGAGTCCAAGAAAGTAAAATCTCTCACGGCCTCCATTTCTTCCCCTTCTATTTGCCAGGAGGTGATGGGACCTGTGGCCATGATCTTCGTTTTTTGGATGTTGAGCTTCAGACCACATTTTGCACTCTCCTCTTTCACCCTCATTAAGATGTTCTTTAATTCCTCCTCACTTTCTGCCATCAAGGTTGTGTCATCTGCATATCTGAGGTTGTTGATATTTCTTCCAGCGATCTTAATTCCGACTTGGGATTCATCCAGCCCAGCCTGATTCTATTAATCAGAGTCCAATCCTCCCTTGCTTTGGGAACGCTACACCTTCCAGTGCGACAATTCCATGATTCTGTGAGGCTACTGCTGGAGACTGAATCTGGGACATTCGGCAAGAAAAGGTGCCCCACACCGCACAGAGCTGCAACACTCCCCGTTGCATCGCAGCCCCCTCAGTGCCTAGACTGAAGGCCCCCTACCCTGAGCGCCCCCTGCTGCTCCAGGCTTACCGACAGAGGTGGGCATCTCCCCCCACTGCAGCACGACGTCCTTGATGATGCGCCCGTAGGTGTTGACGTAGACACCCTCGTCTTCGTAGCATAGGAGCATCTCCATCCCTTCGGTGTTGGTCAGGAAGATGATGGCATGGGGGGTGACCTGCGACTGGATCTGGGGAGGGAGAAGGAGAAGGAGAAGAGGAGGAGGAAGGCTTAAATGAGGCCCACCAACCAACCCCCACAGCCTGCTCCCTTCTTCCGCCCGCTGGCCAGGCTTACATGTACTGGTATATAGATGTCGTAGTTGTTTCCTGAGTCCACGTCGATGGCGTGGAAGCCGGCGCAGGATCCGTAGATCACTTTGAGCCGCTGGCCCTCCTCCACCGTCAGCTCCACCAGCAGCGGCCGGTGAGGCAAGTCAGCAAAAGACTGGAAAACAAAGCAGGGGGAGGCAGGAAGGGTGTTGCGTGGGGGTGGGGGTCTGGCCACGGGGAGCCACCCAGGGCCCCTTCCAATGCCACAATCCTATGACCTCAAAAAGGGGTGGACGCCGCACCTATCAGGGGTTCTTCAGCGGTCACCCCTTCACTGCACCCAGGGGCTGGGCTAGATGGCCCCTGGGTGCCCCTTCCAACTCAGACGCTCTCCTCCCAGTCACCAAATCAGCCCCCTCTCCCCTGATCCTTCCAGCCAAGCCACACTTTTGTGAGGCTCCTGCTGCTATCAAAACCCGCTCCCCACGCTGAAAATCAGGGGCTCTGCTGTGCAGATTTCAGGGTGTCCAGCAGAGCCCCAAAGGCTCCCTTCTCCCCCAGGGGGCCCCCCAATTCCAGCCTCCCCAGTACCTTGAAGGCCATGAATTTGTGGTAGGGCTTGGGTGCCCAGGCATAGACTTCCACTGAGTTCTTGAGTGCAATGACCAGGAACTTGATCCGCTCGTATTTCACTGAGGGAAAAGAACCAGGAAGGGGGGGGAAATGTTAGGGCTGGGCCCCACACCTTCCCTTCATAATCTGGGGCAGTTCCAGGCTCAAAGGGCTTCCTGTGCTGGGTTCAAGAATGGCAGGGCGGGTTTGGCCATGAGAGATGGATCGTTGGACTGTGGAACTCCCTCCCACAAGAGGCTGTGATGGCTGCCAACCAAGATCATCACCATCATCATCATTTTTAATTTGTATACCGTCTTTCTATCTTACAATACTCAAGCCAGTTTACAAGCGTACATCTTATAACAATCTAATGAAATAAAAAAAAACGTACATCTTATAACAATCTAATGAAATAAAAAAAATGTGGTAATAAAACAACTTTAAAATAGCAACCTACATCAAAAAAACTAACATTCAACGATCACTAGAATAGTATTAAATAATAATAATAACATAGAGAAGTTAAACAGAAATCCACTTAAAGATGGCTTTAAAAGAGGATGGGACAAATTTGACAATTTAATACTTCCTGGGGCAGAAGGCTTCTGGGCTGAATTGTCAACATGTCTGCTCCCTGGGGTGTGGTGTGGTGTGGTGGGGTCTCCTGGCCCTGACCGCTCAGCCCGGGACCCGCACCCCACTTACCCACGCGGTAGTGGACACAGCCCTCCATGTCCCCCACGGTGGTCCAGCCTTGCTTCTTCTCCACTTCGGGGTCGTTGTGCAAAATTTTGTTCCGGAGCCAGGAGAGGTAGTAAACACGTAGCTTGTTCCTCTTCCCTAAGGGGGGGCGGGGGGGCGGGCGGGAGAGAGAACCAAGGATCCTTTATTCACAGGTCAGGGGAGGGAAAAGGGGGAACAGGGGGGTTGGGGAGTGTCTGGTTTCCTGCAGGACGTGTGTGTGTGTGCAAGAGATTCCTGCGGCCTACAATTCCAGAGCCCTCTCCTTGCACAGGGCTGGGCTTCCGTGCCAAGGCGCTCGGCAGCCAAAGGGAGGCCCATGGCAGAGAGTCAAGTCCTTATCGCCAAAGTTAACACTGGCGAGCCGCTTCCACAGCTCTTTCCCAGGCCCAGAAGCTATAGAGTAAAAAGGTAAAGGGACCCCTGACCATTAGGTCCGGTCGTGGCCGACTCTGGGGTTGCGGCGCCCATCTCGCTTTATTGGCCGAGGGAGCCGGCGTACAGCTTCCGGGTCATGTGGCCAGCAGGACTAAGCCGCTTCTGGCGAACCAGAGCAGCGCACGGAAACGCCGTTTACCTTCCCGCTGGAGTGGTACCTATTTATCTACTTGCATTTTGACGTGCTTTTGAACTGCTAGGTGGGCAGGAGCAGGGACTGAGCAACGGGAGCTCACCCCGTCACAGGGATTCGAACCGCTGACCTTCTGATCAGCAAGTCCTAGACTCTGTGGTTTAACCCACAGCGCCACCCGCGTCCCTCAAGAGCTATAGAGTAGTTGCCACCATAAAATGCATTTCCCGGCATGCATATTTATGGTATGACAAGCTTAAGATCTATAAGGCCTTTAAGAACCATATTGTCAGAAAAGCAGTGTTTAATGTCTGGACAAAATATAAAGACTTATTGGAAAATAAAACTCCAAGGTGGCTTTCACCGCTGGAAGCTAAGGCCCGAAAAAGACCCAATATGGTTGACTGGGTTTGATTCATTGACAATAATTTCTAATCAAATCCCATAAGCCGCTGCATCTCTGTCCTATTTCTCTGTCTGACAGGCACGTAGAAGCATTCTAAACACAGGCCAATTGCTTCATCAGGCGTCCTGGATCATAAAGATGATATTAGCTTTGATGTAGATACTGTAGTTTGTTAATCTTTAGATAGATCTCAAGGGCCAGGAAGAGAGTTCACAAGATGGTAAATTCTCTTTCCTTGTCATCCTTCCGTCCTCTCCTGTTTATGACCTCCGGGGTTTCCTAAAAGCATTCCTCTTTGCCTCCTCTTTTATTTACTCTGAACTACATATGCATGCTCAGAGTAGTCCTTGTAGTTAAAAGAATGTCTTCTGATCTGACTTTGTCCCATGTGGGGGTTTTGAAATGCTGAGAGGAAATCTGATTGGTTCTTTCGAACACTGTGTAAAAAGTTATTTTGTGAATAAAACGACCTGGGCCGAGGGGTGGAGAGGATAATTATTATTATTGGCACTTCCTCCCAGAGTCTTGCTGGTCAAGCCTCGTGTGTGTTCTATTAATCAGGGTCCAATCCTGCCTTGTTTTGGGAATGCTACAAGCCCCCTCTCCCTCTGGGACTCCAGGCTTCTTCTCCCTAAACCTTGCTTTGCGCCCATATCAAGAAGTACAGGGCTGCAGGGGGACTTATGGGGAGGCCCTAATGGGCCAAGGCCGGTCCCAGTCCTCACCCGAGATGGTGGTCAGGAGGTTGAGCCCTTCCAGGACGTCCATCTGCTGGAAGCGGCGCCGGTTGATGAGGGTGTAGACCTTGCCTTGCCCACTCCGGTCCAGGAGCATCAGCCCGTTCTCGGTCCCCACCAGCAAGTTGACCCCTAGAGAGTGGGCACCGAGGCAGAGGGTGAGGGAGAGGCCGGGGGGATTGGGAGGGGCAGCCGTGCCCTGGCCCACCCGAGGGTCCCTGCCTCCTCACCCCAGAGGGCGGCACACAGGATCTCTGAGTTGAAGCGCTTCTTGTACTTGCGGATCTCGGGGGTGTCGCTGTGGGGCCGCGTGTTGGTGGGGTTCACGTTGACCACAGAGCCCTTCCGCGCCTCCAGCTGCAGCTGCTCCAGCCGCCCCGGGTCAAACGCTTTGCGGGTGGAAAGAGAGAGGAATCACACAGGTCAAGCCTTCCTAGTTTGCTCCGGGGGTGGGGGAGTGGGAGGGGGGAGCTGAGCTGCCTGAGGGTCTCCTTCGCTGGAAGGTGGCAGCCTCTTCTCAAGAGAGCCTTGACGAATGTCTGTCATGGATTCTTGAGCTGCGCTTTCTGCACTGCAGCGGGTTGGGCTAGATGACCCCTGGGGTGCCCTCCATCTCTACGATTCTACGTGAGGACTAGCGTAAGCTCCCCACCTGGAGATGCTGCCTTTGGGGACTGAACCTGGGACCTTCCATAAATGAATTTTGTTACCAAATGATTCAAAAACCCTTTATGCACTTTGGTCTTCTCATCCCATAAATATGCATGCCATCCAAATCTGTTGTCATGACCCTCAAGGTCCAAAATATCTGTATTTTTTAAAGTTATCCACTCCCGCAGCCTGCAGGGACAGGATGCTTCATAATATAATTTCAAATCTGGCAGGGAAAATCCACCTCTTTCTTTTGTATCTGTAGTAATTTATACTTAATGCTTGGTTCCTTTCACTGCCAGGTAAATCTAGAAACATCTTTTTGCCATTGTCTGAAGTGTCCCACTCCACTGACTATGGGTATTGTTTGAAATAAAAATTTCTGGGCCCGCGACATGGATCTGTCTGTTTTTTTAACGACAACTCTGTGCAGCACAGGCTCTCGTGCGGGAGGCAGCAGGCCAAGGGAAACCCCTCTCCTCCCCTCCCCGTCTCCCCTCCCTGCAAGGTCTCACCAGTGATGGGGATGGTGTCGCCCCCTCCAGGCGAGCTGTGGTAGATGCCCAAGTCCACAAACATCGTGAAGGAGCTCTTTCCAGGAGCCTTGACCAGCCCCCTTGACTGGTACTGCAATTGAGGGGGGAGAGGAGCGCAGTGAGAGAGACAGACAGAAACAGGTTAGGGGACAATATCCAATGCCTGGAGGAGCGAGGGTTCCAGTGCCAGGCCCCTGCACTGCCCCAACAAGCTCAAACGCCCAAGGACCATTATTCCCCAAACTCACGTCGGTGGCCGTGTCCTTGGCCGGCGAGGAGGAACCGTTGCTGCTGCTCTTGGCCTCGGTGGGCGAGTGGCTGGGCTGAACCACGTCCGGCAGGTTGGTGTAGCCGTTGCTGTCGCTGTGCAGGAGGCCCCGCTCCTCTTCGGGGGTCTGCGAGAGGAGGGGAAGAGGGGTGTCAAGACAGCGGGGATGGAGAAATTGAGCCCTTCAGCGCCATCGGTGGTGGGGAGGGTCTTGCAGTCCCCGTGGTGCTCAGAGTACGACACACACACACACACAGGCCTGGTAGGTGCAGAGTTTGGTGTCTTGTTTGGAGTGCTGAGGCTCCTGCTGCCCCCCCCCCTTAAATCATCCTCACCATCACCCAGCAAGCTTCTAACCCCCCCACGGTGGTGGAGACCAGCTGCGGACGCCACCCCTTTGCCCTGGCTTTTGACACGTGAGGCGTGATATTTTGGGACCCACCTCATTCTTATGGCCTCAAGCTGTTTTAAATATTGCGCCAGAGATTATTCATGTAGGCTACGACTGCCGCCAGAATCTTAGTAGCCCCAAAATGGAAAACTCAGGAAATACCAACATTAGTGGAGTGGCAGACAAAAATGGTCGAATACGTGGAATCAGCAAAACTGACCCACAGGATCCGTAACCAAGAGGAAACAAAGTCCAGACGTGAGTGGAGTAAATATGTAATAATTGCAGAAGTTTAACGACTGTAGTAGGATTAAAATAAATCTTATGATGTGAATAGGAAGTTACTAAGAATCTGCGGGAAATGAAAGATTAATATGAAAACCTGTTGAAGGGAGGAAGTCTATGCTCAACAGAGCATTGAGAAAATAAGTGTACATAGGACTGTAGAACTTCAGTGTATTTATTTTGTTTGTGTTAAAGAAAACTCAATAAAAAGCATTTTAAAAAATATATTGTGCTTTAACGCATCACCCTTGCCCTGGAGTCTTAGGGCATGTCACAAATGAATAAATATAAAAGCCTCAGGACCCAAAGTAAGACGCTCCCCTCCTGCAGAGTCCTTATCATAGAACTGAAGTTGGAAGGGAGGGGGCCAGGGGTCATCTAGCCCAGCCCCCAGCAGTACAGGGTCAAACCGGGCCCTCCATTCAAATGGCAGCACCTCCTGCTTTAAGCTGTGGAGAAAAGGAGGGCAAGGGGCCCTGTGGGGTGAGGAGGGAGGAGGTGGCATTCCTTCCTCTGGCTCCGAGGGCTGGACCAGATGGCCCTTGGAGTCCCTTCCAGTGATTTTTTCCTAAAAAAAAATGTTTAGGGGTACTCTCCTTTTCCAACTCATACTGCCCCTTAATGAGGCCAAACTTAAGATACCCAAAATGTTTAGGGGTATGCGTCCCCCCCCAGAGGAAAAAAGTGCTGGTTCCCTTCCAGCTTTATAATTCCGTGACCTCAGAAGGCGGTGGACTCTCTTCATTGGCGGTTTTAAGCAGAGGTTGGATGGTTGTCTCCCATGGATGCTTGAGCTGAGATTCCTGCATTGCAAGGCGCTGGGCTTGTCAGGAGTTCAGCCTACACACGAGTAGGACCCTGGTAGAGACACGTGCCCGACTGGCATGCTCCCTCCCTCCTGGTCGATTGTTCGGGATCTTCAAAAGCTTTCTTCTGCCCAAACATCACAGCGACCGATGCCAACCAACACCAGCACACTTAGGGATCCGCAGAGTTTGTGCCGCTTGCGTGACGGACCTCAGCAACTCAGCATTTTGGCTAATCTACTTTATTTACATATAAACCCACACGGAGCACTGCAACATGGCTCCCTCTCTCTCTAGCATCAGACAGCAAAGAGAAAAAGAACAAAGGGCAATAGTCCCACTTCACGGAACACAGGGACACAAACATCCTGTCTCCGTCACTTCCCACGCGGTGGAGTCAAAACACACACAACAATCCCATGACTGCAATCACGGAGCGGGAATTCTAACAGGGCTAGATGAGTTTAGGACTTTTGTACGCCCAGGAAGCAGTTCTTGCGCCTCCCAGCCGGAAGAGGGAGAGGCCAGGGAAGGAATCACCCCTCCACACACACATACAAACAGGATGGAGGCTGCGAAGCGTGATTCTCACCCGCTGCACCAGCATGGTGCCCTCGCCATAGGAGCTCTCTGAACCGCCGCTGCCGCCCGTCAGATCCTCCACGTCATGCACCACCATGGTGCTCACAGAGTCCGTGTCGCCATCTCTGCCAGAGGGAGGGAGAGAGGGGAGGTCAGAAGACACACGGAAGCAGCCACATTAATCCTGCCTCCTCCTCCTCCTCGCCCCCGCCCAGAGACCACAAAGTGGAAGCACGCCCAACTAGAAAGGGAAGAGGACAAAGGAAAGTCGCCCCCCCCCAATAACACTAGAACCTGTGAGGGTTCAGTGAAGCTGAATATAAAAAAGGGGAAAAAGTCCTTCACACTGAACAGATTCAAACTATGGAACTCCCTGCTGCAGGAGGCAGTGAGGACCAACAACTTGAACACATCAGACTGATTCATGGAGTAGATAATAATAATAATAATAATAATAATAAAAAAATTTTATTTATACCCTGCCCTTCCTGGTTCAAAAACTGGGCTCAGGGCAGCTAACAAAATCTAAAACACTTTAAAACACTTAATTATAAATGCAGCATAAAATACGGTATAAAAAGATGAATAACAGTAAAATTCAAAAATCAATTAGATAATCCCCAGGGCTAGCTGGCTGAATTGGTCCTACTTGGGCCAGCGAGGAGACCAGGGGAGAATTAGCTGTGGGGTCTCAGAGTGGGTAATCTTCATAAAAGGGGAGGGGGAGGGAAGGGAAATAAAAGATCAGGCTGAATTCAAATTAAAGGCCAGACGGATTAGCGCTGTCTTACAGGCCCTGCGGAAGGAGGTTAAATCCTGCAGGGCCCTGGTCTCCTGGGACAGAGCATTCCACCAGGTCGGAGCCACCACTGAGAAGGCCCTGGCCCTGGGGGAGGACAGTCTGACTTCCTTAGGGCCTGGGACCTCCAAACTATGATTATTCATGGACCTTAAAATCCTTGGCTCTGGTTCTGAATGCTGGGCGCCGCTGCTCTTGCACTCGGATCCTGCATAAAGGTATCCCATAATGGGCATCTGGCTGTGGGAACAGGATGCTGGCCTGGGCGGGTTATGGGGCTGATCCAGCAGGCGCTCTTCTCATGCGCCTTCGGCCTCTCTGAAAGCCCCTCGGAGAGACTCACAAGGTGGAAGAGCGCTGCCACTCAACACAGGCCCTGCTCGGGGGCCATTAGGGGGCGCATCGGAAGATGGCTGACAATAACATCTCTCCGACCCACACGAGGTACAGTGGTGCCCCGCAAGACGAATGCCTCGCAAGACGAAAAACCTGCTAGACGAAAGGGTTTTCTGTTTTTCGAGGTGCTTCGCAAGACGAATTTCCCTATGGGCTTGCTTCGCAAGACGAAAACGTCTTGTGAGTTTTTTCCCTCCCCCCCCCTTTTTCTAAGCCGCTAAACCGCTAATAGTCGCTAAGTCGCTAATAGTGCTAATCCGCTAATAGGGATGCTTCGCAAGACGAGAAAACCGCTAGACGAAGAGACTGGCGGAACGGATTATTTTCGTCTTGCGAGGCACCACTGTAATTTTGAGGCTGTGATGGGAGTAAATAGCCTCCCTACCCCCCCCCCCCAGGATGGTGGGGGGGACTGCCCTTGCCTGCTGTGCCCTATACCACCCCCGAATTTGTGGGGATGGGGGCACTAGGCACAAAGCCCTCCTGTGGGATTCTGGCGCTCCTGGACGCCATCCCTGATCCGCGCCACTAGCTGCAAGAACTTCAAAAGAAACAATTTGGATGTGGCAGAAATGACCGGCAGAATCCGCGACCAAGAGAAAGAGACTGTGGAAGAAGATTGGAAGAAGTTTAAAATATATCTTAAGAGCTACTATAAAATTGAGGCGTGCTAAAATGCTGAGGGAGAGGAAGACGTAGAATTGCAGCGGTAAATTGTATTTAGTTTAGGGTGAAATTGAAAAGGAGAATGAATTTATATTTAATTGGCTAAGAAGGGTTGCTGAACAATTGTTAAAATAAAGGATGCAAAAAGGGGAAGGCATGGGGAAGTCCGGGAAAAGAGGTTTATGGAAATAAGGTAAAGAAATTATGATTTTTTTGTGTTTGTTTTTATGTTGTTTTTGTGTTTGTTAAAAATTGGAAATTAATAAAAATTTTATTTAAAAAAAAAAACAATGTGGATGAAGGAATGCACATATCTCAAGGAAGGAGGGGGAGTAAAGACTGCTAGGAAATGTAAAGAAACTGAGGGAACATTCTTTCACCTTTGGTGGACGTGCCCAAAGGTTAAGGCATTCTGGGAAATGATCTATAATGAACTGAAAAAGGTATTTAAATATACCTTCCTTAAGAAACCAGAGGCCTTCCTCTTGGGCATTGTCGGCCAATTGGTGCCAAAGAAAGACAGAACACTCTTCATGTACGCAACAACTGCAGCAAGAATACTCATCGTAAAGTATTGGAAGACACAAGATTTGCCCACCCTGGAAGAATGGCAGATGCAAGTGATAGACTACATGGAGATGGCAGAAATGACTGGCAGAATCCGAGACCTGGGAGAAGAGTCGATGGAAGAGGACTGGAAAAAGTTCAAAGACTATTTGCAGAAACATTGTAAAATGTTTGAATGTTAAAATGATGTTGGATTTAAAGAGAATATGGCATCAGTGATATAGTTAAAAGGAGTATGCAAAAAAATTTTAATAAGAAAAGGGGGAAAAGACCAGAGTAATATTATGTCGAACTTAAACAAACTGGCACAAGGGATTAAGTTATAAAGAATAGGTAAAAATTGATTTTGAAAGGAGAAGAAAAATTGGAGATATAATAAGTTGAAATATATAATTTTAAATGAGGTTTGAAAGAGGGTTAGAATTTGCTGAACTCGATTGTGTCAAGGGGAACACAAAAAAGGGAGATGCGAGGAAGTCAAGAAAGAGGGTTACATAGATATTGAGTTAAAATTTGGATTTTTTTCTAGTTTATGTTTTTATTGTCTTTTTCTGTTTCTTTGTGATGTATTTTTTCTTTTTGTTTCGTTGTATGTTTGTTTGTTTTATTATATAAAATCTTAATAAATATCTTTAAAAAAAATAAAGACTGCTAACAGAAGAGATCTCTGATAAAACAAGACAAGAATAAAACATGAGAAGATACGGTATGGCAAATGACTGATGGGGGAGGGGAAAAAACTTTCCTTTCTTTCCTTATGTGATTAAACAAGAATCCCCTCCCCTTACGAGTCAGAATTGTCGTTTTAAGGACTTAAGCTGTGGATTTAAGGCTGTGTGGAGATAAACTTTCGAACCAAAGCATGTTTTAAGAAGAGCGTGGAATGTATAAGAGCTTTGGAATGACGCAGTTAAAAATGCCGTCGCCATATTGGGAAGTTCTGTCAGAGGACTTAAGTCTGAGAGGAGAAATAGAGCTGTTTTTATATTGTGGGTGAAACTCCTCAGTGGGACTTAAGAATGACAGTTCTGTAATTAATGATGGAAAGAGCGCTGTTATCTATGAAGGTGATGATATATGGAAACCATCTCGATTTGAGGATTGGAAGAACGGAAAATTCACACAGGATTATTATTGGTGTTTATCGGCTTAAGGAGACTATCAGAAGAGATCATAAAGAAAAAAGAGAAAATATATGAACAAGATGTGATGTGGAAACAGCAAGATAAGACTGGATAGAATTATGAACTCTGTTTGGACTGATTTGGACTGATTTGGACATTAACGCAGTAGCAAGAAGATGATCAGAATCCCCCTTCGGATCTTGAAATATGGGTCCCCCAAACAAAATTTAAAATTCGGCTTTGTAATTCGGAATTTATGTGATGTGATTTAATTTGATTTGATTGGCCGGTTAATAAAAATTATTTTTTTAAAAAACAAAAACACAGGCCCTGCTTGGGGGCTCCCTTCCCCCGGGTGCACAGGACGGGGGCCCTTTTGCCCTGATCCTCCTGCCACCACGGGGCTCCCCTGACCTCCTTGCGTGCACCCAGGCGCTCCCCAAAAGTGCCAGCATGTTCACGGCCCCTGGCCTCACCTGGTCCCTGGAGTGTCTGCCGTGGGCTCGGAGCGCTCCCCTTCTCCTTCCTCCTCCTCCTCCTCTTCCTCCTCGCTCGAGTCCATCTCCTCGCTGGAGGAGGAGTAGTCCATGGCCTTCTTGAGGGGCTTGGGGGCCGCCTCCTCCAGGCGGTCCTTGGGCAGCACAAAGTTCTGCGGAGAGGAGAGGTAGGGGGTCACGGCTGCCGCAGGGAGGCAAAGGAGGAAGGAGAGAGAGAGAGAGAGAAAGAAAGAAAGAAAGAGAGAGAGAGAGAGAGAGAGAGAGAGAGAGAGAGACAGCAGGTGGAAACAACACCAAGCAAGCTTGCATGGGAGTTGGCCTGCCTGCAATGGAGACCCCACCCCACCAGGAGGACTGCGCAGTTTGCAACAGGCATAGCAGGAAGCCAGCGCCAGCCTCTCCTGCCCCCCATCCAAACCCCAACAAAAACCCCAGCTATCGATCCCCTAAAGGTAAAGGTACCCTTGACAGTTAAGTCCAGTCGTGGCCGACTCTGGGGTTGCGGCGCTCATCTCGCTTTATTGGCCGAGGAAGCAGGTGCACAGCTTCTGGGTCATCTGGCCAGCATGATTTAAGCCGCTTCTGGCGAACCAGAGCAGCACACGGAAATGCCATTTACTCTCCTGCCAGGGGCGGTACCTATTTATCTACTTGCACTTTGACGTGCTTTCGAACTGCTACGTTGGCAGGAGCAGGGACCGAGCAGCAGGAGCTCACCCTGTTGCGGGGATTTGAACCGCCGACCTTCCAATCGGCAAGTCCTAGGCTCTGTTGTTTAACCCACAGCGCCACCCACGTCCCATCGATCCCCTACCCCCCCTTTTCTGCTCTGCTCAACCTTTTAAATAAGGAATTGGGGAAATTTATAACTTATCTTAAAGACTATTGTAAACAGTTAAAATCATTAGTAGGATTGGAATATCACTTGTAGTTTAATGGTGAATTTTAGATTTGGATTATCATAAAAGACGCAGGAGGAAATGATTGGCAGTAGGACCTACAAAGGGGATTCCTTGGAATCTTGTTTTTATGTTGTATGCTAGATAGGTGAATGTAAAACGTCAATCTGAAAAACCAAATAAATAAATCCTGCCCCCCAAAGGAAAAAGAGTGGGAGGAGAAAGCCAAGTTTCTTGGGTTCTTGGGCACACGTCATGTGAGAGACACCTAATCAAACCTCAAGCAAAACGTGGGGTGCTCCACCCGTGGGGCGAGGCCGGTGACCCCCAAATGGAGCCTGAGCCAGCTGGGAAGGAGGGCGTGGGTGGCCAGCAATTCCACTCAGCAGCCCTGCTGAGCTCGAGGTCCGAAATTAGTCGAATTGGAAATACGATTTCCCATTTCATCTCTGTGTTCAGTTGTTTACGAGTCCCATTTACATGATTCTGTAGGTTTTGCGCATGGCTTTTCTCCGTTTCAGTTTTGCGAGTTTGCTTCCCTGCCCTGGGGCTGGAAACATTCAATGAAGCGGGGTGGGGTGGGGTCTATATAAATGGCGTAAATAAATAAAAATAAATAGAATGGTGGCCGATTAGCTGCACTGCCTGCCAGTCCTTTCTCCTCTAGGCCACAGTTCCACCCCCGGCCCCAAACCGAGCCAGAAGCTGTAAGCGAAAGCAGCAAGGGGAACTGGGAAAGGTCTAAGAGAGTTGGGGGGGGGTAAAGATGCAGAGGGGGGTGATGTCCACAGAGGAAGGGGGATCAGGGAAGACTTCATGATCTCACAATGCGGCAGCAGGACATGGTGGTTTGGGGGCAGCAGAGAGAGAGAGAGAGAGACTGAGGACGTGGGGGCACTAACCTCTCCGATTGCCCGCTTATAACTCTGAGTTGTGCAGAAGGAGGGAAAGAGTGAAGGAAGAGGAAGAGAAAAAGGGCAGAGAAGTTAGGCCGCTCTCCACCAGGTAGATCCCTATACTCTACCTCCCCCCCCTGCCCGCCCCCCAGCACGAGACTTCGGGGGTCAACACACCAGCCACCTCCCCCTGAACGCTTGCAGGTTTCAGGGCAAATTTCTAGTTGGCAAGGGAGGAAGAGAGCGAGAGTCAGAGAGAGGAAGGGAAGGAGAAATGCAGCAGGGAGAATGGCCAGGCTGGGCTATGGGTCAGAGGGGAGAATTTGAGAACACACACACACACACACACACACACACACACACACACCCTCTCCAGTCATGCCCTTCCTCAGAGGAAAAAGGGGAGTAAAGAAAACCCCAAATTCTGTTCAAAACCCTTTCAAGGTAGAGCATGCAAGGAAGGCCACACATTAAGAGTCGCCCACAGAGAAGTGGCCCAAGAGATTACATGCTCCAATTGCCCAAAAACTAAAGGTGTGTTTCCTCTTCCCCCCCCCCCAGGCTCCTTTCCCCCTCCCCAGGCCTCCCCCACAATCCTCTCCTCCCTACAAAATGGGGCTGCGGTGCAACATCCGCCCCCCCCCCGTGAACTCGGGAGAACTTTCTAACTAAACTTTGGGGGGTTTGAAAATAGAGGTTGGATGGGATTCTTGAGCTGTGATTCCTGCACTGCAGGGGGGATGGGCTGGATGGCCCTTGGGGGTCCCACTCTGGGCGGACTCCTCAGGCTAGAGTGGTGGGGAGAGGGGCGACGGACGCAGAAGGGGCTACGGGCCTACTCCCTTCCTCAGAGCGTACTCACCGCTGGCCGCCCAGGCCGGGACCGGTGGTCATCCCCCTTGGGCTTGTTCCCTGGCGGCAGGATCGGAGAGCTGTCCAATTTCAGGGGGGCTGGAGAAGCAGAGCGGGAGAGGCGTCAGAGAGACCCCATAGGGGAACAGAAGTTGTGAAACACCCCCCTCCAATTGAACAAGTAGGGCTTAGGCAGGAGCGGGGAACCGAATCTGGTCAGTGGGCTGGATCTATAAGCGGCCGACGCTGCATGGACCACTGCCTCCCACCTGCCAATCATCTGACACCAGGTGACGGAAACACCAAGCCCTGGTCGCGAAGGAGAGCACTCAGAGGGCACCATTTCAGAACTTCTCTGTTGGGTGGGTGGATGTGGGAGAAAAGGAGGCTGTGGTTCACCTGGGGGGCTGGGGGTTTACTGCCTTGCTACCTATTCCAGACTGTCAGTGAAAGGAGAGGGTCCCAGGTTCAATCGGCTGGGAGATATTCCTGTGGGGTTGGGCTAGATGACCGGTGGGGTCCCTTCCAAACCTACAACTCCACGATTTCCTGCCTGAAACCCTAGCTGGTCAGATGGACAAAGCGTCTGCAGGTGCTGGGAATGTCCCCCCGCCAGACGCCTGGGAGAACCGCTGCCGCCAGCCAGTGCGGACAACGCCATAGGAGGCAGCTTCCTGCGATGCCAAGGAGCAAAGCCCAGGGAACTGGGCGCACCCTCCCTGTAGTGATCAGGTGGGATTGCTATGGGGAATTATGAAATACGGAGCAAGCCATTGTGTCAGCAATAAAAGCATTGTGTTGACTAGGTTTGATTCATTGACAGTAATTTCTGATCAAATCCCACAAGCCTCTGCATCTCTGCCCATCTTCTCTACTGGTCATTTTCTTTCTCTGCCTGACAGGCACGTATCAGCATTCTAAACATAGGCTAGTTGTCCACCAGGCATCCTGGACCATAAAGATAGTAGGTAGCTTCTCTGATGTACCCTTTCCTTGGTTTTATTAATCTTAAGGTAAAGGTAAAGGGACCCCTGACCATTAGGTCCAGTCGTGGCCGACTCTGGGGTTGCGGTGCTCATCTCGCTTTACTGGCCAAGGGAGCCGGCGTACAGCTTCCGGTTCATGTGGCCAGCAGGACTAAGCCGCTTCTGGCGAACCACAGCAGCACACGGAAACGCCGTTTACCTTCCCGCCGGAGCGGTACCTATTTATCTACTTGTGCTTTGACGTGCTTTCGAACTGCTAGGTTGGCAGGAGCAGGGACCGAGCAACGGGAGCTCACCCCATTGCGGGGATTCGAACCGCTGACCTTCTGATCGGTAAGTCCTAGGCTCTGTGGTTTAACCCACAGCGCCACCCACGTCCCTTTGTTAATCTTAGGGCCAGAAATTAGAGTTTCCCATAGGAGGTGATAAAGATACTTATTTTTCCTCGCCACTCTTCCTTTCTTTCGTGCCTGTCTATGACCTCCGGGGTTTTGCTGAATGCATTCATCTAGTCCTCTTTTATTTACTCTCAGATACGTATGCATGCTCAAAGTAGTCTTTGTAATTTTAACTTTAACTTTGTCTCCAGGTGGTTTTTTTTTTTAAATGCTCAGAGGAAATCTGATTGGTTCTTACGGACACTGTGTAAAAAGTTCTTTTGTGAATAAAACGACCTGGGCCGAGGGGTGGGCAGGAATTATTATTATACGCACTCCTCCCAGAGCCTTGCTGGTCAAGCCTCTGTGTGTATTTTATGAATCAGGGTCCAATCCTTCCTTGCTTTTGGAACTCAACACCTCCCCCCCCCCCCAGGTCACCCCAAATCCGGCCGCCCCCTCACCTCCTATGCGGTTGCGCTCCAGAGAGCCAGCCTGGGGCAGGTTGCCCATGCCGGACTGCAGCAGACTGTCCGCCCTCTCCCAGCCTGGGTCGCTCCTCCGGAGGTCGGGGTTGCTGCAGGGGAAAGAGGGCGCCCCTCTGAGTTTAGGCCACCTTCCCAGCCCCCCAACTCACTCCACACACCACCTCATTCCGCAATGCTTTGTCCCACCACCAGCAGCAGCAGCAGCAGAGGAAGCCCATCACCGCGCAGAGAGAGAGCGCACCGCAGAGGAAGCCCCGCTTGGCCAGCAAGCCTGCTCCGTCATTACCTACTGGCGTTTGGCACGGGGGCCGGAGGGTCCCGGGGCGGGGTCCGGCGGGCGGGCTGCGGGGGGGCAGGAGGAGGAGGGGCTGGCGAAGGGCCCCCCCACCGGGGGCCCCTCTCCAGCCGGCTCTGCATGTGGATGTGCCAGGCGGACTTGCTACGGGGCCTGCGGAGGGGAGGAGCACACAAGCACGTCAAGGGGGCTGCGCTGCTGCACCCCCAGGAGTCGGGGGGAGGATGAGAGGTGGCTACAGCCCTGCAGTGCGGGATGGGGAGGCCAGTGCGAAGTCTGCTCTGGCCCCGGGGCAGCCGTGGGTCAAGGGGGAGCTTCCCTCAGTCTTGGCAACCCTCTCAAAGAAGAGTTTTGGGATACTCTGGATCCATCGCTTGCAGGACGTGGAGGGCTTCGGTTTGGGGCGGGGGGGGGGGGAGAGAGAGCTGGCCCCCAAGGTACTGTTATTTTGCTATGACTTGTTGGCCTCGCTTGTCTTCTTTTGTGCGTAAAGGAAATTCAAAAGGGCTTACACAAAACTGCAAACCTAAATAAAGCCAAAACAATAATAAAAAAAAAACTAAAACCATGGATGTTCACAAAGATAATCCCACTTGCACTACGGAACTCCCCGCCTATTGACATCAGTCAGAAAAGAATCTGCACGGGACTCTTTTCGGTGCCTGCAAAACACGTTTTTGGTTAGGCAAAGCCTGTCCAGCTATTTAGAGTGACGTAACGGCTCAGAATGTTTTAATCCGTTTCTTACAGTTTATTGCAGATTCCATCTTTCCAATGTTTCAAAGAGCTGCCTTCATCGATAATTTCATCGTTTTATGCTCTTTTGTAGATCACTTTGAGGTGTGTGTGTGTGTATATATATTTAATCAAGATGTGTATAATTTTTACAAAACAAGTTAATAAACGAGAGAGTGCCTCAAACTCTCCCAGAAATGTTTCTGCCTGGAAGTGGCCAGCGATGGCGCCAGGCTGGCATTCCCTGGCAAACTCTGTAGTCCAATCTTGGCACGAGCGTCCCTCTATCAATAGGAATCCCTGGGTCCTGGTCCCCCCCAGACCCCCTGGCCCTCCCTCCCTGAGAGGACCCAGCTCCCCCCCCCCGACTCTTGCAGCCTCTCCCCACAAGATGTGGGTCTCAGGATCGAGGCCCAGCACGCAGCGCTGGACCCCCAGGGCACCTCAGGATCCTCTTACCTGGCTCGGACTGCGTGGACCGGCCGGATGGCGCCACCACCACTCCCTGCCCCGCTGGTGTTGAGTGCCGTCGCGATGGAGGACGTTCGCTGGGGGACCTAGAAGGGGTGGAGGAGGAGGAAGAGGAGGAGAGAAAGCATGAGTGGGGTGGAGGGGGGCCCAGGGAAGCCACCTGTCTCCTCAACCAGGACAAGGGTCTCAGGACAGAGAGATGGGGAGGGGCAACTTTAAGACCCTCTGGGGCTCAGGGCTTCTCTCTCTCCCCCTCTGCTTCAGCTTCCCATCAGGAAAAAGAGGGAGGCAGGTTTTCTACCCTGCAAGGGCAAGCAGAGTGCTTTGCTCAGGGTGCTCTAGCTGAGATTCCTGCGGATTGGACTAGATGACCCCTGGTGTTCCCTTCCAATTCTATGATCGCTGTGATTCAGAGGGCAGAAGCCGAGGGTCAGGGCTGACCCTCGCAGCAGCGTGTGGCATGAGGCGGCTGCAGTTTGCCACTCTTACCCGTCTCTCCCCGTAACCTGAGAACCCAGATGGGCTGGGAGAGACAGGAGAGGCTGCCTCACTCTGCTGAGCAGAGCCACTCTGGCTAGCAGCCGTCCATAGGCGTCTCCTCCTCATCTCTTTGTCTAGACCTCTTTTTAAGCTTGGTGGCCATCTCTGCCTCTTGTGGCAGGGAGTTCCACAGTTGGCCTACAACGCTTGGCTTAACTGAGCTCCTCCTTCCTTGCCTCTCAAGGCAGAAAGCAGCCCCAACTCCCACGCCCCCTGCGACTTTTGATCAACCCCCCCCCCCCCGAGAGATGGGGTGTGTGTGTCGGGGGGGGTACAGGAGGGACCTTGGGGTGCATGCGCTGCTCAAATGATGCACACCACCCACAGGGCCATCCTCCTGCACATGCAGGACATACGGTCATTTCACGAAAAGACCAAGCTCACTTTGGGAGGGAGGCGGATCTGCGAAGTGAACCCTGCAGCTCTTGGGACAGCATTGACCACCCTTGGGCAGACCTTCCCGGTGGGTCCAGCCTCTGCCAGGAATTTGGGGTTGGGCTAGATGCCCCTTGGAGTGTCCCTTCTGACGCCTGGAGGGGGACGGGGCAGCGCTGTTGCTGCGGTGCCTCCTGCTCTCTTCTCCCCCAGGGGCCCTAAGTTCTGCCACGACAAGCCCCCCCCCAAGCCCCCTGCCCCTCCGCCTTTACCTTGGGAGGGGCCTCGGGATCCATTCTGACCCAGGGTCCTCGCTGTTCGGCGGCAGTGGCGGGCCGGCTCGGCGGTGGGGCGGGCCCCTCCGAGGTGGGGTCGGAGTTCTGCCGGATCATGCCCGCCCTTGGTGGGGATGGGGCGGAGGAGGAGGAGGCGGAGGAGGCGGCGGAGGAGGATGAGGAGTCATGGACGGGGAAAGCGGCCATGTTCTTGCTGGGCTGGTCCTGCAGCGACTGGGAGCGAGGGACGGGGGCTGCGTATGGCTTGAGGGGGACGCGGTGGGCGAGGTGGCTCTGCGGAAGGAGGCATGGAGGAAGGGAGGGGGCAGAGGCTGAGAACGGGGAGGGGGGCCTAGCTGCTCCCCCACCAGGTCTGCCTCCTCTTCTGAAGCCGGCCATAGCACCGCCTGGCCCAAGTGCCTGCAGGCCCCCCCTGCCCTCCCCAAGAGCCCAGGAGGTCCCATTCTTCCCCTCTCATTCATTCCTTGCCCTCAAAGCCAGAGTGCCCACGGTTCTCCTCCCCTTCCTCATTTCATCCCCACAACAACAACCCTGAGAGGTAGGTCAGGCTGGGAACCCAAGAGCACCCCCCCCACCCCGAGGGGGAATCTGAACCCAGGTCTCCAAGGTCCAAGCTGGACCCTCTAAACACTAGACCACAGTGCACCTCCCTCTTTTGAATAGGGTCTGTGTGTAGCTTGCTGGATTCCCATCCCCGTAGTAGACCAGTATGAAGTAAGCAGCACAAAAGCGGCACACAAAACACTACCAAACCATTCTACGTTCTAAACCTTATATTAATAATCCAAAAAGTGAGAGAACAAGGTACAAGATCTACTTCAGAAGCCACAAACAGAAAACTCATTCAAATTGTGTCCAAAAGGAACATTCGTCTTTAAAGTTCCTTTAGCCAGGCTCCTGTAGATATCAACAAAGGTAAACTTGATTGGATGGTGTCTTTGAAGCTACTAGCATGAGTTTGACCAAACTGCGGGAGGCAGTGGAAGACAGAAGTGCCTGGCGTGCTCTGGTCCAGGGGGTCACAAAGAGTCGGACACGACTAAACAACAAAAAACTTGATCAAATAAAGTGTCGGTGATGTTACGAGATTTAGACAGGGTGTTGGTGTTTGTCAACTTTAAAGACTGAATCTTCCTTTTGGATACAATTTGAATGAGTTTTCTGTTTGTGGCTTCTGTAGTAGATCTTGTACCTTGTTCTCTCAACTTCTGGATTATTAATATAAGATTTAGAACGCAGAATGGTTTGGTAGCGTTTTGTGTGCCGCTTATGTGCTGCTTACTTCATGCTGGCCTACTAAAAGAATTGGCAGCATGGGTTCATTTCTTCCGTACTTGGATTCCCATCCCTGCAGGCCTGGGGATCCCCACGTGCCCCCTCTCTCCTCCCGTGTATCCTCAGGGCCTGGCCAAGGGGTGACCCACTGCTAATCCTTCCCCAGGGATAAAGAGGTCAAGGCACAGCCAATGAGGGGGGAGCAGGAGGAGGAGAAGAAGCAGCAGCAGCAGTGGATGGCAATGAGCGGTGGGGTGACTGGCTGGTGTTTCTGCAAGTCCTCCTGTGCTCACTTGGGGGGCGGGAGAGACTCTCACCTTGTGCTGCCCCTCCTGGGGCTCGACGGGGCGCTGCATAGGCGGGGTCTGCGAGGCCGGGGAGGAGTTGAGCGACACCGACTCGGAGCGGGACTGGGGGGCCGACTCTGGCCCAGGGCCCCCCAGTTTGGTCTTGGCCACCGGCGAGGCGGAGTTCTGCTTGTTCATGCGGGTCCGTTCTTCCACCTGGAATCACAGAATGGCAGGGGTTGGGGGGGCTCTCTCCTCCCAGGGTCATCTAGCCCAACCCCGCGCAATGGAGGAATCTTCTTCCTTGCCATTTGAATCGGTTGGTTCAGGCCCTGCCCTCCGGAGCAGCAAAAAACAAGCTTCCTCCACCTTCCAGGTGGGAGACCTTTAGATAGTTGAAGATGGCCATCGTAGCAACATCTCAGTCTTCTCTTGAACGGACTAAACATGCCCAACTCCCTCAACCGTTCCTCACAAGGCTTGGCTTCCTGACTCTTCATCATCTTGGTTTCTCTCCTCTGCCCACCTCTCATTTTTGTGGGATAACCAGCCTCACATAACCAACATGCTTAAGTCTAATGAATGCGTGAAGGGGTTAATGCCATAGAGTAAGCTGTCCTGCCAGGCTTAGCTAGGTCACTCCTCCTTACCTTGGGAGGAGGGTAATCAAGCCTATGGTGCCCCTTCCGTCTACCTGAGGAGCTCACTGTGTAAAGAGGTCTGAGCTGGTTGCCCCAAGCTCAGACCTCATGGCTCTCACAAGCCACTACTGTGTTCCTATGCCAATAGTTTAGGAACTTTCACCTCTGTAACTATGCCAAGTTTTACTGCTTGTGTTTTCTGGCTGACGTACGGAAAAGCACATGAACCTGACCTTTGGAACGTTTGCAAGTAAACCATTTCTAACTTATTAAACATGTGGACTTTTTCTATGCTGGGGGAAGAGGGGAACTTCCTTACAAAGCCATATTTTAAAGGTCTAAAGCCTGTATTTCACGGCTTTCCTTTGCTGTATGTGTTGTGATTTGAAATCTCTGTTGGGGGGGGGGGGCGTTTCACGCACCAGACAGTGCTTGAGTCCATCTTGGGTCCTGGCATCCAGGAATTCTCCTTTTACACGTCTATTTTCCCTTGCCAACCATCATGTCTGAAACTGTGGTGCCCAGAACTGGACAAGGGGCTTACCTCCCGGGCCCAGGTGGGCTTGTCGGTGGGGTTGGCGCTGCGGTTGTAGTGGTAGAGGGGCTTCTTTTCCTGCTGCTGCTGCTGTTGCTGCTGCTGCTGCTGCTTGTGGAGCTGCTGCTGCTGCTGGAGGGACTTCAGGTAGGCGTGTTCCTGCTGCAGCTGGCGCTGGAGCCGCTCCGACTGGCGCTGCTCCTCCAGCTGCTTGCGCTTGTACTCCTGGAAGGGAGGAGGGGAGCCGGTGAGGGCACTGGGGGGAGTCTGGCTCCCAGAGCAGGCCAAGAGGGCTGGATCAGGCCAAAAGGGGACCCCATCTTTACCCAGCATTGTGTTCTCACAGGGGCCAAACAGATGCCCACTGTGGGGATCCCGCAAGCAGGATTCGAACACAAGATCACTCTCCTTTTCTGGATTCCATAAGCCTCACCGCCTCCAGCTGAGCAGAGCCCTCATCCCCATAAGCCGGCTGCAACCCCCGGAAAAAGGGCCAGCGCCTGCCCCCCTGTGCCCAGCTGAAGAAGGGCCTTGGGGGTTCCCCCTCGGAGTTCAGGGGTTTTTTTGGAGGGGGCCCAGCAGGAGCAGTAAGAAGCCCCCCCCCCTTTTCTTTACCAACAGCAGTGCTTGTTCCTGGAGGAGCTGCTGCTGCAGAATCTCCAGCTGCCTCTGTTCCTCCTCTAACTTGTGCCTGATATACTCCTGGACAGAGGGAAAAAGGCAGGGGACAGAGAAGGAAGGGAGAGAAAGAGAGACAGAGACAGAGAGAGAGAGAGAGAGAGGGCAACAGGTGAAGGAAGGAGGAGAGAAAGCACACCCAGGCAGAACCGTCACCCAAAAAGCAGAGGAGGCGGCCCCACCACCAACTTGCAGAACCCGCCACTCCATGGAAGCTCAACAGACCCAAACACCTGGGAGCAGGGGCAGAATCCGGGCTTCCCTACTAGGATTCCAGGAGTCAGTGCCTCTCTCGGCCTCAAACCCCCTCCCCTGCTTATCCTGCACCTTTTGCAGTGTGCCAGGGGAGGCGAAGGGTCAGCGAAAGCACCCAATGTCCCACTGAGAAAACAGAAAATCTGCTTTATAGGGCACAGCTGCATCATACGCAGGGGTTTGGTCCCAAGGGTTCTGCATATACACAACTTTATCGTATGGCCAAATTCTTGGAGGTGCCCCCATAGCTGGTGGGTGACTTGGAGAGGGAGACAGAGAAAGAGAATCCCCCGTATTTTCAGAGCCCATGTGGGGAACAGACCTTCCCCAGAGAGCAAAAAGAGCTTCGAAGGTCTCTGCCTCGCTTGGGAACCCACTCATCACACGATTTCGACCAAGCATGGTTGAAATCGAGCAACTTTAATGTGCGTCAGGTGCCATCGTGCTGTATACAGTGCCTCGGTCCAGAATATCTGAAGGAGCGTCTCCACCCCCATTATTCAGCCCAGACATTGAAGTCCAGTGCCAAGGGCCTTCTGGCGGTTCCCTCGCTATGAGAAGCAAAGTTACAGGGAACCAGGCAGAGGGCCTTCTCGGTAGTGGCACCCGCCCTGTGGAACACCCTGCCACCAGATGTCAAAGAGAACTCCCAGACTTTTAGGAGACATCTGAAGGCAGCCCTGCTTAGGGAAGCTTTTAATGTTTAATAGGTTATTGTATTTTCATATTCTGTTGGAAACCGCCCAGAGTGGCTGGGGAAACCCAGCCAGGTGGGCGGGCTATAAATAATAAATTATTATTATTATTACTGAGTCAGACCCACTGGGGTCCAGGCTGCTCCGTTCGGCCCACACTGACCGGCGGCAGGGGTTCCCCCCACATTTTCAGGTAGGGGAGCCTTTCCCAGCCCTACCTGGGCAAGGAACCCCCAAACCTGTGCTCTGCCCAGTCAGCTGTGATGGCATTTTGCCAGGTCTGGCCCACCTGGTCCAAGCCAGGACTGCTGCTACTGCTGCATCGATCCCCACCGCCTTCCCAAAGCACCCCCCCCCCCGGCCTGCCCCACCTGCTCTCGCTCAGCCTGCCGGCGCTCCTCCTCCCGGCGCATGACCTGCATGTCCTCCAGGCGCCGCTGCTGCTCCTTCTCCTGCATCTTGCGCTGCTCCCTCTCTCGGCGCTGTTGCTGCGAGGGAAGAAGGGCGGGGAGACGTCAGAGGAGGGTCTTCCGAGCCCCAGAACGAGAAAGCAGGCAGGTCGGGGGCCAGGAGGAATCGACTCGAGGGCCACCGCCTCAGTGGCCCCGGGGAAAACCATGCCCTGCCCCTCCACCTAAGGGCTTCCCCGGACGGTGGAACAGCACATGTTGCCCAGAACAACTGGGATTTCTTCTGTTGTATTTCCCCTTTCCTGCGAAGGCTCTGTACTCCGACCTCCTGTTGTCATTGCTGATATTATTATTACTTCTTTCCTTCTTTATATCTGTTTGTAACTGAAGCAATTGTTCTTTTTTTTTTAAGCCTCAGGTCCTCTGTGTGCTGAGCTGCCAAATGAGCTCAGTCCAAGCAGAGAAGCCCCTGCAAATCCTCAGCTCCTCTGCAAGTTGAGCTGCGTCAAATGCTCTCTGACAAACCCTCCCCGAGAGATTCTGGCTGCTTTGATACCGAGACAGAGTACCCCTCTGCCGCTGCTAATGTTGGATACTTCGGGATAGCATTTCCTAAACATTTGACAGCAATGAGAAATGGAGCCTTTAGTGCCGTCGGCCCGGCCCTGTGGAACTCCCTGCCACTGGAGAGCCAATGTCTAAACGCCTGCTGAAAACTTCTCTATTCCGCCAGACAGAGGCAGGCAATTAAGAAGACGTCCTTCCACAATGGTTAACCGATGTCTGTTTTGAACTTTTAAAAATACGGTTTCATGCATTTTTGTGGCAAACCGCTTCGATACCTTTAATGAAACAGCAGTCTGCAGGTTTTTGTGGCAAACCGCTTCGATACCTTTAATGAAACAGCAGTCTGCAGGTTTACTTTGGCGCAGCACCCGCCTGCCCATTTCACCCGCCCTGCTCACCTCCTCAACGCGCCGCCTCTCCTCCTTCTGCTCCTCGATGCGGCGCTGGCGCTGGTGCAGCAGGTGCTTGATGTGGGCCTCGGAGTCACGGTGCTGGGCTGCCAGCTGCTGCTGTTGCTGCTTCAGGGCCTCCGAGTTGCTCTTGTTCTCCTGCTGCAAGCGCAGGAACTCCCGGCGCAGCGTCGACTCCCCAGGGACATTCATGATGGAGCTGGAGGGAGGGGAGGGGCGGGGTGGACCGCTGGATCAGGCCGGCCTCCTGCTCTCACAGCAGCCGGCCAGGTGCCCGTCGGGGGAAACCAGCGAGCGGGACCCGAGTGCAAGAGCGGCTCTCCCCTGCTGCGGTTTCCAGTGAGGGGGAGGTTCAGGAGCACCACTGCCTCCGAAAGGGGAGGACTGAGCAGAGCCCTTGTGGCGAAGAGCTCTGTTCCGCATAGGAGGCTGTCTTATGCAGAGTCAGACCGTTGGTTTATCTAGCTCTGTGCTGCCTACACAGGCTGGCAGCTACCGCGCCCCAGGATTTGAGGCAGGAGGCTCTGCCAGCCCTACCTGGAGATACTGCTGGCAGGGACTGAACCAGGGACTTTCCGCCGGCAAGGCAGACGCTCTGCGACTGACGCCCTTTGTCACGCCATAGCTCAGGCGTGGAGTGAGGGGCTTGCCAGGCCCGCCCCCTGCCTCATACCACCTGCCAAGTCCCCCAGGAAATGGATCCCAGACACCTGAAGGCAGCCCTGTTTAGGGAAGCTTTCAATGTTTAATAGATTATTGTATTTTAATATTCTGTTGGAAGCCGCCCAGAATGGCTGCGGAAACCCAGCCAGATGGGCGGGGTATACATAAATAATAATAATAATAATAATAATAATAATAATAATAATAATCCCACACCGGGGAGCTAGTTGGGGGGCTCCTGTTCTGCCATGGGCCAGGGAGGGGAGGCAAGCACCAGCACACTGTCATCTCTGCCCTGCTTACCTGGGCTCCCCTTCCTCACCGCGCCCGTCTTCCTCCTCCTCGCTGCCGCTGTACTCGTACTCCGTCTCGTCTGCCGGAAGAGGCAACGCGGGCAAAAATCAGCAGAGCACGTGGGGCATTTGAGCCCTTCAACGTCTCCCCTACCTCTGCCCCACAGAATGGCGGTGCAGTCCAGGAATCCTGGCCGCTGTCTCCCTGGGCTCCCCCCCTCTGCCCTCCGCCCCACGCACCTTTCTCCCCCCTCTTCTTTCGGGTGCGGTCAATGTGGTCCTTGAGCTGGATGCGGACCTGCCGCTCCGTGGGCTGGTCCCGGACGAAGGGGAACTTGAGGAGCTGCTCCGTCGGGGGGCGGCTGGTGTAGGCCTTGATCAGGCAGTTGTCAATGAAGTCAATGAACTTCTTGGACCTGCGAAGGAGGAGGGGCAAGGCAGGTCTCAGTCTCCCCACACAGGCAGGCAGAGCTCAGGCGAGCCAAGGGTCAGTGAGATGCCTCTGAGCTCACTGTGCCCCCACCACCTGAGGAACCTCCCTCTGTCCCAGCCTCCCGGGAAGAAAGCAAAATCGGCTCCCATTTGCTCCTTGGGGAGGACCAGCCCCAAAGCCCAGAAGTGCCCGGGATACAATCCCCGCCCTCTGGGGGCCAAGACCCGAGTACCCTCCCCCCTTGACGATTCTGCTGAACTCGGTTGAGATGCCAAGCCAGCAGAGAGCACAAGAAGCGCAGCCCCTGAGCCGTTAACGCCAGGCGGACCAGCGCCCAGTTCTGCGCTCTTCTTCCTGGGTGGGGGCAGCAGCAAACCTACCACTTCTTGGATTTCAACTTGGGTGGCGGGTTGCGAGGGATGAGGAAGAGGGCCCTCATGGGGTGCATGTCGCACAGGGCTGCCAAGAGGAGGGAGAGAGAGGGAGAGGTGAGAAGCAGTACCACCCCTCCTCGCCCACCATGGCTCATGCCGTTTTATTCCATTGAATTTACAGTGGTACCTCTGGTTGCGAATGGGATCTGTTCTGGAGGCCCGTTCGCAACATGAGCAGAACGCAACCTGCGTCTGCGTGTGTTGTGATTTGCCGCTTCTGTGCATGTGCGTTACATCATTTTGCGCGTCTGCACGTCTGGCGAAGCCCGGAAGTAACCCTTTCCGGTACTTCCGGGTCACCGCAGGATGTACAGTGGTGCCTCGCAAGACGAAAATAATCCGTTCCGCGAGTCTCTTCGTCTTGCGGTTTTTTCGTCTTGCGAAGCATCCCTATTAGCGGCTTAGCGCTATTAGCGGCTATTAGCGGATTAGCGGCTATTAGCAGCTTAGCGGCTTAGAAAAAGGGGGGGGGGAGGGAAAAAACTCACAAGACTCGCAAGACGTTTTCGTCTTGCGAAGCAAGCCCATAGGGAAATTCGTCTTGCGAAGCGCCTCGAAAAACGGAAAACCCTTTTGTCTAGTGGGTTTTCCGTCTTGCGAGGCGTTCGTCTTGCGGGGCACCACTGTAGCCTGAAAATGTGTAACCTGAAGCAAACGTAACACGAGGTATGACTGTATTTCTTTTCTAATTCTTATTACGTTCTTTTCAACATATAACAACATCATACAGGTGAGCAACGAAGCGTTCCACCCTAACCGAAAAGCTGGTGTTTACGGCAAGGCATGAAAAATAACCACCAGGTAACTTTTTATCCCAGGCTACTATTTGTAAAAGAGACAACAAAACAGTTTATTTTAACCGGAATGTTTTCTAAGGTGAGCTGAGTCCTCTCTTTTCATTTTTTTTCAGCCAGGTTCATAATAAAGCCGGGCCATTCGATTACATAGAAGTCTTTGCGCTTTTGGCTGACTAACATCCTATATCCTTCTAATTGTTTTTGCATGAGGGTTTTTTGTTTTGTTCTTATTACGTACTTTGTGTTTTTATCTTGTATTTTTATGGCCTGGGATCTGCGGATCAAGGGCGGTATACAAATTCAATACATAAAATAACAGTAATAATAATACAGTGGTACCTCGGGTTAAGTACTTAATTCGTTCCGGAGGTCCATACTTAACCTGAAACTGTTCTTAACCTGAAGCACCACTTTAGCTAATGGGGCCTCCTGCTGCTGCCGTGCCGCCGGAGCACGATTTCTGTTCTCATCCTGAAGCAAAGTTCTTAACCTGAAGCACTATTTCTGGGTTAGTGGAGTCTGTAACCTGAAGCGTATGTAATCCAAGGTACCACTGTACTATTAATTTATCAGCCGACTTTTCCACAAGTGCCGTTTGCCATACTGTCTTGTACCAATTCGTGAGATAAGCCTCCAAGTTCTTCCAGGGTCTCCTTGCTATGAACTCGCCTGCCAGCAGGAGAGACTGTTGACTGGAGGATGAAGCTGCAAGTTAGCATCATCTCCCCATTTGGAGGTGGATGCCCAGCTCCACGCGACAGCCTTCCTCAAGGAGCCAGGATCCCAGCCCCAGCCCCGGGTTCGAGACCAGACAATCCCTGCCTCAAGCCACAACCATGCCTCTTCCTCTCCCTCTCTCCGTCCCGCTTTGCCGCACAGACACTCACGTGTCCTACGGGGATATACACTCGGTATTTATTACCCCTGCTCTGCAAAAATCTCCAAATGAACCTGAACTTCAATGTCTAAAATCCCTGGTAGAGGCCGAGGATCCTGAGATCATGTTAAGGGTAGCCAAATTCTGTGTGATGGCCATAAAACTTAGGGAACAAGCTGTGCTATCATAAGGATTAAGGTTTTAAATGGTAATTTTAGGTTGTATGTTAGTAACTAAGTTTTAATTTATATATTTTTTAGCTGTTGCTGTATCAGTATTGTCCCCGTTATACCTAATTGCAAATTCAAATGTATCCCTATGACTTCCTTGATATTGTATGTGGGCTGGAACTGGTCTGTGACCGAAGTAATAAATTCAAGACACTCACGTGGCGCTCCCTCGGCCATCTCGATGGCGGTGATCCCCAGGGACCAGATGTCACTCTGCGGAGAGGAAGAAGAGAAAGGTTGTCGCAAAGGCAGACGCCTCGTCCTTCCCTGTCGTTCTGCCCTGGTCCTCTTCCTTGCTTCTTCTCACCCCTCCCTCGCCTGGGGAGGAGCAGCAGCAGCAAGCCTTTCCTCTGCTCCTTGGCTCCCCAAATCCTCCTGCTCCTGCCTCACCATACGGCAGTCTCTAGGAATTGCAGGAGGGGAGAGAGGCTGCTCCTGTGTTTGGGGTGCTGCCTGTGGGGTTCTCCCCTCTGGGGGGGCACCAGATGGGCCACTAGGAGGGTGGGCTGTGCTGGACTGGATGGGAACCATGGGGCACCCCTGGTCCAGCTGCTGCAGGATTCTGCTTGTGCTGAATCAGGCCAGCATCACATCTAGTCCAGCATCCTGTTCTCACAGGGGTTGACCGGATGCCTCAATGGGAAACACGAAAGCAGGGAAATGATTGAAGATCAGATGTAAATGCGAGTAAGACAACTAAGAGACGTGCAGTGAATGTGATGGAAGTCTTTTATAATATTTTAACTAAGATTTATATATTGCAGTATTTGAAGCAAGCATTTAGTAATATTCCAGGTTATGAAAAGTACAGTATTTTTGCTCCATAAGAGGCAGCTAGTTTTTAGAGGGGGAATGCAAGAAAAAAATTATTCTTTAAAGAGAGCGCTGAGCAGAGCCTGTATGCATCCCAGGATCTGCTCAGCGCTCCCTTTCATGAGCTGCATGGAGCGTGTTTGTGGCGCTTGCAGTCATTGGCGGGCCGCCCTTCTCCCTCCTTGGGGAAAAGCCCCCAAGATCTGCACACACGCTCCTCGCGGCTCGTGAATGGGAGCGCAGCTCTTGCGGGCTTCTCCGGGAGGTGGGGGAAGGGACAGAGCATGGCTAAGCCAGAAGCTAGAACAGCAAGCGGGAGTGCAGCGATCCCGCTCGCTGTTTTGGCTTCTGGGATAGCTGCACAGCCTCTTCAGGGCAGCGGGATGAAGGCTCCCCCTGCCCTGAAGAGGCTGCGCCTGGCTAAGCCAGAAGCTAGAACAGCGAGAGGGAGCGCTGCGCAGCAATCCCTCTTGCTGTTCTGGCTTCTGGGATAGCTGCGCAGCCTGCATTCGCTCCATAAGACGCACACACCTTTCCCCTTACTTTTTAGGAGGGAAAAAGTGAGTCTTATAGAGCAAAAAATACGGTATTTTTTTTCCTTTCCTTTTGTCTTTTTTCTTTACATCTTTTATTTTTCCTTTTCTTTCTTTTTATTTTTATTAGTTTCCATTTTGGAAAATATGTATACTGTATAAGCATGCTTACAGTGTTATGTATTGTTCTTTGTCTAATTTCTAATTTTTTGGGGGGGGGGGGAAATTTAATAAATAAATAATTTAAAACGAAAGCAGGATGCAAGCACAGGAGCAACGCTCTCCCCTCCTGGGGTTTCTGGCCACTGGGATTCAGAAACTTGGCTGCCTCTGACTCTGGAGGCAGAACAGAGTCATCGACAGGCCTCTCCTCCTCCATTCATTTGTCTAAGCTTCTTTCAAAGCCATCCAGGATGGTGGGTGTCATGGTTCCTTGCCGGAGGGAGTCCCATAGTTTAAAGACACACTGCATGGAAAAGTCATTTATCTACCCTGAATCTTCCAACCTTCAGCATCGTGCGAGGCCCACAAGTTCCGGCGGTACGCGAGAGGGAGGAAAACTTCCCCCCATCCACGTTTCTGTCCTGTGTATCATTTTGTGAACTTCTGTCATGTCCCCTCTCGCCCGCTTTCCCCCTGAAAAGTCCCAAACGTTGCCATCTTTCCTCACAGGGCAGCAGCCTCTGCACCTGGGTTGCCACGGTGAGGACAGACTGGGCTAGGCTGGGACAGGGCTCCGCTTATCCTCTTGCACCCGACGGCGTCCCTTGAACATCTTCCCTGCTCCTGCCAGGACAGGGAGGAAAGAAGGCACTCCGAGCTTTGGGGAGGCGGCACCTACCCTGTAGTCGTATGTGGCATCCGGGTTCTCGTCGCAGGCAATCACCTCTGGCGCCATCCAGTAGGGGGTGCCAATGAAAGTGTTCCGACGCCCCACCGTGCGGTCCAGCTGGGCGCTGACCCCAAAGTCAACTGCAGGAGGGGGAAGAGAGCAGGAGAGTTGGCTGGTTGCAAAGGCTGCCTGGCTCCCGGGGAGGGGGCACGTCACAGACACGGGCCGGGGAGGATCCACAGGGGGGAGGGCATGCAAAAGCTGTACGTTTCCCAGCACAATTCAAAATGTTGGTGCTGATCTTTAAAGCCCTAAACGGCCTCGGTCCAGTATACCTGAAGGAGTGTCTCCACCCCCATCATTCTGCCTGGACACTGAGGTCCAGCTCTGAGGGCCTTCTGGCCGTTCCCTTGTGGCGAGAAGCCAAGCTACAGGGAGCCAGGCAAAGGGCCTTCTCGGTGGTGGTGCCTGCCCTGTGGAATGCCCTCCCATCAGATGTCAAGGAAATAAACAACTGACTTTTAGAAGACATCTGAAGGCAGCCCTGTCTAGGGAAGCTTTTAATGTTTTGTCATGTTTTTAATATTCTGGTGGGAGCCCCCAGAGTGGCTGGGGAAACCCAGCCAGATGGGCAGGGTATAAATTATTATTATTATTATTATTATTATTATTATTATTATTATTACTACTACTACTACTACTACTATTATTATTATTCCCACAGAGGCATGAAAGGCCCTCGGACCAGATGGAGATTCATTATTTGTACATTTTAACGCCACCTTTATCTTCTAAGGAGCTCAAGCTGATGTAAGTGGTTCTCCATCTCCCCTTTTCGTCCTCTCAACAACCCTGTGAGGCAGGCGAGGCTGAGAGGCAGCAACTGACTCCAAGGTCACCCAGTGAGCTTCATGGCTGAGTGCGGATCCGAACCCGGTCTCCCGGGACGTAGTCCAACACGCTCTCGCCATTAGAACAAAGAGCTCCTTTGCTACGGCTGCTCTGGGCGAGGACAGCTGGCACTGCTCTGAGGCACAGCTCAGGCTGCCTTGAGAAAAAGGTGGGGTATAAAGGCAGGGAAGCAAATAAATGCGGACAGGGACTGAAGGAATGGATGTGGGGGTGGGGGTGGGGGTGTGGGTGTTGTGTCTCTTCCCTTCACCTACCTAACTTCACCTCCGCATTCTCGGTGAGGAGGACGTTCTGGCCCTTGATGTCTCGATGGATCACCTTGTGTGCATGGAGGTGGGCCAGCCCCTGCAGGGAGAGAGAAGGCAGGCGTGAGGAGGGGGTCCCCGGTGCCCCAGCCAGGGCACAGCTTCTGCAGCACGCACACACACACGGCTGCCCAAAGGCTGCCCACCCCCCTCCAGCAGATCCTCTTTTCTGCCCACCCACCCTGAGGATCTCCCGGCAGATGTAGGCGATGCAGTCCTCCTTCAGGGCGTTGCCTTTGGTGTTCTTCACCAGGTCTGTCACGGAGCCTGCGCCACAAAACTCCATCACCAGCTGCAGGGAGACAAAAGACCAGAGCAGTTGGTGGGGGGGACGACAGGGAAAGAGAAGCTCTGAAGCCCTCCAGGCAGGGGCAGGCAAAGGGGGAACACCCTATGCCATCCCACCTCTCTCCCCACCCCAAGATCTCCCTTGACCAACATCCCAAAGACCCCACTTGAGCTCTTTGGTCTGCAGAACTGGCCCTGTTGCAGGGTGTGACACAATCCCTGTTCCGCTTTTGCAAGAACTTGATATTTTAGCGCAGCAGCATCCACAGACTTCACCTCTTAATAAGAGGCAGGCGCCTTCGCTGTACCCAAAACATCCTGGTTTAGACAAGCCTGCCCAAACGTTCAGAAAGCCAGCATGGGCTTCAATCTGTTTTTGGCCTATTGCTAATTTTAACTTTTCAAAAGCCTTAAATGATTGCTATTACTGTAATTGTTTAGTGAAAATTTCACTGTTTGATCTGTTTTTGTAAACTGCCTTGAGGTGGGTTTTTTTTTTTGAGGGGGTTGCAATCAAGCGGTGAAAACACATCATGAAATAAATAGATACCCAAACACACATTGATAATTTTATTGTTTAATTTTTTTTTTGTAAATTTGCTTTTGGGGTTTAAATAATAATAATTTATTATCTATATGCCGCTCATCAGACTGGCTTGCCCCCGTCACTCTGGGCAGAACAGAACAGAACAGAAACAAGCAGCGCCAAAAAATCCACGAAACAAAAAAATCAAGATACCTACACACAGACCCCAAAAGGTGTCCCCCAGAGGACTTCCGGGTTAGCGCTGTCGATTAATGGCGGATTCCCTCCGAGCTCCGGAGGGAATCGGCTCCGCAGGATCGGGTCTTGTCCGCGCCGGCGACGCGGGGACCCTTAAAAATCACAGGCGCGGATGCCTGTGAGCGTGGTGACTCGGCGGGCACCATTTGCGCCCTCCCAAACCGGGAAGGAGCCTTTTTAAAGGCTCAGGAACGGGGACGGGGTACGGCGCGGTGCTGTGAGTCGATTGCTCCTTCTGCGGAGCGAAGCCGCATGCCATTGTCGGAGAAGCGCTGACTTTTTCCTTGGAACATTTGGACTCAAAAACAAGAACCCGTGAGTAAATATGGACTTTGGAACTCAAATAAATTTTTGTTGAATTGGGAACGAGCGGGGAAGGGTCAAAAAGGAAGTCGCCCCCCCCTCTGAGTAGATACTCTAACGCAAAGAGCTTGCAACTTAAGGTTGAGAGAACTCTTTTTTTAAAAAAAAAAAACCTTCACGGCTTGACGTTATAAATTTTACCGGAGGATAAACCTAACGTTAGGAGCTAAAGTTTCACCCCCCCGAACCCGGGGGTGTCCCGCGAGAGAACCTGTTGAGGAACTATTGAAGATTTTGACAGCTGTCAAAATAGCTGTCAAAAGGAAAGGATAAAGGGAACTTTGTCTTTGTTGCATCTGCTGGCTATATTTGTTGCAATTTTTGGAAAATAAGGGAAAGCAGCTACAAATTAACTTGCTGACTGGTTTCTAAATTGAAAGACATTGAAGGATTAAAATCCCCCTTCTGGGGGACAGAGACACTACAAGAATGGCTGAAAGAAGCAAAAATCAGACTAAACTCAACAAAATACTGGCTCTCCTGGGAAAGTTACAAGATCAGACAGATGTTTTGACTACAAATGCGAACACTCTGGCCCTGGCAGTAAACAACATTGTTGAAGCTGACAGGGAGTGGAGGCAAGAAGTTTATACATATCAACAACAAGAGGAATCTGAGAGCCATGAGACTATGGAAGAGACACACGTTGTTTTTGAGGAAAAGGAAGGCGGACTGGTAACTTTGCAGATGTCAAGGGAGAATTACAGTTTGGGGCCTGGCATGCAGACAACAAAGGAGAATAAAAATTTGAGGTGGAAAGTTTGGACTGAGCTGGAAATTGTAAATTCGAGAGTGGAGCACCTCATTAGCACCAATTTTAAATATGGAGGGCCAACTGAAAAAATCATGGATCTTGTTGGGTCAGAGCCCCTTCGAGCCTTGGGGCTTAACCTAAAGGGCTATCCAAGAGGCCGGCAGAGAGGAACTGAGGATGACTTGAGAGCCTCGGATGTGAGATCTCCAGGTTAAACAGTATTGACTGATGAATATTTATTGGGGACCAAACCGGGAAAGGGGGGTTGGAGTTTGGTAATCCAAAGGGTACAGAATTATTAATTACTTTGTTTTAATTTGTTTTGTTATTTGTATGGAAGTTGGGAAAGCTGTGGAAGGGAAATATTGATTGACTTTAAGAAATATGTCAAAGAATAAGAAATGATGCATAAGATGTTTAAGATTAGATAAGTTAAAATTGGTGTCTAAAATGGTTAAAATGAAATGAAAATGAGGAATGCAAAAATAATTTAATGGAAGAATGAGGAAAGGTAAAATTACAGTATGTTAAAATCATTAAGTTTAAGGTTGAGAATTAAGTAATAAGGATTTGCAGGATTAATAATTTGAACTGGAATACAAGAAGGGGAGGGGAGAGGAGGTCTAAGAAAGAAGTTATATGAAAATAAGCAATTGAAATCTCATTTGTTTTTAATGGTTTTTTTTTAAATTTTGTATTTTTTGTTATTTTTTCTTTTTCTGTGTGTCTATGTTTATTATTGAAATGCTAATAAATATTTATTAAAAAAACAAAAAAACAAAAGGTGTCTCCCCCCAGGACTCCCCCAGGGGCCAGTCACAGCCCTGCAGATGCAAGGGTTCCCTAAGGGGGTCCTGGGCCCCAGCAGACCCCTCCCAGCTCCACCCCCTGAGCCTCACTTCCCCCTCCTCCTTACCCAGAGCTGGTCGTCATTCCCGGGGGGGCTTTTCTTAATGAAGGCCCCGTAGTAAGTGGCGATGTTGCGGTGGTGAGAGTACTTCTTCAGCATGTTGATCTCTTGCTTGATCTCTTCCTCTTCGTCCTTTTTTGTGGGGGGGCGGAGAGAATTATCTCGAGAACAGCCACCCTTTGCTAGGGCTGCTCCCAGAGGAGGTGTGGTCATCTCCTGCCCTGCGCCTTCACCCCCCCAGCTGGCAGCCCGGCTGAGAAATGGGGCAGGGGGAGGCCAACCGAGCATCCCCAAGCCCCCCCCCCGCTATACTGTACCTCCGTGACGTCCATGACTTTGATAGCGGCCAACTGCCCTGTCTTGACATGGCGACCCTGAGAAGGAGAGAGAAGAGAAGGAAGCAATGTCAACATGGACCTCTCTGGGTTGCTCTGCTTTTAGACTGCAAGCGCCTGGGGGGGCAGAGAACTGATTGGTTTTGGCTGGGAAGTGTGGATAGCCCTATGTACTTGGGGTGGTGGGGTGTGTTTGCGAAGGGCTTCACTCCCCAGATCCTTGCAGCGCGGGCCCGGCAGAGGGAGCCAGAGGCCTGGCCAAGCGAAGTGCGTCTGCCTGATCAGACAACCCCCCCCCCAAAAAAAAAAATAAATGAATGGAGGGGCTGAAAAGCATGGCTTGGACTCATCAGGACAGGAAAGGGAGCATCACACCAAGCCAGTTTGCAGTTTCTGTGGATTTTGGATACAGCAGAATTCAATTCAAAAAGGAACAAGAGAGAGGAAAAAGGAAGAGATATTAAAACAAATAGTTTGTAATGAAAAAAAAAAAAAAGCAAATTATCCAAGGACAGAAAAGGGAGCAGAAACCAAGCCCCAAGGCGCGCGCGCACACACACACACACACACACACACACATACACACACACACGACAGACCCCTCAACACCGCCAAGCAGAGAGGTCTTTCCCCAAAGAGAAGGAACGTGGTCTGGAAAACAAGCCTTAAGAGGAACAGTTGAGGGAGTTTTGGGATGCTTCGCCTGGGAAAGAGGAGACGGAGAAAAGACACGATGGCCACCTTCAGATATCTCTAGGGCTGCCCCATGGAAGAGGGAGCAAGCTTGTTTCCTGCTGCCCCGGAGGGGAGGACCCGAACCAACGGATCCAAATGGCAAGCAAGGTGATCCTGACTGAACATCAGGAATTGCTGCGCAACGGCACAACGGCCTCCCTCGGGAGGGGGCAGACTCTGCTTCAGTGGAGGCTTCTAAGCAAGGGTAGGGGGGGGCCATCTGCCAAGGATTCCTTAGCTGCGACGTCTGCATGGCAGCGGGTTGGACTAGATGACCCCTGGGGGTCCCTTCCAACTCCACAGTTCCAGGAGTCTCAAACTGTACGCTTCGCCCTGCAAGCTCAGCGGTTGTGGGTCAGGGGGAGACACAAATTGTCAGTCAGAGGGCAAGACATGACAGCTGACTGCAGGGGGATGAGGCTAGATGAGCTCGAACTCATCAGGCTCGGGGGGTCTCTCCCACCCTGCCAGGAGATTCCGCCATTGGGGAGTGAACCTGGGACCCTCTGCATGCCAAGCAGTCAGAGGCAGCAATGCTTCCGAGTTCCAGTTTCTGGGTGTCCAAAGAATCATAAGAGTTTGAAGGGACCCTGGGGTCATCTAGTTCAACCCCCTGCAATGCAGGAATCTCAACGCATGGTCTCCCATCCAATCTGAAACCATACCAGACCCTGCTTAGCTTTGCAAATGTGCTGGTCGTTTTATTGCTGCCTCGCCGGGTTGTCTTATGCCTGGATCCTGCATGCAGGTTCCCCGCAGGCGGCTATTCAGCCCCTGTGAGCCAAACGGGCCACTGGCCTCAGCCAGCAAATTCCTCTTATAGCCTTACGCTCTGCCAACTGAGCAATACTGCCCCAAGTTGCGTAAGAGGAGGGGGGAGGGAAAGAGACCGAGCTTGAAGACAACAGACAGCAAGCTAGAGGGAGGGAGGGAGGGGATGCAGGTCATGGGGCAGGGGCCTGCAATGACCCCTGTGATCCCAAGCACCAATGGGCAACTTTGAGGGCAGGCCAGAGACCCACAAAGCAGAAGGGCCTGTCAAAGCACCCAGATCTTCACCAGCAGCAGAAAGGACAGTGGGGTGGGGGAAACAGGGGTGCCAAGCGGAATACAATATGGCGGGAGGAGGTAAGCCACACCCCACATAAGATATGGTGCACACATGCTATTTGAAGGGCAATGCGCATAAACCTTGGGGGGGCTAATACTTTACTGGGGGGGGCGAAGGGGAAGAATCACAGAACTGTAGACTTGGAAGGGATGCCAAGGGTTATTCAGTCCAACCCCCCGCAATGCAGAAATACAGCCCTCCCCCCCCCAAACCCGCCAGTTTTTGTGGCTTACTGCCCTGCTAGGACCTTTCACCACATCCACAAATACACCCTACAGGCCTCCTCCACACCCCACACCCACACGTGTTTGCATCCTCCATGGCCCCAGCCAGTCCCCCTGGCGTCTCCTCCATCGCCATGTGGGGGCTATTTGAGCACTATTAGGGGCTGGGGAGGAGGACAGGGAGAGCTGTGAAGCGTTTCTGCAAAGCCTCTCCCTCTCCTCCCCCCCCCCCCCCGCCACTTCCCCGCTTGCCCTCAGCCATGTGCTGGCATTGTCTGTGGTGCCATGCAGCCTCACGCGTGGGCAGCCGTTGCCTGGCAACCGCCTCCCTCTTCCTTTCAGAGAGGCACTGAAAAGCCTCTCTTCTCTCCCCCCCCCCCCACCTCCCCAAATAAAATAAAAATCACTGCTGTGCGAACAGAATGATCTGGTACACCCTCTGAGTCTCTCCTGGGCATGGAGAGAGGGGGAGACAGGAGAGAAGGAGGTCTGTTGGCAACGCCTCACCTGCTGCTACCCAAGGGCCAGGTGACCCAGGAGGAGGACGGCAGCCTGGGCTTAAATTTTTGCAAGAGAAGTGGGGAATAAGAACTGCGTCCTGGCTTAGTTTGCGCAGGAGTGCCTGGCTTTTCCTGTTTCAAAACTCTGGGTGGGAAGAGAGAGAATGGAGATCTTTTGGCCCAGCAAATGGCCGGGTTCTCCAGGTGGAGGATCTTGAGGGGGCGGGGAGTGTCTGTGCAAAACCGCTTTGAAGGTGGGGATGGGGCTACGTCTGCCGGAAGCACCACCTGTCCTCTCTGCTTCCAGACAGCCTGACTGAAACCCACCCACCCCTTGCACAGACACACCCACCCACCCACCCTAGAAAACAGGTTTGCCGTCAAAGGGAAAGAGAAGCCAAAGGGAGAGATCAGCGTTGCCAAGATCACAGCCAGACTCCCTTCCCCAACCTGTCAGGCGGTGTGTGTTCAAAGGGAAAGGCATGGCAAGGTGGGGGGGCGGAGGGGAGGGGCAGCCCCCCTTCCTTGTCTCTGCTTCTGACGAGGCCTTCCTGCCCTGGTGGAGGGGAGGGGGCCCAGGGAAACAAGCAGTTCGCTCTCCCGCTCTTGTCCCTCCAGGTGTTCATTTGTGTGTGTGTGTGTGCGTACACACACATGGACTGAATTCGAGAAACTGGGGTGGGGAGCTTGCAGAGGGAAAAGTGCAGACTGCTGGTTCCCATAGGAACAAGGATGCAGAGACTGCAGGGACAGCAAGCCTGCATTGCTCAGGAGAGAAGCTCTGCAAGCCTGGAAAAAGGACCTCTGCATACACAGCCTCCCAGGCCCACCCTAGGACCAGCTCAGCAGTGAGGGGAAAGCCCTCTGCACACGCTCAAAAGCACGCTCACTAAGCCTGAATGCAGGAAATGGGCTTGGGGGCCCCGTCCCCAAAGCTCCCTCTTTGCACCTCCCCTCTTGTGAACTTGGCTGCAGGGCTGATATAGGGGAGGGGGGGGGAGGAAAGAAAGGGTCTTGCCCCACAGGGGTGGGTGTCAACCAAAGGGCCCCTGTGAGTCCTTCCCACTTGGGCTACGTGACGATTTGAAGGTCCCAAGTTCCGAGCACCCCTGGAGGAGGTAAGGATGCTTAAAAGAGCCGAGGGTGTGATGCAGCGGCAAAGAAGGCAAATGCTGTTCTAGGCTGCGTCCACAGAAGCCTGGTGCTCAGATCAAGGGAAGGAATAGTGCCGCTCTGTTCTGCCTTGATCAGAACCACACCTGGAGTCCTGTGTCCAGTTCTGGGCACCCTAGTTTAAAGAGGACGTTGACAAGCTGGAAGGTGTGCAGAGGAGGGCAGCCAAGATGATGAAGGCTCTGGGAACCAAGCCTTATGAGGAACGGTCGAGGGATTTGGGTATGCTCAGCCTGGGAAGGAGGAGACTGAGAGGAGACAGGATAGCAATCTTCAAATATCTCAAGGGCTACCCCATGGAAGAGGGAGGAAGCTTGTTTTTCTCCTGCTCCGGAAGGTAGGACTCGAACCAGAGGCTTCAATAAACAAGAAAGGAGATTCCGACTAAGCCATCAGGAAGAACTTTCTGACAGCGAGGGCCAGTGGAAGAGACTCCCACGAAAGGTTGTGGACTCTCTTTCCTTGGAGGTTTAAAAGCAGACGTTGGAGGGTCCCTCTCTGCTTACCTTGTACACCTGTCCATACGTTCCATTGCCGACCACCTCCACCAGTTCAAATATTCCAGCAGGATCCTGTGGGGGGAGAGGGGCGGGGGTGTTAAGATTCATTGCATATATTCAGACGCCAGGCAAAAACTTTCCTGTTCAACCAAACCTTTGGTTGACTGACACCCAATGCCCATTTAAAATGTGTTTGGGGGGGGTGCTGTTACTTGGGTTGCTTTTGTTTTGATTATGTACTTTGTGATTTTTATATTGTGATTTTATCCTGTGAAACGCCCCGAGACCTGCAGGTATAGGAAGGTATAATAATAATAATAATAATAATAAAAAAACTTTATTTATATCCCGCCCTCCCCAGCCAAAGCCGGGCTCAGAGCGGCTAACAACAATAAAAGTAACACAGCATTCTACAATCAATTCATTCTAAAATCAATTCAAGTCAAATTAATGGCAACCATTGTGCTAGAGTTCTGTGAGGATTGCCAAAGGAGAGGGTCAGACTGTGCCTCGGCCAAAGGCCTGGTGGAAAAGCTCCGTCTTGCAGGCCCTGCGGAAAGATGTCAAGTCCCACAGGGCCCTAGTCTCTTGGGACAGAGCGTTCCACCAGATCGGGGCCACGGCCGAAAAGGCCCTGGCTCTGGTTGAGGCCAGCCTAACCTCCCTGTGGCCCGGGATCTCCAAGATGTTTTTGTTTGAAGACCGAAAGGTCCTCCGAGGGACGTACAAGGAGAAGCAGTCCCGTAGGTACCAGGGTCCTAGGCCACTTAGGTATACGAATTTAAGTAAATAAATAGATGATGGTGGTGATGTTCTTATGATACTTGTGGCTCACCTCAGCACAAGGAGGCAAGTCCTCCTGGGGAAATGGTTCAGAGGCCGCTGCCCCCCTCCATTGGGCACGTCCAGCCCTGCCACGGCTCCCCCCCCCAAGAAGGCAGCTGCTCTGGGCCCAGTGCCACACCTCTGCAACCGTTGCAGGACCGCCCTCCCCTATCTGGGCTACGCTCCGACAGTGGGACACATCCCGGGAGGCCAGTATTAATAGCTTCTCATTAGGGTGTGTGTGTGGGGGGGGGGGGGAGATCTGCAAGGAAGAGCCGCTTCCGTCTCTGAGGGCCAGATCCAGATCTGAGAAAGACCTTCGGCCGAGACGCCTTGAGGGAGGTGCACCTGAACAGGGCGCCATTCCTCCATCTCAACTGAAGACAGCAGCACCTTCACTGCAGTGAGGGGGGGGGGGAAGGAGACCCCCTCCCCCTGAGGAGCTTAGGAACATGAGAAGAGCCTGCAGGATCAGGCCCATGGCCCGTCTGGTGCAGCATCCTCTTCTCACAGGGGCCAGGCAGATGCCCTTAAGGCGAAGCACGAGAGCCACTCTCCTCCCTGCCTGCCGTTTCCAGAAACTGGGATTCAGAGGCACGTGCTGACTCTTCCAGTGGAAGTGAGTTCCCCAGTTTAACTCTGCGCTGCGTGAAGGAGGACTTCCTGTTATCTGTCCCGAAACCTTCACTATTCAGCTTCATTTGGGGGGGGGGGGACACAAATTCTGGCATTATGAGAGAGGGAGGAGAATAGTTTTAAATAAATTCAATAACAATTTTGTTATTTGTACCCTTCCCATCTGCCCCAGAAAACCTTTCTCTATCCACTTCCCCCCTGCTATGGGATGGGTGTGTGTGTACTGTTTTGCTATTTCTGCTTTAATAATGTATTCATGCTTTTATCTTGTGAATCGCCCTAACATCTTTTGATGGTGTAGGAATCTAATTCAAAATAAAAACGCCACACACAATTTCATACACTTCTATCTTGCTGCCCCTTACTTGCCTTCCCTCTAAGCTCAAGGGCCCTGAACGCTGCACCCCTTTCGTTTTGGTGGCTCTTTTCCGAGCCTTTTCGAACTCTGCAAATGCCCTTTCTGAGGTAAGGCTTGGCGGGAGCTCAAGGGCCTTGCTAGCTCACGGTGGCCAGGCAGCCCTTGGCCAGGAGAGGAGGCCGAAAGGCAGCTTGGAGAGGAGATCGCAGAGTGGGACACAGGCCAGGCCAGCCAGCAGCTGCTGGGTGCAATGGGATACCTTGACTGCAGCTCTCCTCCTCCTCCTCCTCCTCCGGTTTCAGGAGTGCAGCAGCCCAGCAGCACCTGTGGCCCAGCGCCAGCTGCCTCCTTGGAAAGCAGATGGAGGGGGAGAGGGGGGGCTGCTTCCGATGCCGGGAGGACGGGGTAGGATTACAACCGGCTGAGGCTCTGTGTGCAGGCACCAGGGAGAGGGTGCCTCGGTTTCCTCTTTGGGGAGAGACCTGCCTCACAAGCTTATCCCTGCCACCGCTGCCAATATTTATGTACCGCCTAATAGGCAAAATCCCTAAGTGGTCTGCATGAAACGCATTAAGGTGGTTTTTTAAAAAAAGAAAAAAGGAATGTGAGAAGACCCGGTGCAGCTTCCTGTCCTCACAGGGGCAGAACAGTGGCCTGCAGGAAACCTGCAAGCTGGATTCGAGCACAAGAGCAAAACTCTCCCATCCTGTGGGTCCCACTAACTGGTGTTCAGAAGCATTTCTGCCTCCAGCTGTTTATGCAGAGCAGAGCCATTGTGGCTAGCAGCCCTCCATAGCTCCCTCCTCCTCCTCCATGAATTTGCCTAATCCTCTTTTTAAGTGCTGTGGGTTAAACCATTGTTTCCCAACCTTGGGCCTCCAGCTGTTTTTGAATTACAATTCCCATCATCCCTGACCACTGGTCTTGCTAGGTAGGGATGATGGGAGTTGTAGTCCAAAAACAGCTGGGGGCCCAAGGTTGGGAAACACTGGGTTAAAGCACTGAGCCTCTTGGGCTTGCCGATCAGAAGGTCGGCGGTTCAAATCCCCGGGACGGGTTGAGCTCCCGTTGCTCGGTCCCTGCTCCTGCCCACCTAGCAGTTTGAAAGCACGTCAAAGTGCATATAGATAAGTAGGTACCGCTCCGGCGGGAAGGTAAATGGCATTTCCGTGCACTGCTCTGGTTCGCCAGAAGCGGCTTAGTCATGCTGGCCACATGACCCGGAAGCTGTACGCCGGCTCCCTTGGCCAGCAAAGCGAGATGAGCGCCGCAACCTCAGAGTCGGTCATGACTGGACCTCATGGTCAGGAGTCCCTTTACCTTTAAGGTAGTCTCTGTGGGAGTATATTGTATTTTAAAAATGGGGTATCAGAGTTGGGACTGAACCCCTGCGTATGATGCAGCTCTACCTTATAAAGCAGATTTTCCGTTTTCTCAGCGGGACATTGAGTGCTTTCCCTGACCCTTCCCCTCCCCTGGCACACTGCAAAAGGTGCAGGATAAGCAGGGTGGCGCTGTGGGTTAAACCACAGAGCCTGGGACTTGCCAATCAGAAGGTCGGCGGTTCGAATCCCTGCGACGGGGTGAGCTCCTGTTGCTCAGTCCCTGCTCCTGCCCACCTAGCAGTTCGAAAGCACCTCAAAGTGCAAGTAGATAAATAGGTACCGCTCCGGCGGGAAGGTAAACGGCGTTTCCGTGCGCTGCTCTGGTTCGCCAGAAGCGGCTTAGTCATGCTGGCCACATGACCTGGAAGCTGTACGCCGGCTCCCTCGGCCAATAAAGCGAGATGAACGCCGCAACCCCAGAGTCGGCCATGACTGGACCTAATGGTCAGGGGTCCCTTTACCTTTACCTAAGTTGGTGGCCATTGCTGCTGTCTCTTGCAGGAGGGAGTTCTATAGTTTTTGCGCAGCATTTAAAAACAAAAATTGCAAAGAAATACATCGGTTGAAAACAGAAGCCATCAACAAAACGTTCAGCCATGTATTGATAAAGTATCGATAAATAACAGAACAGAACACGCTTGCTGAGACAGCTGGGTCTTCAGGGGGTGTTTAAAGCTGGCTAGCCTTTCCTGCCTCGTGAGTAGCTAGTGGAAGGCTGTTTGGCTGCTGGCCTTCTTGGCTGGGGCAAGTGAGAGGGCAACAACAGCAGGAGTTAAACAGAATTCCGGTTCCCGGTTGAAAAGATAAACCCAGTCCTGTGCTGCATTGTAAGAACTGCAGGGTTTGAGAAGGGGAGTGCCGCTGCCAGCGCAAAGTCTTTGGCGGCAACACAAGGTGAACCAGGCTGTTGCGAAATGTTCTGTGCCTGCTGCATTTGGGCCAGGTAGAAAAAACCCCTCTCTTTCCACCCACGGGGGAACTGGAACTAAGAAGCCCAAAATAGCAGCTGCAGAACCCTGCGGGGGGGGGGGGGACACGACCAGACGGACGTCCCACAGGCCGGTATGGGTGAAAGGCATGTACGGATCCCTCTGAGGGTTTAGCACACACCTCCCTGCACCTCTGCAAGGGCTTAACGCCCCTCCCGAATACAGCTGCCATTGTAGCATCTTATCTAACACTACAACTCAGGGACTGCCAATAATAATAATAATAATAATAATAATAATAATAATAATAATTTATTTATACCCCGCCCTCCCCAGCCAAGATTGGCCTCAGGGCAGCTAACACCAAATATAAAAACAATTGATTGAAATACAGCTTAAAAAACAAGATTTAAATTCAACATTAAAATGCAACCTCATTTCAGTGGAAACTCAATCAAAAACTTTTTTGGGGATGAAAACGTCAAGTCTTCACGAAGGCTAACTATCCAGACTGGTCCTACGTGGGCCAGAAAAAAGCCAGGGAAGTCCCCAAACAGGAGTTCCAACACAGAAGGAGAAAGGGAAAAAAGAAAGAGGGGGAGGGAATCAAATTGATTCCAAGCCAAAGGCCATATGAACATATGGATCAGGCCCATGGCTCTGCCCTGTTCTCACAGGGCCCAACCAGATGCCCATTATGGGAAGTCCACAAGCAGGATTCGGGCACAAGGGCAACTCTCCCCTCCTGTGGTTTCAGGCAACAGGTCTTCAGAAGCACTGATGTCTCAGACAGCAGAGGCTGAGCAGAGCCATCCACGGCCCTCTCCTCTCTTCAGTCAAGGCTGCTGAGTGCTGGAATAGTTCAGACAGACAGAAGAAACTTCTTCTTCGCGCAGCACAAAGTTAGGCTATGGAACTGCCTGCCACTGGAGGCAGAGATGGCCAGCCACCTAGATGGCTCTAAAAGAGGATGGGACAAATCCATGGAGGGGGGAGTGGGTGATTGATAGCTGCCAGCCAACATGGCTCTGCTCTGCTTCCACGGGTGCTTCTGAATTCCAGCCGCAGGAAATGGCAGGAGGGGAGAGCTGTTCTTGCGCTCCGCAACTGCTTGAGGGTTTCCCATCCTGCAAGCTGCACTAGAGGGGGGCCACCGCGGTGCTTGAGTCTTAGGAGTCCATCTCCCACCAGCTCAAGAACCAAGCCGTGCTATTTCCCCACCCCACGCCCACGCCCAGTCCAAGGTACAAACATCCCCGTGCGCTGGGGTGTGTGGGTTGCCAAGGCAAGGGCCAGTCCCTCCTGGAGGCTTGCCTGACCGAGTTGCCAACTGAGGGAAGAGGTGCCCCAGTTAAAGGTGCAGCTTTTGTTTCACTGCGTGCCACGAGGCGGGGAGGCAAGGCTACGAATCTGCAAGTCTACCTCTACCCTGCCCCAGTTTCCAACAAGGAGGAGCAGGAAACTGGGTTGCTGGAAGGCGCAGAAGGCAGCCCCTTTTCAAGAAACTAATAGCTTTCCGGAAAAAGGAAGAACCAACGAGTTCCACAAGTTAACTGGGCACTGTGTGAAGCCCAAGTATCCCCGCCCCCCAGGCTAGGCATGGCTCCCCTTTCTTCACAGAGGTTCTATGGGGGTCCTGGCTTTCAGCCCACACCCCCTTCCCAGCATTCTTTGCTCCAAGGTGGCATGCAGGACTCCCTCGCGCACTGGGGAAGGAGCCAGTCGCCTTCCGGTTCTCTTGGTGGTGGTGGGCCTCTAAACCCCACCTCCCTCCTTCCCCAGCCTGCCAAATCCAGCGCGTGGCTCCTGGCCGTGGCCCCCCACCCCCCGCAGGACAAAGAGACCCTTTTCAGCCTCCCTCGGATTCCAGGCCTCCCAGCAAAGTCCGTCACAAGGCTTGACTTGGGAAGGAAGCCAGAAGCAGCAAATCTCTCCAGCCACCTGCCACCACCACCAACTTCTCCCCAGGAACTCAGGACTCTGGGGTCTCTTGGTTGTAGGAGGCGGGGGGGGGGGAGGGGAGGTGCCACCTAGTCAGGGGGCACAATCTGCATAGGAAAAGGGAAGCGAGTGGTTTGTGTGGGGCACACCTGTTGGAAGTGTGGGGGGAGCAGAGGCAGCACAAGGCGCTTGGTCCCTTTGGGGTCAGAGGAGGGGGGGCGTGGGAGGAGAGACAATGGGAGGGGGAAGGCTGCACAATGCTCCTTGGCACTTGGGAGGGAGTTTGGGGGGGCGGCTGTGAGTCAGGCGGAGGGGAGAGGCAGGAAGGGAAAGAAAGGGAGAAAATGGACGAGCAGAAACAGCCGCCCACTGGCACAGCTCTCTCCACAGGCCCTGCCCACGCCATGCGCCAGGAGGAGGGGGAGGAGGGCTCCCTGCAGCATCAGCAGCCGCCCTCACCTGGAAACCAGAACGGAGCCTGCTTGTGACACAGAGGGAAATCAAGCGAAAAAGCCCCAGCATGTAGGTGACACAGCAACTGTTCACAAACAGCAGCGCACCCCAAAAAGCAGTGAACCAAGGGAGGGGCTGGCTGAACCTGGTGGTAACCAAACAACCCCCCCTTTGTGCTGCACATTGGCAGCTCCTGCAAAATGGGCACATTTCCCCCCCCCCGGGCAGATCTCCAGCAGTGCACAACCTCCAGGGTGAGGGTCAGGCAGCACCTCTGAGCCCCAGAGCAAGAGTGGAGCATGGGTGTGTGGGTGTGTGGAGACCACAGCTGTTGCACCCAGGACACCCACCAGTGGGCTTCCCATTGGGGCATCTGCAAGGAGCAGGATGCTGGACTGGGTGGACTGCCCCCCCCCCACACACTTTGGTCTGATCCAGCTGCTGAACTCCTTCTATATATGTACTGCTGACTTGTTGGATTTAGACGCCACCTTCTTCTCTATGGAGCTCAAGTCACCTTACACGGTTCTCCGCCCTCCTCCAGTAATCCCTGTAACAACCCTGTGAGTTAGGCTAGACCGAGAGGGGCAGAGACTGGCTCACAAGGTCACACCCAGTGAGCGCCATGGCAGCCCAGTGGGGATCTGAACCCTGGCGCTGCTCCCTTCCAATTTCGCCAAGGGGCACATTTCGGGGTGGCCTTCCTCTGCGTCAGCTCAGGGTCTCCTGTCCCCCTTCCAACGCCCAGCTCCTCCCTCTCTTCTGCTCCCCCCCCCCCATTGCACACTGCCAGGGTCTCCCTCACCCTGCTGCCCGTCTGCCTTTTAATTACAAATCACCTGCTGGTTGCCGGTTTGTAATCAGGTTAGGCAAAGACCCCTAAGCCGATTTGTGGGGATGGCGTAGGAGCCAGCTCCTGCTGACAAGCCGCAGGTCTGAGCCAGGGGGCGGTGGCTTCTCTCTGCTCTTGGAGGGGCAAGGCACACACACACACACACACACACACACACACAATTCCCTCCCAGAGATGCTGGGCGATGTTGGCTCTGGTGGGGAGAAGGGGTGCCACCCCACAGCGCAAGATAAGCAGCAACTGTCAGAGGCTGCAAAGCAGCAGGGAGGCTGGAGGGGGAGAGGGTAGCATTTCTGGTCTCTCATCTCCATGTGTAAAGAGTCCCAGAAGCCCACCTAGCACTGAGAATGAAAGGCAAGCCGACTGGATCTGTCCAAATAATAATAATAATAATAACAATAATTCATTATTTATACCCCGCCCATCTGGCCGGGTTTCCCCAGCCACTCTGGGGGGGCTCCCACCAGAATATTAAAAACATGATAAGACATTAAAAGCTTCCCTGAACAGGGCTGCCTTCTGATGTCTTCTAAAAGTCAGATAGTTGTTTATTTCCTTGAAATCTGGTGGGAGGGCGCCACCACCGAGAAGGCCCTCTGCCTGGTTCCCTGTAACCTCGCTTCTCGCAGGGAGGGAACCGCCAGAAGGCCCTCAGCACTGGACCTCAGTGTCCAGGCTGAATAAAGGGGGTGGAGATGCTCCTTCAGGTTTACTGGACCGAGGCTGTTTAGGGCTTTCAAGGTCAACACCAACACTTGTGCTCGGAAACGTACTGGGAGCCAATGTAGGTCTTTCAAGACCGGTGTTATGTAGTCTTGGTGGCCGCCCCCAGTCTAGCTGCCGCATTCTGGATTAGTTGTAGTTTCTGAGTCACCTTCAAAGGTAATATTAATAATTTAATTACGGCTATTAGCCCATAAAATATGTACAAACATAAAAGCACAGAAGCATAAAAAACCAATACATCTAACAGCAGAAGGGGAACACCACGATGCAAGGGTGGGTCATTGAGGAGTGGCAAATAACAGCTTGGGGCCCGGAAAGATCCAAGGGACGGTTCACAGAAAGGACGGTTCACAGAAGGAAAACTGGAGGCGAGATCCGTCCTGCACTCTCATCATAACTGTCCGATTAGTCCCACATGGAGCGCATTGCAGTAGTCCAAGCGGGAGATAACCAGAGCATGCACCACTCTGGCCAGACAGTCCGCGGGCAGGGAGGGTCTCAGCCTGCGTACCAGATGAGTACCAAAGGCTCATCTTGGCCAGTATGCAACATCCGGCTCTTACAGCGGCCAACCAGAGGCCTCGACTGGGAATCCCACAGGAGCCACTCTCCCTCCTTCTCGCGGTTTCCAACAACTGCACAGCCCTCATCAGGGCGAGGGGCCATTGAAAGCCCTCTGCTCCTCCATGATTTTCTTCTCTTTTAAAGCCGTGAATGCTGGCAGCCATCGCTGCCTCCTGCAGCAGCAAGTTCCACAGTTGAACTACATGAAGAGGCATTCCTTTTCCTATGCCACCGGCGCTGCCCGTGTTCTGCATCCACCTCCGAGAGGCTCATGGGAAGCCGCCTCTCTGAAGTGGATGGACAGGCAGCTCACCTGAAGGCCAACCTGGCGCCCCCCAGCTGCTCTGCGCCACAACTCCCACCCGCCGCCACCCAGCAGGGCCACATGGGATCAGCCAGGGGTGAAGGCTGGGAAAGGCTGCTTTAAGATAAGCTGTCCGCCGCTGGCAGCCCCAGAGTGGGAGAATCACAGAGCTGCAGAGCTGGACCCCCAGGGTTGTCTAGGCTGACCTAATGAAGAATACCTGGCAGGTGGTGGCCCCCCGACCTCTGCTCAAAGACCTCCAAGAAAGGAGAGCCCACCCCCAACGGAGCCACAGCTTTACACCCAGCCTGGCTTGAGCCCAGCATCCTCTTTAACATCCGCACTAAGCGACGGGGCCTATTGCCCGGGCTCAGCCACATTGGAGGGAAGCTGCAGGCTGAGCAAGAGACTGCGCCAAGTGTCGTCCCCCCCCCCCACTACGCCGAAGAGGCAGAGAGGCGGCTCCCACCCAGCTGCCTCCTCAGTCTCCATGGCAGCCTGCCTGAATTAGATGCAGCTTTGGCTGCTTCCCTGCCTGCCTCCAGCTCAGCTTGTTCTGATGGATCGCAGGGAGGAGGAGTGGCGGCCCCCAGGCAGCCCTGCCACCAAGCCCCTCTTGGACCTGCCACCACCAGACAGACCCTTGGTCCATCTAGGTCAGTGCTGCCTATACTGACTGGCAACAGCGGCTGTCCTGGGTCTCTCCCAGCCCTTCCTGCAGATGCCGTCGGGGATTGAACCTGCAACCTTCTGCATTCAAAGCAGGAGCTCTGCCACTGAGCTATAGCCCCTCCTGTTCTGCCAGGACCCTCAGTGCCAGGCTCTATGTGCAAGGAGAGCATCCAGGTCGCATCGCGAGCCCCGCACTGCACTTGCGACAAACGGCACGCTTCCCACGGGCTCCCTTATTTCACAGGGAGTGTCACCTTCTGGGTTCTTGCAGGCATCAGTGTGGGTCCATCCCCCCCTGAGACTAGGCGACGAGAAAAGGGTGGGTGGGGAGAAGAGGAATAAGAAGGCAGGGGGTGGAGGGGGGGGCAGCAGCGCATGCAGGAGAGAAATTGGAGCAGCCAGGCCTACGATCAACAGCTTTGCCAACAAGACGCCAACCCTCCCTCCCTCTCCTGCTCCACATCCGATCCAGATCCACACCGGGGGGGGGGGGGGTTCTCCCCAGAAGCCTCTGCAATTCCCCAGCCCTCCACCCCATTTCCTGCCAACAGACAGGAAAGTCCCAGGTTCTCTGGCACCTAACAGACATTTGACCATAGGAACGTAAGGAAAGAGCCTGCAGGCCCAAAGGGGCCCGTCTAGTCCAGCACTCTGTTTTCACAGTGGCCAACCACAGGATCATAGAATTATGTAGAGAGGGAAGATATCCTGGGGGTCATCTAGTCCAACCCCCTGCAATCCTGCCTTGGGTGGGCTCAAACCACCAACCTTCTGGTTATCAGCCAGATACACTGACCCATTGCGCCACAGAGGCACCTGTGGGGAATCCACAGACAGGACATGGACACAAAAACACTGTCCCCTCGTGTGGCTTCCAGCAACTGGCATTCAGAAGCGTTGATGTCTCCAACCATCTGAAGGCAGCCCTGTTTAGGGGAGTTTTTAATATTTAATGTATTATTTTTAACACTCGATTGGGAGCCGCCCAGAGTGGCTGGGGAAACGCAGCCAGATGGGTGGGGTGTAAGTAATAAATTATTATTATTATTATTATTATTATTATTATTATTATTATGTAGCACAGAGCCATCCGACAGCCCTCTCCTCCTGCATGAATTTGTCCATTCCTCTTCCGAAGCCGTCCAAGATGGCAGTCATCATTACCTCTTGTGGCAGTGAGTTCCACAGTTTAGCCCTGCACTGCGTGGAGAATGACTTCCTTTCATCCATCCTGAATCCTCCAGCACTCAGCTTCAAAGGAAGTCCATGAGTTCAAGTGTTATGAGTATTTTGCCACTGCCTGGCACTCGGCTGGACTGGCGACTGAAAATCCAACCCTGACACTGGGCTTGGGAGGGGTAGGAGAAAAGGCATTTGGGGGAAGAGCCACAGCTCAGTGATACAGCATGAGACTCTGAATCTCTGGGCCGGCGAGTTCGAGCCCCACAATGGGCAAAAGATTCCTGCATTGCTGGGGGCCGGACTAGATGATCCTCAGGGTCCCTCCCAACTCTTATGATTCTAAAAACAGATTAAAACCTGCACGAGCTTTCTAAACATCTGCATTGTGTGCAGGATGTCCCAGGATCAGTCCCCAGAGGCAGGGCCAGGCAGGCCTGGGAAAGATTCTCTGCCGGAAACCCTGGCCAGCCGCCGCTGCCAGTCAGTGTAGGCAATGCTAAGTTGGATGGAGAAAGGGTCTGACTCGGTTTTAAGGCAGCTTCCTGTGTCCCTCTCTGGACTTGGGAGGACACAACCCCTGCAGTCCGCAGGGCAGCCCCTGGGCAGGCCACTCCCCACAACACGCCCACCAGTGGATTCTGCAGCCCGCTAGCCGGAAACTCCCTTAGCTTCAGACAGTACAGAAAACGAAGGTCACCTGTCAGAGATGTTTTAGTTGAGGTTCCTGAAATTGTGGGGGGTTGGACTGGGTGACCCCAGGATTCTATTACTCTTTTCCAAAGCATAGCCGTTGGCTGGATGCAGGCAAAAGGCATCTTGTTCCCAGTTTCATGTGGTCCAGAGGAACACACAGCGGGAGGCCTCTCTGCAGGGCTGTTGGCTCAGTGCCCCGAGTCACAGACTTTGCCCTCCCCTCCTCTTCCACTGTGGGCCTCTAGGAAGGACTCTGCCTCCTGCTCCGCACGGTGGACGCCCCTTCCGGCCTTCCTGGGCATCCCCTCTGCAAAGAGAAAGGCCTTGAAGGAAGAGAGCTTCTCCACCTCTGTTGCTGCTGCTGCTGCAGAACTCTCTTCCCTCGCCACCACCAAGCCAGGGCGTGACATTTCCACAGCGGTCTCCGCGGCAGGAGGGATCCAGGCGCCAGGCCCTTCCCCAGACAGGCACTTGGACTCCCTATTAATTCACTGCACAGACGTCCCTGGGGGGACGCTTGAAGGCGAACCGCAGTGGCGGAGCTCACGACCCTGGAGTGAAGAGGATAGTTACACCACCGCCTCCAATTCCCCCCACTAGAGATCAAGCCACAGGAATGCACCAACTCAGCTTCCAGGACACAGAAAAAAGCACAGCCGCTGGTCTAAAAAGAAAACACCCACCAAGCACAAAGGGGGGGATGCTGAACCCAGCTTGTCCAAGAGAGGGTGGCAGGGACACCTCTGAGACCTGTGAATGTCTGTCCATGCACACAGCAACACCTAAGGCAGGCACCCCCAAACTCGGCCCTCCAGGTGTTTTGGGACTACAGCTCCCATCATCCCTAGCTAACAGGACCAGTGGTCGGGGATGATGGGAACTGTAGCCCGAAAACATCTGGTGGGCTGAGTTTGTGGGTGCCTGGCGTAAGGTGTCAGGTGCTGAGATTGGGCCCACTGTGGCCTGGACGCTGCAGCCGCAGCCCAGGATTCTTTGGTGAAAGCTTCCAGCATTGCAGAGGGTTGGACTAGATGACACTCAGGGTCCCTTCCAACCCCACAAGTCTGCGGTTCACAGCCAGAGGACAATGCCAAACCCTGCCAATGCCATCCAATTCCTGCACAGTCCCTTTGCCTTCCGAGGTTTCACCAGACAGTGCACAGATAAACTCAGGAGGGGAGCAGGAGAAGGTGGGGGGGAGGGCAACCCTGGCTGGGCACCTGGGCCAGCAGGAGGAGGAATCACCACTTCCCAGTAACTCTGCAGGACTTTTCAGACCTGGTCAAGGTCCTCCTAGGCAGAGTGGCAAGCGGGGAGGAGACCCTAAGGTGCAGACAGCAGCAGCAGCCGGAAGAGCTTCCATTTTCTTAGAATCAAAGAACTGCAGAGTTGGAAGTGACCCAAAGGGGCATCTAGACCCTTTCAGCAAAGACAGCTGTGAGGAGAGACCCTCAAATAAACCTAGTCCAGCATCCTGTCCCAATGGGAAGCCTTATCACTCATGAATTTGTCTCAGTTTGAGATGGGGGGTGGGTGGAATTAAAATATCTGCAGTACTTACTTGCCCATCTCTGTTGGAGAAACCATGAGAGCCAGCGTGGCATAGAGGTTAGAGAAGGCACCCCCAAATTCAGCCCTCCAGATGTTTTGGGACTACAACTCCCATCATCCCTAGCTAACAGGACCAGCGGTCAGGGATGATGGGAATTGTAGTCCCAAAAACAGCTGGAGGGCTGAGTTTGGGGATGCCTGGGTTAGAGTGTTGGGAGAGAACCTAGGAGAGAACAGCCTGGTTCAACCCCCCCCCCCGCAAAACACAGCCATGAAGCCCCACCGGGTGTGACCTGTTGGGCCAGTCATTGCTTCCTCTTAGCCCAGCCTACCTCACAGGGCTGCTGTGGGGATTAAATGAGGAAGGGGAGGACCATGTTTTCCCTTGGAGAAAAATATAAATGCAATAAGTAAATATGTAAAATGGACCTACAAGCATGATCAGACCGAGTCAGCAAGAATCTCTGGGATCAGAATTTTGGCAGTGATGTGGAAGCCTCACCCCCCAACCTCATTTTCTTCCCCTCTGAGAAGGCTTTTATTGAGGGGGGATTAGGACTAGGCCGGTGTGTGTTTTGGGTTGGGTTTTTTCTCCTTTTCATCTGGGCGAGGCCTTTCCATCAAATGCATTAGGATGGCAAAGGAATCCACTGGGCAGTCTTCTCTTATTTTTATTCCCCCCCCCCACAATGGGGGTGAAGAGAAGTGGTCCAGGCACCCTCGCTTGTAGGCCAGCCAGCGTGCTTGCAAAATGCTTATTCAACCAGAGCCACAGGGAGAGGAAAAGCAGGTTGGGGCAGGTCCGCCTTCAGCAAAGAGAGCAGCCCCACCCTGGGGAGAAGGCAGGAGCGGGGCCACTTCATATCATGCGAGAGGAGGAGGGCTGAGAGAGAGGAGCAGAGCCGGCTGCTCTGATCTCTTCCTCCAGCCCCACGAGGAAGGGGGACCCAAGTAGTCCAAGCCCTTCTTAGAGCTGGAACGGGCAAGAGGTCCCCTCAGCATCCTGTTCTCACAGGGGCCAACCAGATGGATTCGAACGCAAGAGATCTCTTTGCTCCTGTGGTTTCCAGCAACTGGCTTCCAGAAACAGCTGTGCAAGCAGAGCAGAGCCTCACTCACGGCTTACAGTCGTCAATAAATAGCCCTTTTCTCCATGAATTTGCCCAGTTCTCTTTTCAAGCCACAAAGGAGTGAAAGCTGTGGGAGTGAGTTCCACAGCTGAACACTGCACTGCATAAATGACTTCACTGTCAGGGTGCCTAGACACCACGTCAGGTCGGCTTGCACCTGTTGGGTTGGGGGGGGGGGAGGGAGCTCAAGATTTGCATTTCAGGAAGCAATGCAGCCAAACTGCACACTGCAGGGACGCTGGAGGAGAGAGAGAGGACAGAGAGACGGGCTGAAACGTCTCCCGATTTTGGCAGCCAACCCAAGACTTCTCTGTTGAGCCTTCCAGAAGTTCGGGTGGGGGGGGGGGCTTGTCGCTCCTCTCTAACATGGTGGCCAGAATCACAGAACTGTAGAGATGGAAAGGACCCCTGAGGGTCATCTAGTTCAACCCCCTGCAACGCAGGGATCACAGCTAAGGAATCCCTGACCGATGACCAACCAGCCTCTGTTTAAAAGCCTCTCTATCCCCCACCCAAGGCACAAAATGCAGAAGAGGAGCTGAGAGGACAGCACCCATCCCCCAAATGCTGCCTCCACCCCCTTTGGAGGGGATGGCGTTCGCCCTTGCCAGCTTGAAGGGCCTCTCTCCTCAATCCTGCATCACAAGCGGCAGGTGAGCGGCAGGTGAAGTGCCACCCTGGGTGGGGGAGACAGACTCCTTCCTTCCCCTCTCCCACTCCCTCACCCCACCTCAAAAAGCAACTGTGGATTCTCCTGCCTTTCCACTCTCCCTGCAGGAGCACTCACATGAGGCAGAGCCAGGAGCTGGAGACAGATTTGCTGGGGGAGAAACAGAGCTGAAACTGGAGCTCTGGTTCCCCTGCCTGCCTGCCAAGACGGTCTTGGGGGGCCTGTTCTTTGCAACTGGAGAGGAAGGCGGCTATTGCGAGGCCAGGAACAATCTGCCTTGCTCAGAGTGAGCGCTGCCTGGTTCAAGGACAGCGAGAGAGAGAGAGAGAGAGAGAATATATAAAAGCATGAAAGGGAGGATTGTAATTCAATCAAGGCTAACATGCTGCAGTCAACAAGTTCTCCCTAGCAACAAGAAAGCATGGCGGCGGCATCAAGGCAACCCTGCACAGAGATCCCTTTTCAAGCGCGGAGGCCATGCAAAGGGAACACACAAACACACACACACACACACACACACACACACACACACGGTCTGCCGCAGGCTCGTGCATCTCAGATAAGAGCCAGAAACCAGCATGGTGGGGTGAAGGGGAGAGAGGCAACCGAGAGAGAAAGGTTTTTTTTTAAATATTAGATCCTTCAGAGAACTCCAGAGCCAGAAGGGGGAAAGGGCCAGGGGGCAGCCAAACACCTTCCCCAAGGCAGGCACACATGCACACCCCTGCAGAGGCATTGCAGGGGGCTCGGCTGGATAACCTTCTGGCCCCTTTCAACGCTGTAGTTCTGTGACGCTAAGGCACAGCAAAGACCCCTGCCTCACCCCGGGAGCAGGTGTGCTGCGAGGGAGTCTGAAAGGAGCAAGTGAGGATGGGCTGGGGGTCAGAGAGCAAAAGAGAAGGCAGAGGGCCTGGCGGGTCCTGGCAGGGGGGGGGGTGACGACCAGGGGCCAACAGGGGCAGGCTGGCTTTCACACACTTCTTGCGGGAGCCCAGGCACAAAAGAGCAAGCTGCCCTCCGCTGGGCTCTCTGCTGCTTCACCTCCTTCTCAGGAAGCCAGCCCCTTCGAAGGCCAATTCCAAAGCAAGGTCTTTGCTCTCTCCTAGATGCACACAAATGCTGCCATAAGACCTGTGGCAGAACTGCAGTGGAGGTGCCGGCTTAAGGGACCAGGGCTCCTAGGCAGGCAGAAGCCCCCAGCCCACTTGGAAAGTCCTGCACCAGGCTGGTCCCCTCCTCGTCCTTGGCACTGCCGAAAGAGGAAATTTAATTTCTGCTGTGGTGGAAGGGCTTCTGGCCGAGTGGGTTTTCTGCTGATGGGTCGATTCTGCAAGGCTGTCACCCGCCAAAGCTCCAGTCTCACATGTCACCTGTTTCAAAGTCGCTCCTCCTCACTCCCACCCAGCAATTCCTGCTCAGACAAGGGCACTGTGGCCCCTCAAGCTGAATCACCAAATCTCCACCACAGCAGATCCTACGCACACTGTGCCTTCAGGAGTGTGGCGCTGAACACCTCCGCCCTTGCAGCTCCAGGGGAGAGGGTGAAGGCTGTGCCCACCCCTCTCAGCCTCCCTCCCCACAACAAACGCAGGTGCCAAGGCCAGGCTCTGCTCCTGCCAACTCCCTCCAGGCAAGAGGCCTTCCCCTCCCTCGTGAAAACCAACCTGCCTAACTGGCATTCTCCTCGCCCAGGAGCTGCGATGGCATCTCCTCTGGCTCCTGCCCAGCTGCCGGCCACACCTCAGGGCAGAAGCGCTCCTTGACCCACTTTCACTGCAGTGAGCACTAAGGTGCATCCAGTGGCATCTTCTGGGACATAAATTAAACCCAAAGTGCAGGAAACCACCTTCAGCTAGGACAGAGCCCGGCCCTCCAGTTATTAAATGGGGGACTTTCAAGGAAGCGGAGCAAGGCTCTAGACCTCACCGTGGCAGACGAAAACTGGAAAGCTGGCAGGCGGTTTCTGCTGAGAGCGGCCGAGGGAGCAAAAATGCTGTGTGAGGTCTCTGGAGGTGAGCAGGAATTTACGGCTGGCGACTGCCAATGAGCTTCGCTTGACTGAGGTGTGGGGCTGCCATGCTTAAGCAGCAGCAGTTGACCTCCACCCAGAGTAGTGGCAATTGCAGGCTGGCTCCTACTCATTGCAGTATCCGCCTGAGAATCACCCCTCACCAGAACAGAGTGTGTGTGGGTTTTTTGGAGTGGGGTGCTCTACGGTGCTCATCAAATGCTGCTAGCTCCCTGAGAAGAGGGCCCCAGTTGCAAAAGCTACTCTACCCGACACATGCCTTTTACCACAAAAATGCACTCCGCTGTCACAAAAACTGCCACGTCCAGCTACTCACTCCTCTGCTCAGCAACGTCAGCCCTAAAATTCTATACCCTGCAGAGGAAAACCAGGTGGAACCTTGTTCCTCCATGGCGTGTGGAATTGCAGAACACTTGCAGACAAGACTGCCTAACCCTTCCCCAAACATTTCTCCTTCGGAAAGAGAATTACTCAGTTTCTCAACAACAACAACAACAACCTTCCGATTTTGCAACTGAGAGCAGGCTATACTGAAGAACTGCTCATTCTGCACCGTGAAAGAGGGAGTCTAAAGGCTGGGTGGACTTGGAACTTCAAAAGCAAAGAGAAGCAAGTGTGCCCCATTTAAGGAGCCTTAATTCTCTTGGAACAGGTTTTTGTTTAATTCCAAGTTCCAGGCTGCCTGTTGAGATTTTGTAGATGAGAGGCCCTCAGCCTGACAGGAGGGTGGGCCGAATGAGGAGCAGTGAGTTTAAATAGCTTTGAATTTTCTGCCTCTTGGTTTCCAGCTCAATAGCTGATTGTTGTCCTGTTGGCCCAGAGGTTCGTAAGCCACACAGAACAGATGAAGATATTGTTATTGTGCCAAACTTAGGCTGGTGCAGGAGCGTGCAAGCTTTCGAGTTTCACAGATCTCTTCAAACAGGAAAAAAAGATTTGATTCGTTTCTGTACTGTGAGAACTTGTGAAACTGGAAATCTCACACATTCTGACAGGAAGTTACCACGATAAGCTATTTCTCGATCCTGGTTTCAAGAAAACCACTCCTATCCTTTCCTTCATCCACATATCCTCCTGGGATGGATCCTGTCAAGGAGGCACACAAGGTGTATGAACGTGTTGAAAGACTCAGGAGAGATAAAACAAAGTCCTTCTTCATGCAGCGCATAGTTAAACTGTGGAACTCCCTCCTGCAGGATGAAGAAGGGATGGCTATCAACTTGGATGGCTTTAAAAGAGGACCGGGCAAATTCATGGAGGACGAGCGAGCCACCGATGGCTACTAGCCAGGCCAGCTGTTCTCTGCCTCCACTGTCAGAGACAGAGTGCGCCTCTCTGAATATGACTTGTTGGGAATCACAAGTGGGGAGGGCACTGTTGTTGTGCTGAGATTTTGCATGTGGCCACTGTGAGAACAGGATGTTGGAATAGACGGTGTTTGATCCAGGAGGAAAATTCTTATGTTTCCACAGTGGGAAAACATGGGATCAGCTGAGGCGAGGGAGGGCCGTGCTCCCCATCTGTCAGGACACGGCTTGTGCAACCTCCCTGAGGTGATGATTCCAGATACTGAGAGGCTCCCTCCCTGAATGAAAGGGAAAGGCAGGCTGCATTCCAAAGGGCTCCCTCGGCTCCCGATTCTGCTGACAGCGCACAGATGAAAGCAGCCCATCCTGCTACAGAAATGACGCATGCGTGCGAGGCTGTGAGGAAAACAACTTGGGAGGAGGCAACAGGTGAAAAACTCCACCTCGTAAACCCCACAGAGGCAAATCTCGCCACAACAATCCAGCCCTGCACATCACCAACCATGACTCACCAAGTTCCCTTTTAACTGCAAGAAACAGGAGCCACAAGCACACTCACGCACGCAAACGAAAAAGCCCACTGCTACACTCAGCAAGAGGGCAAACAGGCCTCAGACAGGCACCCCTCCCAGGTGCCATCTGCAAACGGGGGGGGGGGGGCATTTTAGGCAAATCCATCAGCTGCAGCAGGCGCAGCATGAAGGTTAAAAGGAAAGGAGGAAAGGAAAGTTACTTCTCCCATTGCTGTATCCCCAGAGCCACCTTGCAAGAAATGACAGTAAAATCTTCCTCTTTAAAAGGGTCATTTGGCAAAGCATTACAAAGAGCCTGCCGATCAGGTTATTGGTATTTATAAGCAGTTATGCATGGTACTAAATGAGGCTTCGTAAGCAAGAGGCAGATCCCTGCAGCAAGGAGCTTCCAATATCAATCAGTTTCACTGCTGTGGGAGGCAACAGAGGAAGGAAAGGGATCCCAGTCTCTCCTGTCCGCTCCAGTTTCTGAGCAAGGAACCCACAGAGGAAAGCATGAAGACCTGAACTGAACTGTGGGGACCCCAAGGGCTCCGGAACACCAAAAGGCACACTTTTAAAAGAGGGCCTGAAATATAGCAAGGCAACAATTACCCAGAAACTCTCAGGACTCTTCCTGGTAACAGTGACACTGAATAACCAGGGCAATACTCTACCGGGGTAAAGCGAATTCAGCAAATTCAGGTGGCAAGAGTTATTACGGATGACGAATATTCATAGAGCAAGTTAGATTGCACAGGCTAGCTCACAACCACGGAACCAGCCCAGTGGAAGGTGGGGAGCTGCCTGCCAGTTTAAGGGTTAAACAAGCCTTTTAAAAATCAGCAAGAAGGAGGTTGCAGGGCCCAGAAAGGAGGCTTTATAAACACAGAACCTTGAAAGGAAACGGTGGGGGGGGGGGAAGGTCTGCGGATCCATTAGCACAATCCAGCTTTTTAAATCACACCCTTGTGCCCCCCCCCCTGCCCAAAAACATGTGCGTGTTCCTACTGGGAGACAGAAAGCAACATAGGCAGGGAGAAGGTGGGTGTCTCCCCACCCCCTGCTTTGCTCACCCCACCATCCCTTTGCTGGGGGGCTGGCTGGCTCTCCCTAATCTCTCCCCCCCCCCCCGCCAAGCAGCTGATCTAGAGAGGGCAACCCCCCCCCCACCACCACCACCCACAAAAAACGACTGCAGCAACCAGGAGGGAAGAAGGGCTGCGTCGTGTGCGGGGGGGGGGGGCGGCAGAAGGAGGAAGAGGAGGAAGAGGCGAGCCCGCCCCCTCCCTCCCTCCCCCCCCCGGTGCTGCAGGTTGCCAGAGGGGGGTGGGGTGGGATGACACGGCACGGCTCGCCCCTGCAGCAGAGGCGCGGGGGGGGGGCGGGCTCGCTCAACCCAGGCACCCCCCTGGCGCGACCCCCCCAACCCACAGACTACACGGGGGGGGCGTCACAGCTGCAGCCCCCTCCTCCTCACCCCTCCCAGCCCCACGGAAGAAATTTGGGGGGGGGTTTAGTCTGTGTCATTCCTGTTCCCTCCCCCTCCCCTGACCTTTGACCCCCCTCCCTGCCCCCCCCCGCTCACCCTGAGGGCGGAGAGGTCGATGTCGTCGAGGCTGCGGGCGGGGGCCGGGTCGGCCATGGCGGGCGGGCGGCGGCTGCTGGTCCCCCCCCCCCCCCGCTCAGTGCTGCTGCTGCTGCTGCTGCTGCCTCGGCCCCATCTTCTTCTTCTTCTTCTTCTTCTTCCTCTTCCTCGCTCTTCTTCCCCCTCACGGAGCGACGGACGGACTGACAGGCGCCAGGGAGGGAAAAGCAGCGCCGCACTGCGCAGGCGCGGGGGGCCGAGTGGGCGGAGGCTCTCCCGCTCCGCGCAGGCGCGCTGCGGGCGGCGGCCCGCGCAGGCGCCTGGAGGGCGCGGAAGAGGCGGGGAGCGGCGGAAGTCACGACGCGGAGAGGGCCTGGGCGGCGCAGGCGCGGAAGGCGAAGGGTGGCGGAAGGGACGTGCGAGCACGTACGGGAGGGCGGGGACTCATACGTAGTAGAATACTGGAGTGTATGCTCGAGGGAAGTGTGGCGGAAGTCGGAGGGGCGACGCTAGTGCTCCGAGGCGCATGCTCCGTGGAGCGGCGCGGGGAGCCGCCTTTTCCCGCCTTTTCCGTGAGGTGAAAAAAGCCCCACAGATTCGTCGTGTGAGGAAACTCGAGGGCCAAAAACACCTCACGCGCCCAGACACTGTCCCTGTCGAGATCTATATTTCCACAGAAAACACCTTCTAACGCTGCCTAAAACAATTAAAACTGCCACTCTCTTTTTAATGCATCCATTGGATTACTTCGTGTAATCTTAACCCTCCCGCTTCAGGGGCAGCTTCTTAGCGCTTCAGAAATAACCGCAGCGCCATCGCAAACAACACGGCCCAAAAGAAAGATTGTATTCGCCACTTTGTTATTGCTGTTTATTAAATTGGATTGTTTTTTTCAAAAACAAACCCGAAAGAGGTTTGCCAAGAGGACAATAAAATCATTAATCAAAGCAAAAAATAAAACGAAAGGTGCACTAGCATTTTGGATATCTTGTTTAAACTTTAAATACAGATGGGCCCCAGTTACTGCTCTGAGGGAGACGGAGCAGATTCAGCGCCTGGAAGGGGCAGCTATGTTTTAAATATCAGGCCATTTTGAGGCATCTAATCATAAGCCTGCATTTTTATTAAAGCTTATATGTTTAATCAGGGCTTGTATTTTAAAATGAGCTTAAAGATTTTCAAATGTTCTTGCCAGGCAGAAGACCAGCTGCCTAAGAACCTTGGCAAGATGTTTATTCTCCTGGACAAGGGGGCCCCCTGATTTATAGCAGAAAACAATTCTCAAAGTCGTAAAAAGGGAATTACAGGCTGACAGCCAAGGTTACACTGACCCTACAAATTAAGGGTGGATAAATAGTAAAATGAGCCATATCTTCTTCCTAAGGTTAAGAAGGTCAAGAGCAGTGGAAAAGCAACTGGTCTGGCTGGCAGAAACAGAACATTTTTGGGAAGTCTTTTCTAAAGCTGTTTCTTTCTTAAACTAAGATCCTTTTAAGATTTCTTTTCCTTTTAAAGGTTGTTTATGTATTAAATATATTTATTTATGTATTAAATATATTAGTTTAAATATAATTATGCAAAGGATTTAAGAAATGCTAGATTCTTATTTCATATAGTTGTAAGAGTTGTAACTATCCTGAAATTAAGTCAGCCACCAGCCCCCCCTTGCCAGACAGGAGACGCCATCGAGCACTCCTGATATATGGTTGTCAGGCCTTTTGTTTAGAAACCTTCAGATGAAGGAGATCTCTCAATGTTGATGTGAACTCAAAATCCTTGACATATGTTTAAGATAAAAATTCAAGATTAACCATCTGTTTTGGAAGGCAATAGGGCAAGGAGGGCAAGAGGTGAGCTGGTAATTAAGATTCCTTGTTGAGACACATGTAAGATATATTACTACTTATTTGTCATTTATAGATAGAAGAATATATAGCTTTTTGATTTCCATAAAAGGGCAAGAGGAAATGGGTGTATCTTTTGTGATTGGTTCTAGCAAACAGCCAATAGGAATTTCAACCAGGCTGATTGGACAGAGGCAGCCACAGGAGGAGCAAGGGGGCTGGATTAAGGAAATATAAGTGCTGGCCAGAATGGCAAGAGGCCAGGCCAGAGCTTGGTAACCATATACCACTGTGCCTCATATTTATTTGTCCGACAAATAAATTACTATTTTAATTTCTCTATTGCATTCCAGCTAAGTGTTAACCACAAGCAGGGTGCTACAGTTTGTCAATGCTTTTAAATCTAGAGAGCCAAACAAAGACCTGGAAGAGATCAGGGTTCAAAGGGGCCATGAAGCTCCTCTCAGGTCTGAGAGCGGCAACAGGACATTGTGTTCTTTGTTTAGAGGCAAAATTTGCTACGGATCCTCTCTCTCCTCAAATGTAGGCGATGCAAACCATCCGGATCAGCCCCGTCACCGGTCTTAGAGGGTTGCCATATTTTGAAGAGCAAAGACGCCGACGCCGTGACAGCAGCCGTTCCAAGCAAATAAACCTTGACAGATTAGAGAACTCGGCCAAAACAAACAAGATAAATTTTAACAGGGAGAAATGTAAAGTATTGCACTTGGGCAAAAAAAATGAGAGACACAAATACAAGATGGGTGACACCTGGCTTGAGAGCAGTACATGTGAAAAGGATCTAGGAGTCTTGGTTGACCACAAACTTGACATGAGCCAACAGTGTGACGCGGCAGCTAAAAAAGCCAATGCAATTCTGGGCTGCATCAATAGGAGTATAGCATCTAGATCAAGGGAAGTAATGGTGCCACTGTATTCTGTAATAGTGCCACTGGATTCTGCTCTGGTCAGACCTCACCTGGAGTACTGTGTCCAGTTCTGGGCACCACAGTTCAAGAAGGACACGGACAAACTGGAACGTGTCCAGAGGAGGGCAACCAAAATGGTCAAAGGCCTGGAAACGATGCCTTCTGAGGAAGGGCTAAGGGAGCTGGGCATGTTTAGCCTGGAGAAGAGGAGGTTAAGGGGTGTTATGATAGCCATGTTCAAATATATAAAAGGATGTCACATAGAGGAGGGAGAAAGGTTGTTTTCTGCTGCTCCAGAGAAGCGGACACGGAGCAATGGCTCCAAACTACAAGAAAGAAGATTCTACCTAAACATTAGGAAGAACTTCCTGACAGTAAGAGCTGTTTGACAGTGGAATTTGCTGCCAAGGAGTGTGGTGGAGTCTCCTTCTTTGGAGGTCTTTAAGCAGAGGCTTGGCAACCATATGTCAGGAGTGCTCTGATGGTGTTTCCTGCTTGGCAGGGGGTTGGACTCCATGGCCCTTGGGGTCTCTTCCAACTCTAGGATTCTATGGTTCTATGATTCTATGAAATGCAATTTGTCTCCGACTTTACCCCTGAAAATGAGGACCCGTCCTGGGAAAAGAGGACACATGGCCACCTTGCCACTGGACTATGGGGCGAAGAGCCCCCCATCTGCCTTGTTGTCATAGGAACGGCCAGATCCATTTCCCCTCCTTCCCCCCAATATGATTTTTTATTCGATTTCCAATTTTTTTTACAAACTGACTTCCAGTTCAACAGTTCCACCTCCACCGTGTTTCCCTTCAAAGCTTTTCCTATATGCCAATTTCTCGCCTTTACAGAGCACAGTTGCACCAGATTTGAAACGGGCCAAGATGTTGGCAGCCGTCTCCGGATCCCACTGGGAGAAATGGCGACAGAAAGTCTCAGGACTAATGGAATCTTTATTATTGCTTTAAAATGGAGATTCTTCTTAAGGCACCAAGGAAGCAGCATTGTTCGTTTCTTGCTGCAACGGAGTAATGTTTTGCACAGTTCCTGCTGTTTCCGCTGCAGCCGAACCGGTTTCACAACCAATTTATGGCGCCGGATTTACACGGAAAGTGGTTCCGAAACAAGGGAGGTTGAGAGAAACTATGGGGTGCAAAAAATGGTGGGGTGCTCCATTCCAACCTCCTGGAAACTTTAGGACTTTTGGAAAATGAGACAGGACCTTCCTCACTTAGGAATACAAAATTAGCGCCGGTGGAAGAGAAGCGTTTTGTGGCTTTAAACCAGGCTGGCGAAAGCCCTTAAACTAATTTGCAATGGCAGAAGTTACCCCAGAGGGTGGTGTCCCGTCACCCAGCTCTGGCCAAAGATAAGAGTCGTTCCTTGCCGAAGAATCCAGACAAGCCGGAGCTGCAAATGGGGGAGAGAGGCTCACGGGTCGCGTGCAGAGTGCAAATGCTCTCTGCGTGCCTCCTCCTGTTTTCCCTCGGGGCTCCCCCCGCCTGCTGCGTCAAGTCCACACCTCCACGGGGATCATGCCCTCCTTGCTGTTGCGAGGGGGCAGGAGATACTCCTCGGCAAGGAACTCCAGAGGAAACTGGACCAGGTGGCCTTGCACCTTCTGAAGGTGGTCCCGAGCCAGGATGGGGCTCTCAGAGGCCAGGCTCTTCTTGCTGATGTGATCTTGCAGGTCCCTCCGGGACTTGACGGCGTCGGTGGGGAGGCAGGAGAAGACCTGGCGGAGAGGAGGAATTGCAGGGAGAAAGAGAACAAAATGCCCAACGTTAATACTACTACTACTACTACTAATATTTTTTTTATTAGTAGCCCAGTTCAGAAAACCAGGCTCGGGGCAGCTAACAACAAATTCAAAACACTTAATTGATGCAACAAAAACACAGCATAAAATACAGTATAAAACGTGAATAACAATTCAGAATTCAAAAATCAATTTAGGGGGGAAATCCATCCAATAAACATTAGATGATCACCAGGGCTAGCTGGCTAAATGAGTCCTATTTGGGCCAGTGAGGAGACCAGGGGAGAATTAGCTGTGGGATCCCAGAGCGGGGAATCTTCATAAAAAGGGGAGGAAGGGGAATAAAAGATCAGGCAGAATAGCTCTGTCTTACAGGCCCTGCGGAAGGAAGTTAAATCCTGCAGGCCCCTGGTCTCCTGGGACAGAGCATTCCACCAGGTCGGAGCCACCACTGAGAAGGCCCTGGCCCTGCTGGAGGATAATCTGACTTCCTTAGGGCCCGGGACCTCTAAACTCTGGTTATTCATGGACCTTAAGGTCCTCTGTGGGGCAGACCAGGAGAGGCAGAAAATAAGAGGACCCTAAGCCATTAAGGTGCACTCCCTGTTGTTCAAGGAGGTACAAACACCTGTTGGAGTCGGGGTGCTGTCCCCAAGCAAGATCCTGCTCCAAGGGAAAGCTATGGGGCAGCAATGGGGAACCTAAGACCCTCCTTCCCGGGAGGATTTTAAGCAGAGGTCAGGTGGCTGCCTCTCCAGGGCGCTTCCGTCGCGATTCCCACACTGCCGCGGGCTGGACTGGATGACCCCTGGGGGTCCGCTACACACCTTGTCGTAGATGCTGGTGTTGGACGAAGCTGTGGCTTGCCAGACGTCCCAGAAGAAGCGGTCGCTGAGTGGGTCTTGAATGTCCAGGTGAGAGGCCACCCCCAAAACGCACCTGCCGGCAGGGTAGGAAAAAGGGGGTTTGCCCAGGTCAGCGACACACAAAGTCGCTTTAGCCCCAGGCAGTCTATTTGTTCTGGAGGGTTTAATTTAGAGAAGAGGCGACACGATAGCAGCCGATAAAGAGAGGCAAGGCAGGGAGAAACTGGAGAGAGGGCAGTTTTGCTCCCTCTGTCAAAATAGCAGCGGAAGTTGTGGGCAACTAAAGAGGGTGGACGTTGGGAGATGCAGAAAGATAAAGTCCTTCTTCACACAGCCCCTCGTTGAACTATGGAACTCACTGCTGCAGGAGGCAGCAAAGGCCACTGACCAGGATGGCTTTCAAAGAAGATGGGGACCCCGAGTTCCTTCTCACCTGCGCTGCTGTCCAGCCAGACTCCCACAGTGGGGTGGGGGGGTCTCTAGGCCCCATGATCCCTGACTCGGTTCCTCCCTTACCCCTAGAAGACAACCCTGTGCTAAAGAGTATATGAAAAAACATTGTTCTGGAGTAAGCCTATCGGTATGTAACGAATGAAGCTTTGCAGGGTTAAAGAAAGAGAAAAATGGTGTAAAAACTATAAAGATAGAGGTAATCTACATTAGACACAACAACTTTGAAAGAGTAAAAATTCCGAGGTCTTAGAACAAAGGAAGGAAGTCAATATGTGTCTATGTATGTAATGACTAGATTAGAATGATGATATGGTATGATTTGTAGGTGTGTGTTTTCATTTTTTGTTTTTTCTCTCTTGTGTTTTTATTTTTTTTCTTGTTTGCACTGTTTTATTTTGGATTCAATGTTTCTAATTTGTGTTGTGATTTTGCACTGAAAATAAAAAAATTAAGAAGACGACGACAAAGACAACCCTGCTGGCACCCACCTGAAGCAGTCGAGGCGCAGGCTCAGGGCAAACTTCCCCGCCTGGTACTCCTGCCCGCCCATGACGGACGGCACCAGGTCCGTGTCCTCGACGAGGACGGCCAGCTCACTGTCCCTCTTCCCCAGGAGACTCCGGTCATTGATGTTGGCTGAGCCTTGGGGCAGGAGAAAGCAAGGAATCATTAAGGGAAATGGGGGGGGGGGCAGCCCACAGTGGATGCTACAAGTGGCCTCCTGCGGGGAGAGGCGTTCCCAGGGCCCCCCCCCTCACCGATGATGACGCGCCGGTCATCTGCAATGAGCATCTTGCTGTGGATGTAGACCAGCTCCGTCAGGAGTTTCTCCCGCAGCTCCCCGTGGGTCCTCAGCCCGCAGAAGGAGATGTAGCTCTTCCAGTCGTCCCCCACTTTTCGAGGAAAGAGGGAGAGAGGTGGGTGTTAGCGGGATAGCGTTGCGCCCGGCCTGGGGGGGGGCTTCCCTTTCCGGTTCCAGGGGGTAAACTCTGGAGCTTGCTAAGAGGGCGGAAACAGGGGCACTTCAGAGCATGTGTAAAGTGCCTTTCCCCTCTGTAGGGGTGCAGAGTGTGGGGGTCAGGTGGGATTGATATGAGGAATGATGAAATATGGAGCAAGCCACTGTGTCTGCAATGAAAGCGTTGCGCTGACTGGGTTTGATTCATTGACAATAGTTTCTGATCAAATCCCACAAGCCTCTGCATCTCTGCCATGTGCTGACAGGCACGCATAAGCATTCTGAAACACAGGCCAGTTGCTTCCTCAGGCATCCTCAGTACATAAGGATAGTAGGTCACTTTGATGTAGTTGTTAATCTTTAGGTGGATCTTAAGGGCCAGGAAGAGTGTTCACAAGGAGATGGCAAATACTGCCATCCTGTCTCTCCCGTTTATGACTTCCGGGGTTTTGCTGAACGCATTCCTCCTTGGTTCCTATTTATTTAGCCTAAACATGTATGCATGCTCAAATGGCAAATAGTTCTTTGTAGTTAAGAGGCTTCCCCTGATCTGACTTTGTCCCACGTGGTTTTTTTTGAAATCCTCAGAGGAAATCTGATTGGTTCTTACGAACACTGTGTTAAAAGTTCTTTTGTGAATAAAACGACCTGGGCCGAGGGGTGGAGAGGATAATTATTATTGGCACCTCCTCCCAGAGCCTCGTGTGTATTCTATTAATCAGAGTCCAATCCTTCCTTGCTTTGGGAACGCTACACCCCTCGGCGCTGTGGAAGCTGATTCTTGAATTGCATGGGGTCGGAATAGATGACCCTCGGGTGCCACCACGATTCTATGACTTAGCCCAGATAGTACAGTGGTGCCCCGCAAGACAAATGCCTCGCAAGACGGAAAACCCGCTAGACGAATGGGTTTTCCGTTTTGGAGGCGCTTCACAAAACGAATTTCCCTATGGGCTTGCTTCGCAAGACGAAATGTCTTGCGAGTTTTTCTGACTTTTTTCCCCTCCCCCCCCTTTTTCTAAGCCGCTAAGCTGCTTATCTGCTTATCCGCTATGCTGATAAGCCGCTAAAAGCCGCTAAGCCGCTAATAGCGCTAATCCGCTAAGCCATCAATGGGCTTGCTTCACAAGATGAAAAACTGCTAGACGAAGAGAATCGTGGAATCCCACTGTACCTGGGATTGTAGGAGAGGGATTTTTAGCTAGGGGCAGCATGGCACAGCCCCACAGCAGAACCACAAGCCCCCTCAGGAGTCCTTCTTCCGACTACGGTTGGCAGAGAGACACCCTGCCCCATGCAGTCTCAGATGAAGAGCTCTGAGGTTTCCCCAGTATGTTTGGGGCTGGGAGGGGGCAGAAGAAGGCTTATCTTGCCACGCACCCCTCCCCACTTACTGACTGCCTTGAGCCGGCTGACGATGGATGCCTCCCCGCGGCACAGCGTCCTGGGAAAGAGGACGGGGAAATTAGACAGTGGAGTCACTTAGGGTGTCCCCCCCCAATGCACCTCCTTCCCCACCACCCTGTTGCCGCCCCCCCCCCAGCTCTAGATATCAGCCCAAAGCACCCTGCTGAGAATGGGGGATGTGGATAGACCCTCCCAGCCTGTCTTGGGGACCCTCCTTGACACCTTGAGATAGGGTGGGGTGCAAAGCAAAAACCTTGTGAAACAACTTCTATGGGGAAATGGGGGATGGCAGAGGCGGGGGGGATAATCTACAGTGCAATCGCATCTTGCACAGGGGTTTGCTTCCAGGGATTCCGAAAATCCTGGACACCCACATCCTTGGAGCTGCCCCATGGCTAGGGGGTGAGAGAGGTTTGTGGGGGACCAGAGAGGTTTGTGGGGGACCCAATACTCTCCCAACCTAGTGTTGAGCGGGCCTTGCCCCCAAGCAAGGTGGAGAGAGAGCAGGAAAGCGCTTTTCAAGTAGCCCTGCTGAAAAAAAAGAGTTCTTAAGCACTCTTCCTTTCTTGGGGGGCAGTGTGCTGGGTCTTGGTGGGGATCTGTGATGCTTGCACGAAATCTCATGGGAATCTGAGAAGATGGTGTGAGATCCCACAGGGATCTGGGAAGCTTGCACAAGATCTCGGGGGGATCTTGCTCCTCGAGGAAAACCGACAGCTTAAAGACGCTTTATGTGCCAGGCACCCCCAAAGGGATGTGGTGCCCAAAGTGCTTTTTCAAGCCCTCCGCCTTGATCTGGTTTACAGTGGTGCCCCGCAAGACAAATGCCTCGCAAGATGAATGCCTCGCAAGACGAAAGAGTTTTCCGTTTTTGAGTTGCTTCGCAAGACGAATTTCCCTATGGGCTTGCTTCGCAAGACAAAAACGTCTTGCGAGTTCTTCCCCTCCCCCCCCCTTTTTCTAAGCCGCTAATAGCGCTAATCCGCTAATGGCCGTGCTTCGCAAGACGAAAAAACCGCTAGACGAAGAGACTCGCGGAATGAATTATTTTCGTCTTGCGAGGCACCACTGTATACTTGCAGGATGCAAAAATGCGGTTGTCAAAAAAGCACACAACGCAAAACTGGTAAATTATCACGTGATCCTGCACCCCTCGCAGCCAGCCTCCCTGCCTTTGCCCCCAGCCCCATTGCTGTGTCCTGCACCTGCTCCCACCCCCCCCCCCGCCCCACTTTCCAAACTCACCTGTAGGTAAAGTGCAGAATGGCCTGGATGGAGTTTCCTCCGCCCTGGGCGATGTCTCCCTCAAACCCAGGCAGCAGCGGGAGCAGGACATAGACCCGAAAGGGCTTCTTCTCGCTGCAAGTGCGGGAAAAACCCCTCCGTGGTTAGTGGCTGTGGCCCCCGGAAGCACTTCCTGGCCCCCGAGTCCCCTGCCTCTGGAATTGCTTGGTTTTTTGTTTCCTCCATTTTTAAAATTGTTCCTCCCCCCCCCCATACCAAAACCGTTGTTACAGAAGTAAATATCAATTAGGGGAAAAGAGGAAGAAAGCAACAACAGTCCTTTTACAAAAAACAATAAAACCAGCAATACTTTGAAACATGTAAAGGTTCAAGTACTGAATGCTGGTTAAAATTCACACTGGTTTTCTAAGCATCCAGGACAGGTTTGTTGAAGCAAGAATGTTTTTAAATTCAGTATACAGCTGAAGGCTGACATAATTCGGCAGGGAGTTCCAGAGTCTAGGGGCTGCCACACTATAAGCACAAATTATACCTGCTCCCACCATGAACAGCATTTCAGGATTCAGGTGGCATTGCAGGGGGTTGAGTAGATTACCCTGGGGGGGGGGGCGTCCCTTCCAACTCTACAGTTATCTATACAGTGGTACCTTTGTTCTCAAACACCTTGGTTCGCAAACACCGAAAACCCGGAAGGAAGTGTTCCGGTTTTCGAACATTTTTCCGAAGCCGAAGTCCGATGCGGGTGTCGGCTATTGTTTCCGGCAAGCCTGCACCAATCAGAAGCCGCGCCCTGGTTTTTGAACATTTTGGAAATCAAACTGACTTCTGGAATGGATTAAGTTTGGTGTTTTTGTTTTTGCTATTTATTTTGCGTTTTTGAAGCTTTTTCAGTTAATTTGTTTTTGTGACTGTGTGGAATTTGTTTTTGTGATTGTGTTCACAAAAACTGTGTTCAGCTACTGATTGATTGACTGATTGTGTGACTGCGGAGATTGATAAAAGCCCCCCATCCAAACAATGACTATCATCAGTGCAGATATGAAGAAAAATTCATTTTAATTTTTATCATCTTACAATGCTGTCTTATTTATTTTATAGTACAGTACGTTGATTATTGCTTTCATTTTATGGACAAATGGTTTTGTTAGATAGTAAAATTCATGATAAATTGCTGTTTTAGGGGTTGTTTTTAAAAGTCTGGAACAGATTAATCTGTTTTGCATTGCTTTCTATGGGAACGCACGTCTTGTTTTTGAATGGACTTCCGGAAAGGATTAAGTTTGAGAGCCAAGGTGCCACTGTAATCAAAACAAAGGGCTCCAATAATTAGATCCACTTCATTTTTCTTAATTCATTTAACCCTTCTCCAGCTGATCCTATTTTTCCTTTTTTTAAAAAAGCCAAACAATGTTATAGCTAGTTGAACCGATCTATCAGATCTCTAGCCATTTATAAAAGGAATAATCAATGCACATGTTTTTTTGCCAGGCCGGCATTCGTGTTTTGATTTTATGGGAGCGCCCCTGAGCAGAGTTAGGGAAGGGGGCAAGTTGAACCCGGAGGCCTGGAGTGTGCAATGCAGCCCTGAAAAGGGAAGAGTTGTGCCCCACTGAGCATGCGCAGAGTGCTTACCCCACCCCCTGCTAATGAGGCATTGCAGCCAATCTCAATTTGGGCCAAAACAGTGGCTGATGGGACAGACCTGTGGGCAAGCAGCACTCGGTCAACAATGGCGTCTCCCACGGTGTTGATCACCGAACGCCCGTCTGCGCAGCTTATGAAGAACTGGTTCTGGAGCAGGAAGAAAAGAGGGTGCATTGGTGAGGGAGCAGAGAGAGAGAGAGAGAGAGAGAGAGAGAGGTGTCTATGCTGCAAAAGACAAACAGAAACCCCCTGCCTTTCTGTCCCAAAACCGGGGCTCCTCTTAGCTGCCTGGGGACATGTGTTGCATTAAAAAAAAGCTGCACTCTGCCCTTCCTCAGAGACCTTCTTGCTCATCTGTTATGTACTGAAGTTCTCACCCTGGGCCAGCAGGGGGATACTGCAGATAGTTTCCACTCTGGTCCACATATGCAAATAAGGAATTGAAAGTGACGTTCAGTGATTGGGTAGTTACAGAAAGTTGTTACTGTTGCATTGTAGTTGAGCTCTATATAAGCAGGCTGACTCAACCCTTCAGCCCAGTTCTGTTCTGGGCCTGTGAATAAACAAGAGCTGTCTGAAGAATCGCTGTGTCGTCTGATATGTTCACCCACAACTTAACAGCATCTGCACCCCACTCTATGGTTCCAAGGTGGGTTGCCACCTTAAAAGCAGTTCAAAGCAAAGAGAGTTCCTGGGTTGCATGTAGAATGAATAAGGCAAGGCGATGTGCATGTCAAAATCACTTCTCAGCAAGCAATGTGGTATTGAGAAGCTTCCCAAGAAGCTGTTTTAAAATCTGTAAACGCTGGTTGAGAGTGTGTAGGCAACGCTTGCTGAAGGTTTAGCAGCTTCTGGAGAACCAGCTGAGAAGAATTTCTAGGAGCTAAAAGCATGACTTCCTTTGCCCTGCAAAGCTCCAACAAATATACAAAACAGCCCACATTGTGCAAAATATGTGAAAATTAGCAAATCCGCACAATTTGGATTTGTCAGAGAATTCTACTTTTCTGGGCTTCCCACTATTTAGCGGGAAGAAATTCCAATGAAAATCCTCGTCATTACATATTTTTGCACGGTAGTTTATTTGTATATATTTTATATATGGATGTTTTATGACGGCCTATATTTGTAACGCCTGATAAAGGTTTGCCAAAGTAAAATAAAATATGCTAAAATAAAAGCAGCTCAAAGCAACTCACAATCACGGAAATAATGACACACTCCTCTACTGCCCCCACCCACAAATTTGACTTTTTCCCCTGACTCCCATTTCCCCCATCCTTCTCCTTTGGGCCCAGAGGAAGAGGAAGAGGAAAAGAAGTGTCTCCAAACAGCCTCAGGGTCTCAGTCTCACCCTCCCACCCCATACAGCCCACCCCCTTCCCCTCACCTGTCCCAAGACCTACCTCAATGTACAGGTAATGCTGGCTCTCCTTGATGACGCTCAGGTAGGCGTTGTAGATCGAGTGTTCGTGGAGGCCGGCCGACCAGCGGTCCACAGAGCGCAACACCTGCAGGAAACGGAGGGAGGCCAAAAAAGCTCTTTTTTAAACTGTTTCCTCTTCTACAGCCACAGAACGACAGCCCTGCGAGGCGGGGCAGGCCAAGCAGGAGAAGGTGCAAGATTGAGCCCGGCCCGGCTGGCCTGGGGCCCTTGCTGTCTGCCCTCACCTTTCCACGCACCCCTCGCAATTCCCAGACATTCTGTGTCTGAAAACCAAAAACAGATCTTGCCCGGGTTGGACTAAATGACCTGGGGAGGGCCCCTTCCAACTCTACGAAAAACCAAGCTCAAAATCCTATACGGCTGCGAGAATATCTTGCTGGATCACGGGCGCCCATCCGGTCTAGCATCCTGTCCCTGCGGTTGCCAGGAGACGGGCAGGTGTGTGTGGGGGGGACTCCCTGGTCCTGAATGGGGCAACTGTGCCCCTGAAGGACTAGGTGTGCAGCCTGGGAGTCATTCTGGACTCACAGCTGTCCATGGAGGCGCAGGTCAGTTCTGTGTCCAGGGCGGCTGTCTACCAGCTCCAACTGGTATGCAGGATGAGACCCTCCCTGCCCACGGACTGTCTGGCCAGAGTGGTGCATGCTCTAGTTATCTCCCGTTTGGACTACTGCAACGCGCTCTATGTGGGGCTCCCTTTGAAGGTGACCCAGAAACTGCAACTAATCCAGAATGCGGCAGCTAGACTGGGGACTGGGAGCGGCCGCTGAGACCACGTAACACCGGTTCTGAGAGATCTGCATTGGCTCCCAGTACGTTTCCGAGCACAATTCAAAGTGAAGGAGCGTCTCCACCCCCATCGTTCAGCCCAGACACTGAGGTCCAGTTCCAAGGGCCTTCTGGTGGTTCCCTCCCTGCGAGAAGTGAGGTTACAGGGAACCAGGAAGAGGGCCTTCTCGGTGGTGGCGCCCGCCCTATGGAACGCCCTCCCACCAGATGTCAAAGAGAAAAATAACTACCAAACTTTTAGAAGACATCTGAAGGCAGCCCTGTTTAGGGAAGCTTTTAATGTTTAATAGGTTATTGTATTTTAGTGTTTTGTTGGAAGCTGCCCAGAGTGGCTAGGGAAACCCAGCCAGATGGGCGGGGTATAAATAATAAATTATTATTATTATTATTATTATTATTATTATTATTATTATTATTATTGCCAACCAGGTGCCCATGATGGGAAATCTGCCACCAGGATCAGAGCACCACCCGGCCTCTCACCTGAACGTTGGCGGTCTGAGCCCCGGGCACGACGAACGGGACCTGCAGGGGTGTCGCTCGATGGGACTTGGGGAGCAGGTAGGGGTAGTCCGGCCCTTTGTACTTGGGCTTCACAGTCTGGAGGGGGAGAAAAGCAGAAGGAGGGTTTGCCACAACAGCTCCGAGAATATTACGAGCGAAGAATTGGAAGAAACAAGATCTACCAACTATCAAAGAATGGCAGGTGAAGATGACGGACTATATGGAACTTGCCGAACTGACCGGGAGACTCCGAGACCAGAGAGAAGAGACGGTGGAAGAAGAAGTTTAAAGAATATTTTTTAAAAATATGTTAATATTTAAATCTTAGAACAGCTTTGGAAGCGGATATAGGCTGTAGGGTTAAAAGTAGAAGACAGTGTATTTTAAAAGTGTATTATTTGTAAGTGATAAAATGTGAAGATCTTTATGGTAAAAGTAAGCGTGACAAAAAAAAGATGGTTTAATAATTTGATATATGTAAACTGCTAAAGATGAGGTAAAGTGAAAATCAGATAGAGGGGACTTGGGGAAGCTCACCTAACAATGTTTAGAAAAAATAAGGATAAGAATTGGTTTGTATTGTTTGTTTTTCTGTTTGTGTTGCTTCATTGTGTTATAAAATGAATAAAAAAAATTGGGAAAAGAAAGGAAAATCAGGAGGGGGGAGACACCCCCCAGAAGCATCTTTGCCCAGCAGGGGCGGCTGTGGAGCCCCGAATCTGCTGCACTCAGACAGTCTTAACCCTGGAATTGTATTTACTTGCAAGGGGGGTTATTGGCTGGGGGGGGAGCAGAAGAGATATTTGTCGGCTCTGCTGGCAGATCTGGGGGTGGGGGGGGTGCTGTTCAGCCCCACCATCTCTATACCCCCTTCCCCTCAACATGCACCTGCAAACACCTGAAGGGCTGCCCCACGGAAGACAGAGCAAGCTACCGTATTTTTCGCTCCATAAGACGCACTTTTTTCCTCCTAATAAGTAAGGGGAAATGTCTGTGCGTCTTATGGAGCGAATGTGTGGTCGATCGCTGGCTCCCTTTCCGCCTCCTTGCCCAGGCCTCCATTGTTGAATGTTCTGCAGATGGAGGCTGTTTGTTTCCCCAGCGATATGTGACTATTATCTGTCTGGAAACTGTAGAAACAGCTCCCTTTTCTTTCCTAAAGAAGCTGCAGAACTGTGAGTTGAATCCCATAAAAACAAGATTTTGTCCCTTTGCAAAAGAAGCTGCACAACTGTGAGCTGATCCTCAAAAAACCGGGGCTTTCCCCCTTTCCTCCTCTAAAAACTAGGTGTGTCTTATGGTCAGGTGTGTCTTACGGAGCGAAAAATAAGGTAGTTTCGGAGGGCAGGATCCAAACTGCAAGAAGGAACCATTCTGCAATTCTCTACCGTTCTGCAATTCCGCGACTCACCTTGGTGAAGTTCCATCGCTGGATGAAATGTCGCGCTACGTCCCGGGCGGCCAGGCCGTGAATGGCCACCCCAACGTCCCTCCATGGCATCCGTGGAGTCTGGCACCTGTCAATGAAATCTGACCCACGCCGGGCGTTAGGCCCCCAGGCAGCAGGATCGGGGAGGGGCTGGGGCCCTGGAAGCCCCCGCCATCAGGCCCCTTTGGGCCCAATCCAGCAGCCAGGCTTAAGGGGCATTGCAAAGTGGAGACATTGCAGAGGCTGGCAGAATCACCTCCTCCCTCCCTGATGTTGGTTTCTGCTCTCTTCACTGTGCAGCGAAAGTGCTTGTCACGAGACAGGTGTTTACATTCCACAGTCAAAGCTGGTAGGTTACAGAAAAACATTTTGCCTCTGCCGGAGCAGAAAAAGCATACTCTCTCCTCTGAAGCACGGAGAGAAAACAACCGACACTGAACTGCAAAGAACAGTGAAAAAACAGGAAACCAGTGTACGTCACTGGTAGCAGAGGATGGTTATGGTGTTTACATTCCACACCTACAACCGCCTTTGGGGGCTTCCCCACATATCAGACCCAGTGATGGACCATGGGGCTTTGTTTTGGGGGGAAGGGAATATGCATGGCATAGTAGGATAGAGAGGAAATTTTCTTCCCTCTCTCCTCTAACCCTGGACATCCAGCACAGGTGAATGTTGGAAGATTTTTTAAAAAATAATGTCCTTCATAACACAGCGCACAGTTGAACTATGGAACTCCTTGCAAAACTGACCGGAAGAGTTAGAGGAGTATTGAAGCAGAAAATATTTGGAGAATGGAGAATATTCAAGGGTTGTATAATATCATATTGTACCAATCACACCATATGAGTAGAACTTGAGTGATACTTGTAAACACAACAAATACCGTTTGTGGACGGGAACAATATTAAAGAATATAAAACTGTGCGGGAAAAATAATGACGGTATAAACAGTACAATGAGAATGATTGGAAGACTCGTTTTGTCAGAAGTCTTTTGTATTTAAGTTTTAATTAAGTATTAATTAGGAAGATTAAGGTGTTTTTTTATGTACGTAAATTTGCTTTTTCTTCTTTTTTCTGTATTTTCTTCTTTTCTATTTTCTTAATTGTTTTTTCTTTAATTTTCTTTTTGTAGTATGAGATTGTAATTTTTTTGGTAAATTCTTTGTATAAGTGTGTAATTTAAATTAATAAAGATTATTTAAAAATTTAAAAAAGGAACTCCTTGCCTCAGGCCGCTGTGACGACCAGCCACCATGGAGGCAGCAGTTGCTGGAAGCTGCAGGAGGGGCTCAGATCTTGTTTTGGGGGGGGGCCTTCCCTTTGGGGTCCCTGGGTGGCTACTGGCACTGGGCTGGATGGGCCTGATCCTGCAGACACTTCTTACGCCTAGAAGCTGAGGGAGGGGTAACTTCCCAAAACGTAAAAGCAAATAAAATTCTTTTTTTGGGGGGGGGGTGCACCAGTACAACTGCCCCCCCACCTTGCAACTTTGGGGGTTAGTGTGGGCGCTTGCTTATCGCCTGAGAGCAGCCATCCCTCTGGGTCTGCACCCCTGGCCCCCCAACACCCCCCATCACTCAAAGCCAAGGGCCACCGTGGCTCTGCTGTTAAGAGCATCCGCTCTGGAGGCGCAAGGTGCCGGGTTCGATTCCTGACACCCCCTCCAGGTAGGGCTGAGAGGGGGCCCCTGCCTCAAACCCCAGTCCACTGCTGCAATGGAGCCCCATAAATTTACACAAAACAAATGAAATACCGTGAAAATCCCTGAAACGAGAAGTAATCAGTCTTTAACTTCAGCATCTAGACCATGGGACCATGTTCTTGAGTTTGTTCAAAATCTAAAACAGCTTATCATGTATTCCTTTCGTTGAATTTGTGCTATGTAGGTTTTTAAAACCTTTTTGTAAAGGCAATACAGTGGTGCCCCGCGAGACGAACGCCTCGCAAGACGGAAAACTCGCTAGATGAAATAGTTTTCGTGTGCATGCACACGAAAGCTCATACCTAGAACTAACTTAGTTAGTCTTTAAGGTGCTACTGGAAGGAATTTTTTTATTTTGTCTTGGCTTTCTTTAAATAGGGCTGAATCGAAAACTTGCCATTTAGGTTTTCAGACCTTTTTTGTAAGCTCCAGCTCTGTTCTTGAGTTTGTTTAAAATCATTTCAGGTTTATGATTTCTCTATTTCCTTCTGAGGAAGCTGAACAGTTCACGGAAACGAGGTTTGTAGCTGGCATCCCGTTAAGCCTTTGTTCGATTCTAGGTTTTCCTTAAACTTGTTGATTTTTCTTATTTGGTTGAATTCTACAAGATAATATTTCCAGCCGATTCCTTCTCGTTTCGGGGATTTCCCACGGTATTTCATATGTTTTGTGTAAGTTCTCGGTTCTGCGGCTGTCTTTTTTCTACTGCAATGGACCCCCGTGGCAGCTCCCAGTTTGGGGGCGGGGGAGAAGGGAAACATGGTTTTGGGGCGCCCCCGCTTTACCCGGGTTCGACCCCCTCCCCCCCAGCCCCTCACCCACCTTCGAAGGGTCTGTCCAGCTGCACCCAGTCCTTGGCAATGAGGTTGCTGTAGTCCTTGCCCAGCCAGAGTCGCTGGTTGGTGGTCAGGTCAACGGGGGCTTCGTTCCCCCCTGGAAGGGCAGCCCCTCCGCCCTGAGAGAGAGAGGGGGTCAGCGGGGGGAGCAGGCGGCTACCAGCGTCCCTGTGGGGAGGGAGGGGGGAGAAAGAGGGAGAGGGAAAGCAAGAGGAGGAGGAGGAGAAGAGGAGGAGAGGAGGAACGAGTCAGAAACAGATAAGAAGGAGAAAGAGATAAGCAAAAAGAGGGCGTTCCTGGGCCTGGCGGCCACTAGGTAACACCCATGTGCCTGCTCTGAACCCACTTGCCTGCCAGCCATTGGCCGAGCGTGGCTGTGATGTCACGGAATGCAGACGAATCAGAACAGCAGTTGCAGAGGAAAAAGAGTGGCGGAACTCGAAAGAGGAAAGCAAAAAGAGGGCGATGGAAGCGTTCCTGGGCTTGGCGACCGCTAGTTGGCGCCCATTCGCCTGCTCTGAACCCGCTTGCCAGCCAGCCATTGGCCAAGCATGGCTGTGACGTCACGGAATGCAGACGAATCAGAACAGCAGTTGCAGAGGAAAGCAAGAGGAAAAAGAGCGTAAGATAAAAGCAAAAAGAGGGCGATGGAAGCGTTCCTGGGCTTGGCAGCCACTAGGTGGCGCCCGTGTGCCTGCTCTGAGACAGCTTGCAGCCATTGGCTGAGCGTGGCTGTGATGTCACAGAATGCAGACGAATCAGAACAGCCGTTGCAGAGGAAAAAGAGCGGCAGAACTTGCACCCAGCTCATGAGCCAAGGGCATAATCCTTACGGCACACAGGGAAGACTGCAGACAATTTGGTGCTTGGCCAACGCATTTGGGGGCTCAGGGAGAGCCAAGAGCGGAGAGGAAGTCATTGAGAGGGGGGAAACAGACTGGGGGTCTGCGGAAAAAGGGGACAGCAAGGAGAGGGACCCCCCAACCCCCCCCCCATGCTACCTTGGGGGCCCGGCAGTCGTCGCCCTCCAGGTCTGCCAGGCGGTACTCGTGGGTGTCCCAGCGCCCATAGGCCAGATCCAGGCCGCCCAGAAAGGCCACGGACTGGTCCACCACCACCAGTTTCTCATGGTGGGCCCACAGGAAGATGATGGAAGAGACGTGGTCAGGGTGGCGCATCACCTGCGGTGGGGGGCAGAGAGATATTTTGGGGTGGCTCAGTCCTGGGAGGGCGGGTCTGGGAAGCCCATCCAGCCACCCTCTTGCCCCGAGGCAGTGTGGTGTAGTGGTTAGAGGGTCGGACCTGGGAGACACCAGGGTTCAAATCCCACCCCCTCGGCCGCGAAGCTTTCTGGGGGAGGCCAGTCCCTGCCCCTCAGACTTCACAGGGTTATAATAATAGAATAATTTGGTAACATATAGACAGATTTAAGGATCTTTACAATTTTATAATATGCGGAGAATAACATGTGCTGAAAAACCAGAGAGAGGAGCTGAGGGTTTTTCTTGGGGAGGGGGAGAGGGAAAAATAGGGGGTGGGGGAATGAGGATGATATAACAACAACAACAACAACAACAACAACAACAACAATTATTATTATTATTATTATTAATTATTTATTTATACCCCGCCCATCTGGCTGAGTTTCCCCAGCCACTCTTTGATATGTCTTTGATAAATTGCTATGCTGAAATTCTTAATAAAAGAATTAATCAAAATAAATAAATAAGCATCAATAAAATTAACTCTTAAGTTAACAAACTGAATGATCCCTGCTGTTGCACTTCTGGCAATTAAAAGATTTGCCATTGTGGTGTCATGCAAAAATAAAAAGAATAATAGAATAATAGGATTGTAGAGTTGGAAGGGACCCAAGGGTCATCTAGTCCAACCCCCTGCAGTGCAGGAATCTCAGCCAGACTTCTGCTTTAAAATCTCCAAGTTGTAACTTGAAGCCATGGGTTCAAGTCCCTGCCCTCTGGAGCAGCAGGAAACAAGCTTGCTCCATTTTCCATGCCCTTGAGATACCTGAAGATGGCTCTCATATCTGAAGGCATCTGAAGGCAGCCCTGTTTAGGGAAGCTTTTAATGTCTGGTGTGTTATGGTATTTTAATATTTTGTTGGAAGCCGCCCAGAGTGGCTGGGGAAACCCAGCCAGATGGGTGGGGTATAAATAAAATTATTATTATTATTATTATTATTATTACTCCTCTCAGTCTCCTCTTCTCCAGGCTAAACATGCCCAGCTCCTTCAACCGCTCCTCCTCAGGCTTGATTCCCAGGTCCTCTTCATTGTTGTGTGGATTAAATGAGGACTAGGAAATTGCAGCGACCAGGGTTCAAGTCTGACCTTGGAGGCCTGCCACTTGGAACTGCCCAGTTGGCACGAATAATAATAATAATAATAATAATAATAATAATAATAATAATAATAATAATAATAATTTATTATTTATACCCCGCCCATCCAGCTGGGCTTCCCCAGCCACTTTGGGCGGCTTCCAACAAAATATTAAAATACAGTAATGCATCAAACATTAAAAGCTTCCCTAGATAGGGCTGCCTTCAGATGGCTTTTAAAGATAAGACAGCTGCTTATTTCCTTCACATCTGAAGGGAGGGCGTTCCACAGGGCAGGCGCCACCACCAAGAAGGCCCTCTGCCTGGTTCCCTGTAACCTCACTTCTCGCAATGAGGGAACCGCCAGAAGGCCCTCGGAGCGGGACCTCAGTGTCCGGGCTGAAAGATGGGGGTGGAGATGCTTCTTCAGGAATACTGGGCCTTTGGGGCCATTTAGGGCTTTAAAGGTCAGCACCAACACTTTGAATTGTGCTCGGAAACGTACTGGGAGCCAATGCAGATATTTCAGGACCGGTGTTATGTGGTCTCGGCGGACGCCCCCAGTCCCCAGTCTAGCTGCCGCGTTCTGGATTAGTTGCAGTTTCCGGGTCACCTTCAAAGGGAGCCCCATGTAGAGCGCATTGCAGTAGTCCAAGCGGGAGATAACCAGAATGGGTCTGTGGGGCTACAGCCATTTGGGAGACACAGAGAGACAACAGCGGGAAGAGGGCCAAACCCCTGGTGCGAATTCGTACCGGCCAGTTGTGCAAAAGTGTGTGGGGGGGGGTCCCCTTACCTTGATGTTGGGGTGTAGCAGCATAAGGGCCCGTTTGCTGTAGTCGCTGTTGATGCCCAAGGCCAAGCCCACCTCCTTGAAGAGCAGCACACAGATGCGCACCCCCTGCTCCTGAAAGGATGGCAGAAGGGCAGAGTTGAGAGGGGGACACCCAGCGGTCATCCAGCCCAACCCCACGAAAAAGCAGGACGCACAGCTCAAGAGGCAAGGGGGAAAAGATGGAGGGGGTGCAGGCAGACACCAGGCAGTCGCGATGTCAGGGGGGGGAAGGAAGGAATAAAGGCACCCCCACCCAACCCCAAACCTCAAGCGGGGGGGGGGGGCTGCTCACCGCTTTGTGTTTCAAAAGGAGGTCCAGCCTCCACTCGTCCGACTGGGCCGGGCGCTTCATGTAGATCTCCGGGCTGAGCCTGGGAATCACAGAATAATCGTGGTGTTTGAAGGGACCCCCGGAGCTCATCTAGTCCAGCCCGCTGCAAGGCAGTGGGGCTGGGGGCTCCGTCCCGCATTTAGCATGGCCGCACTGGCTGCATTTAAAAGCAAGAGGCCCCCACCTCACCCCGGATCATTTGAACTGATTTTATAACAAATTGATTTTAGAATGCTGTTATTGTTTTACTGTTGTTAGCCGCTCTGAGCCCGGCTTTGGCTGTGGAGGGCGGGATATAAATAAAATATTGTTGTTGTTGTTGTTGTTGTTGTTGTTGTTGTTATTATTATTATTATTTGCCCCCGTTGCCCATTCAATTGGGATTAGCCTAGAAGCTGAGTAGTGATTTGCCCTGTGAGCTGAAGGGTGGAACACAAATTTACAAATTTAATAAATAATAATATTAGATGCTGCCCTTGGCTGGGCACAGAAACCTCGCACTCAGGTCTCCCACAGGCCGGCCTTGCGGAGAGAAGAGCAGGGAGGGGATCACGGCGTCCATTTCTGCCACCCCCCCTTATTTTGGGACCAGGAATATCTTTTTTTCCAAAAAAAGGGGAGAACATATTTATTACAATGATTAATTACATTTGTATACCACCCATAGATCTCTGTTGGCAGTTGCACAACTTCAAAAATATGGAGATTGAGGGGGGGGACACACTTTGGGAAGCTAGGCACCACCCCACATCTGAGGCAGGGCGGCCCCCAACCCAAGACCCCCCCCCGGCACTGACCACCAGTCCGTGATGAAGATCTCCTCTTTCGCCTGCGCCACAGCCTCAGCCACCGCCGCGAAATACCCGGCACCGTTCACAAACCTAAAAGTGGACAAAAAGAGAAAAGAGAGGGTGTTGAAAAAGCTTCTGGGAAATGATATATAATGAGATGAAAAAAATGTTGAAATATACATTCATAAAGAAACCAGAAGGATTTTTACTGGGCATGGTAGGAAGCGATATAAATAGAAAAGAATGTAAACTGTTTTTATATGCAACGACGGCAGCGAGAATATTATTAGCACAAAAATGGAAGCAAGAAGAATTACCGACGAAAGAAGAATGGAGGATGAAATTGATGGACTACGCAGAAGTAGGCAAACTAACAGGAAGGATTTGAAACCTGCGGGGCCAGAAATTCACCGAAGATTGGTGTAAATTTACAGACTATTTGAAAAGTAATAGTGATGATCAAACTATGTTTGTAGGTTTGCAAGATGTTTTGTGAGGTGAATTATTGGAATTATTGCAAAAATGGATAAAGGGGAGGATGATTAGATAAGATAATTAAAGGCAATATAAATATAAGAAATGCATAGGAAGTGGTCAAAACGGGGAATCATCAGAGGTGCTGATGGGAGTTCCATAAAAAGATTGTATAAGTGGTGAAGTTTGGGGGTATGTATTATAATACATATGTTAAAATTAATAAAAATTATTATTAAAAAAAAGAGAAAGAGAGGGTGAGGGGGGGAGAGAGAGACCTTGGGGGGCTGAGGACCCGCCTGCCCAGCCCAGGACCCCCAGCGCTCACCAGCGGGCAGGGGTCTCCTTGCGAGGGGGCACAAAGCCCTGGTGGCGATGGAACCGCAGGAAATCTCTGCCCTTGCCCTCGGCCAGTTCGCTGATCTCCTGGCACCACCAGCAGGCCTGGCGGTAGCTGCTGCACTTCAGGATGAGAGACCTGGGTTGGGGATAAAAATAATAATAATACAGTGGTGCCCCTAGACGAAATAATAATACAGTGGTGCCGCTAGACGAAAGGGTTTTCCGTTTTGGAGGTGCTTCGCAAAACGAATTTCCTATGGGCTTGCTTCGCAAGACGAAAATGTCTTGCGAGTTCCTGCATTTTTCCCCCCGCCCCCCCTTTTTCTAAGCCGCTAAGCCGCTTATCAGCTGATCCGCTAATCCGCTAAGCCGCTTAACAGCTGATCCGCTAAGCCGCATATCAGCTGATCCGCTAAGCCGCTTATCAGCTGATCCGCTAAGCCCCCAAGCCGCTAATAGCGCTAATCCGCTAAGCCGCTAATGGGCTTGCTTCGCAAGACGAAAAAACCGCAAGACGAAGAGACTCGCGGAACGGATTCTTTCCGTCTTGCGAGGCACCACTGTAATATAATATTTATACTCAGCCCATCTGGGTTTCCCCAGTCACTCTGGGGACAGCAGCGTACGAATCCGGCAGCCGGTCAGGCCAAAGGGGACCCAGGAAGACCGCCGCCCGGTCCCCGCGGGGACCCCTGATCTCCGAATCGAGATAGACTGTCTCTAGACCTGGAGGTTCTGTAGCACCCTGCTTGTGGTTAACGCTTAGCTGGAATGAAATATTCAATGCAGCAATAGAGAAATTAAAATAGTAATTTATTTGTCAGACAAATAAATATGAGGCACAGTGGTATATGGTTACCAAGCTCTGGCCTGGCCTCTTGCCATTCTGGCCAGCACTTATATTTCCTTAATCCAGCCCCCTTGCTCCTCCTGTGGCTGCCTCTGTCCAATCAGCCTGGTTGAAATTCCTATTGGCTGTTTGCTAGAACCAATCACAAAAGATACACCCATTTCCTCATGCCCTTTTATGGAAATCAAAAAGCTATATATTCTTCTATCTATAAATGACAAATAAGTAGTAATATATCTTACATGTGTCTCAACAAGGAATCTTAATTACCAGCTCACCTCTTGCCCTCCTTGCCCTATTGCCTTCCAAAACAGATAATTAATCTTGAATTTTATCTTATGCATATGTCAAGGATTGAGTTCACATCAACATTGAGAGATCTCCTTCATTTGAAGGTTTCTAAACAAAAGGCCTGACAACCATATATCAGGAGCGCTCGATTGGCGTCTTCTGTCTGGCAAGGGGCTTGGCTGGTGGCTGACTTAATTTCAGGATAGTTACAACTCTTACAACTATATGAAATAAGAATCTAGCATTTCTTAAATCCTTTGCATAATTATATTTAAACTAATATATTTAATACATAAACAACCTTTTAAAAGGAAAAGAAATCTTAAAAGGATCTTAGTTTAAGAAAGAAACAGCTTTAGAAAAAGTATTCCCAGAAAATGTTCTCTTTCTGCCAGCTAGATGCTTTTTCACTGCTCTTGACCTTCTTAACCTTAGGAAGAAGATATGGCTCATTTTACTATTTATCCACCCTTAATTTGTAGGGTCAGTGTAACCTTGGCTGTCAGCCTGTAATTCCCTTTTTACGACTTTGAGAATTGTTTTCTGCTATAAATCAGGGGGGGCCCTTGTCTAGGAGTAAAACATCTTGCCAAGGTTTTTAGGCAACTGGTCTTCTGCCTGGCATGAAACAGAACATTTTTAAGGTCATCCTTAAAATACAAGCCCTGATTAAACATATAAGCTTTAATAAAAATGCAAGCTTATGATTAGATGCCTCAGTTCCATAAGAGGAGACTGGGAGAGATAGGAGAGCCATCTTCAAATAGCTCGAGGGCTGCCACATGGAAGGCGGAGCAAGCAAGGTAGGACTCGAACCCACAGCTTCAAGTTGTGAGAAAGGAGATTCCGACTAAATATTATAAAGAACCTTCTGACAGAAAGAGCTGCTCAACTGTGGGACAGAGTCCCTCAAAAGGTGATAAGACTCCCTTGGAATTTTTTAAAGCGGAGGTTGGGTGGCCGTCTGTCACGGATGCTGTAGCTGAGATATTATTATTATTATTATTATTATTATTATTATTATTATTATTCTGTTGGGAGCCACCCAGAGTGTCTGGGGAAAGCCAGCCGGGTTGAACTTGGAATTGAAATACTTTATTGTCACTTGTACAACTTGTATACAGTGGGATTACACACAAAAACCCTATTTTTCTTGCGAGCCCGATGTTTACCAGCTTTGTGTGTGAGTAGGTAAAGTATTGGGAGCTTAGAGCCGCAGCGTATGAACCTGCCGCCATCTTGGAACGGCGTATATATAATATATTAATAATAATAATAATAATAATAATAATAATAATAATAATTCTGTTGGGAGCCACCCAGAGTGGCTGGGGAAACACAGCCAGATGGGCAGGGTATATAAAATATAAAATATAAAATATAAAATATAAAATATAAAATATAAAATATAAAATATAAAATATAAAATATAAAATAATATAATATAAAATATAATATAAAATATAAAATATAAAATATAAAAAATATATAAAATATTATTATCATTATTGCTGAATTGCAGGGGGTTGGGCTAGATGACCCACGGGGTCCCTTCAAACTATGATCCTGAGATTCTCCCATTCTCCTTCTGCTCATTCCTGGGAGGGGCAGGGCAGAAAACACTCTTCTCCCTGGAGACTCTTGAGCCGAGAGGCAGGTAAACAGCCAAGCCCTTCTGCACCCTTGAGCGATTTCTTCATCTTGGCTCGGATCCTGCCTCCCTCGGACGGGACTCCAGCCCCCCCCCCCCCGATCGGCCCCGGCCGCGGGACCCAGGCGTCCTGACCTGCAGGTGTTGTCGATGCGCACACCGTGCTTGGTCTCAGTGGGCTTCTTGCCCACCTGGATGTTGAAGCCGGTGTCGAAGAGAAGCACGAAGGAGATGATGCCCGATTCGGGCTTCAGGTAGAGCAGAAAAGAGTCTTTCACCACCAGCCACCTGGAACGAGAGAGAGAGAGAGAGAAAATAATAATAATAATAATAATAATAATAATAATAATAATAATAATAATAATATTTGTACCCTGCCCATCTGGCTGGGTTTCCCCAGCCACTCTGGGAGGCTTCCGACAAAGATTAAAAATACACACCCTTGGAAGACTCACCTCTTTGACCAGCGATAGCAGAACTGATGGCGCCCAGCGCAGTTGAGGCCCTGCAAGCGGTGGCCCCCAGACCGTTTCAGGATCATGCCCTCCCTGGAGAAAGAGAGGGAGGGGACGCAGAGAGAGTTACAGAGGCGGCGTTTGTCCACAGACAGATTTCCAGGTCAGGTGAGCAGCATGACCAAAGCACTACTGGCGCACGGAGGACCGTGGCGAGTGCCAGAGCGCATGGAAACACCATTTACCTTCCCACTGGAGCGGTACCTATTTATCTACTCGTACTGGTGTGCTTTCGAACTGCTAGGTTGGCAGGAGCAGGGACCGAGTGACGTGAGCTCACTGCATCACAGGGATTCAAACTGCCGACCTTCTGATCAGCAAGTCCAAGAGGCTCAGTGGTTTAGACCAGGGGTCAGCAAACCTTTTCAGCAGGGGGCCAGTCTATTGTCCCTGAGACTTTGTGGGGGGCCGGACTATTTTTTTTTGGGGGGGGGGAGGGGAAATGAACAAATTCCTATGTCCCACAAATAACCCAGAGATGCATTTTAAATAAAAGGACATATTCTACTCATGTAAAAACACGCTGATTCCCAGACCGTCCACAGGCTGGACTTAGAAGGTGATTGGGCCAGATCCAGCCCATGGCCTTAGGTTGCCTACCCATGGTTTGACCACAGCACCACCCGCTCACAAACAGCTGGGCTGAATGCCAGAGGTGCCCCCAAACCTCTCCCTTGCCAGGGGTCCTTGCAGGCACTGAAGGAAAGCTGTCTTCCCCCTCGCAGGATCATGCCCAGGGGGCAGGCAGCAACACACACAGACCCATAACCAGGACCCCACTTCACTCACAGGCCTTTCGGTCCCAGGTCCGGGATGAAGGAGAGCGAACTCACATCCAGGAACTCTGTCTGCCCGAGAGAAGGAAATTGAAAGAAGCATCTGTCAGCGCCAGGAGTGACATTTCAGGGGGTTGGGCTGGATGACCCCCAGGACCCTTCCGCCTGCACGTTTCTACAAAGAAGGCGACTGGCGTATCGGGTGAATGCGCAGCTCCGGGAGGCGAGCAGAGGGAAAGGGAGAGCCCAGGGGAAGGGCCCCTCTGCCTCCCAAGAGAAAACAGGGCACCCTCCCTCCTGGCACGGGCGGGTGGCAGAGAAAAGGGGCCTCACCATGGCATGGTAGTCGCGGTAGACACTCATCTCCAGCAAAGTGTTGAGGTAATTCTCCAGCTGCTTCTGCAAGGGACAAGCAAGAAAACACTTGGGTTGTTTGGGATATCGCAAACCCAGCTCACCCCCTTAGCAGCCATGGCGGCGCTTTCCTCCTCTTTCTTTCCACTGTTTGCAAACTAAGGGCCTTGGAGTTAATTGGAAAGCTCTCAAGCGCATTGAAGGGCATTGTGCAGCGAATCCCAGAGCTGGCAAGCAGGTGGCGCTGCTGCTTTGCTTTCCTGCTCCACTGAACATACTTCTTTCTCTCCGCTCCTCCTTCGACACGATATGATATGATACGATACTCTTTATTGTCATTGTCCCATACAGAACAACGAAATTGAAAAAAATCTACATCAGACATTCAAAAACCAACAAGCCTGCTATCCCAGCCTGGTTAGCCCCCTAAAAACTCTGATACCCCATAATTAAATACAATATACTCCTATAGAGACTACCTTAAAGGAAAAGGGACCCCTGACCATTAGGTCCAGTCGTGACCAACTCTGGGGTTGCGGTGCTCATCTCGCTTTACTGGCCGAGGGAGCTGGTGTACAGCTTCCGGGTCATGTGGCCAGCAGGACTAAGCCGCTTCTGGCGAATGAGAGCAGCTCACAGAACCAGATGTCAAGGAAATAAACACCTACCTGACTTTTAGAAGACAACTGAAGGCAGCCCTGTTTAGGGAAGCTTTTAATGTTTGATGTTTTATTGCCTAGCTGGGGAAACCTAGCCAGATGGGTGGGGTATGTATGTAAAGGTAAAGGGACCCCTGACCGTTAGGTCCAGTCATGGCCGACTCTGGGGTTGCGGGGCTCATCTCGCTTTACTGGCCGAGGGAGCCGCCGTCCAGCTTCCGGTTCATGTGGCCAGCATGACTAAGCTGCTTCTGGCAAACCAGAGCAGTGCACGGAAACACCGTTTACCTTCCCGCCGGAGCGGTACCTATTTATCTACTTGCACTTTGACGTGCTTTCGAACTGCTAGGTTGGCAGGAGCAGGAACCGAGTAAGGGGAGCTCACCCCATCGCGGGGATTTGAACCACTGACCTTCCGATCGGCAAGCCCTGGGCTCTGTGGTTTAACCCACAGCGCCACCCGCGTCCAGAGAGTACCTTACACTGCGATTAAAACCAGAATCGCGTTTGGATAGAAACTGTTTCTCAGGCGGCTAGTCCTGGTCTTTATAACCCTGGACCTTCTTCCAGAAGTCAGAAGCTGAAAGAGATCGTTTCCGGGGTGCGCACTATCCTGCGCTATCTCTGCCGCTTTCTTACGGCACCTGGAAGCGTAGATTTGATCCAAGGTGGGAAGAGGGCACCCAATTATTTTCTCCACAGTCTTTACAACCCTGGACAGCATTTTTTTCCCCCGACGGTGCAACTCCCAAACCACATACACACAGACCATAAGTTAATACGCTCTCCACAGTGCAATGGTAAAATGCCACCAACAGGTCCTTTGAGAGACTGTGCTCTCTTCATTAGGTCTCTGCTGTTTTCTCCCCAGGTTAGGTCATCTCTCAACTCCATTCCCAGAAATCGAAACACCGAGACCTGTTCCACACACTTCCCCTCAATAATGAGTGGCTGAATATTCAATTTACGTTTCCTAGAGTCCACAATAATCTCTCTTGTTTTCTTTAGGTTAAGGAGTAAGTTGTTTTTCCTGCACCACTCCCCCCACAACTGCTCAACTTCCTTCCTATAGGCCGCCTCCCCCTCTCCAGCCCCACATGCACCCAGACCCACGGCGTGGCCACAAACCTGCTTGCTGGACGGGCGCCGGGACACCTCCCCGCCGTGGGGCAGAGAGGGCAGCCCCAGGACGGTTCCGTCGGACCGAGAACCCAGGGCGGCAAACCTGGGCGGGGGAGAGAGATAGGAGACAAATGTGGGAAACCGGTAATCAGGATTTGAACACAAGACCTGCTCTCCAGCAGTTGGGATTCAGCAACATTTGCAGCTGTGGCAGAGCGTAGCCCCGGGAGCTGGCAGCCATTGCTAGCCTCCTCCTCCTCCTCCTCCCAGAATCTGCCTCAAATCTTGGAAGCCATCCAAGTTGGAGACCTTCTTGTGGCAGAGAGTTCCACAGTCTAACTCAGCTCAACCTTCTCCGCTGCCTGACGAAGGACTCTGGGGCTGCCGGAGAGAGGTGGCCGCTGCTCAGCGTCCCCTTGGTTCTCCTTGGAGGAAGGAAAGCCCCTCTGGCAACGGGGAATTTTGCTTTTCGTAGAATAATCATAATCATAATCATAATCATAATCATAATCATAATGATTTATTATTTTTACCCTGCCCATCTGGCTGGGTTTCTCCAGCCACTCTGGGCAGCTTCCAACTGACTATTAAAAACAATGCAGCGTCAGACATTAAAAACTTCCCTAAACGGGGCCGCCTTTAGTTGTCTTAGTAAATAAATAAATAATAATAATAATAATAGAAGAAAGGAGGTCCAGTCCTTTTTGAAAGCCATCCTGTTTGAGGGCCAACTCTGCCTCCTGCACTCCTTCCTCCTTCCTTCCTTCCTTCCTTCCTTCCTTCCTTCCTTCCTTCCTTCCTTCCTGTTATGTTTGCACTTTGGTTTGCAAATTAATAGCAGTAATAAACATTTATGCGTGCAATTAAACAACCACAACTGTGGAATCCACCGTTTTGACACGCCCATCACCCGAGACAAATCCTGAGCTCGAGTCTCTCACATCCTTTTCCTGCGACTGAATATCCCCGCTGAAAAAAACACCCGTTTGCCCCCCCCCCTCAGCTTGGGCTACTGAGAAAGATCACTTGGCTAACAAGTCCAGCCACAACAGGCTTGGACACACAGACAGAGACAGCAGATCCACTAAGCCTGTTTCCAACTGCGGTTCCTGGACAGGGAAAGCTCAGTTCCTAAAATCCAAACTTTGTAGAGTTAAGGGACCCGAGGGTCATCTAGTCCAATCCCCTGAAATGCGTCGGTGACTTCAAGGCTGCACTACTGCAATGCACTCTCTGTGGGGCTTCCCTTGCTCTTGCTGACCCCAACCAGTCAGAATTGGCACTATATAAATTCAATAAATAAATAAATATACAGGTGCCACACAAGACCCGTTCCGCCTTTCTAAGAACCTGTGTGGCAGCGCCTGACCTTTGGAACTCCCTGCCACTTGAGACCCAGCCCTGTTCTGTTTTCCCCGCGCCTGCTACAAACATCCCTTGTTGACACAACGCCTGCCCAGACACGCAGGCTGCCAGGGTACATTTTAATCTGCTTTTCCTTTATTGCTGATTTTATCTTTTGAATGCTGCTGTTACTGATAACATTATCGTTTTGTAAATTGTTCTGATGGTTTTGGGGGGGGAACAACAAACGAGCGAGCGAGCGAGCGAGCGCAGTGTGTGATTTATGGAATAAGTAGATAAATGAAATTAAAAACCCCTCGACTGTGCAGGTTCTCTCCTCACCGTGTCAGAGGCAGGAAACTCATCAGGATCCGGTGCCTCATGAGATCCCTATGTAATTCCTGGAAGTGCTTGAATTTCTTCTTCATCGTCCAGGTGAATTCGCCGTGCGTCAGGCGCAAGGAGTACACGGTGTTTGGCCGCACCTGCCCAGGAGAGAGAAAAAAAGACACTCACGGAACTGAGAAATTGAAGAGTGACTAGTGGGGTGCCACAGGGTTCTGTCTTGGGCCCGGTCTTATTCAACATCTTTATCAATGACTTGGATGATGGACTCAAGGGCATCCTGATCAAATTTGCAGATGGCACCAAACTGGGAGGGGTGGCTAACACCCCAGAGGACAGGATCACACTTCAAAACGACCTTCACAGATTAGAGAACTGGGCCAAAACAAACAAGATGAATTTTAACAGGGAGAAATGTAAAGTATTGCACTTGGGCAAAAAAAATGAGAGGCACAAATACAAGATGGGTGACACCTGGCTTGAGAGCAGTACATGTGAAAAGGATCTAGGAGTCTTGGTTGACCACAAACTTGACATGAGCCAACAGTGTGACGCGGCAGCTAAAAAAGCCAATGCAATTCTGGGCTGCATCAATAGGAGTATTGCATCTAGATCAAGGGAAGTAATAGTGCCACTGTATTCTGCTCTGGTCAGACCTCACCTGGAGTACTGTGTCCAGTTCTGGGCACCACAGTTCAAGAAGGACACGGACAAACTGGAACGTGTCCAGAGGAGGGCAACCAAAATGGTCAAAGGCCTGGAAACGATGCCTTATGAGGAACGGCTAAGGGAGCTGGGCATGTTTAGCCTGGAGAAGAGGAGGTTAAGGGGTGATATGATAGCCATGTTCAAATATATAAAAGGATGTCACATAGAGGAGGGAGAAAGGTTGTTTTCTGCTGCTCCAGAGAAGCGGACACGGAGCAATGGTTCCAAACTACAAGAAAGAAGATTCCACCTAAACATTAGGAAGAACTTCCTGACAGTAAGAGCTGTTTGACAGTGGAATTTGCTGCCAAGGAGTGTGGTGGAGTCTCCTTCTTTGGAGGTCTTTAAGCAGAGGCTTGACAACCATATGTCAGGAGTGCTCTGATGGTGTTTCCTGCTTGGCAGGGGGTTGGACTCGATGGCCCTTGTGGTCTCTTCCAACTCTAGGATTCTATGGTTCTATGAAATTGCACAAAATAAATGAAATACCATGAAAATCTCTGAAACGAGAAAGAATCGACTAGAAATATTACCTTGCGGAAATCAACTAAATCATAAAAATCAAAAAGCTTAAGGAAAAGAATTAGAAAAACCTAAAATAGAACAAAGACTTAACAGGATGCTGGCGACAAATCTCGTTTCACTGAACTATTCAGTTTCCTCAGAAGGAAATAGAAAAATCATAAACTTTAAAATTCAAACAAGGGTAGAACCCTAAAAATTCTGACGTATTACGATCCTAGCTCGACCGAGGTAAAGCAAAGTTTTAAAACTTGCTATTTAGGTTTCCAAAACTTTTTTTTTGCAAATTCAGTATTTTTGAGTCCTCAAGCCTTTATTACTGCGCTTTGCTTTGTGCAGTTTTTCAGGAGAGAGAAGCCGGCCGCTGAAATCACCACAACGAGCTCTTTGCGGGGGCCAGAAAAACTCTTCTCTCCCCCCCCCAAACCTGCACTGAAGGGGGTTGGACTAGATGGCCGCTGGAGGACCCGTTCCAGCTCTGCACTTCTATGATTCCACCAGGAATCGGGGCAATTATGATATGAAAGTCCCCCTTTGCAGGGCGGCTGCGCATCTGATATCAGGTGAGACGCTATCTTGGAAAAGGCGCAGACTGATGGGCACAAGATATAGGTCATAACATTATGCTGGAAGATTAGGAAAGGTTATGGAAAATTGATTTAAAATTTACAGATTGTTCTTTGCTGAAAGAAAATTATATGGAGATGATGTATAGAGGGTATATGACTCCTGTGCAGTTAGGAAAAATGTATAAAACCAGTTTAAATATGTGTTGGAAGTGTAAGGAAAAGGAGGGGACATTCTACCCTATGTGGTGGAAATGTAATGAAATTAAAAAGTTTTGGGAAATGATATACAATGAATTGAAGAAAATGTCCCACCTAACATTTGTTAAGGAACCTGAAGAATTTTTGTTAGGGATCGTAGGAAAATACCTGCCAAGAAAGTTCAAAAATATCTTCATGTATGCGACAACGGCGGCGAGAATCTTAATAGCAAAAGGATGGAAGAACGAGGAAACGCCGACTAAAGAACTATGGCAAGAGAAATTGATGGACTATGAAGAATTGGCAAAATTGACACATAAACTACGGGACAAGGATAACTGATTTTAAAGATGAATGGGAACCTTTTACAAAGTGAATTGGACTCCGTGGCAGGTTTTGAATAAACACTCACAAACTCTTTATTGACAATAAACAGTCAGATAAATTAAGGATCTATACAGTTTTGTAATATGCAGAGAATAGCATTTGTAGAGAAACCAGAGATTGGAACTGGGGGAAGTCGGAGGGGGCAGGGAGGGGGGTTATTTTATGGGGAGGGGGAAAATGGGGACGGGAATCAAGGATGATATGTTTTAAGATAATATGTTTCGTTTAAATTCTTAATTAAAAATATATTTTTTTAAAAAAGGAAAAGGAACAGACTGGAAGAAAATGTTTAAAATGACATTTGTGGGGGGGAAACACCATAAGCAACAAAGAAAGATGTTAAGTGACTAAGTTAATTTTATGAGAAAATTGGTTTTGGAAAACTGTTACAATGATATACACTGAAATTCAGCCAGGGGGATTTGAGGAAGTCACTTAACAATGTTACCAAGATTGGATCAAGTAAAGTTAAGATGTTTGTTTAAAAATTTAGGAAAATCAATAAAAAAAATTGGGGGGAGAAGAGAGAGAGCTGGATGGCTGCTGTAACGTTACGGAGGAATTGCGAAACGCCAGAGAGGATGCCTTGGCCAACGGGCTCAGGGCACCTTGAGAAAAAGCGGATATTGAGCTGCAAGACTTCTTATGAAATCGGGGGATTACAGTCTTCAGAGAAAAGACGGGGAGGGACGCAGAAAAGGTGCTCAGCGAGACTAAGAGTAAAAAGAAAAAGAGAAAGTGCCAAAGAAAACGGCAATTCTCTCTCACGAACCATCACCCAATGAAGCTGAACAGCGGGAGATTCGGGATATGCAAAAATAAAACCCTTCTCTCGGATAACCTGTGGAACTCCCTGCCACAGGAGGCCAACTTGGGGAGCTTGAGAAATGGATGGGAGAAATGGATGGAGGAGGAAAGGGCTCTCCGCAGACGGAGGCAGCGATGCTTTTGAATGCCGGGTTGCAGGAAACGACAGGAAGGGAGAACGTTCCTCTCGCACTCGGGTCCCGGGATGGCCATCTGGCTGGCCCCCGTGAGAACAGGAGGCTGGACCAGGGGGCCCCCCATGGGTCTCATGCAGCAGCCTGGCTCTCCTGGGGGCTTCGCCAGGGGCAAAAAACTGTCTAGCCCACCCCCCAACTATGCCTCCCCTTTCCATGCCTCCCCCCCCCCCAATTCCAAGACATTCTGTGTTCGGAAACCAAAAACAGGTGGCAGTGGCGGGGTTGGACTAAATGACCTTTGGAGGGCCCCTCTGGCACCACGATTCTACGAAAAACCATTCTTGAAGGCGTATGAGAATATCTTGCTGGATCCGGCCAAGGAGGTGAAACTGCAAGGGGGACACAAGCCCCATAGCCGCTCTCCCATCCTGCAATGGGTCAAATCTGCACGGAGCAGAAAGGGGGCTTCATTCTCATCCGCCCCCCACCCCTAAAAAGGTTCAGTTTCTCCCTTGCAATCCCCTTTATTTCATGGTGCATTCAGAGCCGGCCGGTTTGTTGTCTGCAAAACAAGTTGCCTCTGCTCAGTGTCACGAGGAGCCAGAAAAGGAGGAAGAGGAAGAGAAGGAAGAAGAAGAGGTTTTAAATTAAGTGTTTTTTAATTTGTTGTTAGCCGCCCTGATCCCGGTTTTCTGAACTGGGAAGGGCGGGGTATAAATAAAATGTTGTTGTTGTTATTATTATTATTAGAGGCCTCCCTCGCCCTCCTCAAAGGGGACCCAGCAGCCTGGCGGAGAGGCAGAGCCCGCTTGCAAAGGGCACCCGCGGAACTCCCTGCCACTTGAGGAGCTGGAAAGCGGCTTGAGCTCAGGAAGGGAGAAGCAACAGCAATCAATATTGGGGCTTAGGTAATTAAAACATACATGATATGGAACAGCTAAGGAAAAAGGAGGAAACAAGCAAACATTCGGAAAGGGTGGGTGGGAAGTCCAGAAGAAACTATGTCTACAGTATATATATATATACCGGTATATATAATTTATTTACTTATACCCCGCCCTCCCCAGCCAAGACCGGGCTCAGGGCGGCTAACACCCTGAGAAACAATTGATTGAAATACAACTTAAAAACAAGATGAAAGCATAACATTAAAATGCAGCCTCATTTCGGTAGATACAATGACAAACACAATAAAAATCACATTTTGAAAAATAATAATGGGAGAAGCAACGGCTGGTGGCAGCCGGAGCAGAAGGGGAGGCGTTGAGGAAAGGTCTGGGTGCAGGATCAGGCCACAGATCTGGGCAAAGCGCCCCACAATGGCCCAGATCCACGGCAGGCAAAGGATTTTGACATGGTAGGGTTTTGGGGGACTGTTTCTGTTTTGCTGAGAGACAACCGATCTGCAAGCATCGGAAGAGCCTTGCAGGGTCCGGCCCCATGGCCCCTCTTGGCCAGCGCTCTCACAGGAGCCAGCCAAGGGCCCATAGTGGGAAACCGGCAAGCAGACGTGGGGTTTCCAGAAACTGGCATTGAGAAGCCTCTCTGCCTCCAGTGGGAGAGAGTTCCACAGTCTAGCTGCGCACCGAAGAAGTCCTTTAATTTCTCCCTCTGCCCCAAACCCCTCCAACATTCAACTGAGTCTCTCGGTGTTAACTGATTAAGAAATCCGTGCAGCGCTTTCGGTTTTGTTGAGAAACAGCTTGTCAACAAAAGCCACACCTCATTTGCATAACGGACGTGGAGGGGGAACCTATTTGCATACTATTTGCATACTGTTGCCAGACAAGAGGAGATGCCCAGGCTCAGCCTGGCAGAGGCAAACTCTGCCTGCCAGATGTTTTGGGACTACAACTCCCATCATCCCTGACTGCTGGCCCTGTTAGCTAGGGAGGATGGGAGTTATAGTCCCAAAACAGCTGGAGGGCTGGAGTTTGCCTATGCCTGGCTCAGCCACACAACACCTGCTTTGGAAACATAGCATTGTAGAGTTGGCTGGGACCCCCAGAGGTCATCCATACCAACCCCCTGCGACAAAGGAATCTCAGCTAAAGCATCCATGACCGAGGATCACCCAAACTCTGCTTAAAAACCTCCAAGGAAGGGGAGTTTGCCGCCACCGTTTACACAGAGGGGAGTGTAATTTGAGGACCTGGGAGAGAGCCGGGTTCAGATCCCGCGACTTGACCACAAAGCTCTCACTGGACTCACCGCTCAGCCTGGCCCACCTCGCAGGGTTGTTGCTGGGATTCCTTGAGGACTAGGACCTTGGAGTGAGGTCCCACCGGGTGTGAGCTTGGGGGCCAGTCCCTGCCTCTCAGCCTAAGCTAATTGGGAGTTAAAGCGCTCACGGATTCCTAAAAAGGATTGGGGGCTGGAGCAACAGTGTGGGGTAGTGGTTAGAGTGTCGGACGAGTTCCTGGGAGAGAACAGGGTTCGAATCCCTGCACTCATCCACGAAGCCTCCTGGGTCCCCATATCCCTGGGGCCACGTCTCTGCAGCTCAGCCTGGGCCACATCGCAGGGTTGTTGCAAGGAATAAATGAGGAATGGGGAATTAAACTGGGTATAGACCACCATGAGCTCCTGGTAGGAAAATTTGGGATATCAATGCCATAAGCAAGCAAAGAGATAAAATAAAGCCACACGGCCAGCTCCTGGCTCAGTGGCCAGGGAACATTTCACAGAACCGTATAAATGTAGAGTTGGACCAGGGACCCCAAGGGGTCATGCATACCAACCCCGCTGCAACACAGGAATCCTGTTTGCGCTTGAATCCTGTTCACGGGTTCCCCACTGAGGCACCTGTGACGACAGGGTGAGGGGCTAGCTGGGCACCCCACCCTTGGGCCTGATCCTGCTGCTGCTGCTCTCTCAGTGCTTGAGAAAGGTCTTTTTTTTTTTTTTTTGCTAACTGAATTTGCAAAGAGAGGCTCCTTCCCTCCCTCTCCGGGTTCCCTTTGTCTCTTTGTAACCTGAGACTCGGAGGACACCAAAGCCCAGCTCTGACTTGTCTGCTGCAGGATCCTCCCCGGAGCAGAACCGGGAGGGGGAGGGGAGGCAGCGGCGACCCCCCCCCCTTCCCAAAAAGCAAAGGTTGCCCGGCTGGCAAAACTCGTACGTACTGTCCTGTTTTTCATTCCCAAGGGGGAAAATTAAAATAAAAGGTATATGCAACTCTGATGCGCTGAATGAGGAAGTCCAGCTTGCCTTCGGAAAATAATATACATATCATTTGACTCTGTGAATTTAATTGCTGTGATTCCCGCATCGCTTGGGGGCGGGCTAGATGAGCCTTGGGTGCCCCTTCGATTTCCGCCCCCCCCCCACTTCTCCCTTAGGCGCCCCCTTACCTTGGAACCGCTGGCATATCTCTCTGCGCTCTCCACGCGCGCAGTGACGGGGACCCCCCTAAGAAAAAGGGGTCCCTGCGACCGGAGGGGCTTCCGCTCGTAGACGGCCAGGAAGGGGCTGAGGCCACCTGGGGAGGGAGAGAGGCAGGACCGGTTAGGGGACCCCCAACTCCTGCCCCTAATTAACCCACAACCTACAAAAAAGTGGGGTGTCCCTGCGCCAACTGACCTGGCGCCTCGTTCCGGCGGAGACCATCTCTCTCGTCCTCCGCTTCCAGGTCCGAGTCGTCCAGGGTCTCCCCGCCGGGGTGGGGTCTCTCCAAGCTCAGCATGGGGCCGTCCTGCTGGGGTGCGGGAGGAGGAGGAGGAGCAAAAAGAACCCAGGAGTCCGAGCCCGCATGCCAGGGCCGGAGAGCTCCAAAAACTTCGGCACAGGAAATTCTTTCTCTCTCTCTTTCCCCGATTCCGCTGGAAATTTTTACGCACAGGCAGCAGCCGGTCTCTCCAGGCAGCCAGTTCCTGCCCCACCCTGCCTGGTCCGCCTGACTCACGCTCCGGGAAAGGGGGGGCATCCCTCCCTCCAACCCCCCCCCCCCCGGTCCCAGGCGGGTCTGAATGCCGGGCAGACGTGTTGGGCAGGTAGGGCAAGCTGGCCTCGCCCAGGGCGTCCGAGGATCCCCGCGGGGCGAGGCCAAAGGGGGTCTCCATCTCTTGGTCCAGCCTCCTGCGCCCTCCCCCAGCGGCTAAATGTCCCCAAGGACCTAGCGAGCGAGGTAGACTGCCTCTGCGCTAGGAGGCTCGATTAAGGACGCCAGAAGGGTGGGCAAGAGATGTGGGACATAATATAATGTTTGAAGATTGGGAAAGACTGTGGAAGAAAGGGGTCAAGTTCTCTGCATGTACGGTTTTAAAGGAAAATATTATGAAAATGATGTCTAGGTGGGACACGGGTGGCGCTGTGGGTTAAACCACAGAGCCTAGGACTTGCCGCTCAGAAGGTCGGCGGTTCGAATCCCCACGACGGGGTGAGCTCCCGTTGCTCGGTCCCTGCTCCTGCCAACCTAGCAGTTCAAAAGCACGTCAAAGTGCAAGTAGATAAATAGATACCACTCCAGCGGGAAGGTAAACGGCGTTTCCATGCGCTGCTCTGGTTCGCCAGAAGCGGCTTAGTCCTGCTGGCCACATGACCCGGAAACTGTACGCCGGCTCCCTCGGCCAGTAAAGCGAGATGAGAGCCGCAACCCCAGAGTCGGCCACGACTGGACCTAATGGTCAGGGGTCCCTTTGCCTTTACTAACCCCAGTAAAATTCGCAAAGATTTGTCACAACAGTGATAATCTATGCTGGAAATGCAAAGAAATAGAGGGTACCTTTTATCATATGTGGTGGAGCTGCCCCAAGGTGAAAGACTTCTGGGAGAAGATTTAGAATGAATTGAAAAAAATGTTGAAATATACGGTACATTTATTAAGAAACCAGAGGCCTTTCTTCTTGGAATAACAGGTTTGGAATTGCCCCAAAAAGATGTTAAATTATTTTTGTATGCTACAACTGCTGCTCGAATCTTATTAGCTAAGAACTGGAAAACACAAGAAGTACCAACAGTGGAAGATTGGCAGATGAAGATGATGGACTTTTCAGAGCTAGACAAAGCTTACCGGAAGAGTCCGCGACCAGAAGGAGGAGGAGTACCAGGAGGAATGGAAGACTGTTTAGTTAAATATGTTAAATTAAATTAATTGGACTGCCTGCAAGTACCAGATAGGCTTAGGATTTAAATGTGTAATGTGATGAATTAATATGTTCAAAGTTGAAATGTAAAGAAAGAAAGATGTTAAGTGAGTAAGTCAGTTTTTTAAGAACTTAGGTTTTGGAAAACCGTTAAAATGATATACAGAGAAATCCAACCAGAGGAATACGAGGAAGTCACTTAACAATGCTATGAAGTTTGGTTTAAATACGGTTGAGATGTATGTATGTCTGTTTGTTTTTGTGTTTGTTTGTTTAATTTATTTATTTTTGAAAACTAATAAATTTTTTTGAAGAAATAAAAAAGGACAGCGGAAGGGACGTGCCGCTGGAAGAGGCCAAAGGGGGTCCTCACCTTAGCCCGGCATCGTGGAATACGTCCAAGGGAAGCCCCCCCCAGGCAGAATCCGGGCGCAAGAGGAATGCTCTCCCCTCTGGCGTTCAGTAGCATTCCCTGCTTCCCCCTCCAGGAATTTGTCCTGTCCTCTTTTAAAGCGATCCAGGTGAGTGGCCGGGAGTTCCAAAGGTTAACTCAGCACCGTGCCAGGGACCCCGGAGCGCTGCTGCCTGCCTGTGCAGACATTGTGGGGCGAAATGGGCCTGGTGCAACAAGGCGGCTTTTTCCGATTCGAGAGGACTTTGCAAATCGGTGGGTGGGATATTAGAGGAAGAGGCACCATATCTGCATAATATTTGGACAGCCTTTGCTCTGTGGGGCTGGAGGAGGGGAACATGTGGGGCTGCCTTGGAGCAGTGGGGGATGAGCTCCAGTGGTTTGCCAGCTCCTAGACAAGGTTCACCAAGTCGTGTCCTGCTAACCTTCTGGCTAGACTTCTGCAAGGCACTGTGCATGGGGCTACCCTTGAAGATGGTCCTGTGAGAGTGCAAGGAAATCAAACACCAGTATTTCAGGATTCGCATTGGCTGCCTAAGACAAGGCGCTGGTGTGAGTTTGTAAACCGCTATATGATAGAGGCAGAGCGGTGCAGTGGTTAGTGTCAGGCTAGGATCGGGGAGAGATGAGGGTTCAAATCCCCTCACTTGGAAGGTTTAGAAATAAGTAAAAACTAATGGTGAGGATTTGCTGAACTAACAATTTGAATTGGAATAAAAAAAAGGGAGGTATGAGGAGGTCTGGGAAATAAGTTAAAAGAATATAAGTAATAGAAATTCTATGTGTTTTTAATTGTTTGTATTTTTGTATTTTTGTTATTTTTTCTTTTTCTTTTATATTGTATTATTTCCGGGTCGGCGCCATCGCCGAATGGCGGACTCCCTCCGAGCTCCGGAGGGAGTCGGCTGGGTAGGGGTCGGGTCCTGCCGTGCCGGCGACGCGGGGACCCTCAAAAACCATGGGCGGAGATGCCCATGGACTTGGTGACTCGGCGGGCACCGTTTGCGCCCCCCCGACCCGCGAAGGAGCCTTTTTAAAGGCTGCGGAGCGGGTGACGGGGGGGTGTGGTGCTGTGAGTCCAATGCTTCCCCTGCCCAGCGAAGCCGCATGCCATTCGGTGGAGAGCAACGACTTCTTCTTTGAAAATTTCGGATTTGGACTAAAAGGAACAACCCGTGAGTAAATTGATTGGACTTAAAAGGGAAATTTGATCTTTGAATTTGGAGCGAGCGGGGGGAGTGCAAAAAGGAAGTCCGCCCCCCCCTGTTGTAGATGGCTCAACGCAAGGATTTGACAACTAAGATCGAGAGATGAACTTGTTTACCTGAAAAAAAAATTTAACTTCACGAAGGGAAATTACAATAATTGTGCTGGAGGAGAAGACTGATTTGTGGGAACTAAAATGCAACCCCCCCGGGAACCAGGAACGATCCGCTATGAGAGACTGGTGAAGAGACACAGAAACTTTGACAGCTGTCAAAGTAGCTGTCAAAGCAGGAAAATAAAAGAGAACTTTGTTACGATGGCTTTGCTGGTTAGATTTGTTACAATTTGGACATAAATTATTGGAAATAAAGGCAACAAGTTATTTGACTTTTGGGTCTGATTTTGAAAGAAATTAAGTTACCATATTCCCTCTAGAGGGAGGCTGGGACATTGCAACAGTAGCAGCAAGTGGAAAAATACTATGAATTTGAGCAGGATCTGTTATCTCTTGGGAAAGCTGCAAAAACGAAGCATTATTTTGTCTACAGAGGTTTCTATACTAAAGGAGACAATGGATTTATCTATTGAAGAAAGGAAGGGACTTGACGCAAGTTATGTTCCTGAATAACAAAAGCCTCTGTGGAGAACAAGAAGTTTCTGAATTAGAAGGTTTCTGCAGCAGAACAGGAAAAAGCAACCTGAGGAATAAGAGCTGGACCAAATTTGAAGCCGGAGTATTTGGAACATCCAGACTTTAAAAGGACCAAGAAATAGAATTTAAGTTAGACTCTTAAACATAGAGGTCTGGATGGAAGAACAATGACTTTTTCTGAGAGTTTTTTCGAGATTGGACTTTCTGAAATTAAAAGCTATCAAAAGACGGCAAAGTGGAGTTGAGATATAGACGTGGATACACCAGGCTGGCAGTAGACAATGGATGAACTTTGGGGATTGGAACCGGGGAATGGGGGGGGGGGAGAGATTTGGAATCCAAAGGCTGTAAAATTATATATTATTTCTTTCTTTTCTTTTTTCATGTTTGTTGTTTGAAAATAGGGGAATTCGTGGAAGGGAAATGGGGTCGATCTTAGGGAATTATATAAAATATAAGGAGAAATGGTTCATTAAGATAAATAAGATAAATTAATTTGGAATAAATGGGTTATTTAAAATTACAAATAAGGTTTTAAAATTTGGGGTAAGAATCTGTGGAATCAATTTAAGGGAAATGGAATACAAGAGGGGGAGGGGGGGGGAGTCCGGGAAAGATGCCACTGAAACCAAGTGTAAATCATATCTGTTTTTTCTTTCTTTCTTGCTATCTTTCCTTTTTATTCTGGAAAATTTTTAATAAATATTGTTAAAAAAATATATATATTGTATTATTTCTGAAAATTTTAATAAATATTCTATAAAAAAAACAAAAAGAAATCCCCTCACTTGGCAGCGTTTGGGGCGAGTCCCTGCCTTCTCTCAGCCTGACCTACCCAACAGGGCTGTTGTAGGGCATCACCTGAGATGGGGGGCGGAGAAGGAAGGTGCGATAATGCAATTAAACGAATGAACGAAGGACCTGGGACCCAAATCTACAATCTCCCAATGATCAGCCTACTTGGCCCCCCAAAATCCTCTTGCAGAAGGCCAAATAATATGCCCCAAATCCTTTCACTGCAGTAAAGTGCTTTGCTTTAAGAGCAACCCAACGGTTTGGGTCTTTTGCGGGAATATTTTGGGGCTTGGTTTTGCTGCCGTGCTAAACTCCCACTGGCCAGGAATTCTATGGGGTGAAGGGCAGCCGGGAGTGGCAGCCCCTCGGAGGGGGAAAGAGGAAGGCCAGGGGAGAGGGTCTCAACTCTGCATGGCGTCTGCTCTCACCCTCTCTATAAGGGTCGCAGAATTTTGCATTGGGACCCCGCAGGGTCATCTAGTCCAACCCCCTTTAATGCATTGCACCCAGCTTGATCTTCTGCCCCACCTCCACCCCCAAATTGGGACTTCAGCCGGGCAACCTCAGGAGCGTGCAAGCCCAGCCGAAACGCCACCTGCCTGCACCCTGGGTTGGCACTGTGCCCCCCAAGCGAGGCATCCCCACACCGGAAGGCCAAAAGAGGATTTCCCCCCTCTTGACTTGAACTGAAACTGGGAATCCCAGAATTACAACAGCCCCAGGCAGGGGTTCCTCTTTTGCAGGGGTCAGCAAACTTTTCCAGCAGGGGGCCGGTCCACTGTCCCACAGACCTTGTGGGGGCCGGACTATATTTTGAAGAAGAAAATAAATGAACGAATTCCTATGCCCCACAAATAACCCAGAGATGCATTTTAATTACAAAGCACACATTCTACTCATGTAAAAACACGCTGATTCCTGGACCATCCGTGGGCCGGATTGAGAAGGCGATTGGGCTGGATCCGGCCCCCGGGCCTTAGTTTGCCTACCCCTGCTCTTTTGCCTCTGGGCCTTGCCTGGAGGATGTGGGTCTCTTCCAGGCCCAGAAAAGGAGAAAAGGAGATTCCTGCATTTCAGGGAGGGTTGGACTAGATGACCGCTAGGGGTCCCCCTTCCAGCTCTACCATTCGAAGACTCTGTGGCCTCGGAAGGGGATGGGCTTTCCTTTTCGTTGGAGGTTTTAAAAGAGAGTTCGGGTGGGATTCTTTTGCTGAGATCGTCCAGTGATCTATTGGTAGATCACTGGACGCTGTGGTAGATCACTGCCCCCCCCCAAAGAAGCTCACCAAGTTTGGCTCCCCCCCCAAAAAATTTTTTTTGCCCTGCACCCCAAAAAATGTGATTTCCCCCCTAAAAAAACACACTCAATAACTTTGACCTGAACCCCAAAAAAGGGGAGTAGATCACTGCAGTTTTTAACTCTGTGAGTAGATCACAGTCTCTTGGGAGTTGGCCACCCCTAGATGAACCCTGGGAGTCCCTGCCAGAGAGTGCAAAGCCACCTGCCTCACCCCAAAACTTGAACCACTCTGGATCATAGGCCCCCAAATGCAGGAAACCGAAAGGGATCTCATAGGCTCGTTGGGGGATCCCCAAGCCCTGACTCTGCAAGTCCAGTTGTGAAACTTCATTAAGGTCCAACAGAACTGCTGAAAGCCAAAAAGGAGCCCAGGACTTCCGAAACCTCAGCTGTTTCTATCCTATTTGCAGGCGGGTTGGGCTAGATGACCGCTGGAGGGTCCCTTCTGTCTCTACAGTTCTACGATTCCTGCAACAATGACTCAGAGCTATGCTCTCGGTCTACTCGGAAGTAGGCAGCGAGGGTGGTCTGCTTCCAGCTCCAACAGCAGCTCAGGTAGCTGCCCTGGGGCTCTGACTAGAGAGGCAGCGTGGTGCAGTGGTTAGAGCTAGCCTCTGAGAGAGTCCAGGGGGGAGTTTGGGGGCCAGTCCCTGCCTCTTTCAATCTAACCTTCCTTGCACGAGGGGAGGGGGCAAAATGGGCAATAGATCAGCGGTCAGTAAACTTTTTCAGCAGGGGGCCGGTCCACCCTCCCTCAGACCTTGTGGGGGCCGGACTATATTTTTTTTTTTGGGGGGGGGGGAATGAACAAATTCCTATGCCCCGCAAATAACCCAGAGATGCATTTTAAATACAAAGCACACATTCTACTCATGTGAAAACATGCTGATTCCTGGACCCTCCGCGGGCCGGATTGAGAAGGCGATTGGGCCAGATCCGGCCCCTGGGACCTTAGGTTGCCGACCCTCGCAATAGATCAATAAATGAATAGCCCAGGACTCCAGGGATGGATCAAAAGACTCAGGACCACACCCCCCCCCGAAAAAAAGCAGCAGGAAGCTTTGGCCCCCAGTTAGACACGTGTCTCTGAGCGGCGTGGGGACGCCCCAAAGCCCTGCAAAGGGGGCGAAACCAGACCCGTCCCGTCCCTTCCTCCCCACCTGGCTGGAGATCCGGCACCTATTCGCTCGCCCACATTCCTGGGGCGCAGAGAGAGAGAGAGAGAGGAGACGCCCCCACCTCGCTCCTCCCCAGAAAAAGAACCCAGGCGTCCGGGCCCCTGCCCCACCATGCACGGTGCTTCCCCCCCAAAAAAAAACCCGGCCCCAGTTTCCGAGGAGGAGGAGGAGGAGGAGAAGGAAGTACCGCCCCCCCCAGCTTGCCAAATTCCTCCCCGAGTAGCGGAGATTTTGAGTCATAAGGGGGGGGGGCAAGAGAAAGGGGCGGGGCCTCGGGATTTTCCTGGGTGGGGAGGGGGGTCTTTCCGAAGCTGGAGCCCTTCTGATCTGCAAGGGGGGGGCGATGCTGGGATTTTCCGTGGGGAGGGAAGGAGGAGCGCAGGACCTGGTGGAAATTTACAGATGGGGAGGGAGGCCAGGTTGGGGGGGGGGGGTCTCACCTGCAGTGTCCGGGGGGGGGGGGCGAGCAGGGCGCCGTCGCTGCAGCTGCAGCTGCTGGGGAACCGGCCGTCGGGGGGGGGGGGAGAAGGGCCGTCCCAGCCCCGCCCAGAGGGCCCCGAGCCATGTGCAGAGAGCCGCCGGCGCCGCCCCTGCCCTTCCGCCCAATCCCCGGGCCAGGCAGGATGAGGCCCCCCCCCCACTGCCCTCGCCCCAAAAAGGGGTGCTGGTGCCGAGGCATCTCTCGAGCATGCACAGAGCGCCTTCGCTTCCCGGAACCCGAGGCGCGCTTTTCTGCTCTGGGGACCCCGCAGGGTCATCTAGCGCAACCCCGGACAGGGTGGTGGGGCGGGTTCAAGGGGCCACTTTTCATTTTGGAATCCCACCCACCCCATCAAAAAAGGGGGGCCCGGTTTGTTTTAGGCGCTTACCAAGGTCCCCTCCTGCGCGCGCGCACCCCCACGCCTGTTCCCCCCCCCCGAGTTTGTGGCAGAACTGGAGAGTTGGAAGGGACCCCCCGAGGCCATCCAGCCCGACCCCGCGCAGTGCAACGGGCGGCGTTCCACCTTTTGCCCAAATACTGGATCTTCTGCCCCCCCCCCCGAAAAGCACTGCTTAGAAGGGGGTGTCTCGCGCCTCTGGGGGGCTCCCAGGTGCGTGGGGGGTGCTGGAGACGAGCAGGTAGATTTGGGGTGCTCTCTCTCCCCCCCCCCGCAGGCTCCAGCTGGTGGGAGGGAGGGAGTTTGGGAGGCGGCTCCGCCGGGCGCTGTTTGCCAGAGGAGGCGGGAGGGGGGCGTCTCCCCTGGCCTGGCCCACCCAGGGCGTGGGGGGGGGCGGGGAACTCCCCGTCTTGACACTCCGGGAGCCCCGGGAGACGGAGAGAGGCGCGGGCAGGTGAGCAGGGACCCAGGGGAGACCCCACCCCGGGGCCAAAGGGGAAGGAAAACGGGGGGGGGGTGTCTCTACTTTGGGGTGGGGGAGTGGGGAGAAGCAGGCCAGCAAGGGGAGGGGGGCAGAGCCCTGAAGGCAGAACCCCGCCCTTTGCAAATGTGAAAGGGTTTTTTTTGGGGGGGGGGACAAGAGATCAGGCACGCTTTGAGGTTCTCTCTGTGCTCCCCAGGCAAAGCCCCCTACCTGATTCTCCTCTGTTTGCAGGGGGGTGACAATGGGGGGCAGGGAGAGACCCCCCCATTCCACATGTTCCCCCCCCCTCACGTCTCTCTTTCTGCCTCAGGATCTGACAGGATGGGGTCAAAGTTTCCCAGCTGCTTCCCCCGGGGAAGGCGCTCCAGGCGCCACAGCAAGACGGAGCAGAAAGAGACCCCCGCAGGTAAGGAGAGCCCCCCAAGTGCTTTGCACTCCCCTTGGGTGATTTCTTCCTGCCCTAGATGCAGCCCACCCCCCAGGGCAGGGTTGTGGAGATGCCTTGGCCCCTTACCAGAGAGCTAACCTGGCCCCTCCACCCCAGGTCCCCACCCCCTTGGGTGCCTTTTGGGAGAATCACCAAATTGTAGAGTTGGGACCCCAGGCGGTCATCCAGACCAACCCCCTGGAGAGCTGGGGTTGCAAACTCTTTTTGAGCCTCTCTTCCTCTTCCTCCTCCACCTGCAGCAGCCGCTTCCTCCTCCTCCTCGGACGCCCCCCAAGCCGCAGCGCCGCGGACACGCTCCACACCGTCCACCAGCAGCGAGACGGACTCCCAGAGTGGAAGGGCTTACTTCAGCGGAAAGGCCAGGGTCTCGTTCCGCCACCAGCTGGACTCCGAGAGGGAAGTGACCAGCTGAGCTCCCCCAGAGGAACACTCCTAACCCCACCCCACAGGTGCCCCTGGAGCAGGAAGACTCAGCTTGGGCCCCACAGGAGACTCCCGGCGATATAGGGTGGGGGGTCAGTGCAAGCCCCCCACTCCCCCCCCCCCCAGCAAACTCGTTGACAGTGAGTGCAGCCTGCGTGCTGGAAGCTACTGGGATGAGAAGAGGGGCTTGGCTGCTTCCCAGCCCCCCCCCAAACGATCCGAGGTCAAATAAGTGAGGGGTCAGACCCAAGCAAAGCCAGGATTTGGGCAGCGACCCCAAACTGGAGCGGACTAGTTGTGGGGCTCAGATGATCAGATAAGTTTGCAGGCTTGGGTCCCGATCCCAGAGTCCCAGCAGCGGATATGGAGCAATAAAAGGTGTTACTCCCCCATCCTCGTTTCAGATGTGTGTTTCTTTTGTGTCGGGGTTGGGCTAGATGACCTTTGGTGTCCCCTCCCTCCTGCGCTTCTCAAACCAGCCCAGCTCACAAGGGGCAGGTGGGTCTCCAAAGAGAGAGGGGAGGGGGCCGGCCCCAATCCTTTTTGCCACGTTGAGCTGCTGGGCAGGGGGCCCAGCCAGTGTTGTGAGCTGCTTGCGTGTCAACGCCTCTCCGCTGGCGCTGGGCCCGGCCCACCCGCCCGCCCGGTCCAAGCAGAAGGCAGGCTGGAGCAGGAAAGAGGGAAGGGCCGAGTGCGAAACCAAACACCCCACCCACCAAAACAGGCAGGCGGAGGAGAAGAAAACACGTCGGGGCCGTTAAAAGTGAAAATTAAAGGATGGCGGGCCCAGAAATTGTGGTTTGAGGGTCCTTGTTTTCTGCATGGCGCCTCCTCCGCCCCCCAAAAAGTGGAGTTTGGGAGAGGGCGGCCAGGGCAGGCCTGCGGCGGCACCTTCTTCCTCCTCCTCGGCTGGGCGTAACCCCTTATCTCACCAGGGTAATCACAGCCTGGGAACAATTGCGGCAGGATGGAGAAACCACAATCGGGATTAGAGGGAGGGAGGGAGGCAGCAATGCGGAGTCAGCCACCCTCGCAGGGGACAGGGGGCACCAGCGCCCCCTGCTGGCACCTGGGGGGTACAGGGAGAAGATCAGGGCGCTGGGCTCTTAAGCGGTTCCTGCGCCAGGAGCCTCAAAGGGACAGAGAAGGGTCACACCCCTCCCTTTCCCGGAAGACGCGAGACAGGGATCAGGCCCAACAAAGCCGTCCTGTGGGAGGGAGTTCCGCAGATTAACTGTGTCACAAAACTGCGAGTCCCACAATGCCAAGCCAGGGCAGATCAAACCTGAGAGTCAAGTGTGGTGCGGTAGTCAGGGCTGGATGAGGTCCTGGGAGAGACCAGGGTTCCTATCTGGCACCCCAGCCAGATGGACAGGGCATAAATAATAAAATTATTATTATTAATCCTCCCCACGGGACCCTGAAGCTGCCTGGGTCACAAGGCCTCTCAGCCCGACCTACCTCGCAGGCTCGTGTTGGGGATGGTTATATATTCCTTGCTACCCTGCCTTTCCCCCTGACAAGACTCGAGGCGGCTTGCAGAGGAAAAAGCTGAAAATACAGAAGATGCGTCAGTTATTGAAGGAGCAGAGAGAGAACCACGTACGCTACCTTGAAATGAAATACCGTGAAAATCCCTGGAACGAGAAGTAGTCGACTAGAAATATTATCTTATAGAAATAAACTAAATGATGAAAATCAAAAAGCTTAAGGGAAAAAATTAGAAAAACCTAAAATTGAACAAGGCCTTAACGGGATGCCAGCTACAAACCTCGCTTCACTGAACTATTCAGTTTCCTCAGAAGGAAATAGAAAAATCATATATCTTAAATAACCAAAATTAAAAAAAAAAAGGGGGGGGGGACTCCCAAAAATTCTGATCCTTCACCTAGGTTGAGCTATAAAACCTTTTGAAATTTATTCTTTAGTTTATTTCTATAATATTTCTAGTCGACTACTTTTCGCTTCAGGGATTTTCACGGTATTTCATTTGTTTTGTGTGATTTCTCAGTTCCGTGACCGTCTTTTTTTCTACTGCGTTCGCTACCTTGAGCTTCTTGCAGGGAAAAGGGGGGATATAAACGCAACGGTAATTCTGACCCCCCCCATTCTGTCCCAACAAAACCCGGGCGTTTGAGAGGAACCATCAAAGGCGCTTTGTTTCCGACTCCCATATTTTAATGCAGCATCAAACCAATCTGACAGCAGAACAAAAATATGGACTCCCCGAACCCCTCCACTTCCTGCCTGAGGCCCCCCCCAACCCGCCGCTTTTCAGAGGGTGGAGAAGCGGGGCAGGTCGTTTCCCAGGATGACCTTGCGCTCCACGCCGTCCTTGGTGATGGCCGCCAGGCGGATGACCCCCCCGCTGGAGCCGTCGCGGTCCATGGCCAGGGCGAGGGCTGGAAGAGAGGAGAGTGAATGAGATGAAAAAAATGTTGAAATATACATTTATAAAGAAACCAGAAGCATTTTTACTGGGCATTGTTGGGAGTGATATGAACGGAAAGGAATGTAAGCTCTTTTTATACGCAATAACAGCAGCAAGAATATCACTGGCCCAAAAATGGTAGCAAGAAGAATTACCGACGATCGAAGAATGGAGGATGAAGTTAATGGACTATGCAGAACTAGATAAACTAACAGGAAGGATTCGAAACCGGCGGGACCAGAAATTCACGGAAGACTGGAGTAAATTTACAGACTATCTGAAAAGTACTTGTGAAGATCGGACAACGTTTGTAGGTTTGCAAGAAGTTTTGTGAGGAGTATTATTGGAATTATTGCAAAAATGGATAAGGGGAAGGATGATTTGTTAAGAGATGTAAAGGCAATATAAAGTTAATAAATGCGTAAGAAGTGGTTAAAATGGTGGATCATCAGAGGTGCTGATGGAAGTCTAAAAAGTCTGTATAGGTGATATGTTTTGTGGTACATTTTATAACTTATATGTTAAAATCTATAAAAATTATTTTTTAAAAAACAGGAAGAGATGAGAGTGAGGTAGGACACCCTCAGAAGGACTGGGAGACAGCCCCACCCCAATTTGAGGGGCTCCCGTTCCGCATCCATACCGTTGGCCGCGAAGCTGAGACATTCCTCCTTGCTCATCCCTGGCTTGTAAGTGGCGTCGACGAAGCCGTAGATGTAGGAGCTGCCGGAGCCCCCGATGGAGAAGGGCTGGCGGACCATCATGCCCCCCATGGGGACAGAGTACACCTGGGAAAGGGGGGGGCACAGTTATGAGCCAGTCCAGAGGATACAGCCCCTGCCCGGCATCAGAGCTCAGAGAGTCAAGCATGGGCTGCCTGTGCCGGGGAACCAGGCCTGGCCCTGTGGGAGGGCAGGTGGGCAGCCCCCCCATCTCACCTGTCCCCCTTTGCGCTTGTCCCAGCCGGCCACGAGGATCCCAGCCGTGAGGTCCTCTCGGTAGCGGTAGCACATCTCCTTGAACAGGCTGGCGGCTGTGTGCACCAATGGGCGCTCGTCCAGTTCAATGCTGCGCAGATTTTTTTGGGTGGAGAGGGGGAAGAAGAGAAACGGGTCACACACAGAGCAAGCAGGGCAGAGACTGGCACCCGCAGGGGGCCGTGAACGTCCACGCAGGACCCACACCACCAACTCTAGGGTGTAGAAAAGGCTTCTTCTGAGTTCTCCAGAAATCTTCCTCGTACTTACAGGACTGCCTCTCCTGGTCTGCCCTGCAGAGGACCTTAAGGTCCATGGATAATCATAGTTTAGAGGGCCCTAAGGAAGTCAGACTATCCTCCACCAGGGCCAGGGCCTTCTCAGTGGTGGCTCCGACCTGGTGGGATGCTCTGTCCCAGGAGACCAGGGCTCTGCAGGATTTAACTTCCTTCCGCAGGGCCTGTAAGACAGAGCTATTCCACCTGGCTTTCAACTTGAGCTTAGCCTGATCTTAGCCCTCCCACTCCCCTTTTTATGAAGATCACCCGCTCTGGGATCCCACAGCTAATTCTCCCCTGGTCTCCTCGCTGGCCCAAATACGACTAATTTAGCCAGCTAGCCCTGGTGATCATCTAATGTTTATTGGATAAATTTCCCCCCTAAATTGATTTTTGAATTCTGAATTTATTGTTATTCACGTTTTATACTGTATTTTATGCTGTTTTTTTGTTGCATCAATTAAGTGTTTTAAATTTGTTGTTAGCCGCTCTGAGCCTGGTTTTCTGAACCGGGAAGGGCGGGGTATAAATAAAAATTTATTATTATTCTCCTGCAGCCTTCGTGTGTAAGCACAGCCCTCCTGGCAACACCTACGTTGCCAAGGGCTGGACTAGAGGGCCCTTGGGGGTCCCCTCCCGCTCTACGGTTCGATGATTCCCCAAAGTTAAATTGTTAGATCCATGTCTCTGGATTCTTCAAGCCCTGCCCCATGTGAACTCCTGACTTGGCAGAATCTCCAGCTAGGAAGAACATTCCCCAAGAACAGCAAGAGAATATGTTCACAGGCCTCTCCTTTTTCTGGAGCTGAGTTCTGTCACCAGGTGGAAAAGAGTGTGGTTCCGTGGAGCCCCAGCAGGCCTGCAGGCTCAGGGGGGCCAGAAATGCACCGCCACCGCCACCGCCACCACCTACCTCCCCTGCCCCCAGTGCCCCCACCCTCCGTACCTGTGGAAGCCCAGCTGGTATGTAACGGCGTCCGCGATGGCCTGGGTGTCGGCAGCAGAGCCCGAACGGCAGCAGAAAATGTGGTCGTGGATTTGCGTCAGCTTGTCTGTGACGCGGTTGGCGATGTACGAACTGCAAGAGGGAGGCGGGGGGCATCAGTGTTGGGAGTTCACGGCCCACAAAGGATTTCAGGGCGGCTGTGTCCGAGGGGCCCAGAAGCTGCCCATAACCTCCGAAACCGGAAGGGGAAATCACACGTTGGAAGCTGCCTTGTTACAGCGTCTCGCACCCCTCCTCACAAGGGGTCTCTCTCCCAGCCCTGAACTCTGGCGGCCTCCTGTGTGAAATGAAGGGGCTCTGATAACCCCTCCCTCAGAGTCAGAGGAAGATTCTGGTCCTCATTGCTCTGGAGAAAGCGCAGAATTGAAAAGGGCTCAAGGAAGCAGCTTCACATTAACTCATACCTCAATGCCCGGCAGAAATGGCTCACCACATTGCTGATTTGTTTAAGAGCAATGAGTTGCTTTGTATTTTGCAGTGTTTATTATGTAACTAGGCTAAGGCGTTTCCCTGCGCTGCTCTGGTTCGCCAGAAGCGGCTTAGTCCTGCTGGCCACATGACCCGGAAGCTGTACGCCGGCTCCCTCGGCCAGTAAAGCGAGATGAGCACCGCAACCCCAGAGTCGGCCACGACTGGACCTAATGGTCAGGGGTCCCTTGACCTTTAGGCTAAGGCTGCTTACAGTAAAGCTTTGAAACTCTCTTTTTTTATTTAAGCAATGGCTTTCCGGGGTTTCAGGCAAGGTGACATTTCCAGCCCTACCCATGAAGCTAAGGCCTTCTGCATGCAGGACAGGTGCTCGACTGCCGAGCTACGGCCCTTCACAAAATAGCGCCAGCTTCATGCTGTTGCAATTCCTGTTATTATTCTTCCCGGGATGGCCTTCTGCTCCCAGCCACCTGAGAATAGAGGGGAATGCCTCCCAGGAAAAGCAACGTGGAGTTGGTTTTCTGAGAGGGTGCTGGGAGGCCCTTCACACAGACACCCCCCTTCCCCCACTCACCCCGTGGTGGTCCTGGAGTCAGCACCGATGACGACCCCACCGTCAAACTCCACAGCCATGATGGTTGTCTGAGGAAGGGGAGGAAGAGGGTGAGGAACAAGCAAGGACCGTTTGGCCAAGCCCAAATCTCGAGGGCTTTCTGGAATCATAGATTTGCAGAGCTGCAAGGGCTCTAGAGGGTCATCCAGCCCAAGCGCAATGCAGGAAGGGAGGAGGAAATCCCACCAGCTGCAGCTTCTTCCATTGCTGCCGTCTGGGTTGGGAAAAGGAAGGACGATGTCACGCATAGCTTTAAAAAAGGATTGGGTGAATTAATGGTGGAAAAGAGGGCTCTTGAGGTTGGAGGCCTCAATGCTTCTGAATTGTTGTGAATAACACAGTTATTGTGCTCAGATTCTGCTTGCTGCTTTTTTTATGTGGCAGAGTGCAAAGCTCTGATTATTATTTTCACAGTGTGATTTATTTTATTTTGCTTTACGCATCTTGCTTTGTGATGGCTTCGGGTATACACAAACCAATCAACACTATTCTCGCCCCCCCCCCCAATTGTGACAGTATTTAGTTGCAAATAGGTTCGGCTGCTAAGCTGCTTCGGGCTGCTCTGGGCAAGGAAAAGCGGCTAACAAATTCAACAGGTAAACGATGACAGCCACAGGGGCAGTGATGGAGCAGGGCCTCTGGAAGAGACCAGGGTTCGACTCCTGCACCCTGCCATGAATCTCGCTTGTGGGGGGGGTCTCCTGGGGCCAGTCGCTGCCTCTCTCTCAGCCCAACCTACACAGCACAGCTGTTGTGAGGATAAAATAGAAGATGGCGGCAGTGAGAACCATGTGCATATGCTCCCTTGAGGTCTTCAGAGAAAAAAAGGGCAGGATATAAAACACAGCGAAGGCGCCTTCCTTACATACCTTTAGGGCAGGCAGCCCCAAACTCGGCCCTCCAGATGTTTTGAGACTACAACTCCCATCATCCCTAGCTAACAGGACCAGTGGTCAGGGATGGTGGGAATTGTAGTCCCAAAACAATTGGAGGGCCGAGTTTGGGGATGCCGGCTTTAGGGGGCGAAAACATTCCTCTTCAACCAGGCCTTGGGCTGACTACCATCCTATGTACTTTAAGTGTGTGGGGTTTTTTTTTGGGGGGGGGGGAGCATTGTTCTTATTTTTATTATGTATTTTACATTCTCGTCTTGTACACTCATACAGTACATACTAACAACAATAAGGCAGTAATAATAAATAACTGGTAAGTTGCCCTCTGTGTGCGCCTACTGGGGAGTAAGCCTGCCTGTGTGGGGTGGAGAGAGAGGGTAGCCAACTTTGTTCTGGCAAAATACAGTGGGTGGGTGTGCTTTTTATTCTGAATCTAGTTCTGAAGGGACTTCAAAGCAATCCATTACAATCTACTGCAGCCTCTGGGATCTGTCTCCCTCTATCACACACGCAGGCACAAGAATTTGTGAATCTGCCTGTGCTTGGCTACGCAGAGCTCAGACACGGGCATTGGGGTGTGTGTGTGTCCCTAAATGGCCAGCGAAAGGGAGATTAGAGACTGGGAAATGCGGGACGAAGCTGCTCCAAGGCAGCATGGCAAAGCCTTTTAATAATAATAATAATAATAATAATAACAACAATAATAATACAGTGGTACCTCGGGTTAAGTACTTAATTCGTTCCGGAGGTCCGTTCTTAACCTGAAACTGTTCTTAACCTGAAGCACCACTTTAGCTAATGGGGCCTCTCACTGCCACCGCATGATTTCTGTTCTTATCCTGAAGCAAAGTTCTTAACCCGAGGTACTATTTCTGCATTAGCAGAGTCTGTAACCTGAAGCGTATGTAACCTGAAGGTACACTGTAATAAATTTTACTTATACCCCGTCCTCCCCGGGCTCAGGGCGGCTAACACCAGTAAAATTACAGTAAAAACATGATGGGGGGGGGGGGAATAATTTAAAACACAGGTTAAAATGCAATTTATTTTAGCCTCATTTTAAAAGTAGCCCGCAGATCAAAACCATAAGGGGAGGGAAACATCCGGGTCAGACTGAGTCCCAACCAAAGGCCTCTTCTGCATCGAAAGGGGGGGGGGATTATCCTGCATAACACAGGGCCGGGGGCCACCTTGTGGGGGGGGGACACACACACACACATGAGGATCTGACTCCCAGGCAAGCCAGGCGGCACAGAGGGGGGGGGGCAGCCTCCTCTTCGGGGCAGGGACCTGAGCCCCCTGACCCCCTCCCTCTGCCCCCCACGAGAAAGGGAGGTAGGACCCCCTCCTCCCCCCCCGCCCCCAGGCCTGGGCCTCCCTGGCGGGGTTGTTGTGGGGCGGGGGGGGCGGAGGCGGGGGGGCTGCGTCCCAACCAAAGGCCTCTTCTGCATCGAAAGGGGGGGGGATTATCCTGCATTAGACAGGGCCGGGGGCCACCCTGGTGGGGGGGGGGGACACACACACACACGAGGATCTGACTCCCAGGCCAGCCAGGCGGCACGGGGGGGGGGCAGCCTCCTCTTCGGGGCAGGGACCTGAGCCCCCTGACCCCCCTCCTCCCCCCCCGCCCCCAGGCCTGGGCCTCCCTGGCGGGGTTGTTGTGGGGCGGGGGGGCGGAGGCGGGGGGGCTGCGTCCCAACCAAAGGCCTCTTCTGCATCGAAAGGGGGGGGGATTATCCTGCATTAGACAGGGCCGGGGGCCACCCTGGTGGGGGGGGACACACACACACACACACACACACACACAGGAGGATCTGACTCCCAGGCCAGCCAGGCGGCACGGGGGGGGGGCAGCCTCCTCTTCGGGGCAGGGACCTGAGCCCCCTGACCCCCCTCCTCCCCCCCCGCCCCCAGGCCTGGGCCTCCCTGGCGGGGTTGTTGTGGGGCGGGGGGGCGGAGGCGGGGGGGCTGCGTCCCAACCAAAGGCCTCTTCTGCATCGAAAGGGGGGGGGATTATCCTGCATTAGACAGGGCCGGGGGCCACCCTGGTGGGGGGGGGGACACACACACACACACACACACACACAGGAGGATCTGACTCCCAGGCCAGCCAGGCGGCACGGGGGGGGGGCAGCCTCCTCTTCGGGGCAGGGACCTGAGCCCCCTGACCCCCCTCCTCCCCCCCCGCCCCCAGGCCTGGGCCTCCCTGGCGGGGTTGTTGTGGGGCGGGGGGGGGGCGGAGGCGGGGGGGCTGCGTCCCAACCAAAGGCCTCTTCTGCATCGAAAGGGGGGGGATTATCCTGCATTAGACAGGGCCGGGGGCCACCCTGGTGGGGGGAGACACACACACACACAGGAGGATCTGACTCCCAGGCCAGCCAGGCGGCACGGGGGGGGCAGCCTCCTCTTCGGGGCAGGGACCTGACCCCCTGCCCCCCTCCTTCTGCCCCCCTCCCCACGAGAAAGGGAGGTAGGACCCCCTCCTCCCCCCCCCGCCCCCAGGCCTGGGCCTCCCTGGCGGGGTTGTTGTGGGGCGGGGGGGGCGGAGGCGGGGGGGCTGCGTCCCAACCAAAGGCCTCTTCTGCATCGAAAGGGGGGGGGATTATCCTGCATTAGACAGGGCCGGGGGCCACCCTGGTGGGGGGGGGGACACACACACACACGAGGATCTGACTCCCAGGCCAGCCAGGCGGCACGGGGGGGGGCAGCCTCCTCTTCGGGGCAGGGACCTGAGCCCCCTGACCCCCCTCCTCCCCCCCCGCCCCCAGGCCTGGGCCTCCCTGGCGGGGTTGTTGTGGGGCGGGGGGGGCGGAGGCGGGGGGGCTGCGTCCCAACCAAAGGCCTCTTCTGCATCGAAAGGGGGGGGGGATTATCCTGCATTAGACAGGGCCGGGGGCCACCCTGGTGGGGGGGGGGACACACACACACACGAGGATCTGACTCCCAGGCCAGCCAGGCGGCACGGGGGGGGGCAGCCTCCTCTTCGGGGCAGGGACCTGAGCCCCCTGACCCCCCTCCTCCCCCCCCGCCCCCAGGCCTGGGCCTCCCTGGCGGGGTTGTTGTGGGGCGGGGGGGGCGGAGGCGGGGGGGCTGCGTCCCAACCAAAGGCCTCTTCTGCATCGAAAGGGGGGGGGATTATCCTGCATTAGACAGGGCCGGGGGCCACCCTGGTGGGGGGAGACACACACACACACACGAGGATCTGACTCCCAGGCCAGCCAGGCGGCACGGGGGGGGGCAGCCTCCTCTTCGGGGCAGGGACCTGAGCCCCCTGACCCCCCTCCTTCTGCCCCCCCACGAGAAAGGGAGGTAGGACCCCCTCCTCCCCCCCCCGCCCCCAGGCCTGGGCCTCCCTGGCGGGGTTGTGGGGGGGCGGGGGGGGGCGGAGGCGGCGAGAGGAGCCCCCCCTGTCGTCCGTCCCCCCCCCCAGTTCCCCCTCCCTCCCCGACTCACCCCGGTGGTGACGGCCTGCTGGCTCCAGTCCGGACACCGCGCCTCCATCCCTGCGCTCGGACTCAGCACCGCCGGCGCCGCCATCTTGGATCTGAGCGACGGCACTCACTGTCGCAAAACTGCCCCGCCATGGCGCTTTGCGGCGCGCTTTGCGGCGGAGGAGGGAGAGCCAGGCACGTAGAGCTGCGGGCGCGGGAAGAGGAGGGGCGGCATCTGCGGCCAGTTTCCGGGTCCCGGAGGAGGGGGCGGTGTCACGCTGCAGAGCTACAAATTGTAGAAGGGAGGCCTGCGCCGATCTTCCGGGGTTCGTTTCTTCTCTCGTTTTATTCTACTACGTCAGGGGTCAGCAAACTTTTTAAAAATATATATATATTTAAAGAAAGTTTGCTGACCCCTGACGTAGTAGAATAAAACGAGAGAAGAAACAAATATATTATATTTATTATATTATATTATATTATATTATATTATATTATATTATATATTATTATTATATTATATTATATTATATTATATTATATTATATTATATTATATTATATTATATTAATTATATATATATATTAATTTTTACAAAACGTTTCCAAAGAACATGTTTTCTTATCTTATACAATATTTTGGACTTCCATCAACCACATCTGAAGATTTTTCAATCTTTATCACTTAATCTGCATTTCATTAATCTCACTATTACTTTTAACAGTCCTTCACTAATAATTCTCTTTATACTTTTCTCTGCAATATTTCGCATAGTCCTCCTTACAAACCTTCTTGCAATATGACTAGCATAAATCTGTTGATTACAATTGCTTTTTCACGTATTTACTCCAGTCCTCTGAGAATATCTCTGATCCCGCAGGTTTCGAATCCTTCCTGTCATCTTATCTAATTCTGCATAGTCCATTAATTTCGTCTGCCATTCTTCTTTCGTTGGTAGTTCTTCTTGCAACTTTTTCAGCAGGGGGCCGGTCCACTGTCCCTCAGACCTTGTGGGGGGCTGGACTATATTTTGAAAAAAATAATGAACGAATTCCTATGCCCCACAAATAACCCAGAGATGCATTTTATGCGTTTTATTACATGAGCATTCTACTCATGTAAAAGCCCACTGATTCCCAGACCATCCGTGGGCCGGATGGAGAAGGCGATTGGGCCTCATCAGGCCCCCGGGCCTTAGCTTGCCTACCCAAGTTCTGTTAGGTTTCTGTTTGTGCCACTGTGCAGTTTTTGGAGTCACAAGACTCTGTTTACATTCCAGAGATTCCCTTTCTCCTGCTGGTGTGCAAGGAGGAAGGGGGTGTGCATCTTCCACGCTGGGAGATGTCGCCTATCAAGATCTTCCTGGACTGCGGGGAAGCCAGCCAGGGTAGATCACCGGCAAACAAGCCCCGGGAGCCGGGGAGAGGGGCCAGCCTCTCCCGAGGGGGCACGTTTTCCAACAGTCACACGGGAGACGGGAGACGGATGTTGATATTACTGCTTTCCTGTTTCTTTGTACCAGTTGCCTCTCGGCTTTCACAGAGAGAGGATGTATATTTCTTTTCTGTCTGCGTAGTTAGAAATAAAACTCTTAGCAATGTAGCTCATATTTCTCATCCTTCTGCTGCTGCTGTATACTCTGCCGAATGGGGAAGGTGCCTGGAGACTCATCAAAGGCTTAGGTCGTTAATCACGTCGGAGGACTCGACAGGAGGAGTAGCTCGGTCGAACACAAGTTCCAACATGTCCTTGTTGTTGTTTAGTCGTTTAGTCGTGTCCGACTCTTCATGACCCCCTGGACCAGAGCACGCCAGGCACTCCTGTCTTCCACTGCCTCCCGCAGTTTAGTCAGACTCATGTTTGTGGCTTCGAGAACGCTGTCCCACCATCTCGTCCTCTGTCGTCCCCTTCTCCTTGTACCCTCCATCTTTCCCAGCATCAGGGTCTTTTCCAGGGAGTCTTCTCTGCTCATGAGGTGGCCAAAGTCTTGGAGCCTCAGCTTCAGGATCTGTCCTTCCAGTGACCACTCAGGGCTGATTTCCTTAAGAATGGATGCGTTTGATCTTCTTGCAGTCCATGGGACTCTCAAAAGTCTCCTCCAGCCCCAGAATTCAAATTACAATTATTACAATTGTGTACCTCGGGGAGGATCACAGCATAAACACACACAAAGCACATAATAATAAAAACATGACCAAAAGCGAAGCAACAGCTGCTTCCAGAAAGACATTCCAAAGGCAGAGGCTGTTTATAACTCTATATTTTATTGCACAGCTCCTCCTCCCAAGGCAGAAATGCCAAATTTCATTTTTCCTTATCTTTGCGCCCAGCCCTGGCAGACCTTCCTCTGGTCTTCCTCCTCCTGTCCGGGTCGCTGCTCCTCTGCTGCTGCCTCGGGCTAGAACCCCTCCGCAGCTTTATCCGAACTCCTTTGCCAGTTTCCTCCATTCCAAAGCTATTTTCCCCTTGAAAAAGGACTCCAGGAAGTTCCCAGAGGTGACAATTGCTGAGCTAATTGTTGACCAAGGAAAACCTAATCCCATCATCAGACTTGCCAAGGAGTCCAGACATGCAAAGGAAGTTCCATTGCACTTTGGGTGGTGGGACTTCAGAGGTGTTTGTCTATGCTAACCTTATACCTGGGTCTTGCCCTGTCATGTCTGCTTATGCTAATCTTGTACCAAGGACTTGTCTGAAAATGTTGGCCAAGGTTGAACTAGTGTAACCCCTGTCTACCCCTCCCCTTTTGTGACATGTCAGTGATGTAAAGATGATGTCAAAATTATTATTTTTTAAAAAAATCCTTCCAGTAGCACCTTAGAGACTATGATAGGAATTTTGAGGTCTTAGATATATGTTAAATGTTCATAAGTGTACCAACCAAGCACGTACATAGATCAGCACAGGAAGACCGACCTGAAACCATTTTGATTCCCAAACTGACCTAAATTATTTCTCTGCAAGGTCAAAGTGGAAAACCTTCCCATTGTCTCTTTCCTCACAAATCCTGTCTTAAGGGCACATTTAAGATATGAATAGGGTGTGTGCCTGACCTGGCTTGGGAACTAAGTATTTATCATTACGAAAGACTGGCCAGGCTCCCCAGGGTATCCAATCAAGTGACCATTAACAGATAACCTGCCAGACAGGAGGTAAACAACGCATTCAGATTTCTGTTGTAGACCGCCCTTTCTGTGATGTAGGTATGATGTTTCTAGGGGTGGTCTTGGACTCCAGGGCAGGGAATTTAAAATGTCTATATAAGGGCGGGCACACCTTGGTTCTGGGTTCCTCCTCCTTTCCTGCGTGTGAGGGGAGCACCCTGTTGCAACAGTTCAATAAAGATCAGGCTTACTTGTTGCATTTGCAAAGTAAAGGAAGGACTGGACCCTGATTAAAAACAAGACACGAGGCTTTGACCAGCAAGGCTCTCAGAGAAAGTGCGTAAACCACACCCCTCACCAGGCCATTTTATTAGCAAAAGAATATTTTACACAGGGACTTCCGGGTTAGCGCCATCAGCTAATGGTGGATTCCCTCCGATCCGGAGGGACTAGCTCCGCGGAAATTGGGTCTATACCGCTACAGCGAAGCGGGGACCCTACAGAAATCATAGGCGGGTGAAGCCTGTGAACGTGGGACTCGGCAGGCACCCTTTGCGCTCCCCCAACTCGCAAGGAGACCCGTTTACAGGCTTCGGAGCGGAGCGGGGTGAGCGGCGCGGTGCTGTGAGTCAACTGCTTTTTTCGCGGAGCGAAGCCGCATAGCCGTTGCTGGAGAGCACTGACTTTTTCTTGTGGACAATTGGATTTTAAACAACAACCCGTGAGTAGAACGGAAATTGGGCTTTTAAAGTATTTTTAAATTGGCACCGATCGGGGAAGGTCTAAACAGGAAGTCCACCTCCCCTTTCTGTAAATAAACTGAAGCAAAGAATTTGTTAACTAAGGTCGTGGAGAGTCTTACGTAAAGGATTTAAATTCCACTGATTGAAACTACTATTAATATTTTTTTTAGAAGCAGGGAAGCCTGCAGGTGAGGGTTAAAATTTGGGAACTGAAGCGCCACTTCCCTAAACCCGGGAGCGGTCTGTGAGAGCCCGTTGACGGATAAATCTGACAGCTGTCAAGCTAGCTGTCAAGATACAAGCTAGCTATCAAGATACAAAAGAAGGACTTTGTTTCTATGGTCCATCTCTGTATTTAAAAAGAAGGAAGGAATTGTTACAATCTTACGTTTGGGACCTTTGGGACTGTGCTGGAAGGAGTGATAAAAGGAACTTGTGTCCCTCTAGAGGGAGCTTTGGGATATTGTCGTAAGAATGCAGCTGGGAAATTGCTTTTAAAAATAAAAGTTCTGAGAAACTAGTTTTGACCTTGGACTTTTTAAGGATGGCGGTCGGGAAGGAAGTCAAGTGTGAATTGAATAGAACATTTTATCTGTTGGGAAAGCTGCAAGACCAGATAAATGTTATGGCTACCAATGTTGTAATCTTGGAAACAAAAGTGGGCATTAGTAAAGAAGTTGACAAGAACCCGGCACAGGAATCTTTTCCAACTGAACAAATTGAAGAATCTGAGAAGGAGAAATTTGTTGTGATTAAAGTGATGCAAGGGGGAGCCGTAACCCTACAGAGGCAAATGGTGGATTATAATTCGAGGCCTTACATGATGGCAACCAGGAGGAGCCAGTTTTTGGAGATGGAAGCCTGGCTTGGTTTAGAAAATGAAAGATGGAGAGATCACCCTATGTGGAGATCAAATGACTTTTGGGATACAAATCTGAGTCAGGTGGAGGCTGGAGCTTTTGGGGTCTCTGGATTTGAAAGGAGTGTGAAACAAGATTTGGAATATCCTATAGGCCCTACTTTTAACTACGGAAGTCTGGCATACCTGCTAAGAAGGAATATGACTACCGATGGGTTGGAGCTTCCCCGAGATCTGTTCTTTAACACCAAAGACTACCAAAAAGACCGGCAGAGGGGACATGAAAGAGATTTAAGAGCCTCAGACTTAAGATCTCCGGGTTGATGGTTTTCTGAGAGTGTTGGAGCTATTGCTAGGGGCCGAAACCGGGGAGGGGAGTTGGTGAAAGAAAATTGGGAATTTAAAATGTATATATTATAACTTGTTTTTTTCTTTTTCTTTTAATGAGAGATGGGGAAATCGTGGAATGGAATTTATTCTGACCCTAGGGGAAACGTTTCAAGAATAAGTTTAGATATATAAGTTTTAATGAGAAATAAGATTAAATAAAGTAAAAGTGGATGGTTAATTGGTGAAAGAAAGAATGGAAAACTACAGTATAATAAGATAAGATATAAGGATAAAAATAAGGTGAAGGATTTGCTGAAATATCTATATGAATTAGAATACAAAGAGGGGAGGTGTGAGGAGGTCAAGGAGATAAGTTAAGAAAGGGAGTTATATTAAGGTTTAACTTGTTCTTTTTCTTTTTTTCTTTTTTTGATTGTATCTTTTTTTTTTCCTTTTTAGCTGTTTTTGCTTTCTCTATTTTCCTATTTTTATTTTTCTCTTCGATATGTTTTGTCTTTATATATGGTGTTCTTTTTTGTAACCTTTTAAAATTTGAATAAATATTATTTTTTAAAAAAGAATATTTTACACAGTGCTCGTAAGAACCAATCATATTTCCTCTGAGCATTTCATCTTGTAATGTACTGAAATAATGTACAGGCAATACCAAGGAGACGGAAACATGGAAGGTGCCTAAAGAAGCCAGGGTGGCTATCTAAAGAACTTTTAACTGAGTTAAGATTGAAAAAGGATGTGTACAAAAAATGGAAAAGGGGGGAAACCACCAAAGAGGAATTCAAACAAATAGCCAGCACGTGTAGACACAAAGTCAGAAAAGCTAAAGCACAGAATGAACTCAGGCTTGCTAGAGAGGTTAAAAGCAACAAAAAAGGCTTTTATGGGTATGTTCATAGCAAAAGGAAGAAGAAAGAAACAGTGGGGTCACTCAGAGGAGAAGATGGTGAAATGCAAACAGGGGACACAGAAAGGGCTGAACTCCTCAATGCCTTCTTTGTCTCAGTCTTCTCCGATAAAGAAAACAATGCCCGACCTGAAGAATTTGGAGCAAATGATTCAGCAGAGGAAACACGGCCCAGAATAACTAAGGAGATAGTACAAGAATACTTGGCTAGTTTAGATGTATTCAAGTCTCCAGGGCCAGATGAACTGCATCCAAGAGTATTAAAAGAACTGGCAGATGTGATCTCAGAACCACTGGCAGTCATCTTTGAGAATTCCTGGAGAACAGGCGAAGTCCCGGCAGACTGGAGGAGGGCAAATGTTGTCCCTATTTTCAAAAAGGGGGAAAGAGAGGACCCAAATAATTACCGCCCAGTCAGTCTGACATCAATACCAGGGAAGATTCTGGAGCAGATCATTAAGCAAACAGTCTGTGAGCACCTAGAAAGGAATACTGTGATCACCAATAGTCAGCATGGATTTCTGAAAAATAAGTCATGTCAGACTAACCTGATCTCGTTTTTTGACAGAATTACAAGCCTGTAGATGAAGGGAACGCAGTGGATGTAGCCTACCTTGATTTCAGCAAGGTGAAATCTTTTTGATTTTTGACAAGGTGCCCCATGATATTCTTGTAAAGAAGCTGGTAAAATGCGGACTTGACTATGCTACCACTCAGTGGATTTGTAACTGGCTGACTGACCGAACCCAAAGGGTGCTCATCAATGGTTCCTCTTCATCCTGGAGAAGAGTGACTAGTGGGGTGCCACAGGGTTCTGTCTTGGGCCCGGTCTTATTCAACATCTTTATCAACGACTTGGATGATGGACTCAAGGGCATCCTGATCAAATTTGCAGATGACACCTGTCAGAGCTGCCCGAGGTCCCAGCTCACAAAGGACCAACGCCAGTTCGTTGTTATATATAAAAGTCTTTATTGAAGTTCAGTTTCGATTTCAACGCCGCAGCGCGCAGCTCTACGTCTTAAACTCTAGACCGCTGAAGCTCCGTCTGAATCTCCTCCCCCCAGACACCAGTTTAAGACTCTAGCCTTGCTCCACCTCTTCCTTTGCTCTTTCCTCCTTTGGGTCCGCCTGTCCGCTGGGGTCTTGCCCTTTCTAGACTCTTCTGACGCTGAGTCCCCTGAGTCTTCCCCCTGCCTCCGGCGGGCTTTAGGACCTGGTTCCCAATCCAGGTTTTCTGCTGTCCCACGCGCCTGTACATTTGAACTTGGCGCGCGCGCCCAGCCGGCAACCTTTCTCCTGACCGTTACACTGCTCCTGTCACTGCTTCCCCCTTCGGAGAGGCTAGCTGGACCTGACTTCCCCTCCATTCCCTCACTCTGCGATAGAGGCGTGGCCAGCCCTGATTCATCTTCTCTTCCTGCTGGAGGAGAAGCTGGCCCTGATACATGGGACTCTTCCCCCCCCCCCCACTACGCTCTGGTGGAGGAGCTGGTCCCGATCTCCCGCTGCTGCTTTGGGAGTCCCCGCTGGCCCCTTGCTTCTGGTGTGTCCCCCCTGGGACCCCCCTTGCCCTGGCCATCGGCGCCCCCCTCTGGGAATCTTCTGAATCGCTGGAGAAGCTCATGGAATCTCTCGGGCCACTCTCATACTCCCCTACGCTGCCCTCCGATTCTTCCCCTTCACTCTCCATTTCCTCTCTCCCCTGTGCCTCTGCTCCTGAGCCCCTGACAACACCAAACTGGGAGGGGTGGCTAACACCCCAGAGGACAGGATCACACTTCAAAATGACCCTGACAGATTAGAGAACTGGGCCAAAACAAACAAGATGAATTTTAATAGGGAGAAATGTCAAGTATTGCACTTGGGCAAAAAAAATGAGAGGCACAAATACAAGATGGGTGACACCTGGCTTGAGAGCAGTACATGTGCAGATCAAGAACTACCGCCCTATATCATTACTTAATGTGGATTATAAGGCCTGCTGGAGGCGGTGGCCGGCTGGGCCTTGGAGTTCCCTAACCTACTGGTATTGGGGGACTTCAACTTCCATGCTGATGCCACTCCCTCCTCACAGGCTCTGGACCTGGTGTCTTCCATGGCGACACTAGGGCTCTCCCAGTTTGTTTCGGGCCCCACACATCAAGCAGGCCACACGCTGGATTTGATCTTTGGCGCCGGTATAGATGTGATCATGTCTCCTTCGATGAAGGTGCCATGGTCTGATCACTACGCTCTGAAAGCCAGGATTGACTTTCCACCCCCACCCTGCTTAGGTGGCGAGCCGATTTGGGCTTGCCCGCAGAGGCTGATGGACCCTGATAGATTCCGTCAAGCCTTGCGGGACCTTGCTCCCCCTGGCGACTCATTGACTGAGCTTGTTGAGGGCTGGAATACCCAGCTCCTGGCAGCCATCAATGAGATCGCACCTAAGCGCCCTCTGCGACCCCGCAGAAACCGGGCTCCCTGGTTTACCGAGGAGCTCCGGAAAATGAAGCGGGACCTCAGACGGCTAGAGCGAGTATGGCGGGGTGCCCGTGACGGAGCCTCAAGAACATCTTACAGGGTTTTTATGAAAACCTATGAGATGGCAGTGAAGGCCGCTAAGAAGTCCTACTTCTCGGCCTCCATTGCATCCGCTAGCTCTCGCCTGGCGCAATTATTTAGTATAATTCGGTCTTTAACGTCCCTCGAAGGACAGACAAATTTAAATAATAATTTGACACACAGCTGTGAAGCATTTGCGAGCTTTTTTGCGGAGAAGGTCTTGTTGCTCCGCCATGACCTTCCTGCCAATTTGGATACAATAAAGGAACTGGAGGCCCCTCGACTGTCCTCGGGTCCAGTATTGGACCACTTTGACCGGATATCCCCAGCCGATGTGGATAGACTCCTCCGAGCTGGAAAGCCCACCACCTGTCCTCTTGACCCGTGCCCGTCATGGCTGATTAGAGCGTGTCCAGACGAGGTGCGGGCCCCCCTGGGGGATATCATCAATTTGTCCCTTGGCACCGGGATATTCCAGGGGAACTGAAGGAGGCAGTGGTGCGTCCGCTCTTAAAGAAAACATCATTAGATCCCTTAGATCTATCCAATTACCGCCCGGTCTCGAATCTTCCATTCCTGGGTAAGGTGATTGAGAGAGCAGTTGCTGAACAGCTTGGTAGGTTTCTGGATGAAACATCTGCTCTGGATCCATTCCAGTCCGGCTTCCGCACTGGTCATGGGACCGAGACGGCTCTGGTCGCCCTAACAGATGATCTCCGCAGGCAGCTGGATCGAGGTGGGTCGGGGCTACTGATTCTTGTAGATCTGTCAGCAGCCTTCGACATGGTCGATCACGAACTCCTGGACCACCGCCTTGCCGACGTGGGGATCCAGGGCACAGTCCTTCAATGGCTGCGCTCGTTTCTCTCTGGTCGGGGACAGAGGGTGGCGCTTGGGGGGGAATTGTCATCGCGCCACTCCTTGGTGTGTGGAGTACCTCAGGGTGCGATTCTCTCCCCGATGCTTTTTAACATCTTTATGCGCCCCCTCGCCCAGCTTGTCCAGAGTTTTGGGCTGGATTGCCATCAGTATGCTGATGACACCCAACTCTATCTGTTGATGGATGGCCATCCTGACTCTAGGTCCCAGCTCACAGAGGATCAACGCCAGGCTGTCGTTATGTACAAAAGTCTTTATTGAGGTTTAGTTTCCATTTCAAAGCCGCAGCGCGCAGCTCTACGTCTTAAAGCCTAGACCGGCGAAGTCCCGTCTGAGTCTCCGCCCCTTCCACACCAGTTTAAGACTCTCGCTTTGCTCCACCTCTTCCTAAGTTCCTTTCTCCTCTGGGCCCTCCTGCCCGCTAGGGTTTCATCCTTTCTGGACTCCTCTGACGCTGACCCCCCTGATTCTTCCCCCTCCTTCCGGCGGGCTTTAGGACCTGGTTCCCTATCCGGGCTACCTTCTGTGCCGCTCGCCTGTACATTTGAACTTGGCGCGCGCGCCCAGCCGGCAACTTTCCTCTTGACCGTTCCCTCGCTCTCCGATGGAGGCGTGGCCAACCCTGACTCATCTTCTCTCGCTGGTGGTGAATATGTGGGCTCTGATACCTGGGACTCCTCCCCCCCACTACGCTCTGGTGGGGAAGCTGGTCCTGATTTCCAACTGCTGCTCTGGGAGTCCCCGCTGGCCCCTTGCTTCTGGGGTGTCCCCCTTGGGTCCCCCCTTGCCCTGGCCATCGGCGCCCCCTTCTGTGAATCTTCCGATTCGCTGGAGAGGCTCATGGAATCTCTCGGGCTGCTGTCATCTTCTCCTACGCTGCCCTCGGATTGCTCCCCCTTGCTCTCCATCTCCTCCCCTCCCTGCGCTCCCGCTGAGTCCCTGACAGATGGCCATCCTGACTCGGCCCCAGACACACTGGCGAGATGTCTGGAAGCTGTGGCTGGATGGTTACGTGGGAGCCGGTTGAAGTTAAATCCTTCAAAGACAGAGGTCCTCTGGCTGGGGTGGGACGATATGGGATTGAGGGGGCAACTCCCATCTCTTGCGGGGGTGCAATTAGTGCCAGCACCGCCCGTTAAGAGTTTGGGTGTAATCTTCGATACCTCCCTCTCTATGGAGGCGCAGATTACAGCTATAACAAAGGCGGCATTTTTTCATCTCCGCCAAGCTAAGCAGTTGGCCCCTTATCTCTCTCGTCTTGACCTAGCCACTGTGATCCATGCGACGGTCACCTCCAGACTGGATTATTGTAACTCGCTCTACATGGGGCTGCCCTTGAGACTGACCCAGAAACTCCAGCGGGTGCAGAATGCCGTGGCGAGACTCCTTATGGGGTCTTCGCTGCGAGATCACATTCATCCGGTACTATACCAGCTGCACTGGCTCCCGGTGGAGTACAGGATCAGGTTTAAGGTGCTGGTTTTAACCTTTAAAGCCCTAATAAAAATTATTATTATTATTATTATTATTATTATTATTATTAAATGATGCTTCTCTCAAATGAATTGTAGGGGGGAAATGTAACTTCTAAAAGGAGTTACATGCCTTTGTTTGGGACTTATTCTTTCCGGGCTTAGAGGTTGAAAGCTTATCGTAAGAATAAAGACAAGGCTTAATAGCTGCTTCTTGCCTTCCTATACCTGGCTGTGGTTTCTTGATTTATCCTGACTGGGGAAAAGACCTCGCGGGGCGCACTGCAACCAGGGATACCCAGATTTCAAGTCACCTTGGCAACCACAAAAGGACGATCGGGTTGAACAGCTGCTTTTTGCTTGCATTTATTTCTCTGACCTGCACAAGGACCTCGGGGGATAACAGTACCCAGATTTCTACTCAAAACCAGGGTGCAAACTGGGGGTAGCCTTGGGGCATGCACAGAGTGCACACGATGGGTGGGCAAAGGGGGATGCTGAACCGCAGGCACTCTCCCACCCCCCTTTGGCCTGAGACTCCTGGCACACCCCCCACGCCCTGCCTCCACCCGAAACGGGCATGTCCTGCATTGCTCCTGCAGTCAGAGAAGGGTCCTCGAGCCCCTTGGGAAAACAGATCCCCAAGCCCAGCTTAAAGGTAAAGGTAAAGGGACCCCTGATCCTTAGGTCAAGTCGTAGCCAATTCTGGGGTTGTGGCGCTCATCTTGCTTTACTGGCCAAGGGAGCCGGCGTACAGCTTCTGGGTCATGTGGCCAGCAGGACTGAGCCGCTTCTGGCAAACCAGAGCAGCGCACAGAAACGCCGTTTACCTTCCCGCCGGAGTGGTACCTATTTATCTACTTGCACTTTGACGTGCTTTCAAACTGCTAGGTTGGCAGTAAGCCCAGCTTACCCTCCCTCTTTTTCCTGGCCAAAGAGCAGGGCCCCTGTTAAGGAAAAATCTGGGTGCGAGGCTGCTCAGTCCCCCAGCTCATCGGGCAGAGCCCGCGGGTCCCTGCGGAATAAAGGAAGGAGTCCAGCCAACCGGAGCAAATAGCTGTAGACCAAAGTTTATTGTGCAGTAGGTTCAAAGAGCAAATTCTGAACCCCGAGGATGGGGTGACAAAGACTTTTAAAACTTTCCCACCATATCCCAGAATACAGTTCGAAGGGGAGGGGTTAACCTTGGCAAACATGCCCAGACAAGTCCTTGGTACAAGATTAGCATAAGCAGACATGGCAGGGCAAGAGTCAGGTATAAGATTAGCATAGACAAGTATGTCTTAAGTACCCACCACCCAAAAGTACAATAGAAGTTCCTTTGCATGTCTGGAGCCTGAGACAAGTCTGGTGATGAGATTTGGCTTCCCTTGGCTAACAATGAGCCCAGCAATTGTCACCTCTGGGAACTTCCTGGAGTTCTTTTGCAAAGGGAAAATAGCTTTGGAATGGGGGAAACTGGGAAAGGAGATGATTTTATATTATTTTAAAGCTAGGTAACTTCCCTGAGCTGTCAAGTTGGAAGGATACATTCAGGCATAATATTTGTAATATTTTACTTTAAAGATGTGCCCCCCCCGTAATCTCCGTAACAGCCCCCTTTTCCGAGTAAGAGCTAGGCCTGCGTGTCCAAATGATCTTTTCTCTTGCAGACAGGCAAGCTCCTAGCTGCTCACCCGGAGGGCGTGTGGGCAGCACCCTCAAGCCAGCGCCATGGATCCAGGGCCTGTCAGGAGCTCGGCCTACACCCGAGTAGGACCCTGGCAGAGAAACATGCCCGACTGGCATGTTCTCTCCCTCCTGATCGATCGTTCGGGAGCTTCAAAAGCTTTCTTCAGCCTGGACCGATCCCAACCGACACCGGCACACTTAGGGATCTGCAGAGTATGCACATCATGCGTAACAGAACTCAGCATTTTGGCTAATCTACTTTATTTACATATAAACACACACGGAGCACTGCAACATGGCTCCCTCTCTCTCTAGCATCAGACAGCAAGGAGAAAAAGAACAAAGGACAATAGTCCCACTTCACGGAACACAAACATCCTGACTCCGTCACTTCCCACTCTGTGGAGTCAAAACATACACCGTCATGTGATAGACAACAATCCCATGACTGCAGTCATGGAGCAGGTATTCTAACAGGGCCACGGCTTGCTTCTCTGGCTGCTGGGCTCTGCAAACCTCAGGTTAATAATGCACGTGTGAATGAGACAACCGGCCTTGGGCTCCGCAGGCGAGCACAAAAAGGGGGTTCGGGCATCAAGGACCCAAAATCAGACATCAGGCACGGCGCCTTTTATTGGAAATGGTGTGTACAGATGGGGATGGGGGGGGCAAAGACTCCCGCGTGTCTCCCCCCATCACAACCCTGTGTCCCCTGATGCTGCTTTGGGTCAAGTCTGGGTCCCTCTAGGTGACGAGGAGCTGCTGGGAGGCCGGGAGGCCGCAGGATTCTTTATGGGCATCAAAGAGCTCCTTCAGGGCCTCAACGTAGAGAGCGTGGAAGCTGTTCACCTCGTCCTCGGTGGGGCGCGGGCGGAGCGGGACCGGGATAGGCTTCCCCACTGCAGGAAGGAGAAGAAGCATGGGTGGTTGGGGGGTCAGCTCTGCCCCTCGCCCCCACCCCATGGCAGCCAGGGCCTCCCCACCCCAGCAGCTTTGCACTCTGGCCTTGGGTTTCAGGGGTGGCTTAAGTGCAGGAATGGATGGGACCCCAAGGGTCATTTAGCCCAACCCCTTGATTAATGGCCAACCAACCTCTGCTTAGAAACCTCCAAGGAAGGGGAGAAGGAAGTCGGTGTGTGTGTGCACGCACACACGCAATCGCAGCTCCCTCCATAGCAAGCCCCATAAAACGAGGCGGCTCGTTTGATTTCTGCATTGCAGAGGGGTTGGGCTAGATGACCCTTGGGGGTCCCATTCAACTCCACAGGTCTCCGATTCAGTTCGAAGAGAGGGTGAAAGGGAGATGCACCAGAACATGCTGTTTTGTACGATGCTGAAGAGTTTATGGCTCTTTGCAAGCAGGTTGGTGAGTTGGGGGGATTTTGGGGTGCAAGGAGAAGGCTAAGGAAGGAACGGGGAGCCTTGTGGGTCCTTACCCACCACCGTGAGGGGGGCAGCCATGGGCAGGAGCCCCCAAGAGGTGCTGGAGAAGAGGCCCCTCCCGCTGATGAGACAAGGGGCGAATCCGATCAGCTGCTTGAAACCGAGCTGGAGGCGGCGAACGAAGCTGCCCTCGGGGAACCGGATCTGTCGGTAAATGTCGTTCTCCCCAAAGGTGTAAACAGGCACCAGGTCAGCCCTGCGAGGAGGAAGAGTTTACTTTCTGTTTTGAGAGAGGGAGAGACAGAATGTTGGTGTGCTCTCCCGGGTCGTTGATTTATTTTGGTGCTGTACAATAAATCGCTTCTTAGATTAGAAGGAGCTGCGTATGAGGGTTTCTCTGCATGCCTCTGATTCCTACACACACACTTGCTATCTGTTATACTCTGCTGAAGCCAGGAGGAGCAGAGCGGCGCATCGGAAGAGTGCTGGATGCCAAAGCACTTCAGCTGTTCACAGACATTCAGCAGAAAAAGCTATGGCTCATAACTCACAGATTATGGAGTCAGCCGCCCAGGTGATTTGGCCAGCTCTTGAGAGGGTCCATCACAGAACCACAGCAGGAGCCAAGATCTGTGTCCCCAAAAGTTTGTTTGTAAAACAAGGAGGTCTGTAATGAAATTTTGGAGGGGAAAAAAGCGCCAGAGTCGTGGAAGGAAGCTTATATTACGCTTATACCGAAAACTGAGTCTGAAAAGACACAACTTAAGAACTACTGCCCCATATCCCTGCTCAACATGGATTACAAAATATTTGCTGATATTTTGGCTAACAGATTAAAAAAAGTATTAGTGGAAGAGATACATAAAGACCAAGCTGGCTTTCTCCCAGGTAGACACTTGTCTGATAATACGAGGAATATAATTAACATTTTGGAGAAGTTGCAAGTGAACATCAGTACTAAAGCAGTTCTAATTTTCGTGGATGCGGAGAAAGCCTTTGACAACATTTCTTGGAATTTTATGAAGAAAAATCTTCAGGGGATGGGGGTTGGTCAAGGGTTTGAAAATGGTATAAGTGCAATCTATTCAGAACAAAAGGCTAAATTGATAGTTAATAATGTGGTGACAGAGGAATTTGAGATAGAGAAAGGGACACGACAAGGCTGCCCAATTTCCCCATTGCTTTTTATTTTGGTCCTGGAGGTTTTGCTGAACATGATTAGAAGGGACCGTTTGATTAAAGGTATACAGGTCGGAGCCAAACAATACAAATTCAAAGCCTTTGCAGATGACTTAGTTTTGACGTTACAGGAGCCAGAATCTAGTACGAAAAGAGTATTAGAACTGATTCAAGAATTTGGTCATGTGGCTGGATTTAAGTTGAACAAGTCAAAAACTAAAGTTCTTGAGAAAAATTTAACACCGATTGAGAAAGAGAGGTTTCAGAAGGAGACAGGCTTAACATTAGTTAAGAAAGTGAAATATCTGGGTGTCAGGGAACTGACATCAGAGCGAGAGGTGGAGGCAAGGCTCCAAAGCGATGCAGGAGAGGGGACCAGCAGGGGGGGAAGGAATTCAGCATAACACCAGTAGAGAAGGGAGGGAGATGGAGGATTCGGAGAGAGGTCTCCAAGACTCTTCACCCGAGACTAGTGGAGAGAGCACGGGCATGCCTCTGCCTACTCCTTCCTTGCGTAGAAGAGTTCCGCGGCAACTTACGCACAAGTAACCCCTTATAACCATTACAGCAATCCGTCAGTGCCTGAAGTTACTTGTGCACAGGCAGGAGACCATGAGCCAGACTGGAGGCTTTGGACGCGATGTATTCAAGCCAAATTGAGCAGAGTGTGACCCAGCGGGAACTGATGAGATGCAAGCAGGGGGACCAATCAGTTAGAGACTATTGGTCCCGTTTTGCAATGTTAATACACCGGCTGGAATGGAACCTAGATTCCCCACCTATACAAATGCTGTTTGAGGAGGGGTTGTCCCCAGCCGTGAAGGACGAGCTCTCCCGCGCGCCCCGCCCGCAATCTATGGACGAATTGACCAAAGCTGTGCTTGCGATAGGAGCCAGACAGGAAGCGCGCGCTTTGGAGAGGCGGGAAGGGAGAGGAGAGCATTGCCCTGACTACCGCATTCCTGAGATGCCAAAGCAGCCTTCCCAGTCCGTTGAGCCAATGGAGATCGATGGAGCGCGCGCGCGCGAGGTTTCAAACGCCAGCAAAGGACGCAAGAGGGAGGGAAAGGATGGCAAAAGCACCAAGAAGTGTTTCCTCTGCCAACGGCCAGGACACTTTGCCAGGGCTTGTCCACAAAGAAAGGCTTGGCAAGGGATGGTGGGAGCCGCTGGTGGTGAGGAGCAGGGGGCAGAGGAGAAGGTGCAGGGAAACGCCAACACTTGGCTGCCCATTGGGGGGCACAGCAGCCAGGCCAGCAACTAATGGAAGTGCCCCAACCAGACCCACCCAAGGCGTCAATAGCCATAGAGGTGGTGCTAGAACTCCCAAATGGACACCCAGTCAAGGTGAAGGGGCTGCTGGATTCAGGCAGTTCCTGCAATTTCTTCAGCAAGGACTTCGCACTAGAGCACCAACTCCACCTACTGCCACGAGATTTTCCCCTCTAAGTCACCACGATAGATGGCAGGGAGCTGCTGGGAGGGGAGGTGACGCATCAAACCCCACCAATGAGAATGAGGGTTTCCAGGCACACAGAAACCATTGCCTTTCACGTGGCCACACTGGCAGGACCCCCAATAATATTAGGCATGAGCTGGCTAGCACTACATGATCCAGTGGTGGCTTGGCATCAACGGACAGTCACCTTTGGGTCAGCTCACTGTTTGGAACACTGTCTAGGGGGGGAAAGCCAAGGTTGAGGGTGGCCAGAGTGGCGGGAACGGCACTGAAGCCGAGAGGAGAGGTGCCGCCACAGTACGCTGACCTGCAGGAGGTCTTCAGCGAGAGGGAGGCGGACAGGCTGCCACCACATAGGCCCTTTGACTGCCAAATAAATTTACTCCCAGGGGCGCAGCTGCCAGTGAGGAAGCTGTATGCCATGTCGGACCGGGAGATGCAGGAGTTGCGGAACTTTATTGACAAGAACCTGAAAAGGGGTTTCATAAGAGAATCTAAGGCAGTGGGGGGCAGCCCTGTGTTTTTGGTGGACAAAAAAAACACGAATCAGCCCAGATTGGTCGTAGACTATCGAAAGTTGAACCTTGTATCAGAACCCGTGACCTTCCCAATGCCCAGAATTGATGACATTCTAACACGGGTAAGGAAGGGAAAGATCTTTACCAAGCTGGACCTCAGGGGAGCATACAATTTGATTAGGATGAGGGAGGGGGACGAATGGAAAACCACCATGTTCACCCCCCTGGGGGCCTTTGAGTACCTAGTTATGCCATTTGGATTACAGTCAGGCTCAGCCTGTTTTCAAGCCTTCATGCACCACGTGTTGGGTTCCCTGCTGTACAAGAACTGCGTAGCATTTCTGGACGACGTCCTAATCTATTCGGACAATGAGGAACAGCATGTCCAGGACGTCAGGGAAGTGCTAAAGAGACTGCTGAAGCACCAGTTGTGGGTCAAACTGGAGAAGTGCCAATTTCACGCCAGGGAAGTGGAATTTCTGGGGTACAAGTTGTCGGACAGAGGCCTAGCTATGGACCCCAGCAAGGTGCAGGCGGTGCTGGATTGGAAGACCCCCAAAACACGAAAAGATGTGCAGAGGTTCCTCGGGTTCAGCAACTTCTACCGGAAGTTCATCAAAAACTTCGCCCACTTGACCGCGCCCATCACAGATTGTCTCAGCAGCAAGAAGAAGTTCGTGTGGACCGAAAGTGCCCAACAATCCTTCGAAAGACTAAAGAAGGCGTTCGCTTCGGAGGAACAACTCCTGCACGTGGATCTGCAGAAGCCAATGAGGCTGGAGACAGACGCATCGGATCGGGCCATCGGAGCGGTGTTGTTGCAGCCGGGGGGGCAGCATGCCTGGAGACCGTGCGCCTTTTTCTTGTGGAAGCTGAGCAAGTCGGAACGAAACTACACGGTGTATGATCGCGAACTGCTCACAATTTACGCAGCCTTTCGTCAGTGGAGACATCTGCTAGTAGGAGCCCAGCACAAGATCCAGGTGTGCACGGATCACAAGAACTTGGAATACTGGAGAACGGCTCGAGTTCTCAACCAGAGACAGATTTGATGGGCACAGGAGTTCTCCAAGTTCTTCTTCAAGATCCGGTACGTGCCGGGAGAAGAGAACGTGAGGGCAGACGTGCTGTCCAGGAAGCCGGAGTACACGGAAGAAGAGGGACCGCCAGAAGTGAGACACGTGTTCCCAGAGGAACGATGGGTGTGTGGGGGAGCGTTGGTTGGGAAACAAGAAGTAACCGAGCTGATTCACCACGACGAATTCGCTCAAACCAGAATCAGGGAGCTCAGGGAAGCGAGGGGAGACCAGGGAGGCTTTGAGGAAAGGGAAGGACTGCTGTACTACAAGGGGGCGATGTACGTACCAGGGGGGGCCTTGAGGGAAAGGGTGCTCAAGCAGCTTCACGACAACCCAACAGCGGGGCACTTTGGTCAACACAAAACTATGTTGCTGGTTACCAGGGAGTTCTGGTGGCCAAGGGTGAGGGAAGATGTACGAGAGTATGTACGTGGGTGTGACCGCTGTCAACGGGCTAAAGGGGAGAGGGCTGCCCCGGCAGGGTTGCTGGAACCCTTACCTACACCGGGAAGACCCTGGGAGGTGGTATCTATCGATTTTATGACAGATTTGCCCAAGTCTAGAGGGAAGACAGCAGTCATGGTAGTAGTGGATCTGCTAACCAAAATGTGCCACTTCATAGCTTGCTCACATGCAGTAACGGCAGAGGAAACGGCCCGGTTGTTTGTTGACCACATCTTCAGGCTGCATGGAGCTCCTTCGAGGGTTATCTCTGACCGAGGGAAACAATTTACCTCGAGGTTCTGGAGGAGGCTCATGAACTTATTGCAGGAGGAGGTGGGATTCTCGACGGCGAGACACCCGGAGACCAACGGGCAAGCAGAGAGAGCAAACAGTATTTTACAGCAATACCTGCACTGCTATTTCAACGAGAGACAGAACGATTGGGTAGAGAGACTAGCACTGGCCGAATTTGCGTACAATAATGCTGAGCATGTGTCCACGGGGATGAGCCCGTTCATGGCTAATTATGGGTGTCACCCCAGGGCCTTTCCCGGGAGGGGGGAGGAAGGGTGGAGCGTGCCTGCAGCAGAACAGTTTGTGGAAGAAATGGAGGCCCTGCACCAGCAACTTAAGATGAACTTGGAAAGGGCCAAGGAAGTGTACAAGAGACAAGCAGACAAACGTCGCCGGGAAGGGGAGATTATAAGGGTGGGGGACCGGGTGTGGTTGTCCACCCAAGGGCTACCCTTTAAGGGAGGGTGCAAGAAGCTATGGCCAAAATGGCTAGGACCCTTTGAGGTAACGCTGCAAGTGAACCCTGTGGCATTCAGGCTCAGGTTGCCAGACAGCATGAAAATCCACCCGGTGTTTCATAGGTCCCTACTTTCACCGTACAGGGGGGAACGGGAGTTCCGGGGGGAAGGGGGAGAAGGCTTTACACACCCGCAAGTAGAGGAGAGGGAACACCGCAACCAGGCGATGGAGATCCTAGATTCGCGATGGCGGGGGCGGGGGCGGCAGGTGGAGTACCTGGTAGCTTGGGAAGGAGAGCCCGAGTCAGAAAACATGTGGGTTCCCGCGTGGGAGATAGATGATGGATATCTGGTGGAGGAGTTCCACGACAGGTATCCGGGTAAGCCCAAACCAATAGAGAGATTCTGGGAGGAGCAATTTGGTACCACAGACGAGGAAGGGGATTTTGTGGGTTTTCCTGCTTCCGAAGAGGGAGGAGGAGAAACGTCAGAGGAGGAGGAATCGGATTGGGAAGCCCGTCCCGAGCGAAGAAATCTGAGCGGGTGGGAAGCAGGATTCGAGTCCTCGGAGGATGACGGCAGCTCCTTCCGGGGATTCCCTGCATCGTTGGCCGAAGAGAGAGACAAAGTTACGTCACAGGGTCGGGCCAGGGGTGGAGGGGGTCCTGGGAGGGAGGTGGATGTCAGGGAACTGACATCAGAGCGAGAGGTGGAGGCAAGGCTCCAAAGCGATGCAGGAGAGGGGACCAGCAGGGGGGAAGGAATTCAGCGTAACACCAGTAGAGAAGGGAGGGAGATGGAGGATTCGGAGAGAGGTCTCCAAGACTCTTCACCCGAGACTAGTGGAGAGAGCACGGGCACGCCTCTGCCTACTCCTTCCTTGCGTAGAAGAGTTCCGTGCAGGGAGAGTAGGAGGAAACTTGGCGTCAAACAGCTCTTATGCTGGAAGAGGTTCAAGAAACGCCCACTGACGGATTCTGCAAGCGACTGAACGGCCACGGAGTGAGGGCTGTCAGCCAAGGCATGGTTAGCCAGGCACTCTAGCCAAAAGTAACGGCAACTTACGCACAAGTAACCCCTTATAACCATTACACTGGGGGTTAATATGACTGCTAAGAACTTAAATCTATTTAAAGATAACTATGAGAAATGTTGGACAGATGTGAAAAAAGACTTAGAAATATGGTCAAATTTGAAGCTTTCCTTGTTGGGTCGAATTGCAGCTATAAAGATGAATGTATTGCCAAGAATGTTATTTTTGTTTCAATCACTGCAAATTCTGGACAAAATGGACTGTTTCAAGAAGTGGCAGAGAGACATTTCTAGATTTGTCTGGCAGGGCAAGAAGCCCAGAATAAAATTTAAAATATTAACTGATGCAAAGGAAAGAGGCGGATTTGCCCTGCCAGACCTTAAACTTTATTATGAGTCAGCAGCATTCTGCTGGCTGAAGGATTGGCTGCTCCTTGAGAACACAGACATTTTGGACTTAGAAGGTTTCAACAATGTATTTGGGTGGCATGCATATTTGTGGTACGACAAGGTTAAAGCACATAAAGCATTTAAAAACCATACTGTCAGGAAAGCATTGTTTAATGTCTGGATAAGATATAAAGACCTACTTGAAAATAAAACCCCAAGGTGGTTGTCACCGATGGAGGCAAAGGCTCAGAAAAAGCTCAATATGGAGGCCAAATGGCCGAAATATTGGGAAATTTTGGAACAAGAAGGAGACAAATTGAAATTGCAGAGTTTTGAGAAATTAAAAGACAAAGTGCGAGACTGGCTTCACTATTATCAAATAAGAGAGGCCTATAATTTGGACAAAAAAAATGGCTTCCAGGTGGAAAAATCAAAATTGGAAACAGAATTGTTAGATTCCAAAACTAAGATACTTTCAAGAATGTATAACTTGCTGTTAAAATGGAATACGCAGGATGAAACGGTTAAATCTGCTATGATTAAATGGGCACAAGATGTTGGATATAACATTATGTTTGCCGACTGGGAACAGTTGTGGACCACCGGTATGAAATTTACGGCATGTAATGCCCTAAGAGAGAATATTATGAAAATGATATACAGGTGGTACATGACACCAGTCAAGCTTGCAAAAATATATCATCTGCACAACAATAAATGTTGGAAATGTAAAGAAAATGAAGGTACATTTTTTCACCTTTGGTGGACGTGCCCAAAGATTAAGGCTTTCTGGGAAATGATCTATAATGAAATGAAAAAGGTATTTAAATATACCTTTCTGAAGAAACCAGAGGCCTTTCTCCTGGGCATAGTCGGCCAATTGGTGTCAAAGAAGGATAGAACTTTCTTTATGTATGCAACAACAGCAGCAAGAATACTCATCGCAAAGTATTGGAAGACACAAGATTTACCCACTCTGGAAGAGTGGCAGATGAAGGTGATGGACTATATGGAATTGGCGGAAATGACTGGCAGAATCCGAGACCTGGGAGAAGAGCTGGTGGAAGAAGATTGGAATAAATTTAAAGGCTATCTGCAGAAATATTGTAAAATTAATATCTGTTAGAAGGATGTTGGAATAATATTATATGATTTTAGATAGATAGATAGATAGATAGATAGATAGATAGATAGATAAATTTATTGTCATTGTCCGTATATACACAGTATACACAACAACGAAAATCAAACACCCAAGACCGGATTCACATACACATTTGCACGTATCTCCAACACTCTCATCCTATTCAGACATAATCTATCAAAACATACATAATCCAGAATATAACACAACCTATTTAAAAGCATAGCATAACCTAAATTTAGCAGGAATGATATAAAGGATTTGGGAATAACTGACTGTTAATTGGTGAAAGGAGGAAAAGTAAAGTTACATTAAGGAATGTTAAAATGATGTTGGATTGAAAATAAGTGGCATTAGCAACAAAGTTAACAAGAATATGCAAAAATGGATTGATAACATATGAAAATATATAATAATATGTTAAGATTTAGAGTTAAGATAAATGAAAGCGGGCAAGGATTTGCTGATTTGATTATGTAAATGGGAATACAAAAAGGGGAGGTGTGAGGAGGTCAACGAAACAAGCAAATGAGTTCAAAGATACTTAAAAATGTATTTCTTTTTAATTTTTCTTTTTATCTTGTAATCTTTATTTCTTAATTTTTGCATATTTCTTTTTCTTATTTTTTCTTTCTTACATGCTTTTATTTCATTCTGTAAACTTTTGTTTTTTGTAAAATCTCAATAAATATTTTAAAAAAACAAAACAAAAGTTTGTTTGAGCTGAGGCTACATCCTGGGGACAGCATCAGAGAACATGTGGCTGTGTTATACTCTTATACTGAAAATGGTGGCTGTGTTATACTGACTGAGACAGTTAAACGTGAATTTTCCAGAAGATTTGAATGTTCACATTCTTCTGAGCTTACTAGACAAGAGCTTACTAGACAATTTACTTCTGAGCTTACTAGACAATTTGTGCCTAACTCTAGAAGCCATGCCCCCTGCCAACCTAACATTGCAGTTTGTCTCGGGTCGCCTATGCGATGAGGAGGAACATCGGCAGAGAGAGGGGCACGCGCTGGCCCAGGCAGTCCTGCTTCCAAGAGTGGGGGGGGGGCAGTGAAAGAGGACACCGTGAAGGCTTTTGCTACGAGACGTTATCGTTGTGGCTCGGAAACCCACCTGCATAAACAGTCCCAAGGAAGCTGCACAGAATACATCCAAGGCCGTTGCCCCGGGCAACCAGATTAGGGGAACGGACTGGTGTGGGAACGTAAGGAAAGGTCCCAGGGGAACTGAGAGAGATGCAACGTCATGTCATTTGGCAGTTTCCATAGCAACAGTGAAGGACAGTGACCAGAGCAACGTACAGCGCTGGATAATTGACAGCAGAGCCAGTCATCATCTGCTGCCATCTGGTGGCCAAATGCAGAACCGCAGAGCTGTTTCCAAAGGAAAAACAGTCACTCTTGCCGATGGTTCCAAGAGACAGCTGACAACTGTTGGCTCTGCTTTTGTTCCTTTTTTGCAGGCTGAACTGGAAGCATTTGTGGTCCTAGGGATGTAATGCTGTCTATGGTCTGTGTCTTCTCTAGTTAGAGATGGGTTTAAGGTTTGCTTTGAGAATAATGCATGCTCTATTTCCAGGGGCGGGACTGGAACACTGAACAGCATTCAGTGTTGAATGTCCGGCTATTCTGGAAACATCTCAAGCAGGTAAGGGTAACACTGGGTCAGCACAGGCACTGTGTGCAAATGTTCCCACTCACTATATGTGTCATCATTTGTGGCACAGGAGGATGTCCCACTGCAATTGGGGATATGTGAGAAAAATACCAGGGTGCACTGAGGGATGCAAAATGAAGTCATGTTCCTGGATTGCAGAGCATGCAAGAAGGCAAAGGTAAAAACGAGCAGTTATCCTAGGTCTGACAGCGTAACCAAGAAACCTTTTGAGTTGGTTCATGCAGATATTTTGGCCTTATGCCTTTTTGCAAGTCTGGGTGCGGCTAAATAGGTTTTAACCTTGACAGATGATTACTCCAGAAACAGCTGGGTGATACCTCTGAACGACAAGGGTGAAGCTGCCACCATGCTGAGGGAGTGGGTCACTGCAGTGGAACTCCAATTCTCACTGAGGGTTTCCAGTTTCCAATCAGACCACAGTGGGGAGTTCACTGCGTTGCAGAATTACTTTCGCCAGAAAGGGATACGTCACAGGTTGACTGTTCTGCACTCACCACAGGAAAATAGGGTGGCAGAAAGGCGGAACAGAACGCTCCAGGAAGTGGTGGAAGCGATGCTTTTTGACTCAGGCTTACCACAACGCTTCTGGGCGGAAGCTTGGAAAACGGAGAATTTCACTCTGAATTGTTCCTACAACTCTGTTGTAGGGGGCGCACCCTATTTTCTCTTGCATGGTAAGACACCAAAGGTACATTTCTTTCGTGTGTTTGGGTGTGAGGCTTTGGTTCTTGTGCCGAAAGCTAATGCAGGAAGGGTGGCCCCAGGTCCCAGAAAATGATCTTTTGTGGGAATGAGCCAGGGACAAAGGGGTGGAGATTCGCTTATCCAGAGGGCAACCAGTCACAGGTTCTCGTCAGCAGGAGTGCTGAGTTTTGTGAGCAAAGTGGGTGGACAGGCATCCATGGGAATCCTGACATTCTCTCAGGGTTTGCTTGACTCTGCTGAAGAGGGAGAGTTAGTAACTGAACCTACTGAGGATCAGGTCCCTGACCAGGAGCAGGAGAGGAATGGCCATCTCCAGTTCCTACCAGTCCAGCTAAGTTCAGAAGACGCAGTAAGTCAGAGGGGGAGTCTGCTGAGGACAAGGACACACATGCTGGTCCCAGTACCTCAGGGTGAGAGGGGGCATCTGACGTAGTGCCAAGGCGTTCTACACGCACTACGAAAGGGAAGCCGCCCAAAAGGTTCTCAGTCACTAGCGTGTGGGTTGGTTTGGCTCAATGTGAACCTGAAAGTTTTGAGGAAGTGCAACAGTTGCCTCAGGCAGAAGCCAGAAAATGGCATGAGGCAATGGAGAACGAGTTGAACTCAATGAAGTCTCTAGGTGTGTTCTCCACCACAACACTGCCAGCAGGTAAACAGGCCATGTGCTGTCATTGGGTTTACAGAATTAAACCCATAGCAACAGGAGCACCACAGTACAAAGCTAGGCTAGTAGCTAGAGGTTTCATTAAGAGAAAAGGGCTGCATTACACTGAAGTGTATGCTCCATCTTCTAGGAGTGAAACTCTGTGCTTGCTACTAGCAGTTGCTGCCCAAAGGGGTTGCCAGGTACATCATTTTGATGTGGATGTTGCTTTTTGAACTCGGATCTGAAGGAGGATCTGTACATGCTACCTCCTCCAGGGTTCAAGGGCAATAAGCCAGATGTAGTGCGGAAGTTACACAAATCCATCTATGGCCTCAAGCAGTCGGCCAGAAACTGGAATTTGTGTCTGAATGAAACTTTGGAAAGTATGAGTTTCCGGAAGAGTCTTGCAGATAGCTGCCTGTACCTGAAGGGGTATTGGGAGAAAAGCAGTAACAAACCTAGACAGCATCTTAAGAAGCAGAGACATCACCTTGCCAACAAAGGTCCGTAAAGTTAAAGCTATTATTTTCTCAGTAGTGATGTATGGAAGTGAGAGCTGGACCATAAAGAAGGCTGATGGCCAAAGAAGTATGGTGCTGGAGGAGACTCTTGAGAGTCCCATGGACTGCAAGAAGATCAAACCTCTCCATTCTGAAGGAAATCATCCCTGAGTGCTCACTGGAAGGACAGATCCTGAAGCTGAGGCTCCAAGACTTTGGCCACCTCAGGAGAAGAGAAGACTCCCTGGAAAAGACCCTGATGTTGGGAAAGATGGAGGACACAAGGAGAAGGGGACAGCAGAGGACGAGATGGTGGGACAGTGTTCTTGAAGCTACCAGCACGAGTTTGACCAAACTGCGGGAGGCAGTGGAAGACAGGAGTGCCTGGCCTGCTCTGGTCCAGGGGGTCACGAAGAGTCAGACATGACTAAACAACAACAACAACAATCCAGAGTTGAATACATGTCAAGAGTCGCTGGAGGAAATCAGCCCTGAGTGCTCACTGGAAGGACAGATCCTGAAGCTGAGGCTCCAAGACTTTGGCCACCTCAGGAGAAGAGAAGACTCCCTGGAAAAGACCCTGATGTTGGGAAAGATGGAGGGCACAAGGAGAAGGGGACAAGAGAGGACGAGATGGTGGGACAGTGTTCTGGAAGCTACCAGCATGAGCTTGACCAAACTGCGGGAGACAGTGGAAGACAGGAGTGCCTGGCCTGCTCTGGTCCAGGGGGTCACAAAGAGTCGGACACGACTAAATGACTAAACAACAACCTGAAGGGGTCAGGAGAGACAGAGGAGCTAGTGTTGGTGTTTGTTGATGACACCATACATGTGGCTAAGACTGGTAAACAGGTGCAAGGTTTTGCCAAAGAACTTGAAAAGCATTTTAAACTCAAGAACCTAGGGCCGGTAAAGGTGTACCTAGGCGTCCAGGTAGATAGAACCGAGCACGAAAGTTTCTTTCTCAGTCAGAAACGCAAGATTGAGCAGTTGCTTGAGAAGTTCAAGATGGCTGAGTGTGTAGGGGTCAGAACACCCATGGAAACGAGCTATGTGAAAGACAGTCAGCTCGAAACTGAGTTCGAAAACGCTGAGATCTTTCAGTCAGCTCTAGGGAGTTTCCCAATGGAGCAGACCAGACATAGCATTTGCTACAAATCTGCTCAGCAGGGAAGCTACAAAGCCAGTGTGACTGCCTGGAATGGCATCAAGAGAGTGCTGTGGTATCTGCAGGATACCAAAGATTTCTGCCTCAAACTGTCAGCTGCGGGTGACACACAGCTCACATGCTGCACTGACAGTGATTGGGCAAATCTTGGGGACAGGAAATCAGGGTCTGGGTTGGTAGTGAAGTTTGGAGAATCTCTAGTTGGGTGGAAGTCCCGAAAGCAAAGTCTCATTGCACTTTCTTCTACAGAAGCTGAATTCAGCGCGTTGTCAGAGCTTTGGAGGGAACTGGAGTTCTACAGTGTTTGGTCCAAGAGATGTGTGGGGAGTGTTGCTTGCCCATCACCGTTTGGGAAGACAATCAACCCTGTTTGACGTTGGCAGAGTCTGGACAGTTCAAGTCCAGAACTAAACATTTAGACATACGTTTCCAAAATGTATGTCAGAGTGTCCAGACAGGCTTAGTAAAGCTGAAAACGGAGGGAAAATGTAATAAAAAATTACACAACAAGGAAGGGCAGGGATCTTCAGTCCTTGCAATTGCTCATTGGGGCAAAATCCACTGGAAAGCACAGCCATGCTCACGAGGCCCGAGATATTGCTGACCTGCACCCAACACGCCCCCCGGACCCCCGCTTGCCCCCTTGGTGCCCCTACCCGTGTTGCAACGCCAGGCGCACGAAGCCCTTCCTCCCTTGAAGGCGGACGCGCTGCTCTCCGGGGGCGGTGTCCAGCATCTCGGACGCGCCCCCCACCATGATGACTACCGCATGCCCGGGGGGGCCACTCAGGAGGAAGTCCAGGGACCTTTTGTTGACCGGGACCAACCCTGGAAGTGGGAGAAAGCAAAGGTGCTTGTGGGTGTGAAACATCTCCAGGGGTTCCCTGCTTTTCAGGGGTTGGACTAGAGGACCCTCGCGATTCTCCTCCAACTCTGAAATTATGCGAGTCTATTAAAGCGCAAAAGGGTCGCTGGCAAAGGATCAGCGCGTCTGGAAGTGGTTGGAGGAGAGACGGTGGCTAACCGATTGAGGTTGAATCCTGATAAGACAGAAGTATTGCTTTGGGGGGCAAAGGGGGCGGGCAGGTGTGGGGGACTCCTTGGTCCTGAATGGGACAACTGTGGCCCTGAAGGACCAGGTGCGCAACCTGGGAGTCATTTTGGACTCACAGCTGTCCATGGAGGCGCAGGTCAGTTCTGTGTCCAGGGCTGCTTTCTACCAGCTCCATCTGGGATGCAGGATGAGACCCTCCCTGCCCCTGGACTGTCTGGCCAGAGTGGTGCATGCTCTGGTTATCTCCCACCTGGACTACTTCAATGTGCTCTATGTGAGGCTTCCTTTGAAAGTGACCTGGAAACTACAACTAATCCAGAATGCGGCAGCCAGACTGGTGACTGGGAGACCACATAACACCAGTCCTGAAAGACCTACATTGGCTCCCAGTATTTTTCTGAGCACAATTCAAAGTGTTGGTGCTGACCTTGAAAGCCCTAAACGGCCTCAAAGGCCCAGTAGACCTGAAGGAGCGTCTCCACCCCCATTGTTCAGCCTGGATACTGAGGTCCAGAGCCAAGGGCCTTCTGGCGGTTCCCTCCCTGCAAGAAGTGAGGTTACAGGGAACCAGGCAGAGGGCCTTCTCGATAGTGGCACCCACCCTGTGGAACGACCTCCCATCAGATGTCAAAGAGAAAAACAATTAGCGTAGATTACGGTGTATTAGGCGACTGGGCAGCTGCCAATTTGGGGGGTTGATTTAATATGGCCAGTCTTATACGCTGCAGCTTTGCTGGGCAGCAACAGAGGGCGGTGGGCTCCACTCCACACCAGGAGGAAGCCCCCCAGCAAAGCCGGCTTAGCATCGCTGCGCAGCTTCCTCCCGGCGCAGAGCCCGCTGCCCACTGCCGCTGCCCAGCAAACCCATACCCAGCATATAAGACGACCTCTGACTTTTTAGAGAATTTTCTGGGGTTAAAAAGTCGTCTTATATGCCAGAATCTACGGTATCTGACTTTTAGGAGACATCTGAAGGTTTAGGGAAGTTTTTCATGTTTGGTGGTTTATCATGTTTTTAATTTTCTGTTGGAAGCCACCCAGAGTGGCTGGGAAAACTCAGCCAGATGGGTGGGGTATAAATAATAATAATTATCATCATCATCATCATTTGCACAAACAAACGCCCCTTTTCTTTTGCACAGGAGCAAAGAATTGCAGGAAAAACAGACATTGTTGCTGAGGAATTCTATTCCCAGGGGCTCTGGGAAGGCATTCCTGAGACTGGGGTGGTTCCTCCCATTGGATGGGCCAGGCCAGGGTTCTTGAAGATGGTCCTTAGGGAGGGGCCACCCCACTTCCCCGCCCCCAGCATTCCTTGCCCCGTTGGCCTCACCTAAGCTCATCAGGTAGTCCCGGAAGACGGGCATGCGAAACAGCCCTGCGAGGGCGGCCAGCCTGGGGCGGAGGCCAGGGAAGGTGCGGGGGAAGCCGGTGGCCTCGGTGCAGAAGGCGGAAAAGGCCCCCGTGCAAATGATCCCGTGGGGGTGGGAGCCCAGGACGTAGTTCCGCGTCGGGGGCAGCTCGGCCGTCTTCACCAGCTGCAAGGCAAGAGGGGCGAGGCCTTTGGCATTTGGACCCCCACCTGAATGTCAGTGCGCAGATTCCATGGCCAGCAGCCTTTGACGGCCACCACCTCCTGCTTCTCTGTGATCTGGTCTCCGGGGGTTCCAGAGACCCTGCCAGCCCCCTCCTCATACCTTGATAGGGAAATAATCCCGGTGGAGCTCCCAGACTCTCCAGCGCCTCATCCAGTCACAGCGGTGCCCACCTGCGAAGACAAGGGTTCAGGTAGGGGACGGAGTCAGAGAACTGTGGGGTTGGAAGGGGACCCTAACCCTAACCCCCAGGGGTCATCCAGCCCAACCCCCTGCAGTGCAGGAATCACAGCTGAGGAATCCCTGGCAGGTGACCACCCGACCTCTGCTTAAAAAATCATTTATTTAGTTATGACTTACTGATGCTTAATTTTACTGTTTATTATTGGATTCTAATGTATTATTGCATATTGCTTTACTTGGTATGTTATTTCAAAGTTATTCTGACATTTTTGTAGGATCTGATTGTTACTATTAATACTTGATGTTTTATTATTAATGTGTGTGTGTGTTGGAAGCCGCCCAGAGTGGCTGGGGCAGCCCAGCCAGATGGGCAGGGTATAAATAAAATTATAATCAATCAATCAATCAATCAATCAATCAATAATGAGGAGCAAGATGATCCTTCGGGTCCCTACCAACTCTGATTCCATGTTATATTTTTTTTTTGGGGGGGGGTTCTTTTGATTCCTGTCAATTACAGAATTTCGTGTGTGTTTTTATAGCAATATTTAATAATTAATGATAAATACATGAATAAATGCAGCTGATTTTTCTGCCCTCCATACAGAGAGAGAGAGAGAGAGAGATGAAATGCCTTCTGCCATTGTGTCATCTATTGGAAGCTGTCTTGGAAAATAGACAACAGTCAATAGCAGTGAGGAAAACAGGTTTGGGATGGTCACACGCTGCCCCAGGGGAAGGGGGTGAGCTGGAGGAGGAGGGGCAGGGCGACGCAGCAGCTCCAGCTGTGTGGGTCTGGGTGTGGGGCTCAGAAGGAAAAAAACCTGGATGTACATTTCCGAAATATAAGATAAAAAACAAATAAAATAAAACCTACCTACAGCAACAGTGTTTTGTGTTGTGTAGGCTCCTGTGATGTAAGTCATGGGCCCCGCCTGCTAGCCTGTTCCCTAAAATATCCCTGGTTTGCTCATTTCTATATATAGGGTACCTACGATCTGCATCTGGGACGCGGGTGGCGCTGGGGGTTAAACCACAGAGCCTAGGACTTGCTGATCAGAAGGTCGGCGGTTCGAATCCCCGCGATGACGGGGTGAGCTCCCGTTGCTCAGTCCCTGCTCCTGCCAACCTAGCAGTTCGAAAGCACGTCAAAGTGCAAGTAGATAAATAGGTACCACTCTGGCAGGAAGGTAAACGGCATTTCTGTGCGCTTCTCTGGTTCGCCAGAAGCGGCTTAGTCATGCTGGCCACATGACCCGGAATCTGTACGCCGGCTTCCTTGGCCAATAAAGCGAGATGAGCGCCGCAACCCCAGAGTTGGCCACGACTGGACCTAAGGATCAGGGGTCCCTTGACCTTTACCTTACGATCTGCATGGACCAGTTGCATGGCTTGAGATACTTATTAGGTCCATCAATTACGTTATAGCATATATTCAACACAAAAAACAGCAACAATTTGTTGTGGACAAAGGACAGCTGGACATATAATGGGCCCCATCACCTTCAGTAGCTTAGGGCCTCATCAAACCCCAATCCGGCCCTGGTTGGGGGGAATCAAACTCACCTCTCTCTGGCGTATCCCAGTCGAAGATCCACCAGGCGACATACAGGACGCTGATAGGCCAGTAGGAGGTGAGGAGCAGGTAGACCAGGAGAACGGAGAAGAAGGCACCTGGGGGGGGGGCGGAGAGGGAGGGAGATTCTGTGGAATCTTGTTTTTATGTTGTATGCTGGATATGTGATTGCCAAATTCTGATTTGAAAAACCAAATAAATAAATATGAAACCAATATCACAATGTGGACATAAAACTGGTTGTGGATGATATATCAATATATCGCCCAACACTACCCACAAGCAGCGCTCCCCCTTCACTGGGATTCAGAGCTCTGCCTGGGACCACAACCCCAATTTCACGAGACCCCCGAGGATGTGATCTGAAGCCCCCCTAAACCCAGAAGAACATTTTAGGTTGGAAGGGGCACCCCAGGGTCATCTAGCCCAACCCCCTGCGGTGCTGACTCCCTAGTCCAGACTCACCTGGCCCAAATCTGCTTTGAAAAGAAGAGGGGGTTTGGCTTTTGGGGGAGGGGGGTGAAATAAAAAATTTAAGGTGTTTTATATATATAATAAATGTTCATAAATGTACCAAGCAAACACGTACATAAATATATAAACCACATGTCTGAAGCAGCACTGGAAAACAGCCCTGGAACCATTTTGGCTCCCAAACTGACGAAACAATTTCTCTGCAAGGTCAACGGAAAATGGAAAAGCCTCCCCATTGTCTTTTCCTTCACAAATCCTGTCTTAAGGGTATGTCTGTGTATAAATAGGGTGAGCCTGTGACCTGGCTCAGGAACTAAGTATTTGTCATTACAAAAGACTGGCCAGGCTCCCCAGGGTATCCAATCAAGTGACCATTAACAGGTGACCTGCCAGACAGGAGGTAAACAAGGCCCTCAGATTTCTGCTGCAGACCGCCCTTTCTGCGATGTAGGCATGATGTATCTGGGGGTGGTCTTGGACTCCAGGGTGGCCAATTTAAAAAGTCTATGTAAAGGCGGGCACACCTTGGTTCGGGGTCCTCCTCCATTCCTCCTCCTTCTCCTGCGTGTGAAGGGGGCACCCTGTTGCAACAGTTCAATATAGATCAGACTAGCTGCTTTGCTTCTCAATATTCTCTGCTTGGCCTCTGTTCTTTTCTCCGACTGATGGAGAACCTGCAAAGGACTCTGTAAGGGCTCTTGTGTCCCCCACATACGGGAATAAGGGCAGTTTTCCTTTTATTACAGGGGCCTGGCCTGCCAGAGGACCTCCCAAGGGCCATGGCCCCAGGAAGAGGAGGAGGCCAAGCTGCCCCCTTCCCTGAGACCCCCTGCCCCTCCCTCCCTCCCTCCCTCCCAGCTCCCAACTTACCAAAGAAGAGGAAGGTGAGCACCAACTGGAAGACGCTAAGAGCCTCCAGGTGTTTCTTCAGAGCCATCTTCTGACCCCGGGTCTCAGGAAGAGATCCTGGGGAGAAAATCCACAAGGGGGAGGGAGTTGGGGGGGGGGCTCTGCAGCAGGACTCCAGCCAGGAGGGGCCCCTGCCTTGGCAGAAGGGAGAAGACGGAGGTGTGTTCAGCACAGGTGGCCTCTGACCTGCATCCCAAAGCCCAGCTGCTCCCCTTCAGCCGTGCCCTCGGGAAGGGGGCAGCATGTGGGGCAGGAGGAGGAGGAGGAGGAAAGAGGCTCACTTGTCCAGGAGAAGATGTTGTCTTGCCCGCGGCTGCAATGCACCCGTCTGTCTCTCTGCCACCTGCACTTTGGTAGCCAGGTGAGTTGGCAATAAGGACGCTGCTGTCACCCAGGTGAGGCAAAGGGGACCTGGCTGAGCTCTCCTCCTCCGAAAGGAGACAAGGCGCGTCAGATTCTTTTCTTTTGACTCCCAGCCCTGCCTGGCACCTGCCTTGCTGGCCCTCAGCTCCCTCCCCTTGGCCCTCATCCCAGGGCCACCCCGCCCTCTTGGCCCACAAGTCAAAGGTTGGGGTGCCAGGATCGATTGCCCCATCTGCCCGCCTCCCTTCTCCAAACCACGAAGAATGGAGGAAGCTGCTCTCGAGGAGATATTCATCATCATCATCATCAAATTTTATTTATATCCCGCCCTCCCCAGCCAAAGCTGGGCTCAGAGCAGCATAAAATGCAATAAAAAGCAGGGAAGAACCGTTTTCAAAACAGACGCATTTCAAAAACAGTGGGACTTACGGTAGAACCATAAAGCGGTATAGTTGGAAGGGACCCCCAGGGGTCATCCAGCCCAACCCCTTGCAAGGCAGGAATCGCAGCTTTGGTGGCACTGTAGCTCTAGGGAAGAAAGAGTGCCTCTGAGCAGGTGAAGAGTGCTCTGAGGATCCGCAGTTGCAGCTGCCTCCCTTTCAAAGGGAACAAGCGCAGCTCCTCCTGATGGCCTTTAGGTGCCCCTGGAAGAAAGACAGGGTGAGAAATCACCAGGGTTTCTGAAGCACCCTGTGGGTGGGGGTGTTGGGTGCAGTTCAGAGGTTGCCCCCCCCTCCTCCTCCATCTCCTGCCAGGCAGGGCAGTGAGGTCCAAGCTGACCTGACCCTGGCGGGGGCAGAGGCAAAAATTACGCAAACCTTTTCCTGGTAATGACATTGCTTCCTGCCTCAGGGCAGGGCAGCCTCTCTACAAATTAGCATTTATATATCCCGATACTTTCCTCCAGAAATCTGTAAGCATCAGACATTGCATAAGCAGACACTTCAAAGAGGCCTATTCTTGTTTTGGCACCTCCAGCAAGACATCCTTGTAGATCATCCCTTTCTATATTGATGTATCGGAGCCCAGTATTATTTTTGGTTGTATAAGACGTAGTTTATAATCTAATGGCACATTAGGAAGGTAAAACACTGGTTTACAAAAAAATATATATCAAAAAATCAAAACAATCCAATGACAACATGTACACCCACAATTAAAATTCACAAATAAACATCAGAAGCCTGGAGGGCCTTCGGAATTCTGGGACTGTTCCTGGAAAATCAAGACCCTTGGAGGGTATGGCAGGAAACTCTTAATCTCAAGGTCGCGGGTTCGAGCCCATGCTGGGCCAAAGGTTCCTCTTTTTCATTTTCAATTTTACAAAGAATCAAAATGCAAACATCATATTTCTTTGACACACTTTTTTCTTCATAAAAAGTAAGGGGAAATGTCTGTGCATCTTACGGAGCGAATGCGTGGTCCTTGGAGCTGAATTGCCCAGGGGCAAAAAGCAGATCATGCTTCTTTTTTTGAAAGAGGGAAGTGGGTGTTGAAACAAATCCTCTGATTTGAAAGAGGGAAGTGGGTGATTGGCAAGCGATCGGAAGCGAGATAAGGGACGCTAGCGGAGGCTGCCTGAGAGGGGGGCGGTAAAGACAGCAAACTTGCAAGGAGAGGCGACAGGAAGACTAAAGCAATGAGGAGAGAAATGAGAAGAAAAGGAGGAGCAAAAAACTGCTCCAGCTAAGGAAAAGACACTAAGGCAAACAAGAGGGAAGGGAGTGTTCAAAGGAAACAGCTGATTGGTGGGATCGGGAGGGAGATAAGGGAGGCTAGCGATAAAGGAGGCTGCCTGGGAGGGGGGAGGTAAAAGCCCATGGATCCTCAGGATTTTTGCATTGGGTCACCCCAAATTCACCATCAGATCACATAGCATGTCCATGGCTACAGCCTGCACCAAAAAAATCACGCACCGACTGTTTTGTGGGGCCGCAATGGTGCAAAAACGTGGTTACAAAGCACAGATCCACATGGATCCTCAGGATTTTTGCATTGGGTTGTAGCCTTTCAGGCCTTTCCCATGGGTCGGGTGTGCATTGCTCCCGTGGGAGGAAGGAAGGAGCCAAACAGACACCAACAGTTGGTTCAGAGAAAGGGCTTTATTTCTGCTATCCATAGTCGCAGAAAGGCACCTGTGTGATTGATTCACATTCAAGCACACCTGAAAGCATTTTACATACAGTTTATATCCCGTTTTTCAGGTCCCCTTTCTCCCCCTTTCCTAGGGATCTAGCCTCGTGAGCTTGCATACATATGTTGGCAGAAACAATCTCCATTCATGATGAATAGAATTGTTTCTATACTCCCGGCGCCATTCCCGGGGTCTGTGAGTCAGCGAGCCAAGAAAGTTGCGAGGAGGCTGATAAGCTGTTGCATTCACAAAGTAAAGGAAGGATTGAACTCTGATTAATAAGAATACACACAGAGGCTTGAACCAGCAAGACTCTGGGAAGGGTGCGTATAATCGTCCCTCTGTGCTTGTCCGATTCCCGCAGCCCCCGGCCCAGGCCGTTTTATTCACAAAAGAACTTTTTACAGAGTGTTCAAAAGAACCAATCAGATTTCTTCTGAGCATTTCCACAAACCCACTTGGGGAGAAAGTTAAATTACTAAAACTAATTAAGCACAGATATTTCTGGGGTAAACAAATTGAGAACTACAAAGGGGTGGTAAATAAACATGATAAGAAGGATGGCCAGAAAGACCGGATCACTACCACCTTCATGTGAGATCTGTTTCCTGGCTCCAAGATTAACATCTTAAGATAAATATATAAGAAATTGACATCAAAAAAACTTGCCCGCTATCTTTATGGCCCAGGATGCCTGCCTGGCAAAGCAACTGCTATGTATGTGACTTGTGAAGAGAGAGAAATGGGCAGCAGAGGGAAAAGGGCATGAAAAGGACATGAATGTAGAATCTTATGGAATTTAATCAGAAATTATCGTCAATATATCAAACCCAGTCAACGCCATGCTTTCATCGTGGACACGATGGCTTGATGTATATTTTATAATTCCTCATGGTAATCCCATCTGATCCCTAACATAAGCTGGATGCGCTGCTGGCGGCTAGGTCATCTTTTCCTGAGAAGAGGAGAAATCTTTCTTCCTTTCAGCTACTTTGTGTTATGCTTTGTGTTATACAGCAGAGCTAATGCATTTTAGGTTTACATCCTCAAAGAAAGAATTTGGGAAGTCTTGAGGCCTAGGGAAGTCTTGAGGGCTAGTTGGGGTGACTACACACTAATTGGGGTGACCACACAGCCAGGATTTGGGTACCCTGTCCCTTCATTCTGTTACGATATGGATGCAATGCAGCTGCAAAGTGCTAGCTTGAAAAGTAAACATGATAGGAATGTTGGGACTGGCCGTGGGAATCAGAGGGACAGTCAATTCACAGTGCGAAGCACTGGAATTAGCTCAGTGTAATATGAGCTCTTCTGTTTATTCCTGTCCAGGAAGTGTTTGTCACTAGACTGCTGGAGCTTGAAGAGAGCAGTCAGGTTTTTTGTAATGCTGCAAAGACAGAAATAAAGGCATGTAAATACGTTTCTGTCTATCTCTTTCTCCTGCCCAGGGGGGGGGGCAGGAAAGAGGGGTGTGTTCTTCTCACGCTGAGAAGGATCGCCTATTGTGACCTAGCCTGGATCTTGCTGGGGAATGCAGCCAGGGAGGTCAACAGGGAATCATGCCGGGTGTCTGGGAGAGTTGCCAGTTTCTACTGATATGGGCTTGATTCCCGAAATCTGGTAGCACGGAGCCGATGGCATCGATCCATGAAAGCAGCAAAAGAGGTTGATGGATCGTACTTCATCCTCTGCAAGGAGATAAAGGTGTTTGTGGTAGCGTGCGGATGGAGGCTACAACGAACGGCTGAACACCGAAGCAGACGTTTTTGCTGATAAGCAAGGAGCAACGGAACCCCAAGGTATGCTGATTTATGGGCTAAAAGAGTGAACGCAGATTGAGTCTTCTCTGGTTCACAAAAGCTGCTTTTTTTGGATAGAAAAACAGCACTGAGTGAGAGCCACATTCTTCGCATTCTTGGGACTGATAAGGTTTGCTGCTAAGCAACGAGACTTCAGTCTTTTCAGCTACTTCAAAGATAGTTAGCTTGAAAAGAAAGTGGAAAGTTACTAGCCAACAAAGAAGTGAGGCTGGGACTGTAAGAGGCTAGAAAAACAACGTTTGTTTTGTCTGCTATCTCACTGCTCTTGGAGGGACTTCCAAAGCAGCCTGCGTTTAGCTGCCAGGTGCAAGGCAGTAAACAACCCAATAGACTTGGATTTTAGAGGCTCGAGAGTGAGAGCTGAAGTTTGGATTCAAAATGGATACCAAGAAGGGGGGAGGCTTACCTTACCCACCTCCACTGACTAATGACAGTTATGCCTCATGGTCTGTAAAGATGAAAGCCCTGCTTCAGAATCAGAGGATTTTTGGGGTGATTGATAACCCCATCCCTCCTGCACCAACGGCAAGTTGGAATTCACAGAATGTGAGAGCCAGGACGGCCATAATTCTGTGTGTCTCAGATGATCAACTTGTGCATATTCAGGATTTCGAATATGCGCGTGAAATTTGGCAAACGCTGCATAGAATACACCAAAGAGATGCTGGTTCTTCAGCGTTGCTGCATTTTGAAAAGCTGACCAATCTAAGGCTAGCGCCTGATGGAGATGTACAAGCGCACCTGACAGAGATGAAATTCTTACGCCAGCAGATGGCGCAACGCAATTTTCCTCTACAGGAAGAGATATTCTGCTTCATGATTATTAACAGCCTTAATCGGACTTATAAAACAGTTGCAAGTCAGCTGGGTTCTCTACCTGCCAGAGATCTTACGGCGGAGAGAATTTGTGCCGTGATTCTCAATGAGAGAGACCGCCTTGCTGCAATAGATGTCAAAGACAGGGGGAGAGAAGCTTGGAGTTCTGACACCCCCACTGCTTCTGCAAGTGAAGAACAGCCAGTTTTTCTTTTACAGGATTTTCAGGATTTCCTGGATAAGAAAGGGATAAGGCACAAGGTTGCTGTTTCAGCAGGTGCATGGAACAAAAGTGTCTGTGTGCAAGTGAACAAAGAATTGCAAAATGGGATGAAGGCGCAATTGCTGAGTTCACATTTGCCACATGAGTATTGGGCGGAATCGTTATTGTGTTTTTGTTACTCTTGGTTGAGAAAGGTTTCAAAAGGTTTGGGATGTTCTCCTTTTGAAAAGCTATTTCATAGAAAACCTTCTGTTGCCCATTTTAAGGTTTTTGGGTCTCATGTCTTGACTGAAGCTCCAGGTGGAGTAAAGAATGCCAGAGGCATTTTTGTGGGTTATGAAAAGGGTCTCTACAGAGTAATTTTGTCTGAATCTGGTCAGGTGATTCTCACAAAATTTCTAGAGAGTGTTCCTGAACAGGAGAGAGTAATTGTTCACACATTTCCCACTGAGGACAATGATGATGATGATGATTTTACTGATTACAGTGGTACCGAGAGTGAAAGTGATAGCTCAAAGAGCTCAGTTGACACAGTCATTGAGAAGAAATCTCACACAATGGCCAGACCTTCACAGGTGGAGGATGAACCACTGTTTACTATTGGAACTGGTTCTCCAAAGAGTCCTGAGACTGAACCAGTGAGCAGAGAGGATCAGCACCTCATACGCAGGTCCGAGAGAGTTACAAAGGGTGTACCACCCAAGAGGTATTCAAAAGAGTTTGCTAACTCAGCTGTTGCATGTGTTACTATTGTTGACAACTCAAGACAGGTTTGAAGCTGTGTCCAAGTCAGAGACAAAGACACAACAGGGAGTTGCTAAGCGTAACACTACATTCCCTAGCCAAGGTAATGCAGATGCACTCGTTCCTTGGAAGTCAGACCACCAGAGAGGTACACTGGGGAAACCAGTGGCGGGTAGTTCCAAGGGTGGAACTGAAACAACAGGGGATTGTTATATGTATAACTGTTTGTTTTCTTCTCTGGATCAAGCTATGTTCGCAGCGCACATTGATTCATATGGGGGAGTATGTTACGATATGGATGCAATACAGCTGCAAAGTGCTAGCTTGAAAAGTAAACATGATGGGAATCTTGGGACTGCCCATGGGAATCAGAGGGACAGTCAATTCACAGTGTGAAGCACCGGAATTAGCTCAGAGTGTAATATGAGCTCTTCCGTTTGTTCCTGTCCAGGAAGTGTTTGTCACTAGACTGCTGGAGCTTGAAGAGAGCAGTCAGGTTTTTTGTAATGCTGCAAAGACAGAAATAAAGGCATGTAAATACGTTTCTGTCTATCTCTTTCCCCTGCCCAGGGGGGGGGGGCAGGAAAGAGGGGTGTGTTCTTCTCACGCTGAGAAGGATTGCCTATTGCGACCTAGCCTGTATCTTGCTGGGGAATGCAGCCAGGGAGGTCAACAGGGAATCATGCCGGGTGCCTGGGAGAGTTGCCAGTTTCTACTGATATGGGGTTAATTCCCGAAACATCCCCCCCCCTTTATTTTGGACAGCCTTCCGGCTCGTCCCAAGGAGGCACTGGCTGATATTCTCGGGCTAGTGCTATAGTCTGGGGCTGAACCATTCGTGACACCATTTTATGCATCATATTTTGCAAGCATTGCAATAAGCAAGGTACACAGGAGCCGAAAAGAAGCAAAATTATCAATGGGCCTAGTGACATCATTAAAAGTCCCCTAAACCACCCTAGGTATGGAAGCCAATCAGTCCACCAGGACATGTCCCATCCGTTCCAAGTAGGGACAGGGACATGGGCCACTTTTTCAATTTCTGCTGCCAAATTTCGAATAGCTTCAGCACAGTCAGAGATGTTAAAGCAACAGGCCCCTCCTGTCAAATTTAACGCAACACAAAATCCGCCCTGTCGTGCCAGGAGAAAGTCCAGCCCTAAGCGGAGCTGAAGGACTGGGTAGCGATTAACCAGAGGGCTGTGGCCGTGGCATTGGCAACAATCTCTACTACCGCTTGGAGTCTTATTATGCGGTTTAAATTATAAATTGGCTCCCTTGCCCCTGTGATTTTTTCTCCCTGATTCCATGACGCCGGGTCGTAATGGGCCACTATCCTTTCTGGAGGCCACTGATCCTTACCCCAATTTTGGGAGCTGCCTCCTGCAACTGCTACTAGGTCAACCAAGCGTCTCCTCCGACGGGGTGCAGTGGCAATCGGCTCATAAATCCACATGGGAGGAATTAAAGAGGCTGGGAAGCACACTCCACACTCCCTTTGGGAGGATATGATAAGCCAGCTTTCCACACACCACCTCCCCCTTCTGAAACCCTTGCCAAGTGCGTTAGGCATGTAGTTAGATTTTTTTTTAAAAAAATAATATTTATTAAGATTTTGGAAATTACAAAAAGAAAAAAGAAAAGTTAAACATAGAAAAACAGAAACAAAAACAAAAACACTACATAAAACATTAAATTAACAAAACAAAACAAAAACAATTAAAAACACTTCCAATATTTTCGATCTTAACTTTCATACACTTGTTTCATTGACTTCCTCAACACCTCCCTTTTTGTATTCCACTTCAATTAACTATTTCAGCAAGTCCTTTCCATCTTCATCTATTTTCTGTCTTATAGTTAATTTTAACATATTGTAACCTAGTTTTTCCCCCTTTTAATGCATCTATCTGTACCTAATTCCTTATAACATTTCTGCCAAAGCCATATAACTTCATTCCACCATTTTTCTAAAGCTCATTAATTTTACAGTATTTCTGTAAATAATCTTTAATTTTTTTCCAATCTTCCTCCACCAGCTCTTCTCCCAGGTCTCGGATTCTGCCAGTCATTTCCGCCAGTTCCATATAGTCCATCACCTTCATCTGCCATTCTTCCCGGGTGGGTAAATCTTCTGTCTTCCAGTACTTTGCGATAAGTATTCTTGCTGCTGTTGTTGCATACATAAAGAAAGTTCTATCCTTCTTTGGCACCAATTGGCCGACTATGCCCAGGAGAAAGGCCTCTGGTTTCTTCAGAAAGGTATATTTAAATACCTTTTTCATTTCATTATAGATCATTTCCCAGAATGTCTTAATCCTTGGGCATGTCCACCAAAGGTGAAAGAATGTACCTTCAGTCTCTTTACATTTCCAACATTTATTGCGTCAGGCACGTAGTTAGATTACAGCCAGAAAGAGTTCCTAGTGCAGACTCAGTCACGGTTGTCTGGGCTGGGAAGGTGCGATTACAACGGGAGGTCCCCACATATGTCAGATTGTTACTGGCGTCCTCAGACTGGTTCACACAGAGCCATCCAGTAATCCGGTGAACCTGGAAAGGGATAGAATGGTTCCATCAAAAAGAATTGTTTCTCAGAGGGCGGAAGCCAAAAATTGGGGCCGTAACAGGCAGAAATGTATTTTAACAGGGAGAAATGTAAAGTATTGCACTTGGGCAAAAAAAAGGAGAGGCACAAATACAAGATGGGTGACACCTGGCTTGAGAGCAGTACATGTGAAAAGGATCTAGGAGTCTTGGTTGACCACAAACTTGACATGAGCCAACAGTGTGACGCGGCAGCTGAAAAAGCCAATGCAATTCTGGGCTGCATCAATAGGAGTATAGCATCTAGATCAAGGGAAGTAATAGTGCCACTGTATTCTGCTCTGGTCAGACCTCACCTGGAGTACTGTGTCCAGTTCTGGGCACCACAGTTCAAGAAGGACACTGACAAACTGGAACGTGTCCAGAGGAGGGCAACCAAAATGGTCAAAGGCCTGGAAACGATGCCTTATGAGGAACGGCTAAGGGAGCTGGGCATGTTTAGCCTGGAGAAGAGGAGGTTAAGGGGTGATATGATAGCCAAGTTCAAATATATAAAAGGATGTCACATAGAGGAGGGAGAAAGGTTGTTTTCTGCTGCTCCAGAGAAGTGGACACGGAGCAATGGTTCCAAACTACAAGAAAGAAGATTCCACCTAAACATTAGGAAGAACTTCCTGACAGTAAGAGCTGTTTGACAGTGGAATTTGCTGCCCAGGAGTGTGGTGGAGTCTCCTTCTTTGGAGGTCTTTAAGCAGAGGCTTGACAACCATATGTCAGGAGTGCTCTGATGGTGTTTCCTGCTTGGCAGGGGGTTGGACTCGATGGCCCTTGGGGTCTCTTCCAACTCTGTGATTCTATGATTCTATGACTCATTCCAAGGCACAGGGAGGAGGGGCATTCCTCCCAAAGCATTTGTAGGTCCCAGAGTGCAGACCGTGCAATTGGTTCGGTTTGCAGAATAAGCCCCCATTTCAGCCATTTGCAGCTGTTTATTATTCGTGTTGTGGGCACCCCACTCCCGCATTAGCTGCTTGGTCACCTGAAGGGGTGTGGGCACGCTGACGGCCAGAGGCAGTAAAAATACCCTCATGGCCAAAAGCATAGTCACCCACAGCCCTATCTGCACCACTTGGGCCCAGGGATCTATTTATCTATTACCTAGTAGGTTCTTTGGGCCAGGGGGAGGCTTTAGGTAATTCCTGGAGGCTCCGGGTGGAGCTCTACCAGGTGGCAAGATAACGAAATTCCCTGATTGAATGTCCCACACAAATACCCTCCCCTGAAAGAGTGGCGTAGGTCTCGTTCTTGCAAGAGCAACTGGGTGTTCCATTGTGACTGGCAAGGTTTCAAAATCTCATGTTCGAGCAGCTTTTTGATGTGAGCGTGCCGCGTCCCTTCCAGAGTGAAACAGCACCTGAAAAAAAAAAAACTTTGACAAAGTTCCCAGAAAATTTTCACTTGCTTTTTAAGAAGTTACTCTTCAGGTCTTTGCTTAGAGGACCACGCCAGGTTCCCTTTGGTCTCAAGGCTAAGGTGGACGAAGAACTGGACAAGTTGATCGCCCAAGGAGTTTTGGAGCTAGTTGACCATGCCAAGTGGGAAACCCCCATCATCACGCCTGTCAAGCCAGACGGGTCAGTGAGAATCTGCGCTGACTACAAGTGCACGATCAACAAGGCACTTCAGCAGCATGTTTATCCGGTTCCTGTTGTCCAACACCTGCTGCATTCCCTGGGTGAGGGTAAGGTCTTTGCTAAGCTGGACCTTGCCCGAGCCTATCAACAACTGCCTGTCGATGATGCCACTGCTGAAGCCCAGACAATCGTCACCCACCAAGGGGCATTCCGTTGCTGCCGGTTGCAGTTCGGGGTGAGTGTGGCTCCTGGCATCTTCCAAAGCCTTATGGAGCGTCTCCTGCAAGGGCTTCCGGGCGTGGTACCATATTTTGATGACGTCTTGGTGTCCGCAGACTCACACCAGCAGCTGTTCGAGTGCCTCCGTGCCGTGCTGACCAGGTTCCAAGAGGCTGGGCTCAAGGTAAAGAGGGAAAAGTGCCAGATCGCCGTTCCACAGGTAGAGTTCCTGGGCTATCTTATCGACGCCTCCGGCCTTCACCCAACCACATCCAAGATCCGCGCTATCCAGCAGGCCCCCACCCCAAAGAACAGGACGGAGTTGCAGGTGTTCCTGGGACTGCTGAATTTTTATAACATGTTCCCACCCCACAAAGCCATGGTGGCTGAGCCTCTTCACCGACTCCTCAGCACAAAGACGCCTTGGGCCTGGGGTCATCAGGAGACGGCCGCCTTCAACGCGGTCAAGGCTCTCCTTTCATGAGACAGTGTGCTGGTACAGTACAGTGAATTCAGGCCGCTGGTCCTTGCCTGCGACGCCTCACCTTTTGGCATCGGTGCTGTCCTTAGTCACCGTTTTCCAGACGGAAGAGAAGCACCGCTCGCCTACTTTTCCAGGACGCTATCTCCGATGGAACGGAATTACAGCCAGCTCGACAAGGAGGCACTGGCACTTGTGGCTGGAGTGAAGAGGTTCCATGAATACCTCTATGGCAGGACTTTTGACCTCATCACTGACCACAAGCCACTCCTGGGCCTCCTCGCCGGTCCAACTCCGTCCAACTCCACCGGTCCTCTCGCCACGCATGCTGCGATGGACTGTTTTCCTGGCTGCCTACCACTACCGGCTTGTCCATCGCCCGGGGAAATCAATGGGCCATGCCGACGCCCTCAGCCGTTGCCCTCTTCCATCGTTTGTGGAAGACCCGGCTCCTGCTTCATCGCTCCTCCTGACTGAGGATCTTCCAGCAGCGCCTGTATCGGCTGCCACTGTGGCCTCCGCGTCTGCCCAGGATCGCACCATCAGCCGGGTGCTCATCTGGGTGTGGAGGGGGTGGCCACAAGGGCCTTTTGCATCGGAGTTCCAGCCCTTTGCAACCAGACAACATGAACTCTCGGCTCATCGCGGCTGTCTGCTGTGGGGAGACCGCGTCGTGATTCCCCAGGGACTCCGTCAGCGCGTCCTGGAGGCTCTGCACGTTGGCCACCCGGGAATTGTCAAAATGAAGGCGTTGGCTCGGTGTTACGTCTGGTGGCCTAACATGGACGATGCCATCACTGCCTGGGTGTCCGCCTGTCAAGCGTGCCAAGAGTCGAGGCCTGCACCACCAGCAACTAAGGGACACACCTGGGAGACACCAAAAACACCCTGGTCGAGGGTGCACATCTATCTGGCTGGCCCCTTTCACGGCCGGACCTTTATGGTAGTGGTGGACGCCTATTCCAAATGGCTGGAGGTCGCCCTGATGCCCTCCACCACTACCGAGGCCGTCATCCGGGTGCTGCGAGGCCTGTTTGCAACGCATGGGTGTCCTGATGTCCTTGTCTCTGACAACGGACCGCAGTTCACGTCAGGCACGTTTGAGCGGTATCTTTTGGGACTGAGCATCCGCCATGCCCTAACGGCACCCTTTCATCCATCCAGCAACGGGCAAGCGGAGAGAATGGTGCGCTCGGCAAAAGAGGCACTGGGGCGCCTGGACTGGGGAGACTGGCACGAGCGGGTCACCGAATACTTGTTCGTGCAACACATCACCCCTCATGCAGCCACAGGGCGGAGTCCTGCCAAACTGCTTATGGGCCGCCGCCTCAGGTCACCGCTCGACCGGCTGCACCCGGACTTTGCCGTGGCCAAACCCCCAGGCTGTGCCAACGCGCCACGGTCATTTGTTCCAGGAAACCAGGTCTTTGCCCGGAACTTTGTGGGGGACATTCCTCGGGTGCCAGCCACAGTAGTGGGAGTCACTGGACTTCGCTCGTACCAGGTGGCACTCGAAGACGGACACTTGTGGTGCCGGCACATAGACCAGCTTAGGCGCAGGGTTGGGGACTTGGACACTACTGCAGTGCCCCCAACTGTGCTTGTGGCTCCGGAACAGACACTTACAGATGGCGAGGCTCCACCTACACCTCTCTCGCAGACTGCGGGCATGGAGCCGAACCAAGCCGCTTCAGAGGGTCTGCCAGACTTACCACAGAGTCAGACCACTGCCGTGCCTGACATTCCGCCAACTGCACTTGCAGAGATTCCACCCACAGCAGCGGATCCAGGGGATTTGGTTTCAACGCCACCTAGGATCACACCACAGCCTCAGCGAGAATTGTGACCCCCCCCCCCCCGGTCTTGGCTACCAGTCCCCGGCGGTCTGGCAGAGTTTCCAAGTGCCCAACTTATTTAAAGGACTATGTTGTTGGACATGTAACACTGTTGGTCTAAGTATGTGGAAGTATGTGAAATGTAACCAATATGCTTTTGTGCCTAATTGAACCATTACGTGTAGTGCTGTATATAAGGAAACCATTACGATTGTAACTAACGCCTTATCTCGGTGGGGAGGGGAGTTATGTACTGAAGTTCTCACCCTGGGCCAGCAGGGGGATACTGTAGATAGTTATGCAAATGAAGGATCGAAAGTGACGTTCAGTGATTGGATAGTTTGTATGCAAATGAAGGATCGAAAGTGACGTTCAGTGATTGGATAGTTTTAGAAAGTTGTTACAGTAACAAGGTACTGGAGCTCTATATAAGCAGGCTGACTGAGGCCTTCAGTTCTGTTCTGTTCCTGCTTACAAATAAAGAGCTGCTTTGGAAGAATCGCTGTGTCGTCTGATATGTTCGCCCACAACTTAACAGATTCAGCACGGACTGGAACAAAGGACAATAATCAGCTCTTCCCTCTGGGGGCAGGAAACTGCCAACTCCCCTCTGTCACCTGGAAAGTACTCATGGGGAGGGGGAAAGGGGGAACCAGCCAGGTGACAGGACACTCAGGTTACCACCACAACTCCTCCCTCAACCCCTCCTTTCTGTGATGTATGTATCTGAGGGGTGGTCTTAGGTTACACCCCTTCTGTGATGTATGTGTGATGTTTCTGGGGGTGGTCTTGATCTACAGGGTGGCAATTTCAAAAGTCTTTATAAGGCCTTGCACACCATTTTTTCTGAGTCCCTCCTCTCTCCTGCAAGTGAGGGGAGCACCCTGTTGCAACAGTTCAATAAAGGCCAAGCCTACAGGCTGCTGTTTTGCTCGAAGTTATCCTGGTTGGTGTCTTTGTTTTTGTCCAAGGGAGCCCTCGGATTTTTCCGTTAACAATGCTCAGAGGAAATCTGATTGTTTCTTACGAACACTGTAAAGGGTTCTTTTGTTAATAAAACAGCCTGGACGAGGGGGTGGCGATACGCACTCCTCCCAGAGTCTTGCTGGTCAAGCCTCATGTGTATTTTATTAATCAGAGTCCAATCCTTCCTTGCTTTTGGGAAGCAACATGTTCTCTCTTTCATGGGACAGCCCTTGAGATATTTGAAGATGGCTCTCTGATCTCCTCTCAGTCTCCTCTTTCCCAGGCTAAACATCCCCAGCTCCTTCAACCGTTCCTCATCAGGCTTGGCTTCCAGACCCTTGATCATCTCAGTCACCCTCCCATTCCAGCTGGTCAGTCTCCTTAAACCGTGGCACCCACACCAGATTCTAGTTGGGGTCTGGCGCGAACCAGCCTGTAACCCCCCCCCCCTCTGAAAAACACACCTGTGCCATGGCTGCCTGCCTGGGTAGTTCCTGGAGTGGTGGGCATTGCTGAGCTGCCTTGGCCCCCTCCCTCCCCCCGAGGTTAAGAGAGAGGGGGAAATTATGCAACGGCAGCTTTAATAGCAAAAAATGTATACCCCCAAAGAAAGACCCCCCCACCCCCAGGGCTGTCAAGGGCCCTGCCAGGTGCCACAACCCCCGCGCGGCCGGACGGCGTCAAAGATGAAGAGCCCCAGGAGGACGCAGAGGGCAAAGAGCAGCGCCACGGCAAGGACCACGTAGACGGCGGTGGTGACGGCGAAGGCAAAGAGGAAGACGGTGCGCTGGCAGAAGGCGGGGTGGCCGGCCGGGTCGTAGTTGGGGGGGTAGATGGTGTAGACCCACACGTTGCCTGTTGGGAGAACGGGAGGCAGGGTTAAAGTGGGGGGGGGGGCAGGCGCAGAGAGGCACCCGGCTCAAGGGCACAGGCCTCCATGCAAATCTCAGAATTGTAGGGGGACACCCAAGGGACATCTAGACCAACCCCCCCCCCGAGATTTTGTTGGGGGGCAAACAAGGGACTTGGGCGGGGAGGAGTAGGGGTCCCGCCTCTGACCTGCAGCTCTTCCCCAGATGCTTTTCTGCAGTGCTGCCCCCCCCAGCCCAGGAATCTGCAAGTACGATGGCACCAAGATGGCACCCCTTGCGCCCCTTTCAGGCAGGGAAGCACCCGCCTGCCTGCCCATCCGAGGCAAACCCACAATTCATTTGCGGGAGTTCCATCGAGCCTCCTTCTGAAGACCCCTGTTTTGAATGGTTCATGGAGTCAGAAGGGGCACCCAGAGGGCATCCAGCCCAACCCTCCAGGATGTGGGAATCGCAGTTTAGGCATCCCAGCAGACCTCTGCTTAGAAACCTCCAGGGTAGGAGCGATGGAAAGCCTTGGGCTCCCTTTTATGGGTGAAATAAAAAATTTAAGGTCATATCTATCTATCTATATATAATGTTCATAAATGCACCAAGCAAACACGTACATAAATATATAAACCACATGTCAGAAGCAGCACAGGAAAACAGCCCTGAAACCATTTTGACTCCCAAACTGACCAAAGGAAAATGGAAAAGCCTCCCCATTGTCTTTTCCTTCAGAATTCCTGTTTTTAAGGGTATGTCTGTGTATCAATAGGATGACCCTGTGACCTGACTCAGGAACTAAGTATTTGTCATTACAAAAGACTGGACAGGCTCCCCAGGGTATCCAATCAAGTGACCATTAACAGGTAACCTGCCAGACATAAACAACGCACCCAGATTTCTGTTGTAGACCACCTTTTCTGTGACGTAGGTATGATGTTTCTGGGGGTGGTCTTGGACTCCAGGGCGGGCAATTTAAAATGTCTATATAAGGGCGGGCACACCTTGGTTCGGGGTCCTCCTCCTTTCCTGTGTGTGAGGGGAGCCCCCTGTTGCAACAGTTCAATATAGATCAGGCTTACTAGCTGCTTTGCTTCTCAGTATTCTCTGGCTGGTCTCTGTTATTTTCTCCGACCGATGGAGAACCTGCAAAGGACTCTATAAGGGCTCTTGTGTCCCCCATAAGGGCAGGTTTTCGTTTATTACAGGGGGAAAAGAGGGCAGTTCCCTGCCTCTCCCCCTCGAACCCGGGAGAGTTTGTTGGGGGGTGAACAAGGGATGGGGAGGAGTCCTGTCGCTGACCTGCTTGCCCATCCGAGGCAAACCCACAATTCATTTGTGGGAGTTTCATTGAACCCCCTTCTGAACCCCAGTTCTGAAGACCCCTGTTTTGAATGGTTCGTGGGAGTCAGAAGGGGCACCCAGAGGCCATCCAGCCCAACCCTCCAGGATGCGGGAATCGCAGCTTAGGCATCCGGACACACCTCTGCTTCGTGATGGAAAGCCCTGGGCGCCCTTTTATGGGGAAAGGGTAGGTTTCCGCCCGGAGCGGGGCCAGGCCAGACCACACACATCCCCTCCGACTTCCACCTCATAAACACCCCCTTCTGCCGGGCGGCAGGTGCCAGGTATGTGGGGAAGAGGCAGGTGGGGGGAGACTCACCTGCCAGGAACCAGATGCAGAGGAAGAGGCAGCAGGCAGCCCGGAAGCGCTGCGCCCAGGGGTTGGGCCGGTCTGTGCCATCCCCGCAGGGCAGGCAGCTGAGCAGCAGCAGGAGGAGGACGACCGCACTCAGGACGATCAGGTAGATGGGGATGAGAGGCTGCTGGGGGCACTGGCCCAGGTAGACTGCTCCTGCAGGTGGAGGCACAGCGGGAGAGGCTCAGCACCCGGGACCCCGGACTCTCCCCCTACGGGACGGCCTCTCCTGGTCTGCCACACAGAGGACCTTAAGGTCCATGAAGAACCATAGTTTAGAGGCCCTAAGGAAGTCAGACTATCCTCCAGCAGGGCCAGGGCCTTCTCAGTGGTGGCTCCGACCTGGTGGAATGCTCTGTCCCATGAGACTAGGGCCCTTCAGGATTTAACCTCCTTCTGTCAGGCCTGTAAGACAGAGCTATTCGGCCTAGCCTTTAATGTGAATTCAGCCTGATCTTTTATTTTCCCTTCCCTTCCCTCCCCTTTTATGAAGATTCCCCGCTCTGGGACCCCACAGCTAATTCTCCCCTGGTCTCCTCGCTGGCCCAAGTAGGACCAATTCAGCCAGCTAGCCCTGGGGATTATCTAATTGATTTTTGATTTTTACTGTTATTCATCTTTTTATACCGTATTTTATGCTGCATTTATAATTAAGTGTTTTAAATTTGTTGTTAGCCACCCTGAGCCTGGGTTTTTGAACTGGGAGAGGCGGGGTATAAATAACAAATTATTATTTGTTAGGATTCAGAACTTACAGGGTTAAGATATTCTGAGTGATGCCTCACATTCTGACGTGTAATTTGGAAGGTGGGAGGAGTTTTGCCTTTCTTGTCTCTGTGTTTTCGAGAGAGACAGCAGCCATTAGCCATGAGTGCTAGAAGTCCGGGAGAATTTATCTGAGAAATGCTGAGTTGTAAATATTCTGCTGTAATAAAAGACTGATAAAATGGACACACAAGTGCCTGATGTGTTTGCCTGGATCTAAGCAAGCAACAGTTTTTCCGCTGTGTTTTTACTCTGCAAGGCGAAACCGGAGAGAAGCAGATCGGCGCAGCTTGGCTGAGGAGCGTGCCGGACCGCTATAAACTGCAGCTAATTGGGGTCGTAAACCAATTAAGCTTCATTTTCTAACATTATTATTATTATTATTATTATTATTCCTCTTGGCCGCAGATGTGGACCCCCCTACTGCCACTGCTGTTTCCCAGTGCTCAGAGTTGGGAGAAACCCCCCAGTCTAAGGAATTACAGCTGCCAACTGCCCTTCAGGTGCAGCCCATTGCCAGGGTGGGGACCCAGAAGGAGGCGCTCCGCCCCAAACGGCAGCCCCAAGAGGCAGCGTGCCTTAGTGGTTGGAGCGCCAGACTAGGACCTGGGAGAGACCAGGATTCGAATCCCTCTGCTCAACCACGTAGCTCACTAGGTGTGACATTGGCGTAGTGGTGGTGGTCTGCCTCTCAGCGTCATTTTGGAGATTAAAGGAGGGGGTAGAGAACCTCGTATTCCCGTCTTGAGCATAAATAAAGCAAATACAATCCTATCATAGCAGCAGCAGGAGGAGGAAGACTCGCACCCGACTCCAGGATGTTTGCCAAAGAATCGGAGTTGGGGGAGAAGCCATGCAGGCCACACGCAAAAGCCTAACCAACTAGCTGAACAGCCGCTGATCAGGGATTTTAACAGTTGGGATTCCTTTATTGCAAGGGGGTTGGACTAGATGACCCCTGGTGCTCCCTCCCTAGTCTGGCCACAAACCAGGCCACAAGCCCAGCACAGCGAGTGTTTCTGGATGAGCCTCTTAACAACACAGGCCGCTGCCCAGAGCTTCCCAGAGCTGAGCTGGAGCTGGGTGCGAAACACTGCCCCCGCTTTGAGCTCAAGGTTTTTCTGCTCTTATCGCTTTCAAGGTTGCATTTCCTTATTGCATTTCCTTCGGTTGCATCTGTACTTGCAGTTCTGAGCTGTCACAGATTGCAAGATAGCTGTTGATTTCCTGACGAATTAGTTGCCGCACATCTGCAGTAGGGGAAGGTTTGTGCATGTTGCGGAAAAACAATACGAATCGTAGAAAAAACCCAGCATTAAACACTGGTAGAAATATCTCTACACCCATGCATAAAATCTGTTTAAACAGATAATGACAATAAAAACAGCACAGCTCCAGCCCTTTCTTTAAAAGCAGCCATTTCCCCAAACAAGGAAATCTCCAAGTCTGGCTTCTCCAGGGAGAGAGTGGCCAAATCGTGGAACTGCAGAACTGGAAGGGAACCCAGGGGTCATCTAGCCCAACCCGCCCCTGCAATGCAGGAATCTTTTGCCCAAGGCAGGACTCGAACCCACAACCCCGAGATTGTAAGCAGTTAGGTATAAACGCTTTGTGCTGCAAATTCGCTCGCCCTGCAATGCTCTCTTGCTGAATCGGATCAGGTTAATATTGCCTTCTTTCAGTGGGTCGTGCAAGCAGATATTCTGAACAAGGCTTTTGTGCGCATGGTTTGGGGATGTTGGGGTGAGTTTATACAACCAAGGGGAGGCAAAGACTCAAAAGAAACCTGGGGAATCACTGGTCTGGTCAGTAGCAATGCATTAGCAGGTTAATCCAGGTTAATGCATTTTAATGTTTTAATGTTGTATTTTAATTTTGTTTTTTAAGCTGTGCTTCAATCCATTGTTTTTATATTTGGTGTTAGCCGCCCTGAGCCTGGTCTTGCCTGGGGAGGGTGGGGTATAAATAAAATTTATTATTTATTATTATTAATCCACAGGGGCAGAGACAGACAGGCAGGCAGACAGGCAGAGATTGAGTCTCTGCGCAAAGAGAGCATTGCACATTATTTTTCCCTACTCACCTACAACAATCCCAGCAATGGTCGGTGCAGCAAACAGGATCTTCACCAGAACTGAAAGGAAGAAAACAAATCTGAAATAAGAGATATAATGACAGCTGTTTGGTCCAGTCGTGGCCGACTATGGGGTTGTGACGCTCATCTCGCTTTACTGGCCGAGGGAGCCGGCGTACAGCTTCCGGGTCATGTGGCCAGCAGGACTAAGCCGCTTCTGGTGAACCAGAGCAGTGCACGGAAACTCTGTTTACCTTCCCACCGGAGTGGTACCTATTTATCTACTTGCACTTTGATGTACTTTGGAACTGCTAGGTTAGCAGGAGCAGGGACCGAGCAACGGGAGCTCACCCCATCGTGGGGACCTTCTGATCGGCAAGTCCTAGGCTCTGTGGTTTAACCCACAGCACCACCCCTGTCCCTAAATGATGTCTTTAGCAGCTAGTAAAAGTTTGGGGGCTCTTGTTCTGGGCATCCATCTTGTTCCACCTGGTGGCAGGTGGGAGTCCTGTCGCGACAGTCTTCAATCAAGACCAAGCCGACTGGCTGCTGTTTTGCTCTGGGATTCCTGGCTGGGGTCCTTGTTTTTTGCCCAAGGGAGCCCTCAGATTTCTCCGTTCACAGTGGGGAGCAGGGTCCAGGGAGAAGGACCTCGCATGACGCATTGCAGGGGGTGGACTGGATGACCACTGGGGGACCCCTTCCAACTCGACAATTGGCAAATTTGGGAAGGGAAGAGGTGGTGACTCACCCATCAGGACGGAGTGGAGCGTCGACTCCTCTGTGGCCGTCAAGAGGGACGAACGGCTGCCCTCCAGCAGCGGGGTGTCCTCAGCCATGGTGGCAATGGGAGCTTTGAGCCTAGGAAATAAAACCAAGCAGGTGGAAGGGGCAAGAGCATCTCTCCCCCCCCTCCTCCAAGCTTTAAGAAGCCTTTGCTTCTCTCTTAGGGGCTGCTGGGACCAGGTGTGGCCTGGCCTCACCTGCACCTGGGAAAGAGATGATTGTGCTTTTGTCCTTGCAGGATTAGGCCCCGACATCCTGCCTGCATTCAAGAGAAGGGCGGGCAGGTGAGCCTGGCATTGCCAGGTGCCAGCCCTGGGGCCAAATGCGCACCCCACCTTGGAGTGTGGCTCATGGGTGCTGGGGGGGGGCAGGCACACTTTGCGCCAAAGCACTTCCTATCCGCAGACAGTGGGGCTTGGTCAGGGACGAGGCAGGTGCACTCTGCACATGCCCAGATGGCACCCAGTCTTCCTAATGCATCTTAGGCATGCACACCACAGATCCCAGGCCCTTTTTCCAGGCCATAATAATAATAATAATAATAATTTTATTACTTATACCCCGCCCATCTGGTTGGGTTTCCCCAGCCACTCTGGGCGGCTTCCAACAAAATATTAAAATACAATAACCTATTAAACATTAAAAGCTTCCCTAAACAGGGCTGCCTTCAGATGTCTTCTAAAAGTTTGGTAGTTATTTTTCTCTTTGACATCTGACAGGAGGGCGTTCCACGGGGCGGGCGCCACCACCGAGAAAGCCCTCTGCCTGGTTCCCTGTAGCTTTGCTTCTCGCAATAAGGGAACCGCCAGAAGGCCCTCAGCGCTGGACCTCAGCGTCTGGGCAAAACAATGGGGGTGGAGACGCTCCTTCAGGTATACAGGAATGAGGCTGTTTAGGGCTTTCAAGGTCGGCACCAACACTTTGAATTGTGCTCGGAAACATCCTGGGAGCCAATGGAGGTCTTTCAAGACCAGAGTTATGTGGTCCCGGCGGCCGCTCCCAGTCTAGCTGCCACATTCTGGATTAGTAGTAGTTTCCGGGTCACCTTCAAAGGTAGCCCCACGTAAAGCGCAGTAGTCCAAGCATGAGATAACCAGAGCATGCACCACTCTGGCAAGTCAGTCTGCGGGCAGGTAGGGTCTCATCCTGCGTACCAGGTGGAGCTGGTACACAGCTGCCCTGGACACGGATTTGACCTGTGCCTCCATGGACAGCTGTGAGTCCAAAATGACTCCCAGGCTGCGCACCTGGTCCTTCGGGGGCAGTTACCCCGTTCAGGACCAGTGAATCCTCCACACCTGCCCACCTCCTGTCCCCCCAAAACAGTACTTCTGCCCTGTCAGGATTCAACCTCAATCTGTTAGCCGCCATCCATCCTCCAACCGCCTCCAGACACTCACATAGGACCTTCACCGGTTCTGATTTAAAAGAGAGGTAGAGCTGGGTATAATCCGCATACTGATGAACACCCAGCCCAAACCCCCTGATGATCTCTCCCAGTGGCTGCATGTAGATGATGAAAAGCATGGGGGAGAGGAATGATACTCTTGGCAAGCTCAGAGGAACTCTCGCCGTAATTTCCCTTCCTCGGTTGTGGCCGAGGCCTGCCGTTATGCCCTCCACACCCCACCCAGGACCCCCTCCCTGGGCCCTGCTGGCACCCTGAGCTCAGCACCCAGGCTCTGCGGTGGGATTCAGGAAATCCGGTCTCTTTTCCTGCCCCAGTGCAAACTGGAGGAAGGAGCAACTGGGGGGAGTGGTGGGGCTGAGCTGGGAGATGTGGCCCTGCCCCCCCCCCGTAATTAATTTTTATTATTTTATTTACGTATTCTTTTCTTACAAGTTTGTGACTTCCCTCCCTTCAGTTGGTATCCCATATTCCATCCATTCACCTATTTTAACTTTTCATTTCCTGTCTTCTACATTGCAGGAATTACTTCAGTCCTGCTGGTGCCTTTAGTTTTATACAGCTATCCTTTAAGTATACCGCAAATTTACTCCAATTTTATTGGAATCTCTGATCGTCCTGATCCCGAATTCTTCCAGTCGGTTTGGCTAACTCCGCATATTCAGTTGCTGGGGCGTACATAAATAATCTTTTATCTTAATCTCTTTTCCCATCGAGCTGAGTAAAAAAGGCTCTGGCTTTTTGGGGAAGGTATATTTTAATATTTTCTTAAGTTCATTACAGACCGGGGGTGCTTTTCTGGGATCAGGGTGAGTGCGCTGGGTATTCAAAAAAAGGGGCACCCACCCCATAGCCCTCTTATTTTGAGATAGGGTACATCCACGGCCCTGTCTAGCCACCCTAGACCCTCCAGGAGACCCCAAAGCATGCCCGGCTCACCTGCCAAAGCCCTCCAAGCCCACACTGCAGGGATAGGGTTGCCCCCAGGGCCGAGGGAAGGGGGTCTGCCCCCTCTCTCTTTTACCTGCGTCCGGGGAAGATGTGCAGAAAGGACCTCGCAGCCCAGGGACCTGATTTTGTGGGGAAACCTCACCCTTCATCTGCCACCCACAGAGGACCAGCTGACTCTCCCCACTTCCTGCCTGGCCGGGTGGTGGGCGTTGGGTGGGGCGGGGGACCCTGGTGACGGAGAGACCCCATGACTTCTTCCTGCCCACGCTGGCCCAGCCCAGCCCCTCTTATCATCAACCTTTGCTTGGGCTCTATCTCAGAGCAGATGGAAAGAGGCCGCTGACGCAAGAGGACTCGGAGGCGGAAAAAAACGCTTTATTGTGGCTGCTCTGATTCGGAAGGCAGAGAGAAAGAGGCGGAGGGCAAAGGTGCTCCTCTCGCTTCGACACAGGAGTACCGGATTGCAGTGAAAGAATCACAGAACCATCACGTTGGGACTCCCGGGGGTCATCCAGCCCAACCCGCTGCAAAGCCGGAATCTCAGTTAAAAATAAATCACGGGATGGTAGAGGGGGAACCACACGAGCAGGGATCAGTGGTAGGTTTCCTGGAAAGAGAAAAACAAGGCAGATGGTGAATGTGGGGCAGAGGAAGGGGCTTTCTGTGGGGAGTGGGGCAGGCCCCAGGACTCCCTTGCCAATGCTGGCTTTGCAAACTGGGCCCAGTCCAGCTCAGCGGCACTGTCTCTTCGAAGGACCGCAGGGGCGCCCCTCTCTAGCTGGCCAAGGGGGGCCAAGGCACAGCTACAGATTTTGTGGAGATGGCGGGGACCCCAAAGGTCATCTAGCCCAACCCGCTGAAAGGCAGGAATCGTGGACTCTGCCTTGCCCTCACTTTAAGCTCTCCATCTCGTCACTGGGACACGTTGGTTGTGGCAGCAGCAGGAGGAGTTGGAAGCAGGGAGGGCACCCAGGAAGCCCCCAGGAAAGAGGGCCCCCCCCAGACATGCCCCATTGCTGCCTCCTCCTCCAGAGAAAGGGGAGCTGCAGGAGGTCCTCCTGCGTCTCCCCCCATCCGCCTTCCTGCGAGGCCTCTGCTCACAAAGAGCAGCAATCCCACTGAGTTAATAATAATAATGATTGTCAGAGCTGCCTCCAGGTCCCAGCTCACAGAGGACCAACGCTAGGCTGTAGTTATGTACAAAAGTCTTTATTGAGATTCAGTCTCCATTTTAAAGCCGCAGCGTGCAGCTCTACGTCTCGACCTTAGACCGGCGAAGTCCCGTCTGAGTCTCCTCCCCCTCCACACCAGTTTAAGACTCTCGCCTTGCTCCACCTCTTCCTAAGTTCCTTTCTCCTCTGGGCCCTCCTGCCCGCTAGGGTCTCATCCTTCCTGGACTCCTCTGACGCTGACCCTGACGATTCTTGCCCCTCCTTCCGGCGGGCTTTAGGACCTGGTTCCCTATCCGGGCTACCTTCTGTGCCGCTCGCCTGTACCTTTGAACATGGCGTGCGCGCCCAGCCTGCAACTTTCCTCTTGACCGTTAACTCGCTCTCCGATGGAGGCGTGGCCACCCCTGACTCATCTTCTCTCGCTGGTGGTGAATATGTGGGCTCTGATACCTGGGACTCCTCCCCCCCACTACGCTCTGGTGGGGAAGCTGGTCCTGATTTCCAACTGCTGCTCTGGGAGTCCCCGCTGGCCCCTTGCTTCTGGGGTGTCCCCCTTGGGTCCCCCCTTGCCCTGCCCATCGGCGCCCCCTTCTGTGAATCTTCCGATTCGCTGGAGAGGCTCATGGAATCTATCGGGCTGCTGTCATCTTCTCCTACGCTGCCCTCGGATTGCTCCCCCTCGCTCTCCATCTCCTCCCCTCCCTGTGCTCCCGCTGAGTCCCTGACAATAATAATAATAATATACCATATTTTTCTGTGTGTAAGACGCCCCCAATTTTGGGGGACTCTAAATAGAGAAAATGGGGGGAGGTTGTATCCATGTATAAGACGACCCACAATTTTGAACGTAATTTTTAAATTAAAAAAAACCTGGTCTTACACACGGAAAAGTACGGTAATTGTTTTATTATTAGCTGGATATTAATTAACTAACTTTGCATACCACCCTTCACCCGTAGATCTCAGGGTTGCGGCTGACGACATAAAGACACAAGCACAAAATACCAGAAAGAAGAACAAGTCCAGACCGATAACTACCCCCCCCCTCCATAACGGGGGATGGTCTAGAGGACCTTTGGGTTCCCCTCCAGCTCGACCCTTCTGTGGTTTCAGGAGCTCAGAGGGGCTTCCTCCGCAGGGCTGCCTGCGACTGGTCTTTCTCCCCCCCCCCCTCCAGGTTGGGCTAGGGAGGCGGCTGCCTTTGGGGGGGCTGCAGCGAACCCACCTTTTCTTCCTCGTTGCAGGTTCCGCAAACACAGCCAAAGAGGCCGTTGAGGATCTGGAGGGTGCAGAGGCAGAACTCCACCAGGCCGGAGGCCAGGATGATGGAGAAGAGGATGACGTTGAAGCGGGTGACGCCGGGGGGGTCCCGGCAGACGTCCCACAAGCTCGTGTCAAAGAGGTAGTTTTTCTCGCTGGAAGAGAACGGGGCAGAGAAGAGACGGGCAGTCTCGTCACGCTCACAACTGTCGCCTCGCACAAGCCCTGCACCCCTTTCTTCACCCCTGAATGAGGGCAGTGAGGGCCTTCAAACTGGATGGTGACTCAGGGAGATTCAGGGAGGAGGAGAGGGTTATGGAGGGCTGCTAGCCCCTAGGGGGTTAAGCTTCTGGAAAACACAGGAGGGGAAGAGTTGGTCTTGTGTTCGAATCCTGATTGCGGATCACCTGCGAGAACAAACGGGATGCTGGACCAGGTGGGACCCAGACTTAGGATGGGAGAAAACAAGGAGGGCCATGGCAGGGCCCCACCCGGGGTTAAAGGTAAAGGGACCCCTGACCATTAGGTCCAGTCGTGGCCAACTCTGGGGTTGCGGCACTCATCTCGCTTTATTGGCCGAGGGAGCCGGCGTACAGCTTCTGGGTCATGTGGCCAGCAGGACTAAGCCGCTTCTGGCGAACCAGAGCAGCGCACGGAAACGCTGTCTACCTTCCCGCCGGAGCGGTACCTATTTATCTACTTGCACTTCGACGTGCTTTCGAACTGCTAGGTTGGCAGGAGCAGGGACAGAGCAACGGAAGCTCACCCCGTCGTGGGGATTCGAACCGCCAACCTTCTGATCGGCAAGTCCTAGGCTCTGTGGTTTAACCCACAGCGCCACCGGCGTCCCTGGGTTAGGAAGAGACAAAAAGAGCTTTAAGTCAGCAAAGCTGATCTTGAAGGGGCAGCCTCTCTTTGCCTCCAGCAACGCTGTACATAAATCAAATACCAACAAAAAATGGCTTTGTGCCTCCAGAGCTCTTTCCTTCAAAGGGAGCCTGGTTTGCACAGCCCCTGGAACTCCCTGCCACTTGAGACGGCCAGCGCGAGTAATGTCTCCTTTAAAATAAATCAGAAACACCGCCGTGCCTGCTCTGAAGGGTCTCCCATGTGCCAAAACTGGAGCTAGCTGAAGCCGCTCCCCACAACACCCTCCAGGCCCCTGGCTCACCTGAAGTCCTCCAAGCTGCTCTCAAAGGGGCGGCCCCACTCCAGCGTCCCGTTGGCCAGGGGGTACTGACACATGGGCCCGTGGACAAGGCCCAGAGAGGAGGTGGCGACGGCGTAAACGCCTCCCAAGGCCCCCACAGCTGCGAAGATGATCGAAAGGCACATCTGGGGAGGGAATGTGGGGCGGGGGTTAGTGGCCAGCCCAGGGAAACAAGAGCCCTGAAGGTGCGACTTGGTTCTGGGTGGAGCACCAGTTCCCCCTGATATTTAATAGTAATCATGATAATAAAATAATTCTATTTATATCCCGCCCTCCCCAGCCAAAGCCAGGCTCAGAGCGGCCAACAACAATAAAAGCAACACAGTTCACATAAAATCACAATCAATCAATTGAAATGCATTCTAAAATCAATTCATTTAAAATCAAATTGATGGCAACCATTGGGCTGGAGTTCTGTGAGGATTGCCAAAGGAGGGGGTCAGGCTGTGCCTTGGCCAAAGTCCTGGTGGAACAGCTCTGTCTTGCAAGCCCTGTGGAAAGATGTCAAGTCCCACAGAGCCCTAGTCTCTTGGGACAGAGCGCTCCACCAGATCGGGGCCATGGCTGAAAAGGCCCTGGCTCTGGTTGAGGCCAGTCTGACCTCTCTGTGGCCCGGGACTTCCAAGATGTTTCTATTTGAGGACAGTAAGGTCCTCTGTGGGACACACCAGGAGAGGCGGTCCTGTAGGTACGAGGGTCCTAGGCCGTATAGGGCTAATATTGTTATGAGTTCCACCCCCTAAATTCCTGGTTCCAGTCGGGGCTAGGATTTAACCCGTGCTTGGAGTCTTACTCGAGTGTCAGTCCTGAGATTTAGCAAGTGTTCCCAGCATGTTCGCACTCCTGTCTCACGGACGCTGGCTTGGCCATCTCCATGGAAGAGGGCAGGATCCCACAAGGATATGCTCTACGGGGAGCTGGTTTCTGGTACCAAGCCCCTTGGGCAGACCAACTCTGCACTACAAAGCTGTCTGCAAACGTGACGTGAAGACTGGCAACATCAACCCCGCCATGTGGGAATCCCTTGCTCCTGCCAAGATGGGCAGCCAAGTCCATAGCAATGAACGCCATAGTGTCAGGTGTGCCTCATTCCCAAAAGGAAACACGGACGGAAGCGCCTGGAATATCACGCCGCTCGGAGATTGGGGTGGCATGCAGATATATATATGTTTATTTGGGGAGGGGGCTTTGAAATAACAGCATGGGAGCGCAGAATGGAGAGGGTGCCGAGGTGAGAACGGAGAAAGGGGACGTTTCACGGCACTGCAGGGGGGGGCCTGGACGAGGAGGACTCGTGCGTTCCTTCCCGCTCTACAGTTTTATGAGGTTTTGCCTGGGAGTTTGTGGCACTTTGCCCGCCCCTGCTCCACGCTGGCATGTGCAAACAAACAAGGGGGTGGGGGAAAAGCAGAAGTTTCTGCCCCACATCTCACCCCGCAGCGGTTCCCACAGCAGCCTTTGCGCCCGGTGGCCTGGATGTGGACGGCTGGAACCATCACCTGGGGAGGAGAGAAGACGCATCAGCTCAAGAAATGTGATCATAATGTCCCGTCCCCCCGAAACACACAGATAACGCTCCCCCCCCCCCCCCGGTCTCCTGCTTTCTCATAACCACGACATCCTCCCCCCCCCCATTCTGAACCCACAGGCCAGCTGTTGGCACTGGGTGTGAACAAGGCAGCCAGCCTGGCATTCAGATCCCATTTCTGCAGGAGACAAATCACACTCTCTCCCTTAGTCCTCACCCACCCGCCACAAGGGGAATTCTTAATCTGTATGGCAAGTGGCCTGCTCTTCAGGGTTGGCGTGCAGCTGATTAAGAACTGTTTCCCAGCTTTACTCTACTTCACACACACACACACACACACACACACACACACAGTCATGAGGTGGTCGCAAAACCCACTAAAGGCAATTCTCCCCCGAGATGTGATAGCCGCGATCCCTGCCTTGCCCAGGGTTGGACTGGATGACCTTTGGGTCCCTCACGCCACGATTCTCAAAACCTCTCAAGGCAGCTTGCGAGCAAAATGAAAACATCTCAGGAGGTGAAACTGCCCAGGGTCCTTCCCTTAAGGGCCGTTCATCCTGCTTGTGTCCCAGAGACAGTTTAAGAAGGGGGAGTAGGAAAGAAAGAGCCAGGTTTCGGCACAGCCCCCCCCCCCAATATCCTCTGCCAGATTATTCCTTCTGTTGCAAAGACTGTACAGGATTCCTTTCAGGGCTAATAGCAGCTCCCTCTTGCCGTGGATGCTTACCATGACGCCCCCTCCGATGATCCCGCCCAGGTAGAGGATTTCGGGGGTCAGGTACTGTCCCCAGTGGTGGACATACTGGGTCTTCCAGTCCGGGAAGGCAAGGACGATGTTGCACACAATGCACAGGAGAGCGAAAGGCCAGAGGGCAGCCCCCAGCACGCGGGAACAGGCCCCCGTGCACATGGCAACGCCGAAATGGGGCTCTGCGGGGCAAGAGGCAGCCTTATACGCCCGGGGGGTGGCAGGGGGTGGCACCTGGCAGACTCGAGAGGAGGAAGTGGGGAAAGTCTTTGGACTTTCTCAGCGCAATTGGCTCGTAAATGCCACCTTTGTCCCCTCGGATGCCGTCCAGCAAGTGGGGTGAGCAGATAGTGGCGCTGGGGGCAAGGGGTTCCTGGCATGGGCAGAGCCCTCTCCTCCAAAGCATGAGTCAGAGAGGCATAGTGGTGGAAGGGACATCCAGGGGTCATCCAGTCCAACCCTCTGCAAGTGCAACAGTTGCAGGTGATGCGATGGCCACCCGACCCCTGAGTAAAAGGAAGTAGAAGCTGCCCCCTTCCGAGGTCGCAGAATGATAGAACCGCATTTCTCTCCTAAAATCTACACCCCGCATTACTGCAAAAAATGAGAAAGTCCTCTCACAGCGGTTTCGCAAAAGGATAAAACGACCAAGAAACATTTTCAAGACTTTAACGTACCCAAAGTTAAAAGACTGAACCCTTTCTAAGCATCTGGGACGGCTTGTCTAAACAAGGAAGTTTTTTGAGAAAGAACAGAGGAGGTTCCTGCTTGATAGCATTCGTATCAACAGGCAGGGAGTTCCAGAGTTCCCACAACCGAAGCCGTCAATCTTGCATGTAAACTGGTCCCAAGTTGTTAAGGGCTTTGTGTACTAATAGTATTGCCTTGAACTTGGGCCAGTAGCAAACTGGTAGCCAGTTCAGATTTCTGGTACAGGTGTTGTGCACTGACAAGGCCTCCGTCCTGCACCAGCGGCAGCTTCCAGATCAAGAGTAAGGGGAACCCCACACTGAGTGCATTACGGTACAGTGGTGCCCCGCAAGACGAACGCCTCGCAAGACGGAAAACCCGCTAGACGAAAGGGTTTTCCGTTTTGGAGGTGCTTCACAAAACGAATTTCCTATGGGCTTGCTTCGCTAGAAAAGAATGTCTTGCGAGTTCCTGCGTGGGTTTTTTCCTCCCCCCCCCCTTTTCTAAGTCGCTAAGCCGCTTATCTGATTATCCGCTAAGCCGCTAAGAGCCGCTAATAGCACTAATCCACTAAGCCGTCAATGGGCTTGCTTCGCAAGACGAAAAGACCGCTAGACGAAGAGAATCGCGGAACGGATTAATTTCATCTTGCGAGGCACCACTGTACTATATACTCAAGACTATCTAGTATATAGCCTTCTCATGACTCACGACTATCTAGTATATAGTTTATATATACTATATACTCAAGACTATCTAGTACATAGCCTTCTCATGACTCACGACTATCTAGTATATAGTTTATCTGTTATGTCACCTAAGCCTGCCTTCAGGAACAACTCTGTAAAACCTGAATGAATCTGATAATAAAGCAGTTTATGTTAATACGATTCAGATTCATGTGTGTTTTCTTTAAGAGGGACAGAAAGGGATTATCAACCAGGAAGGTATTGATAGGACTCAAATGAGTTAGCAACCCGCATAAACTCAAACAGGGGACCGTTTAAACTCTGCTAAATTATATAAACATTCCCACATCTAGTACAACCTCCTGCAACACAGGGATCCTGCATCCTGCCCACCATCTCCAGACCACTAAGGGGATAAAAACAGGAAGCAAAGGAAGAAGAGCCAGAAGAGGCTCGAGCAAGCTAGCCAAGGCGCATCTGGCAGGGGAGTGTAAAAAAAATTTAAAGTCCATCAGGGTCACTAAACAGAGGGAGGAGGGTCTTCTGTGGCCACTGTCAAGGTGTTTCTGGGTGCAATTAGTACAAGGGCTAGGTAAAGGTAAAGAGACCCTGACCGTTAGGTCCAGTCATGACCGACTCTGGGGTTGTGGCGCTCATCTCACTTCACTGGCCGAGGGAGCCGGCGTACAGCTTCCGGGTCATGTAGCCAGCATGACTAAGCCACTTCTGGAGAACCAGAGCAGCGCATGGAAACGCCGTTCACCTTCCCGCCGAAGCGGTACCTATTGATCTACTTGCACTGGCGTGCTTTCGAACTGCTAGGTTGGCAGGAGCAGGGACTGAGCAACGGGAGCTCACCCCGTCGCAGGGATTCAAACCGCCGACCTTCTGATCGGCAAGTCCTAGGCTCTGTGGTTTAACCCACAGCGCCACCCACGTCCCTTAGTAAAAGGGTTAAAAGCCCAGAATTAATTGGAATTTAGGTACTTGAAAATATTTATTTATTTCATAGAATTGTAGAATTGGAAGGGACTCCCAGGTCATCCAGAAACCTAACGCAGGAATCTCAGCTAAAGCATCCATGGCAGACGGCCATCTAACCTCTGCTTAACACCCCCCAATGAAGGAGAATGTTCCACCCCCCCCCCGCCGAGTTTCCACTGTCAAACTGTTCTCACCGTCAGAAAATTTTTCCTAATGTTGAGTCCGAATCTCCTTTCTTGGAGCTTGAAGCCGCTGGTTTGGACCCTGCCCTCTGGAGCGGCAGAAAAGAAGCTGGCACCTTCTTCCATGGGGCAGCCCCTGAGATATTTGAAGTTGCCTCTCATATCCCCTCTCCTCTTTCGCAGGCTAAACTTCCCCAGCTCCCTCAACCGCTCCTCACAAGGCTTAGTTTCCAAACCCTTCATCCTCTTGGTCACCATTTTTGTCGGGGGATGCAGAGCAGCTCTGCAACTCTTGGCTGGGGCCGTGGAGTCCACCCAGACCCTCCCCTCGAGACCCAACTCCTTCCCTGAAGACTTGGAAGGGTCCCCCATGCCCTGGCACGATGAGGTCCGCCATGCCCAGGGCACGGGCCCTGCTCCCTGCCTGCCGTGCAGGGTCCTCGCTAAGCGGCTCCCAGTCTCCTTCATCTCCCTCGCGCTCAAAAAGGTCTCCGGCCACAAGGACGTCCCCCAGGGAAGTGCCGCGGACCAGCAGGCTAACGTCGTTCCCCGTGTGGCCCGGGGTGGGCAGCACCTCCAGGTGCCCCTTGTGGAGTGGGTAGGGGAGCCCCCGGCGCAGATCCGTGGGGAGGTAACGTCCATCAGGCCGGCTGACGTCCGTTCCCACAACCAGCTGGGCCTCGGGGAAGAGGTTGAGGTTGCCCACGTGGTCCGAGTGGCCGTGGGTGCAGACCACGTGGCGGACGTCTCGAGGGGACACACCCTGCTCGGCCAGCCCCGCCAACAGCCGCTCACGGCCCCAGGGACCCCCTGTGTCCACCAGGGTGAGGTGGGGACCCAAGACCAGGGAGACGGTCCCGTCCGCTCGGGTGCTGCCGTCGCAAAGCTCCTCCGAAAAGCCCTCCTGGAGGACCAGCACCGAGTAGGGCGAGCCGGGGATGAGCCGTGAGGGGAAGGGGGCTGTCCGTGGCTTCGAAGAGGTGGAGGCCGGGGAGCAGAGAGCCATGGAGAGGGAGATCCGGAGGGGAAAGGGTCCGGGGGCGGGGGGTCCTTTCTTTCTGCCCGGCGGAGGGACGGCTTGAGGGCAAAACTCCCGGTGGGTCCTGGCAAAGCAGATCCTGAAGACCTTTAACACACAGGATAAGGAAGAGTTAGAAGGGTGCCCCCAAAGTTCATCTAACCCAGGGGCAGCAACCTTTCTCAGCCGTGGGCCAGTCCACCGTCCCTCAGACCTTGTGGGGGGCCGGACTGTATTTTTTTTGGGGGGGGGGGAATGAACGAATTTCTATGCCCCACAAATCACCCAGAGATGCATTTTAAATAAAAGGACACATTCTACTCATGTAAAAATACTCTGATTCCTGGACTGTCTGTGGGCCAGATTTAGAAGGCAATTGGGCAGCATCCGGCCCAAGGGGGCTGGGGCAACTTTGGCTCTGCTTGCCAACTTGGCAGAGATTTCTGAGGCTGCCCTTTGACAGGAAAGGATCAGACAGGAAAATAATAATAATAATAATTTTTTTTTTGGTATCCCGCCCTCCCCAGATGGGGCCGGGCTCAGAGCGGCTAACATCATAAAAACAACACCATATGCATAAAAACAGACATCAATTAATTAAAATACACTAGCGTTGCTAGTGGCTCCCCAAGTCTCTGGAGAAATGAGGACGCAGCGCCATCCTTGGCAACATCAGGGGTGAAATGATGCCAGTAGAAAGGAGGACCCCCCCCCGCCCACCTGTCCCGGGACAACGGACCAGGTGCGTGCAGGTGTGGCCCCCCCCCAGCCTCCCTGTGGCCTCCACTGAATCCCAAACCCATCAGGCTCATCCCAGAGGATCGGGCAGAGGAGTAGAAGGTGGGCTGGGGCTGGTAGGAGGAGACACCGCAATGGCCCTTCCCTCCCTTGACTTTTGGGGGGCAGGGAAGGTGCCTGAGAGCCACCTGCCAGGAATCTGGGGTGGGGAGAGGTGGGGCTGTGGAGTTGACCTCCCTCCCTGGCAATGTGAGAGCAGGGCCTTCTCTGTGGTGGCTCCCCCAGGGAGGCTCCCCTGGCGCCTTCCTCCTGCATTTCCCTCCTGGTTTTCTATACCGTAAACCACCCTGGAGAGGGGCAGGGGAATTTAAGAAACAAATAATTTATTCATACCTGTCAAACCGCCTTTACCAAAGAAAAACAAAACCGAGAACCCGCTAGGGGGAAAAAAAAAAACGAAAATAGGGGGAATTAAATTGTCAGCAAACAGTGACAGAAGTAAATACACCTGTAGACTCTTTTCTATTTCCCACCTCGTGACGTCACGTCCGCCGCACGCACCGGAAGTACGCGCGCTCACGCAGGCGCCGCTCTAGCACCTCCTCTTCCTCTGTGCTGCCGCCCCAACGTCTTCCTCCGCCTATCCTGAGGAGGAGTGCGCATGCGCGTGTGGATAAAAAAAAAAAAGAAACCACCCCCACCAACCGGGCGCCGGGGAAAGGAAGGTCCGCCCACCTCATTTGAGCACTTCCGGTGGGGGCTGTGGGCGGGGCTTGGGTCTCCCCGTCGCGGAGCAGGGGCGCCGTCGGATGACGCCACCTGGAGCGGGCTACCGTATATGCGGGTGTAGGGGCGCCGCCGCCTGAGGCGTCTGTACCGTATTTGCGGCCAGGGAGGCCTCCGCCGGCGGTAAGTGGCTGCGCTCTGCACATGCCCCGGGGGCAGCGGGCGAGCTGGGTCCTGTCTGGCCGGGGGGAGGGGGGTTGGACTAGATGGCCCCTGGGGGTCCCCCCCGGCCCCCGAGGCGGGCCCTGCGGGGTCTGGGGGCAGCCTCGCCCCAGCTGGGCGTCGCATCCTCCGGCCTGGCCGCTTGGCCGCTCCTTCTCCCCCCCCCCGGTGGTCCTGGGCACCGAAGGGCTGAGCCGCCGCCCCTCCGGGGGCTGCAGGGGGCTGGGACGCCGGTTCTGACATTCAGCTGCATAGAATCCTAGAAGAGTTGGAAGAGACCCCAAGGGCCATCGAGTCCAACCCCCTGCCAAGCAGGAAACACCATCAGAGCACTCCTGACATATGGTTGTCAAGCCTCTGCTTAAAGACCTCCAAAGAAGGAGACTCCACCACACTCCTTGGCAGCAAATTCCACTGTCGAACAGCTCTTACTGTCAGGAAGTTCTTCCTAATGTTTAGGTGGAATCTTCTTTCTTGTAGTTTGGATCCATTGCTCCGTGTCCGCTTCTCTGGAGCAGCAGAAAACAACCTTTCTCCCTCCTCTATGTGACATCCTTTTATATATTTGAACATGGCTATCATATCACCCCTTAACCTCCTCTTCTCCAGGCTTAACATGCCCAGCTCCCTTAGCCGTTCCTCATAAGGCATCGTTTCCAGGCCTTGGACCATTTTGGTTGCCCTCCTCTGGACACGTTCCAGTTTGTCCGTGTCCTTCTTGAACTGTGGTGCCCAGAACTGGACACAGTACTCCAGGTGAGGTCTGACCAGAGCAGAATACAGTGGCACTATTACTTCCCTTGATCTAGATGCTATACTCCTATTGATGCAGCCCAGAATTGCATTGGCTTTTTTAGCTGCCGCGTCACACTGTTGGCTCATGTCAAGTTTGTGGTCAACCAAGACTTCTAGATCCTTTTCACATGTACTGCTCTCAAGCCAGGATGCTCGGGTTGCAAGCATTTGCCCTTTGGGCACCCCTGCCCTCCTCATTTCCCATTGCTATTCTGCTTCTCTTCCTCCACCTGAAGGAGCCTGCGCTGGCAAGGAATAGTACAGTTGTACCTTGGGTTACAGACCCTTCAGGTTATAGACTCCACTAACCCAGAAATAGTGCTTCAGGTTAAGAACTTGGCTTCAGGATGAGAACAGAAATCGTGCCGCGGCAGCAGCGGGAGGCCGCACTAGCTAAAGTGGTGCTTCAGGTTAAGAACAGTTTCAGGTTAAGGACAGACCTCCGGAACGAATTAAGTACTCAACCCGAGGTACCACTGTAATAGTTTAAAAACCATAAAAGCAGTGGTTTCTGGGTTGCCCGGAAAAGCATCATTCAGCCGTCGGAATACCTGGTCTTTAGATTTCCTTCTGAAAAGTCCCTAATAATAATAATAATATATGATTCATACCCCACCTATCTTGCTGGGTTTCCCAACAGAAGATTAAAAACACGATAAAACATCAAACATTAAAAACTTCCCTAAACAGGGCTGCCTAGCGAGGGAGAGATTGTGGGCAAGTACAGTGGATGCTCGGGTTGCGAACATGATCCGTGCAGGATGCACGTTCACAACCCACAGCGGCACATCTACTCATGCGCAGGTTGGGATTCAGCGCTTCTGCGCATGCACAAAGCGTGATTTATCACTTCTGTGCATGTGCGACCGCCGAAACCCGGAAGTAACCCGTTCCGGTACTTCTGGGTTTCAGCAGTCCACAACCTGTAGTGTCTGTAACCCGAGGTATGGCTGCATTGCAGTTCAGCATTGGGGGTCTCTGGCCTGCAATGCGCAAAACTACTTCCATTTGTTATACAGATTACCACCTCCATATCTTACCTCCTTGGCTTTCCTCAACCGCCTCTGTTTCTTTTCCGTGCTCCAACAAATAATATTGAGTTCACAGATAGGTTTTGTCATGTATGTTTTGTTTCTTACCATGTACTTCTTACATGTCCACAGAAATCTCCATGAAAATCAGTTGGCAAAGCAATAATAGCAGGGGACGCAGCAACACATCTCCAGGGAGGGCGTTACGCCAACGGGGAGCCACCACCAAAAAGGCTTCGCTATGAGTTGGCCAATGTTGGGGTCTGAGAGGGCTGAGGCAGAAGGCTGACTGGAATGAGGGATGCAGATCTTTGTGCTCTTTCCACCCTCAGGGGCAGCCGTTGAGCCAAGATGGCGGAAGAGAAGAAGATGAAGCTGAGCAACATGCAGCTGCCCACCGAGTCCATGAAGGTCATGGCCGAGTCGATGGGCATCGGGCAAGTCCCTGAGGAGACCTGCCAGATGCTGGCGGATGAAGTCAGCTATCGCATCAAGGAGATCGCCCAGGTCGGTACTTCAACACAGAGTTCAACTGCGGAACTCCCTCCCACTGGAGGCAGGGCTGGCCACCAACTCAGATAGCTTAATAATAATAATAATAATTTATACCCCGCCCTCCCCAGCCAAGACTGGGCTCAGAGCAGCTAACAACCGATTGATTGAAATACAACTTAAAAACAAGATTAAAAGACAACATTAAAACATTAAAATGCAGCCTCATTTCAATAGAAACTCAAATCAAAAACTTTTTTGGGGATGAAAACATCAGGTCTTCACCAAGGCTAGCTTTGGAAGAGGATGAGCAAACCAACAAACCCCTGTGTTGCAAAATATGAATCGGCAATATCAAAAGCGACACGATGGCCAGAAACAATTACAATGTGAAAAACTTTATGGAATAATTCAAAACATCAAAACTAACAAACTGAAGTCTCTGCAAGTCCTGTTTCGTTGAATTCTTCATCGTGCATGAGCCCTGTTCCGGAGTATTTTTTCCTTCTCATGTATATTATATCTATTCAGAAAAAAGATTGGTTAATGATGAAATTACATATCTCTCTACTTACTAGTGTTGAACTAATTGGCTGATGAAGAATTCAACGAAACATGTCAAAATATTGTTCTAAAAATGACATGTTAATAGGCTTAGAGTAAAAAATGTAAGCAATAACAAAACCAATAAAGAAAGAAGGAAAGATCAGAATTTAACCAAAATAATTTATTATAGAATGCAAGGGGGGAAAGGTAGAAAAAAATATAAAGAAGTCAAATTGCTGTGGAGGGGGGGTTATAATTAAGTGTATAATTATGCAGCTGTTGTAATTTAGATATTATATTTTATGCGAGGGAATCATTGGGAATTTTGGTTATTATGTATATATGTTAAGTTTCAATAAAGATCTTTGAAAATTAAAAAAAGAATTCAATGAAGCAGTAGTTGTTATCCGGAAACACTGTTGCAGAGTTCAGAGTTGGACATCAGAATCGGACATTTGCTGATTATACAAAGCTGTTCACAGCCGGGTAAAGTCTGGCACCGTGATTCATTTAAGGACTTGCAGAGACTTCAGCTTGTTAGTTTTGATGTTTTGAATTATTCCCTAAAGTTTTTCACATTGTGATTGTTTCTGGCCATCGTGTCGCTTTTGAAAGATGATGGAGAGGCTACCAGCCACGATGGCTACGCTCTGATGCCAAGTTTGGAGGCAGTAAATGCTCTTCTCATGTTCAAGCAAAGACTCGTGGGACCCCAAGGGTCTGTGGGGCTGTGCGTTTCGCCTCCGCTCACCCTGCTTGACTTCTAACTGTGCAGGGCCCAGAAAGCATCAGTGTGCCATCGGTTCATTGGCAGGCGGTTGCCCTGCCGGGTTTGGGGAGGTGGGTAGGGGAAGAGAGAGCAGAAGCTTTGGCCTCCCCTCTTTGAGGCGCACCCAACCCTTTTGCCCCGTCTCTCTTTTCCCCGCTGCGATTTCCACCCGATCAGGATGCCTTGAAATTCATGCGCATGGGCAAACGCCGGACCCTCACCACGGGAGACATCGACTTGGCCCTCAAACTGAAGAATGTGGAGGTGAGTGTTTGGGTGGGGCGGGCAATTTCGGCAGGGCTGGGGGTATTTGCGCGGAAGCAGAGCCATCGTCTCGAGCTGCATGTTCCTGCCTTGCAAGGGGTAGGACTAGATGACTCGTGGGGTCCCTTCCAACACTTCTGTGATTGTGTGTTCATTGCTGCCTCACAGAAATTGGCATAGTGGCTAAGGGGTGACCCCACCTCCTCTATTTGGGGTTTATTTTTTATTAAACATACAGGTGAAACTCGAAAAATTAGAATACTGTGGGAAAGTTAATATATTTCAGTAATTCAACTTAAAAGGTGAAACTAATATATGAGATAGACTCATGACATGCAAAGTGAGATACGTCAAGCCTTTATTTGTTATAATTGCGATGATCATGGCGTACAGCTGATGAAAACCCCAAATTAACAATCTCAGAAAATTAGAATATTGTGGAAAGGTGCAGTAGCTATTCAATCCATAACACCTGCAATGGGTTCCTGAGCCTTTAAATGGTCTCTCAGTCAGGTTCAGTAGGAAGCACAATCCTGGGGAAGGCTGCTGACCTGACAGTTGTGCAGAAAGCCATCACTGAGACCCTCCATAAGGAGGGAAAGCCTCAGAAGCTAATTTCCCACTATATTCTAATTTTTTGAGTTTCACCTGTATGGCATCGCAGCCACGTGGGTGCCAAATTCCTTACATGTGGCAGCATCTGTAAATAGATGAGCCTTTTCTTTATTTCCCTGCCTCTTTCATTGTGTCAGTTGTGTTTTCATGCCCCAGGTACAATTGCATCCGTTTCATTCTCCCCAGATTTTGACCCTGTTCTCGAAAGCTCCTTGTGCTGAACTTAACAGTACTTTCCCGTCATTATTTGCTTTTTCTCCTGGTCCGTGTCATAGGAAAGAACTAAAAATAAATGAGCGATCCTGGATTCATAGAATTGCAGAGTTGGGAGGGAACCTGAGGATCATCTAGTCCAACCCCCTGCAATGCACGAATATTTTGCCCAACGGGGTCCTTGAACCCTCGACCCTGAAATTGAGAGTCTCTTGCTCTACCAGCTGAGTCGGGGCCAGGTGGCAGCCGGGTGTTTTGAGTTGGATTCAGGGAGGGAGGCAGCAGGGCCTTATCCGGGATGACCCCTTTTGGGGACTGTCCTTGACCCGCTTTCTTCCTCTGTTGCCACCCCAGCCGCTGTACGGCTTCCACGCCCAGGAATTCATCCCCTTCCGCTACGCCAGCGGCGGGGGGCGCGAGCTGCACTTCTACGAGGAGAAAGAGGTGGACCTGAGCGACATTATCAACACGCCCTTGCCCCGTGTGCCCCTCGACGTCTGCCTCAAAGGTGAGGTGGGGGGTGGGAGCCCAGGGGCTGTGTGGCGCTCAGATCCGGGGGGGGGGGGCTCCTGTTGGCAAAGCAGCGTTCATGCAGGAGGAGAGGGCGATGGAGGGCAACCAGCCACAACGTTTTAATGTTGTATTTTAATCTTGTTTTTAAGTTGTATTCATTCAACTTGTTTTTATTATCGGTTGTTAGCTGCCCTGAGCCTGGCCTTGGCTGGGGAGGGTGGGGTATAAATAAAATTTATTATTATTATGAATGGCTAGTCACTGCCCTCCACTGTAGTGATCAGGTGGGGTTGCTAGGAGGAATTATAAAAAATATGGAGCAAGCCATTTGTGCCAGCAGTGAAAGCATTGACTGGGTTTGAGCCATTCGGATATGATTTCTGATCAATCCACGCCTCTGCATCCCTGTCCAATTTCTCTTGCTTGACAAGTCATGTACACAGCCCAGTGGCTTCACCGGGCGTCCTCCGTACATGAAGATAGTAGGTCACTTTGATGTAGTTAATCTTTAGATAGATCTTAAGGGCCAGGAAGAGAGTTCACAAAGATGCTGCCATCCTTGTTATTATAATCCTAGTTGTTATTCATGTTTTTATACTGTATTTTATGCTGCTTTTATAATTAAGTGTTTTAAATTTGTTGTTAGCTGCCCTGAGCCCGGTTTTTGAACCGGGAAGGGCGGCGTATAAGTAAAAATTATTATTATTATTATTATTAGATGACCCTTGGCAGTCCCTTCTGGCCCTGGTGTGAGGGACCTTAGAATTGTAGACTTAGAAAGGACCCCAAGGGTCATCCAGTCCAACCCCTGTAATGCAGGGATCTTTGAAGAGGTTTTCCAAGCGTCTAGGAGAAGCGACTCTTGAGATCCGCGCTGGGATCCTCAAGCTTGTGGGTCGGCAGCTGAGCAAAAGCGTGTGGAGGTTTGCCTCTCTGTTTCTCTCTGAGGTTTCTTTTCCCTTCTCTTGTAGCCCACTGGCTGAGCATCGAGGGGGTCCAGCCTGCCATCCCGGAAAACCCACCCCCAGGTGAGTCGCCCGCTTCAGTTGATGCCGTGAATCTGATGGGGCACTTTTTTAAAAAAAATAAATCATTTTTATTAAGTTTTCCACTTTAACAATCCAATCCAATCACATTAAATATTCCAAATTATGCATACACATATCCAATAATCCAAATATTCTGCCAAATTATAATTTTTTTAATGGGACTTCCCATGTTAGGAGCGTTCTCTCTGTTTGGTGCACGTTAGGAAGTCAATAAACGAAACTTCATTTGCACAGAGAAGCAGCAGACCCTGACCTCAATCCATCTTTTTTCCTTCCTCGCCAGCCCCGAAGGAGCAGCAGAAAACAGAGGCCACTGAGCCCCTCAAAGCAACGAAACCAGGGCAGGAGGAGGACGGTGCCCTCAGGGGCAAAGGGCAGACCACCGCGGCCCCCGATGGCAAAGGTCAGGTCTTGGCAGGGCAGCGGTGCTCTGTATGTTGATAAATGTTTGCCCATTTATTTTTTTGATGGAGTTGCAAGCTTGGTGGATCAGGGGAACGCTGTGGATATAGCGCATCTTGATTTCAGGAAGGCTCTTGTCACGGTCCCCCATGATATTCTTGCAGAGAAGCTGGTAAAATGTGGACTGGACAAGGCACCGTATTTTTCGCTCCATAAGACACACTTTTTTCTTCCTAAAAAGTGAGAGGAAATGTCTGTGCGTATTATGGAGCGAATGTGTGGTCCCTGGAGCTGAATTGCCCAGGGGAGAAAAGCAGGTCATGCTTTTTTTTTTGAAAGAGGGAAGTGGGTGATTGGCAAGTGATCGGGAGAGAGATAAGGGATGCTAGAGATAAAGGAGGCTTCCTGGGAGAGAAGAGGTAAAGACAAGGAAAGGAGTTAGGAAGACTAAAGCAATAAGGAGAGAAATGAGAAGAAAAGGAGGAGCAATAAACTGCTCCAGCTAAGGAAAAGACACTAAGGCAAACAAGAGGGAAGGGAGTGTTGAAAGGAAGCAGCTGATTGGTAAGCGATCGGAAGAGAGGTAAGGGGGGAGGTAAAAGCCCATGGATCCTCAGGATTTTTGCCTACCTCTTCTGCCGACCTGCGTAAGGAAGCTGGAGGGATCAGCCAGATGGAGATGTCCGTTGTCAACCAACCTGGTGCCCAGAGTTCTCCAGCTGGTCAGTTGGACCTTTGCCAGTTGCCAAACCCTTTGCTGCCCCGCCGTGACCCTGCCTTCCTTCCTTCCTTCCCTCCCTGCCAGGCAAAGAGAAGAAGGGCCCCCTTTTGGAGGGCGCCCCCCTAAAGCTGAAGCCTCGGAGCATCCACGAACTCTCCGTCGAGCAGCAGCTGTACTACAAGGAGATCACGGAGGCCTGCGTGGGCTCCTGCGAGGCAAAGCGGGCGGTGAGAAACCGTGGGACGGCAGGGACCCCTGAGATCCTCTAGTCCAGCCCCCTGCACAAGGCAGCAGTCGCAGGAGTTGGGGACCTGCTCCTGCCCAGAGGAAGCTGGCTCTGAATCCAAGCTCAGCTGGCTTAGGGCACCAGAAGAGCCTGGCAGCAGGATCAGGCCAGCAGTTGCCCATCTGGCCCAGCACCCTCTTCTTGCAGTGGGCAGCCAGGTGCCCATTATGGGAAACAGACAGCAGGATCTGAGCACTCTCCTCTCCTGTTGTTGCCAGCAACTGGGATTCAGAGCGCCTGCTGTTGTGGCAGAGCCCTCACTCCTTCATTAATTTGCCTAATCCTCTTTTAAAGCCAGGTTGGTGGCCATCCCAGCCTGCTGTGGCAGGGAGTTCCATAGCTTAACCCTGTGCTGCAGCAGCAGCAGCAACAACAACAACAACAACAACAACAACAACAACAACAACAAATTTATTTATACCCTGCCCATCTGGCTGGGTTTCCCCAGACATTCTGGTTGGCTTCCAACAGAACATTAAAATACAATAACCTCTTAAACATTAAATGCTTCCCTAAACAGGGCTGACTTCAGGTGTCTTCTAAAAGTCTGGTAGTTGTTTTTCTCGTTGACATCTGCTGGGAGGGCGTTCCACAGGGCGGGCGCCACCACCGAGAAGGCCCTCAGCCTGGTTCCCTGCAACCTCACTTCTTGCAGTGAGGGAACTACCAGAAGGCCCTCGGAGCTGGACCTGAGTGTCTGGGCTGGATGATGGGGGTGGAGACGCTCCTTCAGGTATACTGGATAGAGGCCGCTTAGGGCTTTAAGTTTCAGCACCCATGCTTTGAATGGTGCTTGGAAACGTCCTGGGAGCCAGTGTAAGTTTTTCAAGAAGTGCTTTTATTTGTCCTGAATCTTCTTAGCTCTCCCTCTACCACCGTACTGCCTTGTGCGGGGCTCGTGTGGCCAGTTTATACAGTGGGACCTCTTTGTGAGTCCGCCCCACTTAGTGTCCATTTCGTGGAATGTCCGCGGCAAACCTGGAAGTACCGGAACGGGTTTCTTCCGGGTTTGCTGCTTGTGCACGTGCAGAAGCGCTGAATCGCGCTTTGCACATGTGCAGAAGTGCAAAACCGCTCACTCACGTGTGCAAAACGTCGCTTCGTTGAGCGTCCGGGGCTCCAGAACAGATCCTGGACTCAAAACAAGGTACCACTGCAGTCCCACCCTGGAGGCCGCCTGCTGGTGACTTGGACTACAACTCCCAGTAGCCAGTATGCCCAGCGCTGATGCATCATGGGAAGTGGAGTCCACCACTTCTTGAGGCCTGTGGCTGGAAACCACAGGAAGGGAGACCATTGCTTTGCTCAGATCCTGCTTCTGGAGTTCCCTTTGGGGTGTCTGGTTGTGAGACCGGGATGCTGGCCAAGTTTCCTATGATTCCCATGTGGAGCCTCCATGGACAAAACCAGTCTACCTCAGAATGGCGGAGAACAAGAGTGGGAGGAGGCCGCTGCCCTCGCATTCTCCTTGGGGGCTTTCTTCTCTTTGGGGCGTTGGGTCGGCCGCTGTGAGGATGCCAATGGCCTGATCCGGCTGCAACGCCCTCCCTGTTTCCTGACATTCTGCCTTTTTTTCTGCAGGAAGCTCTTCAGAGCATCGCCACAGACCCCGGCCTGTACCAGATGCTGCCTCGTTTCAGCACGTTCATCTCCGAAGGGGTAAGGGGTTTGTGTGCAAAGGGCGGGGAGGATTTTAGAAAAGTATTTCAAAACCAGATTAAAACTCGCACCCGCTTCCTAAGCATCCGGACAGGTTTGCCAAAGCGAAGCATGTTCTCAGTAGGCGCCGGAAAGCGTACAGCGAGGGTGCCTTTGCTTGATCTCAAGAGGCAGGGAGTTCCAGAGTCCAGGCGCCGCCACACTAAACAATCGAGTTCTTGCAAATGTGGAATGGGTGTCGCATGACACCTGTGGCAGCGCCCCTCCTGCTGCTGAGTTGGGCGCATGTGGAGTTAGACGATCATGCAGGTCTCAAGCTTTTTAAGGGCTTTGTATCCTGATAGTGAGGGAAGCGGGTGGCGCTGTGGGTTAAACCACAGAGCCTAGGACTTGCCGATCAGAAGGTCGGCGGTTCGAATCTCCGTGATGGGGTGAGCTCCCGTTGCTCAGTCCCAGCTCCTGCCAACCTAGCAGTTTGAAAGCTCATCAAAGTGCAAGTAGATAAATAGGTACCGATCCGGCGGGAAGGTAAACGGCATTTCCGTGCGCTGCTCTGGTTCGCCAGAAGCGGCTTAGTCCTGCTGGCCACATGACCTGGAAGCTGTACGCCGGCTCCCTCGGCCAGTAAAGCGAGATGAGCGCCGCAACCCCAGAGTCGTCCACGACTGGACCTAATGGTCAGGGGTCCCTTTACCTTTTATCCTGATAGTAGCAGCTGCACCTTGAACCTGGTCCTGTGTCGGATGAGACCTCTCAGTGCAGACAAGGCCTCCTTGCTCCTGTCAGCAATGCTCCTGCATTCGAGGGCACTTTTTTTTTTTTGCATTTTTGATAATTTTAATGAAACAAAGCCATTTCAAACATTAAAATGCATGGTTCTTTTGAACCTTCAGACACCCATCCTTCCCTCCTTCCTTCCGTTGGCTTCTATGTTTAAATTTCCGTTTGCTGCATCTTTTACCGTTATCTATCCATTATATGACCATAGTTGCCATAAATTGTCCCACATTACAAGTGTCCTTACATCCCTGCCAAAGATTTTAACTGTTTACAGTGGTCTTTTAAACAAATTACAAGTTTACTCCAGTCTTTAGAAAACACCTGAGCTTCCTGGTTTCGAATCTTCCCCGTCAGTTTCACCATCTCTGCAAACTCCCGTCAGTTTCATCTCCCATTCTTCTTTCATTGGTACTTCTCCTTGCTTCCATCTCTGGGCTAGTAGCATTCTCATTGCCGCCTTTGCATACATAAAAAGTCTTTTTGCCTTTTGCCCCTGGGCAATTTGGCTCCAGGGACCACACATTCGCTCCGTAAGACGCACAGACATTTCCCCTTACTTTTTAGGAAGAAAAAAGTGTGTCTTATGGAGCGAAAAATACAGTATACCATTTCCCAGAAAGCCTTTACCAATGTACATGTCCACCACATGCGGTAAAAGATGCCTAGAGGCGTATCTCTGTAGCTGCCGGCTGCCTTTCCCAGTCTGATCTGGAGTCTCTCACCTGAGGCCCCCATCTCCCCATCCCTCTCTCTCTCTCTCCCTCCCTCCCTCCAGGTGCGGGTGAACGTGGTACAGAACAACCTGGCTCTGCTGATCTACCTGATGCGGATGGTGAAGGCGTTGATGGACAACCCGACCCTCTACCTGGAGAAATACGTGAGCCTCTCTCTCTTCTCTCTCTCTCTCAGGGATGGAGGGACCATTAAGCAAAATAAGCTCATTCCTAGGGCATCAAAGTAAGGGGGGAACCACAGACATGGTCCATGGGCCACATGGTGCCGCTGAACCAGGTTCCACCGGTGGGTGGGGGAGAAAAAAGCTGAACTTATTAAATAAGTGTAGAAGACTATATTGAGTGTGTCTCATCCAAACACTTTGGCATACAGTGGTACTTTGGTTTACGAACGTAATCCGTTCCGGAAGTCCATTCTTAAACCGAAGCGTTCTTAAACCAAGGTGTGCTTTCCCATAGCAGCGGGGGACTCAATTTACAAATGGGACACACTCAACAGGAAGCGGAACATGTTCTTATTCCAAGACGAAGTTCGCAAACCAAAACACCTACTTCCGGGTTTGCAGCGTTCTTAATCCAAGCTGTTCATAAACTAATCTGTTCTTAAACCAAGGTAGCAATGTATTTGCCTTGGCGTATTTTTAACAAGAACGGTGTCAAATGGCTCAGCTGAGCGTTCCTTTTCTCAGCTAGAAATCCCAGCAGAGCAACTAGGCAGGCCGGACGCCCAATCTCGACAAAGTACAGAAGCAGGTGTGTTACGTAAGATTAGTTTTGAGGATCCGATCAAGGTGAAAATTACCCTAACCCACACATTCTTTTATAAGCAGTTGTTAACAGTCGTCCACAGGTTTACCATACCCCTTGAGTCAATCCCCCATCTCCCACTACCCTTCTGAGAAATATCCCACCCCACCCTCCCACTATATATAAGGGTCTGGCGACTTCTGTTTCAGTGTATCTGAAGAAGTGTGCATGCACACGGAAGCTCATACCAAGAACAAACTTTGTCGGTCCATAAGGTGCTACTGGAAATTTTTAAAAAACTTTTTTATTCTTTTATAAATTACATTTATTATCTGAATAAATACAAAATTTAGCAGGCTATTAATATTTACATATCAACTCGTTCCAGATAATCACCATACAGTGGTACCTCGGGATGCGAACGGGATCTGTTCCGGAGCCCCATTCGCATCCTAAGTAGAACGTAAGACGCATCTGCAAGGGTCACGTTTTGCCCCTTCTGCGCATGTGCGTGACGTCATTTTGAGCGTCTCTGCATGTGCGAGCGGCGAAACCCGGAAGTAACGCGCTCCGTTACTTCTGGGTTGCCGCGGAGCGTAACTTGAAAACGCTCAACCTGAAGCACATTTAACCCGAGGTATGACTGTGTTGGTCCAAATAAAGTCTCCGTCTGCAAGCGGCTCAGTTTTTTTATTATCTTTTGAATTAGGTATATACAGGGGCACCAAAATCTTTCCGAGTGCGAAAGGTCTTAATCCAGCCCTGCTCTCTCTGGGGGGCTGGGGGCCACTGGGCAGGTGGGTGACGGGGAGACATCCCTTTGTGGCACAACCGCAACACAAGCAGCCTCACCTTAGTCTTGTACTGAAACAGCCCTTCCTCTTCCTCGTCCAGCCCGGGGTGGGGGGTGTGTGTCCTGGGGTGCCCCAAAGTGAATCGGGAGCGGGCGCTGACCTTAACGCCATGGGCCTCTTTTCTTCCCCACCCCCTGGCAGCTCCACGAACTGATCCCGGCCGTCATGACCTGCATTGTCAGCCGCCAGCTGTGTCTTCGGCCGGACGTGGACAACCACTGGGCGTTGCGGGACTTCGCCGCCCGGCTCATCGCCCAGATCTGCAAGAACTTCAGCACCACCACAAACAACATTCAGTCGCGCATCACCAAGACCTTCACCAAGGTGCATTTTAACGCCGGAACACGCAGGCCTCCGATGGAGCTGAGCGTGGGGAGGTTGAGTTGGACTGCAGAACTCCCTGCCACCGCAGGCAGCGATGGGCACCGTCTTGGATGGCTTTAAAAGAGGGTTGGGGGAATTCATGGAGGAGGGCAGGGCTATCGAGGGCTCCCAGGACGTTTCTGAGCACAATTCAAAGTATTGGTGCTGAGCTTGAAAGCCCGAAACGATCTCAAAGGCCCAGTATACCTGAAGGAGCATCTCCACCTCCATCGTTCAGCCCGGACACTGAGGTCCAGCTCCGAGGGCCTTCTGGTGGTTCCCTCCCCGCGAGAAATGAGTTTAGAGGGAACCAGGCACAGGGCCTTCTTGGTGGTGGCGCCCTCCCATCAGATGTCGAGGAAATAAAGAACTATCTGACTTCTATAAGATATCTGAAGGCAGCCCTGTTTAGGGAAGTCTTTTATGTTTTATGGTGTTTTAAATATTCTGTTGGGAGCTGCCCAGAGTGCCTAGGGAGGCCCGGCCAGATGGGCAGGGTATAAGTCATAAATAATAATAATAATAATTGTTGTTGTTGTCAGGGTTTGAATCCTGCCTGCAGCTTTCCTGTAATAGGCACTGGTTGGCCGCTGTGAGAACAGGATTCTGAATGAGCCCCCTTTGGCCTGATCCACCAGCCAGGCTCTCCTCCTGTTCATATAATAAATAATAATAATAATAATTTTAATTTATACCGGGCTCAGGGCAGCTAACACCAGATATAAAAGCAACAGATTAAAATACAACTTAAAAACAAGATTAAAACACAACGTTAAAACGCAGCCTCATTTCAGCAGAAACTCAAAAACTTTTTTGGGGATGAAAACGTCAAGTCTTCACCAAGGCCAACTGTCCAGACTGGTCCTAAAGGTAAAGGGACCCCTGACCGTTAGGTCCAGTCGTGGCCGACTCTGGGGTTGTGGCGCTCATCTCGCTTTATTGGCTGAGGGAGCCGGCGTACAGCTTCCGGGTCATGTGGCCAGCATGACTAAGCTGCTTCTGGCGAACCAGAGCAGCGCACGGAAACACCATTTAGCTTCCCGCCAGAGTGGCACCTACCGTATTTTTCACCCTATAGGACGCACCGGCCCATAGGATGCACCTAGGTTTTTTTTTTGGGGGGGGGGGAATAAAGGAAAAAAAATTATTCCCCCCCCCCCAGCCGCGTGGGAAGCCCGAGCTTTTAAAAACGTACCTACCGTAGTTTTTAGAGGAGAAAAGGATATCTGCCCGAAGCGCGGGGCGTTCTGCTTCAGCGCGCCCCACGCTCCGGGCAGCAGGCTGCTATCCGCAGCCTGGGGAGCCCTGTGGGAACTCCCGCGGGCTCCCCAGGCTTGCGGATAGCTTCCTGAAGCCTGGAGAGCGAGAGGGGTCGGTGCACACTGACCCCTCTCGCTCTCCAAGCTCCAGCGAAAGCCTGCATTCGCGCCATAGGACGCACCCAGATTTCCCCTTCATTTTTGGAGGGGGAAAAGTGCATCCTATAGGGCGAAAAATACGATATTTATCTACTTGCACTTTGATGTGCTTTCGAACTGCTAGGCGGGCAGGAGCAGGGACTGAGCAATGGGAGCTCACACCGTCGCAGGGATTCGAACCGCTGACCTTCTGATCAGCAAATCCTAGGCTCTGTGCTTTAACCCACAGTGCCACCCGTGTCCCTTCCAGACTGGTCCTACGTGGGCCAGAAAAAAGCCAGGGAAGTCCCCAAATAGGAGTTCCATCACAGAAGGAGAAAGGAAAAAGAAAAGATTGATTCCAAGCCAAAGGCTAGGCAGAACAGCTCTGTCTTACAGGCCCTGCGGAAAGAAATCAGATCAAAATATGCATTTTGGGAGCCCCCTCCCCTACCCCTGACTCCTCTCTCTCTCTTTTCTTCCCCCACTAGAGCTGGGTGGACGAGAAGACCCCCTGGACCACGCGCTACGGCTCCATCGCTGGGCTGGCTGAGTTGGGGCACGACGTGAGTAGCCTCAGAGCCGGCTATGGGCACAGCAGGGGCATCCCGGGGGGCAAGCGCTGGGCCAGGCTCACATCTCCCCCCTCGTTCTCTCTCCTCCTGCCTCCCCAGGTGATCAAGACCCTGATCCTGCCGCGGCTGCAGGTGGAGGGGGAGAGGGTCCGCTCCGTCCTCGAGGGGCCGGTTGTCAGCAACATCGACAAGATCGGGGCCGACCACGTCCAGAGCCTCCTCTTGGTAAGGGGGCAGCTGGCGGGGGGGTGGCTGCTGCCAAATGGCTTGCGTGCGTACAGAGAAAAAGCTGGTCTCAAGCACAGGGAGAAGCTGTGGGGAGGAAAATATAGGTCACCCATGTGGGGTAATCGATCGGCTGGAGCCTTAGAGCTAGACGAAGAGAATCGCGGAACGGATTCTTTTCGTCTTGCGAGGCGCCACTGTATTAAGGTCACAGAATCACACAGCACAGTGATGAAGCATGTGAAATACAGTAGCATTGGTTGGAAGGGACACCAAGGGTCATCTAGCCCAACCCCCTGCAACGTGAGAATCTTTTGAACCCACAAGCCTGAGATTAAGTGTCTCATGCTCTACCGACGTAGCTATCCCCTATATAGGCAGTGAGATCCTTTACATCTCCCATTTAGTCCACTTAACGGCGCTGCCCTTCTCTGCGCTTCTCGCAACAAATGGACCACACCGTTGGTAAGTTTAAATGCTTTACTTACAAACTTCAAAGGTCAGATTCATGCGTTATTGCATGCAGCAAGGAGAACATGGGTGGGAAATTAAGAAAAATATTTCTGAGCGCACGGTCTGGGCAGCACATCAATCTCCTCTTGTGCAACTTCCCTGCGTGTCAATCTTGCTTGTGGGCTTGCCAAGGGCATCTAGTTGGCATCTGTGAGGGCAAGACGGTGGAATAGGCGGGTCCCCTTTTTGCCCAACCAGCTTCGGGGCTCTTCTGCTCTTCTGGTAGAACCTCCACATCCAGGAGCAGTCTTTCTCGATTCCCGGGTTCTGAGTCGCTTACGGCTGCTGTGAGGGTGGGCTGCTGAGCTTGGGTGGTCCTTTCCCCCCGCTGCTCTTCTTAAGTCTCTCCTGTGTCCTCCCCCCACTGCAGAAACACTGTGCTCCGGTCCTGGCGAAGCTGCGCCCCCAGCCCGACAACCAGGAGGCCTACCGGGCGGAGTATGGGGCGCTGGGGACGCTCCTGTGCACCCACGTGGTCAAGGCTCGCGCCCAGGCAGCCATGCAGGCCCAGCAGGTGAACCGCACCACCCTCACCATCACCCAGGTAAGGGCAGGGGGGGCAGAACCCCCACCCCCAAGCACCCACGGGCTCTGCCTCTTTCCCTGGGCGGCCCCACCCATGGCTGCGGTTCCCCTCTCCCTTCATAAAAATAATATATTTTATTTATTTTATTTAAATTTATTTAAATAAATTAATATTTAAATTTTATTTAAACCGGCAACCCTGTTTAGGGAAGCTTTTAATGTTTAATAGGTTATTGTATTTTAGTGTTTTGTTGGAAGCCGCCCAGAGTGGCTGGGGAAACCCAGCCAGATGGGCGGGGTATTAATAATAATAATAATAATAATAATAATAATAATAATAATAATAAATAATAGGGCCTGGAACAAGGGCCTGGGGTCTGTGGTGTGCACGCCTAGGATGCATTAGGAAGACTGGGTGCCATCTGTGCATGTGCAGAGTGCATTTGCCCTGCCGCTGAAGGAACTCGCACTCTGTAGTGGCGCCCGCCCTGTGAAACTCCCTGCCACCAGATGGGGGGGGGGGGAAACCTACCAGACCTTTAGAAGACATCTGAAGGCAGCCTTGTTTAGGGAAGCTTTTCATATCTGAAGGGCTATTGTATTTTAACATTTTGTTGGAAGCCGCCCAGAGTGGCTGGGGAAAACCCAGCCAGATGGGCAGGGTATAAATATAGTATTATTATTATTATTATTATTATTATTATTATTATTATTAGCCCTCTCCTCCTCCATGAATTTGTAGGATCCTTTTTTAAAGCCAGGTTGGTGGACAGCAATGGCTCCTGTAGCAGGGAGTTCCGCAGTCGCAACGCAGGAATCGCGGCTCAAGAACCCCTGACGGACAGCCGTCAGATGTCATGTGGCTCTTTTTATAATAATGTAGAGTACTTTAAAAAAATCTAATCTAGAAAAACAAACGGGAGAAGGGGAAAAGTAAAAGGAAAGGAAAAATAGAAAAAGATGAAATGGCTTCTGATTCTCTGTCTGCCAGCTAAATATACTGATATATTCGCTCAAATTAATATCCAGCTATTCTATTTTCTATCAACCATTATTTTTTGCAAGATATTATTATTTCTTATTATTTATTAATCTTATTTATTCCCCGCCCTCCCCAGCCAAGACTGGGCTCAGGGTGGCTAACACCAGCTATAAAACAATTGATTGAAATACAGTTTTTTAAAAAAGATTAAAACGAACCGGGGGGGGGGAATCAAACACCCCCCGTGATCCTCTCTGTCTCTCTTTCTCTCCGCAGCCTCGCCCCACGCTGACCCTGTCCCAGGCCCCCCAGGGGGGCTCCGGCGGCGCCTCACGGGCCCCCAGCATCATCAAGATGCCCGGCTCCCTGGCCCTCCCCATGCAGACGCTGGTCTCTGCCCGGCCGGCCACCCCCACCCAGCCCTCCCCTCCGCCCACCAAGTTCATCGTCATGTCCTCCTCGGCCTCAGGGACGCCCACCTCGCAGCAGGTGATCACGCTCAGCGGGGGCCCCGCCTGCACCTCCACTTCCCCCGTCACTACAACCGTGCCCAGCACCCAGCCCCTGGTCAAGCTGGTCTCCGGCGGGCAGGCTGCCCCCAGCCCCCCCGTCTCGGGTAGCGTCCAGAAGTACATTGTGGTCTCGCTGCCCGCCGCCGCCGAGGGCAAAGGAGCGGGGGCCGCCCAGCTCTCGCCCTCCTCCTCGGGGGCCGGCGGCTTGGCCCTGGCGGGGGGCATCAAGCAGGAGCACGGCGAGAGCCCCCCGCCCCCCGGCAGCAGCACCAGCACCTCCGCCGCCACCGCCTTCCTGGCCAAGGCCAACGGGGCACAGGGCCTGGTGCCGGAGTCCCCGCAGACGCCCTCCCTGTGAGGGAAGCCGTGAACGTCCTTGGATCGAAAGACAGCTTGGAGGCCGCAACACGGCACGGCATCCCCCCTTGCCCACTGCGCGCCAAGGAAGGGGGGCGACGGTGGCATCTCGACAGCCTCTGCGTGACGTTAAGGGTGCTGTCTATTCCCTCCCCACCTTTGGAGCAACTTGGGGGGCAGAGGAGAAGGAATCGAGACTCTTGCGTGTTGTTTTTTCTGCCTGCGAGCAGCAGGGCCAAATTGGGGGGCGTGTGTGTGTGTGTTTGTGAACGTTGGGGGGGGGGACCCACGTTTGGTGTAGTAGGAAAGCCCCCTCTTCCCTTTTGTCTGTGTCACATAAATGTAAATAGATCCTCTTTTAAGTTCCAATAAACTCGACTCTTCTACTTGTCTGTGAGAGTGGTGTTCGCCCTCTTCCCTTGTGGGATTCCTCCCCCCAAAGAAATCTAGGACACAGTAAAAGGAACCCCCTTCCTCTTGAAAGCCACGGGGAGATTGTGACGGCCACCTGGGCTTGGCAGGGCAGGCCTCTAACCCAAAGCAGGCAGCTGTGAGTGCAACAGATGCCGCTCCCATCAGAGAGTCCTAGACTTGGAAGGGACCCCGGGGGTCATCCAGCCCAACCCCGAAATAATAATGCAGGAATTGCAGCACGGGTATCCCCGACAGGGGCCCACCCGGCCTCTGCTGAGAAACCTCCGAGGAAGGAGAGCCCACCTTTTTCTGAGGGCACCCGGCCCTCCTACCTTCAGACAGTTCTTCCTAACATCTACTTGGAGAATCTCGCTGGTGTGGACGACACTGCAGGGCCCCCAGTTCTCCATCATCATCATCTTCTGCTGCTGCTGTGTGCATATGAAGCCCTTGCTTTTGCTGCATCCTGGCGCTTTCTTGGCACGCCAGTCCCAGGGCGTGGGGGATCCTGGCTCCGCAACCGGTTCTGCCAGCTTCCCGTGGGGCTCCCGGTAGATCTGGATATGGGCCTGCCCCTCTCTGCAAGCTCCAGCCTGCGCATCCCGCAAAGAGGAAGCTGCGCTGGACCCACGGGGAGGAAGCAGGTAAGAGGCCTCACCTTTGCCCACCTGTTGGGAGGTGAGGGGAGGAGGAGGAGTCCCTTGGGTGGGACCAGAGGCAGAGCGCAAGGCCTGGGCAAAGGGTTTGTACAAAAGCACCCATGCCAAAAAGAGCCTGGGGCAGAAGCGAGAAAGGGGTGCCTCTGGAAGAACTTTCTGAGGGCCAGATTGACAGAAGGTGGTGGCCTCTCCTTCCTGGGTTCTTAAACGAGTTTGGGTGGCCAGGGGTTCCTGCAGCGCATGGGGTTGGACTAGATGGCCCCTGGAGGCGCCTTGCAGCTCTATAATTCCAGGGTTGATTTTGAAGCCCCGCAGGTTGGACGCCCCCGCTGCCTCCGGAGATGGCGAGTGCCACCACTTTTGGCTGGCAAGGGTCCTCTAGTAGTCCAGCCCCCTGCGACGCACGGTACCCCTCACTGCCTCTCCCTCGGAGTGGGGCCGGATCCGGCTTGCCTTTCCCACGGATCCCTTCCTAGCCCCGCACCAAGGCCGCTTTTCGGAGGCGAGCTTCCCAGGACGCGCGAGCGCCCGGGCGCGCGGCGGCGGCTGCAGCAGCCTCCGCTCCCCACAAACACGCGGACACGTCGGGGGTTCACTGGGCGACTTCTTTACTGAGCCGGGCGGGCGAGGCGCCCCCTGGCCGCCTGACGGGGGGCGTCCGGCTGCACAGCTCCCGGAGCTGCTGGGGGAGCAGCGTCGCCTGTCCGCCCTCGCCCAGCACGCAGGGGAGCCAGCGCGCGTCGTAGACCACCTGCCCTCGAGGGGCGCCGCCGCAGCTCCCTTTGGGGACTTCGCCCTTGGAGTCCGTGCGCAGGATCAGGATCTTGGAGGGGCAGGGGGCGCGCAGGCGGCGCTCTGGAGGGGACGGCGAGCGGCTCGGCACCTGCTGCCGCGAGCGCTGCCGCCGCCCCGACGGGTCCTCCAGCTCCTCGGGTTGCTGCTGCTGCTCCCGCCGCCGGGCGCTGCTCGACGGCTCGGGGCGCTTCCCGTCGGTCCCGTCCCGCCTGGAGCCCCGACGGCTCACTCCGCTGCCGCCTCCGCCGCCGCGGTCGAGGGCCGCCCGGCTGGAGCTGTGTCTGTGCGTCCGGGGAGCCGTCTCTGGCCGAGAGGAGGCGCGGTGGGTGCTGCGCGCGCTCTTGGGGCGTCCGCCTTCTGCAAATTGCGGGGGGGGGGAGAGAAAGAAGAGGGTGAGGCCCCAAGGAGGAGGGTCCCCAAATTGCTGCTCCCTCTCTGTGCCCCCGTCCCAATTTAGGGCAACTCTGCGCGCCCCGATCTGCGGACTTTTCCGTGCGCCAGAGGCACTCGGCCGATCCAGTACCCAAAGTCACACCGGCCCACCCGAGGGGAGATTTTTATTGCATGAGATTTTTTTTTTTTATTGCACCGCCCGCTTGTAGGAAACGACGACAGCCACACCCTCGAGCGTCTTACCAGAAAAATATGCCGTTACCCAGGAAATGGGGAATAATTTTCAACCCGACTTCAATGCGCACAAGACAGAATGCAATTTCTAAGCACCTGGCGGCGGAAGTAGTGCCGTTGAACGCTCCTGCGTGATGTCAAAACGCAGGGAGTTCCAAAGTTGTATGTGCTGCCACGCTAAGTTATAGATTTCGTGTAAGGGAAGCCCCTCCAAGGGAGCATTGCAGGAAGGCGCTCTGCACATGCTTGAGAGCAGCCTGGCCTATGCGCCTACTCCAGCTGCTAGTGGGCTGAGTTCTGCTGGGGTTGCAACCGGAGCAGCAGGGGCTGTGGTGTGTGTGTGTGTGTGTGGTTGGTCCCATGAGCTCCAGGTCTTGGAGGTCCCGGGCCACAGGGAGGTCAGGCTGGCCTCAACCAGAGCCAGGGCCTTTTCGGCTGTGGCTCCAATCTGGTGGAACGCTCTGTCCCAAGAGACTAGGGCTCTGCGGGACTTGACATCTTTCCGCAGGGCCTGAAAGACAGAGCTGTTCTGCCTGGCCTTTGGCCGAGGCAAAGTCTGACCCCCTCCTTCGGTAATCCTCACAGAACTCTAGCCCAATGGTTGCCATCAATTTGACTCTGAATTGATTTTAGAATGAATTGATTTTAGAATGTATTTCAATTAATTGACCGTGATTTTATGTAAACTGTGTTACTTTTACTGTTGTTAGCCGCTCTGAGCCCGGCTTCGGCTAGGGAGGGCGGGATATAAATTAAATATTATTATTATCATCATCATCTGAGGTAGAGAATCCTGCAAGCACGGGTTTCTGTCTCTCTTTCTCTTACTGTTTAAATGCAACTATTAAAATGCATTTTCTCAACACCCCGAAACCAGTTGCCTGAGAAATTAAAAGATAAAGTGCGAGATTGGCTTCATTACTATCAAATAAGAGAGGCCTATAATTTGGACAAGAAATTGGGCTTCCAGGTGGAAAAATCGAAATTGGAAACAGAACTGTTAGAACCTAAAACTAAGATTCTTTCAAGAATGTATAACTTGCTGTTAAAATGGAATACACAGGATGAAACAGTCAAATCAGCTATGATTAAATGGGCACAGGACATAGGTCATAACATTATGTTTGCTGACTGGGAAAAGTTGTGGACCACCGGTATGAAATTTACGGCATGCAATGCCTTAAGAGAGAATATTATGAAAATGATTTATAGGTGGTACATGACCCCAGTCAAGCTTGCTAAAATTTACCATCTGCCTGATAACAAATGTTGGAAATGTAAAGAAACTGAGGGTACATTCTTTCACCTTTGGTGGACGTGCCCGAAGATTAAGGCTTTCTGGGAGATGATATATAATGAACTGAAAAAGGTATTTAAATATACCTTCCTTAAGAAACCAGAGGCCTTTCTCCTGGGCATGGTCGGCCAACTGGTGTTAAAGAAAGACAGAACGTTTTTTATGTATGCGACAACAGCAGCAAGAATACTTATCGCAAAGTATTGGAAGACACAAGATTTGCCCACCCTGGAAGAATGGCAGATGCAAGTAATAGACTACATGGAGATGGCAGAAATGACTGGCAGAATCCGAGATCTGGGAGAAGAAGCGGTGGAAGAGGACTGGAAGAAGTTTAAAGACTATCTGCAGAAACACTGCAAAATTTATGAATGCTAGAATGATGTTGGAGATAAAAACAATATGGCATTAGTGATATAGGTTTAAAAACTATGTAAAAATGTAACAGAAAAAGGGCGAAAGACTGAAGTAATATTATGTCAAAAGTAAACAATATGTTAAAGGTGTTTAAACATAAGGAGGAAAGATTGGAGACATAATAGAATGACTTTAATAATTAGAAATGAGTTATGAAAGAGGGTAAGGATTTGCTGTATCTGATTGGGTAAAGAGGAACACAAAAAAGGGAGGTGTGAGGAAGTCAAGAAAGAAAGCTTTGTAAGTAAGAATTTAAAGGTTGGAGTTTTTATTTTAAATTTTTTCTTTTTGATGGATGGAACTTATTTTTTTCTATATTTTGTTTTTCTTATCGGTTTTATATGTATTTTTGATTGTTTCTGTTTTTCTTTATTTTTGTGGTTGTTATGTGTTTCTTTTTTCTGTAAAACCTAATAAATATATTTTTAAAAAAAAGATCCGTTGTGGGGTCCCTGCAGAGTCTGGGGGAGAGCATCTTTCGGGGGTCCTGATGTGGACGGGGATCTTGGTCCAGGGCTGCCCCTGCTTTGTTCCTGCCTCCCCCCCCCCCGGCCTCTGGTGCCTCCCCAAGTTTTCTCATCCCACAAAAAATGACACCCCCCCCCCAACCTCGGCTGCTTGTCAGCTCCAGCGCCTCCTTCGCCTCCTGCTCCTCCGCTTCCTGCTTCTCTCTCTTGCGCTTGCTCCGGGGAACCTCTTTGCTGCTGAAGGGCGGCGGAGGCAGGCAGAGCTGGGAGTGGGGGGAGAAATAATAATAATAATAATAATAATAATAATAATAATAATTTCTTTATATCCTGCCAATCTGGCTGGGTTTCCCATCCACTCTGGGCAGCTCCCAACATAATAATAATAATAATAATAATAATAATAATAATAATAATAATAATAATTTCTTTGTATCCCGCCCATCTGGCTGGGTTTCCCCAGCCATTCTGGGCGGCTCCCAGCAGAATAATAATAGCGATAAAAGATCAAACATTAAAAACTCCCCTAAACAGAGCTGCCTTCAGGTGTCTTCTGAAAGTCAGATCGTTGTTTATGTGGGTGTTCCAGGCGCCACCACCAAGGAGGCCCTCTGCCTAGTTCCCTGTAACCTCACTTCTCCCAACCAAGGTGATTTCAGTCCCGTGATGAGGCCTGAATCCCGACTGGAAGGGATCCAAATGGTCCGCTTCTTCCAGGGGTGCCTGGAGTCGTTCAGCAACCACCCGCTCAGTCACCTTGCCCAAGAATGGAAGATTTGAGACCGGGTCTGGGAACACTCCTTCACAGAGGAAAGCATTCCCTGCCCCACAGAGCCCATCACCCAGCCCTTCCCTGCTACCTTTTATGAGGTCAGCAGGTCCAGTGAGCCTCCTCCAAAAACCAATCCCAGCTTGGGTCATTCCTGCACTTCAGGGGGTTGGTCTAGATGACCCTTAGGGGTCCCTCCTGAATCTACAGGTCTACAATTCTTGAATTTCCTACCCCAGAGCCAGAGCGGGGAGGTCAGGGGTGAATTCCGGCACCCCTGGCTGGCCACTGTTGGCAGCTGGAGACTTAATATTTGGGGGTGTTAACAGAGAAATCTGAGGTCTCCCTTGGAGAAAAAACAAGGACCCCAGCCAGGAATACCAGAGCAAAACAGCAGCCAGTAGGCTTGGTCTTGATAGAAGACTGTTGCGACAGGACTCCCACCTGCCACCAGGTGGAACAAGATGGAAACACCGCTTACCTTCCCGCAGGAGCGGTACCTATTTATCTACTTGCACTTTGAGGTGCTTTCGAACTGCTAGGTTGGCAGGAGCAGGGACCGAGCAACGGGAGCTCACCCTGTCGCGGGGATTCGAACCGCCGACCTTCTGATCGGCAAGCCCAAGAGGCTGTCTAGGACTATCAAGGTTGGCATGCCAACTGGGTAGGGCTCCTGTAGACGTGTTGGTATGCTCAAGGGATTATGGCTGCCCTGTATCAAACCATCCTCCTTTGATAGTTCTTCCTTCATAGAGGAAAATAAAAGTGGAACGGTACAGATCCGATGCACGGGTGATTTTCTATGAATTTATAACAGAAGTGTCGCGTATGTCATGTGTGAACGTGTGTGTGTCACGTCTGTACAAACTGAATGATTGGGGTGTGTTTTTTACTGCCACACCTGTGAGTCAGTACATAGAGACATTGACCAGTGAATTCTTACATTTGGTATCCTGCAGCAGAGGCCCTTTGAACAGACAGGAAGAAACTGATGAAGTGTTTTGTGGGGACAAGTCCCAAAAAGTCACAAAAGTGATTGTGCTGGTTTTGGTAGTGGGCTGCATGTGCAGGATATCTGCTGGAGGGGCAAACACCCCCCCAACCTGTACATAAATTCCTGCAATAGGGGGCTGTGGCCTAACAGGGCATTACTCCCCCCACCCAACCCCTCGCCCGTCCTCACCAGAGCAATGACGTTGTTGGCTACGCAGAGCAAGACCAGGCCGCCCAGAAACTTGATGGCCAAGTCCCCGACCTCCTGGCAGGAGCTGTGCTTGGAAGACATGGCAGGAGGTGGGCAGCCATTGCAGACTGAGGACCAAGAAACCAGCCGGTGGGGGGGGAGGGGGGACAGGGAGGAGAAGCCATTGTGAGGCGGCAGCGATGAGCTCACAGTAGGAGAGGAGGGGGCAGCGAAGGCCTGGCATTGTGTGGGGCCTTCCCTACCTGCCCTATGAGCCCCCCCCCCCGTTGACCCGCGAAAGGCAAACTCTCAGGGATTTTTAAGGAATTGGCAGGCTGCGTTGATTCCTGTGTTGCGGGTTGGGATGGATGACCTTTAGGGGTCTCCCTTCCCACTCGCCAATTCCATGATTAGATTTCAGAAGAATAAAAGTCAAATCTGCCTCCTATTTTTTCTTCTTCCTGTTTTATTCTGTCACTTTAGGGGCTTCTTCTTCTTCTTTTGAATTTGCATTTTATTTATTTGTTAACATTCTTATATTACATCGGTAAACGTCGTCCTATTACATTACAGGACTTACTGTAATATAGTTTCCAACATGCATACAAAAATTATATACAAATTTTATTTACCTAGAAAGAAAATGAAACAAACAAACAAACAAAAGAACAGAGAAAAAACAAAAACCAATTCCTCCACCCCAAAAAATCATATACATACCAACACACTAGACTTCCTTTCTTTCCCGTTATATATTCCTGTTTTACAAACGAATGTACTCTTATTATTGTATATTTCTTTACATATTATCTAATACATTCCTGTATCAATATGTGCTCTTAGTCTTATTTCTCAACTCAGTCTCAATCCAACGTCAATCGAATGATAGCTATGCAAATCTGCCTCCTAACCTGTGTTTTTGTTCCCTTTCCCCCCAACCCCCATAATTCTGACCCAGGGTCCCTCATCCTTCTTCCAAGGGCTGCAGCCCCCTGCCCTGTGTCCCCCCCCCAGGTCGCCATGCCTTCCAGGCTGAAGTTCTTCCGGGGACAGCGCTACCAGCACCTGAAGAATCGCTGCCTGCAGCAGCAGAGCCTCTTTGAGGACCCCGAGTTCCCGGCCACAAACGCCTCCCTCTTCTACCGCAGAGACCCTCTGCAGGGAGTCTCCTGGAAGCGCCCTGGGGTGAGCAGGAGACAGGGGCGCCTAGTGGTTAGAGCGCTGGAGAGGCCAGGGTTCACATTCCCCCACTTGGCCCCCGTGAAGCTCCCTTGGGGGCCGGTCTCCCCGCCTCTCTCAGGCTGGCCTCCCTCACAGGGATTATTGAGAAGGGGAGCCCCCCTTGAATCACGGAATTGCAGAGTCGCAAGGGACCCTCAGAGGCTCTCTAGTCCAACCCCATGTGCAGTGCAGGAATCTTTTGCCCAATGTGGGGCTCGAACCCGCAACCTTGAGATTAAGGAGTCTGCCAACTGAGCTATCCCTGTATTAGGAGGAAAAAGTGGGGTGGGAATTAAATGAATACGTAAATATGGGGTCCGGGTGGGGAAAATCCTACTGTACCCAAAGGACTTCAGCTCCCCAGACCCCCATAGATTTGGGGTTCCCTCCAAGAGGAGGGTGTGTCCTTGACTCCAAAGGGGTGGGTGGGAGAGAGTGGGGGCCTGGGCAGGTGTGTGTGTGTGTGGGGGGGCTCCCTGGTCCTGAATGGGGTAACTGTGCCCCTGAAGGACCAGGTGCGCAGCCTGGGAGTCATTCTGGACTCACAGCTGTCCATGGAGGCGCAGGTCAATTCTGTGTCCAGGGCAGCTGTCTACCAGCTCCATCTGGTACGCAGGATGAGACCCTCCCTGCCTGCGGACTGTCTGGCCAGAGTGGCGCATGCTCTAGTTATCTCCCGCTTGGACTACTGCAATGCGCTCTATGTGGGGCTACCTTTGAAGGTGACCCGGAAACTACAACTATCATTAAACATCATTAAACAAAGCTTCACAGCTTGTTTTCACCAGATAGGAATCTGACCCATCGCTTCTCCCAGAGACTTTCATAGCCCACAAAGACTTTCAGAGACCTAGAGACTTATGTTTATTTGGTTCTATGTTTTCTAGAGATTATGTTCTGTATAGATTATAAAAAAAGAGTTTATATTGACATCGCATTGTTGTACTTGGTGTTGCTTTTGGATATTACTGATATTTGCTTGCAACACAGGGGTCTAAGTGTTTGGTTACTTATCAGCCACAGACCTCAGCAGTTTCTGAGTCTGTTTGAAACTTAAAACCTCAATTTCTTATCACTACTGCTTGGTTCTCTTAAGCAGGGCTATCTTTAAAACTTGTCATTGAGGTTTTCACCCCCATTTTCTGTAAACTCGAGGAAGCGTTTTCAGCCCTGCTCTTGACCTTATTTGATATCACTTAAAATCTTATAATTTCTTCATTTCCTTTTGAGGAAACGGATTAGTTCAGTGAAACGAGTTTTGTAGCCGGTATCTCGTAAAGTCTTTCTTTAATTCTAGTTTATTTTTTGATTTTTGTTATTTAATTGAATTCTATAGTCGATGACTTCTCGTTTCAGGGATTTTCATGGTAATATTCTTTTGTTTGGTGTAATCCCTCTTTCCCTTGGCCAGGAGCTGTGCGCTGACCCCCGGCTCTTTGTGGACGGCATCAGCCCCAGGGACCTGCACCAGGGCAGCCTCGGGAACTGCTGGTTTGTGGCGGCCGCCTCCTGCCTGGCCAGCGAGCCCAGCATCTGGAAGAAGGTAGGGGCCCCTCCTTTGCCCACCCCCATCCCCCCTTCTCTGCCCCCCTCTGCCCAAGCAGACACCAGCCTCTCTCTTGTTTGCGAGCGGGATCGAGCCCTGATATGAACCGGGGCTGGTTGGTTCAGGCCAGGGTGCCCCTGGGCATGTGCAGAGTGCCCGAAAGAGAGGTGCAGCCCTGTCCAGAGGGCTGCCCTCTGAGGGGTGTCCGGGTGCCAGGCCTGCTGCGCCCAAGCAGAATCCAGTCTCTCTCTTTTTATTTTTCAGAATTAATTTATTTAACATAGTTATTACAAAATATAAGCTAAATGTTGCAAATACATACATATGTATATATTTCAGATAAGCACACATATATAAAAAAGAGAAGAAAAGAAAAAATAAAGAGAAAAAAAGTGTCTGTTTTTTAAAAAAAACAAACAAACCCAGAACCTAGCCTTGATTCTGGCTTCTTTGAGTGCCTCTGGGCATGTGCAAAGTGACGAGGATCCATTCAGGGTTCGGTCAGTTAGCCAGCTACAAATCCACCTAACAGTTACCTCGCCGCACCCCCATTTTACCAGCTTCCTCACGAGAATATCCTGGGGGACTTTGTCAAAAGCCCTCCTGAAATCAAGATAAACTATGTCCTCAGCATCCCCCTGATCCACCGAGTTTGTATCTCGGCCTTTTTCTTTGACCTCCTCCTGTCGAGTCCAAAGCCCTTCCTGCTTCTCTTCCCTCAGGTCATCCCCAACCCCCGGGAGCAGGATTGGGACCCTGGCCGGCCCCACGCCTACGGCGGCATCTTCCGCTTCCGCTTCTGGCGCTGGGGCAGCTGGACGGAGGTTGTGGTGGACGACCGGCTGCCCTGCCGCCAGGGACAGCTCCTCTTCTGCCGCTCGGCCGAGCCCCGCGAGTTCTGGAGCGCCCTCCTGGAGAAGGCCTACGCCAAGTGGGTGGGGCAAAATGGCGGGGGAAATGGGGGGGGTCCTCTCAAGGGTGTAAGGAGAGACCTGCTGCTGGATCAGGCCACCTGGATCAGCATCCTGCCCTAAAAATAGCCAAAGGACCCCAAGAACCTAGGGAGCGAGATATATGGGCAAAACCTATTGGTGTTTTGCAACTTTCCGACTCGTTGCAGGAACTTAGCCAGACCTAGAAGAGTAAACACAGAATCCACGGAAGCCATTGGCGACTTGGCTGCAGACAGGATAGACGAAGCAGGAACCAGGAACTTGTAGTTAGGTGTTTATTATATACAGCGGACTGTTTACAGGAACACCAGGACGCGGGTGGCGCTGTGGGTTAAACAACAGAGCCTAGGAAATTGCCGATCAGAAGGTCGGCGGTTCGAATTCCCGCGACGGGGTGAGTTCCCATTCCACGGTCCCTGCTCCTGCCAACCTAGCAGTTCGAAAGCACCTCAAAGTGCAAGTAGATAAATAGGTACCACTCCGGCGGGAAGGTAAACGGCGTTTCCGTGCGATGCTCTGGTTCGCCAGAAGAGACTTAGTCTTGCTGGCCACATGACCCGGAAGCTGGACGCCGACTCCCTTGGCCAATAAAGCGAGATGAGCACCGCAACCCCAGAGTCGGCCACGACTGGACCTAATGGTCAGGGGTCCCTTTACCTTTACCTATTTACAGGAACAGGACACGGATCTTTTGCTAGCTCTCTCTGACACGACTCACAACTCCTACACTCACTGACACACTGAACCACTAAACACTGAACTAACACATTCCAGTTAATAGGCCATTAATTATCACTCCCTTGAGAGAGCTTGACCAATCAGGGAGCTGTCTCCATGTCTCTGTTATCACCAGGCAGACTTACTCCTTAACACGACCTTCTGGCTGTCTGCCAAACCTTAATTGACTCTGTGTGAGTAGCCCTAACGTACATAGTTTCCCAACAAGATAGACTGGCTGCTGGATCTAGCCAATGGGGGCCCATCTAGCCCTGTTCTCACAGTGGCCAAGTGGATCCCCCACTGCCGAAGCCTGCGGTCAGGATTCGAACACAAGAGTGCTCCCCCGTCCCGCGATTTCCTGCAACTGGGGTTCAGAAGCATTGACTGCCTGTGAATGCAGAGCAATAATCGATAGCTCTCTCCTCCTCCATGAATTTGTGTGATCCTTTTTTAAAGGCATCCAGGTTGGCTCTTGTAGCAGGGAGTTCCGCAGTCGCAACGCAGGAATCGCGGCTCAAGAACCCCTGACGGAAAGCCGTCAGATGTCATGTAGCTCTTTTTATAATATTCCAGAGTACTTAAAAAAAAAAAAATCTAATCTAGAAAAATGAACAGGAGAAGGGGAAAGTAAAAGGAAAGGAAACATAGAAAAAGATGAAATGGCTTCTGATTTTCCATCTGCTAGCTAAATATACTAATATATTCGCTCAAATTAATATTCAGCTATTCTATTTCCTATCAACCATTATTTTTTGCCAGATATTATTATTTAATTTTATTTAAACCCCGCCCTCCCTGGCCAAGACCGGGCTCAGGGCACTAACACCAGGTATAAAAACAATTGATTAAAATGCAACTTAAAAACAAGATTAAAATACTACTTAAAATGCAGCCTCATTTCAGTGGAAGCCCAGATAGAAAACTGTTGGGGGGGAGAAAATGTCACGTCTTCACCAAGGCCAACTCTCCAGACTGGTTCTACGTGGGCCAGAAAAGACAGGGAAGTCCCCAAACAGGGGTTCCATCACAGAAGGAAAAGGAAGTTAATTTAAAGTCCGCTTTTCGTCTTAATAAATGTCAGTAATGGGCTTTGCAAGTGTGGGGAGGGCGGCTGGGGTGCTCAGGCCCTCCTCCTGACGGACTCTCCATTGGGGCGGCTGGCTGGCTGTAATTCCCCCCTTCAAGGGCTGTGTGGTCGAATGGTTAGAGCACCTGCTCTGAGGATGGGCCTTGTTCCTTTGCCCAGAAGACCGGTCATTGGGGAGTGACCAGCACACCCCAGCCCCAACTTCAGCATTGCGGGGAGTCCCTCTCCCCGCTGACCACTGGGCATTCCAGCCCACCCACCCTCTTTCCCCTCTCCTCCCCAGGCTGAATGGGTGCTACGAGGCCCTGGAGGGCGGCAACACGGCCGAGGCGCTGGTGGACTTTTCGGGGGGCATTTCGGAGCCCCTGGCGCTGGACGAGGGGGGCTACGGCACGGACCCCGAGAAGCGGAAGGAGCTCTTCCAGCAGCTGAAGAAAGCCCATGCCCGAGCGGCTCTAGTCAGCTGCTCCATCCGGGTGAGAAAAGAGGCCGAGGTGAAGGAGAGGCAGCGCGGCTCAGTGGTTAGAGCACGGAAAGAGACCAGTGTTCGAATCATCCCGGCGCTCGCTGGTGTGACCCTGAAGGCCAGACTCTGCCTCTTGGCTTTCCTCTCAGGGCTGTTGCTGGGGATTGAATGAGGAAGGGGAGAGAGAGAGAGAGAGAGGGGGAAAGGGTTGGGATATCAGTGCAATAAATAAATTAAATAAAGATAAACTGGCCATTAGAAGTAAAAAAAGAAGCAATGGCAAAACTCAGCACCAGCTGCTGCTGCCAAGACTTGCAATAAATAAACAAGAAATCAGTAATAAACTGGGGGTGTCCGTGTGCTTCAGTTGTGGTCTGGTTGGCCTGGCCAGCAGGGCCGGCGTTCTTTGTCTCCACCCCACCCCCATTTTTATTTCTACTTTTCAGATATATACATTTCACTGCTTTTACAATCCTTTTGACGTTTCAGAACCTGACTTCCTTCCCCCTCTTACTGCGGCTCCCTAAATTTATTCTTTAACATCTTCTGCATATCCAAATTCACTTAACTCGCTCGTTTATCTTCTTCCAATATTTACTCTTACGTAACTGCAGGTAGTGGAACATGGGTGGCGCTGTGGGTTAAACCACTGAGCCTAGGGCTTGCCGATCAGAAGGTCAGCGGTTCGAATCCCCGCAATGACGGGGTGAGTTCCCGTTCCACGGTCCCTGCTCCTGCCAACCTAGCAGTTCGAAAGCACGTCAAAGTGCAAGTAGATAAAGAGGTCCCGCTCCGGTGGGAAGGTAAACGGCGTTTCCATGCGCTGCTCTGGTTCGCCAGAAGCGGCTTAGTCCTGCTGGCCACATGACCTGGAAGCTGTACGCCGGCTCCCTCGGCCAGTAAAGCGAGATGAGCACCGCAACCCCAGAGTCGGTCAGGGGTCCCTTTACCTTTACCTTTAACTGCAGGTTATTACAATAATCCTGCCAGTGTGTTTTTTTATCTGTTTGCAATTTACCTGTAAATAATTCAATAAACCATTTCCACTCTTTTATAAAAAAGTTCGTTATCCAGATTTCTTATTCTTCTGGTAAGTTTTGCCATTTCGGCATATTCCATAAGTTTTTGTGTCCATTCTTCTTTTGCTGAGACTTCTTCTCCTTTCCCTTTTTGGGCAAATAACATTCTTGCCGCTGTAGTTGCAGACATAAATAAGTTTCTATACAGTTTAGGTAGTTCTACCCCTATAATTCCCAGATGAAAAGCTTCTGGGTTTTGTTTGTTTTTTAACAAATGTTACTTTAAACATCTTTTTCAATTCATTGTATATCGTTTCCCAGTAAGCTTTGAACTTTACTGTAAGCACCCCATACGATAGAAAATAACATTCTTGCCGCTGTAGTTGCAGACATAAATAAGTTTCTGTACAATTTAGGTAGTTCTGTTCCTATAATTCCCAAGAGAAAGGCTTTGGGGTTTTTTTTTTTACAAATGTTATTTTGAACATCTTTTTCGTTTCATTTTATATCGTTTCCCAGGAAGCCTTAACCTTCCTGCAAAACCACCACAGGGCGTTCTTAGTTTTGCATGGCCATTCTCTGACTCTGTGTGTGTTGTGTGTCCCCCTCCATAGTCCCTCCCTGGCGAGGGGCCTGAGGCTGAGCTGCCCTGCGGCCTGGTCCGGGGCCACGCCTACGGGGTCACGGCGGTCAGGACCGTCCACCTGCGCAGGAGGAACCTCCTGGAGCTCTTCAAGGTCAAGAAACTGCAGCTGATTCGCATGCGGAACCCCTGGGGGACGGTGGAATGGAACGGGGCCTGGAGCGACAAGTAAGGGGGCGCGCGGGAAGGCTGTATTGGGGGGGCGGAAGGGGTCCAGGGGGAGCAGTCAGCCCCCTTAGTCACAGAATTATGGACCTGTAGAGACAGGAGGGGGCACCAGTGGTCATCTACTCCAACCCCTCAATGCAGGAGTCAAGGGGAGAAGTCAGCCCCCTTAGTCGCAGAATTATGGACCTGTAGAGATAGGAGGGGGCACCAGTGGTCATCTAGTCCAACCCCCACAATGCAAGAATCGCAGCTGAATAATCCCTAAAGAGATGGTCGCCTGATCTCTGCTTAAAAACCTCCAACAAATCCTAGAATGTAGAGTGGGAAGGGGAACCCAAAGGTCATCCAGCCCAACCCCCTGCAATGCAATGTGGTGGGCTCCCCCTGGAGGGGAAAGGAGACAGGGTGGGCTCTGGGGGTTTGTTAGAGAGGGTCCTGCTCGAGGGGCGGAGGGTCTCACTTAAAACCTTCCCCCTTCACAGGTCCCCAGAATGGCAGAAGGTGAGCCAGAGAAACCGGAAGCAAATGGGGGTGACCGTCCGGGACGATGGCGAATTCTGGTAAGTTTGGGGGTTTTTTGGGGGGGTCTCCGTTGATCTCTTTGAGATTGTGGTGCTCCTTAGGGTCCGATCCTGCAAGGCTCCATTTCAGGGGTTAGCTGCAGGTCTCTAGGACAGGCACAGGCAAACTTTGGCCCTTCAGATGTTTGGGACTATAATTCCCATCATCCCTAGCTAACAGGACCAGTGGTCAGGGATGATGGGAATTGTAGTCCCAAACATCTGGAGGGCCGGAGTTTGCCTATGCCTGCTCTAGGATGTGGAAAGACCCCAAGGCAGGCTGGCCCCTCTTTCCTTCTCCATGGGGCAGCCCCTCCAGCCCCACTTCCAGTCTGCCAAGACCAGACTCTGACAGCTGACTGATTGATTGATTGATTGATTGATTGACTGACGGACAGTATTTCTGTTCCGGTTCAAATGAGTCCCAGAGCAGCTCACAAGCAACATATAACCACACAACGTCAGTAATTGCAACCGATAAAACACTATATTAGCAAACCAGCAAACTAAAAAATAGCTGGACGTCACAATTGGAGCATGACACATCATCTGATTAGCAAACCAATAAAGCGTTTATAATCTCTGAAGCAATATTCACTCAATTGCAACTAAAAAAATAAGCTGCAAGGTCTACACACCCCAATGTTTCGTCATCTTTCGCTCTCTTTGGTTCATTGAGAGAGTCTGTCTAAGGAGCTCCAGGTGGCTCGAGTAAGTGAGCCAAGCCACACACATGTACAGGAAGGTTGAAGGAGAATATTTCCGACCTTTCCAGGCCCTGCCTGACTCTTCTTCCCCGTCTCCCTGATTTTCCCGGCAGGATGAGCTTTGAGGACTTCTGCGCCCATTTCACAGACGTCGTCATCTGCCGCCGATTGAACACGGCGAGGCTGAGCTGCCGGCGGAGCTGGGTGGAGGGTCTGCAGTTTGGGGAGTGGGACCCCCAGAAGAGGCGGGCAGGGGGCTGCCTCAACCACCGGGACACCTTCCTGGAGAACCCCCAGGTGATTGGGGGAAAGCGATGGACGTTCTGGGACCGTGTATTTCAAAAACCTCGTGGGGATACAGGGCATAGCCCGTAACTGGCTGTGCTCTTTTATCTCTGGTCGGGGACAGAGGGTGGCACTAGGGAGGGAAATGTCGTCGCGCCACTCCTTGGTGTGTGGAGTGTCGCAGGGCGCAATTCTCTCCCCGATGCTTTTTAACATCTTTATGCGCCCCCTTGCCCAGATTATCCGGAGCTTTGGGCTGGGCTGTCACCAATATGCTGATGACACTCAGTTCTATCTGCTGATGGATGGCCACACCGACTCGGCCCCGAACACACTGACCAGATGCTTGGAAGCTGTGGCTGGATGGTTTCGTGGGAGCCGATTGAAACTAAATCCTTCGAAAACAGAGGTCCTATGGCTGGGTCGGGATGGCTTGGGGATGAGGGACCAACTCCCTTCTCTTGCGGGGGCCCAATTAGTGCCATTGCCTTCTGTTAAGAGTTTGGGTCCTTTCTATGGAGGCGCAGGTTACATCAACAGCCAAGGCGACATTTTTCCACCTTCGCCGCATCAAGCAGTTGGTCCCTTACCTTTCCCGCCCCGCCCTGGCCACAGTGATCCACGTGACGGTCATCTCCAGGCTTGACTACTGTAATTCGCTCTACGCGGGGCTGCCCTTGAAGCTGTCCCAGAAACTCCAGCGGGTGCAGAATGCTGCAGCGAGGCTCCTCACGGGGTCTCTGCCATGGGAGCATATTCACCCAGTGCTTTTCCAGCTGCACTGGCTCCCGGTGGAGTACAGGGTCAGATTTAAGGTGCTGCTTTTGACCTTCACGGCCTAGGACCCTCGTACCTACGGGACCGCCTCTCCCGCTATGCCCCACGGAGAGCCTCAAGGTCCATAAATAGCAACACCCTAGAGGTCCCGGGCCCTAAGGAAGTCAGATTAGCCTCAGCCAGAGCCAGGGCCTTTTCAGCACTGGCTCCGGCCTGATGGAACACTCTGTCGCATGAGACCAGGGCCCTGCAGGATCTGATTTCTTTCCGCAGGGCCTGTAAGACAGAGTTGTTCTGCCTGGCCTTTGGCTTGGAGCCAATTTGATTCCCTCCCTCCCTTTCTTTCTTTTTTCCTTTCCATCTCCTCCTGCGATGAGGCTACATTTTAATATTTTAATGTTTCAATATTTTAATGTTGTATTTTATTTTTGTTTTTAAGTTTGTAATCATTCATCTTGTTTTTATTATTGCTTGTAAGCCGCTCTGAGCCCGGCCTTGGCTGGGGAGGGCGGGGTATAAATAAAAAAATATTATTATTATTATTATTATTATTATTATTATTATTATTATTATCATCAGTTTCGGTTGTTTGCAAGCTGAGAATAAGGGTGGCAGGCTGAGTTCTCCTCTGTTTGAGCATTTTATTTCTTTTGCTTAGTAGGCTTTAAATGCCCTTGATTTTCTGTCTCCATTTTAGCTGCGATTCCTGCATTGCAAGGCGGGCTGGACTAGATGACCACTGGGGGTCACTCCCAATTCTGCAGTTTGATTATGTAAATTATTAAATTTGTATACTGCCCTCCATCCGTAGATCTTAGGGAGGTGCACAGCATAAAAACACAAGATAAAAACACAAAATACCGTATTGGCCTGAATATAAGCCGCACCCAAATATAAGCTGCACCTTTAAAGTTCGGGGGGGGGGGGAGAAAAAAAGACAATGCCCAAATATAAGCCGCTCCCTTAAAATTCCACAGGTACTCACATCCGTTCCCTTTTACCATATATCTGTTTCAGCAGCGATATCGTAAAAGCCAGGTTTTTTTAGTTTGTGAACTTACCGGTAAGCCACACTTTAACTTTTCATGGTCAGAATTTGGGGGGGGGGGGGGGAGAAAAGGTGAGGCTTATATTCAGGCCTATACAGTCACACCTCTTCTTGTGAACGCTTCATGTTGCGTTTCTTTCGGGTTAAGAATGCGGCAAACCTGGAAGTGTTTATTTCAGTGTTTCGCCACACGCGCAGAAGTGTTCTGTGCGGTTCGCGCATGCACAGAAGCGCTCTATTGTGCTTTGCACATGCGCAGAAGTGCCGCTCTGGTTACAGACTTTTCAGGGTGCGAACGGCACCCCGGAACGGATCGTGTCCACAGCCAGAGGAACCACTCTACGGTACATAATAAAAATAAGAATAAGAACAATCCTATATACATATGTATATGTATATGTACATGTATATGTATATATGTTTGTGTGTGTGCGTGTGTGCATGTGTGTGTGTGTGTGTATATATATATATATATATATACACACACACACATACATATTAACAGATATATATATAAGCTGTGAAAACAATTGGCTGACGTTTTCTCTTTTCTCCCCCCAGTTCTTCTTTGACGTGTCTGGGGTTCGAGACTCGGTCCTAATCTCACTGCAGCAGGAAGATACCCGTCAGCTCCGGGGGTCTGGATCCGGAGGGCACAACCTCCCCATTGGCTTTGAGCTCTTCAGTGTGAGTCCAAGCACCTCATTGGGGGGGGGGGGCTTGGGGGTGCAGGAAGCTCGGGGGGGGGGGCGAAGTAGGGCCGTTCATTTTTTTTTTTTTTAAATGCCTTCTCCAAAGTCTTGTCTTCCTAGACTAGGGATTATATTGTTTGTTTGTTTGTTGTTGTTGTTTAGTCGTTTAGTGGTGTCCGCCTCTTCGTGACCCCCTGGACCAGAACACGCCAGGCACTCCTGTCTTCCACTGCCTCCCTCATGCTGGTCGCTTCAAGAACACTGTCCCACCATCTCGCCCTCTGTCGCCCCCTTCTCCTTGCGCCCTCCATCTTTCCCAACATCAGGGTCTTTTCCAGGGAGTCTTCTCTTCTCATGAGGTGGCCAAAGTCTTGGAGCCTCAGCTTCAGGATCCGTCCTTCCAGTGAGCACTCAGGGCTGATTTCCTTCGGAATGGAGAGGTGTGATCTTCTTGCAGTCCATGGGACTCTCAAGAGTTTCCTCCAGCACCAGAATTCAAAAGCATCCATTCTTCAGCAAGGGATTATATAGCTATACCTGAAATTTCATGCGTATCAGTTACTGTATTTTTCGCTCCATAAGACGCACTTTTTTCCTCCTAAAAAGTAAGGGGAAATGTCTGTGTGTCTTATGGAGCGAATGCGTGGTCCCTGGAGCCGAATTGCCCCGGGGCAAAAGGCAGATCATGCTTCTTTTTTTGAAAGAAAAAAGCTTTGTTGAAACAAAGCTGTTAATCGGCAAGCGATTGGGGAGGGAGATAAAGGACACCAGCAATAAAGGAGGCTGTCTGGGAGGGGGGAGGTAAAAGCCCATGGATCCTCAGGATTTTTGCATTGGGTCACCCCAAATTCACCACGAGATCACATAGCATGTCCATGGCTACAGCCTGAGCAAAAAAACCACGCACCCACTGTTTTGTGGGGCCGCAATGGTGCAAAAACACGGTTACAAAGCACAGATCCACATGGATCCTCAGGATTTTTGCATTGGGTCACCCCAAATTCACCACCAGATCACATGTCTGTGGCCACAGCATGAACCACAAAAATCATACATCCACTGTTTCCTTCGGAATATATTTTTTTTCTTGTTTTCCTCCTCTAAAAACTAGGTGCGTCTTATGGAGTGAAAAATACGGCAATATCTTGACGCTGCTCTGGTGAATTGAAATTTCATCCTTCACGACATGGGAAAACGGCCAAATAAACAGCTATTTTCGTGGAGGAGGGTCAAGATATTACCATAACTGATATGCATGAAATTTCAGATACAGCTATATAATCCCTGGTGTAGTATGATAAGACTTTGGAGAAGGCATTTTCAAAACAAAGCTTTTAATGAACTGCCCTGGGGGGGGGGGAGGGAGAGGCCTTGCCTGACCTGGCAGGGGAGGGGCTGAGGAGGGGGGCGTTGGCGCTGCAATTTGAATTGCAGACTTGGAAGGGACCCCCAGGACTCATCTACCCCAACGGAGGCCTTTGAGCAGAGGCCGGCTGGCCACCCCCCGGGGATTCTCGAGTGGCGATTCCTGCCTTGCCAGGGTTGGACTGGATGACCTCTGGGGTCCCCTCCCCATTCCATGTAATTCCCTTCCTCGCAGGTGGAGCAGAACCGGACTTGGCGCCTGCACTGTATCCCGCCCCGAATGGCCGGCTCCACCTACATCAACTCCCGCAGCGTCTTGCTCCGGGCGGAGGTGCCCGGGGGCCGCTACGCCCTCCTGCCCACGACCTTCGACCCCGGCCAAAGCAGCGCCTTCCTCCTGCGCATCTACAGTGAGCGCCCGGCCAGGCTGCGGTGAGCAGGGCCCCTCGAACCCCAGTCTCCCTCCCTCTGAGCATCTGCAGAGTGCATTCGCCTCGCCCGAGGGGCCTCTTTGCAGCAGCCCCTTTCAGCTCGGCAACTTGAGATTTCACGATGGTGACAAGCGTTCCTCTGGGCATGGGCGGAGTGCTTTTCCCTCTCGACAGATGGAGACAGTTGTCTGATAACCTAAAGACAGAGGCTGGTGGGGCTTCTCTCCTTGCTGTGTGTTTAATTTGAAAGCACCCCCCCCAAAAAAAAAGTTCCTGGGAGCTCATGTGCCCCTCACAGACCCCTGGTCCCCAGGGTTGTTGGCAAACTGCAGTTCACAGGGGAGTTTAGCGGGTGGGTGGGCTATGGATGAAGGGGCCCTAAGCAGGGATTGCAGGGGGTGGACTGGATTACCCCTGGGAGCCCCATACAGATCTATGTTCCTGTAAGTAAGGCTGTATTTTAATGTTTTAATGTTGTATTTTAATCTTGTTTTTAAGCTGTATTTCAATCAATTGTTTTTAGCCGCCATGAGCCCAGTCTTGGCTGGGGAGGGTGGGGTATAAATAAAATTTATGATCATTATTATTATTCCCCCCCCCCCATATTAGAATAAAAATACACTTCTTTCCCTCCCTCTCTGCGCCCCCCAGGGCCATCAACCACAATGACCCCCCACCTCCACGCTGCAGCTGCTGCTCCGGATCCCACCAGCTCATCACCTCTGTTTGTGTCCATCGGGCCGTGGGGCTGGGGCTCCCCAGCTCCAGCAAAGGTGAGCTTGTGACGACTCCTGCATCGCAGCGGGTTGTTCTAGATGACCCCTGGGGGTCTCTCCCAACTGTGATTCCGCAGAAAGACACTCCCCTCTCCCAAATGCCACCCCTTTTGGGAGCCTTGACCAGAATTGTAGAACGGTGGAGTTGGAGGGGGGACCCTGAGGGTCATCCAGCCCAACCCGCTGTGATGCAGCAACGATAGATAAAATTACGACAGTTCTGTGGATCTCGCTGCCACGAGGTGGGTGTTGAGGGCATGCCCTGGATGGCTTGGCAAAAGGCATAGGGCGAATTCAAGGGGGAGGCGGCAGGAGACGCCTGCCAGCAGCTCTAGGCTGTGGTGCAGAGCCTCCACATTCAGGAATAGTCTACCTGTGCCCGGGGGGGGGGGTGCTGATGAGGGAGGGGCTCTTGTGGAAGGCCTAGGTCCCGGGAGAGGGGTTCCACAAGAGACCTGGGGGCAAATGACTGGGGTGTGTCCCCCCCTCCCTCTCTCTATCCAGCCCCAGATGTCTACGTCAAGGTCTGCTCCGAAGGCCAGGCGGTGCGATCCTGCCTCCACAAGGCCACCTCCAGCCCAGACTTCAACTTCAAGGCCGTCTTCTGCCGCCGGCGCCCGCGGAAGCCCATCCGCATCGAGGTGGGTGGAATTGGGCGGGGGGGGGGGGGGGACACACGGGCAGCGGCATGATCTCCCACCTGTTGCGCTCCGAAGGCAAAGGAAGGATTGGACCCTGATTAATACAATACACACGAGGCTTGGCCAGCAAGACTCTGGGAATAATCATCTGCCACACCCTGGCCCAGCTCCCTTTCATTAACAAATAACTTATAACTTATAAGTTTATTAACTTATAACAGTGCTTGTAAGAACCATTCAGATTTCCTCTGAGCATTTTAAAAAAAAATAACCTACCATGTGGGGATAAAGTTAAAACTACAAAGAGCTAATTTGAGCATGCATACGTTTTGGGTAAATAAAACAGGAATGAAGGAGGAATGCATTTAGCAAACCCTGGAGGTCATAGGTAAAGGGACCCCTGACCATTAGGTCCAGTGGTGGCCGACTCTGGGGTTTCGGCGCTCATCTCGCTTTACTGACCGAGGGAGCCGGCGTACAGCTTCCGGGTCATGTGGCCAGCAGGACTAAGCCGCTTCTGGCGAACCAGAGCAGTGCACGGAAATGCCGTTTACCTTCCCGCTGGAGCGGTGCCTATTTATCTACTTGCACTTTGATGTGCTTTCTAACTGCTAGGTGGGCAGGAGCAGGGACCGAGCAATGGGAGCTCACCCCGTCTCTGGGATTCAAACTGCCGACCTTCTGATCGGCAAGTCCTAGGCTCTGTGGTTTAACCCACAGCGCCACCCACATCCCTTTTAAGTACCCATCACCCAAAGAACTATCAAACTCTTGACATCTCCTTGCCCTCAGGACTTGTCTGGAGATGGGCTTTCAGAGAACCTGACTTGCTCAACTGCCTCTGCGGATGTCTAGGGTTGCCCCCCCCCGTCACTCCCTGGGTGGGGGGCCCTGTCTGTGCTCTCACACTTCGGGAATTATGGTGGGATGCCCTGTTCCTGCTTCTTGGTTCATGGAGGGAGGTGGAGCTCACCCCGTCGCGGGGATTCAAACCACCGACCTTCCGATCGGCAAGTCCTAGGCTCTGTGGTTTAACCCTAGATCAAGGGAAGTAATAGTGCCACTGTATTCTGCTCTGGTCAGACCTCGCCTGGAGTACTGTGTCCAGTTCTGGGCACCCCAGTTCAAGAAGGACACGGACAAACTGGAACGTGTCCAGAGGAGGGCAACCAAAATGGTCAAAGGCCTGGAAACGATGCCTTATGAGGAACGGCTAAGGGAGCTGGGCATGTTTAGCCTGGAGAAGAGGAGGTTAAGGGGGGATATGATAGCCATGTTCCAATATATAAAAGGATGTCACATAGAGGAGGGAGAAAGGTTGTTTTCTGCTGCTCCAGAGAAGCGGACACGGAGCAATGGCTCCAAACTGCAAGAAAGAAGATTCCACCTAAACATTAGGAAGAACTTCCTGACAGTAAGAGCTGTTCAACAGTGGAATTTGCTGCCAAGGAGTGTGGTGGAGTCTCCTTCTTTGGAGGTCTTTAAGCAGAGGCTTGACAACCATATGTCAGGAGTGCTCTGATGGTGTTTCCTGCTTGGCAGGGGGTTGGACTCCATGGCCCTTGTGGGCTCTTCCAACTCTTCTATGATTCTATGATTCTAACCCGCAGCGCCCCCTGCGTCCCCCCCGGATGTCATAAACAGGCAGTAAACAGGAAAGGAAGGATGGTAGGGAAAGATAGTATTTACCAAGCCAGAGGGTTACGTAAGCGGAGGTAGTTTTCTTTCAATTCACAACACGCCGTAAATTACAAATCTGTTTTCCACAACCTTTCTTAATCTACTGCCTCACATTCCTCTCCTTTTGTTCCCCGCTCCACAGGTGTGGGCCAGGCGGTTCCTGCGCAGCACCCGGCTGGGGTACGTCAAAGTCTTGGCTGCGGAGACCCCCCCGGATGCTGGCAGTGGGCAGGTGCTGCGGCTGCAAGGGGGACCCCCTGCCTGCCCCCCGGGCTCCATCCTCGTGGAGACCTCCACCAGCTCCGACCTCCTGGCTCTGTGAGCTCGGCCAAGGAGCCCTTTGTGGGCGCCAGGGAGTGCATTGGGTGCCCGCCGGGGGGGGGGGCATGTTAGGATATAAAGAGTACAGGCATGACTTTTGTGTATCACGTGCCTGTTTACTTCCAGCGCAGTCTGCTGGGAACTTCCGTTGTATGTTGCTTTTGCTATACTGCTCTTTTACCGGAGACGAAGGGATGCAGACATGTTTTCCTGTGTTCCTGAACTATGCTGAATAAATGCTGTAAATAATGCTTACATCTGCCTCTGTCTGCCTCATCCGCTGTGTGATGGTTTACACACTCTGCTGATAGAGCGTGCACAAGTCTCTAAGCGTATCTGAGGCTCGTGTTGCTGGCTGACTGATGCTGTTTCACGGGAGACTGGTGATCATCTGGAGCCAGCTGGGGGCCTGCCTGATGCCCCCATCTCCCCGGCAGTATCCCAACAACATGGTTTTGGGCCCAGATCCATGGCGCTTACAGGAGAGTAAGACTGCTGATGGCTGCAATCCGATCCCGGCAGTGACAGGGGCATGTGAAGCGAGGCTTTTCTGTGCCGCGGCAGAGACCTGTAGGCACACACGCAAGGACCGCTGTCCTTCTGCTCAAGAAGAAGTTGTGCTGCTTGTTGTCATTGATTTCTGTTGCATTCCCAAAGCAAGGAAGGATTGGACCCTGATTAATAGAATACACATGAGGCTTGACCAGCAAGACTTGTGAGGGGTGCGTATAATAATAATTCCTTCTCCACCCCTCGGCCCAGGTCGTTTTATTCACAAAAGAATTCTTTACACAGTGTCCGTAAGAACCAATTAGATTTCCTCTGAGCATTTCAAAAAACCCCCACGTGGGACAAAGTCAGTTCAGAAGAAATCCTGTTAACTACAAAGAAACGATTTCCTACTTGAGCATGCATAGTAGTTCAGAGTAAATAAAAGAGGAAGCAAGGAGAAATGCTTTTAGGAAACCCCAGAGGCCATAAACAGGAGAGGACGGAAGGATGACAAGGAAAGAGAATTTACCATTTCCTTGTGAACTCTCTTCCTGGCCCTTGAGATCTATCTAAAGATTAACAAAAACCAAGGAAGGGTACATCAAAGAAGCTACCTACTGTCTTTATGTACTGAGGATGCCTGAGGAAGCAAATGGCCTGTGTTTCAGAATGCTGATAGGTGCCTGTCAGGCATAGAGAGAGCAAATGGCAGAGGTGGAGAGGCCTGTGGGATTCAATCAGAAATTATTGTCAATGAATCAAACCCAGTCAGCGCAACGCTTTCATTGCTGACACAAATGGCTTGCCATATTTCATAATTCCTCATAGCGACCCCACCTGATCATTACAATTTCTGCAGACATTTCTTGAAATTCCACTTTATAATAATAATAATAATAATAATAATTTATTATTTATACCCCGCCCATCTGGCTGGGCCTCCCCAGCCACTCTGGGCGGCTTCCAAAAGAATATTAAAATACTATGATACATCAAACATTAAAAGCATCCCTGAACAGGGCTGCCTTCAGATGTCTTCTAAAAGTCTGGTAGTTGTTGTTCTCTTTGACATCTGGTGGGAGGGCATTCCACAAGGAGGGTGCCACTACCGAAAAGGCCCTCTGCCTGGTTCCCTGTAACTTGGCTTCTCGCAGTGAGGGAACCGCCAGAAGGCCCTTGGTGCTGGACCTCAGTGTCCGGGTAGAACGATGGGGGTGGAGACGCTCCTTCAGGTATACTGGACCGAGGCCGTTTAGGGCTTTAAAGGTCAGCACCAACACTTTGAATTGTGCTCGGAAACGTACTGGGAGCCAATGTAGGTCTTTCAAGACCGGTGTTATATGGTCTCGGTGGCCGCTCCCTGTCACCAGTCTGGCTGCTGCGTTCTGGATTAGTTGTAGTTTCCGGGACACCTTCAAAGGTAGCCCCACGTAGAGTGCATTGCAGTAATCCAAGCGGGAGATAACCAGAGCATGCACCACTCTGGCGAGGCAGTCCACAGGCAGATAGGGTCTCAGCCTGCGTACCAGATGGAGCTGGTACACAGCTGCCCTGGACACGGATTTAACCTGTGCCTCCATGGACAGCTGTGAGTCCAAAATGACTCCCAGGCTGCGCACCTGGTCCTTCAGGGGCACAGTTACCCCATTCAGGACCAGGGAGTCCTCCACACCTGCCCGCCTCCTGTCCCCCAGAAACAGTACTTCTGTCTTGTCAGGATTCAATCTCAATCTGTTAGCCGCCATCCATCCTCCAACCGCCTCCAGACACTCACACAGGACCTTCACCGCCTTCACTGGTTCTGATTTGAAAGAGAGGTAGAGCTGGGTATCATCCGCATACTGATGAACACCCAGCCCAAACCCCCTGATGATCTCTCCCAGCGGCTGCATGTAAATGTTGAAAAGCATGGGGGAGAGGACAGAACCCTGAGGCACCCCACAAGTGAGAGCCCAGGGGTCTGAACACTCATCCCCCACCACCACTTTCTGAACACGGCCCAGGAGGAAGGAGCGGAACCACTGTAGGACAGTGCCCCCAGCTCCCAGCCCCTCAAGACGGTCCAGAAGGATGTTATGGTCGATGGTATCAAACGCCGCTGAGAGATCCAGCAGAACTAGGAAACAGCTCTCACCTTTGTCCCTAGCCCGCCGGAGATCATCAACCAGTGCGACCAAGGCAGTTTCAGTCCCATGATGAGGCCTGAATCCCGACTGGAAGGGATCCAAATGGTCCGCTTCTTCCAGGCGTGCCTGGAGTTGTTCAGCAACCACTCGCTCAATCACCTTGCCCAAGAATGGAAGATTTGAGACTGGGCGATAGCTGGCCATCGTGGCCGCATCTAAAGATGGTTTTTTAAGAAGTGGTTTGATAACCGCCTCTTTCAGCGGGTCTGGGAAGGCTCCCTCACGGAGGGAAGCATTCACCACCCCACGAAGCCCATCGCCCAGTCCTTCCCGGCTAGCTTTTATAAGCCAGGATGGGCAAGGATCAAGGAGACAGGTGGTTGGTTTCACTCGTCCAAGCAGCCTGTCCACATCCTCGGAGGTAACAGATTGGAATTGATCCCATGCAATTTGACTAGACAGGACTCTAGCACTCTCCCGCCCCGGCCCTGCTCCCACGGTGGCGTCTACCTCTTCCCGAATCTGAGCGACTTTATCTGCAAAAAACTTTGCAAAATCATTGCAGGAGATCATGTGGCCCGTACTGGGCCCTGATGTAGCAGGTGGTTCCGCTAAATTGCGGACCACCTGAAAAAGTCTCCTGCTGCTGTTTTCTGCAGATGCAATAGAGGCGGTGAAGAAAGTCTTCTTCGCCGTCGCTACCGCCACTTGGTAGGCTCGACATTGAGCTCTAACCTGTGTCCGGTCAGCTTCAGAATGAGTTATCCGCCACCGGCGCTCTAGCCGTCTCAACGATTGTTTCATTGCCCTCAGATCCGTGGAAAACCACGGGGCTCTTCGGGCTCCATGCAATCGGAGAGGGCGCTTCGGAGCCAAACAGTCAATAGCCCTGGTTAACTCCACATTCCAGCGGGCCACCAGGGAATCAGCTGAAAGGCCATCAACATGGGATAAAGCATCCCCTACCACTCTCTGGAAACCATTTGGATCCATTAAGTGGCGGGGGCGGACCATCCGAATCGGTCCCACCTCCCTGCAGAGGGGAAGGGTCGCGGAGAAGTCCAGTTGCACCAGGAAGTGATCTGACCATGGCACTTCTTTTGTTTCACTTTTAGTTAGTGTCAGGTCACCAACATCCGTAGAGGTAAACACCAGGTCCAAGGCATGTCCGCGGCTATGGGTTGGGCCAAACTTATTCAGGGACAGCCCCATGGAGGCCATGCTTTCCATGAAGTCCCGAGCGGCCCCTTGTAAGGTCGTGTCGGCATGGATATTAAAATCCCCTAGGACAACCAAACTAGGTGTCTCCAGGAGAACATCCGCCACGACCTGAAGCAGCTCGGGCAGGGAATCCTTGGTGCAGCGGGGAGGTCGGTACACCAAAAGGAATCCTGTACTGCCCCTATTGCCCAACTTCCAGAACATGCACTCAGAGAACTGGGTCTTCCCAATAGGACGCCTGGTGCAAACTAATGACTTCCTAAAAATCACTGCAACCCCCCCTCCCCGCCCACAAGGCCTGGGTTGCTGTGCGTAAGAGAAACCTGGTGGACAAGCAGCAGCAAGAACAGGCCCATCCGCTTCATTCAACCAAGTCTCTGTTACACATGCCAGGTCAAATCCCCCATCCATGATCAGGTCATGGATGGCAGTGGTCTTATGAATCATTGACCTGGCATTGCACAGCAGCACCTTCAGGTCATGTGGGTATCCCTTGCTGATTCTAGTATCCATCTGGTCAGGACCAGACCTGGAGGCAGGGATAGTCCTCAGACAACGACTAAACCTGCCTCCTCTGTAATGACATGGTCTGGTCTTAGCGTAACTCCTCCTCCTACCCGAGATCACTGAGATCGGTTGTCCCAACGCATCCCCCCCTGTGGAACATGCCGCAGCCATTTTGTTGGCTGGGACCCACTCCCCGGCAGCCCTGACCCCTCCCCTTAAGAACAAAATAAGACCTTAAAACAATGAAAACAGAACAAAAAAGAAACCCCAAAAAACAAAAAACAATACAAATAAAAAACTCCAAAAATTACAAATCCATCAAAATCAAAACAAATTCCCAACTAAACATCCATCCCACCCCCACCCCATCCCTGCATATACAGTAATAATAATGACAATAATAATAATAATAAAGAAATAAAAAGGAAAAGGAAAATTTTAAAACATTTTAAAAAGAACTCTGCACCCCTCCGGATCCCCCTGGGCCGCAGCAGCAGTGGCAGCAATCGTCCCTGTCAGGCCTGTCAGGCCCCGCCCCAGGCCAGATGGTGAGTGGCAGGAAGGAGCAGGGCCCTCAGACACCCACACAGGAGAGTGGGTACGTAAAATGGAGAGGACGGTTTCAGCAGCCAATGAGAAGCGAAAGGTGGGGAACAAAAGGGGGAAAGAGGCACACGGGACGAGTCTGGTTGCGCATGGGTGGAATTTCTGTCCTGACAAGGTCCAAGGAAAGGCTGTTGATTGTCAAGTCTAGTTCCTGGGACCTTCCGAGGGAGAGCGTTCTCTTCCTGGCTGCCACAAACGGAAAAGGGAAGCTATAAACATTTAAAAAACCTCTCTTTGCTGGGCACCAGGAACTTAGCTGTGAAGCTTTTAGCTTCTGGAACTTCTTTGCTGCTTTCAAGTGCTGCTGGTGAATTGCTGAACTTCAAATTTTATATTCTGCTTTAATAAAGTCTTCTAAACCCAGCAGGATCTGTAAAAGCACAGCTGCACTTCTGTAAAGAGTAGAAATTAACAGAGTTTGAACCTGGGAGGATGTTGGCTTTGTGGTTGGGGGAGGCTGGAGAGTGGCTGGCTGGGGCAGGGTAACCCCCCCCCCTTTGGAAAGAGCAGGTTTTTGGGGGTGCTCCTGGACCCCTCTCTGTCACGCTCAAGAACCCTCTGTGGCTAGGAGCACATTTTCCCAGCTACGGCTGGCGTTATAATAATTTTAAGGTCCCAGGAAAATGGAAAAGCCTCCCCATTGTCTTTTCCTGCACAAATCCTGCCTTAAGGGTATGTCTCTGTATGAATAGGGTGTGAGCCTGTGACCTGGCTCAGGAACTACCGTAAGTATTTGTCATTACAAAAGACTGGCCAGGCTCCCCAGGGTATCCAATCAAGTGAGCATTAACAGGTAACCTGCCAGACAGGAGGTAAACAAACCACTCAGATTTCTGCTGTAGACCGCCCCTTCTGTGATGTATGTATGATGTATCTGGGGGTGGTCTTGGACTCCAGGGCAGGCAATTTAAAATGTCTATATAAGGGCAGGTACACCTTGGTTCGGGGTCCTCCTCCATCCTCCTGCGTGTGAGGGGAACACCCTGTTGCAAGAGTTCAATATAGATCAGACTAGCTGCTTTGCTTCTCAATCTTCTCTGCTTGGCCTCTGTTCTTTTCTCCGACCGATGGAGAACCTGCAAAGGACTCCATAAGGGCTCTTGTGTCCCCCATAAGGGCAGATTTTCATTTATTACAGAGGGAACCTACATAAGGACTTTATACGGGTTCTTGGGTTCCCCATAAGGGACAAAAGAGCAGTGGCGTAGCGTGGGGGGTGCAGGGGGGGCCGGCCGCACCGGGCGCAACATCTGGGGGTTAGGGTTAGGGGGCGCAAATCCACGGGTTGGGGGGCGCAAATCCATGGGTTAGGAGGCGCAAATGACTTGCCTTGCCCCGGGTGCTGACAACCCACGCTAGGCCACTGCAAAGGAGCAGGGAGGTCGTTAGCCAATTCCTCCAGGAGGCAGAAGCCCACCTGGTGGGGCCGGCTTACTCCCAGTCCTCTAAAGGTGGGTGCCTCTTCCATGGCTGGGGTGGGGTGGGGGTCTCAATCTGCCTGTGCTCAGAGGCCAGCACAATTTTCACACGACCGACGCCTCCCTTCCTCCTCCTTGCTGTGGCTGTGGCTGTATGTGCTTGGCCTTTGCTCAATCTTCCACCCGAATCTCCAGCACTCAGGGGAGAGAGGCTTCCTGGACCTGCTTGTGTGTGGCTTTTGTGGCTGCAGCCGGGCTTTGCTCTGATCCCTGAAGCCATCAGAGACACCCCAGCAGCAAAGGATATGATCCACCAGGGACTGCTGCTGCTGCTGGTGGTGGTCCTGGGCGGAGGTAAGTGAAAGGGCGAGGCAGAGGAAGGAAGGAAGGAAGGAAGGAAGGAAGCTCTGGTGGGGAACAGAAGGGGAGCCCTCCTGGATCAGTCCAAAGTCGTCCACCTAGTCCAGAATCCGGGTCTCACGGTGGCCAAAGACCCCTCAGAACCTAGGAAGCTAGGTAGACTTCCTCTGGCCCTGGAGGTTCCATAATGCAACCCCGTCAGTGATGGGTGGGGTATAAATAATAAAAAGATGGTGTTAAGGAAATGACATGGGGGCGGCCACATCTTTAAAATTTGTAGAAAATCCATACTTTTACCAACACTCCTCATTCCAACGCCATTTTGACGCTTAAAGAAAGGTGAATTTGGGCTCCACCCAAATACCAAGAGCCCTGGAGGCTTAGACCAGGGGCCCATCTAGGCCAGCCTCCTGTCCTCACAGGCATCCCCAAACTCAGCCCTCTGGATGTTTTGGGACTACAACTCCCATCATCCCTAGCTAACAGGACAAGTGGCCAGGGATGATGGAAATTGTAGTCCCCAAACATCTGGAGGGCCGGGCTTGCCTCTGCCTGGCTTGGCCCCTGTGAGGACAGGAGGCTGGACCACATGGGCCCCTGGTCTAAGCCTGCAGGGCTCTTGGTCTATGTTCTTAAATGATAAATTAGTCCCCTGATTTGCCGTCACAAAATACTTTCGGTTGTGTCCCTCAGAGCCACCCCTGCTGACACGAAGGGAAAGGGCCATGTGATGATATTTCCTTCTCCCTGAAACCACCAAGAGCTTTTGCTACTTCCTTTTCAAAGCAGAAACCCACAAACTTCTGCCTTTTGGGGTCTGGGAAAGAGGAGACTGAGATATTGGCCATCTCCCAAGATCTCCCCATGAAGAGGGAGCAGGCTTGTTTTCTCCTGCTCCTTTTTTAATATAAATTTTATTAAGTTTTTCCATAAAATCTCCAATCGTACAAATTACACATCACATATTTTAACTTTTTAGACCTCCCTCAACTTCTCTAACAGTCATCCGTAGTTGAATTCCTAACTTCACATTCCTTAATTCTAATATCGCCTTTAAATAAAAAATTTCCTCCCTCATTTACATTCTTACAATATTTCTTATTTTTTCACAAAGCTTCTTTAAAACACACTAGCGTTGTCTGCTCTTCACATATAGTTTTCAAATATTCTCTAAACTTTCCCCAGTCCTCTAAAAACTTATGGTCCCTTTGAAATCTAATTTTTCCAGTTAATTTATCCAGTTCCGCATAGTCTGTTAATTTTGTTCTCCATTCTTCCAAAGTCGGTACTTCTTCTTGTTTCCATTTTTGAGCCATCAGTATTCTCGCTGCTGTTATTGCATACTGAAAAAGTTTACAGTCCCTCTTATTTATATCTTTTCTAGTTATTCCCAGTAGGAAGGTTTCTGGTTTCTTTACAAAGCTGTATTTCAGCATTTTCTTTAACTCGTTATAGATCATTTCCCAAAACCCCTTCACTTTCTTACACTCCCACCACATATGAATAAATGTACCCTCTTTCTCTTTACATTTCCAACATTAGTTACAAGTTTGGTACATTTTTGCCAATTTAACTGGTGTCATATACCATCTGTATACCATTTTCATAACATTTTCTTTTAACGTAGTACACGCTGTAAATTTCATATTTTCATTCCATATTTTTTGCCAATCTTCCATATTTATATTGTATCCTAAATCTCTGGCCCATTGAATCATAACCACTTTTACTTCCTCGTCTATCGTGTGCCATTCCAATAAGATTTTATACATTTTCGAGATTATCTTACAATCATTGTTAATAATTTCTATTTGAAATTTCGAATCTTTTTCTTTATACCCTTTTTCTTTCACATCCTTTTTAAACATATCATTTATCTGATGGTAGTGCAGCCAATCATATACATATTCTTTTACTTGCTCATATGGTTTTAATCTCCATTTCTCTCCTTCTTTCACCACTAGATCTCCATAAGTAATCCATTCACTCCTCATATTAATTTTCTTAACTCCTATAACCTCAAGTGGGGATAACCAATGTGGGACTCCCATTTCTAATAAGTTTATATATCTGTCCCATACTTCAATTAACGATTTCCGGAAGATATGGTTTTCAAAATATTTGTAACCCTTTTTCTTCTCTTGCCATAAATGCGCATGCCACCCAAATCTGTTATCAAATCCTTCTAAGTCCAGGAGTTTTGTATTCTTAAGTTTTATCCATTCTTTTATCCAGCAAAGACATGATGCCTCATAGTATAACCTCAAGTCTGGCAGGGCAAAGCCTCCTCTTTCTTTTGCATCTGTTAGTAGTTTATATTTAATTCTCGGCTTTTTGCCCTGCCAGATATATCTTGAAATCACTCTTTGCCATTCCTTAAAAATCGCTACTCCTTTTAGAATTGGGATCATCTGAAATAAAAATAACATCTTTGGTAGCATCGCCATCTTGATCATTGAAATTCTACCCCAAAAGGATAGTTTTAACCTTCCCCATACCTCCAGATCTTTCTTAATTCCATTCCACACCGGAACATAATTGTTCTGAAATAGGTCAATATTTTTTGGAGTTAACCATATTCCCAAATATTTAACTTTTTTAACAATTTCAATACCCATCTGTTGTTGCAGCACTTCCATCATTGTTTGTTCCATATTTTTAGTTATAATTTTCGTTTTTTTCCTGTTTAATATAAAACCTGCCACCTCGCCAAATTTTTCAATTTCTTCCAACACTTCAGTTGCACTATCCATCGGATCTTCCGTCATTATAACCAAATCATCGGCAAAGGCTTTAACTTTATATTCGTTTTGGCCTAATGTCACCCCCTTTATCTTTTCATTTTTCCTAATTGAATTCAGAAAGACCTCCAGGATCAATATAAACAGTAAAGGTGAGAGCGGACAGCCCTGTCTGGTACCTTTTGATATTTTGATTTCTTCTGTTATCACATTATTTACTATCAACTTCGCCTTTTGTTCTGTATATATTGCCTTAATTCCATTAAAGAAATCATTCCCCATTTCCATATATTCTAAGTTTTTCAACATGAAGTCCTATGACACATTATCGAATGCCTTTTCAGCATCTACAAACATTAACATTGCTCGTTTCTCATTCCTGGCTGTCAGATATTCCAAAATATTTATTATGTTCCTCACATTATCTTTCATCTGTCTGCCAGGAAGGAAACCCGCTTGATCCTCATGAATGATTTCTTGTAATACCTTTTTTAATCTCTTTGCCATTATTCCTGCGAAGATTTTATAATCCATATTTAATAAAGAAATTGGTCTATAGTTCTTTACTTGAGTTAAGTCCGCATCCTCTTTTGGAATAAAGGTTATAAATGCATCTTTCCAGGTCTCCGGAATCTCTCTCTCTTTTAAGATATTATTCATTACTTTCTTTAACGGTGTCATCAAAATTAGTCTCAGTTCTTTGTAGTACCTTGCTGTAAAACCATCTGGTCCTGGGGCTTTCCCGTTTTTCAATTCTGTTATTACCTCCTTAATCTCTTCAATATCAATCAGGGTGTTCAGCCTCTCTATTGCTTCTGTCGGGATCTTTCGCACCTCTTTCTCTTTTAAATATCTTTCTATTTTCCTCATGTTATTCTTTTCTCTATGTTTATACAATTGTCTATAAAAGTCCAGGAATCCTTTTCTAATACCTTTAGGGCTGATTATCTCTTCTCCTTCCACTTTAATTTTGTTTATTGTACTTTGTTCTTTCCTTTTCTTAATCTGCCAAGCAAGCCATTTTCCAGATTTATTCGCAAATTCAAAGATCTTTTGTCTTAATTTTTTAATATTCCATTCCACCTCTCTGTTTATCATCATTGCAAATTGAGTTTGTAGAACCTTAATACTTTGTTTAATTCTTATGTTGTTTGGTTTTTTAATTAATTTTTGTTCATTTTCCATGATTTGTTTTAGGATTTCTTTCTTTTCTTTCTCTCTATTCTTCTTTTTAATTGAATTTTGTTGTATAAGAAACCCTCTCATCACCGCCTTGCTTGCATCCCACACTATACTCATCTTCGTTCCCTTGTTACAATTGTCCACAAAATATTCATTCAATTTCTTCTGTGCCTCCTGTACAAATTTTTGATTGTCGAATAGATAATCATTCATTCTCCATCTGAATGTTTTTTCTTCGAAGCCTTTGAGTTCTAATTTAATCGGGCTATGGTCTGAGATTACTCTTGGTTCAATTTCCACTTGTAGGATTCTTGGAGTTAATTCATTAGAAATCCAAATTTGATCAATTCTGGACATTGACTGATTTGCGTCTGAATAAAATGTAAATTGTTTCTCCAATGGGTATCTTAGCCTCCAGATATCTATTAAATTACAGTTCTTTACCATTTCAAAAAATGTTTTGGGTAGTTTACCTTCTTTCGTTCCACTATTTCTCAGTCTATCCATTTCTGTAGAAACTACCCCATTCATGTCTCCCATCACTATTATCTTTTGATCCACATATTCCAACAATTTTTCTTCCAAACTTTTGTAGAAATCAGTTTTATTTCCATTGGGTGCGTAGATCCCGACAATTATTATTTTTTCGCCTTGCCAAGTGATTTGAACAGCAATAATTCTTCCTTCTTCATCCTTGAAGATTTGTTGAGCTTCAATTTTACTTTTTATGTACAAAATCACTCCTCTTTTCTTTTCTTTATCTGAAGATATAAATTCATTTCCGAGTCTTTTGTTAATCAGAATTTTTCTATGCCTTTTTGCCACGTGTGTCTCCTGCAAACAAATTATGTCTAAATTCTTTTTCTTTAAAAATGGTTCCACTTTATTCCGTTTTTTTTATCGTTCAGTCCATTAATATTCCAATTCCATATTTTTAAAGCCATGTTGTTTCCAATTAATAAAAATAATAATCTTCCCTAATTTTTTATTATAATCTTTCCTCTTCTTCCTCTTCCTCTTCTTCTTCCTCTTCTTCTTCTTCTTCCTCCTGTTTTTCACCATTTTTCATCTTTCCCTTCAAGTCCTTCACTCCCTTAGCCACCACTCCTCCTACTGCTCCTTTAAGTTCTTCTTCTTCCTCTGTTAGTAATTCTTTATATTTTCTCTGGAATTTGCCTATCTCTTCCGGGCTGGTCAGTCTGTGCCTCTTGTTTTTGTAAGTAAAGGAGATCCCTTCTGGGAACTCCCACTTGAATTCTATATTATTCTTTTTAAGAATTTGTACCTGTGGCTTATAGGGGTCTCTCCATTTCAACAATCTAATTGGAATGTCTTTAAAGATAATTATGTAGCTGCCGTCTATAGATAATCTTTTTTCTCTGTTTTTTTGGAGCACCAAGTTTCTCATGTCTCTATCCTTAAACATTATCAAGCAGTCTCCTGGGAATTTCCTTGCCTTGGTCGTTCTCACTTTCATTCTGAAAGCATTCTCCTGCTCCTGGAGGGTAGGACTCGAACCCGTGGCTTCACCTCTTGAATTATTATTCTTATTTACCCGCAACAGGGAGTACGGACTCATCCAAAACGCCGCACGGGGCGGCAGTTGGCGAGAGCAATGGGGCGTTTCAGAGATGCAAGCGCTTGGAACCGGACCCTTCGAGGTGGATCGGAGGAATGCAAGGTTGGAAGGGGGCACAGAAACCCCCCAGGGCACTCCCACCCCCCAGGGCAGAGGGGGAACCAGGGCCTTCCTCCTAGGACCAGAAAGTGGGCCGGCTGGATTAGGCCAGAGGGGGGCCACCTGGCCCAGCATCCTCTTCCCCCAGGGGCCAACCAAAAAGTGGTGTTGGGGGATGAGTGTTCGGACCCCTGGGCTCTCACTTGTGGGGTGCCTCAGGGTTCCGTCCTCTCCCCCATGCTTTTCAACATGCAGCCGCTGGGAGAGATCATCAGGGGGTTTGGGCTGGGTGTTCATCAGTATGCGGATGATACCCAGCTCTACCTCTCTTTCAAATCAGAAACAGTGAAGGCGGTGAAGGTCCTGTGTAAGTGGAGGCAGTTGGAGGACGGGTGGCGGCTAATGGATTGAAGTTGAATCCTGACAAGACAGAAGTACTGTTGTTGGGGGACAGGGGGTGGGCAGGTGTGGAGGACTTTCTGGTCCTGAATGGGGTAACTGTGCCCCTGAAGGACCAGGTGCGCAGCCTGGGAGTCATTTTGGACTCACAGCTGTCCATGGAGGCGCAGGTCCATTCTGTGTCCAGGGCAGCTGTTTACCAGCTCCATCTGGGACGCAGGATGAGACCCTATCTGCCTGTGGACTGTCTCGCCAGAGTGGTGCATGCTCTGGTTATCTCCTGCTTAGACTACTGCCATGCGCTCTACGTGGGGCTACCTTTGAAGGTGACCCGGAAACTGCAATTAATCCAGAATGCGGCAGCCAGACTGGTGACTGGGAGACCACATAACACTGGTCCTGAAAGATCTTCATGGCTCCCAGTACGTTTCCGAGCACAATTCAAAGTCTTGGTGCCGACCTTGAAAGCCCTAAACAGCCTCGGTCCAGTATATCTGAAGGAGCATCTCCACCTCCATCGTCCAGCCCGGACACTGAGGTCCAGCGCCGAGGGCCTTCTGGCAGTTCCCTCATTGCGAGAAGTGAGGTTACAGGGAATCAGGCAGAGGGGCTTCTCGGTGGTGGCACCCACCCTGTAGGCCTTGTGGAGTTATCAAGCCATCACTGTTTTTTTAATACAAATAATGTTTGAAACTGTTGCCCTTTTTGAAACTAAATTATACTGTCTGTGTACTCTTGCTGCTGTATGGAAAAGCACATGAAATACTTTGTAAGTAAACCATTTTAACTTACCAAACATGTGGTCTCTTTTATGCCATGGGAGGTGGGAAACTTTTGGAAGCGACTTAAAAGGAGATATTTTAAAGGTAAAACAGGGTATATTGCCTGTTTTGTGATTTTCAATCTCTGTTGTGGCTCTATCACCAAAAGCGCTTTCTCCCAAACTTGGATTTATGCCTCCAGATCATTTTCCTTTTATCCGTTAACCCAAATACTAAAATAACCAGTCTTTTCTTCTGTTTTTCTTTCTCTCTCTCTCCGTTCTGCTTCCTTGGCAGATTGTACCACTTGCTTCCCGGAATACCACATCTGGCAACCTTGCCATCTCACGGCCAGGCCAAACGGATCCGTCACCCTGCCCTGCACCTTCAACTACACCTGGGAGGCTCAAGAGACGGCCCAGGTGTATTGGCATGTAGAAAACTTTCATGGAGAGTTCCTCTTCAAGCACACCCACGACCCCACCCACAGGTACACCCACCCAAACTACACAGGGCGGGTGTCTCTGGTCGGGGACCTGTCAAAGGGGCTCGATGCGTCAATCCAGATTGAGAATCTGCAGGAGTCGGATTCCAATCTATATTTCTGCAGCGTCTCCGTACAGACACTTCATGAAGGTGTGCTGTATTGGCGAAACATTGAGGGGACAAACCTCACGGTCACAGGTGAGCTGGCACATTTTTAAAAATGATGTTCATTTTTGAGTTTTTCAGTTTTACAATTACACTTCCATCCCCTTCTTATACAATAGTTCTGTTTGACTTCCCACCCAGCGTTCCATGACTGTTCTTTTTACATTTTGTAAAAGGTAAAGGTAAAGGTACCCCTGCCCGTACGGGCCAGTCTTGACAGACTCTGGGGTTGTGCGCCCATCTCACTTAAGAGGCCAGGGGCCAGCGCTGTCCGGAGACACTTCCGGGTCACGTGGCCAGCGTGACATCGCTGCTCGGCCAGAGCCAGAGCCAGAGCCAGAGCCGCACACGGAAACGCCGTTTACCTTCCCGCTGGTAAGCGGTCCCTATTTATCTACTTGCACCCGGAGGTGCTTTCGAACTGCTAGGTTGGCAGGCGCTGGGACCGAGCAGCGGGAGCGCACCCCGCCGCAGGGATTCGAACCGCCGACTTTTCGATCGGCAAGTCCTAGGTGCTGAGGCTTTAACCCACAGCGCCACCTGCGTCCCTTTTACATTTTGCTTAGCTTCAAATACATTAATTATTCCTTCACCCTATTTTCCACACTCTCGCATCTTTCATAGTAACAACTGTTGGTCACAAAGTACCTCCCCACCTGGAATTTATATTTGAGGTCCATTTTTTTTGCAAATATTCCTCTAGGTATTCTCACTCACTCCCCATCAATTTATTGTCTTGGTTTCTTATTTTAGATGTCAAGCTATACAGGTTCGATTAGTTTGTATTGCCGTTGCTCTGTCCCTGGGGTCTCTCCCCATTTATTGGGGAAGGTAAATTTAAAGATTTTATTTAACTCATTGTATAAAGGTAACAGTAAAGGAACCCCTGACCATTAGGTCCAGTTGTGGCCGACTCTGGGGTTGTGGCGCTCATCTCGCTTTATTGGCCGAGGGAGCCAGCGTACAGCTTCCGGGTCATGTGGCCAGCAGGACTGAGCCGCTTCTGGTGAACCAGAGCAGCGCATGGAAACGCCGTTTACCTTCCTGCCGGAGCGGTACCTATTTATCTACTTGCCCTTTGACGTGCTTTTGAACTGCTAGGTTGGCAGGAGCAGGGACCGAGCAACGGGAGCTCACCCCGTCGCGGGGATTTGAACCGCCAATCTTCTGATTGGCAAGTCCTAGGCTCTGTGGTTTAACCCACAGCGCCACCCGCATCCCTTTTAGCCTTAGCCTAGTTACATAATCTGCACTGCAAAATACAAAGCAGCTCATTGCTCTTCAACAAATCAGCAATGCGATGAGCCATTGGTGCCGGGCAGTGAGGTCTGCCCTTTCTCCAGAAGCCATGAAGGCTGTGGGCTTTTTTTGGTAATTCATTCCCAAGTACACCTATGAGAAATTCTTTCTGTTTCTTGGGGAAGGTAAATTTAAAATTTTTCTTTAACTCATTGTACACCACCTCCCTAAAGTCTTTGGCCTATTTGCAGTTCCACCATAAATGAATAAAGGAACCCTCTGCTTCAAGACATTTCCAACACATTTTTAAAATTTATTTTGTACATTTAAGCCAATTTAACCGGTGTCAAATACCATCTATACTGCATTTTATACCTATTTTCTCTTATTTGATAACATGCTGAAAGAGTCCATAATTTCCCCCTCTCATCAGTTCTGATATTACGCCTTAATACTTTGTTTAATTCTTATGTTGTTTGGTTTTTTAATTAATTTTTGTTCATTTTCCATGATTTGTTTTAGGATTTCTTTCTTTTCTTTCTCTCTATTCTTCTTTTTAATTGAATTTTGTTGTATAAGAAACCCTCTCATCACCGCCTTGCTTGCATCCCACACTATACTCATCTTCGTTCCCTTGTTACAATTGTCCACAAAATATTCATTCAATTTCTTCTGTGCCTCCTGTACAAATTTTTGATTGTCGAATAGATAATCATTCATTCTCCATCTGAATGTTTTTTCTTCGAAGCCTTTGAGTTCTAATTTAATCGGGCTATGGTCTGAGATTACTCTTGGTTCAATTTCCACTTGTAGGATTCTTGGAGTTAATTCATTAGAAATCCAAATTTGATCAATTCTGGACATTGACTGATTTGCATCTGAATAAAATGTAAATTGTTTCTCCAATGGGTATCTTAGCCTCCAGATATCTATTAAATTACAGTTCTTTACCATTTCAAAAAATGTTTTGGGTAGTTTACCTTCTTTCGTTCCACTATTTCTCAGTCTATCCATTTCTGTAGAAACTACCCCATTCATGTCTCCCATCACTATTATCTTTTGATCCACATATTCCAACAATTTTTCTTCCAAACTTTTGTAGAAATCAGTTTTATTTCCATTGGGTGCGTAGATCCCGACAATTATTATTTTTTCGCCTTGCCAAGTGATTTGAACAGCAATAATTCTTCCTTCTTCATCCTTGAAGATTTGTTGAGCTTCAATTTTACTTTTTATGTACAAAATCACTCCTCTTTTCTTTTCTTTATCTGAAGATATAAATTCATTTCCGAGTCTTTCGTTAATCAGAATTTTTCTATGCCTTTTTGCCACGTGTGTCTCCTGCAAACAAATTATGTCTAAATTCTTTTTCTTTAAAAATGGTTCCACTTTATTCCGTTTTTTTATCGTTCAGTCCATTAATATTCCAATTCCATATTTTTAAAGCCATGTTGTTTCCAATTAATAAAAATAATAATTTTCCCTAATTTTTTATTATAATCTTTCCTCTTCTTCCTCTTCCTCTTCTTCTTCTTCTTCTTCTCCTTCTTCTTCTTCCTCCTGTTTTTCACCATTTTTCATCTTTCCCTTCAAGTCCTTCACTCCCTTAGCCACCACTCCTCCTACTGCTCCTTTAAGTTCTTCTTCTTCCTCTGTTAGTAATTCTTTATATTTTCTCTGGAATTTGCCTATCTCTTCCGGGCTGGTCAGTCTGTGCCTCTTGTTTTTGTAAGTAAAGGAGATCCCTTCTGGGAACTCCCACTTGAATTCTATATTATTCTTTTTAAGAATTTGTACCTGTGGCTTATAGGGGTCTCTCCATTTCAACAATCTAATTGGAATGTCTTTAAAGATAATTATGTAGCTGCCGTCTATAGATAATCTTTTTTCTCTGTTTTTTTGGAGCACCAAGTTTCTCATGTCTCTATCCTTAAACATTATCAAGCTGTCTCCTGGGAATTTCCTTGCCTTGGTCGTTCTCACTTTCATTCTGAAAGCATTCTCCTGCTCCTGGAGGGTAGGACTCGAACCCGTGGCTTCACCTCTTGAATTATTATTCTTATTTACCCGCAACAGGGAGTACGGACTCATCCAAAACGCCGCACGGGGCGGCAGTTGGCGAGAGCAATGGGGCGTTTCAGAGATGCAAGCGCTTGGAACCGGACCCTTCGAGGTGGATCGGAGGAATGCAAGGTTGGAAGGGGGCACAGAAACCCCCCAGGGCACTCCCACCCCCCAGGGCAGAGGGGGAACCAGGGCCTTCCTCCTAGGACCAGAAAGTGGGCCGGCTGGATTAGGCCAGAGGGGGGCCACCTGGCCCAGCATCCTCTTCCCCCAGGGGCCAACCAAAAAGTGGTGTTGGGGGATGAGTGTTCGGACCCCTGGGCTCTCACTTGTGGGGTGCCTCAGGGTTCCGTCCTCTCCCCCATGCTTTTCAACATGCAGCCGCTGGGAGAGATCATCAGGGGGTTTGGGCTGGGTGTTCATCAGTATGCGGATGATACCCAGCTCTACCTCTCTTTCAAATCAGAAACAGTGAAGGCGGTGAAGGTCCTGTGTAAGTGGAGGCAGTTGGAGGACGGGTGGCGGCTAATGGATTGAAGTTGAATCCTGACAAGACAGAAGTACTGTTGTTGGGGGACAGGGGGTGGGCAGGTGTGGAGGACTTTCTGGTCCTGAATGGGGTAACTGTGCCCCTGAAGGACCAGGTGCGCAGCCTGGGAGTCATTTTGGACTCACAGCTGTCCATGGAGGCGCAGGTCCATTCTGTGTCCAGGGCAGCTGTTTACCAGCTCCATCTGGGACGCAGGATGAGACCCTATCTGCCTGTGGACTGTCTCGCCAGAGTGGTGCATGCTCTGGTTATCTCCTGCTTAGACTACTGCCATGCGCTCTACGTGGGGCTACCTTTGAAGGTGACCCGGAAACTGCAATTAATCCAGAATGCGGCAGCCAGACTGGTGACTGGGAGACCACATAACACTGGTCCTGAAAGATCTTCATGGCTCCCAGTACGTTTCCGAGCACAATTCAAAGTCTTGGTGCCGACCTTGAAAGCCCTAAACAGCCTCGGTCCAGTATATCTGAAGGAGCATCTCCACCTCCATCGTCCAGCCCGGACACTGAGGTCCAGCGCCGAGGGCCTTCTGGCAGTTCCCTCATTGCGAGAAGTGAGGTTACAGGGAATCAGGCAGAGGGGCTTCTCGGTGGTGGCACCCACCCTGTAGGCCTTGTGGAGTTATCAAGCCATCACTGTTTTTTTAATACAAATAATGTTTGAAACTGTTGCCCTTTTTGAAACTAAATTATACTGTCTGTGTACTCTTGCTGCTGTATGGAAAAGCACATGAAATACTTTGTAAGTAAACCATTTTAACTTACCAAACATGTGGTCTCTTTTATGCCATGGGAGGTGGGAAACTTTTGGAAGCGACTTAAAAGGAGATATTTTAAAGGTAAAACAGGGTATATTGCCTGTTTTGTGATTTTCAATCTCTGTTGTGGCTCTATCACCAAAAGCGCTTTCTCCCAAACTTGGATTTATGCCTCCAGATCATTTTCCTTTTATCCGTTAACCCAAATACTAAAATAACCAGTCTTTTCTTCTGTTTTTCTTTCTCTCTCTCTCCGTTCTGCTTCCTTGGCAGATTGTACCACTTGCTTCCCGGAATACCACATCTGGCAACCTTGCCATCTCACGGCCAGGCCAAACGGATCCGTCACCCTGCCCTGCACCTTCAACTACACCTGGGAGGCTCAAGAGACGGCCCAGGTGTATTGGCATGTAGAAAACTTTCATGGAGAGTTCCTCTTCAAGCACACCCACGACCCCACCCACAGGTACACCCACCCAAACTACACAGGGCGGGTGTCTCTGGTCGGGGACCTGTCAAAGGGGCTCGATGCGTCAATCCAGATTGAGAATCTGCAGGAGTCGGATTCCAATCTATATTTCTGCAGCGTCTCCGTACAGACACTTCATGAAGGTGTGCTGTATTGGCGAAACATTGAGGGGACAAACCTCACGGTCACAGGTGAGCTGGCACATTTTTAAAAATGATGTTCATTTTTGAGTTTTTCAGTTTTACAATTACACTTCCATCCCCTTCTTATACAATAGTTCTGTTTGACTTCCCACCCAGCGTTCCATGACTGTTCTTTTTACATTTTGTAAAAGGTAAAGGTAAAGGTACCCCTGCCCGTACGGGCCAGTCTTGACAGACTCTGGGGTTGTGCGCCCATCTCACTTAAGAGGCCAGGGGCCAGCGCTGTCCGGAGACACTTCCGGGTCACGTGGCCAGCGTGACATCGCTGCTCGGCCAGAGCCAGAGCCAGAGCCAGAGCCGCACACGGAAACGCCGTTTACCTTCCCGCTGGTAAGCGGTCCCTATTTATCTACTTGCACCCGGAGGTGCTTTCGAACTGCTAGGTTGGCAGGCGCTGGGACCGAGCAGCGGGAGCGCACCCCGCCGCAGGGATTCGAACCGCCGACTTTTCGATCGGCAAGTCCTAGGTGCTGAGGCTTTAACCCACAGCGCCACCTGCGTCCCTTTTACATTTTGCTTAGCTTCAAATACATTAATTATTCCTTCACCCTATTTTCCACACTCTCGCATCTTTCATAGTAACAACTGTTGGTCACAAAGTACCTCCCCACCTGGAATTTATATTTGAGGTCCATTTTTTTTGCAAATATTCCTCTAGGTATTCTCACTCACTCCCCATCAATTTATTGTCTTGGTTTCTTATTTTAGATGTCAAGCTATACAGGTTCGATTAGTTTGTATTGCCGTTGCTCTGTCCCTGGGGTCTCTCCCCATTTATTGGGGAAGGTAAATTTAAAGATTTTATTTAACTCATTGTATAAAGGTAACAGTAAAGGAACCCCTGACCATTAGGTCCAGTTGTGGCCGACTCTGGGGTTGTGGCGCTCATCTCGCTTTATTGGCCGAGGGAGCCAGCGTACAGCTTCCGGGTCATGTGGCCAGCAGGACTGAGCCGCTTCTGGTGAACCAGAGCAGCGCATGGAAACGCCGTTTACCTTCCTGCCGGAGCGGTACCTATTTATCTACTTGCCCTTTGACGTGCTTTTGAACTGCTAGGTTGGCAGGAGCAGGGACCGAGCAACGGGAGCTCACCCCGTCGCGGGGATTTGAACCGCCAATCTTCTGATTGGCAAGTCCTAGGCTCTGTGGTTTAACCCACAGCGCCACCCGCATCCCTTTTAGCCTTAGCCTAGTTACATAATCTGCACTGCAAAATACAAAGCAGCTCATTGCTCTTCAACAAATCAGCAATGCGATGAGCCATTGGTGCCGGGCAGTGAGGTCTGCCCTTTCTCCAGAAGCCATGAAGGCTGTGGGCTTTTTTTGGTAATTCATTCCCAAGTACACCTATGAGAAATTCTTTCTGTTTCTTGGGGAAGGTAAATTTAAAATTTTTCTTTAACTCATTGTACACCACCTCCCTAAAGTCTTTGGCCTATTTGCAGTTCCACCATAAATGAATAAAGGAACCCTCTGCTTCAAGACATTTCCAACACATTTTTAAAATTTATTTTGTACATTTAAGCCAATTTAACCGGTGTCAAATACCATCTATACTGCATTTTATACCTATTTTCTCTTATTTGATAACATGCTGAAAGAGTCCATAATTTCCCCCTCTCATCAGTTCTGATATTACGCCTTAATACTTTGTTTAATTCTTATGTTGTTTGGTTTTTTAATTAATTTTTGTTCATTTTCCATGATTTGTTTTAGGATTTCTTTCTTTTCTTTCTCTCTATTCTTCTTTTTAATTGAATTTTGTTGTATAAGAAACCCTCTCATCACCGCCTTGCTTGCATCCCACACTATACTCATCTTCGTTCCCTTGTTACAATTGTCCACAAAATATTCATTCAATTTCTTCTGTGCCTCCTGTACAAATTTTTGATTGTCGAATAGATAATCATTCATTCTCCATCTGAATGTTTTTTCTTCGAAGCCTTTGAGTTCTAATTTAATCGGGCTATGGTCTGAGATTACTCTTGGTTCAATTTCCACTTGTAGGATTCTTGGAGTTAATTCATTAGAAATCCAAATTTGATCAATTCTGGACATTGACTGATTTGCATCTGAATAAAATGTAAATTGTTTCTCCAATGGGTATCTTAGCCTCCAGATATCTATTAAATTACAGTTCTTTACCATTTCAAAAAATGTTTTGGGTAGTTTACCTTCTTTCGTTCCACTATTTCTCAGTCTATCCATTTCTGTAGAAACTACCCCATTCATGTCTCCCATCACTATTATCTTTTGATCCACATATTCCAACAATTTTTCTTCCAAACTTTTGTAGAAATCAGTTTTATTTCCATTGGGTGCGTAGATCCCGACAATTATTATTTTTTCGCCTTGCCAAGTGATTTGAACAGCAATAATTCTTCCTTCTTCATCCTTGAAGATTTGTTGAGCTTCAATTTTACTTTTTATGTACAAAATCACTCCTCTTTTCTTTTCTTTATCTGAAGATATAAATTCATTTCCGAGTCTTTCGTTAATCAGAATTTTTCTATGCCTTTTTGCCACGTGTGTCTCCTGCAAACAAATTATGTCTAAATTCTTTTTCTTTAAAAATGGTTCCACTTTATTCCGTTTTTTTATCGTTCAGTCCATTAATATTCCAATTCCATATTTTTAAAGCCATGTTGTTTCCAATTAATAAAAATAATAATTTTCCCTAATTTTTTATTATAATCTTTCCTCTTCTTCCTCTTCCTCTTCTTCTTCTTCTTCTTCTCCTTCTTCTTCTTCCTCCTGTTTTTCACCATTTTTCATCTTTCCCTTCAAGTCCTTCACTCCCTTAGCCACCACTCCTCCTACTGCTCCTTTAAGTTCTTCTTCTTCCTCTGTTAGTAATTCTTTATATTTTCTCTGGAATTTGCCTATCTCTTCCGGGCTGGTCAGTCTGTGCCTCTTGTTTTTGTAAGTAAAGGAGATCCCTTCTGGGAACTCCCACTTGAATTCTATATTATTCTTTTTAAGAATTTGTACCTGTGGCTTATAGGGGTCTCTCCATTTCAACAATCTAATTGGAATGTCTTTAAAGATAATTATGTAGCTGCCGTCTATAGATAATCTTTTTTCTCTGTTTTTTTGGAGCACCAAGTTTCTCATGTCTCTATCCTTAAACATTATCAAGCTGTCTCCTGGGAATTTCCTTGCCTTGGTCGTTCTCACTTTCATTCTGAAAGCATTCTCCTGCTCCTGGAGGGTAGGACTCGAACCCATGGCTTCACCTCTTGAATTATTATTCTTATTTACCCGCAACAGGGAGTACGGACTCATCCAAAACGCCGCACGGGGCGGCAGTTGGCGAGAGCAATGGGGCGTTTCAGAGATGCAAGCGCTTGGAACCAGACCCTTCGAGGTGGATCGGAGGAATGCAAGGTTGGAAGGGGGCACAGAAACCCCCCAGGGCACTCCCACCCCCCAGGGCAGAGGGGGAACCAGGGCCTTCCTCCTAGGACCAGAAGGCGGGCTGGCTGGATTAGGCCAGAGGGGGGCCACCTGGCCCAGCATCCTCTTCCCCCAGGGGCCAACCAAAAAGTGGTGTTGGGGGATGAGTGTTCGGACCCCTGGGCTCTCACTTGTGGGGTGCCTCAGGGTTCCGTCCTCCCCCCCATGCTTTTCAACATGCAGCCTCTGGGAGAGATCATCAGGGGGTTTGGGCTGGGTGTTCATCAGTATGCGGATGATACCCAGCTCTACCTCTCTTTCAAATCAGAAACAGTGAAGGCGGTGAAGGTCCTGTGTAAGTGGAGGCAGTTGGAGGACGGGTGGCGGCTAATGGATTGAAGTTGAATCCTGACAAGATAGAAGTACTGTTTTTGGGGGACAGGAGGTGGGCAGGTGTGGAGGACTCCCTGGTCCTGAATGGGGCAACTGTGCCCCTGAAGGACCAGGTGCGCAGCCTGGGAGTCATTTTGGACTCACAGCTGTCCATGGAGGCGCAGGTCCATTCTGTGTCCAGGGCAGCTGTTTACCAGCTCCATCTGGGACGCAGGATGAGACCCTATCTGCCCATGGACTGTCTCGCCAGAGTGGTGCATGCTCTGGTTATCTCCTGCTTAGACTACTGCCATGCGCTCTACGTGGGGCGACCTTTGAAGGTGACCCGGAAACTGCAATTAATCCAGAATGCGGCAGCCAGACTGGTGACTGGGAGACCACATAACACTGGTCCTGAAAGATCTTCATGGCTCCCAGTACGTTTCCGAGCACAATTCAAAGTGTTGGTGCCGACCTTGAAAGCCCTAAACAGCCTCGGTCCAGTATATCTGAAGGAGCATCTCCACCCCCATCGTTCTGCCCGGACACTGAGGTCCAGCGCCGAGGGCCTTCTGGCAGTTCCCTCATTGCGAGAAGTGAGGTTACAGGGAATCAGGCAGAGGGGCTTCTCGGTGGTGGCACCCACCCTGTAGGCCTTGTGGAGTTATCAAGCCATCACTGTGTTTTAATACAAATAATGTTTGAAACTGTTACCCTTTTTGAAACTAAATTATACTGTCTGTGTACTCTTGCTGCTGTATGGAAAAGCACATGAAATACTTTGTAAGTAAACCATTTTAACTTACCAAACATGTGGTCTCTTTTATGCCATGGGAGGTGGGAAACTTTTGGAAGCGACTTAAAAGGAGATATTTTAAAGGTAAAACAGGGTATATTGCCTGTTTTGTGATTTTCAATCTCTGTTGTGGCTCTATCACCAAAAGCGCTTTCTCCCAAACTTGGATTTATGCCTCCAGATCATTTTCCTTTTATCCGTTAACCCAAATACTAAAATAACCAGTCTTTTCTTCTGTTTTTCTTTCTCTCTCTCTCCGTTCTGCTTCCTTGGCAGATTGTACCACTTGCTTCCCGGAATACCACATCTGGCAACCTTGCCATCTCACGGCCAGGCCAAATGGATCCGTCACCCTGCCCTGCACCTTCAACTACACCTGGGAGGCTCAAGAGACGGCCCAGGTGTATTGGCATGTAGAAAACTTTCACGGAGAGTTCCTCTTCAAGCACACCCACGACCCCACCCACAGGTACACCCACCCAAACTACACAGGGCGGGTGTCTCTGGTCGGGGACCTGTCAAAGGGGCTCGATGCGTCAATCCAGATTGAGAATCTGCAGGAGTCGGATTCCAATCTATATTTCTGCAGCGTCTCCGTACAGACACTTCATGAAGGTGTGCTGTATTGGCGAAACATTGAGGGGACAAACCTCACGGTCACAGGTGAGCTGGCACATTTTTAAAAATGATGTTCATTTTTGAGTTTTTCAGTTTTACAATTACACTTCCATCCCCTTCTTATGCAATAGTTCTGTTTGACTTCCCACCCAGCGTTCCATGACTGTTCTTTTTACATTTTGCTTAGCTTCAAATACATTAATTATTCCTTCACCCTATTTTCCACACTCTCGCATCTTTCATAGTAACAACTGTTGGTCACAAAGTACCTCCCCACCTGGAATTTATATTTGAGGTCCATTTTTTTTGCAAATATTCCTCTAGGTATTCTCACTCACTCCCCATCAATTTATTGTCTTGGTTTCTTATTTTAGATGTCAAGCTATACAGGTTCGATTAGTTTGTATTGCCGTTGCTCTGTCCCTGGGGTCTCTCCCCATTTATTGGGGAAGGTAAATTTAAAGATTTTATTTAACTCATTGTATAAAGGTAACAGTAAAGGAACCCCTGACCATTAGGTCCAGTTGTGGCCGACTCTGGGGTTGTGGCGCTCATCTCGCTTTATTGGCCGAGGGAGCCAGCGTACAGCTTCCGGGTCATGTGGCCAGCAGGACTGAGCCGCTTCTGGTGAACCAGAGCAGTGCACGGAAACGCCGTTTACCTTCCTGCTGGAGCGGTACCTATTTATCTACTTGCACTTTGACGTGCTTTTGAACTGCTAGGTTGGCAGGAGCTGGGACCGAGCAACGGGAGCTCACCCCGTCGCGGGGATTCGAACCGCCAATCTTCTGATCGGCAAGTCCTAGGCTCTGTGGTTTAACCCACAGCGCCATCCGCATCCCTAGTTACATAATCTGCACTGCAAAATAGAAAGCAGCTCATTGCTCTTCAACAGATCAGCAATGCGATGAGCCATTGGTGCCGGGCAGAGAGGTCTGCCCTTTCTCCAGAAGCCATGAAGGTTGTGGGCTTTTTTTGGTAATTCATTCCCAAGTACACCTATGAGAAATTCTTTCTGTTTCTTGGGGAAGGTAAATTTAAAATTTTTCTTTAACTCATTGTACACCACCTCCCTAAAGTCTTTGGCCTGTTTGCAGTTCCACCATAAATGAATAAAGGAACCCTCTGCTTCAAGACATTTCCAACACATTTTTTAAATTTATTTTGTACATTTAAGCCAATTTAACCGGTGTCAAATACCATCTATACTGCATTTTATACCTATTTTCTCTTATTTGATAACATGCCGAAAGAGTCCATAATTTCCCCCTCTCATCAATTCTGATATTACGCCCCATATCAACAGCCCATTTTATCATTGCCTCCTTAATGAGTTTGTCTTTAGTCTCCCACTCTAGCAGTAGTTTATATATTTTAGAGATTAGTTTTTTATTGGGCCCCAAAATCACCCTTTCAGATTCTGATCCTTCTTGCACAAATCCTCTCTCTTTGTCTTTTTAAAGCTTCTCCTTTTTCTGGAAGTATTGAAATGAGTCGTGTATCCAATTAGACACCTCCTCCCTATCTTTTAATTTTATGTTGTCATCTTTGTATCTAAGGAGATCTTTGTACTTTCCCCATATTCTGTCCACGTTTAGCTTTTTCACTGCAACCGCTTCCACCGGTGAGATCCAACCAGGAGTCTTTCTTTCCAAAATACCTTTATGTCTCATCCAAACCTTCCATAGACTCCTTCTAATCATGTGATTCAAAAATCCCTTGCACACGCTAGTTTTCTTACACCAGAGGTACACATGCCATCCATAGAGCAAATCAGCTCCTTCTAAGCCCAGTACATTTGCATCCTTCAATTTGACCCACTCCTTCATCCAGCTTAGACAGGTTGCTTCATAATATAATTGCTTGAACACCATTCGTAAAGGCCAATCCGATGTCCATATAATCTAGGATCTTTGTCATAAAGGTCCATGAGACATTGTCAAAGGCCTTTTCCCAGTGGTGGCAATGTTATTCTTGAACCTCAGTCGCCATACATGGTGACAAGACATCTCAAAGTGTTCACATTCTGACAATCCCCAGTCACAAAATGCGCCTGGCGCCTGGCTAATTTCAAACGCTGCCTCAGCCCACATCTCTCTCCACAGCAGCCCCCTTCTCCCCAGGGTTAGCACTCCATTCTGCTTGGTTCAAAGGGCCCCCCGGGGGATGGCAGTGGAGCCTGAGCCTGAGGCAGAGCAGAAAATGGGGCTCCACCCTCTTCCAGTCGAAGGGCTAAGTGACCACCCGAGGCAGGTAGACCCACAAGTGCTTCCCCACCACCACCCTAGACAGCGAAAATACCACACCACAGAAAACACATTAGCTACATCTTCCCAGAGAGAAGATGGAGCCAGCTTGCTTCCTGCTGCTCCAGAGGGCAGGACCTGAAACAATGGCTCCACATTGCAAGAAAGGAGATTTTGACTAAACATTAGGAAGAATTTTATCAGGGTAAGAGCTTGTTCAACAGAGGAACGGTCTCAAAAAACAAACAAAAAACAACAACACAGAGGAATGGCCTCCCCATAAGGTGGTGGCCTCTCCTTCCTTGGAGCCTTTTCCTTGGATGGCCACCTGTCAATCACAGCTGAAGACCCGTTGTGATTCTGTATGGCAGGGGGTTGGGCTGGATGACCTTGAAGGTCCCTTCCAAACATGCAATTTTATATTTCAACGAGGTGCTGCTCTCTCCCCAATGCTGAGGAGGTGCAATTGCAAATGGCAGGCACCCAGATCAGGAGTCCCTTGAGAGTGCATGAATCGGCTTGTGGGCCCCTGTGGGTGCCCCCCCCATACTTGAAGGAAATGCCCTTGTGCCAGGCCACTGCAGTGTGTGCCCGTCCTCAGCCTCTGCCTTTTGCATCAGCCTAAGTCTTGCTTTCTTCCTGCCCCCCAGGTCCTCCACTGCCGGACCCCCCCAGCTTCAACTTCAGCCTTGTAGGTCTGGTGATTAGGGGAACCCTTGTAAGTGCCCTCCCTCTGGGGCTGCTGGCATTCCTTGTATGGAGAAAAGGTAGGGGGGCTGTCGTGGGGCAGGGAGGGAGGGGGCAGTTACTGCGCTAGGGTCTGTCTCTCCCTCCAACCTGGCCCTTCAGAGGCAACAGCCGGGAAGCCCCCCCTGCATTTCTGTGTGATGCAGGAATTCATGTATAGGTTGGGGGGGTGTTTGCCCCTCCAGCAGATATCCTGCACCTGCAGCCCACTACCAAAACCAGCACAATCGCTTTTGTGACTTTTGTGACTTGTCCCCACAAAACACTTCATCACAGTTTCTTCCTATCTATTCAAAGGGCCATGATAGCAAATGTAAGAATTCACTGATAAATGGATCTCTGTACTGGCTCACTGGGAAAACACCAGAAATTCCTATAGACACGTGAGCTCAGCTCCTCAGCAGCCCCTCTGCCTGAGGGATAACCCCTGGCATCCTGATACCTGAGGGCCAGACAGGTAGCCATTCCAGAAATAACAAGCCCAGAGGAAGACACCTGGCTTGAGAGCAGTACATGTGAAAAGGATCTAGGAGTCTTGGTTGACCACAAACTTGACATGAGCCAACAGTGTGACGCGGCAGCTAAAAAAGCCAATGCAATTCTGGGCTGCATCAATAGGAGTATAGCATCTAGATCAAGGGAAGTAATAGTGCCACTGGATTCTGCTCTGGTCAGACCTCACCTGGAGTACTGTGTCCAGTTCTGGGCACCACAGTTCAAGAAGGACACGGACAAACTGGAACGTGTCCAGAGGAGGGCAACCAAAATGGTCAAAGGCCTGGAAACGATGCCTTCTGAGGAACGGCTAAGGGAGCTGGGCATGTTTAGCCTGGAGAAGAGGAGGTTAAGGGGTGATATGATAGCCATGTTCAAATATATAAAAGGATGTCACATAGAGGAGGGAGAAAGGTTGTTTTCTGCTGCTCCAGAGAAGCGGACACGGAGCAATGGTTCCAAGCTACAAGAAAGAAGATTCCACCTAAACATTAGGAAGAACTTTCTGACAGTAAGAGCTGTTTGACAGTGGAATTTGCTGCCAAGGAGTGTGGTGGAGTCTCCTTCTTTGGAGGTTTTGAAGCAGAGGCTTGGCAACCATATGTCAGGAGTGCTCTGATGGTGTTTCCTGCTTGGCAGGGGGTTGGACTCGATGGCCCTTGTGGTCTCTTCCAACTCTATGATTCTATGATTCTATGAAAAGGGTGTGATGAACTTGGCTGGGAAACAAGGAAATGTAAATATCTCTTTTGTTCCACTTGATGGGTGTTTGGTGGAGGGCAGGGGGAACCATGGGGCAGGGTCCAGGATGCTCAGATTACTGCCACCAGACCTCCCCTTTCATGATGTAAACGTGATGTATGAGTGATGTAGTTTAGGCGGGGTGTAACATGGGGATGAGCAGCTAATAAAAGTTTGGTTTCTCTTTGGGGGGGGGGGAGGAATTTGTTCATTATTATTATTATTTTCCAAAATATAGTCTGGCCCCCCACAAGGTCTGAGGGACAGTGGACCGGCCCACGGCTGAAAAAGGTTGCTGAACCCTGGCCTAAAACTTGCCTCTCTAAGCTGCAAAGGGATGCTTGCTGCTGAACTCACAAGGAAGGAAGGAGAATTTCTAATGCTCTCTCAGCATCTATTCACATCCCTACAATCCCAACATTACAGATCTCTTAATGTTGGGTCACCCGGTCCAAGCCCTGGGAGTTCCCCTGCCAGCCAGACTTGAATTTGTTCATTATTATTTTTCCAAAATATAGCCTTTCCCACCACATGGTCCGAGGGACGGTGGACCGGCCCATGGCTGAAAAAGGTTGCTGACCCCTGGTTTCGTGTTCTAGCCAAAGGCCATGTCAAATTTGTATTCGGCAAGAGTATTAATAAAATTATACAGAACATCCACCCATAGGCTTAAAATCCACAATATAAAAACTTGACTTTGCAGAGTTCCTGATCATTAAAATGCAGTTTCCCTTGTGCATCTCCAACAGCTCCAATTCTAACAAGATTTCGCCTTTTAAAGATTTTCCAACATCCGTGAGTTAAGAGAGAGAGACAATGCCAGGGACAGCAACAAACGTACTGTGGGATATTTACAATTCTCTCCTCGCATCTCTACACATCCCTACACCTAAATCTATCTTGATTTCAGATTAGACCTCCGAATCATCAAAACAATTTATAGCAATTTTATCCAACTCATTCTTTTCCTGTTGTTGTTTTTCCCAGCCTGTGCCAAGAGAGCTGCTCCATCTGTCACAAAGCCATGATTGTCGCTCAAAAGAAACCGACCCATTTCTGCCGGCGTGTGTGAATAAATGTCTCAGAAATCGATGTCTTGGATAACCACAGGGTGCCTACAAGGTCTTTTCATAGTGGGCTGTATATAAATTTAATTAACAATAACAAATAAATACATTTATTAATGAATCAAATATATTTATATTATATTATATATCAAATATATTTAATTAATATTAACAATAGCTGTCTCACGGTGCCAGAGGTTAAAGAAAAATAGGGGTCGCCGCTGCAGCCCACACCTCACTCGAGGGTCTTGCAGTCCTGCAAGGTCTACTTGTGGGTCAGGAGGAAAGCAAGAAACTGCGGCCAGGTATATAGAAAGCAGGGCAGCTAGTAAGCCTGATATTTATTTTGCTGAGGTGGCTCTCGAAATTCCAGGACACTTGCTGTTGCTCAGAGAACCACTCCGGTTCACTCTGTGCGTGACGTCTTTGGTTTGAGTTCCATTCACAAACTATTCCATTCATTAAACTATTTCCATTCACAAAACAGGACTTAGCCCGTGTCTCCACTTCACTGTCTGCTGTTTGACGGACAAGGTCGCTGTTGAGTAAGGGGGTCACAGTTTCTTTAAATGTTCAAGGACAAGAGGAGGCAATCCCCCCCCCCATGATTTTTATTAGTTTTCCAAATTATTACAAATCAAATTGAATTAATTTAACACAATTTCTTAAAATCTGGTTTCCCGCTCTGGTTCCAAGCATAGGCTCATCATCATTTCCTCGCATATATTTAGAGTCCAGTTGACGTCGTTCACTTGCCATTAGACATTCTTCCAGCTGGCCACTTTTTCCACCTTACAAACAGCGCCTCCGTTACATCTTTAAAATAAGTAATCCGTTTCACACGTGTATTCCTTCATGTACATTTTTGTTCCAGACCTGGTGTGCTGGGAGAGCTCATTACAGTGGTACCTCGGGTTATATATGCTTCAGGTTACAGACGCTTCAGGTTACAGACTCCGCTAACCCAGAAATATTACCTTGGGTTAAGAACTTTGCTTCAGGATGAGAACAGAAATCATGCTCCAGCGGTGCGGCGGTAGCGGGAGGCCCCATTAGCTAAAGTGGTGCTTCAGGTTAAGAACAGTTTCAGGTTAAGAACGGACCTCCGGAATAAATTAAGTACGTAACCAGAGGTACCACTGTACTATCTTCCATTATTCAGTTCTTTGCAGTGTTTACCTGGATGGTACAAGGTCACATTCTGTTCTTTCCGCTGTTTACAGACTAGCGTGTGAGCTGCAGCCATAAATAACTCACAGAGTGCATCTCCAGTCTCCGCCATAAAAATTCCGCTCTGGAGTTCTTCCTCAGCACACAAGATTTTTTCTCAAATTCAGCCTCTTTGCCAGATCTGTTCGGCAGCAGTTCATTCTTTTTTCACTGTGTTGCTCCATTCACACTCCTACTCCAGTCCAAGAATAATTTTAAATAAAGTCCATTCAGCCTCGGTTGAAGATTTGTTAAGTTCCCCTCTTTCCCGAAGTAACAAACAGAATAGCACAGCAGCGGCTGCACACACCTCTTTCATTTTGCAGGGGAGGACAAGAAGAAAAGAGACAATTTGAAACCCATAAGAAAGCACAAAGCACCTTGCCCTCCCCTTCCTTTCCCGGCTGTTGTCAGGATTCTCAAGCTTCAGGGGGAAAAATATTCAGATACCTTCAAAGAGCCAAGCCCAGTCCTTTCGGCAACTGACTGATTGCAGCCCCATCGCATATGTCGGTCCAGGAGCGCCTCTTGATTCATGCCAATTGCCCGAATTATGGAGGAAGTAGGCAGACCCTTGCGCTTCAGCGGCGCAACGGGGTGCAGGGAGTGTGGGATGTAAAACTGCAGCCAAGCACAACATTCCTACAGTGGACGTGTCAGGGGATGTTTTGTCCCACTCAGGAGAAGACTTCTAGTTTCCTCCTGAGCTGGGACAGACTTGAAGAGGGTGCGGTTTGTTGTTCTAGCATGGAGGAGCCCACGGCCTCCATGTTCGGATCCGTGTGTCTTCTCCATTTTGGATGTTGCTGTGTGTTTGGAGAAGCGGCTGCTTAGTCGCAGTCACTTAGGACTCACTTCTTTATGGAATGCTTCTAGTTGTTATGTAACCTAAGTCTGCCTTCAGGGATATGCCTGTGAACCTGAATGAATCTGTCAGTAAACTACTTTTATATTAACATTAGTCACATTCATGTGTTTGTTCTTTTTAAGAGGGATTAGAAAGGTGGCGCTGTGGGTTAAACCACAGAGCCTAGGACTTGCCGATCAGAAAGTCGGCTGTTCAAATCCCCGCCACGTGGTGAGCTCCCGTTGCTCGGTCCCTGCTCCTGCCAACCTAGCAGTTCGAAAGCACGTCAAAGTGCAAGTAGATAAATAGGTATCGCTCCGGCGGGAAGGTAAACGGCGTTTCTGTGCGCTGCTCTGGTTCGCCGGAAGCGGCTTAGTCATGCTGGCCACTTGACCCGGAAGCTGTACGCCGGCTCCCTTGGCCAGTGAAGCGAGATGAGTGCCGCAACCCCAGAGTCGGTCGACTCCTCAGCTCGGGAGCAAGGTGGCACTCTCGGGGTGGGGAGGGGTTGAAGTCCGAAGTGGAGGCAGCGGCAGCAGCCCTTAGCCCTCATCTGGAGAGCTCTCAGGCTTCCTGGGCAAAGTGAAGGGCAAGGTTCAGGCTCTCCGGGCTTTCATAAGCCCAACTTGGGATGGTCCTCAGACGGAGGTGTGTGGCAAACCCAGGAGTCGCCTCCGGGGCTGGTGGGTATCCAACGCTGCCGCTTTTAGTTGATACAATGCTTGCCTTGCCCAGGGCACTGGCAACCCGTGCTATGCCACTGCTCAGGGGAGCCCCTCTAGGCCAGCCTCCTGTTCTCACAGTGGCCACCCAGGTCCCCCAATGGGAAAACCACAAAAGCAGGACCTGAGCACAAGAAGGTTTCCAGAAGGTGGCATTCAGACGTTTTGCTGCCTCTGACTGTGGTGACAGAGCAGAGCCATCTTGGCTAGCAGCCCTCAATAGCCCCCTCCCACTCAATAACAATAACAATAACAATAACAGTTTTTTATTTATATCCCGCCCTCCCCAGCCAAAGCCGGGCTCAGAGCGGCTAACAAGAATAAAAAGTAACGCAGCATTCTAAAATCAATTCATTCTAAAATCAATTCAGAATCAAATAAATGGCAACCATTGGGCTAGAGTGCTATGAGGATTACAGAAGGAGAGAGGGGGTCAGGCTGTGCCTCGGCCAAAGGCCTGGTGGAACAGCTCCATCTTGCAGGCCCTGTGGAAAGATGTCAAGTCCCGCAGGGCCCTAGTCTCTTGGGACAGAGCGTTCCACCAGATCAGGGCCACGGCCAAAAAGGCCCTGGCCCTGGTCAAGGCTAGTCTAATTTCCCTGGGGCCCGGGATCTTCAGAGTGTTTGCAGACCGTAAGGTCCTCCGCGGGGCATACCAGGAGAGGCGGTCCCGTAGGTACGAGGGTCCTAGGGCTTTAAAGGTTAAAACCAGCACCTTAAACCTGATCCTGTACTCCACCGGGAGCTAGTGCAGCTGGTATAGCACCAGGTGAATGTGATCCATGAATTGGCCCAGTCCTCTTTCAAAGCCATCTGAGCTGGTGGCCACTGCTGCTTCTGGTGGAAGGGAGTTCCACAGTCTGCACGGCGTGAAGGGTTTTGTTTCATCTGCCCTGAGTCCTCCAAGATCCAGCTTCGTTCAATGTCTGCAGGTTCCACTGTTATGGCACGAGGTGCCAGGCAAAGTTTCGTAATTCCACTCTACCCCCCTCCCCCACCAGCTGGGGCCTCCCTCTTCAACTTCCCCCTTTCCCCCCCCCCCCCGGGCTCAAGTCCAGTTGCACCATTGCCTCAGAGGAAGGAAGGAAGGAGGCTGGTTCTGTGGCAGTGAGTCAGGCGACTTGGGGCATCTCGACTGCCCCCTCCTTGCTGCCCCCCCCCCGGCACTTTGCTTGTGTCACAGCAAAGGAGGAAGCGGAAACAACATCCGTAGCATTGCAAATACTTAATGGGCATTTTGATGGCATCAGCAAGCATTTCAAGGGATCCTGAGAACAATATCTGGAGGGTACGGGGGGGGTCGTTGGTTGGCTCATTGTGGCAGGATCAGGCCAAAGAGGGATTCTTGAGCTGTGGTTCTGGCATTGCAGTGGGCTGGACTAGATGGCCTTTGGGGTTCCCTTCCAGCTGTGCCATTCTGTGTCCCTGAATCCCCTTCTCACCTCACAGGGGGTCCAGCAGGTGCCTGTTTCTTGCAAGAAGGGGCAATCTCTTTCTTGACTGAAAGCGCTCCTGAGAATCTGATCTTTTCCCAGCAGGGCAGAAATAAAGACAGCCTAAGCACGTGGCGCTAAGGGTTAAACCACAGAGCCAAGGGCTTGCTGATCAGAAGGTCAGCGGTTTGAATCCCCACGATGGGGTGAGCTCCCGTTCCTCGGTCCCTGCTCCTGCCCACCTAGCAGTTCGAAAGCACGTCAAAGTGCAAGTAGATAAATAGGTACCGCTCCGGCGGGAAGGTAAACGGCATTTCCATGCACTGCTCTGGTTCGCCAGAAGCGGCTTAGTCCTGCTGGCCACATGACCCGGAAGCTGCATGCCGGCTCCCTCGGCCAATAAAGCGAGATGAGCGCCGCAACCCCAGAGTCAGCCACGACTGGACCTAAAGGTCAGGGGTTCCTTTACCTTTAAAGCGAAAAACGAGGCAATAAGCCCAAGAAGAGGAAGGAAAATGAAATATTCGTTTTCAAATGAAGCAACATTAGCCGCAGAAATCCATATGCCTAATGCCCACAACCAGGGCAAAGGGGGCACCAGTCAGTGTTGTGGTGGGATAGCCAGCTCTGCAGGGAACCGTAGAACGGGAGAGTTGAAAGGGCCCCCCAGGGGTCATCTAGCTGAACCCGCTTGCCGTGCAGGAATCTGAGCGAAACCATTCCAGGCAGGTGGCCCTCCGTCCTCCAATGAGGATGTCCTTGGGCAAGGAGGCAGGAGCCCGCCTGGTGGGGCAGCCTTGCCCCCAGTCCCAGGAAGGTGGGGGCCTCATCCATTGCTGGGCTGGGGGGCTCAGAGGCCTCCCAGATTTTCAGGCGAGCGACACCCCACTTCCTCCTCCTCCTCCGTTGCCTATCTGCTGGCTGTGACAACAGGACTTCCCTATCAGATGGGCTCTGCTGTTGCGCAATCTGCCACCCGAATCTCCAGCGCTCAAGGGAGAAGAGGCTTGCTGGATTTGGCCGTGTGTGGCTCCTGCGACTGCAGCCGGGCTTCCGGGGGGGGGGGTCTTGTTCCTGCTCCCTGAAGCCACTAGAGAGCCCCAGCAGCAAAGGATATGATCCACCAGGGACTGCTGCTGCTGCTCCTGCTGGTCCTGGGCGGAGGTAAGTGAAAGGGCCAGGCAGAGGAAGGAAGGAAGCTCGGGGGGGGGGGGACAGAAGGGGAGCCCTCCTGGATCAGGCCAAAGCGGCCCACCTAATCCAGAATACTGTTCTCACGGTGGCTGAAGAAAGCAGATGTAATAAACAAAAATCTGTCCTTATGGGGGACACAAGAGCCCTTCTAGAGTCCTTTGCAGGTTCTCCATCGGTCGGAGAAAATAACAGAGGCCAACCAGAGAATATTGAGAAGCAAAGCAGCTAGTCTGATCTATATTGAACTCTTGCAACAGGGTGCCCCCTTCACACGCAGGAAAGGAGGAGGACCCCGAACCAAGGTGTGCCCGCCCTTATATAGACATTTTAAATTGCCCACCCTGGAGTCCAAGATACATCATACCTACATCGCGAAAGGGCGGTCTACAACAGAAATCTGAGTGCATTGTTTACCTCCTGTCTGGCAGGATACCTGTTAATGCCCACTTGATTGGATACCCTGGGGAGCCTGGCCAGTCTTTCTTAATGACAAATACTTAGTTCCTGGGCCAGGTCACAGGCTCACACCCTATTCATACACAGACATACCCTTAAGACAGGATTTGTGAAGGAAAAGACAATGGGGAGGCTTTTCCATTTGACTTTCACTTTGCAGAGAAAACATTTGGTCAGCCAAAATGGCTTCATGGCTGTTTCCCTTTGCTGCTTCAGGCATGTGGTATATATATTTATGTACGTGTTTGCTTGGTACATTTTATGAACATTTATTATATACATAAGACCTTAAATTTTTTATTTCACAGGATTAGAGCAGGAGAGTGACTCTCCCCTCCTGCGGCCCCCGGCACCTGGGGGGGAGGGTCCTGCTTGGCCCTTGGAGACTCCTTCCAACTCTTCAGTCCTATGGTTTTAGGGGCGCATACTTCCAAAGCTGGCTTCATGGGAGGGAGTCTCAAGTCTGAGGCCAAAGCTTGTTGCTCTTCCAATTCCCATCATCATCATCATCCCTGACCATTGGCCATGCTGGCTCCTAGGAAAACAGGGCGCTCCCCTAGACCGAGTCTAGACCTTTGAGGTCCATCCAGTCCTTCTTCACACAGTACATACCATATTTTTCACTCCATAAGATGCACCTGTTTTTAGAGGAGGAAAACAAGGGAAGAATATATTCTGAACAAAACAGTGGATTTATGATTTTTGTGGTTCATGCTATGGCCACAGACGTGATTTGACAGTGATTTTGGGGTAGTCCAATGCAAAAATCCTGAGGATCCTTTTGGATTCGTGCTTTGTAACCATGTTTTTGCACCACTGCGGCCCCACAAAACAGAGGGTGCGTGGTTTTTTTGGGTGCAGGCTGTAGCCATGGACATGCTATGTGACCTGATGGTGAATTTGGGGTGACCCAATGTAAAATTCCTGAGGATCCATGGGCTGTTACCTCCCCCCTCCCAGGCAGCCTCGTTTATATCTAGCCTCCCTCATCTCGCTCCCGATCGCTTGCCGGTCAGCGGCTTTCTTTCAACAACCCCTTCCCTCTTTCAAAAAAAAAAAAGAGCATGATCTGCTTTTTGCCCCTGGGCAATTCGGCTCCAGGGACCACGCATTCACTCCATAAGACGCACAGACATTTCCCCTTACTTTTTAGGAAGAAAAAGGTGCATCTTATGGAGCGAAAAATATGGGTAGTTAGACTGCGGAACTCCCTCCCACCGGAGGCAGGGATGGCCACTGACTTGGATGGCTTCAAAGGAAGATGAGACATATCCATAGCCCTGGTCTGCCTCCATTTCTCAGAGACAGCGGTGCTTCTGAATGCCAGTTGGTGGAAACCGCAGGAGGATTGTGTTCGAATCCTGCTTGTGCGTTTCCCATTGGGGCATCTACTTGGCCCAGGCATAGGCAAACTCAGCCCTCCGGATGTTTTGGGGCTACAACTCCCATCATCCCTAGCTAGCAGGACCAGTGGTCAGGGATGGTGGGAATTGTAGTCCCCAAACATCTGGAGGGCCGGGTTTGCCTCTGCCTGGCTTGGCCCCTGTGAGGACAGGAGGCTGGACCACATGGGCCCCTGGTCTAAGCCTGCAGGGCTCTTGGTCTATGTTCTTAAATGATAAATTAGTCCCCTGATTTGCCGGCACAAAATACTTTCAGTTGTGTCCCTCAGAGCCACCCCTGCTGACACGAAGGGAAAGGGCCATGCGATGATATTTCCTTCTTCCTGAAACCACCAAGAGCTTTTGCTACTTCCTTTTCAAAGCAGAAACCCACAAACTTCTGCCTTTTGGGGTCTGTTTAGTCTGGGAAAGAGGAGACTGAGATATTGGCCATCTCCCAAGATCTCCCCATGGAAGAGGGAGCAGCCTTGTTTTCTCCTGCTCCTGGAGGGAAGGACTCGAACCCGTGGCTTCACCTCTTGAATTATTCTTATTCTTATTTACCCGCAACAGGGAGTACGGACTCATCCAAAACACCAAATGGGGCGGCAGCTGGCGAGAGCAATGGGGCGTTTCAGAGATGCAAGCGCTTGGAACCGGACCCTTCGAGGTGGATCGGAGGAATGCAAGGTTGGAAGGGGGCACAGAAACCCCCCAGGGCAGAGGGGGAACCAGGTCCTTCCTCCAAGGACCAGACGGAGGGCCTGCAGGATCAGGCCAGAGGGGGGCCTACCTGGAAGCAGAGAACTACTGTTGTGGCGCGTGTCCCTGAATAGCTCTCTCCAAAAGATTTGCAAAATCCTCTTTTAATGCCACCCCCTCCAACCCACTGGGACCCCTTTCCCATCTGAGTTGCAGAGGGGCAAATGGAAACAAGAATTTTAAAATAACAATAGCCCAACTCACCATACGTCCAGGTTTTCCTGGAAAACCTGGACGTACGGCAGCCCTTTTTCTAAGAGATGGGTCAGATGAGCCACGAATGTTGCAAGATTCAAGACAGATAAAATGAAGCCCTTTCCTCACAGACTATGGAACTCTCTGCCACAAGAGGCAGGAATGGCCACCAGCTTGGATGGCTTGAAAAGAGGATTGGGTGAATTCATGGAGGAGGAGAGAGCTCTGCCCTCCTCTGTTGGGGGCAGTGATGCTTCTGAATCCCAGGAGTGGACAATGTTACTCTTGTGCTCAGACCCTACTTATGGGTTTCTCTTTGACCACGGTGAGGTTGGGATCATGGACTAGATGGCTTGGTCCAGCTGCTGCAAGCCTTTTCTTAGTTTCTTATGGTTCCTAAAGGGAGCCTCCATGGGCAGAGCTAGTCTATCTTAAAATACTGGAGAATAAGAGTGGGAGAAGGTTTTGCTCTCCCCTACTGCCTGGGGCTTTTCAATGTTCTGTTTTACCTGTTTTTGTGGGATAAATCCAGCCTTATATAACCAACCTGATTAATTGAAATTGAAATACTTGATTGTCACTTGTACAACTTGCATACAGTGAGATTACATGAGCACCCCCAACTCAGCTCTCTTTGTCTTAATTCCCCTCGTTTACTGATGCACACCCACCAAACCCGAAAGTCCATTGCCCTGTTGTTATCTTTTCATTCAGCAGCCCAACAGCCCCCGGATAGAAGCTGTTCTTTACCCTGTTGGTGCGACTAATCATGCTTCCGTATCTTTTGCCTGAGGGCAGGAGATCAAGAAAGTGCTGGCCAGGGTGTGAATCATCCCTGAGAATTTTCCTCACTCTTCTTCACTTTTCTTCCGCTATTTCATCCAGCGGATTCACAGGATAGCCCATAATATCTTGTGCTGTATTCACCACCCTCTGTAGGCACTTTCTATCAGATGATGTCAAACCAGCGTACCACACCGTGATTAACCACCTGGGTTGTATTGATTTTCCAAGTAAGGTCTTCACTGAGATAAACTCCTAGGAATTTAACGGAAGAGACTCTCCCCACACAGCGGGGCTAGTTCTCCTCTCTTCCTCCAAAAGTCCAACACCATCTCCTTTGTCTTGCTGGTATTAAGGTGCAAGTTGTTCCCTAGGCACCATGTAGATATTTTTTGGACCTCCCCTCTATACGCTGATTCGTCTCCACCTGTTATTAAACCCATTATGGTGGTGTCATCTGCAAATTAATAATTGCATTAGACGGATCAGATGCATAGCTGTCAACCGTCCCTTATTTGGCGGGAAAGTCCCTTATCCCAGCACCGTTTCCCGCTGCTGTCCCTTATTGATGATGTCCCTGAAATTTCCCGGGTTTCAAAGGAAGCAGCTCCTCTCCCTCCCTCCCTGCCGGCCAGGGAGGAGGGAGGCTCCAACTGGGTTGCTTGGCTGCCCGGCCTGCCCCCCTGCGGCCTCCTCTCACCAGCCCCGGTCCCCGGGAGCCCCTGCCCGCCGGGACTGAGGAGCCTTGAGAGGAGAGCGAGAGCAAGCATAGAGAAAGCAGTTCAGAGAGAGGAGGAGGAGGCGGAGGCGTGGGCAGGTGTTCCAAGGGCTACAAGGGTAGGACCGCAAGCGCTTCTCCCATAGATTTGTAGTGGTAGACTAGCATAGATGGTCTGATCTGCGGGTTTACTTTGGGCGCTATTCCTTTCTCCCGCCCCGCCTGATGGAACTGAGAGCTGCAGATGGAGCACGAGAGAAAAGATACAGAACTGCAGCAGCATCTTCGTAGCTTGGACTTTGTTTTGCGTGAAAAGTGGTGGCTTCTTGTAGTTATTTATTGCAGTGTTTCATCAGCTGGTGTCTTGAGCAGCAACCTCTGGAAACAAAGACCTAAAAACCGGCGCTGCTCTCCCAAATTATCTGTAACCCTTTTAACTTCGTATTTCAGCTGGTTGGCTAAAATCCCTTATTTTGGCTGCTGATCCCTTATTTTCAAGGCTGCTGGTCCCTTATTTTCAAATCTGTAAGTTGACAGCTATGGTCAGATGATACACAATCGTATGTATACAATGAATACAGGTAGGGACTTAGCACACATCCCTGTGGGGTGCCAGCGATGATTTTTAAGGAATTCGATGTTACGTGTCCAATTCTCACTGTTTGTGTCTGATCTATCAGAAAGTCTTTAATCTATTTTTAACTCTAATGCATGGAGAGGTTAAGATCATAGAGTCAGCTGTCCTGACAGGTTACTAGGTCACATGCCCTCAACTTGGGAGGAAGAGTTATCAAACTTTGTTCTTTCTTTCTTGTTGTTTCACCGTGTGAACTTCCCAGTAAGGATGTTTGAGCTAGATGCTCTGAGCTCAGACCTTATGGAGAAGCTGTTTAGTCCTGCTGGCCACATGATGCTGAAAGCTGTCTGTGGACAAATGCCAGCTTCCTCAGCCTGAAAGTGAGATGAGCACCGCACCCCATAGTCGCCTTTAACTGGACTTAACTGACCAGGGGTCCTTTACCTTTACCTTTTTTACCATTGTGTTTCTGTACAAATAATTTTGAAACTATTACCCTTTTTGAAACTAAGTTGCACTGCCTGTGTTCTCTTGCTGCTGTATGGGAAAACACATGAAAATGACCTTTAAAGACTTTGTAAGTAAACCATTTTTAACTTACCAAACAGGTGGTCTCTTAGGGAGGTGGGAAACTTTGGGAAGCGATTTAGAAGGAGATATTTTAAAGGTAAAACAGTTTATATTCGGTTGCTGCCTGTTTTGTGATGTTAAATCTCTGCTGGGGCTCTCTCGTTAAAAAGTACAGTGGTACCTCTAGATGTGAACAGGATCCGTTCCAGAGCCCTGTTCACATCTAGAAGCAAACGTAACCAGCGATGGTACGTCTGCGCACGCGCACGTCGCTTTTCACCGCTTCTGTGCATGTGCGTGACATCATTTTGAGCATCTGTGCCTGCGCAAGCGGCAAAACCCGGAAGTAACGCGTTCTGTTACTTCCGGGTTGCCGCGGAGCGCAACTCGAACGCGCTCATCCCGAAGCACATGCAACCCGAGGCATGACTGTACCTGCTCCCAAACTTGGATTTATGCCTCCAGATCATTTTCCTTTTATCCGTTAACCCAAATACTAAAATGACCAGTCTTTTCTTCTGTTTTTCTTTCTCTCTCTCTCCGTTCTGCTTCCTTGGCAGATTGTACCACTTGCTTCCTGGAATACCACATCTGGCAACCTTGCCATCTCACGGCCAGGCCAAAGCAGTCCATCACCCTGCCCTGCACCTTCAACTACACCTGGGAGGCTCAAGAGACGGCTCAAGTGTATTGGCGCTTAGGAAACTTTTACGGAGAGTTCCTCTTCAAGCACACCCACGACCCCACCCACAGGTACACCCACCTGAACTACACAGGGCGGGTGTCTCTGGTCGGGGACCTGTCAAAGGGGCTTGATGCGTCAATCCAGATCGAGAACCTGCAGGAGTCGGATTCCAATCTATATTTCTGCGGCGTCTCCATACAGACACTTCATGAAGGTTTGCAGCATTGGCGAAACATCAAGGGGACAAACCTCACGGTCACAGGTGAGCTGGCACATCCTCAGGAGGAGCCCTCTGTGCCTGGATCTCTCTTGGCCCTCTGCCCCACACCTTTCTCCGCAGCAGCCCCCTTCTCCCCAGGGCTGGCCCTCTTTTCTGATCGGTTCAAAGGAGTATGGGGGGGGGGTGGCACTGGTGCCTGAGGCAGAGCAGAAAATGGGTCTCCACCCTCCTCCAGCCGAGGGGCTGCAGGGTACCCAAAGGTATTACAGCACCTGAGGCAGGGAGTTCCGCAAGTGATGCTCCTCCCAGGCAGCAGAAATAACACAAGAGGTTGAGAGCATAGCCGCCTTCAAGCATCTGAAGGGTTGCCCTGTGGAAAGTGGAGCCAGTCTGCTCCCAGGTGCCGCTCCGGAGGACAGGGCTCGATCCAGGAGTAAACATGAGGCCCCTCCCTCCTTCCTTGGAGGTTTTCTATTATTAAAGCTCAAGGGACCCCTGACCATTAGGTCCAGTCATGGCCGACTCTGGGTTGCGGCACTCATCTCGCTTTCTTTGCCGAGGGAGCCGGCGTACAGCTTCCGGGTCATGTGGCCAGCAGGACTAAGCCGCTTCTGGTGAACCAGAGCAGCGCACGGAAACGCCATTTACCTTCCCGCCGGAGTGGTACCTATTTATCTACTTACACTTTGACGTGCTTTCGAACTGCTAAGTGGGCAGGAGCAGGGACCGAGCAACGGGAGCTCACCCCGTCGCGGGGATTCGAATTGCCGACCTTCTGATCAGCAAGCCCTAGGCTCAGTGGTTTAACCCACAGCCATAGGCGCCGACTCCATGGGGCCTGAGGGGGCCCGAGCCCCCTCAAAAATTCGTTTGGGGGGGCTCTGCCCCCCCAATAATTTAAGAAAAACAAAGCCACTCCCGATCTAGAGAGGGGGTGGGGTTGCGGGCTCTCGACCCATCAACAATCTCGCGGGGCTGGCGTCAGCCACGCGAGAAGCGGGGATTCCCCCTAGCTCATTAATATTCACCGCCCACGGCGGCAGCCAATTGGCTGCCGCAAAGGGCGAGCCCTCACAGGTTCACTTAAGGTCGGGGCAGCCCGGGGCTCGCCCCTTTCGTTCCCCCAGCAGCAGCGGTTTGGAGGTCTTGGGCCCCCCCAATATTTTTTATAAGTCGGTATGGGCCCCCGCCCCCCCAATATTTTTTATAAGTCGGCGCCCCTGCCCACAGCGTCACCCGTGTCTATTATTATTGTTATTCTAAAATGTTTCTTTATTATTTCATTATCTCGTTTTCACCAAGGGCAGCTTCAATTTCATCAAAACCTGGCATGTGTCCTGCATAGTCATTCGTCTGTATGGAGTCTAATTTCTTCTGGTAGTCCACTGGCAAACCGTTCTGCTTTGCACCCATAGAAATGACCTTTTTATATTTCGGGGAAGGAAGGCCTAAGACATGGTCTGTCATTTGGTAGCTACGACTCTTAAGTATTTTCCCTTCTTGAGTCTGGACTGTAACTTCTGTTGGGATGTAAATAGCTTCTTCAACTCCCTCTTGTCTATCCAGAGAAGGTAAATCGGTAGTACCCATTCTCTATACGACTCTCCACACTTCATCGCCAGGACTGTGGATTATAGTTGCTGTACTTCCATGCCAGTTAGATGAGAGCCAAAAGCAAGTTTGTAATCCAGTAGCTATGCCAGAGTGAGAAAAACTGCAAGCGGATCTCTTAACATTATGCTCTCCCACAACCAGTTACTAAAGGTAAAGGGACCTCTGACCATGAGGTCCAGTTGTGGCCGACTCTGGGGTTGCGGTGCTCATCTCGCTCTATAGGTCAAGGGAGCTGGCGTACAACTTCCGGGTCATGTGGCCAGCATGACCAAGCCGCTTCTGGCAAACCAGAGCAGCGCACGGGAACGCCGTTTACCTTCCCGCCAGAGCAGTACCTATTTATCTACTTGCACTTTGACGTGCTTTCGAACTGCTAGGTTGGCAGGAGCAGGGACTGAGCAACGGGAACTGATCCCGTCATTGCAGGGATTCGAACCGCCGACCTTCTGATCAGCAAGCCCTAGGCTCAGTGGTTTAACCCACAGCGCCACCCGCATCCCTTAACCAGTTACTACCATAGGCAAAATACAATCAGCTTTCATTCCCAAAGCTTTGGACATCCCGCCTTTCACCCAATCCGGTTGTTGTACAGTGCTTAAAGGTTTCCATCTGCTAGAAAGGAGCCCTCAGCCCTGCCTTCCTTGGAGGTTTTTAAACTGAAGTCAGATGAGCACATCTCAAAGGGCCTTTGGCTGCGAGTCCTTCACTGCAGCGGGTTGGTCTGGATGACCTTTGGGGGTCCCCTCCAACCGTACGATTCTCTGTTTCTGCAAGATGTTGCCTCTTCTCGGGCGTCTGCCTCTCTCGGCCTAACACTGACGCCCAACTCAGGGCGCAGGGAACTGTCTCCATCCGGGGGCTGCTAGGTGTGGGCCCCCCTCCTCAGAAGAAACGCCCTTGTGCCTGGCCACTGCAGTGGGGAGGGTGCTTGCGGGTGCCCCCTGCTTTTGCCTCAGCCCCTGCTTTCTCTCCCCCCACAACCAGGTCCTCCAATGCCGAACCCCCCCAGCTTCAACCTCGTGGGTCTGGCGACCGGAGGGGCAGCCGCTGCCGCCGCTGTTGCTCTGGGCCTGCTGGCATTCGTCGCCTGGAGAAAAGGTACAGGGGCTGTTGAGGGGGCAGGCAGAGGGTTGGGGTTGTGCCAGGGACCGGCTCTCCCTCCGACCTGGCCCTCCAGGTGTGGCTTCTTCCCAGTGTGGCGATGGCTCCTGCATCTTACCTGCAGAGGCACCCTAGCCCTGCTGCCTTGTGAGGCTCAGCCTGGGCCAAACCACTGCCCCCCACCCATTCTCCAGGGCTCCCCCCCCCCAGGATCTGCTCTCTCTGAAGGCCATTTTCTCTTCTCTGTTCCTCCCCAGGTTGCTGCCCAAAGTGTACCCAAAGGAGGTGAGTGCCTTTCCTGCCTCCTGCTGGTAATAGTGCCACTGTATTCTGTAATAGTGCCACTGTATTCTGTAATAGTGCCACTGTATTCTGTAATAGTGCCACTGTATTCTGTAATAGTGCCACTGTATTCTGTAATAGTGCCACTGTATTCTGCTCTGGTCAGACCTCACCTGGAGTACTGTGTCCAGTTCTGGGCACCACAGTTCAAGAAGGACACGGACAAACTGGAACGTGTCCAGAGGAGGGCAACCAAAATTGTCAAAGCCCTGGAAACGATGCCTTATGAGGAACGGCTAAGGGAGCTGGGCATGTTTAGCCTGGAGAAGAGGAGGTTAAGGGGTGATATGATAGCCATGTTCAAATATATAAAAGGATGTCACATAGAGGAGGGAGAAAGGTTGTTTTCTGCTGCTCCAGAGAAGCGGACACGGAGCAATGGATCCAAGCTACAAGAAAGAAGATTCCATCTAAACATTAGGAAGAACTTCCTGACAGTAAGAGCTGTTTGACAGTGGAATTTGCTGCCAAGGAGTGTGGTGGAGTCTCCTTCTTTGGAGGTCTTTAAGCAGAGGCTTGACAACCATATGTCAGGAGTGCTCTGATGGTGTTTCCTGCTTGGCAGGGGGTTGGACTCGATGGCCCTTGGGGTCTCTTCCAACTCTTCTAGGATTCTATGATTCTATGATTCTATGGTCTCCTTCCTAACTGCGGGGGGGGGGGGCTGACAGTGACCCTAGATTGGCTCTGTGGGCAGGGCATCCTGTTAACAGAGAAATCTGAGGTCTCCCCTGGACGAAAAACAAGGACCCCAGCCAGGAATCCCAGAGCAAAACAGCAGCCAGTCGGCTTGGTCTTGATTGAAGACTGTCGCGATGGGACTCCCACCTGCCACCAGGTGCAACAAGATGGAAGCCCCAAACAAAAGAGAACCCAAACTTTTATTAGCTGCTAATCCCCATGTTACACCCCCCCCAAACTACATCACTCATACATCATGAAAGGGGAGGTCTGGTGGCCATAATCTGAGCAGTGAATTCTTACATTTGTTATTCTTCAGCAGAGGCCCTTTGGATAGATAGGAAGAAACTGTGACGAAGTGTTTTGTGGGGACAAGTCACAAAAGTCACAAAAGCGATTGTGCTGATTTTGGTAGTGGGCTGCATGTGCATGATATCTGCTGGAGGGGCAAACACCCCCACCTATACATAAATTCCTGCAACAGGCCTCTTCCCTCTCTTATATCATAACAATGCAGTAATCTCTCATTACACCTGTTGCTCAGTTCAAATCCTGCCCACAAATTCATCATTCTATAACATTTCTTTGCATAGACCGAAAAAGGCTTCCATTCATCCACAAAACAATCGTCATTTGGTTCTCTTATTTTAAATTGTTATGTTTTCTGATTCAACGCTGCCCATCATCCCTTTACCAATTATTCGTTCTTCTTCGGTGGGAATTTCTTCATCTTTCCATTTCTAGGTATAAGGAATTCTAGCTGCTGTAGTTACAGGCATAAACAACCATTTTAAGCCTGGTGGCGAAAATCTGCCTCTTTCCTTTTACATCAGTTATTCTTTTGAATTCAGTCCTTCTTGCAAGGCCCCCCTACAGCCCCAGGTGCTTTGAGGGGGGGGGCAACTATGTGACCACCCAGAACTTTTCTTGCAGGAGCGCTTCACCCCAGAGCAAGAAGACACCAGAGGAGAGAGAATATGAGGAGTTTCCCATTGAAGGTGAGCTGGGGTGGAAAAGCAGATAAAGGGTAAAGGGACCCCTGACCATTAGGTCCAGTCACGGCCGACTCTGGAGTTGCGGCGCTCTTCTCTCTGTAGTGGCCGAGGGAGCCGGCGTAAAGCTTCCGGGTCATGTGACCAGCATGATTAAGCCACTTCTGGCGAAGTAGATAAATAGGTACCGCTCCGGCGGGAAGGTAAACGGCGTTTCCGTGCTCTGCTCTGGTTCGCCAGAAGCGGCTTAGTCCTGCTGGCCACATGACCCAGAAGCTGTACGCTGGCTCCCTCGGCCAATAAAGCGAGATGAGCGCCGCAACCCCAGAGTCAGCCACGACTGGACCTAACAATAAGGGGCCCCTTTACCTTTAACGTGCTACTGGATGTTCTTTAATTCTTTAATTTATTTCGACTGCCTCAGACCAGCATGGCTACCTACCTGAATCTCATAATGCTGTAACTCTGGGCATACCGTGAAGCAGAAAATTCAGGGCAGATAAAAGGAAGTTGCACCTTCGTGCAGCGTGAAGTTAAACTACGGAACTCCCTGCCACAGGAGGGGGAGAGTTGCTCTTGTAGCCGGGCCCCGCTTGCAGGGTTCCCTTTGGATACTGGACTAGATGGGCTGGTCTCTTGTGGCCTGATGCAGGTAGCCAGGCTGTTCTGATGTTCTTGTGGAACCTCCATGCCCAGAGGCAGCCTACCTTGATTCCTAGGTTCTTAGGCACGGTATTTGGCCCCTGTGAGGACAGGGTGCTGGTCTTTTCCTCTGAGCAGTCTCCTCCTCTGCCCAGGGCCTGCCTGAGCTGCTCTGCCGCTGGAGGGAGGAGGAGGAGGAGGAGAAGGGTGATATTCTGTTCCTCTTTCTAACCTGCGTTGTCCCCCCTCCCTCCTCCTGTTCCAGGTCCCAAAGCCCCCCGTCCCGCCTCCCCCCAACCTCCTCCTCGCGCCCCACCGCCGCTTGCCCCCAAAGACTCCGGCGGCCTCCTGTACGCCGACTTGAACTTGGCCGGAGGCAGAGGCAAGAAGAAGATGCCCGAGGGAGGAAGGGCCGAAGAGAGCACCTATGCCATCCTGCGCCACTGAGAGGGGGCAACGGACGACTGGGGGGCCCACTTTCCTTGGCTGCCTCCAGCCCCCTCCTGCCCCCAGCCTCCTCCTCTTCTGCTTCCTTCTCCCTCTCCTAGGTGGGAGCGAGCGACCTCCCTTGCAGGATCAGGGCCCTGAGTGGATGGCCGCCTGCTGGAGCCTGCTGGAGCCGGCCTGCTCTGCAGGGGTGTCATAAGGAGCCCTGAGACAACCAGAGGGGGGGCGTACTATAAACGCTCCCCCCTCTGCTGCCAGCCAACTGCCCCCGAATAATGCCCGAACGAATTATTGCAATACGGGATCACAGCGGCAAGAGATGTGCAGAGAGGGAAAGACAGCTCCATCAGTCAAGCGTGAGACCCTTGATCTCCAGGTGGTGGGTTCGAGTCCCAGGTGGGGCGGAAGATTCCGGCACTGCAGGGGGCTGGGCTGGATGATCCCGATGGTCCCTTCTAACGCCACGATTCAATGACCTATGACTTATTATTATTGCCCCCTGTGGAAGAATGGTTGCTGAAATTAAGGGATTTGGCAGAGATGGCCAAGTGGACTTTCTGAATTAGAAGGGGAAAACATTGTTGCGTTTATGAACGATTGGAAGCCCCTTACGGACTTCCTGTGCGAAAAAGGAAAACAGCGGGTTTGAAGACTGAAAAGTTTGGTTTACGGAAAGTAGGAAAGTTGAATGTTGTTATGGAGTAAGAGGTCTGCAGTTTTTTAAGCTGATACTTAGAATAAGGTTACCAGACGTCCCCGTTTCCCGGGGACAGTCCCCGGATTTACAAATCAGTCCCCTGACAAAATCCATTGAAGTTGAAAAGTGTCCCTGCATTCATTGAAAAAAAGTCTGGTAACCTTAATCTGGTAACCTTAAGTAAAGACTTTTTGTTGTTGTTGTAAAAAATAGCGCTTGCTATTAGATGTTGATTTCTGTATGTTGCTTTTTATTCCATTTTTCAAACTTTAATAATAATAATAATAATAATAAACAGCTTTGGAAATAATAATAAATAATTCCAGTTGGTGGAAATCAGCAGTGAGGAGAGTTGCTGTTTGTCGCTCTCTCAGCTCCTCCTCCTGTGAGTGCAGGATGAAGCCCTGGCACTTTTCTTGAGGCCAACAGAGAGCAGGGCACCCAACCTCTCAAGGGAAAGGGGCGATTTTGGGGGCCAAAGGACCTTTTCTACTTGCATAATAATAAAGTACCAACGGGTTCGTGTGTCTCCATTCCAAATATTTGCAGAGGCAAGGACTGACCCAATAGGGTGGCATTATGGGATGGAATGATGGGAGGGGGGGGCAGGGGGTACTGCATGCTGGGGCACCTGCTTGGCCACTGGGAAAGAGGCAGGGGGCATCTTGGGCCTGATCCTGCTGCTGCTGCTGCTGCTCTCTTCCCACATTCAAGACACCACACCTCCCTCTGGGGCAGAGCCAGGTGGGGACACAGGCCGGCTGGTAGGGCTGGTGTCATGTGAAATCCGGGTAAAGGAGTGCCCCTGAGCACGTGCAAAGTGATTCCCTCCAGGCTGTGCTTCCTTTTTCGGTCTGTGTCCCCTTTAACTTGCTGGGAAGGGGGCGGAGGTTCCTAAGAGAGAGGCGGGAGGGCCAGGCCACCTGCCAGGGATTGGTCAGGGGCTGGACTAGATGGCCTTTGGGTTCCCTCTCAGCCCCACAATTCTAGGGTTCCTTAGGCCCCGGAGTAAAAGCGGCGTTTCAGCTTCCTTGCCGCAACCCAGCCCCAAACAGCCCGCCCGCCCGCCCGCCCGCCTCCTCCCTGCGCTTTTACAGGCGCAAATCCAACCGGCGCAGCTTTTGCCCGGTGGGATCACAGCCGGCCAGGTGAAGCCTGCCTGTTTGGGAGGCGGGCGGGGCGGCTGCCCGTCCAATGGGAGCCTGGGGGGCCAGGCGGGGCCGGACTTTGCCCCTGATAAGCGCCGTCTCCGGCGCCGGCGGCGTTTTCTGCCTCCGGTCTCTGCCCCGCGGCGCTCGCCATGCTGGTCCAGTTCGCCCCGCTGCGCCTCCCGCTGCGCCGCCGCCTCCAAACCGCCGCGGTGCTGCAGTGGGTCTTTTCCTTCCTGGCGCTGGGTGAGGTCTCTGCCAAGGGGGGGGGGGGGCGGGCTCCTCCTATGGGGCAAGAACCCAGGGCGCTGCTGCCTGGGGGGCGCGTGGGGAAGGGGCTGGTTTCGGGGGGCGCTGCCCGCAGGTGGCGAAGAGGCAGGTATTCATTTCGGGGCGAGGGGGGAGGAGACTTTCCTGTGCCCATTTCAGGGGGGGGGGCTGCAGGATTTTCGCTTTGGGGGGGGGCTGTGCAATTCCGGGGATTCTTTAACACAAAAAGTCGAGGCGGGGAGAGTTTGGCGTCTTTTGAGGGGTTTGTGGGCTGCCTTGCTTGGCTGAACGTGCGTTGCCTCGGGGGGGGTCCCCTCCTAGCTCCCCACTAGAAAAGGGGCGACTTTGCCAGCTTGGGTGAAAGCAGGGTGCAGAATCCGCACTGCTAAGAAGGTGTCGATTTGGAGGAAGCAGGGAATGAGCTTTGGGTTGGCTGCGCAGGTGGGTGGGAGGCTGGGAAAGGGGGGGGGGCTTGGAGAGGGGTCTCTTCTGCAGCATCCCATCAGCGTCTGCTCCAGAGCCACGGCCACAGCAGAGTGCCTCTGAGCATGTGCAGAGAGAGGTCCCTTGTTGCTGGCTTCTGAGTAGGCATTCATCGCCACTTTCCTGTTTTGTATAGTTTGTTTAGCTTTGCATACTGACCTTCATCTGGGGGCGGTTTGCAACTTAAAAATGCAACGTAAAAAAACCGCAAAATAAATAATAAACGAGAGCAAATACAAAGAAATGCATATTTCAAAAGGTATTGGGTGTTAACCAGCCAGAGGCTGAGGCTGAGCTGAGACATGGAGCATGCGCAGAGCGCTTTTCCTTTCAGAGTGCGGGGCAGCCCAGCCAGATGGGTGGGGTATGAATAATAAAATTATCATCATCATGTTCAAGAGAAACATTTTAATGTATTGTGAAGGAGCAAGCTGAAACTCCCTTGAACGGGACCCCAAGGGGTCATCCAGCCCAACCCCTTTGAGGCAGGAATCGGCTGTGGTGGAGCAGGGGCCGGTCCCTTTCCCAGCAGCCAACCTCTCGGAGGGGCTTGTGGTGTGGGATCTGCAGGCATTGTATGTGTGCTGGTTTTCCTGGGTGGGGCGAACACTGAGGACTAGCCTCTTGAGGGCACCTAACCTAACGCAGGCTTGCCTCTCTCCCCAGCACAATGCTGCCTGGTCTTGTATCTCGTCTTGCTCCTGGGAGACGGCTGGGTGCTGGCTGTCCTCTACGCCGCCTGGCTGTACCTGGACTGGGAGACCCCGGCCAGAGGGGGCCGTCGCTCCAACTGGGTCCGCAACTGGACTGTGTGGCGCTACTTCCGAGACTATTTCCCCATGACGGTGAGCAGGGCGCGCGTGTGTGTGTCTTTGGGCTGTGAAATCTGAGGGCTCCCTTGGACAAAAAACAAGGGCACCAGCCAGGAATATCAGACCAAAACAGCAGCCAGTCGGCTTGGTCTTATTGAAGACTGTGGTGACAGGACTCCCACCTGCCACCAGGGGGAACAAGATGGAAGCCCCAAACAAAAGAGAACCCAAACTTTTATTAGCTGCTGATCCCCATGTTAAGAGGGACACGGGTGGCACTGTGAGTTAAACCACAGAGCCTAGGGCTTGCTGATCAGAAGGTTGGTGGTTCGAATCCCCACGACAGGGTGAGCTCCCGTTGCTCTGTCCCAGCTCCTGCCAACCTAGCAGTTCGAAAGCACATCAAAGTGCAAGTAGATAAATAGGTACCACTTCGGCGGGAAGGTAAATGGCGTTTCCGTGTGCTGCTCTGGTTCGCTAGAAGCGGCTTAGTCATGCTGGCCATATGACCCAGAAGCTGTACGCCGGCTCCCTCGGCCAATAAAGTGAGATGAGCGCCACAACCCCAGAGTCGGCCACGAGTGGACCTAATGATCAGGGGTCCCTTTACCTTTAATCCCCATGTTGCATCCCCCCAAACTACATCATGGTTACATCATGAAAGGGGAGGTCTGGTGGCAGTGATCTGAGCATCCTGGACCCTGCCCCATGGTTCCCCTTGCCCTCCACCAAACACCCATCAAGTGGAACAAAAGAGACATTTACATTTCCCTGTTTCCCAGCCGAGTTAATCCCACCCTTTTGTCTTCATCTGGGTTTGTTCTTTCTGGCATGGCTACCTGTCTGGCACTCAGGTATCAGGATGCCAGGGATTATCACTGAGACAGAGGGGCTGCAGAGGAGCTGAGCTCACAGGTCTAGATGAATTTCTGAAGTTTTCCCAGTGAGCCAGTACAGAGATCCATTTATCAGTGAATTCTTACATTTGGTATTGTGCAGCAAAGGCCCTTGGAATAGATAGGAAGAAACTGTGATGAAGTGTTTTGTGGGGACAAATCACAAAAGTGATTGTGCTGGTTTTGGTAGTGGGCTGCATGTGCTTGATATCACCTGGAGGGGCACCCCCCCCCCGCAACAGGGCCTGGCGTGCCCTGTGCCCTCCTTGGCAGGGTGGCGGTGCAGAGAATTGCAGCCTGGCTGGTGTCAGACGTCTTGCTCTGCCTTCCTTTGGCGGCCAAGGGGTCTTGGCGTTTGGGCAACCCAGGAGCTCCAGAGACACTGCCCAGGCCTGTGCACTTTGATGCTGCAAACACAGACTTCACCCCAGGAGACAGAGAGTTGCCAAAGGCAGGAGTCGGAAGGGGGACCCTCAAGGGACATCTAGCCCAACCCACTTGCATTGCAGGAATTGCAGCTAACGAATCCCTGATCCGGATGGCTGGCCAACCTCAGTTAAAAACCCTCCTCAGAGGGAGTCTGGACCACTGTTGGAATGCCTCTTGCAAACAGAAAGTTGTTATCTGTAAAGTCAAATAAGAGAAATGTATAACACATTGAGAATTAATTGGTTAAAGGGATGAAAATCTATTATGCAGAGAGATATAATCTATATATCCTTCCGGCTTCTCCACATCCTCCTTTGGCCACTGCCCACCTCCCCATGCCCTCGCCGGACTTCCCTCTCTGCCCCACTTGACCTGGGCACAAATTCCACCTCTGTTTGAACAGCAGGAGCAAACATTCAGGAAAAGCCACATTCCTTCTGTCCTGTGGAATAGAGAAGACTTCCCTGGAGTCCTTCGCAGACCCATAAAAGCTCTGCAGCCCCATGGGAGGGGGTCAGTGTCTGCCCCATATTGGAGAGGTGTGTGGGAGGCGGAGGCTGCAATGGCAAGGCTGAGCTGAGACACGGAGCATGCGCAGAGTGCCTTTCCTTCCACAGTGTGGAGCCGGCGCTGCTGCAGCTGCCTCCTAATACCCTCTTTGCATTTGTAAGGAAACTCTGGAACTCCCTGCCTGTTGATATCAGCTTTTGCAGGGCTCTTTTTGCTGAGAACATTTCTGCTTAGAAACAGACCTTCGGGATAGCTCAGATACTTAGACCGTGGTGCTGATAACGCCAAGGTTGCAGGTTCGAGGCACAGCTGCCTACTCCTGCATGGCAGGGGTTGGACTAGATGATCCTTGGGTCCCTTCCAACTGTTAGTCCAAGGCCTGTTTTTAGTTGATTGCTAGCTTTATTCTTCGATTGTTCTGAAGAGTTGCTTTTACCAGTATTTTTATTGACAGCCTCTCTTCAATTTAGTTGGCCTTGGTGAAGATTTGACGTTTTCATCCCCAAAAAGTTTTTGATTTGAGTTTCTACTGAAATGAGGCTGCATTTTAACGTTGTGTTTTAATCCTGTTTTTATGCTGTATTTTAATCAATTGTTTTTTATACCTGGTGTTAGCTGCCCTGAGCCTGGTCTTGGCTGGGGAGGGCAGGGTATAAATAAAACTTATTATTATTATTATTCACCAATTGCTCTCAGGTTTTTTTTTTCCTCTGTGTGTGCAATAAATAAAACCCCACAGGTGTGCTGCAGGTTTCCATCTGGGTTCAGAAGTGGGGCTCCCCAATGGGGCTGGCCCTGGGAACCAGAGAACGGCTTTGAGCCACAGAATTGTAGGGTTACGTGGGACCCCCAAAGGTCATCCAGCCCAACCCTCTGCAGTGCAGGGGTCCAGTGACAACATCTGCGGGAAACACCCATATCCCTCTGGGGTAATTCATTGCGGGGGTCACCATATAGCCCTCTCCCCCTACCACCTTTGGGTGCCCTCCCCTGCCCGAAAAGTGAGGTGTGTGAGGAATCTCCCCTGCCTCCCTTCATGCCCCCTTGTGCTGCCTGCCCCCCATGTTTCCGGCTGCTTCCTCACCCTGCCCCCCCTCCTTCTCCCCCCGCCCCACGGCAGCTGGTGAAGACGGTGGATCTGGACCCCTCGCGCAACTACCTCTTCGGCTTCCACCCCCACGGAGTGCTGGTGGCTGGCGCCTTCGGGAACTTCTGCACGGAGGGCACCGGCTTCTCTGTCCTCTTCCCAGGACTCACCCCACACCTGCTGATGCTGCCCTTCTGGTTCAAGGTCCCCTTCTTCCGAGACTACATCATGAGCGGCGGTGAGAGGCTTGGGGGACCCGGGCAGGGGGCTGCCCGGCTTGGGTGGGTGTGGGGCAAGAGGAACCTCCACGTGCCATTACATGAACTGAATATTGCATACGGTTCTGGTCGCCTCGCCTTGAAAAGGATATCGAAGAGCTGGGAGAAGTTCAGAAGGAGATGATGGAGCGACTCGCCTATGAGGAAAGGGGGGGCTTTTAAGCTTAAAGACAAGCAAAAGGCTATGAAATCATGTGTGGCATGGAGAAGGTGGAAATAATAATAATAATAATAATAATAATTAATAATAATGAATTGAATTGATTTTAAAATGAATTGATTTTAGAATGTTGTGTTACTTTTATTATTGTTAGCCACTCTGAGCCCGGCTTCGGCTGGGGAGGGCGGGATATAAATAAACTTTTATTTATTATTATTATTACTACTATAATTTATTGTTTGTAGGCCACCCATTCGACTGGGTTGCCCCACCCACTCTGTGGGGGCTCAACAGCAAATAAAAACACCACAGAGGAAAGGTTTTCTCCCTTTCTCAAAGCACTGGGACTTGGGGGAATCTGAATGTTGGAAGGTTCTGGACACAGAAAGGAAAGTCCTCCTTGTAGCACAGACTGTGGAACTCCCTGCCACAGGAGGCGGGGATGGCTACCAAGTTCGTTGTCTTTAGAATTGTAGAGTTGGAAGGGAGCTCTTTCTCTCTCTTTTCCCGCAGGGCTGGTTTCCTCGGACAAGAGCAGCGCCGCCTACCTCCTTGGCCACGAAGGCGGGGGCCAGGTGGCCGTGATCGCTGTTGGGGGGCCTCCCGAGTCGCTTGATGCCCGACCCGGAGCTCTGACCCTCCAGCTTCGCAACCGGAAGGGCTTCATCAAGATGGCGCTGCAGCACGGGTGAGTTTTGGGGCGCAGGGGGACCTCGCCTGTTGCTCCTCGCGACTTGTCCGTAGCGAAATCCCCTAGCCCTGATCAAGCCGGGCTCTTTTTAAATATAATTTTATTAAGGCTTTTCAACATGCAATTAAAAATAACAAAAAAAACAGAAGCAAAACAAAGATATCGGAAAGAGAACGAAGAGGAAAGCAAGAGGAAAGAGAGAAAGGAATAATAACAGGAGAGAGGGAGGGAGATGTAACGGTGGGGGGGGGGACGTATTTGATCCTCTGCTAAATTTGCCCTTCTGACGAAGAAATGACCCGTCCATCATTTTAATGGTAGGTTTATCGTAGCTGTGAAAGACAGAATAACAACAGGAAAACCCCCCAGAAACCCAGAAGACAAAAGTCAGAGATTGGTGTGCATTATAAATAAGTATTTGATCCCCTATCAACTAGCCAGATGTCAGGACTACCTGGTATCTTCACAAATACTTATTTCACTCATTATATATAACTCACATCAATCTCTGACTTTTGTCTTCTGGGTTTCTTCCCTGTTGTTATTCTGTCTCTCACAGCTAAAATTAACCTAACGATAAAATTATGGACGGGTCATTTCTTCGTCAGAGGGCAAACGGGCGAATTTAGCAGGGAATCAAATATTCCCCCCCCCCCACTGTAAAAATGACTTGCAAGTATCCGCCCATCAGTTATTCCTGCAAAATTCCTCGTAATAATCTGACGTTCAATCCTGAGTAATGCCCAGATATTCCTCCCTCTGCTAGCTGACGCTTTCCCAATTTTAAATCCAGGCACCACAGGTTAATTCCTTTTCCTTCCCACCCAAAAGTCAAAAATTATTATTTATTGTAAGTGTCAGCCTTCATCTTCCTCCAGTCCCAACCTCACAACTTCACTGCCAGATTTAGAAAGAAATATTCACTCCTTATTCTTTATTCCTCATGAGTTTTTTTTGCTGCGTTTATAGAAAAAGACAGTGCTTAGGGAGTCCTCGCATTTTTGACTCAAGAAAATCACCATTTTATAGTTCAAATCAGGAAAAATAAAGTAAATGGACAAAAGTACAAAGATTCACAAAATATTTAGGCGTATGCGTACCCCTGCGTTACCCCCCCCCCAAAAAAATCTATGGGCTACTTTTAAAATGAGGCTGCATTTGCATTTTAACCTGTATTTTAAATTGGCTTCCCCCCTCCTATTATGTTTTTACTGTAATTTTATTGGTGTTAGCCGCCCTGAGCCCGGCTCTGGCCAGGGAGGGCAGGGTATAAATAAAATTTATTATTATTATTATTATTATTATTATTATTATTATTATTGTTATTGTTATTGTTATTATTGTTGTTAAAGCAGTGGAATAAGACCCATAGCTGTAACTGATTACGAATTATACCAGCAGGGCTCTTTTTATGGAACCTCCTGTTCCAAAAGCAGTCTATCAGGTTCCTAGATTTCTTAGGGGTATTTGGCCACAGGCTTCTCGACTGGGTGCCCCCCCCCCCCGGCCTGATCCAGCAGCGTCCTTAAGGTGCAGCCTGCTGGCCAGGCCCCCATCTTGCGCCCCATTGCTCATTCCCTCTCTCTCTCTCTCTCTGCCCCCCATCTCTCCCTCCCTTCCAGAGCTGCCCTGGTCCCCGTCTTCTCCTTTGGGGAGAACGAGCTCTTCAACCAGGTCTCCAACCCCCAGGGCTCCTTCATCCGGGCAGCGCAGGAGCGGCTCCAGAAGGCCATGGGGCTGGCGTTGCCCCTCTTCCACGCCCGGGGGGTCTTCCAGTACAACGTTGGGCTCCTGCCGTTCCGGAGGCCCATCTACACCGTCGGTGGGTACAGCACGGGGGCAGCGTGGGGGTCTTGACCTGTTTGTCAGCAGAGTCGACTCCTTTGGAAAGTTGACAATCCACCAGCCTGGGACTCTTTGGCCGCCATCTGCATTGCAGCGGGTTGGGCTAGATGGCCTCTGGGGGATCCCACCCAACCCGCGTACGGTTCTTTGCTTCTGCCACCTCGGAAGGTGGCGGGCTCTCCTTCACAGGAGGATTTCAATCAGGAATTCTTCGGCTGTCACTCCCTGCATTTGAGAGGGTTGGGCTGGATGACCTCCAGGGAACCCCTTCCGACTCTACAATTCTATGCAAAGCCATTTCTGGACGAGGCCAGTGGGGCCTCCCCTCCTAACCACCCAACCTGGGCCTCTTCTGCCTGCCCCACGGCACCTCTCGTCTCTGCCCCACTTTGCTCCTGGGCTGATGCAACACCCCCCCCCCCAACGCTGACTTCTGTACTGTCTCTGCCTTTTGCAACCCCCCCTCCCCTCTGGGCCTTCCTGGCAGCAGAGCTGTCGCGTTGGACTTTGGCCTTGGCAGAAAGGGGGAATTTCGGGCTGACTCAGCGTGCTGCAACTCCCGGAGGGGTGGGTCTCTCTTTGCAGAAGCCAAAAACCGGACCCTTTGACACCCCCCCCCCTTTGGCTGGGAAAGGCTAACCCTCCCTCTGCCGCCTTCCTTTCCCAATCCCCGCCCAGACTTTTTGCTGCAAGCTTTCACATTTGTGACCCAAATGCTATGGGGGGGGGGGCTGGTGTGTTTGCCTTGGGATAGAACTGTAGCATTGGGAGGGTCCCCTAAAGGTCCTCTAGTCCAGCCCCCTTTCACAATGGTGGAGTCATAGCGAAAGAATCCCTTGCCCCAGCAGCCCCCTAAGCCTGGGGTGTGTGTGTTTTATGAAGGGGGGGGGGCAGTCAAGCACTTGGCTGTGCAACTAGCATCCTTCAGGGCCGAATCCTGGCCTTGCCCACTGAGTCCTGCTCTAACCACTTAGCCAGCGGAGGAGTTTGTTGTGACCCGCTCTGAGACCGGCTTCAGCTGGGGAGGGCAGGATATAATTAAAAATTTATTATTATTATAAAAGAAGCCATCAGTGTGGGGTGATGTAACCCCAGGGGACAGAATAACAGAATTGAGTTGCAAGGGACCCCCAGGGGTCATCCAGCCCAACCCCGTGCAATCTGGGGCAAGCCAAGCAGCTGGGATACTTCTTGGTGTCGAGTTCGAGCACTAACACTCTCTCTGTCTCCCACCCACAGTGGGGGCTCCGATCCTTGTGCCCAAGACCCCCCACCCGTCATCCGAGGCCATCGACGAGCTGCACAAAACTTACCTGGAGAAGCTCAACCAGCTGTTTGAGGAGAACAAGGCCGCATACGGCCTCCCCGAAGACAGGCACCTCGAAATCGTGTAGGGCACGGTGGGGGAGAGAAACCCACAGACACCCCGCCCCCACCCCGAAAGAAATCCCCTGTGGGGAGCCTATTTCCTGGACTGCATGAAGGGGTTTCTGGCGAAGGAGACGGATGAGGAACCATTCCAATACTGGGGGGGGGGGTCCCCCAGTCTCAGGAGGGGGGCACCCTGATTTTTGACCCTTGAAGATTCCAGGGAAGGAGGTGGAGGGGGGTGATGTGCACTTATATGGGGGGGGGAGCTGGTTAATGGCTGCTTTTATGAAAGCTGTACACTTGCCTCCTGGGGGTAGTTCCCTATTCTGTGCCTGCCTGAACCAAGGGGGGTGTGGGTTGCCCCCCCCCCCATGTATGAAATGCTCCTTCAGCCTCTAAGCAGTTGCCTCCCCCCCTTGTTCTCCTTCTGCAGAAGTAATAAAGGGCAGAATTGTCTTTTCAAAATGATGTGCGGCGCAGGGTTTGTGCAAAAGACAAAAGGTTGCCTCCCCTCCTTGCCCCCTTTACCTGGTTCAGAGATGGGCTGCCACCTTCTTCTCCTACTGTGCCCCCCCCAACCCACTCCCGAAAAATACAGCATGGAGAAAGCCGTAAGGCTGAAATAATTATTTGCATAGCGCAGAGTTAAACTGCGGAACTCCCTTAGGCTGTCGATGGCGCCTAGCCAGGAGGGCTCTGGTCTGAATGTCAGAGCCTGAGAAGCACAAGGAAGGGAGATTTGTGGGTTTCTCAGCTGGCAGACCACGATCTTCCTAATCTCAGGGTTGTGGGTTTGAGCCCCGCCTTGGGCAAAAGATTCCTGCCTTGCAGGGGTTTGGACTAGAGGACCGCCAAGGTCCCTTCTGATTCAGCCACTGGGGGGGGGGGGCAGGATGCTGTGCTAGGTGGGCCCCTGGCCTCATCCTGCCTCTGTCTCTTTTCCCTCCTGCGCTTTGTGACAGATAGTGGCATTGCCTCGCTTGACCTATCCAGCTGTTCCAAAGGCCATGTCGGAAAATGGATCCCAGGAGAGGCTGTGGTGGCGTCGGCGGCGGCCTCCTCTAAGGCTAAGAATAACCTTTCTTGCCCAAGGGCTGGCTGGCTGGGGAGGTGCGGAGAGGCCTAAAGCAGATGATTACTGGCTGCACGCAGAGTCACGGAACTGTAGAGCTGGAAAGGGACCCCGGGGTCATCTAGTCCAACCCGCTGCAGTGCAGGTATCGCAGCCGAGAGCCGAACCAGAGCTGGCATCCTGCAGGCGGCTTAACACTTGCCCTGTGCAGCCGGCCACATCAGCTGCAGCTCTTCAACTCTGTTGGGTGAGGAGGAAGGCTGCTCTGCGCATGCTCAGAGGCGTTCTTGGCTAAGCAATGCATGCACTGAGCAAAGGTGGTCAAATAGGTTCAGGGGTGAAGCCCAACAGCTTGGGATAGGGAAGACCCTCCCTCCTCCTTGCTATTTGATGCTGGCAAATACGTTTTGGCGTGCAAGTTGGAATGCGGGGGGGGGGGGAGTGTTTCATTCCCTAGCCCCCAGCTTCAACTGGACAAATGTGGATTTAATACACTAGATTCCTCCCCGTCATGATTTAAATGTTGCCAAAGGAGAACCCTCAGTGGAACCAAACAAGAATCATCAAATTATAGAGTTGGGAGGGGCCCCGAGGGTCATCTAGTCCAACCCCTTGTAATGCAGGAATCACAGGTGAAGAACCCTCTGGCAAGTGACCATCTGGCCCCTGTTTAAAAGCCTCCAGAGAAGGAGAGTCCACCATCGAACGGCTGTTGCTGTCAGAAAGTTTTTCCTGATATTTAGTCGGATTCCCCTTTCTTGTCATTTGGATCGGTTGAGTTATGGAGCAGCAGCAGAGACTCTTGCCTTCCACCTTCATTGGGGACAAATTCCTCTTCCTTTGCCGAGATTCCTCGCTGGAGGGCGGAATTGGAGAGAGTTGTGCAAAGAGAGAGAAGATCTGCCTCCACATCCTCAGAGCCAGCCAAGAGGTGCTGCTGATGAAACACTCTTGTCTGCCATTTTCCCGGAGTGGGGAGCAGAAAAAACGCCCCCAAGCCCCACTCTAGGGACTTACGCTGCCTCAACGGTCAGATTAAGATCAGAGGCAGCCAACACAAGTAAACACAAAGTAAACACAAAGAGGATGCTAAGCCTGAGGTCAAAGACCAGGCAATAAATCACACCGGTCAAAGATGGAGTTAACACTTTATCAGCAGAGCCACGATCTGCACCGAGTTTGTCGGGAGTCAGGCCTCATGAGCACAGCCCCTCAACCCCAGTAGGTCTTGCCCCATGGACCAGTTGCCAAAACTGAAAATCCTTGCCTCCCCACAGCCACCCAAGTCCCCTCCTCTCCAGGGCTTTCTTTTTGCAAGCAGTCGGAGACTGTGCCTGCACACAGCCCACCCTCTCCTATGCCTCTCCTGGTTGTGGGAGATCCCGAAAAGAGAGGAGATTGTTGCAGCAGCAGCAGCAGGAGGAGGAGACACCTGTGACCTTTCACCATCTGACTCATCTCTGCCTCTTGGCCTCCCTCCTGCCTCTGATTCTGCACTTCTAGAAGACTCCCAGCTCCTGAATGGGGTAACTGTGCCTCTCAATGACCAGGTGTGCAGCCTGGGAGTCATTTTGGACTCACCCCTGTTCATGGAGGCGCAGGTCAACTCTGTGTCAAGGGCAGCTGTTTATCAGCTCCATATGATATGCAGGATGAGACACAACCTGCCCTCGGACTGTCTGGCCAGTGGTGCATGCTTTGATTATCTCCCGCTTGGACTACTGCCATGCGCTATATGTGGGGCTACCATTGAAGGTGACTCGGAAACTACAACTAATCCAGAATGCGGCAGCAAGAGTGGTGAACTGGGAATAGCTGCCAAGACCATAAAACACTGGTTCTGAAAGACCTACATTGGCTCCCAGTATGTTTCTGAGCACAATTCAAAGTGTTGGTGCTGACCTATAAAGCCCTAAATGGCCTCAAAGGCCCAGTATCCCTGAAGGTGTATCTCCACTCCAATCGTTCAGCTTCTGGTGGTTCCCTCCCTTCGAGAAGTGAGGTTACAGGGAACCAGGCAGAGGGCCTTCTCGGTGGTGGCGCCCGCCCTGTGGAACACCCTCCCATCAAATGTCAAGGAGATAAAGCACTACCTGACTTTTAGAAGACATCTGAAGGCAGCCCTGTTTAGGGAAGTCTTTTATGTTTGATCATTTACCGTGTTTTTTATATTCTGCTGGGAGCCGCCCAGAGTAGCTGGGGAGGCTAGATGGGTGGTGTGCAAGTAATAAATTATTATAAATTATTCTAAATATTCTCTGCCATAGACTCCCCCTGCTCACTAAGCCCACTCACCCCTTCTGCTTCCAACACCACCTCTTCTCTGTCTTTTCCCTCTGGCCACTCATCGCCATCCCACTCCCTGGGGGGCTCTGGGCCTTCTTCCCATGGGGGGGGGGGCGTCTCCCAGGTGCTGCAACAGGGTTCCTACTTCCAGAGGCAAGAGCAGAGGGACCCCGTGTTGTAAGAAAATTCTGGCTGGCTTTTACAGCCCGCATCCCCACCCAAGGGAATTTGCGTCCATCAAGGTCAGCTGTTGGTCGGAGATATATCGTATTTTTTGTCCCATAGGACACACCTAGTTTTTTTTGGGGGGGAAGTAAAGGGAATTTTTCCCCCCTTTATTCCCCCCCCAAAAAAAACCAGGTCGGGGAATCCAAACCAGGTCGGGGAACAGCGGGATGGCGGCGCTGCGCCTCCCCGCTGTCCCCCGAGCTTGTGGGGCTGCCGGGTGCCTTCCCGAAGCGCCGGGCGCTCTTCTTTCAGCGTGCCCCACGCTCTGGGAAGCAGGCTGCTATCCGCAGCCTAGAGAGCCCTGCGGGAACTCCCCCGGGGCTCCCTCGGCTGCGGATATCTGCCCGGTGGTGAGGCGTTCTGCTTCAGGGCACCCCGCGCTCCGGGCAGCAGGCTGCTATCCGCAGCCTAGGGAGCCGTGTGGGAACTCCCGCGGGCTCCCCAGGCTTGCTGATAGCTTGCTGAAGCCTGGAGAGAAAGAGGGGTCGGTGCGCACCGACCCCTCTCGCTCTCCAAGCTTCAGCGAAAGCCTGCATTCGCCCCATAGGACGCACACAGATTTCCCCTTCATTTTTGGAGGGGGAAAAGTGCGTCCTATAGGGTGAAAAATACGGTACATACATGGAAGTCCCCACAAAGGAAGAATGGATACAAAAACTTATGGAATATGGAAGAATAAGAAATCAAGATAAGAAACTTTTTACAGAAGAATGGAAATGGTTTAGTGAATATTTACAGATAACTTGCAAACAGATAAAAACATTAGCAGGATTGTAGTAATGACCTGCAGTTTGAGAAGAGTATATATTTAAAATAGGTGAGCAAATTATATGAATTTGCATATGCAGAAGATATCATAGTTTTAAGGAACCGCAGAAAGAGGGGGAAGGAAGTTGATTCCCCCCCCCCATGGTAAATCTTTATTGGTTTAAAATACAAATACAGATAATTTACAATGAAGTCAAGTTTTGAAATGTTAAAATGATTGTGAAATTAAGGAAATGTATAAACCTGAAAAGGACACAAACTATTGATTTTTATTGGCCTGGTAGCAGTGTCTCCCCACCAAATTGCGAAGTGAGGAGGGACGCCCACAAAGGTGTGTAACACCTTTTAAAACCTCAGAAAGCATCCCCCCATATTTGGCAGAAAGGCCACCCCAAAGCATAACAAAATGTCAAGGAAGGAAGAATTGGCCAGCAAAATTTGACGGCCTGACTTCCCACCTGTCCATTAGGATCCTTGATAATGGTCCTTTCTAATACATCCTTTAGGGATGGCAAAAGTACTGTGGCCCCAGAGATGATTGCCACCCCATTCCTTCCTGCTTTGCAAGTCTGCTCTATTTTTGGCAAGCACCTGTCAGACAGGTTTTGTAGCCAGGTGATCCATCCAGGAGTTCCTGCCTCCGTGGAGAGACAGGGTCTTCTAGGTTGACCAGGGTTTAAACATGGCCGTCATGCTGTTTGCAGGTTCCGTTCCCCCTGCACTATTTCTGCTTGTGTTTCATTGATAAAGTGTGTAAAGCTAGAGATACAGGGCTTAATCAATCATATGCCCTTTTAAAATTTGGAGAGTTTTTTTGGGGGGGAGTGTATTGGGTTGTTTTTTATTTTTATTATGTATTTTGTGGTTTTTATATTCTGTGAACTACCCTGAGAACTCCAGGTACAGGGCGGTATATAAATTCAGCAAACAACTTCATTTGGACACAAGCTGGAAATGGAGTAATAATTGACCCCTCGCTGGCTGACGGATAAGGTCCCAGCAAGCTCCATTTTGTAAGGCTGCAGTAGCAGCAGGAGCTCCTGTAGGGGCCGCTCTTGCAAAGGAAAAATAGGGTCCTTTAAGACTTTAAAGGGGGTGTCATGTTTTGGTGCTTGTGGACATGTGATAATTTCAGTTCCTGAAACCAGGTCACAGGCTCACTCTATTTGTACACAAATACACCCTTAAGACAGGTAAGGAAAAGACAATGTAGAGCAAGGATCCTCAAACTTTTTAAACAGGGGGCCAGTTCACTGTCCCTCAGACACTCTTGGGGGCCAGACTATAGTTTTTAAAAATGAACGAATTCCTATGCACACTGCACATATCTTATTTGTAGTGCACTAAAAACAGGAAAAATACAAAGTTTAAAATGAAGAACAATTTTAATCAGCATAAACTTATATTTCAATGGAAATTATGGGCCTGCTTTTGGCTAATGAGATAGTCAGTGTCCGGTTCCATTTTTGTCACTGCTAGTCGTGGGAAGTGATGCAAGTGTTGGATCTGCTTGGGGATTTCACGTGTTTCATTCGGGGAAAAGTCTGTTCACAGACATAGGTGCTGCCAAAGATGGTTGCAAATTTGAGGGCATGATTCCTGAGATTCAGATGTCTCAGAGGGGAGAGATGCACAGAAATTACTGAGCCTGCTTGATTTGGATGCATCTTTCAGAGAGTCACAATTCTGTAGTTCGATCAATTCCATTTCGTAAATTGGATCAGCAGTTTCAAAGTCAATGAAAATGGGTTCTGGGAAAGCTGTATGCCCTGATCATGGATGTGAAGCTCTTTAAATCAAGTTTGAAACTCCTTTTGCAACATTTCCAGTAAATCCACACGTTTCGTGGGGAGATGGCCGAAGTTTTCCTCCTCCACTTGTTTAAAGAGGTCTAATTTTGCTTGAAACGCTTTCACAAGTGAAAACATATCACAGATGAGCTTCCCCTTTCCTTGAAGCTGAACACTGGAAACTGTTCAGTAGCTCTGTTATGTCTGTCAGAAAGGCAAGGTGCCATTTCCATTCTGCCGACATGGGGATTCAGGGCACAGTTCGAAAATGGTTACGCTCCTTTCTCTCAGGTCGGGGACAGAAGGTGCCGCTAGGGAGGGAGTTGTTGCCACAGCACTCCTTGTTGTGCGGAGTTCCGCAGGGCACAATCCTTTCCCCGATGCTTTTCAATATCTTTATGCACCCCCTTGCCCAGATTGTCCGGAGCTTTGGGCTGGGTTGTCATCAATATGCTGATGACACCCAACTCTATCTGTTGATGGACGGCTGCCCTGACTCAGCCCCAGACATACTGACCAGATGCTTGGAAGCTGCGGCTGGATGGTTGCATGGGAATCGGTTGAAGTTAAATCCTTCAGAGACAGAGGTCCTCTGGCTGAGTTAGGATGACTTGGGGTTGGGGGGCCAATTCCCATCTCTTGTGGGGGCTCAATTAGTGCCAGCGCCTTCTGTCAAGAGCTTGGGTGTAACCTTCAGTGCCTCCCTTTCCATGGAGGTGCAGGTTGCAGCCATAGGAAAGGTGGGATTTTCCCATCTCTGCCGTATTAAACAGTTGGTCCCTTCCCTTTCTCACCCTGATCTGACCACAGTGATCCATGCGATGGTTACCTTCAGACTTGATTATTGTAACTCGCTCTATGTGGGGCTGCCCTTGAAGTTGACCCAGAAACTCCAGCGGGTGCAGAATGCTGCAGCAAGGCTCCTTACAGGGTCCTTGCTGCAGGATCACATTCATTCAGTGATCTACTAACTGCACTGGCTCCCAGTGGAGTACAGGGTCAGGTTTAAGGTGCTGGCTTTGACCTTTAAAGCCCTATGCAGCCTAGGACCCACGTACCTACAGGACTGCCTCTCCTGGTATGCCCCACGGAGGACCTTGAGGTCCACAAATGTCCAAACATTTGGTATGGACTCAGTCTGACCCTTGTTTCCCTCCCCTTATGGTTTTGATCTATGGGCTACTTTTAAAATGAGGCTGCATTTTAAATTGCTTTTTAACCTGTATTTTAAATTGGCTCCCCCCCAATTGTTTTTACTGTAATTTTACTGGTGTTAGCTGACCTGAGCCCGGCTCTTGCCAGGGAGGGCAGGGTATAAATAAAATTTATTATTATTATTATTATTATTGAGCACTAGTACATCTTTGTTTTTCATAAGCATAAAATCTGAAACATGCGGAAGTCATAAAAACGTTTCAAAATTCCAAATGACTTCTGTGTGGTACAGAATACAGTGGAGCCTCGCAAGACGAAAAGAATCCGTTCCGTGAGTCTCTTCGTGTTGCGGTTTTTTCGTCTTGCGAAGCAACCCTATTAGCGGCTTAGCGGATTAGCGCTATTAGCGGCTATTAGCGGCAAAGCGGCAAAGTGGCTATTAGCGGCTTAGAAAAAGGGGGGGGGGAGCGAAAAAAATCGCAAGACTCGCAAGACGTTTTCGTCTTGCGAAGCAAGCCCATAGAGAAATTCGTCTTGCGAAGCGCCTCGAAAAACGGAAAACCCTTTCATCTAATGAGTTTTTCGTCTTGCGAGGCATTTGTCTTGCGGGGCACCACTGTATCTTCATGATCAACATTTAACTCAGACAGAAATTCCTGAAACTAACTGTGGTTTAGTGCATAAGCTCTAATGAAGTTAACACAAGATACGGCAGTTTTCATGACAGAGTCAAACTTCAGTGATTTTTTACAACACAGTGCTTGTTGGTGGATGAGGCAGTGGTATGGCTGCTGGATGTGAATGGTTGTGTTTGTCCATCTCTTGGTTAGTGCGTGCAACCACTCCTCTCTTGGGCCCCACGATGCTAGGAGCACCATCAGTTGGCACACTGGCTAGTTTAGCCCAGCCCAGATCCAAATCATGCAGTTTGGCAACCTTTTTCAAAGATATCCTCTCCTGTTGTTGTTCCCTTGATGCTTCACAATGCAGCAAGATCCTCTGTGACTTCAAAATTTTCATTTGTCCCACAATTAGTTGTGCAAAATTTTCATTTGTCCCACAATTAGTTGTGCAGAATCATGAACACCAGTGCTTTCGTCAAGTACCAATGAAAAATAAAGTTGTGTTTTTTTTTAGTTTTGCCAATGTTGATGCAAATTTCCCCCCATATCTTCAATCCTACGTGTAACTGTACATCCTGAAAGAATCAATGTACTAAATAAATCAGCCTTCTCTGGACACATCTCTTTGGAAGCAAAAAGAATGCATTCTTTAACAAATTCTCCCTCTACGAAGGGTCTTGAAAACTTGCTCGCAATGATGATTTATTTAGCTGCTCTTGCTTCACAAAAGTATTTTGCTGAGTTGTCAATCCATATTTCAGTTTCAATATTTCAGAATCAATTCTTTTTTTTGACATAATGATTTCCTAGGGATTGAAAATTGCTATTAGTAAAATACCAATAAATAGAGCTACAAAAACAATGTAACAGCAATAATGACTAAAATAAAAAACATCAGCACTGAGCAGTAATGCAAATGGTCAGTGCTCATGCTGTATTTTCATTATATTAAACCTGATGGATTTATTTCCAAATATATCTTGCAGTGCTAGTGATAATGCACATTAAATACGTGGGAGCCCATTTCAAAACCTAGTCATGGCTGACCCCCAACCAAGGAGGCTGGAGGAGGGATGCCTCAGCAGCTGCCCGCCTCAGTCCTGAGGGGTGGGGGAATGAGGCTCCCTGGGCCCAAAATGGGCACTTCTCTGTCCCACCTCAGATTGTAATGGCTGAAAAGGGAAAGCGGGGGGCGGCCAACCTTCTCCCCCCCCCCAACTGCCTCACCTGAGTCGCTCGCCTTGTGCAGTGCAGCTGAAGGAATTCTCAGCCATGGACTATAGAGAATGCAAAAGCGCTGGCCCGCCTTCTGCACGTGCACAGGATCACACCATCCCTCTCTTGCGTGTGCACTGCCCCCCCCTCCCCGCCACCAACCAACCGCTTGCGGTATCAATAGACACCAGATGCAGAGGTCGCGCACGGGACGCCATACAGTGGTACCTCGGGTTAAGTATTTAATTCGTTCCGCAGGTCCGTTCTTAACCTGAAGCACCACTTTAGCTAATGGGGCCTCTAGCTGCCGCCGTGCTGCCAGAGCACGATTTCTGTTCTCATCCTGAAGCAAAGTTCTTAACCCGAGGTACTATTTCTGGGTTAGCGGAGTCTGTAACCTGAAGCGTATGTAAGCTGAGGTCCCACTGTACTTCCTTTCGCCACAGACCCGTTAGACAGCGGCGGGTTCTGCAGTTGCTGGGCAGGCCGGGTTCCGGACCCTGGGGGGCCAGATCTGGCCCGCAGTCATAGTTTGGGGACCCCTGCAGTACACTGTCACCAACCCATGTGGTTGCAAGGAAGAGTGAATCTGCTTGAGAAGTGCATACACACCAGTTCTTTCCCACACGTTCCTTGAATCAGAGAAAGCGTTGTCTGTACTGGTATGCAGTGTGTCCGAGTAAACATGGAATATGCCAGGGATAACAACCCAGTAATTTTGAAGTTTGAAAAGAGGCGGATTTAACTAGGCACTGGCATGAGATTAGTCTTTGGAGCAAACTACACATTATGCCACTGCATTGTGGGGGCCCCTCCCTTATCCACTGCTCAGGTGTCTGTGCCAATTTACTTTTTTAAAAAAACATTCAGGCAATTGTTAATTGTATCATGTCGTTTGGTCCTTTGCTCTTTGTTACCCACACTGTGAAAATAGGGCCTTCAGTCAAGCTGAAGCATTAAGTCTTCATACAGACAGGAGCTTTTAAAATGAAAAAATTGTTCAGTAGCACCTTATAGAGCAACTAAGTTTGTTCTGGTATAAGTTTTCGTGTGCATGCACACTTCTTCAGATACCATGCATGCACACGAAAGCTTATACCAGAACAAACTTAGTTGCTCTATAAGGTGCTACTGAACAATTTTTTATTTTATTTCGACTGCATCAGACCAAAATGGCTACCTACCTGAATCTACAATCATGGAAGGAGCTTTCAAGTTTTCAAAAAACTTAAAATTAACACTAAGAAGCTACAGAAAAGACTTCCAAGGAGTCACAGGCAGACAAACCTAGAGATGTCCCACATACAGCAAACCCACTAGGAACCCCGTTCCTAGCATAGGAAAAAGCTGCAAGGGGGGCGGGTTGATTTATGCCTTCTCTGACACCACGTTCATTAGCAACCAAAATGAACGGCCAACACTGAAGGCAAGATGACACAAAGGAACCAAAACCAAGCAAGCAGGCAAAGACCTGCTCCTGCATGCCTATATACACAGCTTACAGGTCAAATCTGTGTCCAGGGCAGCTGTTTACCAGCTCCATCTGGTACGTAGGCTGAGATCCTATCTGCCTGCGGACTGCCTTGCCAGAGTGGTGCATGCTCTGGTTATCTCCCGCTTGGACTACTGCAATGCACTCTACGTGGGGCTACCTTTGAAGGTGACTCGGAAACTACAACTAATCCAGAATGCGGCAGCTAGACTGGGAGCGGCCGCCGAGACCATATAACACCAGTCTTGAAAGACCTACATTGGCTCCCAGTACGTTTCCGAGCACAATTCAAAGTGTTGGTGCTGACCTTGAAAGCCCTAAACGGCCTCAAAGGCCCAGTATACCTGAAGGAGCGTCTCCACCCCCATCGTTCTGCCCGGACGCTGAGGTCCAGCTCCGAGGGCCTTCTGGCAGTTCCCTCATTGCGAGAAGCAAAGCTACAGGGAACCAGGCAGAGGGCCTTCTCGGTAGTGGCGCCCGCCCTGTGGAACGCCCTTCCAGCAGATGTCAAAGCGATAAATAACTACCTGACATTCAGAAGACATCTTAAGGCAGCCCTGTTCAGGGAAGTTTTTAATCTGTGATATTTTAGTGTATTTTTGGTTTCTATGGAAGCCGCCCAGAGTGGCTGGGGAGGCCCAGCCAGATGGGTGGGGTATAAATAATAAATTATTATTATTATTATTATTATTATTATTATTATTATTATTACCTACATAACGGAGCTGGATACATTATGCGCAGGGGAAGGAGGGAAAGTGCACAGGAACTAGCATTTCCTGCAGCTCAGCACGCTGAATTTTAATAAGCCTGGCTGTTTGTAAGAATATTGAAGTGGGGGGGGGATTAAGGATAGAAAGAAAAACCACTGTTAAGCCTTCGCCAGCCCCCCTCTATTCATGTCACTGCTCTTCCACTTTTTTTTCCTCTGCAGCAGGCACCCCCAAATTCAGTCTTCCAGATGTTTTGGGGCTACAGTTCCCATCATCCCTGACCACTGGTCCTGCTAGCTAGGGATCATGGGAGTTGTAGAACCAAAACATCTGGAGAGCCAAGTTTGGGGGTGCCTGCTCTATGGCTTCTTTCTCACAAAACTCATCCTGTATACCTGAAGGAGCATCTCCACCCCCATCGTTCAGCCCAAACACTGAGGTCCAGCGCTGAGGGCCTCCTTGGTAGTGGCACCCCCCATCAGATGCCAAGGAAATAAACAACTACAGTGGTGCCTCGCAAGACGAAATTAATTTGTTCTTTGAGTTTTTTCGTCTTGCGAATTTTTTGTCTTGCGAAGCACGGATTCCCATAGGGTTGCATTGAAAATCAATTAATGCGTTCCTATGGTCAAAAAAAGTCCAAACAAAGCCAAATTTGGTACAAAAAGAGTTTATTAAGTGCTCTTTAAAGCCACACATACTGTAAAGAGCATTTCAAAAATTGAAGGAATAATTTAAGTTTCTAAACATGACAGAAAAGCATTTAAAAATCACCAAAGTGTACAGTACTGTACATACATTTTCTAAGACTCTGGGGGACAACTCGAAGAAGGTTCCTCTTCCACTCTTTGCTTCTTGCTGAAGAACCTGTCCATGGTCTGCTGCTTCATCCGCCTTTTCAGCACCTCCCTGAAAGGCGACATGACCCTCGTATCAAAAGTGTTCGCAAGGTCATTATTTCCTTGACATCTGATGGGATGGCGTTCCACAGGGCGGGCACCACCACCAAGAAGGCCCTGTGCCTGGTTCCCTCTAACCTCACTTCTCACAGGGAGGGAACCGCCAGAAGGCCCTCGGAGCTGGACCTCAGTGTCTGGACTGAATGATGGGGGTGGAGACGCTTCTTCAGGAATACTGGGCCTTTGAGGCCGTTTAGGGCTTTCAAGGTCAGCACCAACACTCTGAATTGTGCTCGGAAACATACTGGGAGCCAGTGTAGGTCTTTCAGGACCGGTGTTATGTGGTCTCCCAATCCCCAGTCTAGCTGCCACATTCTGGATTAATTGCAGTTTCCGGGTCACCTTCAAAGGGAGCCCCACATAGAGTGCATTGCAGTAGTCCAAGTGGGAGATAACCAGAGCATGCACCACTCTGGCCAGACAGTCCGCGGGCAGGGAGGGTCTGATCCTGCGTCCCAGATGGAGCTGGTCCTTGAGAATAAGCCCGATTACACATAAACAGGGTCAGTTTGGCTTTAGGTCTTTAACTTCGCTCCTTTCAGGGTGTGTGGCAAAGGCTTCTGTGCGTGCTGAGAGGTACTCTGCTTTTAAAAACTTTTCAATACATGCAGAGACCATTTTGCTCAGGGCCCTTCTCTTTCTCCAGCGAAATGCAGAGCTTGCCAGCAAAACTCCATAAAGGGAGCCCACTGACTGAATTCCTATATTAGATGCTCTAAGCTACTTTTTGGTATGAGTAATTCACAACAGACCACTTCATTTATTAATGAAATGTTTGTTTTATGTTTAGGAAATACAACCGGACAGCTGTCGCTATTCAGTGTACATTGGTACCTCGGGTTAAGTACTTAATTCGTTCCAGAGGTCCATTCTTAACCTGAAACTGTTCTTAACCTGAAGCACCACTTTAGCTAATGAGGCCTCCTGCTGCTGCCGCACCTCCGGAGCACAATTTCTGTTCTTATCCTGAAGCAAAGTTCTTAGCCTGAAGCACTATTTCTGGGTTAGCGGGGTGTGTAACCTGAAGCGTCTGTAACCTGAAGTGCATGTAACCCGAGGTACCACTGTATCGTTCTTCTTACTAAGGTGCATGAAGAAAATAGAGAAAGCATGTTGGCATCAGGGGATGTGAAAAATAAGCCTGTTTGGCTGACTTTGGTTAAACAGAGCACACATACAAGATATTCCCTTTGGGCGTTCCCCATTTCCTTCTTCCTTGCGAGGAATATTTGAGGACAATTAGGGAGAGTCGAAATGGCTTCAGGATTGCTCTCCTGTACTATTTCAGACTTTATATACTGGTTTATATACTGGTTTATATACTTATGTAGGTGTTTGCCTTGTACGTTTATGAGCATTTAATTTATATTTGAGACCTTAGAATTCTTACAACAATACCCTCGCCTTGAAACCCTAAAAAAGGGGCAGGAGGCTGTCGCCCCCCCCCCCCGCTCAGCCTCTCCATGGCAGCCGTTTTGTGACCGGCACCCATGGCACACCCCCACCCCCCGGGGGACCTGCCTGGACCCCACCTCTCCAGCTGGGAGCATATGGGGCAATGGCCCTGAGAGGGGAGTGATACAGAAAGGGGGTGTGCCTGTTATTCTAAAGCAGCAATGCTGCAGCAAGCAAAGGCCCCAGCAGCTCAGTCAGCTGCTTGTGGCTGCAAAGCCAGACAGGATGTATGTGACTGTTGCCATGGAAACAAAGGGGCAGTCCATTCTCCTTATTGAGCACAGGATGTGAGCTCAGTGTGTGTCATATGACCTGTACAGGATGTACATGGGTGGAGTTTGGAGTTTCTCTCTGTTTTGTTGAAGAGAGCGGACATCTTTTACTGTATGACTGCTAAAGACAGGAATAAAAGCATGTAAGATACATTTCTGTCTGAGTCTGATTCCCCTCCCTGGGGATATGCAGGGAACAGGGAGGAGGAGAAGCAGTTGGTGTGTTTTCCTCACAGCCTGAGGAAAATCGCCGGAACGGACCTCGAGTGTTTTTCCTGCCGGGAGTCGCCGGAGGGAGGTCAAAAGAATTCAGCCGGTGCCTGGAGAGATAGGCACATACCTCTGACCGAGCCTGAATTCCAACAGTGGTAGCAGAGCTGCTGGTTTCTACGATCCATGGGAGTCTGCAGAAATAGGAGCAGAGCTGCTATTTTCATCCCTCTCCATGGAAGCCTGAGATGGAGGCTGATTCTCTGCAGCTAGAAGCTGACCAGAAGAAGCTGAAAGCCAAGCTACGGAGCCCAGGTATGAGATTTTCGGGCTTAAGAGTGTGAATGCAGATGGATTAATTCTCTGCTTCATGGGAGCAACGTTTGGGAAAAACAGCTCCGAGAGAGAAGAGTCTGCATTCCAGACATTCTTGTGGTTTTTCCTGTCCAAGGAAAGGAATGCGGTTGCTTAGCAACGCAGGCCAGTTTCAAGATAAGGGCTGGAAGTCAGGCTGTGCCCAGAGAGGCTAAAACAGCTCGTGTTTTGACTAGGCCCTTACAAAGGAACTGTTGGAAGGGACTTTCCAAGCGGCCAGTGTTATTGCTGCCAGGTGCACAGAGTGTAAACAAGCCAGCTATTGGATTTTAGAGGCTTGTGTTTGAGAGTCAATGCAAGGACTCAAAATGGATGCCAAGAAAGGGGGGGGGGCTGCCTTCTCCGCCCCTTTTGACCAATGACAATTATGCATCTTGGTCTATTAAGATGAAGGCCTTGCTGCAGAATCAGAGACTGTTTGAGGTGATTGAGAACCCCATCCCTGCAGCACCAACGCGTGCTTGGGGGTCACAGGATGTGAAGGCCAGAACCGCTATAATTCTGTGCGTGTCAGACTCTCAGCTTATTCATATACAAGATTTACAGCACGCGAAAGATGTTTGGGACACGCTGAGAAGGACACATCAGAGAGATGCAGGTTCTTCAGCGTTGCTGTATTTTGAAAAGCTGACTAACCTGAGGCTTCCGCCTGATGGAGATGTTCAAGCGCACCTGACGGAAATGAAATTTCTGCGTCAGCAGATGGTGGAACGCAATTTCCGTCTGCAGGAGGAAGTGTTTTGCTTCATGGTGATCAACAGCCTGAATCGGACTTACAAAACGGTTGCCAGTCAGCTGGGGTCTCTCCCAGCAGCTGATCTAACGTCGGACAGGGTCTTTGCCGTGGTTCTTTGTGAACATGACAGGCTTGCCGCCCTGGAAGTGAAGGACAGGGGGAGACAAGAACGGAGTTCAGACACCCCCACTGCTGTAGCTACTGGAGGAGACGCTGTAGCTTTGAACGTTGTCCGATGCCACAATTGTGGACAGACTGGGCATCTTCAGCGGAACTGCAGGAAGCCACGTCAGAACAAAGGAGCCAAGGGAAGCTCCACAAAGTCTGAGGCGTCAGGCAGAAGTCATGCCAAGTCACAGGCGAAGCCTGCAAAGGCTTTGATGTCCCTAAAAGCCACACCACAAGTGGGGAATTCCTTCGTTTTAGACACGGGAGCGACAGTTCACATGACCCATCGTAGGGATTTGTTTTCGTCGTTTAAGAAGCAAAGCTTCGTTGTACAACAAGCCAACGGTCAAGAGCTGGAAGCCACCGGAATTGGGACTGTGTATCTTAAAAGTCTGAACTTGACTATAAACAATGTTTATTTGGTTCCAGAGTTGAAGTACAATCTGCTCAGCGTTTCGCAGATTGCCAAGAAGGGACTAAAACTGTCCTATGATGATCAACACTGCGAGATCTACAAAGATGGAGAGTTGTATCTTTCTGCCAAAGAGAAAGATGGACTGTATTTGTTGACTTTTGATCAAAGTGATTACATGGAATGTAATTCTTGTGATTCTAACATGATTTCTTTTGCAGATGTAGCCAAGAAGAACGCCAAGCAGGTCACCTCAAGGGTCGACAGGGCATTTCAGCGGGTGTATGCTGATGTGATTGGTCCTTTAGCACCATCTAGAGGCAATGCAAAGTATTACCTAATATGTGTTGATTCTTTTACAGGTTTTGTCTGGATTTATCTTTTGGAGAAACCGAAAGAAGCCTTAGAAAGGTTTAAAGAGTTTTGTGACAAGGTTAAAAATATGCATGATGCTGACATAGATTGTCTTTGCACAGATGAGAAGCCAATTTTTCTCTTACAGGATTTCCAGAGGTTCCTGAAGAAGAAGGGCATAAGACACAAAATTGCAGCTTCCGAAGAAGCTTGGAAGAGATGTATCTGTGTTAGGGTGAACAAAGAATTGCAAAAGGGAATGGAAGCGCAATTGCTTAGTTCACATCTGCCACATGAGTACTGGGCTGAGTCGCTAATGTCATATTGTTACACGTGGTTGAGAAAGGTTTCAAAAGAATTGGGAAGTTCTCCTTTTGAGAAACTGTTCCACAGAAAACCTTCTGTTGCCCATTTCAAGGTTTTTGGGTCTCATGTGAGGACAGAAGCTCCGGGTGGAGTAAAGAATGCCAGAGGCATTTTTGTGGGTTATGAAAAGGGTCTCTACAGAGTAATTTTGTCTGAATCTGGTAAGGTGATTCTCACAAAGTTTCTAGAGAGTGCTCCTGAACAGGAGCGAGTGATTGTTCACACATTTCCCACAGGTGATGATGATGATTCTGATGATGATGAGTTTGATCTTATTGAGTTCAGTAGTACTGATGATGACAGCGATAGCTCAGACAGCTCAGTTGTCACAGTCATTGAGAGGAAATCTCACGTAATGACTAGACCCTCAGAAGAGGAGGATGAACCACTGATTAAGCTTAGTACTGGTTCTTCAGAGAGTTCAGAGGCTGAACCAGAAAGCAAGGGAGAGCAGCACCTCTTACGTAGGTCTGAGAGAGCAACGAAGGGTGTACCACCCAAGAGGTATTCAAAAGAGTTTGCCAACCAAGCTATTGCATGTGTTGCTGTTGTAAACGACCAAGGTCAAATTGAAGCTGTGTCTGAGTCAGAGACAAAGGCACAACAGAGAGTTGCTAACCAAGGTAATGCAGAAGCACTCATTCCTTGGAAGTCACACAACCAGAGAGGTACATTGGTAAAACCAGTGGCGGGTAGTTCCAAGGATGGAACTGAAACAACAGGGGAGTGTTATAAGTATAACAACTGTTTGTTTTCTTCTCTGGATGACGCTTTGCTCGCAGCACGCATTGATGCTTTAGGGGGAGTATGTTATTCTAAAGCAGCAATGCTGCAGCAAGCAAAGGCCCCAGCAGCTCAGTCAGCTGCTTGTGGCTGCAAAGCCAGACAGGATGTATGTGACTGTTGCCATGGAAACAAAGGGGCAGTCCATTCTCCTTATTGAGCACAGGATGTGAGCTCAGTGTGTGTCATATGACCTGTACAGGATGTACATGGGTGGAGTTTGGAGTTTCTCTCTGTTTTGTTGAAGAGAGCGGACATCTTTTACTGTATGACTGCTAAAGACAGGAATAAAAGCATGTAAGATACATTTCTGTCTGAGTCTGATTCCCCTCCCTGGGGATATGCAGGGAACAGGGAGGAGGAGAAGCAGTTGGTGTGTTTTCCTCACAGCCTGAGGAAAATCGCCGGAACGGACCTCGAGTGTTTTTCCTGCCGGGAGTCGCCGGAGGGAGGTCAAAAGAATTCAGCCGGTGCCTGGAGAGATAGGCACATACCTCTGACCGAGCCTGAATTCCAACAGTGCCTTCCTTCACCCTTCCGCCGGTCACCAGAGGGTCCGAGGCGATGACCTCAAGGGCACCCAGCCCTACATCGACCCCTCAGCCCCCACACCGTTACACAAGCACCACACTCTACCCCCTAGCCCCATGAATAAAGTGCCTTTCCCTTTCTCTATAAGGGCGAAATAAGCCCCTCTTTTCCTTAAGCCTCCCTCTCGCTCCATCTTTACTGTGGGTTGACCGTATGAAGCTGTATTCCCCATTCCTTTCAATGGCTGCATTCTACCCAATCAGAACCATGCATTCGCTTTGCAGAGCCAGCTCAGCGACCTCCTGCACGCCTCATTTGACCTCTTGACAAGCTGCTGACGGCTCCCTGCTGGGAGGACAATGGAACCGAAACTCGTGAACCCATAAAAGTGTCAAATCTCGCAACAATGTATCTATTTTATTTCCCACTTCAATTATCAATAGAAGAATGGACTGAAACGGACTAAAACCTTCTAAAATTCGTATAAAATCAACCGCAGCTCCGATTTCCTTGCTTTTGGTGTCGATCGACTCAGTTTCTTCAGGACTCCATGACACCTCCTCTGTCTCCGTACTCAGGAAGACCCTAATCTGGCCAAATCGCTCTGCCCAACCTTTCCTCCGGGCAATACCAGGTGGCAGACTTTACATATTTGGACCATTGTCCTCTCATCACCGATGCTCAGGAAGCGCTTATCCACGCATATCTCCAGCTCTGCATATTCCCCCCTCCCTCCTCGGTATGTTAATCTCTGTAACCCAACCTCTCTTTAATGTATTCATGATGTAATCTGTGTAACCCAACCTGTTCTTAATGTATTCATGATGTAACTGGGATGTATTTTGCACTGTATTCCGGGACATGGAGGGAAGTTTCAAAAGTTCATGTCACCCCTTTCTCGCGGTTCAATCTCGCCTTGAACCTGTTGCGCAATAAACTTGGATCTTCTGCCGCTTGCTCCTGTCTCCGGCTGAGCTCATTTTCCTCCGCAGGGACCCGCGGACTTAGTCCGACAAGCTGGGTGGCAGAGCAGCCTCGCACCCAGAATTTTTCCGTAACAGGAGGAAGAGACTTGCTAGGATAGACCGGGCCCAACAAAAACAGGTTCCCATGAGGTCAACATTGCAACAGGGAACACTGGCGCCTCATGAATCCTGAGTTATGGGTCGAAGATAACCCCCCGGGCATGGCTAGAAATATACCCCCCATGATCGCGAAGCCCAAACCATTTGCTAATCCCGTAGCTGCTAGACAGTATCCCATCTCACGCCTAGCGGCAGAAGGGGTCTGGTTCCAGATTCTTCTTTGCTTTCCCCTTCGTTAACAAACAAACACAGTGCACCCCCACTGTCCCAGAAACTGGGTAATCCTTTGCTGAATGGTTGGCAATACTTTGTCTCAAGTAATAATTTTGTGTGGGAAGACTACGGCCCTGATCCGTTAATGGTTGTTCAGCATACGGAATAAGGTTTCGACAAATGCTTCATTCTCGTCTGTTCTTGCTAAAGGCTGTTGCAGCAACAGCACAGCACGGCTTGGATCTAAAGGCAATACAGACTGTTTCTCAGTTCATGCAAGTAGTGGGGCATCAGTTTTGCATGCTTATCTCTTGGCTGCTATGTCATCATCCTGAACTGCTGGTCATACTGCCTGGGGCTAATTAGGAGCTACAGTCCCAACAACATAAACCCAGAAGACCAAGTGTGCATGCACACGAAAGCTCATACCAAGTACTAACTTAGTTGGTCTTTAAGGTGCTACTGGAAGGAATTTTTTTATTTTGTTTTGACTATAGCAGACCAACACGGCTACCTATCTGTAACCAGAAGACCAAAGTTTACCCACCCCATGCTCTAAGCCAGTGTTTCCCAACCTTTTTTGGGCAAAGGCACACTTGTTTCATGAAAAAAATCTCGAGGCACACCACCATTAGAAAATGTTTAAAAAATTAACTCTGTGCCTATATTGACTATATATAAAGTAACTCTCTTTAATAGGAATCAAATAAACACAAAGAAAGTATTTTATAATTACTTTTTTATGAAATAGTAAGTAAACAGAAATATGAAAAATTGCGCCTTTTGTCCCTCTCCTCGAAATGCTCCAACTCAATGTTCCTCCGTGGGCTGGCCATTGGAGAGCCGTGTCACCCACACCGCAGCCCAATACAATATGAACCCTCCCCTCGCAAGCGGCAACCCCTCCACACTCCCCACCTTAAGCCTCCACACGCGCCCTGCCCAAAGAGATGCCCGCCCGCGCGTGAGGGGATCCTTTACCTCAGCATCCCACAAAAAAAAAAAAAAAGAGGGCTTGAGACTGCGGTCCCTCAGAGGCTGGGCGTTAGGAAGAAGCAGGCGCCTTCATCCAAGCAGGAGCAGCAGCAGCTGTAGCTGTAGCTGTAGTAGCGCCAAGCTGTGCTGGGGACTCCGTGCCCATGAGGGGAGGGAGGGGAGAGAGAGGAGAGGCAGCAGGTCGCCCTCTTAAGTCACGCGCGCGCAGGCACCACCACGCATCCCTCGCGCCCTCTCGCAGAGCCCCTGCTCAGCACCTCCCGCCTCGGGGACGCCCGTCATGAGCCGCTGAGAGGCCGCCAAGCCTCCAGGCTGCTCCCATTCAGCCTTAGGCGCGCGCCCGCCTCGGGAAAAGCGGTGCTGGGAGGCGGAGAGAGAGAGAGAGAGGACGCCGCTGGCCGCGTCCCACCCTCAGTCAGTCGGCTCGGAGCTACTGAGGAGAGGGAGGTGGGGACGACAGCGCGTCTGTTCCGCTCGGGGCCAGCGCGCCCCCGCCCCCCTCTCCAGAATCCCCAACTAAATACGATGCGCTAAGGGAGGGGGGAGAACCCACCCACAAAGAGGACGCCTTTCTGCAGGGCGCCTAAGGCCTCTCGCCGCCCGACTCGCCCGCCTCCCTCCCACGGCACACCAGGCAACGTCTCGCGGCACACTAGTGTGCCGCGGAACACCGGTTGGGAAACACTGCTCTAAGCAAGGAGCTCAAGAGTAACTTCTTTTTAAAAAGCAAGTTTCCTGGGAACTTTGTCAAAGTTTTTTTTTTTCCAGGTGGTTTCACTCTGGAAGGGACGCGGCACGCTCACATCAAAAAGCTGCTCCAACATGAGATTTTGAAACCTTTCCAGTCACAATGGAACACCCAGTTGCTCTTGCAAGAACGAGACCTACGCCACTCTTTCAGGGGAGGGTATTTGTGTGGGACATTCAATCAGGGAATTTCGTTATCTTGCCACCTGGTAGAGCTCCACCCGGAGCCTCCAGGAATTACCTAAAGCCTCCCCCTGGCCCAAAGAACCTACTAGGTAATAGATAAATAGATCCCTGGGCCCAAGTGGTGCAGATAGGGCTGTGGGTGACTATGCTTTTGGCCATGAGGGTATTTTTACTGCCTCTGGCCGTCAGCGTGCCCACACCCCTTCAGGTGACCAAGCAGCTAATGCGGGAGTGGGGTGCCCACAACAAGGAATAATAAATGGCTGAAATGGTGGCTTATTCTGCAAACTGAACCAATTGCACGGTCTGCACTCTGGGACCTACAGATGCTTTGGGAGGAATGGCCCTCCTCCCTGTGCCTTGGAATGAGTCCACAGTTACGGCCCCAATTTTTGGCTTCCGCCCTCTGGGAAACAATTCTTTTTTATGGAACCATTCTATCCCTTTCCAGGTCCACCGGATTACTGGATGGCTCTGTGTGAACCAGCCTGAGGGCGCCAGTAACAATCTGACATATGTGGGGGCCTCCCGTTGTAATCGCACCTTCCCAGCCCAGACAACCGTGACTGAGTCCGCACTAGGAACTCTTTCTGGCTGTAATCTAACTACGTGCCTAACGCACTTGGCAAGGGCTTCAGAAGGGGGAGGTGGTGTGTATTGGGTGTGTGGAAAGCTGGCTTATCATATCCTCCCAAAGGGATGGTATGGAATGTGCTTCCCAGCCTCTTTAATTCCTCCCATGTGGATTTATGAGCCGATTGCCACTGCACCCCGTCGGAGGAGACGCTCGGTTGACCTAGTAGCAGTTGCAGGAGGCAACTCCCAAAATTGGGGCAAGGATCAGTGGCCTCCAGAAAGGATAGTGGCCCATTACGATCCGGCCTCATGGAATCGGGGAGAAAAAAATCACAGGGGCAAGGGGGCCAATTTATAATTTAAACCGCATAATAAGACTCCAAGCGGTAGTAGAGATTGTTGCCAATGCCACGGTCACAGCCCTCTGGTTAATCGCCACCCAGTCCTTCAGCTCCGCTTAGGGCTGGACTTTCTCCTGGCACGACAGGGCAGATTTTGTGTTGCGTTAAATTTGACAGGAGGGGCCTGTTGCTTTAACATCTCTGACCATGGCGAAGCTATTCGAAATTTGGCAGCAGAAATTGAAAAAGTGGCCCATGTCCCTGTCCCTACTTGGAACGGATGGGACATGTCCTGGTGGACTGATTGGCTTCCAAACCTAGGGTGGTTTAGGGGACTTTTAATGATGTCACTAGGCCCATTGATAATTTTGCTTCTTTTCTGCTCCTGTGTACCTTGCTTATTGCAATGCTTGCAAAATACAATGCATAAAATGGTGTCACGAATGGTTCGGCCCCAGATTATACCACTAGCCCGAGAATATCAGCCAGTGCCTCCTTGGGACGGAAGGCTGTCCAAAATAAAAAAGGAATTAAGGGACAGGGTACCCAAATCCTGACTGTGTGGTCACCCCAATTAGTGTGTAGTCACCCCAACTAGGCCTCAAGACTTCCCTAGGCCTCAAGACTTCCCAAATTCTTTCTTTGAGGATGCAAACCTGAAATGCATTAGCTCTGCTGTATAACACAAAGCATAACACAAAGTAGCTGAAAGGAACAAAGCTTTCTCCTCTTCTCAGGAAAAGATGACCTAGCCGCCAGCAGCGCATCCAGCTGATGAGCCTTCTCGCAACTTTCTTGGCTCGCTGACAGGAGCAATGCACACCCGACCCGTGGGAAAGGCCTGAAAGGCTACAACCCAGTGCAAAAACCCGGAGGATCCATGTGGATCTGTGCTTTGTAACCACATTTTTGCGCCATTGCGGTCCCACGCAACAGTGGGTGCGTGATTTTTTTGGTGCAGGCTGTAGTCACGGACATGCTATGTGATCTGGTGGTGAATTTGGGGTGACCCAATGCTAAACTCTTGAGGATCCATGGGCTTTTACCGCCCCCCTCCCAGGCAGCCTCCGCTAGCGTCCCTTATCTCGCTCCCGATCGCTTGCCGATCAGCAGATTTATTTCAACACCCACTTCCCTCTTTCAAAAAAAGAAGCATGATCTGCTTTTTGCCCCTGGGCAATTCGGCTCCAGGGACCACGCATTCGCTCCGTAAGACGCACAGACATTTCCCCTTACTTTTTAGGAAGAAAGGTGTTATGTACTGAAGTTCTCACCCTGGGCCAGCAGGGGGACATTGTAGATAGTTATGCAAATGAAGGATCGAAAGTGACGTTCAGTGATTGGATAGTTTTAGAAAGTTGCTACAGTAACGTTGTACTGGAGCTCTATATAAGCAGGCTGACTGAGCCCTTCAGTTCAGTTCTGTTCTGGCCTCTGAATAAACAAGAGCTGTTTGAAGAATCGCTGTGTCATCTGATATGTTCACCCACAACTTAACAAAAAAAGTGCGTCTTATGGAGCGAAAAATACGGTAAGTGGAAATCAGTCTTCCCCCTCCTCCTCCTCCCTCTTCCTTAAAAACCCTGCTCTTCCTGGCTGGGGTCTCTTTGCTCTCTCTCCCCACCCCCAGCCAACCCACCTCCCCATTCCTGGGTTATGGGTTCGACCCCACGCTGGGCCAAATATTCCTGCATAGCACGGGGGGGGGGGTTAGACTAATGACCCTCCCCTTCCAACTCTGCTATTCTATTATTTTATATATGGGCAACTTAAAAACACTGATAGGATTGTAGAGCTGGAAGGGAACCCGGGGGGGGGGTCATCTACTCCAACCCCGCCCCCCACCGCAATGCAGGATTCGTCAGAGGAATCAGGAGCCAGGAAGAATCAAATTTCAATAAAGAATGGGGAGAGTTTAAAATGCATTTGAAAAAAAATTATTGTAAACAACTACAATCCTTCGTAGGTTTGACAGAAAACGTGTAGTAAAAATTCGAATCATGGATTGGAGCAAGGACTTATAATAACTGGAGTCAGGGAGGAGATGCAGAACCAAAATTATAACCTAAGGATCCACAAAGGGGGGGGGGAGTCAAAGGAAATATGATGTTTGCATTTTGATTCTTTGTAAAATTGAAAATGAAAAAATGAAAGAGAGGAACCTTTGGCCCAGCATGGGCTCGAACCCACAACCTTGAGATTAAGAGTTTCCTGCCATACCCTCCAAGGGTCTTGATTTTCCAGGGACAGTCCCAGAATTCCGAAGGCCCTCCAGGCTTCTCATGTTTATTTGTGAATTTTAATTGTGGGTGTACATGTTTTCATTGGATTGTTTTGGTTTTTTGATATATATTTTTTTGTAAACCAGTGTTTTACCTTCCTAATGTGCCATTAGATTATAAACTACCGTATTTTTCTCCCTATAGGACGTACTTTTTCCCCTCCAAAAATGAAGGGGAAATGTGTGTGCGTCCTATGGGGCGAATGCAGGCTTTCGCTGAAGCCTGGAGAGCGAGAGGCATCGGTGCACACCGACCCCTCTCGCTCTCCAGAATTCAGGAAGCTATCCGCAAGCCTTGCAAGCCTGGTGGGAGTTCCCGTGGGCTCGCAAGGCTTGCGGGTAGCAGCCTGTTCTAGGGGCTGGGGTCGGGGGGGGGGATATATTTTTTTAATTCATTTCCCAAAAAAACCCTGAGGTGCGTCCTATGGGCCAGTTCTCCCTATAGGGCAAAAAATACGGTACGTCTTATACAACCAAAAATAATACTGGGCTCCGATACATCAATATAGAAAGGGATGATCTACAACACGTGTTGCTGGAGGTGCCAAAATGAGAACACGCCTCTTTGAAGCGTCTGCTTATGCAATGTCTGATGCTTACAGATTTCTGGAGGAAAGTATCAGGATATATAAATGCTAATTTGTAGAGAGGCAGCCCTGCCCTGAGGCAGGAAGCAATGTCATTGCCAGAGAAAGGTTTGTGTAATTTTTGCCTCTGCCCCCGCCAGGGTCAGGTCAACTTGGGCCTCACTGCCCTGCCTGGCAGGAGACAGAGGAGGAGGAGGAGGGGGGGCAACCTTTGAACTGCACCCAACATCCCCACCCACAGGGTGCTTCAGAAACCCTGGTGATTTCTCACCCTGTCTTTCTTCCAGGGGCACCTAAAGGCCATCAGGAGGAGCTGCGCTTGTTCCCTTTGAAAGGAAGTCAGCTGCAACTGCAGATCCTCAGAGCACTCTTCACCTGCTCAGAGGCACTCTTTCTTCCCTAGAGCTACCGTGCCACCAAGGCTGCGATTCCTGCCTTGCAACTACCTGCTTTGGGATGCAGGTCAGAGGCCACCTGTGCTGAACACACCTGCGTCTTCTCCCTTCTGCCAAGGCAGGGGCCCCTCCTGGCTGGAGTCCTGCTGCAGATCCCCTCCCACAACCCGCCCTTGTGGATTTTCTCCCCAGGATCTCTTCCTGAGACCCAGGGTCAGAAGATGGCTCTGAAGAAGCACCTGGAGGCTCTTAGCGTCTTCCAGTTGGTGCTCACCTTCCTCTTCTTTGGTAAGTTGGGAGCTGGGTGGGAGGGAGGGAGGGAGGGAGGGAGGGAGGGGCAGGGAGTCTCAGGGAAGGGGGCAGCTTGGCCTCCTCCTCTTCCTGGGGCCATGGCCCTTGGGAGGTCCTCTGGCAGGCCAGGCCCCTGTAATAAAAGGAAAACTGCCCTTTTCCCATTATGGGGGACACAAGAGAGTCCTTTGCAGGTTCTCCATCGGTCGGAGAAAAGAACAGAGGCCAAGCAGAGAATATTGAGAAGCAAAGCAGCTAGTCTGATCTATATTGAACTGTTGCAACAGGGTGCCCCCTTCACACGCAGGAAAGGAGGAGGACCCAGAACCCAGGTGTGCCCGCCCTCATATAGACATTTTAAATTGCCCACCCTGGAGTCCAAGACCACCCCCAGATACATCATGCCTACATCGCAGAAAGGGCGGTCTGCAGCAGAAATCTGAGTGTCTTGTTTACCTCCTGTCTGGCAGGTCACCTGTTAATGCCCACTTGATTGGATACCCTGGATACCCTGTCCAGTCTTTCTTAATGACAAATACTTAGTTCCTGAGCCAGGTCACAGGCTCACCCTATTCATACACAGACATACCCTTAAGACAGGATTTGTGAAGGAAAAGACAATGGGGAGGCTTTTCCATTTTCCGTTGATCTTGCAGAGAAATGGTTTGGTCAGTTTGGGGTCAAAATGGTTTCTGGGCTGTTTTCCTGTGCTGCTTCAGAGATGTGGTTTATATATTTATGTACGTGTTTGCTTGGTACATTTATGAACATGTTATATATATATATAAGACCTATTTTTTTTATTTCACCCCCCTCCCCCAAAAGCCAAACCCCCTCTTCTTTTCAAAGCAGATTTGGGCCAGGTGAGTCTGGACTAGGGAGTCAGCACCGCAGGGGGTTGGGCTAGATGACCCTGGGGTGCCCCTTCCAACCTAAAATGTTCTTCTGGGTTTAGGGGTCTTCAGATCACATCCTCGGGGGTCTCGTGAAATTGGGGTTGTGGTCCCAGGCAGGGCTCTGAATCCCAGTGAGGGGGAAGCGCTGCTTGTGAGTAGAGTTGGGCGATATATCGATATATGATCCAAAACTGGTTTGAAGTCCACATTGTGATATTGGTTTTTTTAAAAAAGAAATTAATGTATTTGGTTTTTCAAATCAGAATTTTGCAATCACATATCCAGCATACAACATAAAAACAAGATTCCACAGAATCTCCTTCCCTCCCCCCCCCCCCAGGTGCCTTCTTCTCCGTTCTCCTGGTCTACCTGCTCCTCACCTCCTACTGGCTTATCAGCGTCCTGTATGTCGCCTGGTGGATCTTCGACTGGGATACGCCAGAGAGAGGCGAGTTTGATTCTTCCCAACCAGGGCCGGATTGGGGTTTGATGAGGCCCTAAGCTACTGAAGGTGATGGGGCCCTTTATATGTCGTCAAGCTGTCCTTTGTCCACAACAAATTGTCAGTTTTTTGAGTTGAATATATGCTATATGGTAATTGACGAACCTAATAGGTATCTCAAGCCATGCAAGCAGTCCATGCAGATCGTAAGGTAAAGGGACCCCTGACCATTAGGTCCAGTCGCGGCCGACTCTGGGGTTGTGGTGCTCATCTCATTTTATTGGCCGAGGGACCCGGCGTACAGCATGACTAAGCCACTTCTGGCGAACCAGAGCAGCGCACGGAAGCGCCGTTTACCTTCCCGTCAGAGTGGTACCTATTTATCTACTTGCACTTTGATGTGCTTTTGAACTGCTAGGTAGACAGGAGCAGAGACCGAGCAACGGGAGCTCACCCCGTCGCAGGGATTCGAACCACCGACCTTCTGATCGGCAAGTCCTAGGCTCTGTGGTTTAACCCACAGCGCCACCCGCGGCCCAGATGCAGATCGTAGGTACCCTATATATAGAAATGAACAAATAAAAATACCCAATAAAAGACACAATGGCAGAAGCGTTTTCTCTTTCTCTCTTGTGGGATGTAAAACACAGGAGCAGTCAATTACAGCATTCCTAGAGTGTACATGTTTAGGCATGGGGAGGGATGTTTGTCCAGCCAGCAGGTAAACTTCCTGGGATGTACTTCCTCCGAATGTGACCAGAGGTGGGTGTGGCCTCACCTGTGCAGGTAATGATAAAAGCACAGGGCAGACCAGCCATCTCTCTTTTGCCTCTCTTGCTTCTCTTCCATCGCTCTAGTAACATCTGCTAAAGATGCCCTCTTGGCTCCCAGCCAAGAGAGGAGAAAGGGACTATCTTCTTATAAGAGAGATTCTAAATGTATATTACTTTATTAAGCCTGTCTGCCTTCTGGGATCTGATAGTGAACAGAATGTGAGTAAACTCTTTTTACACTTTTATGAAAGACTGTGTCGTGTCTTGTATTTTAAGAGGGAACAAAGGGGAAATTACCAGAGTAATTGCTATAGAGGTTCTAGCGAACCTGAGCACACGTTACCGTTGCGAACTTTAAAAGGGAATGTTTTACTCTGCTGATATTTTGGGAACTTGTTAGCACAAGTTGGATAAGGATATAATTAGTCAATATATCCTCTTCTGCATCCCTGAACATTCCCACATCTCTCTCTGTGTATATGGAGGGCAGAAAAATCAGCTGCATTTATTTATGTATAATTATTAAATGTTACTATAAAAAACACACAAAATCCTGTAATTGACATGAATCAAAAGAACCCTCCCCAAAATATAACATAGAATCAGACTTGGAAGGGACCCCGAGGATCATCTCGCTCCTCATGATTGATTGATTGATTATAATTTTATTTATACCCTGCCCATCTGTCTGGCTTGCCCCAGCCACTCTGGGCGGCTTCCAACACGCACACACAATAATAATAAAACATCAAGTATTAATAGTAACAATCAGATCCTATATAAACAGTCACAATAATTTTAAAATAATTTATACCAAGTAAAGCAACATGCAATAATCCATTAGAATCCAATAATAAACACTAAAATTTATTACTTTAATAATAAATTTATTAAAATGTATTTATTTAAAATTATTACCAGCAAGTAATAAATTAATTAATTAATTTAAAGCAGGTCGGGTAGTCATCTGCCAGGGATTCCTCAGTTGCAGGGGGTTGGGCTGGATGACCCCTGGGGGTCCCCTTCCAACCCCACAGTTCTCTGACTCCGTCCCCTGCCTGAACCCTTGTCTTTGCAGGTGGGCGCCGCTGTGACTGGATGAGGCGCTGGAGAGTCTGGGAGCTCCACCGGGATTATTTCCCCATCAAGGTATGAGGAGGGGGCTGCCAGGGTCTCTGGAACCCCCGGAGACCAGATCACAGAGAAGCAGGAGGTGGCGGCCGTCAAAGGCTGCTGGCCATGGAATCTGCGCATGCCCACCAATGGAAAGCGGGGCATGCCTCTGAATGTGACATTCAGGTGTGAGAAGGGGGCTGGCAGGGCGACAGAGGGTCTGCCTTCCGAAGGATGCCCAGGGTCTCTGGAACCCCCGGAGACCAGATCACAGAGAAGCAGAAGGTGGTGGCCGTCAAAGGCTGCTGGCCATGGAATCTGCGCACTGACATTCAGGTGGGGATCCAAATGCCAAAGGCCTTGCCCCTCTTGCCTTGCAGCTGGTGAAAACGGCCGAGCTGCCCCCAACGCGGAACTACGTCCTGGGCTCCCACCCCCATGGGATCATCTGCGCGGGGGCCTTTTCAGTCTTCTGCACTGAGGCCACGGGCTTTTCCCGCACCTTCCCTGGCCTCCGCCCCAGCCTGGCCCTCCTTGCACGGCAGTTCCACAGACCCGTCTACCGGGAGTACATGATGAGCTCAGGTGAGGCCAACGGGGGGAGGAATGGTTGGGGGGGGTGGGGGGCCCCTCCCTAAGGACCATCTTCAAGAACCCTGCCTGACCCATCCAATGGGAGGAACCACCCCAGTCTCAGGAATGCCTTCCCAGAGCCCCTGGGAATAGAATTCCCCAGCAAGAATGCCTGTTTTTCCTGCCATTCTTTGCTCCTGTGCAAAAGAAAAGGGGCATTTGTTTGTGCAAATGATGATGATGATGATAATTATTATTATTTATATCCCGCCCATCTGGCTGAGTTTTCCCAGCCACTCTGGCTGGCTTCCAACAGAAAATTAAAAACATGATAAACCACCAAACATTAAAAACTTCCCTAAACCTTCAGATGTCTCCTAAAAGTCAGATACTGTAGATTCTGGCATATAAGATGACTTTTTAACACCAGAAAATTGTCTAAAAAGTCAGAGGTCGTCTTATATGCTGGGTATGGGTTTGCTGGGCAGCGGCAGTGGGCAGCGGGCTCTGCGCCGGGAGGAAGCTGCGCAGCGATGCTAAGCCGGCTTTGCTGGGGGGCTTCCTCCTGGTGTGGAGTGGAGCCCACCGCCCACTGTTGCTGCCCAGCAAAGCTGCCGCGTATAAGACTGGCCATATAAGTCAACCCCCCAAAATGGCAGCTGCCCAGTCGCCTAATACGCCGTAATCTACGCTAATTGTTTTTCTCTTTGACATCTGATGGAAGGTCGTTCCACAGGGCGGGCGCCACTATCGAGAAGGCCCTCTGCCTGGTTCCCTGTAACCTCACTTCTTGCAGGGAGGGAACCGCCAGAAGGCCCTTGGCTCTGGACCTCAGTATCCAGGCTGAACGATGGGGGTGGAGACGCTCCTTCAGGTCTACTGGGCCTTTGAGGCCGTTTAGGGCTTTCAAGGTCAGCACCAACACTTTGAATTGTGCTCAGAAAAATACTGGGAGCCAATGTAGGTCTTTCAGGACTGGTGTTATGTGGTCTCCCAGTCACCAGTCTGGCTGCCGCATTCTGGATTAGTTGTAGTTTCCAGGTCACTTTCAAAGGAAGCCCCACATAGAGCACATTGAAGTAGTCCAGGTGGGAGATAACCAGAGCATGCGCCACTCTGGCCAGACAGTCCAGGGGCAGGGAGGGTCTCATCCTGCGTCCCAGATGGAGCTGGTAGAAAGCAGCCCTGGAGACAGAATTGACCTGCGCCTCCAGGGACAGCTGTGAGTCCAGAATGACTCCCAGGTTGCGCACCTGGTCCTTCAGGGCCACAGTTGTCCCATTCAGGACCAAGGAGTCCCCCACACCTGCCCGCCCCATTTGCCCCCCAAAGCAATACTCCTGTCTTATCAGGATTCAACCTCAATCAGTTAGACACCGTCTCTCCTCCAACCACTTCCAGACGCGCTGATCCTTTGCCAGCGACCCTTTTGCGCTTTAATAGACTCGCATAATTTCAGAGTTGGAGGAGAATCGCGAGGGTCCTCTAGTCCAACCCCCTGAAAACAAGGAACCTTTGCATTCTCCCACTTCCAGGGGGTGTCCCGGTCAACAAAAGGTCCCTGGACTTCCTCCTGAGTGGCCCCCCCGGGCACGCGGTGGCCATCGTGGTGGGGGGCGCGTCTGAGATGCTGGACAGTGCCCCTGGAGAGCAGCGCGTCCACCTTCAAAGGAGGAAGGGCTTTGTGCGCCTGGCGTTGCAACACGGGTAGGGACACCGAGGGGGCAAGGGGGTGTCCGGGGGGGGGCGTGTTGGGTGCAGGTCAGCAATACATCGGGCCTAGTGAGCATGGCAGTGATTCCCAGTGGATTTTGCCCCAATGAAGCAATTGTGAGGACTGAAGGTCCCTGCCCTTCCTTGCCGTATAATATTTCATTACATTTTTCATACATTTTCACAGTAACCTTTATAACAAATAATTCCACTGTTCCATAGGTTGGCTTCCCACCTACATAGTGTTTTTACTCAAACCTTTTCTACTGTGCTGTATCTTCATCTATTACAAAAAAATTAGTACAATTATTTTGTCATTTTTCTTCTGCTGCTTTTATCTTGAATTCTGTCTGTGATTTCATTTGACTGTAATATTTTTTAAGTAATCCACAAACGGCCTCCATCCTTCTGTAAAAAGTTCATAATTCTGATCTCTTAATTTTGCTGTGAGCTTTGCTATTTCTGCCTAGTCCATGTCTTTCAAAAGCCACTCCTCCTTCGTTGGGACCTTCGCTTTTCCCCAATTAAGTTTTCTCTTAATGTATAACAGGCCGTGAATTCCATATGCTAAGGTCCCTGACTTCCCACAGCCTAGCCTACCTCGCAAGGTTCTTGGTTGGATTAAGTGCTCTCCCTGACCTGACATTGCTTCTGTGAGTTATGAGCCATAACCTGTTCTGCTGGACGTCTGTTTCGACTGTGAACAGCTGAGTGCTTTGGCATCCTGCACTCTTCTGATGTGCCACTCTGCTCCTCCCGGCTTCAGCAAACTATAACAGATAGTGTGTGTGTAGGAAACAGTTGTAGGAACGATTCAGGATGAAATTTGCCATTTCCCAAGCTTTCGCCCAGAAGCGGTGTGGTAAGCCTGAGTCAAAAAGCATCGCTTCCACCGCTTCCTGAAGTATTCTGTTCCGCCTTTCTGCCACCCCGTTTTCCTGTGGTGAATGCGGAACCGTCAACCTGTGACGTATCCCTTTCTGGCGAAAGTAATTCTGCAACGCAGACCCAGTGAACTCCCCACCGTGGTCTGATTGGAAACTGGAAACCCTCAGTGAGAATTGGAGTTCCACTGCAGTGACCCACTCCCTCAGCATGGTGGCAGCTTCACCCTTCAGAGGTATCGCCCAGCTGTTTCTGGAGTAGTCATCTGTCAAGGTTGAAACATATTTAGCGCCGCCCAGACTTGCAAAAAGGCATAAGGCCAAAATATCTGCATGAACCAACTCAAAAGGTTTCTTGGTTACCCTGTCAGACCGAGAATAACTGCACGTTTATACCTTTGCCTTCTTGCATGCTCTGCAATCCAGGAACTTGGCACATGACTTCATTTTGCACCCCTCAATGCACCCTGGTATTTTTCTCACATATCCCCAATTGCAGTGGGACATCCTCCTGTGCCACAAATGATGACACATATAGTGAGTGGGAACATTTGCACACTGTGTCTGTGCTGACCCAATGTTACCCTTACCTGCTTGAGATGTTTCCAGAATAGCCGGACATTCAACACTGAATGCTGTTCAGTGTTCCAGTCCCACCCCTGGAACTAGAGCATACATTATTCTCAAAGCAAACCTTAAACCCATCTCTAACTAGAGAAGACACAGACCATAGACAGCATTTCATCCCTAGGACCACAAATGCTTCCAGTTCAGCCTGCAAAAAAGGAACAAAAACAGAGCCAACAGTTGTCAGCTGTCTCTTGGAACCATCGGCAAGAGTGACTGTTTTTCCTTCGGAAACAGCTCTGCAGTTCCACATTTGGTCACCAGATGGCAGCAGATGATGACTGGCTCTGCTGTCGATCACCCAGCAATGTATGTTGCTCTACACGCTGTCCTTCACCGTTCCCATGGAAACCGCCAAATGATGTGACATTGCGTCTCTGTCAGTTCCCCTGGGACCTTTCCTTGCATTCCCACCCGGGCCGTTCCCCTAATCTGGTTGCCCAGGGCAACGGCCTTGGACGCATTCTGTGCAGCTTCTTTGGGACTGTTTACACAGGTGGGCCTCCGAGCCACAACGATAACGTCTCGTAGCAAAAGCCTTCATGGTGTCCTCTTTCACTGCCCCCCCCCTCTTCGAAGCAGGACTGCCTGGGCCAGCGTGCCCCCCCTCTGCCGATGTTCCTCCTCATCACATAGGCGACCCGAGACAAACTGCAATGTTAGGTCGGCAGGGGGCATGGCTTCTAGAGTTAGGCACAAATTGTCATAACTCTTGTCTAGTGAGCTCAGAAGAATGTGAACTTTCAAATCTTCTGGAAAATCCACGTTTAACTGCCTTAGTCGGTTAAACACAGCCACCATTTTTGTCACATGTTCTCTGATGCTGTCTCCCGGACGTAGCCTCAGCTCAAACGAACTTCTGGTGACATTGATTTTGGCTCCTGCTGTGGTTCTGTGATGGACCCTCTCAAGAACCTGCCACATCGCCTGGGCGGCTGACTCTTCTGATGCGTCGCTCTGCTCCTACTGGCTACAGCAGAGTATAACAGATAGCGTGTGTGAGTGTAGAAATCTGAGGCATGCGGAGAAACCCTCGTACGCAGCTCCTTCTAATCTAAGAAGCAATTTATTGTACAGCAGCAAAATAAATCAACGACCCGGGAGAGCACGGTGACATGCTGCCTCTCCCTCTCTCAAAACAGAAAGTAAATCAGCTCACATAACAAAGCGTAAAACCCCGTATTTGAACACCCCCCTAGTGATAGGACTTAACTTCACACGCTATTAACCCTATAAGCTCTGGGTCTCCTCACACCTTCTTCCTTCTCTTCCTCCTTGCAGGGCTGACCTGGTGCCCGTTTACACCTTCGGGGAGAATGACATTTTCCGACAGATCCGCTTCCCCGAGGGCAGCTTCGCTCGCCGCTTCCAGCTCGGTTTCAAGCAGCTGACCCGCTTGGCCCCTTGCCTCTTCAGCGGGAGGGGCCTCTTCTCCAGCAGCTCCTGGGGGATCCAGCCCATTGCTGCCCCCCTCACGGTGGTGGGTAAGGACCCAGCAGGCTCCCCATGCCTTCCTTAGCTTTCTCCCTGCACCCCAAAATCCCAACTTACCAAACTGCTTGCAAAGAGGCACAAACTCTTCAGCATCGTACAAAGCGGCAGGTTGTGGTGCTTTCGCCCCCTCCTAGAACTGAATCGGAGACCTGTGGAGTTGGATGGGAACCCCAAGGGTCATCGAGCCCAACCCCTCTGCAGGAATCAAATGAGCAGGCTCATTTTATGGGGCTTGCTATGGAGGGAGCGGAGATTGCACACACACACACACACACACACACACACACACACTTCTCCTCATCCTTGGAGGTTTCTAAGCAAAGGTTGGTTGGCCACTAATCACGAACTCCTGCATTGGAGAGGGTTGGGCTGGATGACCCTTGGGGTCCCCTCCATTCCTGCACTTAGGCCACCCCTGAAACCCAAGGCCAGGGTGCAAAGCTGCTGGGGGGAGGGGCAGAGCAGACCCCCCCAACCGTCCATGCTTCTTCTCCCTCTTGTAGTGGGGAAGCCTATCCCGGTCCCGCTCCGCCCGTGCCCCACCAAGGACGAGGTGAACAGCTTCCACGCTCTCTATGTCGAGGCTCTGACGGAGCTCTTTGACGCCCATAAAGAATCCTGTGGCCTCCCGGCCTCCCAGCAGCTGCTCGTCACCTAGAGGGACCCAGACTTGACCGAAGCAGCATCAGGGGACACAAGGTTGTGGTTGGGGGGGAGACACGCGGGAGTCTTTGTTCCCCCCATCCCTGTCTGTACACACCATTTCCAATAATCAATCAATCTACCTAACTGGCATGCAGAGAGTCCACAAAAGTATATGTCAAGGCATAAAACTGGAGTCTGCTTATAAAACGATATTCTAAGGCAATAAAGTTAAACAGTGTCTTTATAGCGACGTAGTTTCATAGCATCTCTCAGAAATTCTGCTACCTTTATACTTTCGCCTAAGACTGTTCCGTAGAAAGGAAACCCCGGAGAAGTCAGAGCAATTTGACCTTTTCCTTTCTGCACGGGGTTTAGATATTTGCCGTGTGAAAGGCGCAGGGTAATAAAGCACGTGGAACCCTGGTTTCCACCTGCCTTTGTGCCACAACTAAAACAAAGCCTTTCAGGGTGTGGAGTTTGCGGGAATATTCCTTGCAGGGTCACGGGTGGCGTGAGGTCGTCTTGCAAGGGAAAAAGCTCTGCGTTGGTGGGGACGTAAATATGGGTGGGCAACGGGGTGAGGGGTGTGCCAGGAGCCTTGGGCTGAAAGGGCATGGGGGAGCCGGACTGTGGTTCAGCATTTTGCCCATCCGTGCACGTTGTGCGCACTCTGTGCATGCCCCAAAGCAATCACCTTCGGAGCTTGCACCTTAATAATAATAATAATAAATTTTATTTATACCCCACCCTCCCCAGCCAGAGCCGGGCTCAGGGCGGCTAACACCAGTAAAATTACAGTAAAAACATAACAGGGTGGGGAAAACCAATTTAAAACACAGGTTAAAATGCAATTTAAAATGCAGTCTCATTTTAAAAGCAGCTCATAGATCAAAACCATAAGGGGAGGGAAAACATAAGGGTCAGACTGTGCCTTGGCCAAAGGCCTGGTGGAACAGCTCCCTCTTGCAGGCCCTGCGGAAAGATGTCAAGTCCTGCAGGGCCATGGTGTCTTGTGACAGAGCGTTCCACCAGATCGGGGTCAGTACTGAAAAGGCCCTGGCCCTAGTTGAGACCAATCGGGTCTGGGTAAAAGGCGGATCTACACGGATCCTCATGGATCCTCCACTTTTTTATAAATAACTCCAACAAATGCAGTGTCAAATCACACCTGGAAGGCACGCCTACAAACTGGACTATAAAAAACGTGGATCCAACACTTTGCTGCGCTGCAGCACCACAAAAACATGGATCCGGGGCATGGATCCTCATGAATTCATATGATTTTTATATTGAAAGAAAATAAAAACACCATGATACTGTAGACCACTTCTTAGTCTGTAGGCAGAACCAACAAAATCACGCATCCATTCTTTTGTAGTGCCACAATGGCGCAAAAACATGGTTAAAAAACACGGATCCTCATGCTTTTTGAACTAGATCAGCCCAAACTCACCGTCAAATCACACATCATAGCCAGGGGCACAGCCTGCACCACAAAAAACTCGGATCCACGCCTGCCTGGCCACTCCATGGCCCAAAAACTTGGTTTTGAAGCATGGATCCTCATGCTTTTTGCATTGCGCCAACCCAAACTCAATGTCATATCACGCGTCATAGCCAGGAGCACAGCCTGCACCACAAAAATCACGGATCCACGGTTATCTGGCCACTCAATGGCCCAAAAACGTGGTTTCAAAGCACGGATCCTCATGGATCCTCACTCTTTTCACATTGGGGCTCCCCAAAGTCAATTCTTACTTTAGATTTTTATAATCATATATCGTATTTCTCCAATAGAAACTACCTAGAATTGGAAATAATATTTAGTACACTAACCTTTGTTTAACTCCTGATAAATGTCAGCTTGCTGAGTTATTTTGTTTTTTTGTTTTTAATAATATTTATTAAAAATTTTCCAGAATAAAAAGGAAAGATAGCAAGAAAAAAAGAAAAAAAAAATTGATTTACACTTGGTTTCAGTGGCATCTTTCCCGGACTTCCCCCCCCTCCCCCTCTTGTATTCCATTTCCCTTAAATTGATTCCACAGATTCTTACCCCAAATTTTAAAACCTTATTTGTAATTTTAAATAACCCATTTATTCCAAATTAATTTATCTTATTTATCTTAATGAACCATTTCTCCTTATATTTTATATAATTCCCTAAGATCGACCCCATTTCCCTTCCACGAATTCCCCTATTTTCAAACAACAAACATGAAAAAAGAAAAGAAATAAATAATATATAATTTTACAGCCTTTGGATTCCAAATCTCCCCCCCCCCCCATTCCCCGGTTCCAATCCCCAAAGTTCATCCATTGTCTACTGCCAGCCTGGTGTATCCACGTCTATATCTCAACTCCACTTTGCCGTCTTTTGATAGCTTTTAATTTCAGAAAGTCCAATCTCGAAAAAACTCTCAGAAAAAGTCATTGTTCTTCCATCCAGACCTCTATGTTTAAGAGTCTAACTTAAATTCTATTTCTTGGTCCTTTTAAAGTCTGGATGTTCCAAATACTCCGGCTTCAAATTTGGTCCAGCTCTTATTCCTCAGGTTGCTTTTTCCTGTTCTGCTGCAGAAACCTTCTAATTCAGAAACTTCTTGTTCTCCACAGAGGCTTTTGTTATTCAGGAACATAACTTGCGTCAAGTCCCGTCCTTTCTTCAATAGATAAATCCATTGTCTCCTTTAGTATAGAAACCTCTGTAGACAAAATAATGCTTCGTTTTTGCAGCTTTCCCAAGAGATAACAGATCCTGCTCAAATTCATAGTATTTTTCCACTTGCTGCTACTGTTGCAATGTCCCAGCCTCCCTCTAGAGGGAATATGGTAACTTAATTTCTTTCAAAATCAGACCCAAAAGTCAAATAACTTGTTGCCTTTATTTCCAATAATTTATGTCCAAATTGTAACAAATCTAACCAGCAAAGCCATCGTAACAAAGTTCTCTTTTATTTTCCTGCTTTAACAGCTACTTTGACAGCTGTCAAAGTTTCTGTGTCTCTTCACCAGTCTCTCATAGCGGATCGTTCCCGGTTCCCGGGGGGGTTGCATTTTAGTTCCCACAAATCAGTCTTCTCCTCCAGCACAATTATTGTAATTTCCCTTCGTGAAGTTAAAATTTTTTTTCAGGTAAACAAGTTAATCTCTCGATCTTAGTTGTCAAATCCTTGCGTTGAGCCATCTACAACGGGGGGGGCGGACTTCCTTTTTGCACTCCCCCCGCTCGCTCCAAATTCAAAGATCAAATTTCCCTTTTAAGTCCAATCAATTTACTCACGGGTTGTTCCTTTTAGTCCAAATCCGAAATTTTCAAAGAAGAAGTCGTTGCTCTCCGCCGAATGGCATGCGGCTTCGCTGGGCAGGGGAAGCATTGGACTCACAGCACCACACCCCCCCCGTCACCCGCTCCGCAGCCTTTAAAAAGGCTCCTTCGCGGGTCGGGGGGGCGCAAACGGTGCCCGCCGAGTCACTAAGTCCATGGGCATCTCCGCCCATGGTTTTTGAGAGTCCCCGCGTCGCCGGCACGGCAGGACCCGACCCCTACCCAGCCGACTCCCTCCGGAGCTCGGAGGGAGTCCGCCATTCGGCGATGGCGCCGACCCGGAAGTCTGAGCTTGCTGAGTTATTTTGTACCATTGTGATTCAATGTTACATTTGCACTCAACAAGGGATACCCACATGACCTGAAGGTGTTGCTGTGCAATGCTAGGTCAATGATTCATAAGACCACTGCCATCCATGACTTGATCGTGGATGGAGGACTTGACCTGGCATGTGTAACAGAGACTTGCTTGGATGAAGCAGATGGTCCTGTCCTAGCTGCTGCTTCTCCACCAGGTTTCTCTTACACACAGCAACCCAGGTCATGGGGGGGGGTGAGTTTGCAGTGATTTTTAGGAAGTCACTAGCTTGCATCAGGCGTCCTACTGGAAAGACCCAGTTCTGTGTGCATGTTCTGGAAGTTGGGCAATAGGGGCAGTACAGGATTCCTTTTGGTGTACTGACCTCCCCGTTGCACCAAGGATTCCCTGCCCGAGCTGCTTCAGGTCATGGCGGATGTTCTCCTGGAGACACCTAGTTTGGTTGTCCTAGGGGATTTTAACATCCATGCCAACACGACCTTACAAGGGCTGCTTGGGACTTTGAGGAAAGCATGGCCTCCATGGGGCTGTCCCTGAATAAGTTTGGCCCAACTCAGTCACGGACGTGCCTTAGACCTGGTGTTCACCTCTAGTGACGTGGGTGATCTGACACTAAGTAAAAGTGAAACAAAAGAAGTGCCATGGTCAGATCACTTCCTGGTACAGCTGGACTTCTCTGCGACCCATCCCCTCTGCAGGGAGGTGTGACCAATTCGGATGGTCCGCCCCCGCCACTTAATGGATCCAAATGGTTTCCAGAGAGTGGTAGGGGATGCTTTATCCCATGTTGATGGCCTTTCAGCTGGTTCCCTGGTGGCCCGCTGGAATGCGGAGTTAACCAGGGCTATCGACTGTCTGGCTCCGAAGCGCCCTCTCCGATTGCATGGAGCCCGGACAGCCCCGTGGTTTTCTTCGGAGCTGAGGGCGATGAAACAATCGCTGAAACGGCTAGAGTGTTGGTGGCAGAAAACTCACTCCGAATCTGACCGGACACAGGTTAGTCGAGCCTACCAAGTGGCGATAGCGACGGCGAAGAAGACTTTCTTCACTGCCTCTATTGCACCTGTAGAAAATAGTAGCAGGAGACTCTTTCAGGTGGTTTGCAATTTAACGGAACCACCTGTACCACTGGGGCCTTGTAAAGACCCCAAGATCTCCTGCAATGCTTTTGCAATTTTTTTTGTAGATAAAGTTGCTCATATTCGGAAGGAGGTAGACACCACCGTGGGAGCAGGGCTGGGGTGGGAGAGTGCTAGAGCCCTGTCTGGTCAAGTTGCATGGAATCAATTTCAATGCGTTACCCCCAAGAATGTGGACGGGCTGCTTGGATGCGTGAAACCAACGTCTCCTTGATCCTTGCCCATCCTGGCTAATAAAAGCAAGCCGGGAAGGGCTGGGCGATGGGCTCTGCGGGGTGGGGCATTCCCAGACCTGCTGAAAGAGGTGATCATTAAACCACTTCTTTAAAAAAAAAAAAAAAACATCTTTAGACCTGGCCAGTAGGGCCAACTATCGCCCAGTCTCAAATCTTCCATTCTTGGGCAAGGTGATTGAGCGGGTGGTTGCTGAACAACTGCAGGCACGCCTGGAAGAAGCGGACCATTTGGATCCCTTCCAGTCGGGATTCAGGCATCATCATGGGACTGAAACTGCCTTGGTCGCACTGGTTGATGGTCTCCGGTGGGCTAGGGACAAAGGTGAGAGCTGTTTCCTAGTTCTGCTGAATCTCTCAGGGGCTTTTGATACAATCGATCATAACATCCTTCTGGACCGTCTAAAGGAGCTGGGAGCTGAGGGCACTGTCATACAGTGGTTCTGCTCCTTCCTCCTGGGCTGTGTCCAGAAAGTGGTGTGGGGGATGAGTGTTCAGACTTACTTGTGGGGTGCCTTGGGGTTACGTCCTCCCCTCCATGCTTTTTAACATCTACATGAAGCAGCTGGGAGAGATCATCAGGGGGTTTGGGCTTGGTGTCCATCAATATGCGGATGATACCCAGCTCTATTTCTCTTTCAACTCAGAACCAGTGAAGGCAGTGAAGGTCCTATGTGAGTGCTTGGAGGCGGTTGGAGGATGGATGGCAGCTAATGGATTGAGTTTGAATCCTGACAATATGGAAGTTCTGTTCTTGGGGGACAGGGGGTGGGCTGGTGTGAAGGACTCCCTGGTCCTGAATGGGGTAACTGTGCCCCTGAAGGACCAGGTGCGCAGCCTGGGAGTCATTTTGGACTCACAGCTGTCCATGGAGGCGCAGGTCAATTCTGTGTCCAGGGCAGCTGTTTATCAGCTCCATCTGGTACGCAGGATGAGACTCTCCCTGCCTGCGGAATGTCTCGCCAGAGTGGTGCATGCTCTGGTTATCTCCCGCTTGGACTACGGCAATGTGCTCTACGTGGGGCTACATTTGAAGGTGACCTGGAAACTACAACTAATCCAGAATGAAAGAGACCGAAGGCACATTCTTTCACCTTTGGTGGACATGCCCAAGGATTAAGACTTTCTGGGAAATGATTTACAATGAAATGAAAAAGGTATTTAAATATACTTTTTTGAAGAAACCAGAGGCCTTTCTCCTGGGCATGGTCGGCCAATTGGTGCCAAAGGATAGAACTTTCTTTATGTATGCTACAACAGCAGCAAGAATACTTATTGCAAAATACTGGAAGACACAAGATCTACCCACCCGGGAAGAATGGCAGATGAAGGTGATGGACTACATGGAACTGGCGGAAATGACTGGCAGAATCCGAAACCAGGGAGATGAGTTGGTGGAGGAAGATTGGAAGAAATTTAAAGATTATTTACAGAAATATTGTAAAATTAAGGAATGTTAGAAAGATGTTGGAATGAAGTTACATGGCTTTACCAGAAATGTTATAAAGAATTAAGTATAAAGATTGTAATTGGATTAAAGGGAAAAATAATGTTAGAATTTGTTAAGTTAAATGATAGGACAGAAGTTTGAGGAAGATGGAAAGGATTTGCTGAAACAAATAATCGAAGTGGAATACAAAAAAGGGAGGTGTGAGGAGGTCGCTGAAACAAGCAAAAGAAAGTTAATAACATTGAAAGTATTGGTTGTGCTTCTTTTTTCTTAACTGTTTTTGTTTTATTTTTGTTATGTATATGTAATATTTTTGTTTTTGGGTTGTATTGTATGGTTTTGTTATGTTTAATTCTTTTTCTTTTTTCTTTCTGTAACTTTCAAAACTTTAATAAATATTATTTTTTTTAAAAAAAGGAAACTACAACTAATCCAGAATGTGGCAGCTAGTCTGGTGACTAGGAGTGGCCACCGAGACTATATAACACATGTCCTGAAAGACCTACATTGGCTCCCAGTACGTTTCCAAGCACAATTCAAAGTGTTGGTGCTGACCTTTAAAGCCCTAAATGGCCTCGGCCCAGTATACCTGAAGGAGCGTCTCCACCCCCATCGTTCTGCCCAGACACTGATGTCCAGCACCAAGGGGCTTCTGGTGGTTCCCTCACTGCGAGAAGCAAAGTGACAGGGAACCAGGCAGAGGGCCTTCTTGATAGTGGCGCCTGCCCTGTGCAATGTCCTCCCATTAGATGTCAAAGAGATAAACAACTACCTGATATTTAGAAGACATCTGAAGACAGCCATGTTTAGTAGCCCCATATTCATTACCCAACCACCTATGCTGCTCATGGCCAGATCACTTTGGGGCACTGGCATGCTGTAAGAAGTTTCTCATGAAGCACAGATCCCCATGGATCCTTAGGTTTTTTAATGTTTGGTCACCCTGAAATCACTATCAAATCACACCTGATGTATATGACCACAGAATGAACCACAAAAACCACAGAGCACAGCCAGGGAACAAACACTATATTAAATACTTTAATCTTCATGATTGTTAAATGGGCTCCACCAAATTACATTGTAAGATCACACCAATGTCCATGGAATGACCGAAATAAAAACTATCTGGAATGGTTCTGCATTAGCAAGAACATTGTATTAAAATGACATTCATATCCATAGCTTCCACTGTGAAGAACTGCACCTGGAAATTTTTGATGCTGCTTCAAGAATATCCAAGGCAGAGATTGTGATGATCTTACCTGTGAATGTAAATTATCAAACCAACTAGATGGAGACCACCAAAGTAACCATGAAAAATAATCATCCGTCTTGCATCAATTCAGCTACAAATGGTTTTGGGACAAAAGTTGGTTGCTTTGGGGGGGGGTAATTATAAATGGAGGTTTAACTGCAAGTTTTCTTGCCAACAGAGTTTGTCAGTGCAAACTTTGAAATAGGGGGTCTCCAACATGGTGCCCATGGGCATCTTGGCGCCTGCTGACAGCTTTCCTGGAGTCCACCACGTGTTTTTAGAAAAAGAACAGGATTAGTGGTGAATTGTGCCCAGCATGACTTCAGATTGTTCATAGTACATTTGATTGACTGCAGGGGCATACGAAGGGGCAGCGGGGTGATGGTGCCCCGGGGTGCCATGCTGGGGGGGAGAGTGACAGTACGGTCGCTGTACTGGCTGCCGCTTGTGCGGCGTCCGTGTGGGCTGCCGCTCTTGCAGCAACTGTACAGGCAGCCCCTCTCGCAGCGACCGTATGGGCCGTACGGGCAGCCACTCTCCTGGCGACCATATGGGCTGCCATGCATGCACAGTCCGTACAGGACATTGTGTGCGCACCCATCATCCAGGACTTGTTACCATATTATAGCTGCCACAAAATCTATCGGCATGCCACCAGAACCAGGGAAGCCTTGCCAGTTGCAGCTCACACAGTTGAAACGAAATACAAGACAGAAGAGTAGATCAGGAAGAAAGTTCCCCAGACTGCCGGAAAAGATAACAGTAGCTCCAGCATCTGATTCAGTGCAGGCTGCTGAGGGGTTTGACTCCTTAAGATCACCAACTGACTATGAGACACCTGGAAAGCACTCAGCCTCAGATGACCTCCACTCCAAAAAGTGGGAAAGAGTATTTGACAGTGACCAATATTGATTCTTTTGATAGCAGCCCCATATTCTCAACACAAAGTGAGAAGTGTTTGGACAAATCACTGATTTATACATCAGTTCCCCCATGGCACAACTGTACCTTCCCCACACTCAGTCTACAAACCATGGGACTTGTGGGTTCAGTTGGCAACATCTGCGTGTATGACTATGACATAAACACACTGAAAGGATCAAACTGGATAAATGATTGCATAATAGATGCCTTTCTTGCCTCCAGGGTGATCATGGCCAAAGAGCTAGGTCACGATGGAACAATTTTCCTACTTACTTGCCACTTCATGCAGATATGTCAAAGGTTGCCAGTGCAAGCTCTGAAGAACTGTTTGAGATTTGGAGTGCTAAAGAAAGATGTTTTGATTATTCCAGTAAATGACAGAGAAGTCCACTGGATACTGATAGTAATCATTTTTAAAAGGAAGACCATGCTCTACCTAGATTCCAAACATGGATTGAACCACTCTGTGATTGATGCAATAACATCCTTCTTAGCATGTCTGTTTGAGATAGATTCAAAATATCCCTATAGTTTTGAGGAGTGGTCATTTTTTGCACCAACTGATATACCCAGGCAAGGTAATTCCAGTGACTACGGTCCTTTCACATGTACCATTGCCCATCTGATTGCTTCTGCTGCCCAATTACAGTTCATACAAAAGGATATGGCTGCCATTAGACCCGGGATTGCAAAAGAAATAATACAGTACAGTGGGAAAACCTATTTTGAAGGACAAGACAAATATTTTCAAGTGGAAATTGATGCTGTTCCTCCCAAGAAGAGACAAATCTTGAGAGTCACATTACTGTGTCTCGATCATGCCCACTAACCTATTGCTCAGATATTTTACCTTCCTTGTTTGAAGGCTGCTGGTCACTATGTTTTTTGAAGGAAGGGTGCAGGAAGCCCAGTGGTGACCTAACTATGGTTTACTGTGAAGGAAACTGCAAGGACTGGTACCACCGCTTTCGCATAGGCATTGATTCAAAAGATCTTCCAGAGGTTTTCGTGTGTCCAGACTGTCAATCCACTGTGGCCAAATAGATTTTGAAACTGCGAACTGTCACATTCCACAGGTTGGTATAAAACAGCAAAATCCAAACATATAGTTTTCATCATCATGGCAGGGATGGTCCTTTTCCATCGAATTCTTATTCATGGAGTTGGTTTTTATATCCTGCTTTTCTCTACTTGAAGGAGTCTCAAAGTGGCTAAAAATCTCCTTTCCCTTCCACCCCCATAACAGACACCTTGTGAGGTAGGTGGGGCTGAGAGAGTTCAGAGAGAAGTGTCACCCAGCAGCCTGCATGTGGAGGAGCAGGGAAGCGAACCCAGCTCACCAGATTAGAGTCCACCGCTCTTAACCACTACACCACACAAACGTATCTCTTAAAACTCTGGAGCAAGCTGTCCAGTTCAGCCTCATAGTGATACTGATTTGCGGAGGGAAGGTTGGTGATGAGCAAGATCTGTTCCCATTTCCCAACACAGAGACCATAGAGCAGTTTCTTTTGGGGGCTGAACCTGCAGAGTGTTTCTGTTCAGAATTTCTGTGGCAGAAATTGGCTAAGTGCCTTTATAAACATTCAGCTTCTCAAATCGAACCCCATCATGAAACTTTCAGGTGTAGCTGTTGGAGGTGGAGGGCAGAGAAGGTGCTAGTCCTTACCTCCCTCCTCCCAGCCCCATGATCCGTTGCCCAATGGGCTGAATTTCAGGGGTTTTGCATGTAAAGGACAAGCTTGTTCTTTACTTGTTTAGACTCTTTAAACTTGGGAACAGATATTTGGCTCCATGACCAAAAGGGTCAGCTTCTAGAGGACTGGAAAGATCATGATTGTACTTCTCCTACCCTCAGCCCTAACCCCGTTGAGTATTTTTTGTTATGAGACTGAGTGTTTGGGGCTGATGCTGTAGCATTCTTGTCTGGGGGCTTGATGGAAAAACAGAAAAGTGACCCTCACCTAACTCTCCAATGCCCTTCAACAAGAATGCTGTAGGAAATATTGCTAAGCCCAAAGGGAGGCAGGAATTTGCTTCAGCTCACCCTGTTAATGGAAGAGCAAAAGCTATGCGTGTGTCATTCTCAATCAGTCTACTTTCAGGACTGATTTTAGAACCCTCTTATATCAGGCCACATGGTCACTGGAGGTGGCCCCATCATGCAGACTTGACTATCCACACAGGGACCATCTTTTTTTATTTTTTTCTGATACTGGATTTTAAGTTACAGTTACATCTTTTAAAACAGCTGTCAGTATATCACACTGTATTCCACTTGCCTTCCAAAGGAACATGTGGCTCTCCCCTCATAGCGGGTTAGGTTGAGACTGCTGATCCAAAGTGATCAGTAATTTTTACGGTAATTACAATCCTGCTTTCCCTTGTACCAGCTTACCTTGACTTCAGTAAGGCCTTTGAAAAGGTCCCCCATAATATTATTGCAAAAAAAGCTAGTAAAATGTGGGCTAGACAAAGCTACTGTTAGGTGGATTTGTAATTGGTTGACGGGCTGAACCCAAAGAGTGCTCATCAGTGGCTCACCTTCATCCTGGAAAAAAATGACTATTGGGGTTCCACAAGGTTCTGTCCTGGGCCTGGTGCTATTCAATATTTTGGTAAATGATTTGGATGATGGAATAGAGGGCATGCTAATCAAATTTGCAAATGACTGCAAACTGGGAGGGGTTGCTAATACACCAGCGGACAGGGTCAGAATTCAAAATGACCTGAATAGCCTAGAGAGCTGGGCCAAAACCAACTATATGGAGTTCCATAGGGAGAAATGTAAGGTACTACACCTGGATAGAAAAAATGAAATGCACAGGTGGGGGACACTTGGCTTAACAACAGTACCTGTGAAAGGGATCTGGGAGTCTTAGTTGACCACAAGCTGAACATGAGTCCACAGTGTGATGTGGCAGCTAAGAATGCCAATGTGATTCTGGGCTGCATCAATAGGAGTATAGTGTCTAGATCAAGCGAAGGAATGCTACCACACTATTCTGGTAGGTCAGACCACACCTGAAATACTGTGTCCAGTTCTGGGCACCACAGTTGAAGAAGGATATTGTCAAGCTGGAGCATGTCCAGAGGAGGGTGACCAAAATGTAAAAGGTCTGGAACCCAAGCCCTATGAGGAGAGACTTAGGGAGCTGGATTTGTTTAATCTGGAGAAGAGAAGATTAAGGAGTGACATGATAGCCATGTTTAATATTTGAAGGGATGTAATGTTGAAGAGGGAGCAAGCTTGTTTTCTGCTGCTCTAGAGACTAGGATGCAGAATAATGGATTCCAACTAGGGGAAAAGAGATTCCACCTAAACATTAAGAAGAACTTTCTGACAGTAAGGGCTGTTGGACAGTGGAATATGCCACCTTGGAGAGTAGTGGAGTCTCCTTCTTCGGAGGCTTTTAAGTGGAGGCTGGCTGGCCATCTGTCAGGAGTGCTTTGCTTGTGTGTTCCAGAATGGCAGGGGGTTGGACTAGATGGCCCTTGTGGTCTCTTCCAGCTCTATGATTTTATGACTCTATGACACTAGCTGGTATGCTGCACTGTTCCATTAGATAGATATTGTTGCTATTTTTTAAGCCTAAGGTTATGTATAGCTGCCATCTATTAGTCTTTGAGCCAGTGTATCATAGTGGTTAAGAGCGGTGGACTCGTAATCTGGTGAGCTGTGTTCGCTTCCCCGCTCCTCCACATGCAGCTCCTCACAGGGTGTCTGTTGTGGGGAAGGAAGGGAAAGGAGATTGTTAGCTGCTTTGAGACTCCTTAAGGGGAGTGAAAGGCGGAATATCAAGTCCAAACTCTTTGTAATAGTGACATTTCCCATAAATATGCTGAGATACAACCGAATAATGTTATAGATTACAATGGGATTCATGGGATTCAAGGGCCAAGTTTATTCAGCAGTTTAAATGAATGGGGCATGGAAGTGCTTAACTGGTTCTTGAGCAGGGCCAAAACCTGGGGGAATGAATCTTCAGTCTCTGTAGCAAACAGCAGGCACAACAACATTTTGTATGGAATGCAGAGCCAGTTCTTCTCATAAGCAAGCAAGGGGAGCCCCGGAGGTGCTGGGTGCACCACTAGAACTGGCGGCATGGTGTGAGTACCAAGGTTGGTTTTGCTCTCTGCATTTTTCCTGAAGTTGTTGAGCTGTGAAAATCATGTCCACTGTCCCCCTAGAAGGCTGAAAACCATTTTTGGATTCAGGAAGGGTCACCTCGGATAATGTTAAGAGACGGTTTGCTAAGATCCTTGCAAGAATTTTGCCGGCCACAGCTAATAGAGAGATGCCTCAATAGTTTCCACAATCAGTTCTGTCACCTTTTTTTAAAAGAGATTGATAATTTTGGCGTCCCTGAAGTCTGCTGGGATTGCTTCTCTCTCCCAGATTTTTTTGATGAGCTTATGAAGTTGTTGTGTAAGTTCAGTTCCACCCACTTTGTTGTTTTTCACTTGGTTAATAGCTGTACACAACTCTCCCAGATTTGGAAATAGTACCTCAGGTTCAGAACTTTGCTTCAGGATGAGAACAGAAATCGTGCTCCAGCGGTGCGGCAGCAGCAGGAGGCCCCATTAGCTAAAGTGGTGCTTCAGGTTAAGAACAGTTTCAGGTTGAGAACATGTCTATGATTGGTTGCATTATTTTCAGGTTAATGAAATGTTTAAAAAAGACATTAAAGAAAGCGGTTATGCAGAAAAAGACTCAAAGTTTCAAACAGTTATAATAAATAATGACTGTAAAGCTTTGTCAAAAATGTATAAGATATTGCTGGAATGGCATATGAAAGATGAAGAAGTTAAATCGGTAATGATACAATGGGTCAGAGATTTCGGTTATAATATACAGTTTGATGACTGGGAAAGACTATGGAAGGAAAACTTAAGATTTACCGCTTGTACGGCACTTAAGGAAAATGTTATGAAAATGTTTTATAGATGGTACATCACACCGGTAAAATTAGCAAAAATGTATAAGACGTGTAATAAGTGTTGGAAATGTAAAGGAAAAGAAGGAACGTTTTATCATTTGTGGTGGGACTGTAAGAAAGTGAAGGGTTTCTGGGAGATGATATATAACGAAATGAAAAAGATGTTAAAATATACATTTGTAAAGAAACCAGAGGCCTTTCTTTTAGGAATTACAGGAAAGGAAATAAGAAGAAAAGATTGTAAACTTTTCCAATACGCAGTCACAGCAGCAAGAATTCTACTGGCCCAGAAATGGAAACAAGAGGAAATACTGACGACAGAAGAATGGAGAATGAAATTGACAGACTATGCAGAATTGGATAAACTAACTGGGAAAATCAGATAACTTCGAGACCAAAAGTTCATCGAGGACTGGGGAAAATTTGTTGAATATCTGAAAAGTATATGTGATGTCCAAACAACTGTTACGGAAGGGGGGGGGCATGTCTTCTTCACCTTCTTCTTCGCTATAATATATCAATTTATTTCCAATTGTCAATGTCAAAAGGGACTAAAATCTATAAAATTCATAGAAAATCAACGTGCCAGTTTGCTCAATTTCTCTAGGACTCCATCACACCCCCCTGTCCAGCATAATCCCTCAAGCAAGGTGTTAAGACCCTAATCCTGTCAAATCGCTCTGATCAGCCTTTCCTCCAGGCAATGTCAGGTGCCAGACTATGCATATTTGGGACCATCGTTTTCTCATCCCCAGGAAGTGTTTATCTGTGCATATCTCCAGCTCTGCATATTCCCCCCTCCCTCCTCCATATGTTAATCTGTGTAACCCAACCTCCCTTTAATATATTCATGATGTAATCTGTGTAACCAAACCTCTTTTTAATGTATTCATGACGTGTTTTGCACTGTATTCTGGGACATGGAGGGAGTTTCAAAAACTCATGTCACCCCTTTCTCACTGTTCAATCTTGCCTTGAACCTGTTGCGCAATAAACTTGGATCTTCTGCTGTTTGCTCCTGTCTCCGGCTGAGCTCATTTCCTCCGCAGGGACCCACGGACTTAGTCCGATGAGTTGGGTGGCAGAGCAGCCTAGCACCCAGATTTTTGCCGTAACAGTTGGCGCCCAACGTGGGGCATGAGGTTCTCCCGCGTTGCTGACCGGGGGCCCAGAAATCTTCAGCCGGCACCAGGCCATTTTGCCTGGGAAGATCCTTTGGACCCCCGGCCATCTTCCGGGCGGTAATCGAAAGCCCCAGGAGTTCAGCCGGGGAGCAAAGAGGGATCCAGCCGGCTTATTCATCAATCCCGGGATCATCATAGAAGACACGTGAGTATAAGGAAAAGGAAAAATCCAGTGCACTGGTGGGAAAGGGGTGGAAATCTCCTGGCAACTGAATTCTCTGCCCTCCTCTCTATCGCTCCTTCTCGCCTGTCTCTTGGTCCAATTGGTGAGAGAGACCGTGGACTGCTGCTCGACCCAAAAGGGGGTTCTGAGCTCTATCTCTTTCTCCTCTCAAACCCTCCAGTCAGCTGCACCAATTGGGGGTCCGAAAATAAGACGGAGAGACCCGGCTTGGAAAGACAGCCGACTCCCCGCAACCGACTCTCTCAGTTGAAGCAAGGGTCTGGAATTCTTTTTCCGAACTTCCCGAGCGTCCTTTCTAGGGGGCAGGAAGTGGTCTTGCTTTCTATCAATCCCAGCCTCACTGGTCGGTGCCACGTAACACGTGTGGCGTGCGTGAGCCCGCTTCCAAAAGCAAGGGGGATTTTCGGTTCAAAACTCTATCCAGGGATCACCCGATCTGGCACCGCACGGCGCGGGCGTTCAGTAGGGCCCCTTTTCCTGAGATTGTGGCGATAGGTAGGAGGTTGCCAGGAGGGATAGCCCATGAGGAATTGGGCAGGATCGGCAGAGTGGAAAAGGACCCCAGGTTATTGACTAAGGAAATAGGAAGGAAATATAAGGAACCGGATAGCTAGAGCTCTTTAAAAACCCACTAAGGAAGTCGCCAAGCGACGAAAGACCCCTCTTTACTATAGCCCCCTGTACAAGTTACCCAAATCCTAATCAACCCCTCTCCTTCTCCCTTCTCTATCCCCCCCCAAAAGAAAACAACAACAAAAGCAACAACAACAACGCATGCTTATATAAAAGGGTACCCAGTCAACTAAGCATTGTGAGCCCTGCCAGTTTGGTTAACTGGTGGTGTTTGAAGAGGCAAGGAGGCTCTTAAAACCATGTGGGACCTTCCTACTAATTTCACTTAATGAAGCTAAAGGAAGCAGCCCAACTCCTTGCAATAACCAACTAAAGGATGAGAATATGTGTGTTTACATGTTGTCTGTTATGTGTGTTGTGTGTTAATACATATATGAGAATATGTGTGTTTACATGTTGTCTGTTATGTGTGTTGTCTGTTCCTTCTGTCTCTGACAGACTGCCTTTCTTAAGCGCGCATAGTTTAAACTGCAAGCTTGCTTCAAAAATTTAAAACTAAGGAAGCCATGCTGGACCTTATCAGTCTTAAATAAGACCAAATGAGAATGAAGGGTGCAAATGTTTACCCCACCTCTTGCTTTGCCGCAACTTTTCAGATTGTGAGTCTACAGTCTATTTTGGAATGTGAATGTTTCTAATGTTTCTGGAATGTGAATGTTTCTAATGTGAATTAGATGTTTCTGCTGCAAAAGCGTAGTTGAGCACAACTGCTCTCTCAAGCTAAAATGCAGTATATTTATTTCATGAAGCACATAAAAGGTAGAAGCTTTGATAGACAACAATTGTCTATCTATAGAGTCCAGTCCTGATACAAGATCAACTAGGGTTTCCTGGCTTCTTATTGGAAATTACCTCCCCCACTTGGTTCTGTCTCTTTCAGATCCCCCCCCCCCCTTCTTACTTCTGTGCCAAGTGAATTTACCTGACATCTCACCTTCCTTTATATCGTTATTTAAAAATCGTAGTTCAGAGACATTAAATCAAATCCAGGACTGGTTCTATTATTTGAGTGGTTATATCAACTGAAATAACCCTATGCTTATAAAATATTCTCTCCCAGATTCTCTTCCTATTTTATCTTAGGAAACTGTTCTTCCTTTAGAGGGTTCTGTATAAAACTGGATACTTTTATTTTCCTCTTCCTTAGTACATGATAGGAGCATTGTGTGTGCTCTCTTCCCCAGTAGTGCCTGTGTACATAAGTATGTGTGTGTCTCTTTGGTAGTACAAATCTTGCTGTGAAATCTTGCTGTGAACCCCATATTTTCGAGGGTTGGACTAGATGACCCTAGGGTCCCTTTCAACTCTCCCAATTTGTGGCTGTGTGGAAGGACATGTGTCCGCAAGCATTGCAGGGTAATTCTTAATTCTGGTGTGGTGATGGAGTTGAAATCCAGCCTAGCTTCGCTCTTTAGTTTTAAAAGGTGAGAGGTGAAGCTGTGATGTTTTGAAGCACAACTGGTAATATCAAGCATTTGAGTGATTACAGTGTTTATCATTTTGTCTACTATTTAAAAATCAGACTTCAAAGTCAATTCAAAGTTTAAACACATACAAATACATATGGGCCTTGACCAATCCTGTAAATAAAGGGGCAGGAAAAATTTTGTCTGCAAATGGGAAGGCCGAAATAACTTAGAATGTTAAGAAAAATCCTATGAATTCTGACTCTCTGGCCATTTTCCCCATATATAAGGGCGTGGCATTGTTCCGCGAATGGCCAGAGGGATATTACCCCTTTCCTGTACATAAAGGAAGCAGCCGCTTTGCTTGGGCTGAACTTGCTAGCTTCTGTTGGTGAATACTTCAATTGCTGAATTTCTCCTTTTTGTTTTAAATCTAACCCTCTTTTAAAATCTACTCCTTACCCTTCCCTTATTCAAATTCTAATTTTGCCAAAAGATGCAACATTTCAATAGTATAAAAGGTTTGCTGAGACATGAACTCCACACATCCACTCTTGAATAGTCCTCCCCCCCAATGAGATTTAACTTTTATAACAGGCTTTGTGTGCATTTTAGGAACAGCATTTCCTGACAGGCCTCTCGCATGAAATAATTTTTCCCTTTTAACAGGATATGTGAACCCCGATAACAAAGTGTTTGTCCCTTTTTCCTCCCACAACAACTTTCTTTCTGTTCTGTGAAATCCCTGCTGTAGTAGTGACTTCCATCTCTTTGTGGCTTTGACACTTTAAAGTTACAAATAATCTCTTTTCATCTATTTAATCAGTTTTTCCATGATGTCTATGAAATTAATCGAAGCACAACCAAGCATTGTTTGTGGAATGGTATTTGTTTACCTTTTGCCTGAGCATTTCTTATTAATTCTGTCATTTTGGCTAGTTCAAGGTACTTGCACAACTTTAAATTGCCATTCATTTTTTCTTGGTATTAAGTCATTTCCCAGTATTTTGCTATTAACATTCTAGCCAATGTTGTCACATCAAGAAACACTCTTTTATTTTCATTGTTACTTCAGATTTCTTGAAATTGTGTGTCTTAGCATTTATTTATTTTTGTTCCTCATAGGTCATTGTGTGTGCGTGTGTGTGTTTTATTATTATTTTAACCTTGTATTTTTTACAGTTCTCTTTCTCTCCATAGTGAAGGAAAGCAAACCAACTTAGCAGATAATAACAGTAATTATATGGAAATGTGATAATAATATTGGAATGAATGAAATGCTTAATCCGCTAAGATTTTTATTATTTGCAGCTTCCCACGTAAATTGAAGGACATCCTTTTTCCCTTTTGCCCCTTCCCCTTACTAACTCCTGTCTTTTAAGTCTCCAAAACCCTGCCCCTTACAGGATGTCACTTCTACAGATGTGTTACTACAGACCTATGATGAAAAAGCTTCGCCACCACCTGCAGCAACAGACACCAAAGTTTTCAAAGTGCCCACAGCTATCCCTTTCAAAGGATATAGACTGCCGGGGGAGTGGGGCTGACAAAGGGGGGAGGAGTTGAATTGCAAGGACATTTTCTCACTTTTGAACCTCAAGATACGATACATGCGTAAAAATATCACAATTGTCTCAAGATATGCAACTGATACTATTAGTTTGTTTTGTATTATGTGTTATTATGTAGGAATGTTGAAATGTGTCTGACGGTGTGTTATTTCCACAAATGGGGGGAATTGGGGCTATTTTTGTGGCTATTTTTGTGTGTAATTGTTTTTATGTTTAATGTCTTATTCCTTACACCCCAGTGGAGGATTCTCATACATTTTATGCTTTTAACAGATCAGGCTATTATGTAGTCCAATGTTTAGAATTAGATAAATTTATAACCACATTTAGTTGTTTCACCTGGCACTCTGCCAACTTCCCTACCCATTTTAAAAATGTGCTAAAACTCACTTTACCAAGGAGAAGCTTCGGGAAGGTGTGTATGCTTTGGTTTAGCCGGAATAATCCCTTATAGAGTTAAATTGACTTATTTGGACAAGTGCCCTTTTAAGAATGGGTTTCTTTTAACAGATTGGTTTGAAAAGTTGAGAACCATGGGGCAAGATAAATTCAAATTGGACTCAGTTTGAATTGGGCAAGTGTATCCAGGCTGCAAGTAGCTTTTTGGTCCTTAAGGTGCAAGTGAGCAACTTCCCATGACTGCAAGACCAGAGCCTATAATAATAAAATCCCATGGAATGGCCAAGGCTAGGATATTTCCCTCAGGACGTGTCCAAACCTGTGCCAGCTGTGATGGGTGCCAGGCAACATGGTTAATATGAAAGCCCTAAGTGGATTCACCAGGGATTGCCACTACTGTGAGACCACAGAAGAGCTACCTTGACACCTGAGAACACAAAATGGCGGGGAACAAAGCAAACTGCATTTTTTTTTTCAGTCAGTAGTGGACCTTCCTGCTAAATGTAAAGCATAGACCACTATTAAACAAAATACGACAGGTGTCCTTTTACGCGATATCCTATATCCAGCTATCTGCACTACTATACTTGCAAATGGCCTTAAGAGGCATGATTTGCAAGTCCCTTTCAGGTTTGCATAAACCCACACCTCTGGTACGGTAGATACCAAGTTATTAGTTAGCGTATATCTATATGACGCATGTACATTGTATTGGTTCGTGTTGCTCCCTCCTTTGCTGCCCTGCTCAACCCACCTCCTTTTCCATTAGGGCCTATTCCCACTCACACGGCACCCCTACCTTCACCGAGATTTAGGGTGCGGAGAAAAGATTTGCAAGTTCTTACAGAACTTTAATGCAAATCTATCTCCGAATGGGGGACTGTTACGGAAGGGGGGGGGCATGTCTTCTTCACCTTCTTCTTCGCTATAATATATCAATTTATTTCCAATTGTCAATGTCAAAAGGGACTAAAATCTATAAAATTCATAGAAAATCAACGTGCCAGTTTGCTCAATTTCTCTAGGACTCCATCACACCCCCCTGTCCAGCATAATCCCTCAAGCAAGGTGTTAAGACCCTAATCCTGTCAAATCGCTCTGATCAGCCTTTCCTCCAGGCAATGTCAGGTGCCAGACTATGCATATTTGGGACCATCGTTTTCTCATCCCCAGGAAGTGTTTATCTGTGCATATCTCCAGCTCTGCATATTCCCCCCTCCCTCCTCCATATGTTAATCTGTGTAACCCAACCTCCCTTTAATATATTCATGATGTAATCTGTGTAACCAAACCTCTCTTTAATGTATTCATGACGTGTTTTGCACTGTAATCTGGGACATGGAGGGAGTTTCAAAAACTCATGTCACCCCTTTCTCACTGTTCAATCTTGCCTTGAACCTGTTGCGCAATAAACTTGGATCTTCTGCTGTTTGCTCCTGTCTCCGGCTGAGCTCATTTCCTCCGCAGGGACCCACGGACTTAGTCCGATGAGTTGGGTGGCAGAGCAGCCTAGCACCCAGATTTTTGCCGTAACACAACGCTAGCGGGGTTTCAAGGAGCACTGTGAAAGTTGAGATATATTGTTAAAAAGAAATAGATAGTGGGAGGGAAGACTAATAGCAATAAAAACAGAGGAAGTGCGTAATTGAGAGGGGAAAACGGATGATTGTCAGAGAAGCTGAAGGAAGTCCAAACAGATTTGTGAAAATTTTGGGAAGATTGTACAATTGTATTGAAAAATAATAAAAATTATTTTATATATATATATATATATATAAAAGAACAGTTTCAGGTTAAGAACGGACCTCCGGAATAAATTAAGTACTTAACCTGAGGTACCACTGAATACCTGAAGGAGTGTCTCCACCTTCATCATTCTGCCCGGACACTGAGGTCCAGCTCCGAGGGCCTTCTGGTGGTTCCCTCTCTGCGAGAAGCCAAGTGACAGGGAACCAGGCAGAGGGCCTTCTCGGTGGTGGCGCCCTCCCATCAGATGTTGAGGAAATAAACAACTATCTGACTTTTAGAAGACCTCTGAAGGCAGCCCTGTTCAGGGAAGCTTTTAATGTTTGATGCATTACGGTATTTTAATATTTTTTTGGAAGCTGCCCAGAGTGGCTGGGGAAGCCCAGCCGGATGGGCGGGGTATAAATAATAAATTATTAATTATTATTATTATTATTATTATTATTATTATTATTATTATTATTACCCTTTCCTCTCTAGGGGGAAAAAAAGGCCTGCGCCCTGTTGCCGAGCATCCCCGCTCCCTCCCTCCCTGCCCGCCCCGTCCAGCCCAGCCCAGCCCAGCCCACAGCGCCCCCTGGCGAGGCTGCGCTGCCACTGCCGGGACCAGGCGGGAAAAAAAGAGGCCCGTTCTCGCGAGAGTTCGGGCTCCGGCCTCTCAGGCGCCCGCCTGGCTCCGTTACAAGGGCGCCGCTCAGCTGGGCCTTGGCTTCTCCCCGCCGGGCTTCGCGTTTCCCGTCCCTCGGCGTCACTGCGCGGAGCCGCGCGGAGCCTCCGCCCCTCCCTCGAAGGAAGCGCTTTCTTCTTCCCCCTCAGCGGCGCCTTTCAAAGGGCTGCCGGGACATACCATGTGGGGGGGGGATGGGGGGGGGAATGAAGCCCGGGATTCTTCCGAGGGAGAGACGAAGCGGCGGAGGCTGTGGGACTCCGGCTCCCTTGGCTCCCCCTCCAGGCCCGCGCCTCCCCTCGGCCTTCTGCTTCCCGCCTCACATATCAGCCCCATCTCTCTCTCTCCCCCCCCCCCAGAATTACTCACTTGGTTCGCTCCAGCCCCCGTCGCTCTTCCCGCGCTTTTCTGCCCTCAGCGTCTCCCTCAACCGCCACTTCCCTCGCGCGCGGGAAAAAGGGACGTCCTTCCGCTTCCGGTCGCCTCTTATAGGCCTCCGCTCGGGGCCAAACCATGACTTGCTGGACCGGGGGGGGGAGAGAGAAAAAGAGCAGGCCAGACCGCGCCATTCCTTGATTTCTTCAGGAAACCGTCGTAGCCCAGACAGGCTTCAAAGGCCTGGCATAGACACCGAAGGCGCACTCGGGTCACTTGTCGAAACAGGAGGACGTGGAATGTACCAACTGTGCTTCTGCCCCCTTCCTTCCTTCCTCTTGGCGCTGCTCTCATTCAAAGGGTTGCTGGACCCTAGAGCTAGCAGCGCAGAGTAGCGCGGCAAGATGCACGTGGAGACGCTGCGGGTTAGATTCCGCCCCTGGAAGGGTTCATGGTCACATTTGGGTCACTTTCTGTTTATTTGGTGATTTCCGCAGATTCCCTGCGGGGCCACAGAGGATGAAAGGCTTCAGTTCCTGCAGATGTGCATGCGCTGGGCCAGGAAACACACCAAACTCTGCCTTGAGTTTCTGCAGCGCTGTTGCCTCTCTTCGCCATCCACCGTCCTAAATCAAGAAAATGAAATGCAGTAGCTTAGGTATTGTTACGGCAAAAATCTGGGTGTGAGGCTGCTCTGCCACCCAGCTCATCGGACTAAGTCCGCGGGTCCCTGCGGAGGAAAATGAGCTCAGACGGAGACAGGAGCAAGCGGCAGAAGATCCAAGTTTATTGCGCAACAGGTTCAAGGCGAGATTGAACAGTGAGAAAGGGGTGACATGAACTTTTGAAACTTCCCTCCATGTCCCAGAATACAGTGCAAAATACATCCCAGTTACATCATGAATACATTAAAGAGAGGTTGGGTTACACAGATGACATCATGAATACATTAAGAAGAGGTTGGGTTACACAGATTACATCATGAATACATTAAAGAGAGGTTGGGTTACACAGATGACATCATGAATACATTAAGAAGAGGTTGGGTTACACAGATGACATCATGAATACATTAAAGAGAGGTTGGGTTACACAGATGACATCATGAATACATTAAGAAGAGGTTGGGTTATACAGATTACATCATGAATACATTAAAGAGAGGTTGGGTTACACAGATGACATCATGAATACATTAAGAAGAGGTTGGGTTACACAGATTACATCATGAATACGTACAAATGAGACACCTGGGGGAAGGAGAGTACGAAATCACAGGGGTATAGGGTGCGGAGAAAGGATTTGCAAGATAAATAGGGACCGCTTACCAGCGGGAAGGTAAACGGCGTTTCCGTGTGCGACTCTGGCTCGCCAGAGCAGCGATGTCACGCTGGCCACGTGACCCGGAAGTGTCTCCGGACAGCGCTGGCCCCTGGCCTCTTAAGTGAGATGGGCGCACAACCCCAGAGTCTGTCAAGACTGGCCCGTACGGGCAGGGGTACCTTTACCTTTACCTTTACAGAACTTTAATGCAAATCTATCTCCGAATGGGGGACTGATACAGAAGGGGGGGGTACCTTTCCTCACTCCTCCTCCTCTTGAGTAAGGGGCCCGAGGCGATGACCTCGACGGCGCCCAGCTCTGCCGCGACTCCTGAACCCCCACACTGTTGCACAAGCACCACACTATATCCTTGACTTTATAAATAATATCTTTTCCTTATACATATATCTTTTCCTTCTATATACGGGCAAAATAAGCCTTTCCTTCTTAAGTCTTGTTCGCCCTATTTCTAACGAGTAGACCGTATCATACTGTTTTCCCCATTGACTATAATGGCTGCGCCTTAGCCAATCAAGAACGTGCATTCCCCTGCAGGAGCTAGCTCAGGGAGTTCTTGCACGCCTCATTTAAACTCCTGACAAGTTGTTGACGGCTCCCCGCTGCTACAACAATGGAACCGAAACTAGCGACCTCGTAAAACTGTCAAAGTCTTGTTACATTGTATCCATTTGTTTCCGCTTTTAATATACAATATACACTTGACCGGCAAGAAGCCGAAAACTTCAGAAAATAATATAAAATCAGCCAAAGCTTCGATCTTCTCCATTTTAATGTCATTCTACTCGATTCCCTCCGGACTCCATGATGCTACTCCCAGCGCCATAATCCTCAAACCGACAGGTCACGTACCCAGGAAAACCTTAATCCTGTCAGATGGTCCAGTCAAGCCCTTCCTCCAGGCAATGCTAGGTAATGGGCGATGCATAGCTGTGCCATTGTCTTGCCATCACCTGTACTCAGGAAACGTTTATGCATATCTCTATTACTCCATGTAATCCCTACCTTACTGAAGCGCTGATCTATGCAACCTCTACCCTGCCTACCTTACTGAAGTGATGATCTATGTAGTCCCTACCTTACTGAAGTGATGGTTTGTGTAAACCCACCACCCACTTTCCTGTAGTGATGATCCGTGTAACCCCACCTCTTGTGATGTATTTGTGACATTTTCTGCACTGTATTCTGGGACCTGGAGGGAACTTTTAAAAGTTTATGTCGCCCCACTCTCGGGGTTCAACCGCATCTTGAACCTATTGCGCAATAAACTTGGATCTCCGCATCTTGCTCCGTCTCCGGCTGAACTCATTTCTTCCGCTAGGACCCGCGGACTCCGTCCGACGAGCCGGGTGGCAGGGCAACTCCGCACCCAGAATTTTCCGTAACAGGTCCAAATATGTAAAGTCTGCCACCTGGTATTGCCCGGAGGAAAGGTTGGGCAGAGCGATTTGGCCAGATTAGGGTCTTCCTGAGTACGGAGACAGAGGAGGTGTCATGGAGTCCTGAAGAAGTGCTGATCTATGCAATCTGAAGTGCTGATCTATGCAATCTCTGCCCTGCCTACCTTACTGAAGTGATGATCTATGTAATCCCCACCTTACTGAAGTGATGGTTTGTGTAAACCCACCACCCACTTTCCTGTAGTGATGATCCGTGTAACCCCACCTCTTGTGATGTATTTGTGACATTTTCTGCACTGTATTCTGGGACCTGGAGGGAACTTTTAAAAGTTTATGTCGCCCCACTCTCGGGGTTCAACCCCATCTTGAACCTGTTGCGCAATAAACTTGGATCTCCGCATCTTGCTCCGTCTCCGGCTGAACTCATTTCTTCCGCTAGGACCCGCGGACTCCGTCCGACGAGCCGGGTGGCAGGGCAACTCCGCACCCGGAATTTTCCGTAACATTTGGCGCCCAACATGGGGCTGGCAGTACTCCCGTGCTGCTGACCGGGGCCCCCGAAATCTTCAGCCGGCTCCGGGCCATTTTGCCTGGGAAGATCCTTTGGACCTCCGGCCATCCTCCGGGCGGTAATCGAACGTCCCAAGGGTTCAGCCGGGGAGCAAAGGGAATCCAGCCGGCTTACTCATCGATCCCGGGATCATCATAGAAGACGCGTGAGTATAAGGAAAAGGAAAGCCCAGTGCACTGGTGGGAAAGGGGTGGAAATCTCCTGGCAACTGAATTCTCTGCCCTCCTCTCTATCACTCCTTCTCGCCTGTCTCTTAGTCCAATTGGTGAGAGAGACCGTGGACTGCTGCTCGACCCGAAAGGGGGGTTCTGAGCTCTATCCCTTTCTCTATAATTCTCCAGCCAGCCGCACCAATTGGGAGCCCGAAAGTAAGACGGAGAGACCCGACTTGAAAGATAGCCGACTCTCCGCAACGGGTATCCCAGTTGAAAGCAAGGGGTTGGAGTTCTCTTTCCGAACTTCCCGAGTGTCCTTTCTAGGGGGCAGGAAGTGGTCTTGCTTTCTATCCAGATCCCAGCCGCACCGGTCGGGCTACGTACCACGTGTATCGTAAGCCCGCTTCCGAAAGCAAGGGGGATTTTCGACCCGAAATTCTATCCAGGGATCACCCGATCTGGCACTGCACGGCGCGGGCGTTCAGTAGGGCCCCTTTTCCTGAGATTGTGACGATAGGTAGGAGGTTGCCAGGAGGGATAGCCCATGAGGAATTGGGCGGGATCGGCAGAGTGGAAAAGGGACCCCAGGTTACGGAAATAGGAAGGAAATACCGGATAGCTAGAGCTCTTTAAAACCTCTCTAAGGAAGTTGCCAAGCGACTAAAGACCCCTCTTTACTATAAATCCGTGTGTTAAGTATATACCAATCCTTACCGCCCTTTCTCTCCCCTCTTTCTGTCTAGACACGCGTAAAACAAAATGGGTACCCAGGCTTCCAAACGCGAGCGGGCTCACTCTGAGAGGAAGGCTTCTAGAAAGCCATCTCAGTCTCAGAAGGACCCTGACTCTCCCCTCCAATTTGTTATCACGTATTGGAAGACGATTCCTGGCCACAAATTATTATCGAAGCAGAAATTAGAGGACCTCTGTTCTGTAATCTGGCCCGCCAGCACCGCCTCCGCCAAGCCCGAATTGCGTTGGCCGGCAGGGGGTTCGTTTAATGAAGAGCGCTTGAACCACCTCAAGAAATACTTAATGGAGGAAAAGCCCCGTCAGTTGGAATATCTGGCTGCTTTTGAGGCCGTAAAGGGATTCCTCCGAGCCCCGAAAGGGACTACATCCTACCAGTTACCTATATTGAATCCCGGACGGCAGCCCATGCCCCCCCCTTTACGAAGGGCACTCAGTAGACGATGACGTACAGCGGACCCTGATTCCCTTTTACTATAGAGGACCGCCGCCGCCTAGTAGTAGCTCAAGTAGTGATGAAGAAATGGGGGATGAAGGGGCACAGAGCATTGAGAACAAAAGAGTCACAAGGCTACAGGCAAAAAGGGACCAAAAAGACCCCGGGCAGGCCAAGACTAAAATTCCCCCCTCAACGCTTCTCAACACAGTCGAGGACCCCGTCCAAGCCAGAAATAACCCTCTCCCCTCAGAACCTTGTGAGTCCACAGCAGAAACCCCAGATCACAGTGCGGGGGCTCCAGGAACTTCTGATCAAGTAAGCTCTACCGTAAGCTCCACCGCGGTCCAGATGCCCCTAAGGGCCTTGCCGATTCCACCTCTTCAACCTGATGGACCCCCGCAAATGGTTTATACACATCAACCCTTCTATACTTCTGATCTCGTAACTTGGTCAAATCAGATGCCCTCTCTGAGGGACGACCCTGACAAATGCCACCGGCAAATCAGCGCCATCTTTTCCACCCATAACCCCACCTGGCCAGACGTCCATGTCCTTCTCAACGCCCTCTTTAATGAGGCAGAGAAGGCAGACATTCTAACTAAAGCTGGGGAGGCAATAGAATCACCCGACTATCAGAGGGGATGGCCCCAAGGATTGCAGGCTCTCACAGCACAATGCCTCCGAGTAGATCCTGCATGGGACTACAACACCTCAAATGGGATCTGGAATTTGAACCTATTTAAGAAAGCCATTCTGGATGGCGTTAAGGCTGCCGGACAACGCACTGTTAATTGGACTAAAGTCCAAACGATAATGCAGGGACCAAACGAACACCCATCTGATTATTATACTAGATTGGTTTCTGCTATCAAGACGTGGGGAGGGATAGACCCCGAAAATTCACAGCATGAAGTAATCGTTAAAGGTTTCTTCAAGGATCAGGCCTGCCCAGACATTAGGAAAGCCCTAAATCTCCAAATTGGATACGACGGAAAGAGCGTAAGCGAAATCTTATCCATTGCAAAATCCGTCTACAACTCTCGAGATGAAAGAAAAAAAAAAGGAAACAAAATCCGAGGCCGAGCAGATTTTGGCCTTAAGTATGGAAACTACCTACGGCCTTAACCGAGGTAGAGGTCTCAGCCGAGGAAGGGGAGTCCAGGGTGGAGGACCCCCGAATCCCTATAGGCAATGGGGGCCAGGTGCCGGGGGGTGTTACTACTGCCAAGAGGAGGGACACATAAAAAGATTCTGCCCCTACCTCAACACACCATCCTACGGGGGACAGGACTCCAGGCCATTCCCTACCCGAACGAGCCACCCTCCTTTTCCCCCACAATCCAACCTGACCCAGGGACACATTAACCACAAACCGGAGGGCTACGCTCCGCAAGTGCCTACGAATCAAATGCCTCACACTCAACGACCTCAATCGGGCCCACGAACCCAAATGCCAACAATAAACGTGCCTACTCACCCTTGGGCAAACGCTACTGCTCCTCCCTTGCACCCCCCAAACCAGCCACCTCCCGATGATCAGGACGCCTACTGACTACTAAAAGGGGATCCCAGCCTAAGTCCAACCCAAACCATCTGCCCCGTGATAACATTGTCACCTGAGGATCCTGTCTGTACTATTGAGATCGACGGTCACCCCTATGAATGTCTACTAGACACAGGGGCCACATATTCCACCCTGATAGTCACCTGGAACCAGGGACAGTAACCAAGAAGGTAATGGGACTAGATGGGATACCCCGCACTTGCCCACTCTCGCAACCAGCTAAAGTTACCCTTGGACCCCTATTAGCAGAACACACCTACCTTTTAACTAGCAGTCCTGTTAACCTCCTTGGCAGGGACCTCCTTTGCAAACTCAACGCCACCATAAAATGTTCCTCGGGCGGCATCTACCTATATATGCCCGAGGACTCCATCCCCGCGTTCCAGGGTATCATACGGGAAGCAGAATTGGACCGCCAGTTTCCCGAACTCCCTCCAGAGTTAGAGAACGAATTACCCCCTTCCTTGTGGGGCACTGAATCAACCTCCGTCGGACTTCTAATATCAGCCACTCCCGTTAAGATCACTTACAGAACCGACCTGCCCTTCCCCTGTACCAAGCAATACCCCTTGCCTAAAGAAGCCATCGAAGCGTTAACACCCATGATTAAGGACTTCCTCGAAAAGGGGATCCTAGTTCCATGTGCCTCACCCTGTAACACTCCCGTGCTCCCCATAAAGAAGCCCTCAAAAGAGGGAGCCCCAGTCCGATATCGTTTTGTCCAAGACCTGAGACTAGTAAACCAGTTCGTAATACCCCGACACCCAGTGGTGGGAAACCCAAACTCCCTCCTGAACGCGATTCCGGCAGGGACAACTTGGTACACCGCCGCGGACTTATGCTCCGCCTTCTTCAGCATACCCCTGGACCCAGCTAGCCAGTTCCTTTTCGCTTTTACTTGGGGGCCCAGTCAATTAACTTGGACAAGGTTACCCCAGGGATACGTGGAATCACCCGCAATATTTTCAGCCATCTTACACCAGGATTTGCAGGACATTCATCTACCTGCAAACTCCGCCCTCTTGCTCTACGTAGATGATCTCTTATTATGCTCTACTAGTGAAGAGGCATGCAAGATAGACACTAAACACCTCCTATCTGAACTAGCGAGGAAGGGACATAAAGTGTCCCCAAAGAAACTCCAATACTGTAAACAAGAAGTAAAGTACCTCGGGCACATCTTGGGAGTGGGTACCCGAAGCCTCGCCACCGACAGAATTGAAATGGTCACTAAAATTCCACTCCCTAAAACAAAGCGACAGTTGCGCGGCTTCCTTGGAATGGCCGGCTTCTGTCGAGCATGGATTGCTGGCTACAGCGAAATAACGAAACCCTTAACCGCTATGACCTGCCAGGACCACCCAGACCCATTGGTCTGGGAAGAGGACGCTTATAAATCCTTTGAACGCTTGAAACGGGAACTGAGATCCACTCCTGCCCTAGGATTGCCCGACTACCGGGTCCCCTTTAACTTGTTCATTCATGAACAAATGGGAGTCGCCTCAGGTGTCCTAACCCAACCCTTTCGAGACCAAGAAAGACCAGTAGCCTATTACAGCTTACAACTTGACACCACGGCGAAAGGGGCAGTCAGCTGTCTAAGAGCTATCGCTGCTGCTGCGCTCCTCCTCGAGAAAGCTCAAGAAACTGTCCTGGGCCATGAAATCACAGTTCATGTGCCACACTCGGTCTCAACCCTCCTAACCCTAAAAGGATGTCACCATTTCTCAAATTCCCGCCTCAACCGGTACGAAGCCCTCCTATTAACCCCGTCTAATGTCACAATTAAGCGCGTCAATTCCCTGAATCCAGCCACCTTGCTACCCCTTCCCAACAATGGCACTCCACATCATGACTGCGCTACCATAGTCCGACAAGCTGAAAAACCCCGGGAAGATTTAGATCACCTCCCCCTGTAAAATGCGGACTTAATATTGTATACCGATGGCAGTTCTAAAGTTATTGACGGAGTTAGGAAGACTGGGTATGCAGTGGTGTCTGACTTCGAAGTGCTAGAGTCAAATCCAATCAACCCACAATATAGTGCCCAAGCCGCCGAGTTAATTGCGCTTATACGCGCCTGCGAGATTGGCGAAGGGAAAAGGACTACTATTTATATGGACAGTAAATACTGTTTCGGCTTAGTACATACAACCGGCCAAATTTGGCTTCAGAGAGGTTTCCTGACCGCCGCCGGATCCCAAATTTCACATGCCGCTCTGGTAGAACGACTTCTGACGGCAATTCACTTACCCGCCGCAATAGCCGTTGTCCACTGCAAAGCTCATACAAAAGGCAGGGATTTAGTCTCCAAAGGGAATAGACGAGCCGACAAAGCCGCACAGACAGCTGCCCTTCGCACCCCTAACAATGACTCTGAATTCCAAGCCGTGCAGCTACCTACCGATCTAGACTTGACAGAAATTTACAAATCTGCCCCAGGGGATGAAAGAGCCATGTGGCAATCTATAGGGGCCACAGAACGAAACGGTATCTGGGTCCTCCCCGATGGAAGAACCGTCCTTCCAAAGGCCTGGACTCCAAAATTAGCGAGAATTCTTCACCAACGGACACATTGGGGAAAAGGGAGGCTGATGGAACATGTTATTAGATCATGGTATGCCCCAGGGATAGCTGCCGCTGCCACGGCAGCATCAAAGAATTGCATAACCTGTCACCGCTTCAATCCCAAGCACGAACCCAGGAAACCACCAGGAGCTAGACCATGGACCTTTGTCCCCTTCGAGAACTTACAACTTGACTTTATCGATCTGCCTCAATGCCAGGGTTTTAAACACGCTTTAATTATAGTGGACCAATTTTCTTCATGGGTGGAGGGATTCCCTTGCCGAAAAGCTACCGCATCCGTAGTTGCTAGGGCTCTCCTACAAGATATTATTCCCCGATACGGGATACCTCGCCGCCTAGACAGCGACAGGGGAACTCACTTTACGGCCGAAATAGTGCAACTAGTGGCCAAGGCCCTCCAAATTCGGTGGGACCTCCACACACCATATCACCCACAATCCTCTGGCCAAGTAGAACGAATGAACCAAGAAATAAAAATACAGTTGGGAAAACTTTGCAACCTTACGGGCCTAAAATGGGTCAATGCACTCCCACTGGTTCTTCACAACATACGTAGTGCCCCAACTGAACGTTTAAAACTCTCCCTGTTTGAACTCTTGTTTGGGAGACCCCCTCCAGTCTACAACACGCTATTCCCACTCTCAGAACTGGAGCTGGGAGAAGCAGAACTTACTAATTATGTTATTCAGCTCCAGATACAGTTACAACGCCTCCACCAGTACGCCGCCATTGAAGGACAGAACCTACCCATCGACGTCCAAGCCCACTCCTTCCACCCCAGAGACTGGGTCCTAGCCAAGGTCTATCAGAAGGAACCGCTTCAACCCGCGTGGGAAGGTCCCTACCAAGTCCTTCTAACCTCACCGACTGCCGTGAAAGTAGGTGAAAAGAACTCCTGGCTACACCACACTAGGTGCAAGTCATCACCCCCTCCCCAAGAGCCGGAGGACAGTCTCGGCGAGGACTTCACCTTCTCGACTCCTCCCACCCCACCAACTTCATACATCGACGACGACGACGACCAACAGACCGGACCAGATCGGGGTCAGAATCGGGCCCAACAGACCGGACCAGATCGGGGTCAGAATCAGGCCCAACAGACCGGACCTGATACAGTATCACCCAACTGGACATCAGAGATCATCCCGGATTCCGACGCTATCAAGCTACGCCTGAAGCGCCTTTGACAGCTCCTTTGACAGCGCGCCTTTGACAGCTCCTCTGACAGCGCGCCTTTGACAGCTCCTTTGACAGCGCGCCTTAGACAGCCCCTTTGACAGCGCGCCTTTGACAGCTCCTCTGACAGCGCGCCTTTGACAGCTCCTCTGACAGCGCGCCTTTGACAGCTCCTTTGACAGCGCGCCTTTGACAGCCCCTTTGACAGCGCACCTTTGACAGCTCCTCTGACAGCGCGCCTTTGACAGCCCCTCTGACAGCGCACCTTTGACAGCTCCTCTGACAGCGCGCCTTTGACAGCCCCTCTGACAGCGCGCCTTTGACAGCTCCTCTGACAGCGCGCCTTTGACAGCCCCTTTGACAGCGCGCCTTTGACAGCTCCTCTGACAGCGCGCCTTTGACAGCTCCTCTGACAGCGCGCCTTTGACAGCTCCTCTGACAGCGCGCCTTTGACAGCCCCTTTGACAGCGCGCCTTTGACAGCCCCTTTGACAGCGCGCCTTTGACAGCTCCTCTGACAGCGCGCCTTTGAAAGCTCCTCTGACAGCGCGCCTTTGACAGCTCCTCTGACAGCGCGCCTTTGACAGCCCCTTTGACAGCGCGCCTTTGACAGCTCCTCTGACAGCGCGCCTTTGACAGCTCCTCTGACAGCGCGCCTTTGACAGCTCCTTGACAGCTCCTTTGACAGCGCGCCTTTGACAGCGCCTTTGACAGCTCCTCTGACAGCACATTGATAACTCCTTCCCTCTGATAATGCCTTGCTGTCCCCAGACTCTGATCATGTATTTCTCCTTCATCTTCCTCACCTTAAGGGCTTCGACCCAATCCTCATCCACACCAACCGATCATTGCACCGGATTAACTACGGGTTACCATTTTTTGGACTACCATCGAGTCGAAACCGGCGGGAAGTCGAATCCGGATCGAATGGGGGACTTTGACTTCTGCCTCCCTGAGTCTCGAACATTGTTACGCCATTCCCTCGTGCCCCGACTAACTGCCAGCGAATACTGGGAACTTTTCATCCGAGATGGACACCTACACCGGATTGGGTCAGCAGCAGTCACCCTTGACCGTTCCTACTACCGCCTTAGCTGTAAGAACGGGACCCATTTCCTTTACGGCAACGGAGAAATCTCGAGGAACCCAAATTGGACTGAAGTCGAAAAAGGGGGGGCCACATCGGCCTACACCGACACCACTAACCCCTCCGACAACTTGATTTTCGGATTCCAATGTCTCTTCATGGCCCCAGAACCCCAAAAACCCCAGCTGCAAGGACTTTGCCTGAGAGGGTTCTGCTGCCTCTGGAATCTTGGAGTCACCCACGACTGGAAAGGGGCAGAATACTTAGAAGGGTGGTATCATCCGGCACATCCTTCACGCTCCCCCACTTGGGATCACGTTGGACCTTTGAGATGCGGAGGCATAGCCCAAGACAGCCGACTCTTTAATACCACCGACCCACTTCATCCACTCGGCACGGCACCTCGCCAGCTCGGCACTGATCCCTCCCTCCCAGGGGAGGATCTCCTCTCCTCTTGGGAACAGAACTCTTACATCAAACTCTTGGGCCAGGTGGCTAAAGAGGCACCCTATCCTGAATGCTGGATATGCGCACATGCACCCAGCCACCTCCAACAAAGTCTTCCCCTCGTTCCTGTACCCGTGACCACTGAACAGTTCCGATCGGGAGACGTCGCTTCTTGGAATTTAACGGCCTTGAACTTGACCCACCAATACCTCTACCTTACTGGCCCTACAAAGGGACCCCTCTGCCGCATCTTCACTGGAGAGGGAACTTTCATTGGGTCCAGTACCTGCACCTCCAACTTAGAACTTTTACCCACCGGTCACGTCACTGTTACCGATGTGGCCGCATCCCGAACTTTCCAAAATCTCACCCTTGCTTGGGCCACCATCGTCGGACACCCTCCTGCCTGGCAGCCTCAGCCCGCTGACTCCATGTTGCTGCAAGCTTTTGCCTCCGGAAGAATGGAGTCCTACCTCAGTGGCTTGTTTTGGGTATGTGGTAATCGCGCATATACTTGGGTGAGCCCTCATATGTCAGGATCTTGCTTTGTAGGGTACATTGTCCCCGGCATTAGAGTAGTCCCACACCTACCCCCTGGGAGGCAGAGGAATAAAAGAGAACAGAAGGGACTGTCGGACCTGTCGGATGTCGCTGCCAACGGAGAGACTGTCGGTCGGGCACTCTTCCCTGCCTATGGGGCCGGCTCTAATCATGTGGACATCCTCCGACTTACCGACATCCTTCTGAAATTCATGCAAGAGGCAACCCAAATCACGGACTCTCTGATGTCAGAGCTGTCAGAGGTGAGACAACTTAGTTTACAGACCAGGATTGCGACGGACTTTCTCCTGTCCAGTCAAGGAGGGACCTGTGCCCTAATAGGCACTGAGTGTTGCACATATGTGACTGATCAGACTTTGAATATTACCGGACATTTGAACAATATCCACGAGCTGGCAGGGAAGCTGGATGAGATACGACATGAAGGACTATCCGACATAGACTTGTGGGGATGGTTGCCCAAGCTCGGATGGCTCCGACAGTTACTTAAGGTGATATTGCTTACTGCCCTTATTATTATCCTTTGCATCTCGGTGCTCTGCTGTACTATACACTGTGTCTCTCCTTGTTGCTCTCTCCTACGCTGTCCTGCTCAATCCGCCCCTCTTCCTATCCGAGCCTATTCCCGCTCCCACAGTGCCTCTGTCTTCCCTGAATACGTACAAATGAGACACCTGGGGGAAGGAGAGTACGAAATCACAGGGGTATAGGGTGCGGAGAAAGGATTTGCAAGTTCTTACAGAACTTTAATGCAAATCTATCTCCGAATGGGGGACTGATACAGAAGGAGGGGGGGGTACCTTTCCTCACTCCTCCTCCTCTTGAGTAAGGGGCCCGAGGCGATGACCTCGACGGCGCCCAGCTCTGCCGTGACTCCTGAACCCCCACACTGTTGCACAAGCACCACACTATACCCTTGACTTTATAAATAATATCTTTTCCTTATACATATATCTTTTCCTTCTATATACGGGCGAAATAAGCCTTTCCTTCTTAAGTCTTGTTCGCCCTATTTCTAACGAGTAGACCGTATCATACTGTTTTCCCCATTGACTATAATGGCTGCGCCTTAGCCAATCAAGAACGTGCATTCCCCTACAGGAGCTAGCTCAGGGAGTTCTTGCACGCCTCATTTAACCTCCTGACAAGTTGTTGACGGCTCCCCGCTGCTACAACAATGGAACCGAAACTAGCGACCTCGTAAAACTGTCAAAGTCTTGTTACATTGTATCCATTTGTTTCCGCTTTTAATATACAATATACACTTGACCGGCAAGAAGCCGAAAACTTCAGAAAATAATATAAAATCAGCCAAAGCTTCGATCTTCTCCATTTTAATGTCATTCTACTCGATTCCCTCCGGACTCCATGATGCTACTCCCAGCGCCATAATCCTCAAACCGACAGGTCACGTACCCAGGAAAACCTTAATCCTGTCAGATGGTCCAGTCAAGCCCTTCCTCCGGGCAATGCTAGGTAATGGGCGATGCATAGCTGTGCCATTGTCTTGCCATCACCTGTACTCAGGAAACGTTTATGCATATCTCTATTACTCCATGTAATCCCTACCTTACTGAAGCGCTGATCTATGCAACCTCTACCCTGCCTACCTTACTGAAGTGATGATCTATGTAGTCCCTACCTTACTGAAGTGATGGTTTGTGTAAACCCACCACCCACTTTCCTGTAGTGATGATCCGTGTAACCCCACCTCTTGTGATGTATTTGTGACGTTTTCTGCACTGTATTCTGGGACCTGGAGGGAACTTTTAAAAGTTTATGTCGCCCCACTCTCGGGGTTCAACCCCATCTTGAACCTATTGCGCAATAAACTTGGATCTCCGCATCTTGCTCCGTCTCCGGCTGAACTCATTTCTTCCGCTAGGACCCGCGGACTCCGTCCGACGAGCCGGGTGGCAGGGCAACTCCGCACCCGGAATTTTCCGTAACAGGTCCAAATATGTAAAGTCTGCCACCTAGTATTGCCCGGAGGAAAGGTTGGGCAGAGCGATTTGGCCAGATTAGGGTCTTCCTGAGTACGGAGACAGAGGAGGTGTCATGGAGTCCTGAAGAAACTGAGTCGATTGACACCAAAAGCAAGGAAATCGGAGCTGCGGTTGATTTTATACGAATTTTAGAAGGTTTTAGTCCGTTTCAGTCCATTCTTCTATTGATAATTGAATTCGGAAATAAAATAGATACATTGTTGCGAGATTTGACACTTTTATGGGTTCACGAGTTTCGGTTCCATTGTCCTCCCAGCAGGGAGCCGTCAGCAGCTTGTCAAGAGGTCAAATGAGGCGTGCAGGAGCTCGCTGAGCTGGCTCTGCAAAGCGAATGCATGGTTCTGATTGGGTAGAACGCAGCCATTGAAAGGAATGGGGAATACAGCTTCATCCGGTCAACCCACAGTAAAGATGGAGCGAGAGGGAGGCTTAAGGAAAAGAGGGGCTTATTTCGCCCTTATAGAGAAAGGGAAAGGCACTTTATTCATGGGGCTAGGGGGTAGAGTGTGGTGCTTGTGTAACGGTGTGGGGGCTGAGGGGTCGATGTAGGGCTGGGTGCCCTTGAGGTCATCGCCTCGGACCCTCTGGTGACTGGCGGAAGGGAGAAGGAAGGCACACCCCCCCTTTCCGTATCAGGGGCAATGGCCCTGAGAGGGGAGGAAGAGACTTGCTAGGATAGACCGGGCCCAACAAAAACAGGTTCCCATGAGGTCAACATTGCAACAGGGAACACTGGCGCCTCATGAATCCTGAGTTATGGGTCGAAGATAACCCCCCGGGCATGGCTAGAAATATACCCCCCATGATCGCGAAGCCCAAACCATTTGCTAATCCCGTCGCTGCTAGACAGTATCCCATCCTACGCCTAGCGGCCGAAGGGGTCTGGTTCCAGATTCTTCTTTGCTTTCCCCTTCGTTAACAAACAAACACAGTGCACCCCCACTGTCCCAGAAACTGGATAATCCTTTGCTGAATGGTTGGCAATACTTTGTCTCAAGTAATAATTTTGTGTGGGAAGACTACGGCCCTGATCCGTTAATGGTTGTTCAGCATACGGAATAAGGTTTCGACAAATGATTCATTCTCGTCTGTTCTTGCTAAAGGCTGTTGCAGCAACAGCACAGCACGGCTTGGATCTAAAGGCAATACAGACTGTTTCTCAGTTCATGCAAGTAGTGGGGCATCAGTTTTGCATGCTTATCTCTTGTGTTACAGAAGGGGGGGGCATGTCTTCTTCACCTTCTTCGCTACAATATATTTGCTCAATTTCTCTAGGACTCCATCACCCCTCCCCTGTCCTCCATAATCCCTCAAGGTGTCAAGACCTTAATCCTGTCAAATCGCTCTGATCAGCCTTTCCTCCAGGCAATGTCAGGTGGCAGACTATGCATATTTGGGACCATTGTTTTCTCATTCCCAGGAAGTGTTTATCTGTGCATATCTCCAGCTCTGCATATTCCCCCCTCCCTCCTCCATATGTTAATCTGTGCGACCCCTACCTTACTGAAGTGATGATCTGTGTAACCCCTACCTTACTGAAGTGATGATCTGTGTAACCCCTACCTTACTGAAGTGATGATCTGCGCGACCCCTACCTTACTGAAGTGATGATCTGTGTAAACCCCCACCCACTTTCCTGAAGTGCTGATCTGTGTAATCCCACCTCTTGTGATGTATTCGTGACGTTTTCTGCACTGTATTCTGGGACTTGGAGGGAACTTTTAAAAGTTTATGTCGCCCCATTCTCACTGTTCAATCTCGCCTTGAACCTGTTGCGCAATAAACTTGGATCTTCTGCTGTTTGCTCCTGTCTCCGGCTGAGCTCATTTTCCTCCGCAGGGACCCATGGACTTAGTCCGATGAGCTGGGTGGCAGAGCAGCCTCACACCCAGATTTTGCCGTAACACTTGGCTGCTATGTCATCATCCTGAACTGCTCGTCATACTGCCTGGGGCTAATTAGGAGCTACAGTCCCAACAACATAAACCCAGAAGACCAAGTGTGCATGCACACGAAAGCTCATACCAAGTACTAACTTAGTTGGTCTTTAAGGTGCTACTGGAAGGAATTTTTTTATTTTGTTTTGACTATGGCAGACCAACACGGCTACCTATCTGTAACCAGAAGACCAAAGTTTACCCACCCCATGCTCTAAGCAAGGAGCTCAAGAGTAACTTCTTTTTAAAAAGCAAGTTTCCTGGGAACTTTGTCAAAGTTTTTTTTTTTTTTCAGGTGCTGTTTCACTCTGGAAGGGACGCGGCACGCTCACATCAAAAAGCTGCTCCAACATGAGATTTTGAAACCTTTCCAGTCACAATGGAACACCCAGTTGCTCTTGCAAGAACGAGACCTACGCCACTCTTTCAGGGGAGGGTATTTGTGTGGGACATTCAATCAGGGAATTTCGTTATCTTGCCACCTGGTAGAGCTCCACCCGGAGCCTCCAGGAATTACCTAAAGCCTTCCCCTGGCCCAAAGAACCTACTAGGTAATAGATAAATAGATCCCTGGGCCCAAGTGGTGCAGATAGGGCTGTGGGTGACTATGCTTTTGGCCATGAGGGTATTTTTACTGCCTCTGGCCGTCAGCGTGCCCACACCCCTTCAGGTGACCAAGCAGCTAATGCGGGAGTGGGGTGCCCACAACACGAATAATAAATGGCTGAAATGGTGGCTTATTCTGCAAACTGAACCAATTGCACGGTCTGCACTCTGGGACCTACAGATGCTTTGGGAGGAATGCCCCTCCTCCCTGTGCCTTGGAATGAGTCCACAGTTACGGCCCCAATTTTTGGCTTCCGCCCTCTGGGAAACAATTCTTTTTTATGGAACCATTCTATCCCTTTCCAGGTCCACCGAATTACTGGATGGCTCTGTGTGAACCAGCCTGAGGGTGCCAGTAACAATCTGACATATGTGGGGGCCTCCCGTTGTAATCGCACCTTCCCAGCCCAGACAACCGTGACTGAGTCCGCACTAGGAACTGTTACGGCAAAATCTGGGTGCAAGGCTGCTCTGCCACCCAGCTCATCGGACTAAGTCCGTGGGTCCCTGCGGAGGAAAATGAGCTCAGCCGGAGACAGGAGCAAACAGCAGAAGATCCAAGTTTATTGCGCAACAGGTTCAAGGCGAGATTGAACAGTGAGAAAGGGGTGACATGAGTTTTTGAAACTCCCTCCATGTCCCAGAATACAGTGCAAAACACGTCATAAATATATTAAAGAGAGGTTTGGTTACACAGATTACATCATGAATATATTAAAGGGAGGTTGGGTTACACAGATTAACATATGGAGGAGGGAGGGGGGAATATGCAGAGCTGGAGATATGCGCAGATAAACACTTCCTGGGGATGAGAAAACAATGGTCCCAAATATGCATAGTCTGCCACCTGACATTGCCTGGAGGAAAGGCTGATCAGAGCGATTTGACAGGATTAGGGTCTTGACACCTTGAGGGATTATGGAGGACAGGGGAGGGGTGATGGAGTCCTAGAGAAATTGAGCAAATATATTGTAGCGAAGAAGGTGAAGAAGACATGCCCCCCCCTTCCGTAACAGTCCCCCATTCGGAGATAGATTTGCATTAAAGTTCTGTAAGAACTTGCAAATCTTTTCTCCGCACCCTAACTCTCGGTGAAGGTAGGGGTGCCGTGTGAGTGGGAATAGGCCCTAATGGAAAAGGAGGTGGGTTGAGCAGGGCAGCAAAGGAGGGAGCAACACTGACCAATGCAATGTACATGCGTGTTATAGATATGCGTAGGGGTGCCGTGTGAGTGGGAATAGGCCCTAATGGAAAAGGAGGTGGGTTGAGCAGGGCAGCAAAGGAGGGAGCAACACTGACCAATGCAATGTACATGCGTGTTATAGATATGCGTAGGGGTGCCGTGTGAGTGGGAATAGGCCCTAATGGAAAAGGAGGTGGGTTGAGCAGGGCAGCAAAGGAGGGAGCAACACGTACATGCGTGTTATAGATATGCGCTAACTAATAACTTGGTATCTACCGTACCAGAGGTGTGGGTTTATGCAAACCTGAAAGGGACTTGCAAATCATGCCTCTTAAGGTCATTTGCAAGTATAGTAGTGCAGATAGCTGGATATAGGATATCGCATAAAGGACCACTATTTTGTTCAATAGTGGTCTATGCTTTACATTTAGCAGGAAGGTCCACTACTGACTGAGGAAAAAAAATGCAGTTTGCTTCGTCCCCCGCCATTTTTGTGTTCTCAGGTGTCAAGGTAGCTCTTCTGTGGTCTCACAGTAGTGGCAATCCCTGGTGAATCCACTTAGGGCTTTCATATTAACCATGTTGCCTGGCATCCATCACAGCTGGCACAGGTTTGGATACGTCATGAGAGAAATATCCTAGCCTTGGCCATTCCATGGGATTTTATTATTATAGGCTCTGGTCTTGCAGTCATGGGAAGTTGCTCACTTGCACATTAAGGACCAAAAGCTAATTGCAGCCTGGATACACTTGCCCAATTCAAACTGAGTCCAATTTGAATTTATCTTGCCCCATGGTTCTCAACTTCCCAAACCAATCAGTTAAAATAAAACCACTCTTAAAGGGCACTCGTCCAAATAAGTCAATTTAACTCTATAAGGGATTATTCCTGCTAAACCAAAGCATATATACCTTCCTGAAGCTTCTCCTTGGTAAAGTGAGTTTTAGCACATTTTTAAAATGGGTAGGGAAGTTGGCAGAGTGCCAGGTGAAACAACGAAATATGGTTATAAATTTATCTAAGTCTAAACATTGGACTACATAATAGCCTGATCTGTTAAAAGGCATAAAATGTATGAGGATCCTCCACTGGGGTGTAAGGAATAAGACATTAGACATAAAACACTTACACACAAAAATAGCCACAAAAATAGCCCCCCCCCCATTTGTGGAAATGACACACTGTCAGACACATTTCAACATTCCTACGTAATAACACATAATACAAAACAAACTAATTAAATATCAGTTGCAAATCTTGAGACAATTGGGATATTTTATATATGTATCTTGAGGTTCAAAAGTCAGAAAATGTCCTTGTAATTCAACTCCACCCCCCTTTGTCAGCCCCACTCCCCCGGCAGTCTATATCCTTTGAAAGAGATAGCTGTGGCCACTTTGAAAACTTTGGTGTCTGTTGTTGTGGTGGCGAAGCTTTTCATTAGATCTGTAGTAACACACTTGTAGAAGTGATATCCTGTAAGGGCAGGGTGGACTTAAAAGACACAGTTAAAATAATAAAACACACACACAAACACACACACAATGACCTATGAGGAACCAAAATAAATAAATGCTAAGACACAGAATTTTAAGAAATCTGAAGTAACAATGAAAATAAAAGAGTGTTTCTTGATGTGACAACATCGGCTAGAATGTTAATAGCAAAATACTGGAAAATGACTTAATGGTAATTTAAAGTTGTGCAAGTACCTTGGACTAGCCAAATGACAGAATTAATAAGAAATGCTCAGGCAAAAGGTAAACAAATACCATTCCACAAACAATGTTTGGTTATGCTTCGATTAATTTCATAGACCATGGAAAAACGGATTAACTCTTTCTGGCTGTAATCTAACTACGTGCCTAACACACTTGGCAAGGGCTTCAGAAGGGGGAGGTGGTGTCTCTGCTTAAGGACATGATTTGTATTGGGTGTGTGGAAAGCTGGCTTATCATATCCTCCCAAAGGGAGGCTCTTTAATTCCTCCCATGTGGATTTATGAGCCGATTGCCACTGCACCCCGTCGGAGGAGATGCTCGGTTGACCTAGTAGCAGTTGCAGGAGGCAACTCCCAAAATTGGGGTAAGGATCAGTGGCCTCCAGAAAGGATAGTGGCCCATTACGATCCGGCGTCATGGAATCAGGGAGAAAAAATCACAGGGGCAAGGGGGACAATTTATAATTTAAACCGCATAATAAGACTCCAAGCGGTAGTAGAGATTGTTGCCAATGCCACGGTCACAGCCCTCTGGTTAATCGCCACCCAGTCCTTCAGCTCCGCTTAGGGCTGGACTTTCTCCTGGCACGACAGGGCAGATTTTGTGTTGCGTTAAATTTGACAGGAGGGGCCTGTTGCTTTAACATCTCTGACCATGGCGAAGCTATTCGAAATTTGGCAGCAGAAATTGAAAAAGTGGCCCATGTCCCTGTCCCTACTTGGAACGGATGGGACATGTCCTGGTGGACTGATTGGCTTCCATACCTAGGGTGGTTTAGGGGACTTTTAATGATGTCACTAGGCCCATTGATAATTTTGCTTCTTTTCTGCTCCTGTGTACCTTGCTTATTGCAATGCTTGCAAAATATGATGCATAAAATGGTGTCACGAATGGTTCGGCCCCAGACTATAGCACTAGCCCGAGAATATCCGCCAGTGCCTCCTTGGGACGGAAGGCTGTCCAAAATAAAAGGGGGGCGGAATGAAGGGACAGGGTACCCAAATCCTGGCTGTGTAGTCACCCCAATTAGTGTGTAGTCACCCCAACTAGGCCTCAAGACTTCCCTAGGCCTCAAGACTTCCCAAATTCTTTCTTTGAGGATGCAAACCTGAAATGCATTAGCTCTGCTGTATAACACAAAGCATAACAGAAAGTAGCTGAAAGGAACAAAGATTTCTCCTCTTCTCAGGAAAATATGACCTTGCCAGCAGCGCATCCAGCTGATGAGCCTTCTCGCAACTTTCTTGGCCCACTGACGGGAGCAATGCACACCCGACCCGTGGGAAAGGCCTGAAAGGCTACAACCCAGTGCAAAAACCCTGAGGATCCATGTGGATCTGTGCTTTGTAACCACGTTTTTGCGCCATTGCGGTCCCACGCAACAGTGGGTGCGTGATTTTTTTGGTGCAGGCTGTAGTCATGGACATGCTATGTGATCTGGTGGTGAATTTGGGGTGACCCAGTGCTAAAATCCTGAGGATCCATGGGCTTTTACCGCCCCCCTCCCAGGCAGCCTCCGCTAGCGTCCCTTATCTCGCTCCCGATCGCTTGCCGATCAGCAGATTTATTTCAACACCCACTTCCCTCTTTCAAAAAAAGAAGCATGATCTGCTTTTTGCCCCTGGGCATTTCAGCTCCAGGGACCACGCATTCGCTCCGTAAGACGCACAGACATTTCCCCTTACTTTTTAGGAAGAAAGGTGTTATGTACTGAAGTTCTCACCCTGGGCCAGCAGGGGGACATTGTAGATAGTTATGCAAATGAAGGATCGAAAGTGACGTTCAGTGATTGGATAGTTTTAGAAAGTTGTTACAGTAACGTTGTACTGGAGCTCTGTATAAGCACGCTGACTGAGCTCTTCAGTTCAGTTCTGTTCTGGCCTCTGAATAAACAAGAGCTGTTTGAAGAATCGCTGTGTCGTCTGATATGTTCACCCACAACTTAACAAAAAAAGTGCGTCTTATGGAGCGAAAAATACAGTAAGTGGAATTCAGTCTTCCCCCTCTCCTCCTCCTCCCTCTTCCTTAAAAACCCTGCTCTTCCTGGCTGGGGTCTCTTTCCTCTCTCTCCCCACCCCCAGCCAACCCACCTCCCCATTCCTGGGTTATGGGTTCGAGCCCACGCTGGGCCAAATATTCCTGCATAGCACGGGGGGGGGGGGGGTAGACTAATGACCCTCCCCTTCCAGCTCTGCTATTCTATTATTGTATATATGGGCAACTTAAAAACACTGATAGGATTGTAGAGCTGGAAGGGAACCCGGGGGGTCATCTACTCCACCCCACCCCCCACAACGCAGGATTCGTTGGAAGAATCAGGAGCCAGGAAGAATCAAATTTCAATAAAGAATGGGGAGAGTTTAAAATGCATTTGAAAAAAATATTGTAAACAACTACAATCCTTCGTAGGTTTGACAGAAAACGTGTAGTAAAAATTCAAATCATGGATTGGAGCAAGGACTTATAATAACTGGAGTCAGTGAGGAGATGCAGAACAAAAATTATAACCTAAGGATCCACAAAGGGGGGGGGGGAGTCAAAGGAAATATGATGTTTGCATTTTGATTCTTTGTAAAATTGAAAATGAAAAAGAGGAACCTTTGGCCCAGCATGGGCTCGAACCCGCGACCTTGAGATTAAGAGTTTCCTGCCATACCCTCCAAGGGTCTTGATTTTCCAGGAACAGTCCCAGAATTCCGAAGGCCCTCCAGGCTTCTGATGTTTATTTGTGAATTTTAATTGTGGGTGTACATGTTTACATTGGATTGTTTTGGTTTTTTGATATATATATTTTTGTAAACCAGTGTTTTACCTTCTGTCGCTAATGTGCCATTAGATTATAAACTACGTCTTATACAACCAAAAATAATACTGGGCTCCGATACATCAATATAGAAAGGGATGATCTACAAGGACGTCTTGCTGGAGGTGCCAAAACGAGAACACGCCTCTTTGAAGCGTCTGCTTATGCAATGTCTGATGCTTACAGATTTCTGGAGGAAAGTATCAGGATATATAAATGCTAATTTGTAGAGAGGCAGCCCTGCCCTGAGGCAGGAAGCAATGTCCTTGCCAGAGAAAGGTTTGTGTAATTTCTACCTCTGCCCCCGCCAGGGTCAGGTCAGTTTGGACCTCACTGCCCTGCCTGGCAGGAGACGGAGAAGGAGGAGGAGGGGGGGCAACCTCTGAACTGCACCCAACACCCCCACCCACAGGGTGCTTCAGAAACCCTGGTGATTTCTCACCCTGTCTTTCTTCCAGGGGCACCTAAAGGCCATCAGGAGGAGCTGCGCTTGGTCCCTTTGAAAGGAAGGCAGCTGCAACTGCAGATCCTCAGAGGACTCTTCACCTGCTCAGAGGCACTCTTTCTTCCCTAGAGCTACAGTGCCACCAAAGCTGCGATTCCTGCCTTGCAAGGGGTTGGGCTGGATGACCCCTGGGGGTCCCTTCCAACTATACCGCTTTATGGTTCTACCGTAAGTCCCACTGTTTTTGAAATGCGTCTGTTTTGAAAACGGTTCTTCCCTGCTTTTTATTGCATTTTATGCTGCTCTGAGCCCAGCTTTGGCTGGGGAGGGCGGGATATAAATAAAATATTATTATTATTATTATTATTATTATTATTATTATTATTATTATTATTATCTCCTCGAGAGCAGCTTCCTCCATTCTTCGTGGTTTGGAGAAGGGAGGCGGGCAGATGGGGCAATCGATCCTGGCACCCCAACCTTTGTCTTGTGGGCCAAGAGGGCGGGGCGGCCCTGGGATGAGGGCCAAGGGGAGGGAGCCGAGGGCCAGCAAGGCAGGTTCCAGGCAGGGCTGGGAGTCAAAAGAAAAGAATCTGACGCGCCTTGTCTCCTTTCGGAGGAGGAGAGCTCAGCCAGGTCCCCTTTGCCTCACCTGGGTGACAGCAGCGTCCTTATCGCAGGCCCACCTGGGGACCAAAGTGCAGGTGGCAGAGAGACAGACGGGGGCATTGCAGCCGCGGGCAAGACAACATCTTCTCCTGGACAAGTGAGCCTCTTTCCTCCTCCTCCTCCTGCCCCACATGCTGCCCCCTTCCCAAGGGCACGGCTGAAGGGGAGCAGCTGGGCTTTGGGATGCAGGTCAGAGGCCACCTGTGCTGAACACACCTGCGTCTTCTCCCTTCTGCCAAGGCAGGGGCCCCTCCTGGCTGGAGTCCTGCTGCACATCCCCCCCCCAACTCCCTCCCCCTTGTGGATTTTCTCCCCAGGATCTCTTCCTGAGACCCAGGGTCAGAAGATGGCTCTGAAGAAGCACCTGGAGGCTCTTAGCGTCTTCCAGTGGGTGCTCACGTTCCTCTTCTTTGGTAAGTTGGGAGCTGGGTGGGAGGGAGGGAGGGAGGGGCAGGGGGTCTCAGGGAAAGGGGCAGCTTGGCCTCCTCCTCTTCCTGGGGCCATGGCCCTTGGGAGCTCCTCTGGCAGGCCAGGCCCCTGTAATAAAAGGAAAACTGCCCTTTTCCCATTATGGGGGACACAAGAGAGTCCTTTGCAGGTTCTCCATCAGTTGGAGAAAAGAACAGAGGCCAAGCAGAGAATATTGAGAAGCAAAGCAGCTAGTCTGATCTATACTGAACTGTTGCAACAGGGTGCCCCCTTCACACGCAGGAAAGGAGGAGGACCCAGAACCCAGGTGTGCCCGCCCTCATATAGACATTTTAAATTGCCCACCCTGGAGTCCAAGACCACCCCCAGATACATCATGCCTACATCACAGAAAGGGCGGTCTGCAGCAGAAATCTGAGTGTCTTGTTTACCTCCTGTCTGGCAGGTCACCTGTTAATGCTGATACGGAAGGGGGGGGGCATGTCTTCTTCACCTTCTTCTTCGCTACAATATATCAATTTATTTCCAATTGTCAATGTCAAAAGGGACTAAAATCTATAAAATTCATAGAAAATCAACGTGCCAGTTTGCTCAATTTCTCTAGGACTCCATCACCCCTCCCCTGTCCAGCATAATCCCTCCAGCAAGGTGTTAAAACCCTAATCCTGTCAAATGGCTCTGATCAGCCTTTCCTCCAGGCAATGTCAGGTGACAGACTATGCATATTTGAGACCATTGTTTTCTCACCCCAGGAAGTGTTTATCTGTGCATATCTCCAGCTCTGCATATTCCCCCCTCCCTCCTCCATATGTTAATCTGTGTAACCCAACCTCCCTTTAATATATTCATGATGTAATCTGTGTAACCAAACCTCTCTTTAATATATTCATGATGTAATCTGTGTAACCAAACCTCTCTTTAATGTATTCATGACGTGTTTTGCACTGTATTCTGGGACATGGAGGGAGTTTCAAAAACTCATGTCACCCCTTTCTCACTGTTCAATCTCGCCTTGAACCTGTTGCGCAATAAACTTGGATCTTCTGCTGTTTGCTCCTGTCTCCGGCTGAGCTCATTTTCCTCCGCAGGGACCCACGGACTTAGTCCGATGAGCTGGGTGGCAGAGCAGCCTCGCACCCAGATTTTGCCGTAACAGTTGGCGCCCGAACGTGGGGCATGCGGTTCTCCCGCGTTGCTGACCAGGGGCCCCGAAATCTTCAGCCGGCACCAGGCCATTTTGCCTGGGAAGATCCTTTGGACCCCCGGCCATCTTCCGGGCGGTAATCGAAAGCCCCAGGAGTTCAGCCGGGGAGCAAAGAGGGATCCAGCCGGCTTATTCATCGATCCCGGGATCATCATAGAAGACGCGTGAGTATAAGGAAAAGGAAAATCCAGTGCACTGGTGGGAAAGGGGTGGAAATCTCCTGGCAACTGAATTCTCTGCCCTCCTCTCTATCGCTCCTTCTCGCCTGTCTCTTGGTCCAATTGGTGAGAGAGACCGTGGACTGCTGCTCGACCCAAAAGGGGGTTCTGAGCTCTATCTCTTTCTCCTCTCAAACCCTCCAGTCAGCTGCACCAATTGGGGGTCCGAAAATAAGACGGAGAGACCCGGCTTGGAAAGACAGCCGACTCCCCGCAACGGACTCTCTCAGTTGAAGCAAGGGTCTGGAATTCTTCTTCCGAACTTCCCGAGCGCCCTTACGGAGGGGGCAGGAAGGCGTCTGGCTTTCTGTATCAATCCCAGCCGCACTGGTCGGTGCCACGTAACACGTGTAGCGTGCGTGAGCCCGCTTCCAAAAGCAAGGGGGATTTTCAGTTCGAAATTCTATCCAGGGATCACCCGATCTGGCACCGCACGGCGCGGGCGTTCAGTAGGGCCCCTTTTCCTGAGATTACGACGATAGGTAAGAGGTTGCCAGGAGGGATAGCCCATGAGGAATTGGGCAGGATCGGCAGAGTGGAAAAGGACCCCAGGTTATTGACTAAGGAAATAGGAAGGAAATATAAGGAACCGGATAGCTAGAGCTCTTTAAAAACCCACTAAGGAAGTCGCCAAGCGACGAAAGACCCCTCTTTACTATAGCCCCCTGTACAAGTTACCCAAATCCTAATCAACCCCTCTCCTTCTCCCTTCTCTATCCCCCCCAAAAAAAGAAAACAACAACAAAAGCAACAACAACAACGCATGCTTATATAAAGGGGTACCCAGTCAACTAAGCATTGTGAGCCCTGCCAGTTTGGTTAACTGGTGGTGTTTGAAGAGGCAAGGAGGCTCTTAAAACCATGTGGGACCTTCCTACTAATTTCACTTAATGAAGCTAAAGGAAGCAGCCCAACTCCTTGCAATAACCAACTAAAGGATGAGAGTATATATGTTTACATGTTGTCTGTTATGTGTGTTGTGTTAATACATATATGAGAATATGTATGTTTACATGTTGTCTGTTATGTGTGTTGTCTGTTCCTTCTGTCTCTGACAGACTGCCTTTCTTAAGCGCGCATAGTTTAAACTGCAAGCTTGCTTCAAAATTTAAATCTATGGAAGCCATGCTGGACCTTATCAGTCCTAAATAAGACAAAATGAGAATGAAGGGTGCAAATGTTTACCCCACCTCTTGCTTTATTTGAGTGGTTATATCAACTGAAATAACCCTATGCTTATAAAATATTCTCTCCCAGATTCTCTTCCTATCTTATCTTAGGAAACTGTTCTTCCTTTAGAGGGTTCTGTATAAAGCTGGATACTTTTATTTTCCTCTTCCTTAGTACATGATAAGAGCATTGAGTGTGCTCTCTTCCCCAGTAGTATGTGTGTGTCTCTTTGGCAGTACAAATCTTGCTGTGAAATCTTGCTGTGAACCCTATATTTTGGAGGGTTGGACTAGATGACCCCATCATGTACCACCGGTAGATCATTTTCATAATATTTTCTTTTAAAGCATTACATGCAGTAAATTTAATACCGGTGGTCCATAACTGTTCCCAGTCAGCAAACATAATATCATGACCTATGTCTTGTGCCCATTTAATCATAGCTGATTTCACCGTTTCATCCTGTGTATTCCATTTTAACAGCAAGTTATACATTCTTGATAAATTCTTAGTATTGGGTTCCAACAATTCTGTTTCTAATTTTGACTTCTCTTTCTGAAATCCTATTTTCCTGTCCTGTTTAAACGTCTCATTTATCTGATGGTAATGCAACCAATCTCGAACCTTAGGTTTTAGTTTCTCATAACTCTGAAGTTTCACCCTTTCCCCATCGTATTCTATAATCTCATGATATTTTGGCCATTTAGAATCCATATTAAGCTTTTTTACTTCCCTAGCTTCCATCGGTGACACCCACCTAGGGGTTTTGCTTTCCAACAAATCTTTGTATCTAATCCAAACGTTATACAATGCTTTCCTTACAATATGGTTTTTAAAACTTTTGTACACCTTTACCTTGTCGTACCATAAATATGCATGCCAACCAAAACTATTGTCATACCCTTCCAGATCCAAAATGTCAGTATTCTCAAGAAGTAGCCAGTGTTTCAACCAGCAGAAAGCTGCTGATTCATAGTAGAGTCTTAAGTCCGGCAGGGCAAACCCCCCTCTATCCTTTGCATCAGTTAAAATCTTAAATTTAATTCTGGGCTTTTTGCCCTGCCAGACAAATTTTGATATATCTTTCTGCCACTTCTTGAAACAATCCATCTTATCCACAATCTGCAGCGTCTGGAATAAAAACAGCATTCTAGGCAATACATTCATCTTAATGGTAGCAATTCGGCCTAACAAGGAAAGTTTCAGCCTTGACCATATTTCCAAATCCTTTTTAACTTCTGACCAACATTTTTCATAATTATCCTTAAATAAATTCACATTCTTGGATGTTAAGTTTACCCCCAGGTATTTTACCCTTTTTGTAATTTCCAAACCTGTTTCATTCTGGAAACTCTCTCTTTCTTCCATTGTTAAATTTTTTTCCAACACTTTCGTTTTTTGTCTATTCAATTTAAAACCTGCTACTCGACCAAATGTTTCAATTAATTCTAATACTCTTTTAGTACTAGTGTCTGGCTGTTGCAAAGTCAATACTAGGTCATCTGCAAATGCTCTTAATTTATAATGTCTAACTCCGACCTGAACTCCTTTAACCAACTGGTCCTTTCTGATCATGTTTAACAAAACCTCCAGGACCGATATAAAAAGCAAAGGAGATATTGGGCAGCCCTGTCGTGTACCTTTTTCTATAGGTATTTCTTCTGTTACCACGTTATTTACAATTAATTTGGCCTTTTGTTGAGAGTATATTGCACCTATACCGTTTTCAAAACCTTGTCCTACCCCCATCCCTTGGAGATTCTTTTTCATAAAAGTCCAACAAATGTTGTCAAAGGCTTTCTCCGCGTCCACAAAAATCAAAACTGCTTTCCTATTAATGTCAACGTCCAGCAGCTCCAAAATGTCTATAATGTTCCTCACATTGTCTGACATATGTCTACCTGGGAGAAAGCCTGTTTGGTCCTTATGAATCTCATCTGCCAACACTCTTTTCAATCTTTTTGCCAAAATGTCTGCAAAAATTTTGTAATCCACATTAAGTAAAGATATAGGGCGGTAGTTTTTAACTTGGTTCTTCTCAGTCTCTGTTTTCGGTATAAGTGAGATGAAAGCCTCTTTCCACGATTCAGGTGCCTTTTTCCCCTTTAAAATTTCATTGCAAACTTCCTTCAATGGTTGTATCAGCCATTCTTTCAGCAATTTGTAGTATTTGGCCGTCAGGCCATCAGGTCCTGGTGATTTTCCCAATTTCATATTTTGAATGGCACCCTCTATTTCTTGTTCTGTTATTTCCTCATTTAAGATCCTTTTACTTTGTTCTGAGATTTTTGGTAAGCCGTATTTTCTAATGAATTCTTCTATTTCTTGCTCGTTAGTTGGCCCTTGTGCATACAATTTCTTAAAAAAGCTTTGAAAACAATTGTTGATCTCATTGGGTTTGTGGATAATCTTTCCATCCATTTCTAAACTTGTTACCGTGTTCATTTTCTGCCTTTTTTTCAATTGCCATGACAGAAGTTTCCCACATTTATCCGCTGACTCAAAAGTTTTTTGTCTCATTTGCTTTATCTTCCATTCTATTTGTTGGTTCATAAGTTCCATGTATTGCATCTGATGAAACTTTATTTCTCTCAAAATCTCATGAGACTTTGGTTTAGACCTCAACTTCTTCTCTCCTTCTTTTATTTTTTCTAAAATTTTTTCCTTCTTTTCATTTTGTTGCTTCCTCTTAATGGAATTTTGTTGAATTAGGAAACCTCGCATCACGGCTTTGCTTGCGTCCCAAATTATTCTTTTTTCCACATCTGTTTTCCTGTTGATCTCAAAATAATCTTTTATTGTTTTAAGGGCCTTCTTATGGATCTCTTCATCCTTGAATAGGGTGTCATTCATTCTCCATCTAAAGGAACCAGTTGTTGTTAGTTTCATCTCCATCTTGACCGCATTGTGGTCGGAGCACGTTTTTGGGCAGATTTCTACTTTTTTTGTTCTTGACGCCAGACTACTAGAAATCCAAATTTGGTCTATTCTTGTCCATGTCATTTTTGCTTCAGAGAAGAAGGTTCCCTCTCTCTCTAGAGGATTCTTTATTCTCCAAATATCAATCAAGTCCATAGTTTCAGTCATTTCGAAAAAGATCTTTGGTAGTCTCCCTTCTTTTGAAATCACTTGTCTCTGTGCTTTATCCATGTTTGTTGAAACAACTCCGTTCATGTCTCCCATCATTAGGATTTTATAGTCTAAAAAGTCAACTAATGTCTCATGCAACTTCCTGAAGAATTCGGCCTTCCCTTCATTTGGGGCATAAACTCCCACAATTAATATCTTTTCTCCTTGAATTTGTATTTCAATTGCCAGGTATCTTCCTTGTTCATCTTTAAATATTAATTTTGGAGCCAACTTTTCCTTTGCATAGATCACCACGCCTCTTTTCTTTACTTTGTCTGATGAGATGAATTCTTGACCGAGTCTCTTATTTATTAATAATTTCCTGTGTATCCTGGCGATATGGGTTTCTTGCAAACATATTATGTCTAATTGTTCTTTCTTCAGAATGTGAAAAACCTGTCTTCTTTTCCGAGGAAGGTTCAAACCATTACAGTTCCAACTAAGGAGTTGCAGAGACATTTTGTATTTAGGTAGCTGTTCCTCCAACTGCTCCAAGCTTCTGCTCTTCCTCCGATGGTGGTAGTGAAAGTCCAAATGACAAATTTGCTATATCGGGTGGTTCCCTCTCCTCCACGGTTCCTTTCTGCAAATCCTCCAAATACTTCTCTAGAAATAGTTCTTTGTCCTGAATTGTTTTTATTTTAATCTTCCTTCCATTGAAGTTAAAGGACAATCCTTGTGGAAATTCCCATCTGAATGGTATGGTGTTTTTCTTCAGCAGGTCTACTAGACTCTTGTAGTATGTTCTCACCTCTAAAATGTATTTAGGAATGTCCTTAAAAATCTGTATCTGACAATTTTGGATCACCAATGCCTTTTGGTAATGCAAATTCAATATTCTATCTCTTTCTTCTTTTGATCTCAATGTAATTAAGCAATCCCTTGGTTTTTTGTCCTGCCTTCTACCCAGTCGAAAGGCTGAAATTATCTCAAGTTCCTCATCTTCCTCCCATTCTTCCCGCCAAAAGGTTATGATATTCTCTGTGAGAAATTTCACAAGGTTGTCCCCTTCCACTTCAGGCACCAATCTAAATTTTAAATTCTTCTCTTTACGTTGAAGTTCCAGTAAGGAGAGGGCTGCATCATGCTCATTCACTTTTTTAACAATAGGCCCAAATTTTTCCTTTGTCTCTTCAGCTGTTATTTTTGCACTTTCTGCAATCTTTCGTGTTTCTGAATTTTCCTGAATTAATCTATTTATAGAATCTGTGTTCGATGCGACACTAGCCGTATTCACGTCCAACCTTGTTGTCAACTCTGTTAATTTTTTAGAGTTCTCTGTCGAAAGTTTTGTCAATGCTTCCAGGGATTGATTTATTTTAAGTAGAGCCTGAGTCATAGGATCCATAGAAGCTGGTGTTTTTTCCTGCACAGCTGCAGTTCCTGATATAGAGGCCCTTTTCTTGTGAGCTAGTTTTGCTTTCTGCCTTGTTACTATCTCATCTGTAGGGGCACTCATATCCTCAAGGTCGTTCTCACAGAGTTGATTCCCAAGTGGAAAATCCCACTGTTACTTTTTCAAGTGCAACAGTTTCAGATAGAGCCCTCTAGAGGGAGTATTCAATTGTATCCAAATGGCAAAGATGGAAAAACAACAAAGAAGCAAGGGAATACAACAGTAGCCAAAAGTTTCCAATATCCAAATTGTAAAGTCTCTGTTTTTCTATGTGGCCAAAATGCAACAAAGTACATCTAAGGTCCGATAACTTTTTTACAAGCAAGTCCCCACTTCTCAGAGTTAGACAGACCACGTCCCAGGTGTCTTGTTTGGGCAGCCCGATCCCAGGGGATTTGGCAATGGAAGTTCTTAATTTTTCATTAATTTTCCAGCAGATTAACAACGTTCCAATCCCTTCCCCCCTTCTCCTGCTAGTCTGGGGGGAGGTTTTAAGTCCGATGTCAGTTTGACAGCTTAAAAAAATTAGAAAGGTTCCCTTTAAGTGCAGCTTGATTTTCGTTGCTTTGTTCCTTCTGCAGTTCCGGGGAGGCAGACTTCCTTAATTTTTGCCTTTCCCGTTTTCAGCCAATTTTATTTTTTTAAAAGTCCCGTTACTTTTCCAATCTTACTCACGGGTGTTGTGGTCAAATTCCAATTGCAGGAAGGAATCGGCGCTCTCCGCTCATGGCGACGCGGCTTCACTCCGCTAGCTGGGTGACGACTCTCAGCACCGCGCTTACCCCGATGCCGCTCAGAAGCCTTTAAAAAGGCTCCCTCACAGTACCGGGGGGCGCAAAAGGTGCCCACCGAATCTCCTTTGTTCACAGGCTCCGCGCCTGTGATTTTAGGGGTCCCCCGCTTGCCGTAGCGGGTAAGACCCGAACTAACGGAGCAGTCCTGCCTCGGAGCTCGAGGCTCGGACCGCCATTAAGCGCTGGCGCCGACCGGAAGTCCCATTGCAGGGTAATTCTTAATTCTGGTGTGGTGATGGAGTTGAAATTCAGCCTAGCTTTGCTCTTTAGTTTTAAAAGGTGAGAGGTGAAGCTGTGATGTTTTGAAGCACAACTGGTAATATCAAGCATTTGAGTGATTACAGTGTTTATCATTTTGTCTACTATTTAAAAATCAGACTTCAAAGTCAATTCAAAGTTTAAACACATACAAATACATATGGGCCTTGACCAATCCTTTAAATAAAGGGGCAGGAAAATTTTTGTCTGCAAATGGGAAGGCCGAAATAACTTAAAATGTTAAAAAAAAATCCTATGAATTCTGACTCTCTGGCCATTTTCCCCATATATAAGGGCGTGGCATTGTTCCGCGAATGGCCAGAGGGATATTACCCCTTTCCTGTACATAAAGGAAGCAGTCGCTTTGCTTGGGCTGAAATTGCTAGCTTTTGTTGGTGAATACTTCAATTGCTGAGTTTCTCTTTTTTGTTTTAAATCTAAACCCTCTTTTAAAATCTACTCCTCCTTACCCTTCCCCTATTCAAATTCTAATTTTGCCAAAAGATTCGACATTTCAATAGTATAGAAGATTTGCTGAGACATGAACTCCACACATGCACAGAGACTAGATCAGCTAAAAAAAAAAAAAAAGAAAGGAAAAAGAGAGAGAGAGAGGAAGGAGGGGGAACTGTAGAGGGGGGGAGAGGAGGTTTATGTAAAACTTGGAACCATTGAGAGAAATCACCCTTAATGTGTCCCAAGTTTGAAATCTTAACATGCCAAACTCTTTTCACAGGTAAATATCAAAGCATTCCACCCCTCAATGGGATTTAAGTCACAGACTTTGTTTATGTGCAATTTTAGGAACAGCATTTCCTGACAGGCTTCTCACATGAAATAATTTTCCCTTTTAACAGGATATGTGAACCCCGATAACAAAGTGTTTGTCCCTTTTTCCTCCCAGGATATGTGAACCCCGATAACAAAGTGTTTGTCCCTTTTTCCTCCCACAACAACTTTCTTTCTGTTCTGTGAAATCCCTGCTGTAGTAGTGACTTCCATCTCTTTGTGGCTTTGACACTTTTAAAGTTACAAATAATCTGTTTCCATTTATTTAATCCGTTTTTCCATGATCTATGATATTAATCGAAGCATAATCAAACATTGTTTGTGGAATGGTATTTGTTTACCTGAGCATTTCTTATTAATTCTGTCATTTGGCTAGTTCAAGGTACTTGCACAACTTTAAATTGCCATTAAGTCATTTTCCAGGGACGCGGGTGGCGCTGTGGGTTAAAGCCTCAGCGCCTAGGACTTGCCGATCGAAAGGTCGGCAGTTCGAATCCCTGCGGCGGGGTGCGCTCCCGCTGCTCGGTCCCAGCGCCTGCCAACCTAGCAGTTCGAAAGCACCTCCGGGTGCAAGTAGATAAATAGGGACCGCTTACCAGCGGGAAGGTAAACGGCGTTTCCGTGTGCGGCTCTGGCTCGCCAGATGCAGCTTTGTCACGCTGGCCACGTGACCCGGAAGTGTCTCCGGACAGCGCTGGCCCCTGGCCTCTTAAGTGAGATGGGCGCACAACCCCAGAGTCTGTCAAGACTGGCCCGTACGGGCAGGGGTACCTTTACCTTTACCTTAAGTCATTTTCCAGTATTTTACTATTAACATTCTAGCCGATGTTGTCACATCAAGAAACACTCTTTTATTTCATTGTTACTTCAGATTTCTTAAAATTCTGTGTGTTAGCATTTATTTATTTTGGTTCCTCATAGGTCATTGTGTGTGTGTTTTATTATTTTAACTGTGTCTTTTAAGTCCACCCTGCCCTTACAGGATATCACTTCTACAAGTGTGTTACTACAGATCTAATGAAAAGCTTCGCCACCACAACAACAGACACCAAAGTTTTCAAAGTGGCCACAGCTATCTCTTTCAAAGGATATAGACTGCCGGGGGGTGGAGTTGAATTACAAGGACATTTTCTGACTTTTGAACCTCAAGATACATATATAAAATATCCCAATTGTCTCAAGATATGCAACTGATATTTAATTAGTTTGTTTTGTATTATGTGTTATTACGTAGGAATGTTGAAATGTGTCTGACAGTGTGTCATTTCCACAAATGGGGGGGGGGGGGCTATTTTTGTGGCTATTTTTGTGTGTAAGTGTTTTATGTCTAATGTCTTATTCCTTACACCCCAGTGGAGGATCCTCATACATTTTATGCCTTTTAACAGATCAGGCTATTATGTAGTCCAATGTTTAGACTTAGATAAATTTATAACCATATTTCGTTGTTTCACCTGGCACTCTGCCAACTTCCCTACCCATTTTAAAAATGTGCTAAAACTCACTTTACCAAGGAGAAGCTTCTAAGATACATGAAGGTGGATATGCTTTGGTTTAGCAGGAATGATCCCTTATACAGTTAAATTGACTTATTTCGACAAGTGCCCCTTTTAAGAATGTTTTTCTTTTAACAGATTGGTTTGAAGAGTTGAGAACCATGGGGAAAGATAAATTCAAATTGGACTCAGTTTGAATTGGGCAAGTGTATCCAGGCTGCAATTAGCTTTTGGTCCTTAATGTGCAAGTGAGCAACTTCCCATGACTGCAAGACCTGAGCCTATAATAATAAAACCCCAAAGGAAGGCCAAGGCAAGGACATTTCCCTCAGGACGTGTCCAAACCTGTGCCAGCTGTGGTGAGTGCCAGGCAACATGGTTAATATGAAAGCCCTAAGTGGATTCACCAGGGATTGCCACTACTGTGAGACCACAGAAGAGCTACCTTGACACCTGAGAACACAAAAAAGGCGGGGGACGAAGCAAACTGCATTTTTTTTCCTCAGTCAGTAGTGGACCTTCCTGCTAAATGTAAAGCATAGACCACTATTGAACAAAATACAACAGGTGTCCTTTTATGCGATATCCTATATCCAGCTATCTGCACTACTATACTTGCAAATGGCCTTAAGAGGCATGATTTGCAAGTCCCTTTCAGGTTTGCATAAACCCACACCTCTGGTACGGTAGATACCAAGTTATTAGTTAGCGTATATCTATAAGACGCATGTACATTGTATTGGTCCGTGTTGCTCCCTCCTTTGCTGCCCTGCTCAACCCACCTCCTTTTCCATTAGGGCCTATTCCCACTCACACGGCACCCCTACGCATATCTATAACACGCATGTACATTGCATTGGTCAGTGTTGCTCCCTCCTTTGCTGCCCTGCTCAACCCACCTCCTTTTCCATTAGGGCCTATTCCCACTCACACGGCACCCCTACCTTCACCAAGATTTAGGGTGCGGAGAAAAGATTTGCAAGTTCTTACAGAACTTTAATGCAAATCTATCTCCGAATGGGGGACTGATACGGAAGGGGGGGGCATGTCTTCTTCACCTTCTTCTTCGCTACAATATATCAATTTATTTCCAATTGTCAATGTCAAAAGGGACTAAAATCTATAAAATTCATAGAAAATCAACGTGCCAGTTTGCTCAATTTCTCTAGGACTCCATCACCCCTCCCCTGTCCTCCATAATCCCTCAAGGTGTCAAGACCCTAATCCTGTCAAATCGCTCTGATCAGCCTTTCCTCCAGGCAATGTCAGGTGGCAGACTATGCATATTTGGGACCATTGTTTTCTCATCCCCAGGAAGTGTTTATCTGCGCATATCTCCAGCTCTGCATATTCCCCCCTCCCTCCTCCATATGTTAAACTGTGTAACCAAACCTCCCTTTAATATATTCATGATGTAATCTGTGTAACCCAACCTCCCTTTAATATATTCATGATGTAATCTGTGTAACCAAACCTCTCTTTAATGTATTCATGACGTGTTTTGCACTGTATTCTGGGACATGGAGGGAGTTTCAAAAACTCATGTCACCCCTTTCTCACTGTTCAATCTTGCCTTGAACCTGTTGCGCAATAAACTTGGATCTTCTGCTGTTTGCTCCTGTCTCCGGCTGAGCTCATTTTCCTCCGCAGGGACCCACGGACTTAGTCCGATGAGCTGGGTGGCAGAGCAGCCTCGCACCCAGATTTTGCCGTAACAATGCCCACTTGATTGGATACCCTGGGGAGCCTGGCCAGTCTTTCTTAATGACAAATACTTAGTTCCTGAGCCAGGTCACAGGCTCACCCTATTCATACACAGACATACCCTTAAGACAGGATTTGTGAAGGAAAAGACAATGGGGAGGCTTTTCCATTTTCCGTTGACCTTGCAGAGAAATCGTTTGGTCAGTTTGGGAGCCAAAATGGTTTCCGGGCTGTTTTCCTGTGCTGCTTCAGACATGTGGTTTATATATTTATGTACGTGTTTGCTTGGTACATTTATGAACATTTATTATATATATAAAACACCTTAAATTTTTTATTTCACCTCCCTCCCCCAAAAGCCAAACCCCCTCTTCTTTTCAAAGCAGATTTGGGCCAGGTGAGTCTGGACTAGGGAGTCAGCACCACAGGGGGTTGGGCTAGATGACCCTGGGGTGCCCCTTCCAACCTAAAATGTTCTTCTGGGTTTAGGGGGTTTCAGATCACACCCTTGGGGGTCTCGTGAAATTGGGGTTGTGGTCCCAGGCAGGGCTCTGAATCCCAGTGAAGGGGGAGCGCTGCTTGTGAGTAGAGTTGGGCAATATATTGATATATGATCCAAAACTGGTTTGAAGTCCACATTGTGATATTGGTTTCATTTTTAAAAAAAATTATTTATTTGGTTTTTCAAATCAGAATTTTGCAATCACATATCCAGCATACAACATAAAAACAAGATTCCACAGAATCACCCTCCCTCTCCCCCCCCCCCCCAGGTGCCTTCTTCTCCGTTCTCCTGGTCTACCTGCTCCTCACCTCCTACTGGCCTATCAGCGTCCTGTATGTCGCCTGGTGGATCTTCGACTGGGATACGCCAGAGAGAGGTGAGTTCAATTCTCCCCAACCAGGGCCGGATTGGGGTTTGATGAGGCCCTAAGCTACTGAAGGTGATGGGGCCCATTATATGTCGTCCAGCTGTCCTTTGTCCACAACAAATTGTCACTGTTTTTCGTGTTGAATATATGCTATAAGTTACAGATAGGTAGCCGTGTTGGTCTGCCATAGTCAAAACAAAATAAAAAAATTCCTTCCAGTAGCACCTTAAAGACCAACTAAGTTAGTTCTTGGTGATTGGGTGATTCCTGTAAGACCTATTGCAGTCGTTAAGAGTCGTCAACAGGCTCATCACAGCTATCTGCCAATCACCCAATCCCACCACCCTTCTGAGTAATACCCCTCCCCACCTTCTCACTATATAGAAGGGTCTGGTGACTTCTGTTTCAGTGTATCTGAAGAAGTGTGCATGCACACGAAAGCTCATACCAAGAACTAACTTAGTTGGTCTTTAAGGTGCTACTGGAAGGAATTTTTTTATTTTGTATATGCTATAAGGTAATTGACGGACCTAATAGGTATCTAAAGCCATGCAAGCAGTCCATGCAGATCGTAAGGTAAAGGGACCCCTGACCATTGGGTCCAGTCGCGGCCGACTCTGGGGTTGCGGCACTCATCTCGCTTTATTGGCCGAGGGACCCGGCGTACAGCTTCCGGGTCATGTGGCCGGCATGACTAAGCAGCTTCTGGCGAACCAGAGCAGCGCACGGAAACACCGTTTACCTTCCCGCTGGAGCGGTACCTTTTTATCTACTTGCACTTTGACGTGCTTTCGAACTGCTAGGTTGACAGGAGCAGGGACCGAGCAACAGGAGCTCACCCTGTCACTGGGATTCGAACCGCCGACCTTCTGATCGGCACGCCCTAGGCTCAGTGGTTTAAACCACAGTGCCACCTGCGTCCCAGATGCAGATCATAGGTACCCTAAATATAGAAATGAGCAAACCAGGGATATTTTAGGGAACAGGCTAGCAGGCGGGGCCCGTGACTTACATCACAGGAGCCTACACAACACAAAACACTGTTGCTGTAGGTAGGTTTTATTTTATTTGTTTTTTATCTTATATTTCGGAAATGTACATCCAGGTTTTTTTCCTTTAAATTTTTTGGGGGCCCTAAGCTAGAGCTTGTTTAGCTTATAGGTAAATCCGGCACTGCCCCCAACCCTACCCGGAGGTCAGGTGAAAGGCGCCTCTCCTTGTCTGGGAAGGGTGCTGAGCCCCACACCCAGACCCACACAGCTGGAGCTGCTGCCTCGCCCTGCCCCTCCTCCTCCAGCTCACCCCCTTCCCCTGGGGCAGCGTGTGACCATCCCAAACCTGTTTTCCTCACTGCTATTGACTGTTGTCTATTTTCCAAGACAGCTTCCAATAGATGACACAATGGCAGAAGGCATTTCATCTCTCTCTCTCTCTCTGTATGGAGGGCAGAAAAATCAGCTGCATTTATTCATGTATTTATCATTACTTATTAAATTTTGCTATAAAAACACACACAAAATCCTCTAATTGACACGAATCAAAAGAACCCTCCCCAAAATATAACATAGAATCAGACTTGGAAGGGACCCCAAGGATCATCTTGCTCCTCATTATTGATTGATTGATTGATTGATTATAATTTTATTTATACCCTGCCCATCTGGCTGCGCTGCCCCAGCCACTCTGGGCAGCTTCCAACACGCACACACAATAATAATAAAACATCAAGTATTAATAGTAACAATCAGATCCTACATAAAAAGTCACAATAATTTTAAAATAATTTATACCAAGTAAAGCAATATGCAATAATGCATTGGAATCCAATAATAAACATTAAAATTTAACATCAGCACATCATAATTAAATGAATTTTTAAGCAGAGGTCGGGTGGTCACCTGCCAGGGATTCCTCAGCTGTGATTCCTGCACTGCAGGGGGTTGGGCTGGATGACCCCTGGGGGTCCCCTTCCAACCCCACAGTTCTCTGACTCCGTCCCCTGCCTGAACCCTTGTCTTCGCAGGTGGGCGCCGCAGCAACTGGGTGAGGCGCTGGAGAGTCTGGGAGCTCCACCGGGATTATTTCCCCATCAAGGTATGAGGAGGGGGCTGGCAGGGTCTCTGGAACCCCCGGAGACCAGATCACGGAGAAGGAGGAGGTGGCGGCCGTCAAAGGCTGCTGGCCATGGAATCTGCGCATGCCCACCAATGGAAAGCAGGGCACGCCTTTGAATGTGACATTCAGATGAGAGAAGGGGGCTGGCAGGGCGACAGAGGGTCTGCCTTCCGAAGGATGCCCAGGGTCTCTGGAACCCCCGGAGACCAGATCACAGAGAAGCAGAAGGTGGTGGCCGTCAAAGGCTGCTGGCCATGGAATCTGCGCACTGACATTCAGGTGGGTGTCCAAATGCCAAAGGCCTCGCCCCTCTTGCCTTGCAGCTGGTGAAGACGGCCGAGCTGCCCCCGACGCGGAACTACGTCCTGGGCTCCCACCCCCACGGGATCATCTGCGCGGGGGCCTTTTCCGCCTTCTGCACCGAGGCCACCGGCTTCCCCCGCGCCTTCCCTGGCCTCCGCCCCAGCCTGGCCGGCCTCACAGGGCTCTTCCGCATACCCGTCTACCGGGACTACCTGATGAGCTCAGGTGAGGCCAACGGGGGGAGGAATGGTTGGGGGGGTGGGGGGCCCCTCCCTAAGGACCATCTTCAAGAACCCTGCCTGACCCATCCAATGGGAGGAACCACCCCAGTCTCAGGAATGCCTTCCCAGAGCCCCTGGGAATAGAATTCCCCAGCAAGAATGCCTATTTTTCCTGCCATTCTTTGCTCCTGTGCTAAAGAAAAGGGGCGTTTGTTTGTGCAAATGATGATGATGATGATAATTATTATTATTTATACCCCGCCCATCTGGCTGAGTTTTCCCAGCCACTCTGGGTGGCTTCTAACAGAATATTAAAGACACGATAAAACACCAAACATTAAAAACTTCCCTAAACAGGGCACCCTTCAGATGTCTCCTAAAAGTCAGATACCGTAGATTCTGTCATATAAGACTACTTTTTAACCCCAGAAAATTCTCTAAAAAGTCAGAGGTCGTCTTATATGCTGGGTATGAGTTTGCTGGGCAGCGGCAGCAGGTGGCAGGCTCTATGTCGGTTTTGCTGGGCGGCTTCCTCCCGGTGTGGAGTGGCCAATTTAGGGGGTCATCTTATACGCCCAGTTGCCTAATACGCCGTAATCTACAGTAATTGTTTTTCTCTTTGACATCTGATGGGAGGTCGTTCCACAGGGCGGGCACCACTACTGAGAAGGCCCTCTGCCCTATAGCTTCACTTCTTGCAGGGAGGGAACCGCCAGAAGGCCCTTGGCTCTGGACCTCAGTATCCAGGCTGAACGATGGGGGTGGAGAAGCTCCTTCAGGTATCCTGGGCCTTTGAGGCCGTTTAGGGCTTTCAAGGTCAGCACCAACACTTTAAATTGTGCTCAGAAACGTACTGGGACCCAATGTAGGTCTTTCAGGACTGGTGTTATTGTTACGAAAAGGAGCAATGCAGCAGCGAGCTGCAGCTGGCTGGAAAAGCCAAACAGGATGTTGATGTTTGTGACAGTGGGAGCAAAGGGACAGTCTATTCACTGTACTGAGCACCGGATGTTAGCTCAGTGTGTCACTTGACATGTACTGGAAATACAGGGGTGGAGTTTCTCTCTCTGCTGTTGGTGTTTGGAGAGTGCAGACATGTTTCTCTGTACTGCTGCATAGACAGAAATAAAGGCATGTAAATACATTTCTGTCTGTCTCTTTCCCCCTCCTGGGGAAGATAGGGAGGAGGGAAGAGTGGTGTGTTCTTCTCACGTTTGAGGAAGATCGCCGATAGAGACCCCGCCTGTCTCCTGCCGGGAGTCGCTGACAGAGAGGTCAACAAGTAATCTGAGCCGGGTGCCTGGAGAATGGCACATTCCTCTGACTAGGCTTGAAGATTACAACAGTTATGTGGTCTCCCAGTCACCAGTCTGGCTGCTGCATTCTGCATTAGTTGTAGTTTCCAGGTCACTTTCAAAGGTAGCCCCACATAGAGCACATTGCAGTAGTCCTGGTGGGAGATAACCAAAGCATGCACCACTCTGGCCAGACAGTCCAGGGGCAGGGAGGGTCTCATCCTGCATCCCAGATGGAGCTGGTAGAAAGCCGCCCTGGACACAGAACTGACCTGCGCCTTCAGGGACAGCTGTGAGTCCAAAATGACTCCCAGGTTGCACACCTGGTCCTTCGGGGCCACAGTTGTCCCATTCAGGACCAAGGAGTCCCCCACACCTGCCCGCCCCCTTTGCCCCCCAAAGCAATACTTCTGTCTTGTCAGGATTCAACCTCAATCAGTTAGACACCGTCTCTCCTCCAACCACTTCCAGACGCGCTGATCCTTTGCCAGCAACCCTGTTGCCCTTTAACTGACTCACAGAATTTCAGAGTTGGAGGAGAATCGCGAGGGTCCTCTAGTTCAACCCCCTGAAAAGCAGGGAACCCCTGGAGATGTTTCACACCCACAAGCACCTTTGCTTTCTCCCACTTCCAGGGATGGTCCCGGTCAACAAAAGGTCCCTGGACTTCCTCCTGAGTGGCCCCCCCGGGCACGTGGTGGTCATTGTGGTGGGGGGCGCGTCTGAGTCGCTGGACAGTGTCCCCGGAGAGCAGCGCATCCGCCTTCAGGGGAGGAAGGGCTTCGTGCGCCTGGCGCTGCAACACGGGTAAGGGCACCAAGGGGGCAAGGGGGTGTCCGGGGGGGGGGCGTGTTGGGTGCAGGTCAGCAATACATCGGGCCTCGTGAGCATGGCTGTGCTTTTCAGTGGATTTTGCCCCAATGAGCAATTGCGAGGACTGAAGATTCCTGCCCTTCCTTGCTGTGTAATTTTTTATTACATTTTTCATACATTTTCACAGTAACCTTTATAACAAATAATTCCACTGTTCCACAAGTTGGCTTCCCACCTACACAGTGTTTTTACTCAAACCTTTTCTACTGTGCTGTATCTTCATCTATTACAAAAAAATAGTACAATTATTTTGTCATTTTTCTTCTGCTGCTTTTATCTTGAATTCTGTCTGTGATTTCATTTGACTGTAATATTTTTTAAGTAATCCACAAATGGCCTCCATCCTTCTGTAAAAAGTTTATCATTCTGATCTCTTAATTTTGCTGTGAGCTTTGCTATTTCTGCCTAGTCCACTCCTTCGTTGTGACCTTCTCTTTTCCCCAATTAAGTTTTCTCTTAATGTATAAAAGCACGTGAATTCCATATGCTAAGGTCCCTGACTTCCCACAGCCTAGCCTACCTCGCAAGGTTCTTGGTTGGATTAAGTGCTCTCCCTGACCTGACATTGCTTCTGTGAGTTATGAGCCATAACCTGTTCTGCTGGACGTCTGTTTCGACTGTGAAGAGCTGAGTGCTTTGGCATCCTGCACTCTTCTGATGTGCCACTCTGCTCCTCCCGGCTTCAGCAAACTATAACAGATAGTGTGTGTGTAGGAAATAGTTGTAGGAACGATTCAGGATGAAATTTGCCATTTTCCAAGCTTCCGCCCAGAACCGGTGTGGTAAGCCTGAGTCAAAAAGCATCGCTTCCACCGCTTCCTGAAGTATTCTGTTCCGCCTTTCTGCCACCCCATTTTCCTGTGGTGAATGCGGAACCGTCAACCTGTGACGTATCCCTTTCTGGCGAAAGTAATTCTGCAACGCAGACCCAGTGAACTCCCCACCGTGGTCTGATTGGAAACTGGAAACCCTCAGTGAGAATTGGAGTTCCACTGCAGTGACCCACTCCCTCAGCATGGTGGCAGCTTCACCCTTCAGAGGTATCGCCCAGCTGTTTCTGGAGTAGTCATCTGTCAAGGTTGAAACATATTTAGCCCCACCCAGACTTGCAACGAGCATAGAGCCACAAATATCTACATGAACCAACTCAAAAGGTTTCTTGGTTACCCTGCCAGACCTAGAATAACTGCATGTTTATACCTTTGCCTTCTTGCATGCTCTGCAATCCAGGAACTTGGCACATGACTTCATTTTGCACCCCTCAATGCACCCTGGTATTTTTCTCACATATCCCCAATTGCCGTGGGACATCCTCCTGTGCCACAAATGATGACACATATAGTGAGTGGGAACATTTGCACACTGTGTCTGTGCTGACCCAGTGTTACCCTTACCTGCTTGAGACGTTTCCAGAACGAATAGCCTATTCTGACATTCAACACTGACCAACTGGTTCCCACCCCTGGAACTAGAGCATACATTATTCTCAAAGCAAACCTTAAACCCATCTCTAACTAGAGAAGACACAGACCATAGACAGCATTACACCCCTAGGACCACAAATGCTTCCAGTTCAGCCTGCAAAAAAGGAACAAAAACAGCCAACAGTTGTCAGCTGTCTCTTGGAACCATTGGCAAGAGTGACTGTTTTTCCTTCGGAAACAGCTCTGCAGTTCCACATTTGGCCACCAGATGGCAGCAGATGATGACTGGCTCCGCTGTCGATCACCCAGCGCTGTACATTGCTCTGGTCGCTGTCCTTCACTGTTGCCATGGAAACCGCCAAATGATGTGACGTTGGACCAAGGCCATTGCCCCGGGCAACCAGATTAGGTGCAGCTGCTGGGTGACCTTGGGCCAGTCACACTTCTTTGAAGTCTCTCAGCCCCACTCACCTCACAGAGTGTTTGTTGTGGGGGAGGAAGGTGTTATGTACTGAAGTTCTCACCCTGGGCTGGCAGGGGGATACTGTATATAGTTTTCACTCAGGTCTGTAGATAGTTTTCACTCAGGTCCACGTCAGTTATTTTAGGCGGGAAACCCTGGGTTGTTGTTGCTACAATGTAGACAGCCGGCTGCCTATAAAAGCAGGCCGGCTGAGCTGTTTGCTGTGCAGTTCTGTCCAGTGTACAAATAAAGAGCTGCTCTGGAGAAATTGCTGTGTCGTCTGCTATGTTCGCCCACAACTTAACACTGGCGACGAGGATGGGATCGATGGACATCAGAGCACAGCCAGATGCGGCCAGCCTCTGAACTGAGCTGAATCACTGAGCTGAATCACAGAGCAAAATCACTGAGCGAAATCACTGAACAGAACCAATTCAGAGCTGACTGTTCTGGCTAGAGCACGGTGTTCCATCCATCGCCCACCACGTTGGCATCGGAATCATGGCTTCACTTGTGCCTCTACCGCCATTTGCGCCAGCCTCTGAATCATGGGACTCCTACCTCGCTCGGTTCGACTGCTACCTCCAAGCCAACGAGCTGACACAAGTATTACAGGAACGTAAGCGGGGCCTATTCCTCAGCCTCTGTGGGCCTGAGGTGTTTGAGACGGCCCGAGCATTGGTTGCGCCTGAAGCAGTCCAGGCAACACCGTGGGACACGATCCAAGAGAAGTTCTGCAACCACTACGCACCAAAGCTGTCCAAGATTGCTGCCCGCCATGCGTTCTACCACCGGAACCAGGCAGAGGGGGAGTCAATCAACAATTACACCACCGCCCTGCAACAAGCTGCAATGCACTGCGAGTTCCGAGACTTAGACGATGCCCTGATGGATCGAATCGTCTGCGGGGTCCGGGACATCCATCTGCAACGGCGTCTCCTCGCCAAGCCAGACCTCACGCTACAGAAAGCCATTGAGGAGGCTGTGGCCTCAGAAGCTGCTGAACACTCCGCCCAGGAGATCCGCAAGTCCAGCAGCCCGCGTCTTGCTAGGGAGCCAGTTCCGGTGCATCATGAAGAGGCCAGCAGTGATGAGGCATCCTCCAGTGAAGACGATGACGTGCACCAGACAAAGCGGGAGCGCAGGAAGTTCCAACAGAAGTCCAAGGGCCAACCGGAATGTGCCGGCTGCGGAGGCAACCATTCCCGTGCCAAGTGTCGATTCAGAGACGCCATCTGTAGGAAGTGTTCCAGAAGGGGCCACATCGCTAAGGTCTGCCGATTGGCTCCGTCTGACACCCCCCCTTCATCGACTCGCAAGTCCAAGTCTTCACTCCAGTCTGCCAAGGAAAGCTGTTTCGCTCTCACCAACTGCCGCTGCCCGTCTGGAACCACGATTGGCCAAACCGACTCACCTACGCGATGCAAGCTGAATGTCACGGTGCTCATTGAAGGAGCTCCATGTGATATGGAAATCGACACCGGGTCTGCCCTGTCCATCGTGTCTTGGAGCACCATCAAAAGACTGGTACCCAGAGTGTCCAAAAGGCAACTCGACTCTCACCGCGTACACCTGAGAGACTACCAGGGAAACGACATTCCCGAGGTAGGCGTTGGCCAGTTCCGGATCGCCTTCAAGGATTTTTCGGGCCTGCTCCGACTAGTGGTGGTCGAAGGTCAGCGGCCAAGCCTCCTAGGGCTAGACTGGTTTGATGCCCTCGGCATGGAAGTCACCGGCATCAACTGCATCTCTAACGGAGAGACTGAGGGTCTGATCAAAGACTTTGCCAAGGTTTTTGACAGCACTTTGGGGCAACATACAGGTACACCCATCTCCTTTAGCCTTGATCCACAAGTCACCCCCATCAAGCTAAAGCCACGCCGGGTTCCCTTTGCTCTCAAGGCTAAGGTGGACGAACAACTGGACAAACTGATCGCCCAAGGAGTTTTGGAGCTGGTTGACCATGCCAAGTGGGAAACCCCCATCATCACGCCTGTCAAGCCAGACGGGTCAGTGAGAATCTGCGCTGACTACAAGTGCACCATCAACAAGGCACTTCAGCATCACGCTTATCCAGTTCCTGTTGTCCAACACCTGCTGCATTCCCTGGGTGAGGGTAAGGTCTTCGCTAAGCTGGACCTTGCCCAAGCCTATCAACAACTGCCCGTCGATGATGCCACTGCTGAAGCCCAGACGATCGTCACCCACCGAGGGGCATTCCGTTGCCGCCGGTTGCAGTTTGGGGTGAGTGTGGCTACTGGCATCTTCCAAAGCCTTATGGAGCGTCTCCTGCAAGGGCTTCCGGGCGTGGTACCATATTTTGATGACGTCTTGGTGTCCGCAGACTCACACCAGCAGCTGTTCGAGCGTCTCCGTGCCGTGCTGACCAGGTTCCAAGAGGCCGGGCTCAAGGTAAAGAGGGAGAAGTGCCAGATCGCCGTTCCACAGGTAGAGTTTCTGGGCTATCTTATCGACGCCTCCGGCCTTCACCCGACGACATCCAAGATCCGCGCTATCCAGCAGGCCCCCACCCCAAAGAACAAGACGGAGTTGCAGGCGTTCCTGGGGCTGCTGAATTTTTATAACATGTTCCTGCCCCACAAAGCCACAGTGGCTGAGACTCCTTAGCACAAAGACGCCTTGGGCCTGGGGTCATCGGGAGACGGCGGCCTTCAACGCGGTCAAGGCTCTCCTTTCACCGGACCGTGTGCTGGTACAGTATAGTGAATCCAGGCCGCTGGTCCTTGTCTGCGACACCTCACCTTTTGGCATCGGTGCTGTCCTTCGTCACCGTTTTCCAGACGGAAGAGAAGCACTGCTTGCCTACTTTTCCAGGACTCTATCTCCGACGGAACGGAATTACAGCCAGCTTGACAAGGAGGCACTGGCACTTGTGGCTAGAGTGAAGAGGTTCCATGAATACCTCTACGGCAGGACTTTTGACCTCATCACTGACCACAAGCCGCTCCTGGGCCTCCTCGCTGGTGATCGTCCAACTCCACCGGTCCTCTCGCCACGCATGCTGCGATGGACTGTTTTCCTGGCTGCCTACCACTACCGGCTCGTCCATCGCCCGGGGAAATCGATGGGCCATGCCGACGCCCTCAGCCGTTGCCCTCTTCCAGCGTTTGTGGAAGACCCGGCTCCAGCTTCATCGCTCCTCCTGACTGAGGATCTTCCAGCAGCGCCTGTATCGGCTGCCACTGTGGCCTCCGCATCTGCCCAGGATCGCACCATCAGCTGGGTGCTCAACTGGGTGTGGAGGGGGTGGCCACAAGGGCCTTTTGCATTGGAGTTCCAGCCCTTCGCAACCAGACAACATGAACTCTCGGCTCATCACGGCTGTCTGCTGTGGGGAGACCGCGTCGTGATTCCCCAGGGACTCCGTCAGCGCGTCCTGGAGGCTCTGCACGTTGGCCACCCGGGAATTGTCAAAATGAAGGCGTTGGCTTGGTGTTACGTCTGGTGGCCTAATATGGACAATGCCATCACTGCCTGGGTGTCCGCCTGTCAAGCGTGCCAAGAGTTGAGGCCTGCACCACCGGCAGCTAAGGGACACACCTGGGAGACGCCAAAGACACCCTGGTCGAGGGTGCACATCGATCTGGCTGGCCCCTTTCACAGCCGGACCTTTATGGTAGTGGTGGACGCCTATTCCAAATGGCTGGAGGTCGCCCTGATGCCCTCCACCACTACCGAGGCCGTCATCCGGGTGCTGCGAGGCCTGTTTGCAACGCATGGATGTCCTGATGTCCTTGTCTCTGACAACGGACCGCAGTTCACGTCAGGCACTTTTGAGCGTTATCTTTTGGGACTGGGCATCCGCCATGCCCTAACGGCACCCTTTCATCCATCCAGCAACGGGCAAGCGGAGAGAATGGTGCGCTTGGCAAAAGAGGCACTGGCGCGCCTGGACCGGGGAGACTGGCACGAGCGGGTCGCCGAATACTTGTTCGTGCAACACATCACCCCTCATGCGGCCACAGGGCGGAGTCCTGCTGAACTGCTTATGGGCCGCCGCCTCAGGTCACTGCTCGACCGGCTGCACCCGGACTTTGCCGTTGGCGCGTTGGCACAGCCTGGGGCTTCGGCCACGGTCATTTGTTCCAGGAAACCAGGTCTTTGCCCGGAACTTTGTGGGGGACATTCCTTGGGTGCCAGCCACAGTAGTGGGAGTCACTGGACTTCGCTCGTACCAGGTGGCACTCGAAGACGGACGCTTGTGGCGCCGGCACATAGACCAGCTTAGGCGCAGGGTTGGGGACTTGGACACTACCGTGGTGCCCCCAACTGCGCTTGTGGCTCCAGAAGAGACACTTACAGATGGCGAGGCTCCACCTACACCTCCCTCGCAAACTACCAGCGTGGAGCCGAACCAAGCCGCTTCAGAGGGTCTGCCAGACTTACCACAGACTCAGACCACTCCACTTGCGGAGGCTCCACCCACAGCAGCGGATCCAGGGGATTTGGTTACAACGCCACCTAGGGTCGCACCACAGCCTCAGCAAGAACTGTGTGGCCCCCCGGACTTGGCTACCAGTCCCCGGCGGTCTGGCAGTTTCCAAGCGCCCAACTTATTTAAAGGACTATGTTGTTGGACACGTATCACTGTTGGTCTAAGTATGGGAAATGTAACCAATATGCTTTTGTGCCTAATTGAACCATTACGTGTAGTGCTGTATATAAGGAAACCATTACGATTGTAACTAACGCCTTATCTCGGTGGGGAGGGGTGTTATGTAGTGAAGTTCTCACCCTGGGCCAGCAGGGGGATACTGTATATAGTTTTCACTCAGGTCCACGTCAGTTATTTTAGGTGGGAAACCCTGGGTTGTTGTTGCTACAATGTTGACAGCCGGCTGCCTATAAAAGCAGGCCGGCTGAGCTGTTTGCTGTTCAGTTCTGTCCAGCTTACAAATAAAGAGCTGCTCTGGAGAAATCTCTGTGTCGTCTGCTATGTTCGCCCACAACTTAACAGAAGGGAAAGGAGAATGTTAGCTGCTTTGAGACTCCTTAAAGGGAGTGAAAGGCAGGATATCAAATCCAAACTCTTCTTCTAAGAAGCGATTTATTGTACAGCAGCAAAATAAATCAACAACCCAGGAGAGCGTGGCGACATGCTGTCTCTCCCTCTCTCAAAACAGAAAGTAAATTCTTCCTCCTCTTCCTCCTTGCAGGGCTGACCTTGTGCCCGTTTACACCTTCGGGGAGAACGACATTTACCGACAGATCCGCTTCCCCGAGGGCAGCTTCGCTCGCCGCTTCCAGTTCGGTTTCAAGCAGCTGATCGGCTTCGCCCCTTGTCTCTTCAGCGGGAGGGGCCTCTTCTCCAGCACCTCTTGGGGGCTCCTGCCCATGGCTGCCCCCATCACGGTGGTGGGTAAGGACCCACAAGGCTCCCCGTTCCTTCCTTAGCCTTCTCCTTGCACCCCAAAATCCCCCCAACTCACCAACCTGCTTGCAAAGAGCCATAAACTCTTCAGCATCGTACAAAACAGCATGTTCTGGTGCATCTCCCTTTCACCATCTCTTCGAACTGAATCGGAGACCTGTGGAGTTGAATGGGACCCCCAAGGGTCATCTAGCCCAACCCCTCTGCAATGCAGAAATCAAACGAGCCGCCTCATTTTATGGGGCTTGCTATGGAGGGAGCTGCGATTGCGTGTGTGCGTGCACACACACACCGACTTCCTTCTCCCCTTCCTTGGAGGTTTCTAAGCAGAGGTTGGGTGGCCACAAATCAAGGGGTTGGGCTAAATGACCTTTGGGGTCCCCTCCATTCCTGCACTTAAGCCACCCCTGAAACCCAAGGCCAGAGTGCAAAGCTGCTGGGGTGGGGAGGCCCTGGCTGCCATGGGGTGGGGGCGAGGGGCAGAGCAGACCCCCCAACCACCCATGCTTCTTCTCCTTCCTGCAGTGGGGAAGCCTATCCCGGTCCCGCTCCGCCCGCGCCCCACCGAGGACGAGGTGAACAGCTTCCACGCTCTCTACGTTGAGGCCCTGAAGGAGCTCTTTGATGCCCATAAAGAATCCTGCGGCCTCCCGGCCTCCCAGCAGCTCCTCGTCACCTAGAGGGACCCAGACTTGACCCAAAGCAGCATCAGGGGACACAGGGTTGTGATGGGGGGAGACACGCGGGAGTCTTTGCCCCCCCATCCCCATCTGTACACACCATTTCCAATAAAAGGCGCCGTGCCTGATGTCTGATCTTGGGTCCTTGATGCCCGAACCCCCTTTTTGTGCTCGCCTGCAGAGCCCAAGGCCGGTTGTCTCATTCACACGTGCATTATTAACCTGAGGTTTGCAGAGCCCAGCAGCCAGAGAAGCAAGCCGTGGCCCTGTTAGAATACCTGCTCCATGACTGCAGTCATGGGATTGTTGTCTTTTACATGACGGTGTATGTTTTGACTCCACAGAGTGGGAAGTGACGGAGTCAGGATGTTTGTGTTCCGTGAAGTGGGACTATTGTCCTTTGTTCTTTTTCTCCTTACTGTCTGATGCTAGAGAGAGAGGGAGCCATGTTGCAGTGCTCCGTGTGTGTTTATATGTAAATAAAGTAGATTAGCCAAAATGCTGAGTTCTGTTACGCATGATGTGCATACTCTGCAGATCCCTAAGTGTGCCGGTGTCGGTTGGGATCGGTCCAGGCTGAAGAAAGCTTTTGAAGCTCCCGAACGATCAATCAGGAGGGAGAGAACATGCCAGTCGGGCATGTTTCTCTGCCAGGGTCCTACTCGGGTGTAGGCCGAGCTCCTGACAGGCCCTGGATCCATGGCGCTGGCTTGAGGGTGCTGCCCACACGCCCTCCGGGTGAGCAGCTAGGAGCTTGCCTGTCTGCAAGAGAAAAGATCATTTGGACACGCAGGCCTAGCTCTTACTCGGAAAAGGGGGCTGTTACGGAGATTACGGGGGGGGGCACATCTTTAAAGTTAAATATTACAAATATTATGCCTGAATGTATCCTTTCAACTTGACAGCTCAGGGAAGTTACCTAGCTTTAAAATAATATAAAATCATCTCCTTTCCCAGTTTCCCCCATTCCAAAGCTATTTTCCCTTTGCAAAAGAACTCCAGGAAGTTCCCAGAGGTGACAATTGCTGGGCTCATTGTTAGCCAAGGGAAGCCAAATCTCATCACCAGACTTGTCTCAGGCTCCAGACATGCAAAGGAACTTCTATTGTACTTTTGGGTGGTGGGTACTTAAGACATACTTGTCTATGCTTATCTTATACCTGAGCCTTGCCCCGCCATGTCTGCTTATGCTAATCTTGTACCAAGGACTTGTCTGCGCATGTTTGCCAAGGTTAACCCCTCCCCCTTTTGTGACATGTCAGTGATCTAGCAATGATGCTGTACGAACTATATTCTGGGATATGGTGGGAAAGTTTTAAAAGTCTTTGTCACCCCATCCTCGGGGTTCAAAATTTGCTCTTTGAACCTACTGCGCAATAAACTTTGGTCTACAGCTATTTGCTCCGGTTGTCTGGACTCCTTCCTTTATTCCGCAGGGACCCGCGGGCTCTGCCCGATGAGCTGGGGGACTGAGCAGCCTCGCACCCAGATTTTTCCTTAACAGGGGCCCTGCTCTTTGGCCAGGAAAAATAGGGAGGGTAAGCTAGGCTTACTGCCAACCTAGCAGTTCGAAAGCACGTCAAAGTGCAAGTAGATAAATAGGTACCACTCCGGCGGGAAGGTAAACGGCGTTTCTGTGCGCTGCTCTGGTTTGCCAGAAGCGGCTCAGTCCTGCTGGCCACATGACCCAGAAGCTGTACGCCAGCTCCCTCGGCCAATAAAGCGAGATGAGTGCCGCAACCCCAGAATCGGCCACGACTGGACCTAAGGATCAGGGGTCCCTTTACCTTTACCTTTAAGCTGGGCTTGGGGATCAGTTTTCCCAAGGGGCTCGAGGACCCTTCTCTGACTGCAGGAGCAACGCAGGACATGCCCGTTTTGGGTGGAGGCAGGGCGGGGGTTTGTGTGTGCCAGGAGTCTCAGGCCAAAGGGGGGTGGGAGAGAGGGCCCACAGTTCAGCATCCCCCTTTGCCCACCCATCGTGTGCAGTCTGTGCATGCCCCAAGGCAACCCCCAGTTTGCACCCTGGTTTTGAGTAGAAATCTGGGTACTGTTATCCCCCAAGGTCCTCGTGCAGGTCAGAGAAATAAATGCAAGCAAAAAGCGGCTATTCAGCCCCATCGTCCTTTCATGGTTGCCAAGGGGACTTGAAATCTGGGTATCCCTGGTTGCACTGCGCCCCGTGAGGCCCTTTCCCCAGTCAGGATAAATCAAGAGACCGCAGCCACGTATAGGAAAGCAAGAAGCAGCTACTGAGCCTTGTCTTTATTCTTGCGATAAGATTTCAACCTCTAAGCCCGGAAAGAATAAGTCCCAAACAAAGGCATGTAACTCCTTTTAGAAGTTACATTCCCCCCTACAATTCATTTCAGAGAAGCCTCATTTCAACCTTATTCTTCGCCTTAAAACAGGTGGAGTGACAGACAGACCTTTGAGTCCATGACCTGTCACCTGTCAGTCAAGGTGTCAGTGTATTGCCTGCCTTTTCCTCTCGGAGCAAATATTCTACTTTCCTTTTGGCATTACAGTTATGTCAGCTCAGTTCTGCTCATCCAGTCTCTTGTGCCAATATGGTGAGTATACAGTATTGTTTTTCTGTCTGTCCTTTATCAGGTCTGGTGGCCCATTGACAGCTGAGAGGAAAAGATCCGAGTAGGTGCTCTTCTGCTTCTGGGATCATGGCCACCCCTGCTCTGCCCAGCACTGCGGCTCAGAAACACTTTATTTATGCTTTTGTATTTCTTGTTTTACCCTCCTGTACAAAATAAAACAGTTTGTTTGGATATTTACAGTGTTTTTCCATTGCTTTCCATTCATATAATAGGGTTTTATTGACTTAACTGATGATTTCCACAAACCTGGGAAAGCTCAGTCGGTAGAGAACGACGTTAAATAAATTGGAGTTCTTGTTATTAAAAATACCAAGAGAAAAGCACACCAAGAACTCTGGCCAATATAAGTTTCAATAGTGGGAGTGCTCCCTACTCGCAAATCAATAGTCAATTGTAACAAAAACTAATCCATTCAGAAGTAAGTATTCTGACACGGATTACAAACTCAAATAGAGATTACAAACTGAAATAAAGATTACAAACTCATAAGGATATGTATAACACAATAATTTGTTACAGTATTAGAGATAAGAGTTTATGAGTAGAGAAAAGTTCACGTTAGTCCATAGTCAGATTTGACATAAAGGTCGGAGTTTCAAACATTGAGCAGAAATCAGAAGTCGATTATGGATCAGAGACCCTGTTTCGATGTATTCATCTTCATCAGCTAATTTATAAAGGGCCGTGTAAGTTTGAAGAATTCGTGTAAATATATCCTGTTATTTTCTACGTTTCTCAGAGATGACAACTCAGTGTGGGTAGATCAACCTGTATCTTGAGCTTTTCTGTAAAGCAAAAGATTCCCATGTTGCACCGGGTTGGACTAGATGACCCTCGTGGTCCCTTCTACATCTACAATTCTACGATTTCATGGTTCTGTTTTAAGCTCTGCTGTTTGATGGGTGAGGTGTTGGCCTGCTCTTTGCAGAGGGTTTTTCTGAGCGCTGCAGAGTTTGCCTGCTATTTACGCAGCTCTTCTTATAAAGGCCATTGTCCATTAAGGGGATTTGAAATTTAAGGGGCTGCCAGCGCTGTTTCTGATTGGGTGGCTGTCAAACGAAGTGGCGCCTGATTGGTCAGTTTTCAGGTTACAAGGGAAATGGAGATTTCTCGCTGTATTTTGGCAGAATGTTGTGAGTGCACCTGTCTATGTATGGGGGGATGAACTTATGTTCGTGTGCACCTGGTTTGGGGAGGGGAGCGGGCTTGGACTAGATCTCCCTCCTAACTCTATAAATTTACAATTCCATGTGGAGGGAGGGCCTTCCACTGAGATCTGGCTAAAAGGAGCAAGGCTGGGTGGTGAGCCCCTTCCAGGCTACACAGAGGAGAGCAAATAGGGAGAGGCTGCCCTGTCCTGAGGCAGGAAGCAATGTCCTTGCCAGAGAAAGGTTTGTGTAATTTCTACCTCTGCCCCCGCCAGGGTCAGGTCAGCTTGGGCCTCACTGCCCTGCCTGGCAGGAGACGGAGGAGGAGGAGGGGGAGGGGGCAACCTTTGAACTGCACCCAACACCCCCACCCACAGGGTGCTTCAGAAACCCTGGTGATTTCTCACCCTGTCTTTCTTCCAGGGGCACCTAAAGGCCATCAGGAGGAGCTGCGCTTGGTCTTTTTGAAAGGAAGGCAGCTGCAACTGCAGATCCTCAGAGTACTCTTCACCTGCTCAGATGCACTCTTTCTTTCCTAGAGCTACTGTGTCACCAAAGCTGCATTAATTGCATTTCAGCAAAGCTGAGGGGGGGGGGGTCTTGAATCTCCAGTCACACTTGCCAGGCTTGTGCCCCAGAGAGGCCAATTTGCTGTTGCTAACACAGTTGTTTCATTTCACCCGGGAAGCACACTCCATTGTCTCTCCAGGCAGACAGATGCCAGCCAAAGGGGTTGGGCCGGATGACCCTTCGGGTCCCTTTCAACTCTTCTGTTTTATGACTCTACAATGAGCGTCATGGTCTCTGCCGCTCTGTGCTCTGTCGACACTGTAGTGTTTTAAAAAATCATCTGTTTTTAAAATGGTTCTGAGCTGCATTTTACTGCATTTTGTGCTTTTCCTTGAACCATGTGCATGGAAAGAGATTAATTTATTAATCATTATCATGATGATGGAACGGGACCAACTCTGAATTACAAAGATGTCTGCTAACGTGACCATGAAGGCTGGCAGTCATCTCAACCCTGCCGGTTGCAAATCCCTTGTCGGCAGCTGTGGGGCCTGGAGACAGAGAAGGAATGACTGCTTTGGGGAGCAGGGTAAAGAAGCGCAGCACAACCAGACGCCTTCACCTGCCCCGGCTGCAACAAAACATGTCTCTCCTGCATCGGTCTCTAAAGCCCCAGCAGGTGCTGTGAACTTCCAAGAGTTTGACCTAACCCTCAAAGGCGCCCTCCTCCATTGTCTCCCGAGACAGACAGGTGCCAACCTGGATGATAATAATAATAATAATAATAATAATAATAATAATAATAATAATAATAATACAGTGGTACCTCGGATTATAAGGGATGCGGGTGGCGCTGTGGGTAAAACCTCAGCGCCTAGGACTTGCCGATCGCATGGCCGGCGATTCGAATCCCTGCGGCGGGGTGTGCTCCCGTCGTCCGGTCCCAGCACCTGCCAAGCTAGCAGTTCGAAAGCACCCCGGGTGCAAGTAGATAAATAGGGACCGCTTACTGGCGGGAAGGTAAACGGCGTTCCGTGTGCTATGCTGGCTCACCAGATGCAGCTTTGTCACACTGGCCACGTGACCCGGAAGTGTCTGCGGACAGTGCTGGCTCCCGGCCTCTAGAGTGAGATGAGCGCACAACCCTAGAGTCTGGCAAGACTGGCCCGTACGGGCAGGGGTACCTTTACCTTTACCTTGGATTAAGAACTTAATTCGTTCCGGAGGTCCGTTCTTAACCTGAAACTGTTCTTAACCTAAAGTACCACTTTAGCTAATGGGGCCTCCTGCTGCCGCCGCGCCGCCGGAGCACGATTTCTGTTCTCATCCTGAAGCAAAGTTCTTAACCTAAAGCACTATTTCTGGGTTAGCTGAGTCTGTAACCTGAAGCGTATGTAACCCGAGGTACCACTGTAATAACAACAACAACATTATTATTATTATTATTATTTGTACCCTGCCCATCTGGCTGGGTTTCCCCAGCCACTCTGGGAGGCTTCCAACAGAATATTAAAATACAATAACCCATTAAACATTAAAAGCGTCTGTAGTAATGTTGCGGACACACGCCCCTTCCTCACCCGTCCTACAATCCAGCAGGACCAGGCTGAAAGGGGGGAGGTGGTGCCACTTTTTTCAGGACAAACACATCAAAAGGGGTAGCTGCTGCCACCACTCCCTTGCACCAGGGGATAGCAGAAGATTAACCCAAGGGAGAAGTTTACTCTTCTTAGTTACCGGCTGCTCCACCCTGCTTTCGCTTCCACAAAACGCAGGCAGAAATTCAACAGGTTCCGCAAATCACAGGCAGGAATTCACAGGTTCAGTAGGAGGCTCAATGGTTAGGCTTGGATTCAGGCTTCCCCCCCAGAAAGGCACACAGAACAAATAGGAAAATCCTCTTTTTTAAAATTTATTTAAAAAACAAGATTAAACATACTTCAAAGTAAGCACATCTCTTATAGCATTTCAGACAGAGAAAATAACAACATTGTAAAGCATCGCTGGGACGCAGGTGGTGCTGTGGGTTAAAGCCTCAGCGCCTAGGGCTTGCCGATCGAAAGGTCGGCGGTTCGAATCCCTGCGGCGGGGTGCGCTCCCGCTGCTCGGTCCCAGCGCCTGCCAACCTAGCAGTTTGAAAGCACCTCCGGGTGCAAGTAGATAAATAGGGACCGCTTACCAGCGGGAAGGTAAACGGCGTTTCCGTGTGCGGCTCTGGCTCGCCAGAGCAGCGATGTCACGCTGGCCACGTGACCCGGAAGTGTCTCCGGACAGCGCTGGCCCCTGGCCTCTTAAGTGAGATGGGCGCACAACCCCAGAGTCTGTCAAGACTGGCCCGTACGGGCAGGGGTACCTTTACCTTTACCTTTAAAGCATCGCTAGTTAAACATACTTACAAAAAGGAGAACACAAGGAAAGTTAGAGCAGTTGGAAAAGTCCTCTGCTGAATCCGCAGCTCAGGAAGACAATAGGATTTCTTCATCACAAAGGACCCGCATATGATGGGACAGAAGGGCAGATATGCTGGGCACCTGCAGGCTCCTTTCCTAGGGTTTTTATTCTTTAACCCCACGTGGAATTGAGACCCCAAGGCCAATCAGAATTCCTGATTAATTCAAAATTTACCAATGGTCAACTACCGGTAGTTGGGTAATAACTCAGCTTGTGGCAGCTGAAGCTTGTTTGTTCTCAAGACCTTGGGAGCAAAAGGTTCCTCCCCAACTTCTCAGAGAGACAGCAGAACCTCCTTCTCTTGTAATGAGGCTTGATGGCCCTTATTCACACAGGGACACACTTAGCAACCAGGTGTTAAATCACCACTAATCAACTAGATGAGGGACGCAGGTGGCGCTGTGGGTTAAAGCCTCAGCGCCTAGGACTTGCCGATCGAAAGGCCGGCGGTTCGAATCCCTGCGGCGGGGTGCGCTCCCGCTGCTCGGTCCCAGCGCCTGCCAACCTAGCAGTTCGAAAGCACCTCCGGGTGCAAGTAGATAAATAGGGACCGCTTACCAGCGGGAAGGTAAACGGCGTTCCGTGTGCGGCTCTGGCTCTGGCTCTGGCTCCGGACAGAGCAGCGATGTCACGCTGGCCACGTGACCCGGAAGTGTCTCCGGACAGCGCTGGCCCCTGGCCTCTTAAGTGAGATGGGCGCACAACCCCCCCAGAGTCTGTCAAGACTGGCCCGTACGGGCAGGGGTACCTTTACCTTTAATCAACTAGAGGTTTTCCTTCCTGCAGATGCATGAGATAAGTATTCACACTGCTCCCAGAAGCAGCTAGTCTGCTTAAAGTAACAAGGGCACATAAATCCTTTGGCCTTTGGTCTTCCCACAGTGCTATTCTTCAGCTTGACCAAAGTTTGTCTACTGAAATTTCCTAACTTCACTACAGCGTCCCTAAACAGGGCTGCCTTCAGGTGTCTTCTAAAAGTCTGGTAGTTGTTTTTCTCTTTGACATCTGGTGGGAGGGCGTTCCACAGGGCGGGCGCCACTACCGAGAAGGCCCTCTGCCTGGTTCCCTGTAACTTGGCTTCTCACAGGGAAGGAACCGCCAGAAGGCCCACGGAGCTGGACCTCAGTGTCCAGGCAGAACGATGGGGGTGGAGACACTCCTTCGGGTATACAGGACCGAGGCCATTTAGGGCTTTCAGGGTCAGGACCAACACTTTGAATTGTGCTCTGAAACGTACTGGGAACCAGTGTAGGTCTTTCAAGACCGGTGTTATAAGCTGGAGTGCCAGCAGAAGCCAGTGCAGGGACTCCTCCTGGCATAATGCCCCCCCCCCAAATCCACTCCAGGATGTCAGGGGAACCCCCAGAATAACATGCAGGAGGAGGGGAGGGGAGATTCTTCCGGTGGGCACACAGAAATGCTTGCACTGACAGAACGAATAATAGAACAACATAATTGCAGAGTTGGAATGGACCCTCAAAGTTTCTCCAGCCCCACTGTCATCTAGGTCAAGGTAAAGGGACCCCCAACCATTAGGTCCAGTCGTGACTGACTCTGGGGTTGCGGCGCTCATCTCGCTTTACTGGCCGAGGGAGCCGGAATACAGCTTCCAGGTCATGTGGCCAGCATGACTAAGCCGCTTCTGGCGAACCAGAGCAGCGCACGGAAACGCCGTTTACCTTCCTGCCGGAGTGGTACCTATTTATCTACTTGCACTTTGACGTGCTTTTGAACTGCTAGGTGGGCAGGAGCAGGGACCGAGCAACAGGAGCTCACCCCGTCCCGGAGATTTGAACCACGACCTTCTGATCGGCAAGTCCTAGGCTCTGTGGTTTAACCCACAGCGCCACCCGCGTCCCACTGTCATCTAGGGGCCTATAAATCTGCCCAGCCAGCCCTCCCCCTGGGCTCATGGCTGCTGAAGGACCGTAGCAGGTTGGGACACCTGCCTGGCATGCAGAAGGGCCCAGCTGCCAAGCCCCCAGGGCAGCATCTCCCGGCGAGGCAGGGAATTCCTTCCTGGAGAGGCACTGGTGCCGCTGCCAGGCACAAGGTAGATGGGCAAAGGTCTCCGTTTGAGGCAGCTTGGAGAAGGGAGGCGGGCAGGCAGGCCAATCGATCCTGGCACCCCAACCTTTGTCTCATGGGCCAAGAGGGCGGGGCAGAACTGGGACGAGGGCCAAGGGGAAGGAGCCGAGGGCCAGCAAGGCAGCTACTGGTTGTTGGGGATGGAGCGATTGGCTCTAGTGCCCTGGCTGGGGGTCAAAATAAATGAATCTGAGGGTGCCTCTGGGCACACAGAGTTTGGGAGCTGCTGGGCTTGACTTTTTAAGTTTCCTGGAGCCCGGAGGAGAGCTCAGCCAGGTCCCCTTTGCCTCACCTGGGTGCCAGCAGTGTCCTTATTGCCAACTCACCTGGGGACCAAAGGGCAGGTGGCAGAGAGACAGACAGGTGCATTGCAGCCGCGGGCAAGACAACATCTTCTCCTGGACAAGTGAGCCTCTTTCCTCCTCCTCCTCCTCCTCCTCCTCCTCCTGCCCCACATGCTGCCCCTTCCCGAGGGCACGGCTGAAGGGGAGCAGCTGGGCTTTGGGATGCAGGTCAGAGGCCACCTGTGCTGAACACACCTGCGTCTTCTCCCTTCTGCCAAGGCAGGGGCCCCTCCTGGCTGGAGTCCTGCTGCAGCCCCCGCCCCCGCCCCCCCCCCCCCGTGGATTTTCTCCCCAGGATCTCTTCCTCTTCCTGAGACCCAGGGTCAGAAGATGGCTCTGCAGAAGCACCTGGAGGCTCTTAGCGTCTTCCAGTGGGTGCTCACCTACCTCTTCTTTGGTAAGTTGGGAGCTGGGTGGGTAGGAGGGAGGGAGGGGCAGGGGGTCTCAGGGAAGAGGGGCAGCTTGGCCTCCTCCCATAGCTGTCAACTTTTCCCTTTTCTTGCGAGGAATCCTTTTCAGAATAAGGGAATTTCCCTTAAAAAAGGGGAAACGTTGACAGCTATGCCTCCTCCTCCTCATGGGGCCTGGAGGGCCGAGGTTGAGGAAGCCTGCCCTAGATGGACCCCTTCAGACACCTCCCCACAACCCAGGGAGCTTTCAACTATGGAGGCCAGCCTGCCTCTCACCTGCCTCTGGCCTCTCCCCCTCTCCCAGGTGCCTTCTTCTCCGTTCTCCTGGTCTACCTGCTCTTCACCTCCTACTGGTCTATCAGCGCCCTGTATTTCGCCTGGTGGATCTACGACTGGGATATGCCAGAGAGAGGTGAGTTCGATTCCCCACAGCCCTACCTGGAGGTCAGGTGAAAGGCGCCTCTCCTTGTCTGGGAAGGGTGCTGAGCCCCACACCCAGACCCACACAGCTGGAGCTGCTGCCTCGCCCTGCCCCTCCTCCTCCAGCTCACCCCCTTCCCCTGGGGCAGCGTGGGACCATCCCAAACCTGTTTTCCTCACTGCTATTGACTGTTGTCTATTTTCCAAGACAGCTTCCAATAGATGACACAATGGCAGAAGGCATTTCATCTCTCTCTCTCTCTCTCTCTGTATGGAGGGCAGAAAAATCAGCTGCATTTATTTATGTATTTATCATTACTTATTAAATTTTGCTATAGAAAAACCCACACGAAATCCTGTAATTGACACGAATCAAAAGAACCCTCCCCAAAATATAACATAGAATCAGACTTGGAAGGGACCCCAAGGATCATCTTGCTCCTCATTATTGATTAATTAATTAATTAATAATTATTTTATTTTTACCCTGCCCATCTGGCTGGGCTACCCCAGCCACTCTGGGTGGCTTCCAACACACATAATAATAATAATAATAATAATAATAATAATAATAATAATATATCAAGTATTTGAAATACAAAAATGTCTCCGTGACTTACATTCCAAGCGGTGTACAAACTCATAAAATCCAAGGCCTTAAAACTGCATTGCTGTTCCTAAAAATAAAATAAAATACACACATTCAGACAACAACAATGGCAAGGGTTTTGTAGGAAGGAAGGAAGGAAGGTCTTGCGGGGGGGGGCGGGCGGGCGGGGGTCCAGCCTCAGCCAGACCGCCTTCCCTCAAGGGCACCACAGGATCACCAAAGGGCTGTCACGTGGAAGGTGGAGCTAGCAGATCTCCTGCGGCAGGATCTGAACCCATGACTTCACATGGCAAGAAAGGAGATGCCGACTCCACACCAGGAAGTACTTCATGAGGGTTAGGGCTGTTCCTCAGTGGAAGGGTCTCCCTTGGGAGGTGGCAGGCTCTCCTCCTGTGGAGGTTTTTAAGCAGAGTTTGGGTGGTCACCTGCCAGGGATTCCTCAGCTGTGATTCCTGCACTGCAGGGGGTTGGGCTGGATGACCCCTGGGGGTCCCCTTCCAACCCCACAGTTCTCTGACTCCGTCCCCTGCCTGAACCCTTGCCTTCGCAGGTGGGCGCCGCAGCGACTGGATGAGGCGCTGGAGAGTCTGGGAGCTCCACCGGGATTATTTCCCCATCAAGGTATGAGGAGGGGGCTGGCAGGGTCTCTGGAACCCCCGGAGACCAGATCACAGAGAAGCAGGAGGTGGTGGCTGTCAAAGGCTGCTGGCCATGGAATCTGCGCATTCCCACCAATGGAAAGCGGGGCACGCCTCTGCATGTGACATTCAGATGAGAGAAGGGGGCTGGCAGGGCGACAGAGGGTCTGCCTTCCGAAGGATGCCCAGGGTCTCTGGAACCCCCGGAGACCAGATCACAGAGAAGCAGGAGGTGGTGGCCATCAAAGGCTGCTGGCCAAGGAATCTGCGCACTGACATTCGGGTGGGGGTCCAAATGCCAAAGGCCTTGCCCCTCTTGCCTTGCAGCTGGTGAAGACGGCCGAGCTGCCCCCAACGCGGAACTACGTCCTGGGCTCCCACCCCCACGGGATCATCTGCGCGGGGGCCTTTTCCGCCTTCTGCACCGAGGCCACCGGCTTCCCCCGCGCCTTCCCCGGCCTCCGCCCCAGCCTGGCCGCCCTCGCAGGGCTCTTCCGCATACCCGTCTACCGGGACTACCTGATGAGCTTAGGTGAGGCCAGCGGGGCGAGGAATGGAGAAGGGATTAGGGGCAGGGAGTCCACAGGGGGTCAAGACATCGGTCGGGGTGGGGGGTGGGGAAGTTGGGTGACCCCTCCCCTAAGGACCATCTTCAAGAACCCTGGCCTGGCCCATCCAATGGGAGGAACCACCCCAGTCTCAGGAATGCCTTCCCAGAGCCCCTGGGAATAGAATTCCCCAGCAAGAATGTCTGTTTTTCCTGCCATTCTTTGCTCCTGTGCAAAAGAAAAGGGGCGTTTGGTTGCGCAAATAATACACAGAATTGACCTGCGCCTCCATAGACAGCTGTGAGTCCAGAATGACTCCCAGGCTGCGCACCTGGTCCTTCGGGGCCACAGTTACCCCATTCAGGACCAAGGAGTCCCCCACACCTGCCCGTCCCCTGTTTCCCCAAAACAGTACTTCTGTCTGGTCAGGATTCAACCTCAATCTGTTAGCTGCCATCCATCCTTCAACCGCTTCCAGACGCGCTGACCCTTTGCCAGTGACCCTTTTGCGCTTTAATAGACTCGCAGAATTTCAGAGTTGGAGGAGAATCGCGAGGGTCCACTAGTCCAACCCCCTGAAAACAAGGAACCTTTGCATTCTCCCACTTCCAGGGGGTGTCCCGGTCAACAAAAGGTCCCTGGACTTCCTCCTGAGTGGCCCCCCCGGGCACGCGGTGGCCATCGTGGTGGGGGGCGCGTCCGAATCCCTGGACAGCGCCCCCGGAGAGCAGCGCGTCCGCCTTCAAGGGAGGAAGGGCTTCGTGCGCCTGGCGTTGCAACACGGGTAGGGGCACCGAGGGGGCAAGGGGGTGTCCGGGGAGGCGTGTTGGGTGCAGGTCAGCAATACATCGGGCCTAGTGAGCATGGCAGTGATTCCCAGTGGATTTTGCCCCAATGAGCAATTGCGAGAACAGAAGGTCCCTGCCCTTCCTTGCCGTATAATATCTCATTACATTTTTCATACATTTTCACAGTAACCTTCCTAACAAATAATTCCACTGTTCCATAAGTTGGCTTCCCACCTACACCGTGTTTTTACTCAAAGCTTTTCTACTGTGCTGTATCTTTATTTATTACAAAAAAATAGTACAATTATTTTGTCATTTTTCTTCTTCTGCTTTTATCTCGAATCCTCGAATTTGACTGTAATGTTTTTTAAGTAATCCACAAACAGCCTCCATCCTTCTGTAAAAAGTTCATCATTCTGATCTCTTAATTTTGCTGTGAGCTTTGCCATTTCTGCCTAGTCCATTTCCTTCAAAGGCCACTCCTCCTTCGCTGGGACCTTCGCTTTCCCCCCAATTAATTAATTAATAGCCTATAAGAAAAGCTCCTGGTCTTTTGGGAATAGACCACTTAAACATTTTCTCCATTTCATTATATATCTTTCCCCAAAAGCCTTTCGCTTCCCTAGGTCTCCACCACATATGGAAGAAAGACCCATCTATCTATTCCTAGCATTTACTTGACACATTTTTATAAATCTTGGCCAGTTTATTTGGCATTAAATACCACCTGTACAGCATTTTAACATAGTTTTCTCTTAACGTATAACAGGCCGTGAATTCCATGTGCTAAGCTCCCTGCCTTCCACCAGCCTAGCCTCCCTCGCGAGGTTCTTGGTTGGATTAAATGCTCTCCCTGACCCGGCATTCCTTCTTCCTCCTCTTCCTCCTCGCAGAGCTGACCTGGTGCCCGTTTACACCTTCGGGGAGAACGACATTTACCGACAGATCCGGTTCCCCGAGGGCAGCTTCGTTCGCCGCTTCCAGCTCGGTTTCAAGCAGCTGATCGGCTTCGCCCCTTGTCTCTTCAGCGGGAGGGGCCTCTTCTCCAGCAGCTCCTGGGGGATCCAGCCCATTGCTGCCCCCCTCACGGTGGTGGGTAAGGACCCACAAGACTCCCCGTCACTTCCTTAGCCTCCGCCTCCTGCCCCACAAACACCCCCAACTCACCAGCTTGCTTGCAAAGAGCCACAAACTCTCCAGCATCGTACAATGCGGCATGTTCTGGTGCATCTCCCTTTCGCCCCCTCCTAGAACTGAATCGGAGACCTGTGGAGTTGAATGGGAACCCCAAGGGTCATCGAGCCCAACCCCTCTGCAGGAATCAAATGAGCAGGCTCGTTTTATGGGGCTTGCTATGGAGGGAGCTGCGATTGCACACACACACACACACACACACACACACACACACAGAGGGACTTTCTTCTTCTCATCCTTGGAGGTTACTAAGCAGAGGTTGGTTGGCCATTAATCAAGGGGTTGGGCTGGATGACCCTTGGGGTCCCCTCCGTTCCTGCACTTAGGCCACCCCTGAAACCCAAGGCCAGGGTGCAAAGCTGCTGGGGTGGGGAGGCCCTGGCTGCCATGGGGTGGGGGCGAGGGGCAGAGCCCCCAACTATCCATGCTTCTTCTCCTTCCTGCAGTGGGGAAGCCTATCCCGGTCCCGCTCCGCCCGCGCCCCACCGAGGACGAGGTGAACAGCTTCCACGCTCTCTACGTCGAGGCCCTGAAGGAGCTCTTTGATGCCCATAAAGAATCCTGCGGCCTCCCGGCCTCCCAGCAGCTCCTCGTCACCTAGAGGGACCCAGACTTGACCCGAAGAAGCAACAAGGTTGTGGTTGGGGGGAGACACGCGGGAGTCTTTGTTCCCCCCCATCCCTGTCTGTACACACAGTTTCCAATAAAAGGCGCCGTGCCTGATGTCTGATTTTGGGTCCTTGGTGCCCGAACCCCCTTTTTGTGCTCGCCTGCGGAGCCCAAGGCCGGTTGTCTCATTCACACGTGCATTATTAAGACGAGGTTTGCAGAGCGCGGCAGCAAGAGAAGCAGGCCGTGGCGCTGGCTTGAGGGGGATGCCCACATGCCCTCCGGGTGGTCGGCCAGGAGCTTGCCTGCCTGCAGGAGAAAAGATCAATCGGACATGCAGGCCCAGCTCTTTCTTTGAAAAGGGGGGCCCTGCTCTTCTTCTTGTTCTTTAGTCGTTTAGTGGTGTCCGCCTCTTCGTGACCCCCTGGACCAGAGCACGCCAGGTCCTCCTGTCTTCCACTGCCTCCTGCAGTTTGGTCAGACTCATGTTTGTAGCTTCGAGAACACCATCCAACCATCTCATCCTCTATCATCCCCTTCTCCCTGTGCCCTCCATCTTTCCCAGCATCAGGGTCTTTTCCAGGGAGTCTTCTCTTCTCCTGAGGTGGCCAAAGTCTTGGAGCCTCAGCTTCAGGATCCGTCCTTCCAGTGAGCACTCAGGGCTGATTTCCTTCAGAATGGAGAGGTTGGATCTTCTTGCAGTCCATGGGACTCTCAAGAGTCTCCTCGCCCTGTTCTTATGGGCCAGGAATAAGAGGGAGGGGGAGCTGGGCTTGGGGATCAGTTTTCCCAAGGGGCTCGAGGACCCTTCTCTGACTGCAGGAGCAACTCAGGACATGCCCGTTTCGGGTGGAGGCAGGGCGGGGGGTGCCAGGAGTCTCAGGCCAAAGGGGGGTGGGAGAGAGGGCCCGCGGTTCAGCATTCCCCTTTGCCCACCCATCGTGTGCAGTCTGTGCATGCCCCGAGGCAACTCCCAGCTTTCACCCTGCTGAAGAATAGCCTTGGTTCCTCGATGAATGGAAATCTGTGTATTGCTGGTTGCAGTGAGCAAGTTGGCCCCAGAGGTCCTCCTGCCGGTCAGAGAAAGAAATGCAAGCAAAAATTGTCTCTTCATTTTTTATTTTAAAATAATATTTATTCAAATTTTAAAGATTACAAAGAGAAAATTAAAAAAACAAAAAAAGGAAAATAAAAAATACAAAAAATACAATACAAAAATACAATACAAAAATACAAACAATTCGGAAAAAGAAAAAAGAGGGGGAAAAACAGCTCAAACTTTTACATAACTTTCTTTCCTTTGCTTATTTCCTTGGCCTCCTCACACCTCCCTTTTTTGTATTCTAGTTCAATTAGATATTTCAGCAAATCCTTTTTAGCTTTGTTTTTATCCTAATAATTTATCTTAATATACTGTAATTTTAAATTCTCATCTTTCTCCAATTAAAAAAATCAATTTTTACCTAATCCTTTATATCATTTCTGCTAAAACCACATTACTTCATTCCAGCACCCTTCTAACATTCCTTAATTTTGCAATATTTCTGTAAATAAACTTTAAATTTTTTCCAATCTTCTTCCACCAAATTGTCTCTTCAGCCCGATCATCCTTTCATGGTTGCCAAGGTAGTATCCCTTGTATCTGAGTATCTCTGACTGCAGTGCGCCCCGCGAGGGAGAAGCCAGACATGTGCTCTGACGGGTTATACAGACCAGTGTTCCCCAAGCTGGCGCCCTCCGGAATTTTTGGACTACAACTCCCATCAGCGCCCTGGACTGGCACTGGGAAGAGGAACTGTGGTAGCTGCCACAAAGCCTGGGGCAAGGCTGGCAGAGGGCAATGGGGTCAGTACAAGAGGGCAGGTTGACCTGGGCCAAAACCCTGAGCTTCCATGGGGACACTGGGCACAAACTCAGCCAGCAGGAATGCTCATAGCGGGGTTTTGAATAGGCCTGCAATTCATTTCTGTCTTCCTTAGTGGGTCCCACACTCCGACTTAATGGAAGATGCTATTCTGTAGGGCAGGGCAGGGGGCACGCGCGGGATGTGTTTGTGGAATCCAGTTTGGGAGATGCTAACTTCGACCTTCTTAAGCTCCCCGGGGGAGACCCAGGATGAAAAAAGATGCGGAATGAAATGACACGCCTTGTCTCCTTCTGGAGGAGAGCTCAGGCAGGTACCCCTTGTCTCACCAGCCTGACAGCAGACTCATCTGGGGACCAAAGGGCGGGAGGCAGAGGGAGACACCTGCGTTGGAGCCGCTGGCAGGACAACATTTTGTTCAGGGAAGCTTTTATTTTTTATTTTTTTTAGATAATATTTATTAAATTTTTAACAAGAAAAGAGTTACAAAACAGTAAAAGAAAAATACAAAAAAGAAAAAAATACAAAAACCAAAATTAAACATAAAGAGAACAAAGAAAAAATAAAAATCCCTCTTTCTAATATCTTACCACTCATTTACTTATTTTCATGACTTCCTCACACCTCCCTTTTTTGTATTCCATTTAAAAATTTGTTCAGCAAATTCATACCCTCTTAGTTTACCCTTAATTGTTTATCCTCACATATTATAACTTCAAATTTTCATCTAATATCAATCCATTACATATTCTTGTTTTACCTTATTACTAGAACCACTTCATTTCATTCCTATGTCATTAACATTCAATAATTTTACAGTGTTTCTGTAGATAGATTTTAAATTTCTTCCAGTCTTCTTCCACCAACTCTTCTCCCTGGTCTCTGATTCTGCCAGTCATTTCCGCCAATTCCATGTAGTCCATTACTTGCATCTGCCATTCTTCCAAGGTGGATAGGTCTTGTGTCTTCCAATGCTTTGCAATGAGTATTCTTGCTGCTGCTGTAGCGTACATAAAGAAAGTTCTATCCTTCTTTGACACCAATTGGCCGGCCATGCCCAGGAGAAAGGCCTCTGGTTTCTTCAAACTTTTAATGTTTAATATGTTATTGTATTTTAATATTCTGTTGGAAGCCGCCCAGAGTGGCTGGGAAAACCCAGCCAGGTGGGCGGGGTATAAATTATAAATTATTATTATTATTATTATTATTATTATTATTATTATTTTCAATTTCTCCCTTTTCCTTCTCCCACCCCAACTGCTGCTTCCCTCCCGAGGAGGGATGGGCTGAAGGGGAGCAGCTGGGCTTTGGGGCGCAGGTCAGAGGTCACTTGTGCTGGACACACCTGCAGGTGCAGCTCTTGGCTGGAGCCGCGGTGCAAAGACCCTGCTGCCCCCCCAGCTCCCCCCACCCCAGGAGGCTGGTCAGGGAGGGAGGCGGCAGAGGCCGCCCCAGCCCCAGGCAGGACAACGTTTTCACTTGCGCTAAGCGACGCTGTTTCCCTCTCCCTTTCCCTCCGCGCAGGGCTGACCGGGCGCCCCTTTACGCCTTCGGGGAGAACTTGCTCGCCTCTCGGCTTCCGCGACAGCAGCTTCGTCCGCAGCCGCCAGGTCCGCTTCACCTTCTCCAGCCACTGCTGGTGGATCGTGCCCCATGCCGCCCCCATCACGGGGCTGGGCAAGGACCCGCCAGGCTCCCCATCCCTTCCTCGGCCTCCCGTCTGCCGCCCCGACTCACCCACCTGCTTGCAAACAGTGGCGTAGCGTGGGTTGTCAGCACCCGGGGCAAGGCAAGTCATTTGCGCCCCCTAACCCGTGGATTTGCGCCCCCTAACCCTAACCCCCAGATGTTGCGCCCGGTGCGGCCGGCCCCCCCTGCACCCCCCACGCTACGCCACTGCTTGCAAAGACCCGCGATCTCTCCAGCCTCGGGCAAAGCGGCACCTTCTGGCGCGCCTCTCTCGCGCACCTGCCTGCACCAAGCCCCCTGCAACTGAGCGGGAGACCCGTGGAGTTGGAAGGGCCCCCCGAGGGTCATCTAGCCCAACCCCCCTGCCAGGCAGGCAGTGGCCTAGCGTGGGTTGTCAGCACCCGGGGCAAGGGAAGTAATTTGCGCCCCCTAACTCATGGATTTGCGCCCCCTGACCCTAACCCCCAGATGTTGCGCCCGGTGCGGCCGCCCCCCCCTGCACCCCCCACGCTACGCCACTGCAGGCAGGAATCAAACGAGCCGCCTCCTTTTATGGGGCTTGCTATGGAGGGAGCTGCGACTGCGCACACACAAACACACACACACACACACACACACACACACATATACACAGGCCGGGGGGGGGCATATGGGCCACTTGGCCCGGACCTCCGATTCCAAAGGGGACCTAGGTCACCATATTCACAATCGCTAGGAAAGCATTTTTAAATGTAAATACTTAAAATAATCCTTTCCCCTACGTATTTTTTAAAAGCACTATTGTATGTGTATATTTTCCATTTTGTCTTTATATGCAGATACGGTTTAAGCCTTGAAATAAAATTATTTGTCAGCGTAACTTTTGTGAAAATTATTTATATATGTACTTATTTATAAGACTTCAGTTATCCCCAGGGTAAAAAAAAAATGGGGGGGGGGCTGTGCGCGCGCGCACACCCCGACTTCCTTCTCCCCTTCCTTGGAGGTTTCTAAGCAAAGCTTGGTTGGCCACTGATAAATAATTCCTGCACTGCAGAGGGTTGGGCTGGATGACCCTTGGGGGTCCCTTGGGTTCCTGCACTTAACCCACCCCTGAATCCCAAGCCAGGGTGCAAAGCTGCTGGGGTGGGGTTGAGATCTTGGGAGATGCAGCGGGTGCAATGGTTAGAGCAGACCCCTCCAAACCACCCCTTTTCCTCTCCCTCCTGCAGTGGGGAAGCCTATCCCGGTCCCGCTCCGCCCGCGCCCCACCGAGGACGAGGTGAACAGCTTCCACGCTCTCTACGTCGAGGCCCTGAAGGAGCTCTTTGACGCCCATAAAGAATCCTGCGGCCTCCCGGCCTCCCAGCAGCTCCTCGTCACCTAGAGGGACCCAGACTTGACCCGAAGCAGCATCAGGGGACACAGGGTTGTGATGGGGGGAGACACGCGGGAGACTCACCCCCATCCCCAGCTGCGCACACCATTTCCAATAATCAATCAATCAATCAATCAATCAATCAATCAGTCTCCTTAACTGTCATGCAGAGAGTCCATAAATCAAAGCATAAAACTGGAGTCTGCTTATAAAACGATATTCTTTAAGATAAAACTAAGGCAATAAGAGACATCACCTTGCCTACAAAGGTCCATATAGGTAGAGCTCTGGTTTTCCCAGTAGTGATGTATGGAAGGGAGAGCTGGACCATAAAGAAGACTGATCGCCAAAGAATTTATACCCCGCCCACCTGGCTGGGTTTCCCCAGCCACTCTGGGTGGCTTCCAACAGAATATTAAAAATACAATAACCTATTAAACATTAAAAGCTTCCCTAAACAGGGCTGCCTTCAGATGTCTCCTAAAAGGCAGGTAGTTCTTTATCTCCTTGACATTTGATGGGAGGGTGTTCCACAGGGCGGGCGCCACCACCGAGAAGGCCCTGTGCCTGGTTCCCTGTAACCTCACTTCGCAGGGAGGGAACCACCAGAAGGCCCTCGGAGCTGGACCTCAGTGTCTGGGCAGAACTATGTGGGTGGAGTTACAGATAGGTAGCCGTGTTGGTCTGCCATAGTCAAAACAAAATAAAAAAATTCCTTCCAGTAGCACCTTAAAGACCAACTAAGTTAGTTCTTGGTATGAGCTTTCGTGTGCATGCACACTTCTTCAGATACACTGAAACAGAAGTCACCAGACCCTTCTATATAGTGAGAAGGCGGGGAGGGGTATTACTCAGAAGGGTGGTGGGATTGGGTGAACACTTCAATCTCCCAGGACATTCTATACAAGATCTCAAAATAGCTGTTCTATTACAAAGGAATTTCAGAAATAGACTGGAAAGAGAAGCTGCTGAATTGCAACTTATTACCAAACTTAAAACCATGGAGAGACCTGGTCTGAACAAAGACATTGGATTCTTATCTCATTATACATGACAAAGCCATTTTTCACCTTCTCACCCCTTGCTTTTTCCTGTAAGACCTATTGCCGTCGTTAAGAGTCGTCAACAGGCTCATCACAGCTATCTGCCAATCACCCAATCCCACCACCCTTCTGAGTAATACCCCTCCCCACCTTCTCACTCTATAGAAGGGTCTGGTGACTTCTGTTTCAGTGTATCTGAAGAAGTGTGCATGCACACGAAAGCTCATACCAAGAACTAACTTAGTTGGTCTTTAAGGTGCTACTGGAAGGAATTTTTTTATTTTGTTTTGATGTGGGTGGAGACACTCCTTCAGGTCTACTGGACCGAAGCCGCATGCACAAGGCAGCAGAGGGCGCTGATATGGGTGTAGAGTATGTGTGAACGGGGAGACACGTGTATTGTGGTGGTGAGCTGCATTGTGCAGCCGCGCACATCCACGCGCTCTCGGCCGGCTTTGCAGGAGGCGCTCAGCCCCCGCGCAGGATTTCTGGAGGGTTAGGATGCGAGAGCCGCCTTCCTTCTCCGGCGCGCAAAAGCGAGACGCTGCGGTTAAAAGAGGCGAGGCTGCTTCGCTCCGGGCGGAAAATGTGGGGCGCTTCTTCCTCTCCCTGTGGGGCAGCATCAGGCACCGCTGGGATTCGAACCCAGGATCTCCTGTTTACTAGACAGGCGCTTTAACCAACTAAGCCACGGCGCCGCGCCTTGCCTTCCCCCTCGGCGGCCGGAGCTGTTCATTGCAAGGGCGGAGGGAGAGGCGCAAGACCCGGCGCGGATCGCATTCGGGCGGAACGGAGGGCGGGAGAACGAAACCCCGGACTGGAGTACAATTTCTTGATGTTTCGTTTTGCGCAGAAACGCCAGTTCCAGAGAGAGAGAAAGGATCTATTCCGGGGGTCCAACAAGGAAAGAAGAGGCGGGGTGGCGGGAGGGGGGTGCAGAGGCGAGAGGGACCCCACCCCCCCGGCTCCAAATCCAGCTCCATAATAATAATAATAATAATAATAATAATAATAATAATAATTTATTTATACCCCGCCCATATGGTTGGGCTTCCCCAGCCACTCTGGGCGGCTTCCAAAAAATATATATATTAAAATTCTGTAATACATCAAACATTATAAGCAATAGATGAGATGTAAAAAGGAGTGCCTGCCCCGATGACGCTGCAATCGGAATATTGGGGGCAACGGCGTGGATGCAGGGGAAATGCCAGACCTCCCCTCCCCCCTTACCCCCCCCCCGGCCTGCCTTTTGCTTTACCGGGGAGCAATCTCAAAGGGATCCTTTAGTTGCGACCCCTGTCCTGCCGGGGGTTGGGCTGGATGACCTTTGGGGGTCCCTTCTGCGATTCGCGGCCCGCGGGGCTGCGAAGGGAGGATGCTGCCCGCTGGGTTAATTGACGTCCCCTTCTTCCCCTCTCCACCCCCCCCCCACTCCCGCGCAGCCCACCCCCCACCCCCTTGCCAGCCCCCACCCCCGTCCTCCTCCTTCCACTCCGTTGCTTCATTTTAACGAGCGGGAGGACCCGTGCCAGCCACACGGGGTGATGCAATGGGGCGCTTGTCTGGAGGGATGCTTTGTGTGCGCGCAGGGGGGTGAGGGGGGGGAGAGGAATGTTCCTGGCTGCTCTTGCCCCCCCCCAGCTAATGACCTGCCTGCCATCGCCTGCCAAGGGTTGGTTAGGGGGCCACCCACAGGGCGCGGGGGTGGGGGGCGCGCCGGCTGCCAGCACCCAAACTCCAGTCGGTTGCCATCCTCCAACGGGGGGGGGGGGCACAGCACACGCAGGGCGGGGTCTGGGAGTCCGAGCCCCGAAGGATGCTGGGGGGGGGGGGAGATCTCTTGCGATCTCTTGCGATTCTGTTCCTTCTCAGCTCCGCAAGGTTGCAACTTGGTTGCAAGATTGCAAAGGAGGTTGCAAAGTTGCAAAGGAGAGAGCGAGAGCGGCCTGGGCATGTGCAGAGTGCTCCCTTTCCATGCATAGGCTTCGAGACAGTTGCGAAGGGCGCCGAACTCTTGCGTTTCCTTCTCAGCTCCTAGCAGAGGAGAAGGAGCGCCTCTGACCATGTGCAGAGTGCTCCCTTTCCATGCATAGGCTTCGAGAGGAGAAGGAGCGCCTCTGACCATGTGCAGAGTGCTTCCTTTCCATGCATAGGCTTCGAGAGGAGAAGGAGCGCCTCTGACCATGTGCAGAGTGCTTCCTTTCCGCGCATAGGCTTCGAGAGGAGAAGGAGCGCCTCTGACCATGTGCAGAGTGCTTCCTTTCCGCGCATAGGCTTCAAGAGGAGAAGGAGCGCCTCTGACCATGTGCAGAGTGCTTCCTTTCCATGCATAGGCTTCGAGAGGAGAAGGAGCGCCTCTGACCATGTGCAGAGTGCTTCCTTTCCGCGCATAGGCTTCGAGAGGAGAAGGAGCGCCTCTGACCATGTGCAGAGTGCTTCCTTTCCGCGCATAGGCTTCGAGAGGAGAAGGAGCGCCTCTGACCATGTGCAGAGTGCTTCCTTTCCGCGCATAGGCTTCGAGAGGAGAAGGAGCGCCTCTGACCATGTGCAGAGTGCTTCCTTTCCGCGCATAGGCTTCGAGGCAGCTGCGAAGGGCGCCGAGCTCTTGCGTTTCCTTCTCAGCTCCTAGCAGAGGAGAAGGAGCGCCTCTGACCATGTGCAGAGATGTCCTCCTCTCGCGCGCAAGGGCTTCCAGGCAGGCAGCTCCCGGGCTGAAAAGGAGCAGCGCCTCGGCCGCGTGTCCCCCCCCCCTCCCAGGCGCGCAAAAGGAGCCCCCGCTCGGCGCCCGCTGCTCTTGACCCCGACGTGATTCGAACACGCAGCCTTCTGATCTGGAGTCAGACGCGCTACCGTTGCGCCACGAGGTCGGCCGTGCCAGGCGCTCCGGGCAGGCCCTTGCAAGGCGGCGGCGCTTCCCTTCCGGAGCCTGCCCTGCCTCTCTCCTCCTCCGGAGCTGGACTCTCCTTCCTTGAGGCGGCAAGAGAACTGTGGAGTTGGAAGGGACCTCCAGGGGTCATCTAGCCCAGCCCCCTTCCAATGCAGGATCCTCAACTCGATCATACATGACAGGTGGCCATCCAACCTCCAAGGAAGGAGAGTCCAGCGCCTCTTGTGGCAGTCTGTTCCACCGTCGAACAGCTCTCACGTCTCAAGGGAAGTAATAGTGCCACTGTATTCTGCTCTGGTCAGACCTCACCTGGAGTACTGTGTCCAGTTCTGGGCACCACAGTTCAAGAAGGACACTGACAAACTGGAACGTGTCCAGAGGAGGGCAACCAAAATGGTCAAAGGCCTCGAAACGATGCCTTATGAGGATCGGCTAAGGGAGCTGGGCATGTTTAGCCTGGAGAAGAGGAGGTTAAGGGGTGATATGATAGCCATGTTCAAATATATAAAAGGATGTCACATAGAGGAGGGAGAAAGGTTGTTTTCTGCTGCTCCAGAGAAGCGGACACGGAGCAATGGCTCCAAACTACAAGAAAGAAGATTCCACCTAAACATTCGGAAGAACTTCCTGACAGTAAGAGCTGTTTGACAGTGGAATTTGCTGCCCAGGAGTGTGGTGGAGTCTCCTTCTTTGGAGGTCTTTAAGCAGAGGCTTGACAACCATATGTCAGGAGTGCTCTGATGGTGTTTCCTGCTTGGCAGGGGGTTGGACTCGATGGCCCTTGGGGTCTCTTCCAACTCTATGATTCTATGATTCTATGATTCTATTCCTTGTACTTTGACTCCATTGGTTCTGGTCCTCCCCCAGGAGGGAAAAAACAAGTTTGCTCCCTCTTCTATGGGGCAGCCCTTTAGATATCTAAAGATGCCTCTTATCTCTCCTCTCAGTCTCCTCTTTCCCGGGCTAAACATCCCCAACTCCTTCAACCGTTCCTCATTAGGCTTGGTTCACAGACCCTGGATCACCTTGTTTGCCCCCCTCCCAGCTTGTCAATATCCTTCTTAAAATGTGGAACCCAGAACAGGACACAGGACTCTAAATCTGGCCAAGGCAAAACGATCCTTCCAGAGGGAGGTATCCGACAGGCAGACTGCTTTAGTTTATCAGTCGATTCAACCCCTGATATGTTTCCAATATCGATCACCTTCCTGTCATTGTTAGATCTGTTTCTCCTCGCGATGATGGATTACCAGTTGAATGCTCTCTGAGTTTGATGGAGCTGGAAGATCACACCAGTGAAAGTATGGCTGAGCAGCTAACACTACTTCCGTGAACTTGAAATAGATTTCAGTAAATGTAGAGTACAATATTTTGATTGGAAAATATAAGGGCATTCAACAACAAAAATCTGGGAAGGAACAAGCTTGCAAAGTTTATTCCATGTTCTGGACACTCCCCCTAGATTTAGTTGGACCAACCGCAGTTGACCCATGCCTGGATGCAGTGATTGATTGATTGATTGATTGATTGATTGATTTGCAACAATACATGAGCTTTATTGTTTTTTTCTCAGCTGGGGGAAAAATTTGCTTGTTGAGTTATAAGTTCCTAAACATTTAATCAGACACAAGATGAGAGGTTCAAGTCAACTCTGCAATTGTATGGTTTCTATTATTCTTGAGGCCCTCAAGCATATTTACTGTGATGAAATTGAGAAAGGAGCTACTAGATGGGAGGCGGAAAATTTTCTGCAAAAAAATGGGAGAATTTGAATTCATTTCCATGCTTCAGATTTCATAAAGTTAGCAAGGCCCATTTTGCAAATTTCACGGAGCACATGTGCAAATATTTACAGCTCACTCTTGCAGTTCGTATCAGTCAGGCTAATTTTGATGAAGTTGAAGAGCAAGCGACATTTACTCTACCGGATGCAGAACACAAAACTGTCAAAAGAAGGCAGAGAGTGCGAAAAAAAAATCAAAAGAAAGCTGAGACAAGCTTTGAAGCCTCAGACGAACTTTCTGCAAGAGGCAAGTTTAGGGTAAATCCATTTATCCCTGTCATGGATGCTCTTGTGTCCAACCGAGACAGACGTGCAACGGCGTGGAGGAGGGAAGCTGGCAATTTTTCATTTTTGGTGAACCTGCGAGCAACCAAGGATCGGATTCACAATGGCGTCAAGACGTTAATGCAAGAATATCCAAAGGCTGTTGACCTTAGTCTAGCCGATGAACTTTTGCACGTACTTCCGCCTGCGCGTCAAACAAGCTCACCTTGAGAAAGAAAATTTCAGCCACCAAGACGTGTATCCAATAATATTCCTGGAGAAAATTCGGGTGGCGTTTCCAAATGTGGAATTGGCATATTGTTCCCGTGTGCTGGTGGCAGACTGTTTTGTAGCAGACTAAAAAAGGATTAAAAAAAAAAAAGATCTGCGGCCTCAAGATCAGTTTTCTGATCTAAGCCTTCTCTGCATAGAAAATGATAAACCGAATTTAATGAAATAATTGATAAGTCTGCATTCAAAAGAGCTCGAAAGAACTTTGAATATAGTGTAGGATTATAATATAGCTGTGATTCCCCATTGAATGTTCTGTGTGGATGTCGTTATTAATTCCATGCTTTTATATACTTATTAAAGGTTGCATATTTATAAACAATCTTTTTATCCACGCTAAAATCTCCTTCCACTGAGTAGATAAAGAAGAGGACGAGGTTCTGCTCAGGGGCTTCCCGGAAGAGGCACCTGCTCGCGGACCGTGGGGGGAACAGGAAAGGGGAGAGGGAACGTGGACGCGTAGAACAGACTCTGAAGGAGAGCAAGTCTCGAGGTGGAGAGGGAAGGGACCCGCAGGGGCCATCTAGTCCAACCCCTGCCGTGTGACAGTGGCCGGGAAGGGAGGAAGGGAGGAAGGAAGGGGGGGAAAGAAAGGAAGGGAAGAAGGTAAAGGGAGGAAGGGAGGAAGGGAGGAAGGAAGAGCACAAGGCCGGCACGTCAAAGGGCCAAAGTCATCGAGCGAGGAAAGAAGAGCAGGAAAAAAGAGAGGAAATAAGAGCCCGTAGAAGAATGAGAGGAATAAGAGCTGGTATCAGGCTCAAGCAGACGAGGAAAGGCAGAAGCGGAGGGCAGAGGAGTGGAAGAGGAAGCAGAAAGGAGGTCTAGGAATCCCCCGTCACCCGGGGGTCCCGTGTGGTGCTGGCTGGTGAAGGGGCACCTCCATGCTGCCCCACTTGCGATCGCTGGGGTAGTCGGGAAAGGGGCGCCCTGGGGGGCTGGTCTGGAAGCGCTTCCGGATGATGCCTTTGGCCAACGCACCGCGCCAGTCCTGGCCTGACCCAGAGGCAGCAGCGCACGTCCTGGATGGGAGGCTGCGCGTGTAGAAACGCGGGCGTGTGTGAACCTGCCCGTCCCCTGGGATTGCGCTGGGCTCCCTTCGGATCTGCGGGTTTCGAGTCCTGCACCTCCCCCGAGTTTGTCTAAGACTAACGGTTTGAAAAAATTAATGTATTCAATTTGTATAGCGCCTTCCCTCCGCGGATCTCAGGGCGGTTTACAACAGAAGAATGCAAGATAAAAAACTCACACAAAATACAATACCCACCCCTTCAAAACCTCCCCCGCCCCATTTAAAAGGGATGTCAAAGGCTTGGATGAAGAGGAACTTTTCCGCCTGGCGCCTAAAGGTTGCACAACGAACCTCACTTTTAATTTGAAAGAAAAAGCAGAGGCGATAAAAAAATCCGCACCCAGACCGGACAGGGACCAGAGTGCGCTTTCAGCGGCGGGGTCTGCGAGGTCTCCCCGTCCCCCTCCCTCCACGCGCTGGCTGGGTGGGCAGTCCCAAGCGGCCTCTCCCTCCTGCATTGTTGCAGCGGGGTGGTCTGGATGACCCCTGGGGGTCCCTTCGCGGCTGGGGAGCCTGGCTGCGCGCCTGCTTGTTGCTGCTGGGGGACTCCTCTCTTGCGCGACCTGCCAGGGGCGCTCTGGAGGGGGGGGGCTCATAACAGGTGCCGGGGGGGGTCTTCTGTCTCCGGCGCTAACTCGGGTGGGGTGGGGGCGCCGTCCTTCCAGCCAAGCCTGCGCGGGAGCATGGCGGGGGAAGGGGGTCGTCCTCCCCCGCCCTGCGCCCTTGTCCCCAAATGCCCTCTCTCCCCCCATCCTCCTCCTCCATCCTCGTCTCTGACGTCGGGAGAGAGCCCCCCCCCCGCCGCCCCGGAGGCCAGGAGAGGGCGGGGCTTCCCGGCGGTGGGCGGGGCTTCTCTCCATCTTTATAGGGGGAGGCGGAGGAGGGCTCTCCGCGCGCAGCCTGGGCGAAAAGGGACCGAGGAAGAGGAGGAGGAGGAAGAAGACCCACCGGCCCAGCCTCGGTTCCCGGCCTCCGCCCGGCTCCCCTTCTCTTCTTGCGCGCAGCAGGTACTGCGGATTGGGGGGGGGGGGCGGCGCGCAGCTCACCCCCACCAGCCCAGAATCTCCGCGTCCTTTTTCATTCCGGGAGGGGGAATGAGTTTCTATAGGGCCACCCATTTTTACGGATTTTCGGGAAGGTGCGCGAAGGGGGTCGCCTGGGGAGGGGGCCTGGGAGCCGCCCTGATCTTTGAGAGGGAGGGGGGCTGAGCGAGGACTTCCTTGCATATTTCTCTCCCCCCCCCAGTCTTGCAGGACCCTCCCGGCATTGTCTCCTTCCCGGCTGCCGATGGGAGCCCCCCCCCCCCCGTCGAAGTGAGCGACGCCCCCATCACTTCCCCACTGCAAAATCTCTCGGGGAGTCGCTCCTGGCTATGCCCTCCCCCGCCCCTCTTCTGCCAGTTAATGCCCCTCCCGGGAATGGCCCCAGATAAGAGGGGGTCCATTTCCGGCCACCGCCTCCCATCTCCTCCGAGAGAAGCCCCTCCCCGCAGGGGGCCTGTGGCTTTGCCTGGGGAGGGGGCCTGTGGTTCGTCCTGTGGGGGGTGGGGGGAGGCGGCGAACAGCCGGCTCGCCCAGAGATGCTTGGCGGCGTCGGCGCGGATCCCCAATTGAATTCTCAGGTGCCCCCCTCCCGCTCCGCTTTCTCTCCCCCCCACCCTGCCGCCCCACTTCCAGGGGAGGGGTGGTGTTACATTTCCTTTCTTCGTGCCTGCTATTTATAGGGCTGGGCATGTGACTTGGGAAAGGGGGGGGGCGTCATCGGCACAGATGGAGCCCAGAGGGGGGGCGAGGGAGGGAGGGATGGGAGATGGAGGGAGGGCGGCCAGGAAGGATGAAGGAGGAGGGGGAGGGCCTCATGGCTACCCCCCCCCGCCTCTCCCCCCCCCACCCCACGTCAGATCTTTGGGGGTGGGGAGGGCCATCAGGATCTCTCTGCGTTGCTGCAAAGCTCCTTGCTCCCTCCCGCGCCCCCCCTCCGGCACCATCTGCTTGATATGGAACTGGTTCAATGCTGGGGAATCGGGGGCGGGGGCGGAGTCTGGTGAGGTGATCGTTTTAATTGGCCCCCCTGGTTAATTTCCATTCCCGTCAGTCTTGGCAGTTCCTGATTAATCCCCGTGAAGATCGATGGGGATTGATTGTGGGGGGTTGAGGAGCGCGGCGCCAGAGGTCACGCCAAGGGTATGGGGGGCGCAGCTTCCCCTCTCCCCCCCTCCCTACAGGTGGAGGGGCTGCCTCCCCCCCCCCACGTCTTCCCCACACATATCTCTGCCCCATCGCAGCGTCACCCGATAGCCAGGGCGCACAAAAGGCGGCAGCTCTTCTTCACAGAGAAACTGCGGAACTCCCTCCGGCTGCAAAAGAGGACCAGGCAAATTCAGGGAAGAGGCGGCGTGTTTCCTGCTTCTCCCTCGGTTGCCGGAATCAGATAACGCAGCGAAAGTCTCTGCGCCAGGGCAGTTTCTAGGAATCGCAAGGCGGTGGGGGGGGGGGAGAGCGCCCCGAGGGAGCGGGTCGTTGGCCATCCTGAGGACAGAATGCCGCTGGGCCAGACGGGAGCCCTTTGGCCAGTCCAGCTGCAAAGCAATATTTATTTGATCATGGGAAGCAAATCTCCTAGACGAGACAGAGTGCCACAAAGTGGGTCTATAGCTGTGTGTGCACGCATATAATCAAAGTGGGGCGTGTGGGGTGTTAGGCCAGAGGAAAGGCCTCTGCTGAGGGACATCATTCTGGGCGGTAGCGTGTCCACCTTCGGTCCATGAGACCAAGACGGGGTCCAGCTGCCAAGAAGGCAGTTTCTGGATCTGCTGTAGAGGGAAGTGAGGGGCAGGTGGGGCTGATCCACCTGGGAAGGGAGCCCTTCAGGGAGAAGGAAAACGCTGATCCTCAACCTCCGCTGCCTTGTGGGACATCTTCGGGAGAAGAAACGACTCGGGAGTAAACCCTACACAAATCCACAGTGATGGTTGGAATGTTCCTTGTTCCTTGTTCGCCTCCTAGCAGCTCCTGCGGCCAAACCGGCGCCCAATGTCTTGCTCTGCTTTCCTTTGGACCACACCAATGAGGCTGAGGGGGGGGGGGTCTGGTCATCTGGGCAGCCCAGGGACCCCAGATGCACGACACACGTTTGGCCTCAGAGAGGTCATTTCGGTACTTCACCCCTGGAGGCAAACTCCATTGTCTCTCGAGACAGGCGGGTGCCAGCTGTCAACAACGATCAAAATCCAAGCCCCAGTGTTGTGCCACTGAGGAGGGCGTGACGGCTCAGGCCAGGCCAGGGTCATCAGCAGAGGGGAGATCTCTGTGTGGGTTCAGGACCACCAGCGGAGGGCAAACAGCCAAGTTGCCCTCAGAAGATTCTGCAGAGAGACGGGCTGAGTTTCATAAGAGGCCTGGACATTCATTGACCGGAGAGGTCCGCCCCCCTTTAAAAAGTGTTGCCGCCTGGCAGTTGAAAGGCCAGGTCCACCTTTGGCAGCCGTTGCCTCCTTAGGGGCAAAGGGATTCCTAGTTGTGGAGATGCCACTCTCAGTGCTCTCTCGATCCGAAAGGAGCCTCTGTGGACCAGCCCTCAGGGTTTGGCAGTGGAGGTGTCCCCGTGGGGCTCAGGGGAGAAGAGGTAGACAGGCTCCTCCTCAGGAACTGAATTGGTTTGCTTAGCTTATTATTAGTCACTGTGGGGCCATCACTGAGAAGGCCCTGCTGTGTGGCTGGCCTGTCCGCTGAATCTCCTTCACTGGCGGGGGCACTTAAGCAGGCCTGTGATGCAGCTCTCTGGGGGTGCGGTGGGGGCAGGCTTGCATGGCTGCAAGTGCCCCTATAAGTAGCCCATTCCCAAAGCAGACAGCTTTGCCCCCGATGCCCAGAATTGCACAGAGGCCCCTCCTCTGTGTGCCCTTCTCAGGTGAAGCAGAAATCCTTCCTTCTTGCCGTGTGTCACATGATTCCTTCCAAGGCCAAGACCTGGCAATGAACGCGGTTCTTTGGCTGGTGGCTTTGGAGCTGAGAGGATGGGGGGGGGGGAGAACCTGAGATCTCCCTCACGTGAAGCCCCTCCTGCCGCGGGAGCAAACGGATCCCTCTGACCCACCTGCAGGGAGATGGAAAATATCGGTCTTTCGTGTGTTTCCGCCTGGTTTTATATTCCAGGCCTCGTTTCTCCCAAGGCCTCTTTCGTCTCCTGGCTGAAGAGGCCTCCAGTTCCGCAGCATGGAATATTCATGATCAGTTGCTGAGGAAACGCGATCCCGGCATCTCAGGTGCGAGTCCTTACCTGGGTCAAGGGCTTCCGGAGCTCAGGTCCTGCAAGCCAAGGCTGAGCTTGGGTTTCCAGTATCCCTTGTGGTCACGGGGTGTGTGTCTGTCCTTGCCACAACCCCACAAAATCAGCCACTCTTCTGCTTGCTGAGGTCCTGGTGTCTTCCTCTTTGACCTCTTCACTCACCACCCCCCTGCCAGCCCCAGAGGTCACAATTTGAGGAGAGAGCGAAGCTGCAGTTCCTATTAGAATGACGAATTGTAAAGCTGGAAGGGTCTGTGACAGGTGCCCCCCCTCAAACCTCTGCTTCCACACCTCCAAGGAAGGAGAATCCATCATCTTCTGAGGGAGTTCCTTCGACAGTCAGACGGTTCTTACCATCAGAAAGTTCTTCCTGATGTTTAGTTGGAATCTCCCTTCTTATAGTTTGAACCCCTTGGTTCGGGGGTTCCTGAAGCAGCAGGAGACAAGCTTGCTCCATCTTCCACAAGAAAGTCCTTCAGATGTTTGAGGATGGCTCTCATATCATCTCTTAGTCTTCTCTTCTCCAGCCTAAACAGACCCAACTCCCTCAACCGTTCCTCTTCAGGCGTGGGATATTCTCTGAGTTCCTCTGGCAGAGAGAGGATGGTGTCCGTCAGTAAGGGAAGCCATAGGGCTGCTTTCTTCTGCCTCGGTCAGACTCCACCTGGAGTTTTGTGTCCGGTCCTGGGCACCCCAGTTGAAGGATGTTGACAAGCTGGAAGGAGCACAGAAAAGGGCAAGCAAGACGATGGAAGGTCTGGAAACCAAGCTTTGTGAGGAACGGTTGAAGGAGCTGAGGATGTTTAACTTGGAGAAGAGAAGATGGGAGAGTGTGGGATGGGAAACACAAGAGCAGTCAAGTACAACATTCCTAGAGTGAACGTGTTTACACATGGGGAGGAACGTTTGTCCAGCCAGCAGGTAAACTTCCTGTTTCCTTCTGGGCAGGGACAGACTTCCTCTGCATGTGACTAGAGGTGGGCGTGGCCTCACCTGTGCAGGTAATGACAAAAGCACGGGGCAGGGCAGCCATACATGTATCCAAGAAGCAATATCTGCTTAGCCAAAGATGCCCTTTTGGCTTCCAGCCAAGAGAGGACAAAGGGACTGTCTCCTTATGAGATAGTTTATAGGTATATGTTACTTTTCTAAGCTAAGTCTGCCTTCTGGGATCCTATTGTGAACAGAATGATGTGTGAGTAAACCTTTTTATACTTTTATGGAAGACTGTGTTGTGTCTTATCTTTTATGAGGGAATAAGGGGAAAATACCAGAACAGTTATTATAGAGGCTTTAGCGAGCCTGAGCAAAGGCATCCGCTGTGAGTTTAAAAAGGGGAATGTTACTCTGCTAAATTGTGAACTTGTTTACACAAGTTGGAAAGGCTATAATCAGATGGTATATCCTCTCCTGCATCCATGAACATTCCCACAGAGAGGTCATCTGAAGGGATGGCACATGGGAAAAGGAGCCAGCTTGCTTTCTCCTGCTCTGGACTGTAGCACCCAAACCCACGGCTTCAGTGTTACAGGAAAGGCGATTCTGACTCAACATCTGGAAGAACTTGGAAGACATTAAGAGCCGTTTTGACAGTGGAACGCTCTCCCTTGGAAGGTGGTGAACGCTCCTTCCTTGGAGGTTTTTAAGCAGAGGTTGGAGGGTCACCGGGGAGGGATTCTTTGGTGAGGATTTCTGCATTGTGGGTGGGGGTTGGACTAGATGAGCTTTGGGGGATCCCAACTGTACAATATGAGGGGAGTGGGGAGCTTACATGCCCCCAAGGCCTCATCCCATGGCAGAGTGGTGAAATTTTGTGTGTGTGTGTGTGTGTGTGTGTGTGTGAGAGAGAGAGAGAGAGAGAGAGAGAGAGAGAGAGGGAGAGAGAGATTGGTCTTATGGAAGCATAGACCTTTTTTGTGTTTTTAAAGTCAGCTGGGAGCACCGTTTGCTCCCCATCCCGCTCACCCCAAGGCAGACTGAATCAAAACCCCTCCCTTCATTGTCCTGATTTTGTCTCCAAAGCGCCTGGGTTGAGGCCAGAGGCTGCCAGAGCCAGGAGCAGCGCCACCACCACCACCAGTACAACCAGTACCACCAGTTCCCCACCAGTGAGAGCGTCCCTGGGAGCAGATCAGCCAAGTAACAACGACCCGTAAAGCAGAGGTTTCCTTTGTTTTTGTTTCCGTCTGGTGTCAAACTTTTCACAAGTGCGGGAACAGGGGGTTCAAGGCACAGCGGCTGACTCGGGGGGGGGGCAGGGGGGCAGTTCTGGATTTTGGGGGAGGGACAGTGAGCAGCACTAGGGCCACATCAATGGGGCTTTTTTCTTCGAGAGTCAGGATTGTATCTTGCTGTGCCTTGAAGAAGAGACTCCCCTGTGGGGGGGGGGTCCTCCTGACTGCATGTTTTGCTTCCTAGTAACATACCTGGGGGGGGGGCAAACTGTCTAGTTGTAAGCCCCTTCTGGGAAAAGGGAAGCCTGGGGGCACCCCACTTTCTAAATGCACAACATGGAATGGAATCGTCCCCCGACAGTTGTCGTGGATTTGGCCCACTCGGCACCTTCATTTTTGAGGTGCCAGCAGCAAGTGGTTTGCTAGGACTCGTATACTGTCTGGAATAAATGGAGTGGGGGATCCTCGCCCTAAGTGCAGGAGCTCCGACTTGGCCCCCAGGTTATGGGGGTCATGATATCATATGCCCCGCAGCCTCGGAACCCAGCTTCGGGTGGCACCAAAGTTTTGTGGGTGCCCTATAGTTGGCACCCCCTTCTTTGATGGGTGGCTGGAGGGCTCTGAAGGCATTTTTTAAATTTCTCTTAAGTTCCCACGCTTGGCAAATGCGGGGTGGGGTTTGGGGAGCAAGTTCCTAAGCTGCAGCTGACAACCCACCTACTTCTGAGTAAACCCACTGGAGTTAAGCAAGGGGCTCGGGCTGTGGCTGGGGCACGATAGGAAAGGAGATGTTTGCTTCCTCGACTTAATACTGCTTCCACCAGAAAATTGGGGTGCAGACCAGGCTAGTCCTTTCCTGGATGAGAAAAGGCTCCCCCCGATTTTTCCCCCGTGGATAGATGCTCATTTTGTGGTGGAATAAGGGCTGGGGCCATTGCTGCAACTCCCAAAGCGAGGGGGAAGGCTGCCTAAATTGACACGCTGGGCCTTTTCTCCTTCCCACACCAACTTCGGACAGTCCGAAAACTCACTCTGCCCACCCACCTCTGGGCTCTGCAGCCTTCGCCCCCTTTCAGATAACACAGAACCCTTCAGAATAGGACATTCTCGCTTCCTCTGGTCTGGCTGCAGTTACAGCTGCCCACTTAAGCTGAAATCTTATGGCCCCCACCTGCCCCCTCCCGCCAGCCGGTGTGTGAGAATGTTAGAAGATTCAGGGCGGGGAAAAGGTTCACGCAGCACGTAGCCGAACTATATTTCGGCATACCTGACAAGCCAATGGAAGAGAAAGTGCTATCATTTAGAACTTGTGGCTCCCAGTACATTTCCGAGCACAATTCAAAGGGTTGGTGCTGACCTTGAAAGCCCTAAATGGCCCCAAAGGCCCAGTAGACCTGAAGGAGCGTCTCCACCCCCATCATTCTGCCCGGACACTGAGGTCCAGCTCCGAGGGCCTTCTGGCGGTTCCCTCCCTGCAAGAAGTGAGGTTACAGGGAACCAGGCAGAGGGCCTGCTCAGTGGTGGCGCCCGCCCTATGGAACGCCCTCCCACCAGATGTCAAAGAGAACAAGAACTACCAAACTTTTAGAAGACATCTGAAGGCAGCCCTGTTCAGGGAAGCTTTTAATGTTTAATAGGTTATTGTATTTTAGTGTTTTGTTGGAAGCCGCCTAGAGTGTCTGGGGAAACACAGCCAGATGGGAGGGGGTATAAATAATAAATTATTATTATTATTATTATTATTATTATTATTATTATTATTATTGACATCCAATGTTGGAGTATTCAGGACTCAGAAAAGCAAGTCCTTCTCCACGCAACTGCGGAACTCCCTGCCACAAGAGGCAATGGGCGCCACCAACTTGGGTGGCTGCAAAAGAGGAGGAGGTGAATTTACAGAGGAGGAGAGGGTTGTTTCCTGTCTCCAAAGTCGGAGGCGGTAAATGCTTCCGAACACCAGTGGCTGAAAACCACATGGGGGGGGGGGCAGGCGGAGACTGCGACTCTTGCACTCGGGTCCTGGCTTGGGGGCTTCCCAGTTGAGGCACCGAGTTGTCCCCTGTGAGGGCAGGACGCTAGATGGGCCGCTTTGGGCCTGATCCAGCAGGTTATGCTGACATTCTTCTGAAGGTATCCTTCCCCGCCTCTCCCTGGGGGTGGGAAGCTTGCAGGGACACAGAGAGGCTAGTTCTGCACTGGTTAGATCAGGAGAGCGGCCCCCAGGTTATGGGGGGGGGCCTCCATGTGGGACGCAGGCTCAGCGCACCTGATTTGGGGAGGGGAGGGTTTTCTGTTGTGACACTTCAGGTAAAATGATGGACCTTGTTGCCCTGGAGGTGCTTCCAGGGGTTACCTGGATTTTTCACCTGACGGGACAATTGGCAGGGAGAATTTGTGGGGAGGGTGAGAAGGACCAGGAAGAGCACATCTCCATATCCAAGCTGAGTTCTGTTCACACGGTTTGAATCTTGTTATTCTGCACAGAGTTGGAAAATCAGAAACGCCCTGTCTCTGTGATGCCCCTTCTTAGTTTCCCCAGTAATCCCAGTTTCTGGAGTGGGTGGGTGTTAATGGATGAACATTATACCTCCATGAAGAGACCTTACCTTTGCTAACCTCACCTTTCGGAAAAACACACTTTCCCCCCCCCCTTTCCTTTTCCTTTCCTTTTTTTGCCTTTGAAACGTTTGTTTTTCCTGCAAACACGATTTGGATGAAGCGGCAACAGCGAAGGGTTTGGCTTTGACACACCGGCAATAAGGAACAAAGGCAGCCCATAATAGGATGTCTGCTTGTTTGTATTTTGTATGCACCCTAAAAAACATTCCGGTCCGGAATGGCATCTTAAGGTGTGGCTCTGTGGAGGGGGGGGGGGGGAAACGCGTCTCAAAAGAACCGGGTAGAAAGAAGAGCAGAGCCACAGAGAGGAACTGTAAACAGAGAAAACAAGATTTTTGGGGGTGGGTGGGGAGGAATCATACACCTCCAAAAGCTTTGTTTGTGTGTGTGAGACAGACAGACAGACAGACCAACTGACCGACCCCAGGCAGTGGGGGGGCCGAAGCTCAGAGCCTGGGATGGGTGCAGTGCTAAACATGGCCTGCCCCACATTCCCCCCTTGCTTGATCTCCCAAGGGGGGGAGAATCAGGACGGATACCAGGAAGATTCCTCACGCAGCACTAATTAGACTGTGGAACTCCCTCCCACAAGAGCCACCAACTTGGAAAGAGGATCAGAAAAATTCACGGAGGAGGAGGAGGAGAAGAAGCCCATCATGGGCTCCTGGCCTCAAGGGTCTCCCTCCACCGTCAGAGGCAGCAAATGCCAGTCTCTGGAGAGGGGCGAGCTCATCTCTCGCACTCGGATCCTGCTGGGGGTTTCCCATAACAGGCACCCGAAAGAACAGAAGGCTGGACAATTCCTGCCTTGCAGGGGGTTGCAATAGATGGCCCTCGGGGTCCCTTTTGACTCTCCAATTCTAGATGGGCCGTTAGCCTCATCCAGCAGGGCTCTTAGGATCACAGAACTGTGGAGGCGGAAGGGACCCGAGGGTCATCTATCCCAACCCCCTCCAGGGCAGGGACCGCACCTAAATGCCCCACTGCCAGGCCAGTCCCCTTTTGGATTTGGGACCTGTGGGTTGCGGTGGGCGGGGGCCACGTCTCCCCCTCCCTCCCCAGGCAGCAAAGCGCCTGGGGTGCCCCCCCCTTCCTTGCCCTTCTGTGTCTGTCTAACCGGCTTGTTTTCAGAGGCCCCTGGCGCTTGGGGACCCCCGGCCAGCGCAGAGACCCCCCCAGGGTGGTTTTCATGGAGGTTTATCTCCCTGCAGCCGCACAAGTCTGTAGCCTCGCGTGTAGACATGAAGCTGGAGAGCCCCAGCGCCGACTCGCAGCTGGAGTTTGTGGTGGCCACGGAGAAGGAGTTTGAGGAGATCCTGGCCATGTCGAAGGGCATCTACGGGGGGCTGGACTACCTCCCCAGCCGCTACCATGCCTGGATCCGGGAGCCCAACCGCACCGTCGTGCTGGCCAAGAAGAACGGAGCTGTGGTGAGAGCGGTGGGGGGGCCGGGCCGGCCAGATGCACCCTCTCCCCCCTCCCAGGGCCCCCACGGTGGTCCCTGGGAGGCCGGGGGGAGAGGACCTCTGCCACCTGGGGGGCTGAAATGGACGGGGGGGGGGGTCATCTTGGTGGGTGCTGCTATGGAGCAACTCGGACTAAGTCGCTGCCTGACAGGATCCTTGCACTGCAGCGGGTTGGGCTGGATGACCACATGGGGTCCCTTGCAACTCTTGTGGTTCTAGCCTTAGCGTTGTTGTTTTCCTGCAAGGGAATAGGAATGGCCGGATGCAGAAGCAAAAAGCCTCAGAGCCTGCAAATGAAATTTAGCTGCAGCTCCTGCGTTGCAGGGAGGGTTGAGCTACATGACCTTTGGGGGTCCCTTCCAATTCTACGGTTCCCACAATTCGTTGCAGGTTATTTAAGGAGAGGCCAGGTGCTTCAGCTGTGATTCCTGTGCTGCCAGGGTCGGGCTGGATGACCTTTAGGGGTCCCTCTCAACTCTGCGATTCTGCAAAAAAAAAAAAAAAAGAAGGAAAAAGGTGATCTATAACCACAAAACCACCATGGAGGCGATTCAAATGATATAGTATCTCTGGCAGGCTAGGGATCAATAGGAAAAGAGCCATTGCGCAACCACATTTGAAATGATACGGTGTTCCGTTCTGGTCGCCTCACCCCGAAGTGGATATGGCAGAGTTGGAGAAAGAAGAGAGCAGCCAAAGCGATTGAGGAAGATGAGCGACTCCCCTGTACGGGGAAGGTTGCTGTGTTTGGGACTTTAGAGAGCAGGTGAGGGAGTTTGTGAAATTATGCAGGGCGAGGAGAAAGTGGAGCGAAAAAGGCTTCCCTCCCTCTCTCCCAACGCAGGAACTCGTGATCACCCAGGGGATCTGGTGCTGGAGATTCAGGGCAGAGAGAAGGAAGCCGTTTTTCATACAGGGCACAGATAAACTATGGCTGCCAACTTGGATGGCTTTAAAAGAGGGCTAGAGAAATTCGTGCCTAGGCATCTAGATCCCAGCTGCTGGAATCTGCAAGAGGGCATTCGGATCCTGTGTTCGAATCCTGCTCGTGGCTTTGCCTTTGCGACACCTGTTTGGCCCCCGGATGCTGGACTAGTCGGGCCCCCCACTGGCCTGATCCAGCTTCCTCAGGGGTCTCCTGGCCCCCTTACGCTTGGGGGAGGCAAACTGCATTTCCACGGCCCCGATCCAGGCAGATCTTCCGAGGAGGCGCTTGCTCCTGCGATTTTCCGTGCCTTTTGCTCCATAGCAGGGTCCTGAGCAGCGTGAGACCTCCTGGCGCCCCCTCCCACTTCTGTGCCCCTGGTGCCAGCTTCAGTGGGGGCAGAGAAAAGGGGTCCTTTGTGACCCACCCCCCAGATCGCACTCTTCACACATGTCGGGTTTGGGGTGGGGAAATTGGGGGAGCCTGGAGCTTATGGGTAAGTCTGTCGCACACGCATGTGTAACGCCGGCACCGCAACTGGACATGGCTTTCGCACTCACCCCCTCCTCGTCCTGGGGGGGGGGGGAGAGCAGCTGAGAAATGGAGCCAAACTCCATTCAAAATCTGCCGCCAGCCGATTCTGCCAATTTAAGTGGGAGCCCAAATCCTACAGGATGTATGCGATTGGACCCCACCCCCTAGCCTTAATTGCATTTGGTAAGGACAGTGTGTGTGTATGTGGTGGGGGAGCACCCCCCCAAGAAAAATTATGGGATGTTTCCCAAAATCTGCAAATCTCAAACACATACGGGTCATCCTGCACGAAATCTTAGTCTGGACTGTTTGGGGGAGAACGGTAGGCTTATAGCCTTTCTCTCTGTGGGCCGTTACATGGTCCAATTATTATTATTATTATTATTATTATTATTATTATTATTATTATATCCTGAGGATGCTGTATGCCTCCAAGGCAAGGGTTGGGCATTAAAGCCCTTGCTTGCTGGGGTCACGTGAGGGTGGAAAGAGGTTGGCACGCCTTCCATCGCCCCTCCCTCGGCCCAAACCCACAGGCCCACTTAACAGTGACTCCCGGGCTGGGCTAGATGACCTTTGGGGGCCCCTTCCCGACTGCAATTCCTCCAGTTCCGGTGCCTGGGCGTTCCTCACCTCTTTTTTTCTCTCTCTCTCTCCCGTCTACTGATGATTTAATGGGATTCTGTTTCCAGCTTCATTCTGGACTTTTCCTTTCTCTCTCTCTCTCTCTCTCTGCCTCCCTATCTCTTTCTCTCTCTTTCTCTCTATTTTTAAAAATAATTTTAATAAAAAGAAAAAAAAAAGCAATGGATAAAAACCGAATGATTTTCGCTGGATTTTATTCACGTAGGTGTGTGGGGGATCAGGCCCCCCGTCCAGGAAGGTGGCGGGGGCTCCCTCGGAGGAACCGTGGAGGGGCTGCTGCAGCGCGGATCCTAAATCCTTACAGTTCGGCCTCAGGACCCAAGTTTCCAAAATAAATGTCTCCCTCTTTCTGTGTCTCTGCTCTTGAGACCCCCGTAGCGTAAAGGGCCCCGTCCAATGGTACTAGTATGATCAGCTTACTCTGTGATCTTCCCTATATATAAATATATATCTATATATATAAACCCCTCTATATGCCTGTGTATATTTGTTGTTGTTCTCTTTTCATGTAATTGCTTAAAAATGTGTGCCAACGCTTGGCATTTGAACAGCGGTCTCCCCCCACCCCAGACCTCTCTCTCTCTCTGCCTCCATCCTTGCCCACCCCCACCTCACCCGCCCCCACCTGCCCCCCTCCCTCACCTAACTTTGTTTAATTAACGCCACCATTTTTTTCCAATTACAGATTTTTTCAAGATTGTAGGTGACTTGGTGCAGCGCACTAAGGGTTAAACTCTCTGCTCTCTCCCCTCCCCTCCTCCTCCCTCCCCCCCCCGCCCTATATCTCCCTCTCCCCATCCCTCCTGTCCCCCCCCCAACCCACCCCAACCCACCAACCAGATTGGGCTCCAGTCGGTCTACATCATTGACGCCGGGGAGACGGCTTTGGTGGAGGGGCTCCGCGTGGCCCCCTGGGAGCGAGGGAAAGGGGTGGCCGGGGTCCTGCAGCGCTTCTGCTCGGAGATGGTCAAGGAGAAGCACCCCGAGGTCAAGGTGTCACGCTTGACCCGGGACGACAAGCTGGGACCCAAAGACTTCAAGAAGTACCGTGTCATTGCCAAGCAGGTGAGGTGGCAGCACGGACAGAGGTACGCCATCCCTGTGTCAGAGCACAGGGAGGGAGGAACTTTGCGCATGCACAGAGTCACTGGGGATCAAGCCTGGCTGACAGCGGAGCTCCCAGGGCTTGGACCGGGGGACCCAACACTAAGAGGTCATAGAATTGTAGGGATGTGAATAGATGCTGAGAGAGCATTAGAACCAGTGTGGTGTAGTGGTTAAGAGCAGTGGACTCGTAATCTGGGGAACCGGGTTCGCGTCTCCGCTCCTCCACCTGCAGCTGCTGGGTGACCTTGGGCCAGTCACGCTTCTCTGAAGTCTCTCAGCCTCACTCACCTCACAGAGTGTTTGTTGTGAGGAGGAAGGGAAAGGAGAATGTGAGCCGCTTTGAGACTCCTTCGGGTAGTGATAAAGCGGGATATCAAATCCAAACTCCTCTTCTTTAGTTCTTAGAGATTATGCTTCCTTCCTTGTGAGTTCAGCAGATTGCATCCCTTTGCATTTTAGAGAGGCAAGTTTTAGGTCAGGGATCAGCAAACCTTTTCAGCAGGGGGCCGTCAGACCTTGTGGGGGGGCAGACTATATTTTGGGGAAAAAATATGGATGAATTCCTATGCCCCACAAATAACCCAGTGATGCATTTTAAATAAAAGGGCACATTCTACTCACGTAAAAACACGCTGATTCCCGGACCGTCCGTGGGCCGGATTAAGAAGGCGATTGGGCCGGATCCAGTCTCCGGGCCTTAGTTTGCCTGCCCATGTTTTAGGCTTTCAGTTTAAGCGATCCTGGATTGCTTTAATGCGGGCTGGTTTTCCCTGGTATTTCCCCCTTTTCTCCCCTTAAAATAATAACCACACACAAACCATCTTGAAAAAGAGCATTTACAGTCGTACCTTGGTTCTCAAACGCCTTGGTACTCTTCTGTTTTGGCTCCCGAACACCGCAAACCTGGAAGTGAGTGTTCCGGTTTCCAAACGTTTTTTGGAAGCCGAATGTCCGACGCATCTTCCATGGCTTCTGATTCAGTGCAAGAAGCTCCTGCAGAAAATTGGAAGCCACACCTTGGTTTTCGAACATTTTCTAGGTGTTTGAACGGATTCCGTTTGAGAAGCAGGGTACGACTGTACTCTTGTTGAAGAGTAACTGATACAGCAGCCTTGTTCAGGCCAGCTTAAAATGCTAATTCAGCTTCCAAGATATCTTCAGTCTGGCTTAAAGTGATGTCTGAGCTTTGGAGCTCAGACATGCAGATGTTCTTATATGTTGGCTTGTTGGGAAGAGTGACGGAAAAAGAGAAGAAAGAGAATATTCGCAGGCAGGTGGGAGGAGATACCTGGCTACGCCCCCCACCCCGTCAGGGCACAGAGCGGGTGTCCCTCACAGAGTCCTCTCAGCACCCACCATGTGCCTGTCTAGCAAACCTGAATCATTGGTTTGACTGCATTGCATTGTGTCCTTTCATACCGCATCACGGTGTGGTACGCTGGTTTGACATCAACTGATAGGAAGTGCCTACAGAGGGTGGTGAATACAGCGCAAGATATTATGGGCTGTCCCATGAATCTGCTGGATGAAATAGCGGAAGAACGTTGCCTCAGGAGAGTGAGGAAAACCCTCAGGGATGAGTCACACCCTGGCCGGCACTTTCTTGATCTCCTGCCCTCAGGCAGAAGATAAATAGAAGCACGATTACTTGCACCAACAGGGTAAAGAACGGCTTCTATCCCTGGGCTGTTAGGCTGCTGAATGAAAAGATAACAACAGGGCAACGGACTTTGGGGTTTGGTGGGTGTGCGTCAGTAAACGAGGGGAATTAAGACAAAGAGAGCTGAGTGGGGGGGGGGTGCTCATGTAATGTCACTGTATACAAGTTGTACAAGTGACAAGTATTTCAATTTCAATATCCCACAGGAAGGGAGCCCCAGGGTCATCTAGTCCAACCCCCTGCAGTGCAGCTGGCCCATATGGGGATTGAACCCACAGCCTTGGCATTATCAGCACCACACTCCAACCCACAGAGCTATCCTGCAGTTCTATGACTCCAGGGGCCTCTCCCAGAGTGGAGCGAGGGATGGTGCTTTCTGAAGAGGCTTAGACAGCCTTCTGGGTCCTTGAACCTGTGTCAAATAGGTTATGGGGTGCAGCTGCCGTCTGCCCCCCATCCCAATTTGGCACCTCTCACCTTCCATCGCGAGAGCCCTTTTTTGTGGCAGCCTCTCAGCTCAGCAACCCGGTTTGGGCAAACCAGCCGTGCCCCCTCTTCCCATGCATGTTTCAGGACTGAGGTCAGGTCCCAAGTGGGGGGGGTGGGGAGACTGCAAAGAGAGAGCTGTGGGGTGGGGCTGTCTCTGTCTCAGCAGGTAGAGCTGCCTTCAGTTGGCCTCTGGTCCTGGGTTGCTTGTGGTCTGATTCCATCTCAGGACCTTTCCAGGTGAGGAGAATGCTGCCTTCAACTCCTCCACCACCTGGTGGAACTTCTCCTCCTTCTCCTGCTCTGAATTCTCCTCCTCCTCTTCTTCCTCCCCTTCCTCTTCCTTCCTCTCTCCAGGGGATCCTGCTGGTGCGTTTCGATGCCCAAGAGCTCCTCTCCCGCCTGGACGCTGTGGTGTTGGCGCTGGCTGAGGGCGGCTTCTGCCCGGAGCCGTCCGAGCTCCTCCTGGAGAGCGAGGTCCCCGAGGTGGTCCTGCAGGAGTCCTTCCAGAGGGAGGTTCTGCCCAACCAAACCATCATCCAAGACTGGCAGCCCTTCAAGGCCACCGCCGGCAACCTGGGCCTGCTGATGAAGAAGGACCTCTGCTGGGTGGTCGACCAGAAGGCCCGCCCCACCGTGGCCACCCTCAGCACCCGGCCCTTCCCCATCCCGCTGGGAGAGGACTGGTTCTACCTCAACATCGACGCCTTCGGGCGCGACCTGGCGCACGTCAAGAGCCAGCTGCTCCACCACCTGCGCCTCCAGGTGCCGGCCGCCCAGCAGGGGAAGGTCATGTGTCAGCTGTTCCTGGAGCCGGCCCTGTGGTTAGACATGGCCACCTTCTGCCAATCGGCCCTGGGCCTGGAGCTGGCCAAGGACTACACTGAACAGTACCTGCTGGAGTCCGACATCTGAGGGGTTGGGGGAGGCCAAGGGGGCAGCGGCGGGGGGCTCAGGGGTGGGGGGGAGAGGGAGGAGCGGTGGGGCCCCCTCCTCCCCTCCCTCCCTCCCTCCCTCCTCCATCCCCCACTCCCCTGCAACGCAGCACTTTCTGAGCCTTTTAACATTTTATCCTGGAAATACTTGGTTACCCCGACCCAAACCCAGTGCCCCCCCTCTACCCCTGACGTAGAGGATGAAACCCCAGTTCTCCCTCCCTTCCCTGGGCAGCAGTTAGCAATGTGGTTGGTTCGGTCCAGGGAGATGGATGGGGCAGCAGCAGAGAAATTGGGGGTGGCGGGCCTTTGAGGAGGTTCTCGCCAGAGCGGCTGGCTGGTCCTTGGCAAAGCCTTGCCCACCCCCACCCCGAGCAGCAGGCACCCATGGGTGGGAGAGAGAGCAGGGGGCCTCTGTGGCTGCCTCTGTTTTGAGATAAATAATCAAACAATCCAGGTCTTAGCGCTGTGGAGAAACCAAGAGGAGTTTGGCCCAGATTCCATCTGCTCTTTGCAGCCCTCGGCTCTGATGATCATGAGCTGCTGAGATTCCACCTGGACCAGATCCCATCACTGCAAGCTCATCTCTAGGTCCATGAGGGCCAGAAACCTGGCTTTCTTTAAAACGGAGGCTGGGGTTCTCCTGGACGTTGTGGTGCAACAGGCACTTTTAAGGGAAGCCCATATGAGGTCCTGGGGGGAAGGGACCACTAGAGAGTCACTGGCTCCTCCCAGACTTTAGTGTGTGTTTTCGGGTGGGGGGCAGCGATAGTCGCACAGCAATAGCCCCTTTCACTTGTGCATCCCACCTCCGCCCCCTTCCTCCTCCCCCCCCCCCAGCCAGGCGCTTAGCAACAGCTGACATGGTGACGGAGGAGGCCCCCCCCTTGCAACGGTTGACATGGCAGCGGCTGAGGGAGCCTAGCAACGAGGCTGACGCACGGGGCGGCGCCTGGCAACGGTTGACGTGGCGATGGAGGCCGGTGATGTGATGACTGATGGCGGAAGGCAGCAAGGTCGCCGCGACCTCCCCAGCCCCTCCAAAAGGGACCTTGCGGGGCTTGGCGGACCCCCCCCCCACTGCCCCCTCCCCGTGATCTTGCCTTGCACTCCCCCCAGCCCCCCACCCCTTTCCCCCTAGCGCCGCTTTCAGACTGACTAACGTGCAATATTAGATTCTTGTAAATGGAGATATATTTATAAATCTATGGTGTGCAAAATGTGTGGGGAGCTTTCTTGCGCTGCGCGTGGCGGCCTGCCTGCCGGAACCCTTGGGGGTCGGAGCCGACAGGTGATCCCAGAACACACACAACATTCCCCCCCCCCAAAAAAAAAATACACACCTGCCTGCATTTCCTCTGGTTTGTGGGAAACTGATACCCTGCTCTCTGTGTGTGACATGTCTGGAGGTGATGCCAATTTTGAGGAGAGATGGGGTGGAGGGGGGCTTCTATTCTGCCTTGCAGGTGGGCTTAGATGATGATGATGATGATGATCAGCTAGCCAGTCACTCCTGGTGGGAGACTGTCCTCTAATCACCTGCCCCTACTAAAAGCCTTTGCTTGGCTGTTCTGCCCCATTAGAAATAATGATTAGCAGGTTCTTTAGAAGGGAATCTTCACTCTCTCTCACACACACATTCACAGAATCATAGAACTGGAAAGGGATCCCCAGGTCATCTAGTCCAACCCCGTACAGTGCAGGAATCTTTCGCCCAACGTGGAACTCAAACCCACAGCCCAGAATTCAAGGGTCGCCTTGTCTGTCGATTGAGCTCTCCATAACGAGACATATTTATTTATACACTGCATTTTCCGCAAATGCATCCTTGCACACGGGGCGGTTCACATAAAGAAATACAACAGCCTAAAGATAGACGCTCTATATCTACGCATTACAAAAAGTATACACGTTTGCCAGCGTTTTTTCCCGCTTAAGATTGGCAGTTTCATTTGAAACGTCTTTGGAAGATACAGGACAGTATATCTTGCAACTGCCTTTGGAATATTGTGTTCCGCTCTGGCGGCCACAGGAGGGGAGAGTTGCTCTTGGGCCCCGATCCTGCTCGTGAGTTACCCATAATGGGCATCTGGTTGGCCAAGGAATTGAATTATGAGCAAGAGAAGAAATTAGAGACTATGGTATTGTTGTTATGGTATGAGAGGCCCCTGCGAGAACGGAAGGCTGGGCTTGGTGGGCCATGGGCCTGGTTCTGCAAGTTCTTCTTAATGTCCTGGCGCTTTTGAGCTGTTGTGGGCATCCATATGTCTCCAGAGATGATGGCATAGCCCTCCAGGAGTGAAACCAAACCAAGGCATTAGCAGCATCAAAGTGGCCTCTCTGGGGTGCAAGCCTGGGCTGTGTGCCTGGAAGTCCTGAGCTGCCCTGATGACAAGACCCCCCTCTTGGCCTCACTGATGTGGTCCAAAGGAAAGCAGAGCAATCCAGTTTGGCTGCCAGAGTTGCTGGAAGGAGGCCGACAACGAGCCGCCGTCCAACTACCTTAGGGACTCTGCTCATGATCTGTAGACAGCTTGTACCTGAGCCCTGGGTACCTCTAAACACAGTTCTTGAATGTAAGTTGAAATACACAGCTCTCGTGTAAGGTCAGGGGGTAAACCCCTCCTCATTTATGTGTTTGTTTGTCCTGAAATCTTAGGAGACTGAAGAACCTAGCAAAGAAAGTGGTGGGGGTCGGGGGGGGGGAAGAGTGGAGGGAATGGCTGAAGCACAAATGGCACCCCATCCCCCCAAAAAAAGCTTTGCTCCTTTGATCACCATACTGCTTGGATCTTCATACTGCATTTCTTTTTAACCATCATGCATTTAGAAGACATCTTGTATAAGCTCTGTATAGGGAAGTTCTAAGATGTTTGATGGTTTTTATATATGTTGGAAGGGGCCCAGACTGGCTGGGGGAACCCAGTTAGATGGGAGGAGTACACTGATGATGATGATGGAGGAATAGGACAGGGGTAGGCAACCAAAAAAGCAGAGACATCACCTTGCCAACAAAGGTCTGTATAGTTAAAGCTCTGGTTTTCCCAGTAGTGATGCATGGAAGTGAGAGCTGGACCATCAAGAAGGCTGATCGCTGAAGAATGGATGCTTTTGAATTCTGGTGCTGGAGGAGACTCTTGAGAGTCCCATGGACTGCAAGAAGATCCAACCTCTCCATTCTGAAGGAAATCAGCCCTGAGTGGAATGGATGCTTTTGAATTCTGGTGCTGGAGGAGACTCTTGAGAGTCCCATGGACTGCAAGAAGATCATACCTCTCCATTCTGAAGGAAATCAGCCCTGAGTGCTCCCTGGAAGGACAGATCCTGAAGCTGAGGCTCCAAGACTTTGGCCACCTCATGAGAAGAGAAGACTCCCTGGAAAAGACCCTGATGTTGGGAAAGATGGAGGGCGCAAGGAGAAGGGGACGACAGAGGACGAGATGGTGGGACAGTGTTCTCGAAGCTACCTGCATTAGTGTGACCAAACTGCAAGAGGCGGTGGAAGACAGGAGTACCTGGCATGCTCTGGTCCAGGGGGTCATGAAGAGGCGGACACGACTAAACGACTAAACAACAAAGGCAACCTAAGGCGCGGGGTCGGATAAATTGTCCAGTAGCACCTTAGAGACCAACTAAGTTTGTTCTTGGTATAAGCTTTTGTGTGCATGCAGACTTCTTCAGATACACAGGTACTTTGGACCTAATTGTTAATTTCAAACATATTCACCTGGGCCTATTGTGAAAGCCCCGGTTCTGCTGATGATGAGCTGCAAGGTTTGGGTGCTGAGATTTCACCTGTAATGGATTCCATCTTTGCAAGATCATCTCTAGGTCCATGACAGCTTATTTGGCGATCACTCATAGCCAAGTGACTACGGTTTTAACAGTGAGTCCGTAAGTGACTGTGGAGGCCAATTCTGGATCCACACGTCCTTCCACAGTGGGGACATTGGTTTCCGGGCAGGAATTGATCCCTGTGTGGATTTGCCAAGAGTACCTTCCTCTTAACACGTTTCTCCTTTGCGTCATGAGTTCGAGTGTCTTCAAAGCCCACAACACCTTTGGTCAAGGCTCTTCTCCAACTGGAGCTCTCGCAGGCCAGTGTTTCCCAATTGTCACTGTTTATACTACATTTTTAAAGATTTGCCTTGAGAGAGTCTTTGAACCTCTTTTGTTGATCACCAGCATTACGCTTTCCATTTTTAAGTTCGGAATATTATTGCTTTGGAAGATGATCATCAGGCATCTGCACAACATGACCAGTCCAACGAAGTTGATGTTGAAGAATCGTTGCTTCAACACTGGCGATCTTTGCTTCTTCCAGTACACTGGAATTAGTTCTCCTGGACGTTGTGGTGCAACAGACACTTTTAGGGGAAGCCCATATGAGGTCCTGGGGGGAAGGGACCACTAGAGAATCACTGGCCCCAGTCAGGACTCCTCCCAGACTTTAGTGTGTGTTTTTGGGTGGGGGGCAGCGATAGTCGCACAGCAATAGCCCCTTTCACTTGTGCATCCCACCTCCGCCCCCTTCCTCCTCCCCCCAGCCAGGCGCTTAGCAACAGCTGACATGGTGACGGAGGAGGCCCCCCCCCTTGCAACGGTTGACATGGCAGCGGCTGAGGGAACCTAGCAACGAGGCTGACGCACGGGGCGGCGCCTGGCAACGGTTGACGTGGCGATGGAGGCCGGTGATGTGATGACTGATGGCGGAAGGCAGCAAGGTCGCCGCGACCTCCCCGGCCCCTCCAAAAGGGACCTTGCGGGGCTTGGCGGACCCCCCCCTGCCCCCTCCCCGTGATCTTGCCTTGCACTCCCCCCAGCCCCCCACCCCTTTCCCCCTAGCGCCGCTTTCAGACTGACTAACGTGCAATATTAGATTCTTGTAAATGGAGATATATTTATAAATCTATGGTGTGCAAAATGTGTGGGGAGCTTTCTTGCGCTGCGCGTGGCGGCCTGCCTGCCGGATCCCTTGGGGGTTGGAGTCAACAGGTGATCCCAGAACACACACAACATTCCCCCCCCAAAAAAAATACACACCTGCCTGCCTTTCCTCTGGTTTGTGGGAATCTGGTATCCTGGTCTGTGTGTGAGAGAGATGGGGGGCTGCTATTCTGCCTTGCAGGTGGGCTTAGCTGCACTTAGATGTACTTTAAGCTGCTCATAGCATCTGGGAAAACCCAGCCAGATATGCAGGGTATTAATAATGGGTAGGCAAACTAAGGCCCAGGGCCTGGATCCAGCCCAATCGCCTTCTCAATCCGGCCCACGGATGGTCCGGGAATCACCATGTTTTTACATGAGTAGAATGTGTCCTTTTAAAAAAAATACATCTCTAGGTTATTTGTGGGGCATAGGAATTCGTTCATTCTTTTTTCAAAATATAGTCCGGCCCCCCACAAGGTTTGAGGGACAGTGGACTGGCCCCCTGATGAAAAAGTTTGCTGAACCCTGGTATAAATAATAAAATTACTGTATTTTTCCGTGTATAGGATGCCCCCGTGTATAAGACGGCCCCTACTTTTGGAGACCCCTAATTCAGAAAATGGGCAAATGCACTATCCGTGTATAAGACGCTCCCATATTTTTAACCTTATTCTGGTAGGAGACCGTCCTCTAACCACCTGCCCTTACTAAATGCCTTTGCTTGGCTGTTCCGCCCCATTAGGAATAATGATTAGCAGGTTCTTTAGGAGGGAATTCTCACTCGCTCTCTCACACACGTTCATAGACTCATAGAACTGGAAAGGGATCCCCAGGTCATCTAGTCCTACCCCGTACAGTGCAGGAATCTTTCGCCCAACGTGGGGCTCGAACCCCCGAAATACAACATCCTAATAATAGAAGCTCTATATCTATGCATGACAAAAAGTATATTATTGTTGTTGCTTATTAAATTTGCGTAATGCTCTTCTTTGGGTGGTTCCCAAGGCTGAAAACTGGATAAGAACACAAAATAAGTAATGAAAACAAGAGCAACAGAAACCTATGAGCCCCTTGCTCCCACAAACACATTTTAAAAGGACATAGGATGTTAAGGTATCATTTCACTGCAACATCATACTTAAAAAAAAATAAATAGAAGCAGCACCAAACCTCCAGCTATTAGCAATTAATTTAACACAAACTCTCGCTCCTCTTTCGCTCCTCCTACTCCTGTAATAAGAGCCTGGCCTGAGACAGCAGCAGCTCAGGGCTTGCATTTTGCAGAAGTTTCTCTCTGGGTAGGAAACCTAAAGCCCAGGGGCCAAATCTGGCCCAATCGCCTTCTCAATCCGGCCCATGGACGGTCCGGGAATCAGCGTGTTTTTACATGAGTAGAATGTGTCCTTTCATTTAAAATGCATCTCTGGGTTATTTGTGGGGGCCAGGAATTCGTTCATATTCTTCTTTTTTCAAAATATAGTCCGGCCCTTCACATGGTCTGAGGGACGGTGGACCGGCCCCCTGCTGAAAAAGGTTGCTGACCCCCGGCCTAAAGCATCCAGGGGTGTGTGTGTGTGTGTGTGTGTGTGTGTGATTCCTCTCCCACAGAACCATTTCAGCCATTCTTAAGATTTATACCCCCCGGGTTTTTCCCACATCCCCACAGAGGGCTGCTCCTTGATCTCCACCCTCTGGGAAACAAACCTGGCACCAAAGTGCTGAGTTCTCTGAAATCCTCCTCACCGTAACAGAGATCGGGGGAGCAGTGGGTGGGGAGGACAGCCCTTGTTTCCCATGGTTCTCTGGGAATCTGCTCGGGAACCAGATGCTGGCAGAATAGCTGCCCTCTCCTCTGATGTCCTGGGCGACTCACCCCCTTGCGTCCTGTTGCACCTGGAGATTCAACCTGAGCTCCGTCCCACCTGTGTAAGAAAGGAAGCCTGTGCAACAGAGACCTGGGCACCTTTCCATCTGGTTTAGCCCACAGCCTGCCAGGGGAGGAAACTGCAGTTGAGCAGCGGAGGAGGGCATTGGGTTTCCACACAGGGAGGGAGTGCCAGAATCGATCCCTGGCAGAACCCCCAGAAAAAATCAGGGCTGGGTGGTGTTGTAAACAAAATCTGCCCTTATTTCCTTATGGGGGACACAAGAGCCCTTATAGAGTCTTTCATTGGTTCTCCATCGGTAGGAGAAAATAGCAGAGGCCAACCAGGGAATATTGAGAAATGAAGCAGCTAGTAAGCCTGATCTTTATTAAGGCTGTTGCAACAGGGGGCTCCTCTCCCACGGAGGACCCCGAACCAAGGCGTGCCTGCCCTTATATGGGCATTTTAAATTCCCTGCCCTGGAGCTCAAGACCGCCCCTCCATACATCATACATACATCACAGAAGGGGTGTAACCCAAGACCACCTCCCCACAAACATCATACCTACATCACAGAAAAGGTGGTCTACAACAGAAATGTGAATGTTGTTGTTTTTCCTGTCTGCCAGGTTATCTGATAATGCCTTATCTGATTCCCTTTCCTGGTAGTCTGGCCATTCCTTTGAGATGGTGATTTCCCAATTCCTGAGACAATGGGAAGGTTCCCTCGCCCCCTCCCTCCTTGCCCAGAAAACATTTGGTCAGTTGGGGAGTCAAAACGGTTTCAGGGCGGTCTTCCTGTGCTGCTCCAGACATGGGGTCCACATATATATGTACGTGCTTGGTTGGTACATTTATGAACATTTATTATATATATAAGATCTATTTATTTCTTTATTTCAGTGGGAAGTGGATAGAGACCCAGAACTGAAGATTTGGAAGGGATTGCCCGGGCATCCCAATTGGTCTGGCCCAGCATCAAAAGTGCTGCTCTGCCTTTCTAGTGAGATGGGTTAGAGTGCCTCTGAGCATGTGGCAGAAAGACTTTTCAGCAAGTGGGCCTTCCTGGCACCTCCTGTTTCTTAGCCTCCCCCCAAATGGGACCGATGGGAGCTGGTCCCCAACTACAGAGTCCAGAACTGGACACACGACTTATGCCCTGGTCAGACCCCGCCCCAAATAAGGTGTCAATTGTTATAATAATTTTTGGGTCATATATATATATATATATATATATATATATATATATATATATATATTAATAATAATAAATGTTCATAAATGTACCAAGCAAACACATATATAAATGTAATAAACCACAAAACCCACAGGAAAAGTCCTAAAGCCATTTTGACTCTTTCAGTTGCCTCAAATATTTCTCTATGAGGTCGGAGGAAACCTCCCCATTGTCTCTGTCCTCACAAATCCTGCCTTAAGGGCACATTTGTGCCTAAAAATGAGAGGCACAAATACAAGATGGGTGACACCTGGCTTGAGAGCAGTACATGTGAAAAGGATCTAGGAGTCTTGGTTGACCACAAACTTGACATGAGCCAACAGTGTGACGCGGCAGCTAAAAAAGCCAATGCAATTTGGGCTGCATCAATAGGAGTATAGCATCTAGATCAAGGGAAGTAATAGTGCCACTGTATTCTGCACTGGTCAGACCTCACCTGGAGTACTGTGTCCAGTTCTGGGCACCACAGTTCAAGAAGGACACGGACAAACTGGAACGGGTCCAGAGGAGGGCAACCAAAATGGTCAAAGGCCTGGAAACGATGCCTTCTGAGGAACGGCTAAGGGAGCTGGGCATGTTTAGCCTGGAGAAGAGGAGGTTAAGGGGTGATATGATAGCCATGTTCAAATATATAAAAGGATGTCACATAGAGGAGGGAGAAAGGTTGTTTTCTGCTGCTCCAGAGAAGCGGACACGGAGCAATGGTTCCAAACTACAAGAAAGAAGATTCCACCTAAGCATTAGGAAGAACTTCCTGACAGTAAGAGCTGTTTGACAGTGGAATTTGCTGCCAAGGAGTGTGGTGGAGTCTCCTTCTTTGGAGGTCTTTAAGCAGAGGCTTGACAACCATATGTCAGGAGTGCTCTGATGGTGTTTCCTGCTTGGCAGGGGGTTGGACTCGATGGCCCTTGGGGTCTCTTCCAACTCTTCTATGATTCTATGATTCTATGATTTAAGGCGTGAATAGGGTGAGCCTGTGACCTGGCTCAGGAATTAAGTATTATCATTACAAAAGAACAGCCAGGCTCCCCAGGTAATCCAATCAAGTGACCATTAACAGGTAACCTTCCAGACAGGAGGTAAACAATGCACTTATATTTCTGTTGTAGACCACATTTTCTGTGATGTAGGTATGGTGTTTCTGGGGGTGGTCTTGGACTCCAGGGCGAGCAATTTAAAATGTCTATATAAGGGCGGGCACATCTGGGTTCTGGGTCCTCCTCCTTTCCTGCGTGTGGTGAGGGGAGCACCCTGTTGCAACAGTTCAATAAAGATCAGGCTTACTAGCTGCTTTGCTTCTCAATATTCTCTGGTTGGCCTCTGTTATTTTCTCCTACCAATAGAAGACCTACAAAAGGACTCTGTATGGGCTCTTGGGTACCCCATAAGGGAAAAGGAGCAGTTTTTTTACTTATATCACCAGTTTGGGGCACCTGCATTTAAGATGGGTATTGACAAGCTGGAAGGTGTGCAGAGGTAGGCGACCAAGATCACACTCCCCCAATGCTTCTCAGGTGAAAATAGGGACATTCCATTACAATCTCCTCCAACATTTCTCCAGTGAAAAGAGGGGTGTCCTATACCATGCCCCCCCCAATATTTATCCAGTGAAAATAGAAACATCCAAAAACACCACCTTCAAAGATCAACTCAGAAAATAGAACGGCTTCTGTAATTCTGGGACTCTCCCTGGAAAATCGGGACACATTGAGGGTCTGCGAGATGATAAACAGTCTGGAAATGAGGCCTGATGAGGAACAGTTGAGAGAGTTTGGGTGTTTAGCCTGGATGAGATGAGAACGAGAGGAGATATGATAGCTGTCAGGGCCTGGCTGGACGAAGAAGAGGAGGAGGAAGGCTCAGAGTTCAGGGATTGGTGGTGGGACACTGTTGCAGGAATTTATGTATAGGTTGAGGGGTGTTGCCCCTCCAGCAGATATCCTGCACATGCAGCCCACTACCAAAACCAGCACAATCCCTTTTGTGACTTTTGTGATTTGTCCCCACAAAACACTTTGTCACAGTTTCTTCCTATCTATTCATAGGGCCTCTGCTGCACAGTACCAAATGTCACAATTCACTGATCTATGTACTGGCTCACTGGGAAAACTTCAGAAATTCATCTAGACCTGTGAGCTCAGCTCCTCAGCAGCCCCTCTGCCTGAGTGATAATCCCTGGCATCCTGACACCTGAGTGCCAGACAGGTAGCCATTCCAGAAAGAACAAACCCAGATGAAGACAAAAGGGTGGGATTAATGTGGCTGGGAAACAGGGAAATGGAAATATCTCTTTTGTTCCACTTGATGGGTGTTTGGTGGAGGGCAAGGAGAACTATGGGGCAGGGTCCAGGATGCTCAGATTACGGCCACCAGACCTCCCCTTTCATGATGTAACCGTGATGTATGAGTGATGTAGTTGGGGGGGGTGCAACATGGGGATTAAAAGGTAAAGGTACCCCTGCCCGTACTGGCCAGTCTTGACAGACTCTGGGGTTGTGCGCCCATCTCACTTAAGAGGCCAGGGGCCAGCGCTGTCCGGAGACACTTCCGGGTCATGTGGCCAGCGTGACATCGCTGCTCTGGCGAGCCAGAGTCGCACACGGAAACGCCGTTTACCTTCCCGCTGGGAAGCGGTCCCTATTTATCTACTTGCACCCGGAGGTGCTTTCGAACTGCTAGGTTGGCAGGCGCTGGGACCGAGCAGCGGGAGCGCACCCCGCCGCAGGGATTCGAACCGCCGACCTTTCGATCGGCAAGCCCTAGGCGCTGAGGCTTTAACCCACAGCGCCACCTGCGTCCCTAACATGGGGATTAGCAGCTAATAAAAGTTTGGGTTCTCTTTTATTTGGGGCTTCCATCTTGTTCCACCTGGTGGCAGGTGGGAGTCTTCAATCAAGACCAAGCCTACTGGCTGCTGTTTCGCTCTGGTATTCCTGGTTGGGGTCCTTGTTTTTTGTCCAAGGGAGACCTCAGATTTCTGCATTAACAACACTGAGGTCTGAGGGGGGAGACTGGGAGGAGGTGATGGATGCTGAAGGGGCAACGGGGTTTAGTCAGCAGGAAGAGCCTTTGACAGGGAGCTGTTCTGACTCCGAGGATGAAGCAGAGGAGGGGGCTCAAGAGGCTTCTGGAGAATCCCAGGAGACTCCCTCTCCCTCCTCCTCCCCCCTCCCCCGTCTCCAAGAATGTGCAGAGTAATGAGGGCAAAACAGAAGGCAGAGGTGTGCAGACACAGTTTGGGAATGTATGGGCAATCTATCCGAAAGATAATTGCATTTCGAGGAGTGATGTGATCTAGCATGGTCATTTATCCCTGCCTCTGCTTGCTTCCCCTTCTCTATCTCTTGTTCTGCTCTTTGATGGCTGAGAACAACCTTTTAATGTCCTAATCTGTGGAAGGAAGTGATAGGGCTGGGTACCGCCCTCCTTTGAAGTGAGACATTGGGAGAGGTAGGTAGCTAATGAATAATCTGCACGTTGGCACTCAGGCAAACCACACAGGTTAGCTATCTATGAATCGGATGGTGTTGGGCATAGTTTTGGGAGAAGCTCCTGCACAAAGTGATGGCCACAGGGCCCTGCAACCTGAGGCTGCCTGGAGGGGGGGGGTCACTTCGCCAATTCTTGAGGGCTTCACAGTGGCAGATCAAAGTGCTTGCTTGGTAATGTATGTAATGCTTGCTGTTTAGAACGGAATCTTTAATCTTCTCACTCACTTGTGTTTTGTATTATTTCTGAATCTCATTAAAAGAGCCACCTTGCATTTAGCAAGACAGGGACCGCTTGTCTCAAACATCTGGGAGAGAAGGACCCTTAGGAGGAGTGGAAGGCAGGGAACGTCAGCCCTGGCAACTGCTCCATCCCAAGACCTGCTGGGAAGGGTTGGCAAAACCACCAGGCCGGGATGTACCGTATTTTTCGCTCCATAAGACACACTTTTTTCTTCCTAAAAAGTAAGGGGAAATGTCTGTGCATCTTACAGAGTGAATGCGTGGTCCCTGGAGCCGAATTGCCCAGGGGCGAAAAGCAGATGCGCTCTTTTTTTGAAAGAGGGAAGTGGGTGTTGAAACAAAGCCGCTGATCAATTGCCGATTGGGAATGAGATAAGGGACGCTAGCAATAAAGGAGGCTGCTTGGGAGGGAGGAGGAAAAGACAGCGAACTTGCAAAGGGGGGAAACAGGAAGACTAAAGCAATGAGGAGAGAAATTGGAAGAAAAGGAGGAGCAAAAAACTGCTCCAGCTAAGGAAAAGACACTAAGGCAAACAAGAGGGAAGGGAGTGTTGAAAGGAAGCAGCTGATTGGTGGGATCGGGAGAGAGATAAGGGAGGCTAGCGATAAAGGAGGCTGTCTGGGAGGGGGGAGGTAAAAGCCCATGGATCCTCAGGATTTTTGCATTGGGTCACCCCAAATTTACCATCAGATCACGTAGCATGTCCATGGCTACAGCCTGCACCAAAAAAATCACGCACCGACTGTTTTGTGGGGCCGCAATGGTGCAAAAATGTGGTTACAAAGCACAGATCCCCATGGATCCTCAGGATTTTTGTATTGGGCTACCCAAACTCACCGTCAAATCACATGTCTGTGGCCACAGCATGAACCACAAAAATCATACATCTACTGTTTCGTTCAGAATATTTTTTTTCTTGTTTTCCTCTTCTAAAAACTAGGTGCATCTTATGGAGAAAAAAATACGGTAACTTCACTGATAACATAGACCTGCTTCCTTTATTGCTGACTCTGGCCCTGACCAGGGTGGGGGAAGCTACTCTGAAGCATTAGAAGAGCCCTCCCTGCATGAGACACACACCTGGCTTGGGAACCTTTGGGGGTCCACCTATAGCTCAGTATTGTCCGCACTGGGTGGCAGCAGTGACTTTCCAAGGTTTCGGGGACATGATATTTCACAGTCCTGCCTGGAGAGGCCACCATGGGGCTGAACCTGGGACCTTCTTCTGCATGGAGAATCACAGAGGTGTAGAGTTGAAGGGGACCCCAAGGGTAATAATAATAAAGTTAAAGGGACCCCTGACCATTAGGTCCAGTCATGGCCGACTCTGGGGTTGCGGCGCTCATCTCGCTTTACTGGCCGAGGGAGCCGGCGTACAGCTTCCGGGTCATGTGACCAGCATGACTAAGCCGCTTCTAGCGAACCAGAGCAGCGCACAGAAACGCCGTTTACCTTCCCGCCAGAGTGGTACCTATTTATCTACTTGCACTTTGACATGCTTTCAAACTGCTGGGTTGGCAGGAGCAGGGAATGAGCAACGGGAGCTCACCCCATCACGGGGATTCAAACCGCCGACCTTCTGATCAGCAAGTCCTAGGCTATAATAATAATTCATTATTTATACCCCGTCCATCTGGCCGGGTTTCCCAGCAACTCTGGGGGGTCCCACCAGAATATTAAAAACATGATAAAACATTACAAGCTTCCCTGAACAGGGCTGCCTTCAGATGTCTTCTAAAAGTCAGATAGTTGTTTATTTCCTTGACATCTGGTGGGAGGGCGTTCCACAGGGCGGGTGCCACTACCAAGAAGGCCCTCTGCCTGGTTCCCTGTAACTTGGCTTCTTGCAGTGAGGGAACCATCAGAAGGCCCTTGGCGCTGGACCTCAGTGTCCGGGCTGAATGATGGGGGTGGAGACGCTCCTTCAGGTCTACTGGGCCTTTGAGGCCATTTAGGGCTTTCAAGGTCAGCACCAACACTTTGAATTGTGCTCAGAAACGTACTGGGAGCCAATGTAGGTCTTTCAATAGTGGTGTTATGTGGTCCCGGCGGCCACTCCCAGTTCCCAGTCTAGCTGCCGCATTCTGGATTAGTTGTAGTTTTTGGGTCACCTTCAAAGGTAGCCCCATGTAGAGAACATTGCAGTAGTCCAAGCGAGAGATAACCAGAGCATGCACCACTCTGGAGAGACAATGCAGGAATCACGGCAGGAATCCTGCCTTTAGCCCTTTAACGACCAACTCCTCTTAAATCTAGAAAGCAGCTGACACACCAGATGTAAATTTACACCAGCAGACAGAAACTTCTCTCAGTCATAGATTACAACCGTCTCAGAGATAATTAAGAAAAGGAGGCTTTTGCAGACCCTGGTGCCTTCAGGGAAAGTGTGCCCCCACGATAAGTCACTCACCCCCGTCCAGGTTCCCAGCAGCTGACAGCTTCTCAGTCTCCAGATGTAGAAAGTGGTTTTTTCGGAGAATCAGAGGTTAACTCCATATCTCCAGAGTAAATCTGATAGCTGAGATTTATGCCTAGCTATCACCAATCACCACAAATACCGGATAGCTCAGTTGGTTAGAGCATGGTGCTGATAATGCCAAGGTTGGAGGTTCAATCCCTGTATGGGGCAGCTGCATTGAGGGGGCGGACTAGATGATCCTCAGGGTCCCTCCCACCTCTGCAATTCTATGTTTCTATGATCATTGCCTCAGTCGGCACTTGCAAGCAAAAGACCTTCAGTCCACTGCGTTCCTCACCTGGAAGCATGCCGGAATTGCTTGAGTCAAGAAAGTTTTAAATTATCAAGGGAGTTCTGAGTGCTAAATTTTTTTGTTTCCTTAAAAAAACAAAAGTTTTCTCGAGAAAAGTGTGGGAAAGGAATGTGTTTTGGTAAGAGGTAATGCTGTGAAGATCTTAAGGTATGGCAAATATATCATTGGACATTCCACTCACTGTTGGCATTCTTCTCCAGATGTTTGATGAGCAAACACAGTGGATTAGATTTAAGATTTGATGAAATGGGGAATGAAAGCAGATCAGAGAAGGGTGGAAAGTGGAACTAGAGAGGACACAGAGACTTTGGAGAACAACATGGGTGAAGGATTGCCAGAAGAGGAGGGTGACATGATAAGAGTTGGAATCAACAGAGGGTGAAATGGACAAATCAGGGGTCAGCAAACTTTTTCAGCTGTGGTCCGGTCCACTGTCCCTCAGACCTTGTGGGGGGCTGGACTATATTTTGAAAAAATAATAATGAACAAATTCCTTTGCCCCACAAATAACCCAGAGATGCATTTTAAATAAAAGGACACATTCTACTCATGTAAAAACACGCTGATTCCAGGATTGTCCGTAGGCCGGATTTAGAAGGTGATTGGGCTGGATCCAGCCCCGGGTTCTTAGTTTGCCTACCCATTGGATAAATCCTGCACACAGATGTTTAGAGGAACGAAACAGCCAAATGGCAGAGCTGTGATGTTGGAGGAGTGGAATGAAGCCATAGATGGGGAGGTGAAGGAATAGAGGTGAGAGAGAAAGGACTGTGTGTACAATTTGGGGTGAATCCAGAGGGAAAAGCTATCACACCTCTGGCGCTTTTCTCGCAAAAAGAATGGAAGAAGCGTAAACGGAAGGAGAAATTCTTTTTTAAAAAATTAGGGTGAAAAACCACCGCAAATACAACAAGCAATTGGATCGGACGATACGGAACTGGGGTGCAAATTAATGAATACATAACAAGAAAGGAACTATGGGGTAATTTCTCAATATACAGTCACAGCGGAGAGATTCTTAAGCAGACAAAGATGGAAAGACTTGCTAGTCTTGCTAGTCTTTCGATATGCAATCACAGCCGCAAGAGTGTTACTGGCCCAGAAATGGAAACAGCAAGAAATACCGACCGTGGAAGAGTGGAGAATGAAATTGTTAGATTACGCAGAGCTAGATAAATTGACAGGGAAGATTAGATACTTAAGAGACCAAAAGTTCATCGAGGACTGGGGGAAATTTGTGGAATATCTGGAATATTTAAGTGAAGGACAGATGACGCTTAAGGGATTTAAAGAAGCACTGTAAAAAAGTAAGAAATATTGTCTAAAGGGAATAGGAAAAAAGAGATAAATAATGTCAATATAAATTTGAGAAATGTGTAATTAAAATTATGACTATGGATGATTTACGGAACAGCTGAGGGAAGTCCAAAAGAGAAATAAGTTATGAAAACGATGTGAAATTAATGTATTTTGTTTTGTTTTGTTTGCTGATGTTGATTAATAAAAATTATATTTTTTTATTATTTTTTAAAAATAATTTTTATTCATTTTTCAAACACATAATAAAACCAAATCATATAAAATCATATAAAAATTATATGGAAAAAAAAAGGAAAGACTTGCTAGTGTTTAATATGGATGGATGGCTGATGAAGCTGTATGTTTGATGAGAGGAAAAACTCTTCACAACATCAGCTGCTTCATCCTTGCAATCCAGCACCCACATTACATTCTGTTTGTTTCCACATTATTATTCGTGACCAGGAAGCCTTCCTACCTCCATTTCCCCCTTAAAATTAACTCCCCATCCTTCTCCAGTCACTCTGGGGACGGACAAAAGGTCATTTGTGAGTCAGGGCAAATGTATACGGTATCATGTGCTATTGTCTTTGTCCATGGGGTTTTCTTGGCGGGGATACTGGAGTGGCTCGCCGGTTCCTGCTCCAGGTGGATCATGTTTGGTCAAAACTCTCCACTATGACCTGTCCATCTTGGGTGGCCCTGCACGGCATAGCTCATAGCTTCTCTGAGTTATTCAAGCCCCTTTGCCACGGCAAGGCAGTGATCCATGAAGGATCACTGCTTTTTGGGAGAAAAGCAATGACAAACCTAGAAAAGCAATGACAAACCTAGACAGCATCTTAAACAGCAGAGACATAGCCTTGCCAACAAAGGTCTGTATAGTTAAAGCTCTGGTTTCCCCCGTAGTGATGTATGGAAGTGAGAGCTGGACCATCAAGAAGGCTGATCGCCAAAGAATGGATGCTTTTGAATTCTGGTGCTGGAGGAGACTCCTGAGAGTCCCATGGACTGCAAGAAGATCAGACCTCTCCATTCTGAAGGAAATCAGCCCTGAGTGCTCACTGGAAGGACAGATCCTGAAGCTGAGGCTCCAATACTTTGGCCACCTCATGAGAAGAGAAGACTCCCTGGAAAAGACCCTGATGCTGGGAAAGATTGAGGGCGCAAGGAGAAGGGGACGACGGAGGACGAGATGGTTGGACAGTGTTCTCGAAGCGACCAGCATGAGTTTGACCCAACTGCGGGAGGCAGTGGAAGACAGGAGTGCCTGGCGTGCTCTGGTCCAGGGGGTCATGAAGACACGACTAAAGGACTAAACAATCATGTGCAGCATTACCCTTCCATCGCCACTAGGTGTCGCACAAGCCACAATTCCAGATCCTCTTCGACTTGAGGAGGAGACCTTTCTGCTAAAATCACGGTATCAGCCTTAAAACTATAAATAATTCTTTGCTGGGTGGGGCATGCGTGAGTTGGCACCAGAGTCAAGAATAAAAGTACCTCTGGACCATCCTCCTTAAATTACTTGCATCCTCAGGAAAGGAATTGAAAATAAAAGTGCCTGTATCATAATGCCACAAATATATATTGTGGCCTCATTTGGAATACTGTGTCCTGTTCTGGTCGCCTCACTTCAAAAAGGATATCATAGAGTTGGAAAAGGTCCATGAAAGAGCCACCAAAACGACCAAGGGGAGGGAGAGACTTCCCTGGGAGGAAAGGTTGCAGCGTTTGGGCATTGTTAGTTTAGAAAAAAGGCCAGTGAGAGGCACGATGACAGAAGTTTCTAAAATTATTACTGTCATGGAGAAAGTGGAGAGAGGAAAGTTTTCCTCCCTCTCTCATGGCACTGGAACTCGTGGGCTGAATGATGGAAGCTTTGGGATAGATAAAAGGAAGGGCTTCTTCACTCAACAGCCAGTTAATCTGTGGAACTCCCCGCCACAGGAGGAGGCAGTGATGGCCATCAACTTGGATGGCTTTAAAAGAGGACTGGACAAATTCATGGAGGAGGAGAGGGCTGTCGATGGTGTCAGGAGTTCAGCCTACACTCGAGTAGGACCCTGGCAGAGACACATGCCTGACTGGCATGTTCTCTCCCTCCTGGTCAATCGTTCGGGAGCTTCAGAAGTTTTTTTCTGCCTGAACATCACAGCGACTGATGCCAACAGACATTGGCACACTTAGGGATCCGCAGAGTCTTTGCAGCTTGAGTAACAGACCTCAGCAACTCAGCATTTTGGCTAATCTACTTTATTTACATATAAACCCACACGGAGCACTGCAACGTGGCTCCCTCTCTCTCTAGCATCAGACAGCAAAGAGAGAAAGAACAAAGGACAATAGCCCCACTTCACGGAACACAGGAACACAAACATCCTGTCTCCGTCACTTCCCACGCGGTGGAGTCAAAACATACACCGTCATGTGATAGACAACAATCCCATGACTGCAATCACGGAGCAGGAATTCTAACATCCTCCCCCAAGTCATGATCTGTGTTGCCCGACCGGCATGTTCCCTCTGCTGGGGTCCTACTCAAATGTAGGCTGAACTCCTGCAAACCGTATACAGTGGTAGCTCAGTTTAAGAACAGTCTTGTTTACGAACGATTCGGTTTACGAACTCTGCAAAACTGGAAGTAGTGTCCTGGCTTGAGAACATTACCTCGGTCTAAGAATGGAATCTGAATGGTGGAAGGGCACCGGCGGCGGGAGGCCTCATTAGGGAAAGCGCGCCTCGGTTTAAGAACGGTTTTAGTTTAAGAACGGACCTCCGGAACAGATTAAGTTTGTAAACTGAGGTACCACTGTATGTGTTTTTACTCTGCTAGAAAAAGGCTTCACAGCCTGCTAATTTTTGTATTTCTCCCACACACATGCGGTAGGAGCTTTAAATGTTACTCTACAGATTTAAGCCTCAAATCTGTCTCCCATATAATGTGGCTATTCAGTTCCATAGAATTCTAGAGTCTGGAGGGACCCCTAGAGATCATCTAGGCCAACCCTCTGCAACAGCTAAATAATTCTGGACAGATGGCCACCTAGCCTCCGCTTAAAAACCTTCAAAGTAGGAGAGTCCCACCACCTTCTGAGATGTCCTCTTTCCTGCTTGGGCCACACTCAGAAACTTACTCAAATGATCTTCATTTCATTTCACTTTTAATTTGTGCTATAAGAATTCTAAGGTCTCAAATATAAATTAAATGCTCATAAATGTACAAGGCAAACTCGTACGTAAGTATATAAACCACATGTCTGAAATGGTGCAGGAGAGCAATCCTGAAGCAATTTTGACTCAAATATTTCTCTGCAAGGAGGAAGGAACTGGGAAAAAGCTTCTCCATTGTCTTTTGCTTATGTGTCCTGAGGGCTTATTTGTGTATGAATAGGGTGAGCCTGTGACCTGGATTCAGGAACTAAAGTATTTACCATCACAAAAGAATGGCTGGGCTGCCCAGGTAAAGCAATCAGTGACCATTGTCAGGTATCCTGGCAGACAGAATTTCTGCTGTAGAGCGCCTCCCTCTGTGATGTATGTAAGGTGTTTTGGGAGGTGGTCTTGGGCTACAGGGTGGGCAATCTCAAAAGCCTATATAGGGGCTTGTGCACCATTGTTCTGGGTCCTCCTCCGTCCCCCTGCATGTGAAGGGGGCACCCTGTTGCAACAGTTTAATAAAGATCAGGCTTACTAGCTGCTTTGCTTCTCAGTATTCTCTGGTTGGCCTCTGTTCTTTTCTCCCACCGATGGAGAACCCACTTAAGGACTCTATATGGGTTCCTGGGTACCCCATAAGGGACAAAGGAGCAGGTTTTTTCCTATAACATTTGCATACCGTCTTTCTGCATTACCATAGGCAAGGCGACTTACAACAACAATCAGATCTTCTACTAGGGGATGTATCTATTTCATTTTTAAGGCTGACAGTTCTTGAGAAATAGACGTTTTTACAGGCGCCACTGGATTCCTCCTACAAACTGCTCCCATTTCGCTGGTCCTGAGTCACAGGAGAGCAGTTTAAAGGTTACTGCAATATGGAGGATAATCTCTTCGTCTTGGGAAATTATCTCAGGAAGATTCCTCCTTTTGCGCAGGGAAGCTGGCATCTGGGCCGGCCAGAAAGGATAATTCAACTCCCGGTAGCTGAGTCATCGTCTCAGCCGTTCGCTGCCATTGTTTCCTGGGCTCTGACTTTCCCTAATCTCTGCCTTTTGTGCAAAGCCTTTTCCAATCTCGTGTTCGCAGCTCCAGAACCTGTTGACTGATATGCAAAGTTTGGGTGTGTGTGTGTGCGGAAGTGATCAAATAGCAGCACAGGAAAAAGGCAGTGGGGGGCGGTGGGAGAGATTGGATGTTCACTTCTCTGCCTGGTTGTTGTTTTGTTACTTTCCAGTTGCAAATGGATCAGCTATAAAAAAGAGAACATGAAAATAATAATATCAACAATGACAACAGGTTGGTAGAGCAGGAGACTCCTAATTTCAGGGTTGTGGGTTTGAGCCCTGATTTGGGCAAAAGATTCCTGCACTGCAGGGGGGCTGGACTAGATGACCCCATGGGACCCCTTCCAACTCTACAGTTCTCTGATTCTCTCACCAAAACAGGGGGAAATAACCCCATGTTAAAGCTCTGGTTTTCCCAGTAGTGATGTATGGAAGTGAGAGCTGGACCATAAAGAAGGCTGATCGCCGAAGAATGGATGCTTTTGAATTCTGGTGCTGGAGGAGACTCTTGAGAGTCCCATGGACTGCAAGAAGATCCAACCTCTCCATTCTGAAGGAAATCAGCCCTGAGTGAACACTGGAAGGACAGATCCTGAAGCTGAGGCTCCAAGACTTTGGCCACCTCAGGAGAAGAGAAGACTCCCTGGAAAAGACCCTGATGTTGGGAAAGATGGAGGGCACAAGGAGAAGGGGACGACGGAGGACAAGATGGTGGGACAGTGTTCTGGAAGCTACCAGCATGAGGGAGGCAGTGGAAGACAGGAGGGCCTGGTGTGCTCTGGTCCAGGGGGTCACGAAGAGTCGGACACGACTAAACGACTAAACAACAACAACAACCCCTTCTCAGCAAGCTGTGTGGCTGGACCAATGGTGGTGTAGTGGTTGGAACGCTGGACTACGACCTGGGAAGGACCATGGTTCGAAAACCCACTGAGCCATGAAGCTCACTGGGTGAGCTCTGGTCAGTCAGCCTGGCCTACCTCACAGTGCTGTTGTGGGAGTAAAATGAGGACTAGGACCTGGGAGGGAGGAGGGTTCGAATCCCCACTGAGCCATGAAGCTGACTGGGTGACTTTGGGGGCTGGCCCCCTGCATCACAGCCTAACTTCTACACCACAGGGGTCTTGTGGGGATTAAATGAGGAGGAACCAGGAGACAGGAAGAACTTTCTGATGCTAAGAGTTGTTTGGAAAGGACCCTTGGGAGGTGCAGAATTCTTCTTCCTTGGAGGTTTTTGAGCAGAAGTTGGGTGGGCATCTGTTTAGCTGAGATTCTTGCGTTGGAGATGGTTGGGCGAGAGGACCCTCAGGTCAACTAGACCAGGGTTTCCCAAACTGGGGCCACAGGATATTCCAAGGGGACCACAATGTGAAAATTGTGTAAATGGGGGACCACAGAACGAGGCGAGGGAAGTGAGAAGTGAAGAAGAAGAGAAGAAGAAGAAGAGTTTGAGTTTGATATCCCGCTTTATCACTACCCAAAGGAGTCTCAAAGTGGCTAACATTCTCCTTTCCCTTCCTCCCCCACAACAAACTCTCTGTGAGGGGAGTGGGGCTGAGAGACTTCAGAGAAGTGTGACTAGCCCAAGGTCACCCAGCAGCTGCATGTGGAGGAGCAGGGAAGCAAACCCGGTTCACCAGATTACGAGTCTATCACTCTTAACCACTACACCACAAAACCCTGAAAGGCTGGCTCTCCGCTTGGCCAATCCCAAGTGGATAAGGGGGGCTAATGCTCCTTTTTGGCACATGTGTTTTCCTGGAGCAGTTCTGGTTTGTGTCCCGTGGGAGAGGGTGATCGCTGAGGCTCCTGTTTGTGTATCCAGGACCCCCAGGTCAGGCAAGTGTGGTGGTGGGTGACAATGGGTAGAGCTGGAGCTGCTTGTTGCTGCCGCCAGTGCTGGGCCCGGTGACAGCCTGGGCCTGACTCTGCAACCCACCCCAGTGCCTAGTGGATCAGGGCCTTCGGATGTTGTCAAGGGGTGCAGGGCCTAGCTGACTGGAGTCGTCTGGTTAGGGAGCAGGTTTTTGCTAGGAGAGGGGAAACCTCATATCTGTATTGATTTTTACTTATTTTGGGGGGACAGCTGCCCCCTGCCCATGCCCATGGGGGGGCCACAGGAAGGAAACGAGGTCGGAAGGGAGCCATGGTTGAAAACCTTCCCCTCCTGGGATTCGAGGCAGCACCGGCCTCCCCCATTTGGAAGAAAAGTGACGTCCCCCCCATCTTAAAGTGGGAGGGGGAGAGCTCCCATCCAACCATCAAGCCCAGTGTCTAAAATGGCCTTGATTTCTACACTGCCTTTGGGCTGCATGACCCCTGAGGGAACCTTTTCAACTCTGCAAACCCGAGGCTACGATTCCAAGCCCTCGGAAGGCGGTGGGCGAGCCTTCACTGGAGATTTCCAAGCCACCTGCCAGGTAAGATCCTCACAGAACTCTAGCCCAATGGTTGCCATTAATTTGATTTGAATTGATTTTAGAATGAATTGATTTTAGAATGCGTTGTTACTTTTACTGTTGTTAGCCGCTCTGAGCCCGGCTTTGGCTGGGGAAGGCGGGATATAAATAAAATAAAATATTATATTATTATTATTATTATTATTATTATTATTATTATTATTATTATACTGCGATTCCTGCATTGCTTGGGGGGGGGGGTTGGATTAGATGATCCTTGGAGATGTCCCTTCAAACGCTCCACATCTTTGACCTGAGTGACCTGCGGGTGGAGCCCGCCTGCCCGGGCTGCTTCCACCCTGCTGTCTCTTCTCAGCGTATTTCCCCCCCGCCGCCCCGCTTTTAAAATAAACAAGCAAACATGGTCTGAGCACAGCAGGCCCCTGCAAAGGACGCCCCCGCCTCGCACGAAGAAGGATCCTGCAAAGGCAGTTCGGGAGGGATAAGAAGTTATTGGTCACGGAGCGGAAACCGCCGCGTCTGACGGTGTGTCCCTTTGACGAGGCGCTGGGAGGCGAGAGGATGAAGCCAGGGCCGGGGAGGGGGGCGGCACCTGCGCGGGAGCAACGGGGCACCGCGCTGCCCCCCCCCCCCGCGCTTTGAAGAGACTCCTCCGAGTCGGGAGGGGGGGGGACGCGCGGAGAGGCTTTCGCGGAAGGTGCCTGCGATGGCGTCATAGAGGGCAGGGAGATTAATTGCCAATCAAAGCCCCGGGATGAGCTCAGCATGACAGCCCAGAGGGAGGCAGAGAGAAAGAAGGGGGGGGGGAGAGGGAGAGAGACAGAAAGACCCGTCGCTGCCTCTGCTGCTGAGAGTAGGGGGCACCCAGAGGACAGCAGCAGGACCCCAGCAAAGTCTCCTGACTAAAGGAGGAGAAGGAGACAAGATGTCTCTGCAGTGATGCTTCTAGGTACCAGTTGCTAGAAGCCTCAGGAGGGGAGAAAGGGCTCTTGCGCTCGGATCCTGCCCCAGGGTATCCCCATTTGTGGCATCTACAGTAAGGTTGCCAGACTTCCCCGTTTCCCAGGGACAGTCACCGGATTTACAAATCAGTCCCCATACAAAATCCATTGAAGTTGAAAAGTGTTCCCGGATTCATTGACAAAAATCTGGTAACCTTAATCTACAGGATACTGGACTAGGTGGGTGTCCCCCCCCCCCGGGGGGGGGTGGCTGATGCAGCAGGCTGGACCCAGCTAGGGTCGCCCGGATTCAGGACAGGCAAGAGAGGAAGTCAGGCAGTGCAAAGTTAATCTCTGGAACTCCCTTCCACAGCAAGCAGGTGGGCAACCAGCCCCAGGTGGCTTTCAAGGGGGTTAGACAAATGCAGAAAGCAGGGGAGGGCTATGAATGGGCAATTAATGGTTGCTAGCCATTGACAAAGGGCCATATAAAGCTATGACTTTCCAAGTCATGATGTATGGAAGTGAGAGCTGGACCATCAAGAAGGCTGATCGCCCAAGAATGGATGCTTTTGAATTCTGGTGCTGGAGGAGACTCTTGAGAGTCCCATGGACTGCAAGAAGATCCTCTCCGTTCTGAAGGAAATCAGCCCTGAGTGCTCACTGGAAGGACAGATCCTGAAGCTGAGGCTCCAGTCCTTTGGCCACCTCAGGAGACGAGAAGACTCCCTGGAAAAGACCCTGATGTTGGGAAAGATGGAGGGCGCAAGGAGAAGGGGACGACAGAGGACGAGATGGTGGGACAGTGTTCTCAAAGCTACCAGCATGAGTTTGACCAAACTGCGGGAGGCAGTGGAAGACAGGAGGGCCTGGCGTGCTCTAGGGGGTCACGAAGAGGCGGACATGACTCAACGACTAAACAAGAGCCATTGATGGCGATGTCGCATACAAGGAGCAGGAGGAAGACTGGTGCGCTCAGAACCTCCTTCTGGGAGGCCTCTGGCTGGTGTTGCTGGGAGCAGGCTTTGAAAGCCACAGTCTCTTTTCTTTCTTAACAAATTAGGTTTCATTAAAGATTTTTTTTGGTGATCGTAGAATCATAGAGGGACCACGAGGGTCGTCTAGTGTAGTCCAACTTCCTGCAATGCCCAACCTTTTGCCCAGTGTGAGGCTTGAACCCACAGCCCTGAGATTAAGAACCTCATGCTCTACCAACTGAGCTATCCCAGAACACAACCCAAACAAATAAATAAGAAAAAGTACATGCAGCACCTCCACTTTCAGTTATCAAGACACTATTGTCATAGACATTGGTGCGGAAGAGGGGGGGGGAGAGGGGTAATGATCTTTTCACTCTGTCACATAGTGTTTGTGCAGGGTTTTCGTGTCGGCGACTTGTGGGCAGGTCCTCATTTATACGGTCATTTGTTTTTAATGACAGCAGCGCACAGTAGGAGCTGACAAGCCAGCTACTCTCCGCAGCTGGGAGCATGAAAACGAGACACCGGAAGGACCTATCAGGAGTGGACACAGCCAACTGGCACCCAAATGTGTGGGGAACTGCCCTGCCAGAAAAGTTGACCAACCTTACAGGGACCAGCAAAGGAACCATAGAACTGTAGAGCTGGAAGGGGTCACGAGGGTCATCTAGTCCAACCCCCTGCAGTGCTCGAACCCATGACCCTGGGATTAAGCGTCTCATGCTCTATTGACAGAGGCTATTTGCATGGTTGCCCTTTATCGCATACACAGCACAACAGGACAGTGACCTGTCCGCCCCCCTCAACAGCATGCAGTTAACATTGCTAATTTGGCCCAACAACAACAACAATAATATAATTTATTATTTGTACCCCACCCATTTGGCTGGGTTTCCCCAGCCACTCTGGGCAGCTTCCAACAAAGATTAAAAATACATAAAAATGTCACACCTTAAAAACTTCCCTGAACAGGGCTGCCTTCAGATGTCTTCTGAAAGTCAGATAGTTGTTTATTTCCTTCACATCTGGTGGGAGGGTGTTCCACAGGGCAGGTGCCACCACTGAGAAGGCCCTCTGCCTGCACCTGTCGCTCTTGGGGCTAAGCCCTGGGGGCCCATCCCACAGCAGCAAGTGCCACAGATGAGTCTTTTGCTTGCCTGCTCATTCGGCTGCTCATGAGAGACAGTGTGGCTCTGTGGTTAGAGTGTTGAACTAGGACCAGGGTTTGAATCTCCGTTCAGCCATGAAGCTCACCTTGGGCCAGTCACTGCCTCTCGGCCCCACCTACCTCACAGGGTGGTTGTGGGGGTTAAATGAGATGGAGGGGGAGACCATGTGGGCTACCTTGAGCTCCTCGGAGGAACAGGTGAGATATGAATGCAATAAGAAAAGAAAATAGGCCACAAGGACTGAGGGGCTTTGCCGAATCCACCGGACTCCCCATTTCACTTGCAATTCTCTCACCGCCATGGAAGAAGAGGGGTTGTATGCCGTCTCACCACACGGCCAAAGCAGCATCAATGCTTCCCCTGCCACAAAGCCATTAGAGACAGCGATGCTTTCTCATCTTGGGAGTTGCCAGTCAAGGCTGGCCATGCGCTTGTTCTGTGGGATTTCCCGTCAAACTCACAAACGCACGATTGCCAGACAGGCACACGAGGAGCTGACGCTCATAGAGTTCCTGAATCAATACAGAAAGGACTGTGTGAGGCCACCTCCTTAATGCTTTGGCGGGAATGTCTAACAAAGGAGATGATTTTATGTACTTCCTTCCTGCCTGAACTCTCTCTCTCTCTTCTTTCAAGCCAGCGATGTGAGCAGACACACATGCCTGGGTTCTACTCAGAGCCCAGACTCCATTTTGGAAGCTAATTTTGTCTTTTGTAACTATTTTCGCCAACATATTACATTCATGCATTTGCTGCCTGCACTGAAATGTAAGTAAAACCTTTGTTTAACTTACAAAAATGTGTCCTTCATTCTTAGCAACAAGGACAAAGAGGACCACAAATAATTGGGGATAAAACGTGTAATTTCTAGCTTCCAGTAAGCTGCAAAAGGGCATAAATGTTCTTACTCTGCTACAAGGGCTTCATAGTCTGTTTACTCTCCTTCCTTGGAAGTTTTTATGCAGAGGTTGGATGGTCATCTGTCATGGAAACTTTAGCTGTGATTCTGGCATCTAGAGAGAAGTTTTTATCCGCCTCACATAACACAAAAACCCATGGACATCCAGCTCAGCTGAATGCTGGAGGATTCTGTGGGACAGGTTTTAATGGGTAGGATTAATTGCAATTAATTGAAACAGAGTTTCAAAATCCCACTCTTGACAGTAAAAATTAAAAGCATGGGAACTGGGCTGCAAAGCCTACTTTTGAGCAAGTCCAGCTATGAAGCTTCCCCCTTTTTACCCCACTTAACAAAGAATCAGGTAACAATTTATAAAGTAAGTTTAAAAGTAAGGTTGACTTCCTTCATAATCATGCTCTGGTTCACAGCAACAGTAGCTGAAAAAACTATGCAGGCAAAATACATTTACAGCATAAACAGCTTCAGGCATGTGCAGTGGATGCTCGGGTTTTGAACATGATCTGTGCGGTGTGCACGTTTGCAACCCGCAGCATTCACAACCCACAGTGGCATGTCTGTGCACACACGGGTTGCAATTCGGTGCTTTTGCGCATGCGCAAAGCATGATTTAGCGCTTCTGTGCATGCGCAGCCGCCAAAACCTGGAAGTAACCCATTCCAGTACTTCCAGGTTTCGGTGCATCTGTAACCCAAAAAAACGCAACCTGAAGTTTCTGTAACCCGAGATATGACTGTACTTAAAGCTGGAGCAATGCTGGTCAAATGAAGGGAGAGAGAGAGGAACAGGAAGTACATGCTCTAGGAGACGAGGGGAAATGACATCACAAGGAGCCCTCTCTACCAATTGTATTTCTATGGTCTGAGTATCTGCCCATCTGCAGCACAGCTCTGTGGACTTAACCCTTTCTCATGCTAACAAGCAAGAATATGCATTTGTTAGGTTTGGCGTCTAATCTCCCACAGAACAGGGGCCAAACAGATGTCCAAATTGAAAACCAGAGCACCAGAGCAACTCTCCCCACCTGTGGCATTCAAAAGTATCGCTGCCTCTGACTGTAGACGAATTATCAAATCATAGATTTGGAAGGGACAATGTGGGTCATTTTGTCCAACGTGGGGCTTGAACCCACAACCCTGAGATTAATGCTGTACTGACAGAGCCATCCCAGCAGACAGTTGCATTTGTTTGGAAGCTTGACCCCAGCCTAGTGCATGCTCCATGTGGCTATTTGGGTTATGGGTGTGCAAGGAGGCTGCAGGGGAGATGGGTTCCTGCCACACTGCCACCCCCTTCACCGCAGAACTTACTGTCAGTGTCTGGCCTGGCCCTGAAAGGCTGAGAGGGTGAACCACAACCCTGTGGAGCCCAGAGCAGAGGCGGATTTAGGGGAGCGTGACCAGTTCTCCTGCACTGGGCGCTGAGCCAAGAAGGCATTGCAACCACAAGAAGCGAGAAGCCAGCAGCGTCAACAGAGATTCATCAAATATACACCCTCAGCATGAACTGTTGCCTAGAGTGTCTTGCTCCTCACATCTACTCTATGTGGGATGTGAAACACAAGAGCAGTCAAGTACAACATTCCTAGAGTGAACATGTTTACACATGGGGAGGAATGTTTGTCCCGCCAGCAGGTAAACATCCTGTTTCCTTCTGGGCTGGGACAGACTTTCTCTGCATGTGACTAGAGGTGCGCGTGGCCTCACCTGTGCAGGTAACGACAAAAGCACAGGGCAGGACAGCTATCCTCCCCCCTTTGACTACATGCATCGACATCGAAGAAGCAACATCTGCTTAGCCAAAGATGCTCTCTTGGCAAAGGGACTGTCTTCTTATGAGATAGCTTAGAAAAGTTACATACACCTGGAAACTAAGTCTGCCTTCTGGGATCTGATTGTGAACAGAATGATGTGTGAGTAAACCTTTTTATACTTTTATAGAAGACAGTGTCATGTCTTATCTTTTATGAGGGAATAAGGGGGAAATACCAGAACATTTATTACAGAGGCTTTAGCGAGCCTGAGTAAACGCATCCGCTGTGAGTTTAAAAAGGGGAATATTACTCTGCTAAATTGTGAACTTGTTTACACAAGTTGGAAAGGCTATAATCAGATGGTATATCCTCTCCTGCATCCCTGAACATTCCCACAGTCTATTTTCTAAGTCTCAGGTCCTTCCCTCTGCCTATGGCGAGTCCCAAGGAACCCTCTCTGTTTCTGCCTGGTTTTCTGTTCTGTTACGTTGACTAACCATCCCTTCTTTTAGGGATGGAAGCTGGAGCTGGCAGGTTTTCAACAGCCACACTGTTGGTTGGTGCTGGTGTTCCCTCTATTAAGTCTGACTCCAGTCTTCGCTCAGGGCTGGGACCTTTGCTTATCTGCCCCCATTCCTCTCCCTCCAGCCTCCCAGACTCCAGTATTTCCCAGCTCTCCTTCTCCTCTGGGGCGTATCCAGTCTCCCACCACCACGAACCTGGGTCCAAACGGTCATCTCCTGCCTTTCTCCAGAGGCCTCATAGCCTCTCCTTCTCACTCAGCCAGACCCTGACAAAAGGAAGGTGTGTGTGGGTGTGCCGATTTTTGGTGCCGCTGAAATTTCAAAGCCCAAAGTCTGCCCAGCGGCTTCGTGGCCCTCTGCCCGCCTGCCTCATCTTCCCCTGAGCTCCATCAGGGGAGCCCGTTTCCCAGAAGGCCAGCCCTGCTGGCTGACGAGAACCGCCCATCCATTAAAGGAGGCTGGAGTGCGTCAGCTCCAGGCACCTGCTCAATGGGTAGCTGGCAGCCTGCCGAGATGGCTCATAGCCCATGTGCCCGTCTGCCCCCTCCACACCTGCCCTGCCCGACTCGGGGAGCTGGGTGCAAGTCTCCCAACTGCTGGGGGGAGCACAGAAGGGGAGAGTTGCTCTTAAAACCAGTTTCTGCTTGTAGGCTTCTCCCCTTTGGGGCAGGGCTCAGCAAACATTTTCAGCAGGGGACCGGTCCACTGACCCTCAGACCTTGTGGGGGGCCCGACTATATTTTGAAGAAAAAATATGAACGGGTTCCTCTGCCCCACAAATAACCCAGAGATGCATTTTAAATAAAAGGGCACATTCTACTCATGTAAAAACATGGTGATTCCGGGACCGTCCGTGGGCCAGATTTAGAAGGTGATTGGGCCTCATCCGGCCCCCGGGCCTTAGTTTGCCTACCCATGCTTTGGGGTGTTTGGAGGGGAGGACTCGAACCCATGGCCTCGTGTTACGAGGAAGGAGATTCCGACTCAGCATCAGGAAGAACTTTCTGATGGTAAGAGCAGTTTGACAGTGGAAGGTGATGGGCTCTCCTTACTTGGGGGCTGTTAAGGAGAGGTTGGGGGGCCATCCATCAGGGATGCTTTAACTGAGGTACCTGCATCCCAGGGGGTTGGACTAGATGACCCCAGGGGATCCCTTCCAACTCTACCATTCCATGACTATTCATGTTTATACCCCGCCCATCTGGCTGGGTTTCCCCAGCCATTCTGGGCAGCTTACAGCATAAATTAAAACATAATAAAATATCAAACATCAAGAACTTCCCAAAACAGGGCTGCCTTCAAATGTCTTCTAAAAGTTGTGTAGTTATTTATCTCCTTGACATCGGATGGGAGGGCGTTCCACAGGGCAGGCGCCAACACCGAGAAGGCCCTCTGCCTCGTTCCCTGTAACTTGGCTTCTCGCAGGGAGGGAACTAGATTCTGTGATTTGGCTGGCCCCTGCCTGGGGGGGGGGGACAGGATGCTGGGCTAGGAGGGACCCCGGGGCCTGATCCGGTAGGTTGTGGTTAGCTCTCCCTCTCCCTCTCCCAGCCTCAGCCACCCAGCCCTTTCTTTCAGGGAACAGCAACGCCCCTCCTTCCAGGGTTGTTGTGAAAACTACCAGGAGATCAAGTTGCAAAGCAGAGTGCAGTTTGCTTGTTACAGAGGCCTCCTCCACATCCTGGTCTAGCCCGCAGGGCTGTTTGGAGGAAAGGTAAAGAGCTTGCATTCACAGTTTCTCCCCACCCCACCCCCATACGCTGTGAGGGGTTGCCTGTAGCTACTGAGAAAGATGGAAAGGTTTTTTTCCCCCTGCACATTCTCAGAGGTAGAGCTCTATTAGGCTCCCACCACGTCGTCTCCTTCCAGGGAAGCCCTGGATGATTCTCTAAAGTTCTGTGCTGGGGGGCAGCAGGCTCCGAAGACCCTCCCACCTCCCCACAAGTGATCCAGAGTCTCACCTGGGAGACGGGAGGGAGGTCCACTACTGACCTCTCCCACCCTGGCCAGATCTCACCCCTCCTAGCTGTCCTTTCTCTATGGGGCGCCTCTGGTGGGGGGGGGGGGTTGAGGGGCTTTCGTGGCCCCCCAGCCTTCCTCCTCTCCGTCGCCCTATATTTAGCTGCCGCTGGTCTCTGAAGCGCTCTCGGAGCGGCGTGACTCACTCTCTGCAGCCGCTTCCTGCGTCACCGGAGCGGGAGGAGGAAGAGGAGGAGGCTGGGGGGGGGGGGCAGTGCTGACCGGCGGGTGGGAGCAGCTTTCAGATGCAAACCCCTCACCCCAGGAGTGCACCCCAGGCCCGAATGCGGAGAGCAGCCCCGAAGCCTCTGCTGTCCCCGGTCGAAAACCTATTCCGGGGCTCATAGCCTCACTGAGCCCAGTTCCCAGTACAACCCAGTGCCCGGCGCTGCACGCCTCTTTCTGTGAAGTGGGGAGGGAGCCAGTTGCTGCCTTCCCCCCCCCACTCCATTCATGGAGGAGCGAGTTGCCTCCTCCACCTTTCCTTAGAGCATGTACAGAGTCCCTTTCCCTCGCCCCCAATAAGTGCAGGGGGTTGTCGCCCACGTGCCCTTTGCTAAGAACCGGGATACGGCCCTCGGTACACCCCTCCCCGCCGCATCCCACCGAGGTAAGGGTCGATTGGTCCGCGCCGGTTCCGCCACGCAGCGACAGCGAGGTTTGTGCGGAGGAATCGTTTTTTGCCATTTAATCCTGACCCCATCGGCACGCGGCTCTTTCAACCTTTGACGGCGGGGGGGGGGGGAGTGTTTGCTTCTCGCGCTCCTGAAATGGCCCCCGGCACCTCTTCTGAGAAATTAATCGGTTCCTTTCCCCCACCCCCCGCCCGCCCCGCCCCGCGCTCCAAGGTGGCAGCGAAAGGCCGAGGCGACACCGGAAAAGCGGTTCATCCTTCGCAAACCTTCATTAACTGTGACTCATCCGTCCGTCTTCGCCCCCACCTTCGCCCCCACCCCACCCGAGATACCTGCAGTGAGCCTGTTTGCATGTGGATATTTGTGGGGAGGGAGGGGGGACGAGAGAGAGAGTGGAAAGAGGCCAATACTCTTCTGCAGGGATTGGAGCTCGCTCGCGTGCGCCTTCCGCCCGCCCCCCGCCCCATCCTGTAATGGCATTCATTTCTCCTGCCTGCCCCCCCCCCCGCGCTCCCCGCCTCAGGACGAAAGCGAAGTGGCAAGCAGCTGATAACACTTCGGAGCGCGCGCGGCCGCGTGATTCATCGCTTCCTAAAGCCCTAAACGGAGATCGGAGCGTAACAGCGAGGGAGAGAGCGCGGCTCTCCAGATCACACGCAAACTCCCCCCCCCCCACCCACTATACACGCGTCCACGCAACGCCACCGCCGGCACGCTCCGTTTCATTCACACCACCCATTCAGAGGTTCGTTTCACGCTTTCCTGAGTGCCCCTGAGCAGCTGCAAAGTACTTTTCCGGAACAACTGCAAACAACCTTATTCTGTGTTTCGTATTTCTGACTTCTTTGCATGCCAATAAAGGCTGATTGATTGATTGAACTGCAACCAGCCCCTCCACCGCTGTCTGTAGTAGCTGGGACTTCCAAAGGGGGGGCAGGTTCCAAGTCATGTTTGAGCCCCCACAGCACCTCTCCTGAGCCCCGCCAGCGCCTGAGAGGAAGCCGGGAACCGCCAGGGAGAACCGCCCGGGGCAGCCGTCCGAGGTGCTGAAGGAAGCCGCTCCCTGAAGCAAGAAGCCGGCAAAGGCGCCGGGTGACCCCGTTTTCCTAGGCCCCGATTCCCCCGTAAACGCAGCCCGCCTGACCGAGAGGCCGAGCCCGCCGAGCCCCACGCCCTGCCTGCTTCTCGCGGGTTCGTTCCCTGTCGGCCACGCGGCGAGAGAGAGATTTACAAAGGGCAGAAAGCGACCGGGCTGCTGCAGAGAGAGCGCGCCGGCAGGTTCCCTCGCCACGCCGGAATGCGCAAAACTCAGGCAGGCTCCTTCTAGTCCCGGGCACAAAACGCAAAGTTCATTTACACCCCTGAGAAACACTTTATGCGCGGCCGGTCATGGGATCGAGGAAAGAGCCCTGCTCAAAGGATCCGGACCTCTCCGTGGTTCCCAGGTGCAAAGAAAACGTGATCCTAAACAGGCCGGATCCTGCCGGAGAGGACAAAACTGGCCCCTCTCCCGTGCAGGCGCTTGGCACTAGCTCAGCCGTTAAAAAGTGCTGATAGATCAACACCCCTCCCCTAAAATTTGGACAACCGGCTCTTCCACCTGCACTCAGATCGTGACAGATTTTCAAGCGGGGTGGGGGGCACATCGGAGCTGTTGGATAATGGGGCGGATGACCTCGGAAAGTGGTGGGTCTCCTTCCTCGGAGTTTTATAAACAGGGGGAACCTGTCAGGGACTCCGTGACTCCCGCATTGCAGGGAGGTTGGGCTCGATGACCTTTGGGGGTCCCCTCTCCAACCCTTTGGTTCTGCGCTTTCAAGATTTGAAGCACACCGGCCGTATAAGAGGAGAGCGCGCAAATATTGCAGCAACAGGCTCTGAACGGAGTGTGAGATTTTGTAGGGAAGAAATGGCTCTTGCGCTTGGAGTGGGAGCGGGGTGGGTCCGTTGCAAAGAGCAGGGGTCCCGCATTGTAGGGGAGAGCGGGGGGCGGGCGGGCGCACACCAGGGACGGGGAGCGAAGCACCCCAGGAGTAGCAGCGTCTAGAGGCGGCGGAGAAACAGCTTCGCCTGGTGGGCTGCAGCAGCGCCGGTGTAGCGTGACACGTCTCTCTCTCCGCTGGCACGTGCTGCGCCACAGCCGCCCACTCGCCCACCGGGACACACACGCGCGCACACAAGGCCCGCGCTGGGGCCCCCATCTCCGGCTATTTCCAGCTCCCTATTTTGCCATCACGTGCCCCACCAGCTGGAAGGAGAGTGACCAGGAGGAGAGAAAGCCAGGATGCCTCTTCTGCAGCGTGTGTGTTTGTGTGTGTGTGTGTGGGGGGGGTCTTTTTGCCTCTCACCTTGACAAGGATGGAGGGGGGGGAGGGAGGTGCTTCGCCGCTTTATTTGGAGGCCTCCTCCTCCTCCTCCTCCTCACTTCTGGAATTTCTGCCACGGGAGAGGCAGGTTGGCAAGAGCTGCCCTTTCCGTGCGCATCAGCCTTTCACACGACCCAGCCAGCACTCTGGTGAAACTCAGAAGGCATGATGCAGGGCGGGGGGGGGGGGCAAGAGCGCCACTCTCTCCCGAACGCCTGTCACCATGGAGGTTCTCCTGAGCCCCGGACAGAGCTCCGCCCCCCCCCGCCCCCCATGGATCTGTCCCTTTTTAAAAGCCTCCTTAGCCCGATGTCAGTGAGCCAAACCCTGGCCGGCACGAAGCACGCGCCTCCTTTGCCCCACCCCTGAATCCGATTCCACTCCGTCCCAGTGGGAAGCCTGCAGATTCCCAGAATGGTAGAGTTGGGAGGGATCCTCAGGGATCATCTAGTCCAGCCCCTCTGCAGTGCAGGAACCCCACCGCGAAATCGCAGCCTGGGGGCTCCAAGGAAGAGAGTGGGGGGACCCTCCTCTCCACAACATCCCTGCTTCTTAATATATAACCCCCCCACCCCCGCCATAGCCTGCTCTTCCTGGGGGAGGCGCCTCCTCCTCAGGCAACTCAGTTGCCTCTTACAGGAAGTTTCCCGGAACTCCGATCCGGCTTTTCCCTCTCCCTCGCCCTTAGAAGGGGCTCCCAGGGTCGTTCTAGTCCAGGGGTCAGCAAACGTTTTCAGCAGGGGGCCGGTCCACTGTCCCTGAAACCTTGTGGGGGGCCGGACTATATTTTGAAAAGAAAAGGAAAAAAACGAACGAATTCCTCTGCCCCACAAATAACCCCGAGTTGCATTTTAAATAAAAGGACACCTTCTACTCATGTAAAAACACGGTGATTCCCGGACCGTCCGCGGGCCGGATTGAGAAGGCGATTGGGCCGGATCCGGCCCCCGAGCCTTAGTTTCCCTACCCATGCTTTGGTCCAACCCGGGGAGAAGCTCCACTGACCCCCCCCCAATTTCTTTTCACCAACCCCCCAACGCCCACGCCCTCACATCCCTTCCATTCCTCTCCTGGCAGAGATCCCAGGAGTCCGGTCTCCCCTTTCCTGGCCCATCCTCTCTCTCCTGAGCTGGGGCCAAGGGCGAACCGCCCCCCCCCCCGCGCCACGGAGCTCCCCCGACGCGAGAGGGAAGCGCCAGCCGAGAATGAGTCTCCCTCTCAGCCTCTCCCCCCCCCCCCCCGCCCGGCCGCCCGCCTTGCTCTTTTCGCTGTTGGCAGCGGCAGCGGCAGGCACTCACAACACGCGCAACACACGCAGACACACAACTAGCTCCGGCTGCTGCTTTCCTCCTCCTCCCCACAAATCCCCCCGAGTCGAGGCAGTGGGAGGGGGGCCGCCTCCCTCCTGCCCCTCCCACCCCAGAGCTATAAACTGTGCCTAATTAACCAGAAAGGATGTCTCATCATCATCATCATCACCGCCATCATCATCTCCTCCTCAATGGCTTGGCTCGGCTGCTGCCCGCCTGTGACTCACACGCTCAGCCTCCCGCCCCGCGGAGAGAGAGGGGGGGGGCGGCTCCAGAAGCAACAGCAACGCAAGAACATCAGGAGGGCCTGGCTGCTGGATGAGGCCGAAGGGGGCCCATCGAGGCCAGCGTCCTGTCTTTACAGTGGCCAGTCAGCTGCCCCAAAGGGAAAGCAGGCTAGTGGCCATTGATAGTCTCCTCCTGCTGCATGTATTTGCCCCCATCGTCTTTTAAAGCCATCCAGGCTGTGGCCGTCCTGCCTCCAGTTCAACTCTGCGCTGCATGAAGAAGTAGAAAAAGCGGCAGTAGCACCATACCAGCCCCCCCCCCCTCCAGCTGACCCTGATATCACCCCTCCAACACATACAGCACTAACAGGCAGCAGGGCCACCCACCCACGTTGTTAAAGTAAGAGCACTAAAAGCCTCACACTGGGCTAAACTGGAGCCTCCTGGCCCAGCAATGCCTATCTGAGGAGCCAGCCCTGGCCTGCAGCCAGCCTCCTGAGCCCACTTGCTCCACATGCTAGAGACGGCTCCTCTCACCATGATGTCCACTGCCAATCAGCGCAGGCAGTACTGAACTGGGTGGACCACTGTGCATAAGCCAGTTCCCGACATACATTGCAGGGGTTGGGCTAGATGACCCTTGTGGGCCCCTTCCAAAGCCACAATTCTAGGATTCTATACATGGTGGGTGTGGGAGGGTCTGCAGCCAAATAATGAACGGGTCTCTGTGAGGTCATATCCTCTTAACGTTTGTGGCGGGAAGGGGAACAATAGAAAACTTAATATTCTTTCTGCCACTGCACACTCTGATTCTGACCTACAGTGGGGTAGCATCTCTGCAAGCTCCATTCTGAACTGAACTATGGACTTTTGTACAGGATTATCGCCTGCCTGCTTTTCATCACCGTCTCTGTTGAAACATGGCAAGACTTTTAAAGTGAGTAAACCACATATTTTTCTTGTTTAACAGTCTGAGAGTGGTTTCTTTGTTAAGATGGAAACATAAAGGGAGAACGTAATCCAGGCCTGCCTAATGTATCCTTGGGTGTCATCATTTGTTCCAGGAGCTTGTACAACCTTCTCCTAAAAGCTTCTAGAGATGAGCTGTGCACAGATGGTGATATCACTCTGCTGAAATAGGTATTTGCATTCTCAGACAAAGTGAGAAGGGGGGGGGATGAATAAAATACCCTCTCCTGCTCATCAAAATCCACCCAGCAGTGCCTTGAGAAGCCGGAGTGATGCTGCCGGCCAGATGCAGGAACACAAGAGGGGCAGGTGGACAGACAGTCTTTGCCCTGGCAAGGCAGCTCCCTTAGTTGCGTCCGGGAAAGCGTAGTGGGGCTTGCCCTGAACCCATGGCCACTCCACACATCAAGAGGGCATCCCCACCTCACCTCTGAGGACGATGCAAACATCTGCACATGGCAGGCTGCAGTGGGGCAGGGGGTCCTGATCCAGACCTGTGGGTGGGAGAGGGTTCCCAGATTTGCAGCTGACCCACACGCCTCTCTTCCCCCCTCCCTGGCAACCTGGCGAGGCTCCAAGTCCGAATGGAGCCTCTTTGTAGGGATGGATCCGAAGCAGGTGCCCACATGTAAATTACCAGACCAAAATATTGCCTCAGGATTGAGTCAGTGGGGCATCCCTTGTACCCAGGACTCGGCTCTGCAACCTCTTTCGAATCAGTGTGGCAATGACATGCAGCCTCTCTCTTGCCCTCCAACCTCCGCTTATGCTGCCCAGCAACAGAGAATCACCTCCAAACCTGGGATTCAGGGCAAGCGGGGCAGAAGCCCCAGCATCTCCCCTGCTATAAACTGGGGCTGGGGGGCTGGGGGACCAGCAAACCGAATCCCTGGTTGTGTCTCTGCCTTCTCTTTCCTCTCCGCTCAACGAACAGAGGAGCGCCCCAGGCCTCTGACTCACGACTTCTGATTTCTCGCAGAGAGTGTTTAGTGCCATAAATAATCTTCGCAGGAGTCTGTTATTCTTGATGGGTGCAAAAAATCACAGCTTATTTGTTTACCAAAAAAAAAAAAAAAAAACCCCGAAGAAATATTCCTGGGCTGTGGGGAGGCTGGAAATCTGCTGCCACCCCCATCGCAAAAGTCTGTCCACTTTGGGGAAGGGCAGAAGAGGTCAAAGGTTCAGAGGGAGGCAGGCAGGCAGAGGTCAAGATGTGTATAGGGGGGCGGGATTCAGGGCAGCTGGTTGTGTTGAAGGACAGAGTGGGGGGGTGGGGGGAGTGAATGAGACATGGAGGGATGTGAGGGGAGGGCAAGCAGGGCCTCTGAGAGAGGGAGAGCTGTTTCTTAGAATCGTAGAATTGGAAGGGAACCCAAAGGTCATTTTGCCCATTGCAGGAATTGCAAACTGGAATAAATGGGTAGAAGAGAAAGGGGGTGAATGGATGAACGAATGGGCAGAAAGAGGAAGGGCCTAGGTGGAGGCAGGCAAGAACGTCCCCAGAACAGAATAATGGAGAAGAAAAGGAGGCAGGTGTGATGAGGAGGCAGGTGTTCTTCATCTGGGGCTGGGGGGAGGCACCCCCCACTTCATGTCATCCCTGTTGGGGGACTGATCCGCTAGCGAGTCACTGTATGATGTCATATCCTCTAAACTTTTGCGGCAGGAAGGGGAATGATAGAAAACTTCTTCTTCGTCTCCCACTCTTCTCCTTACCTGTGATGGGGGGAAAGATACCTGTGAGCTCTCCCAAGAGAACACACACCATTTTTGGACTATGCGCTTTGGTAACTGTTCAGCATTACGGCCTGTCTGATTTTCATCACTGGAGCTGTTGAATCCTGGCAAGACTTAAAGGTGAGTAAGCTTTATATTTTTGTTGCTTACTTAAACAGTCTGAGAGTGTTAAGAGGGAAACAGAAGGGAGAAGAGTGATCCAAGTCTGCATAGCACATGTTTGGATATCTTAATTGTTCTAGGTCACACCTTTTTGGAATTTTGTATTTTGTAACTAAGAAGTACTATTTTGATGTATTTGCTGTCTGCGTTGAATTGTAAGTAAACTTTTTTGGTTTTGCTGAAAGGGGTGGTTCATTCTTTGCAACGGGGACAAAGAGGGGTAGGTCAGCAGACCACAAACAGGGATAAAAAAAGTGTAGCTTCCTAATTCCTAGCTTCTAGTAAGTTGCCAAAGAGGTTTCACAGCCTGTTTACTCTCACAATTCTCCCACACACATGGGACAAGAGGTTCAAATTTTAATTGACAGCTATAAAGCTCAGTCCATCTCCATCATAAAGGCTGCAGCATTTTGGACTTTCCAGCTTAGAGAAAAGTTGAGTAAGAGGCAAAGTGAGAGAAGTTTGTAAAATTATGGATGGCATGAAGAAAGTGGAAAGAGAAAAAATTGCTCCCTCTCTCCTATCACAAAGACTCGTGGGCATCCAGTGGATCTGAACACTGGAAGATTCAGGGCAGCTAGAAGAAAGTCCTTCTTCATGCAGTGCAGTGTTAACATGTGGAACTCCCTGCCACAGGAGACCTGGGCAAATTCACAGAGGAGAGGGCTGTCAATGACTACTAGCTGTGAAGGTTCTGCTCTGCCTCACAGCTGGAGTCAGTGACACTTCTGAATCCCAGGTGCTGGAAGCCTCAGGAGGGAATAATTCTGCTCTTGCGCTCAAGTCCCCCTTGAGAGTTTCCCAGAAGAGGCAACTGTTTGGCCACTGTGAGAACAGGACGCTGGACTAGATAGGCCGTTGGCCTGATCCAGCAAAACCTAATTTAGGCCAGGTGGGGAAGGAGCTCACCCACAGGGAGGAGCAAGGCCATAGGGAGCATTCCCCCCTCCAAGCCCCTCGGCCAAACTTCTCAGGAAGATTGTCTGGGTGTGTGGCCCCTGCAACCTCTGTAAGGGATTGGGGGGCCACGGCCTGGAGTTTGCCTTTGCAAACCTTCCAGATTTTATTCCGTGGTGAATGGCTGGTGTGACCCCCCTTTGCACAGGATTTTCACTTTGTGTGGATTTTTGGGGGGGCGGGTGGGCACTGAGGTATTGCAGAGTAGTGGGCCGCATAGGAGGGAGGGGGTGTAGCTGACAGAGCAGCCAGAAAGCGAGCGAAGTGGTCCTAAGCAGACCACTCATTCCCTCCGCCTCCTCTCCCATCTGTCCACCCACCTACTGGATCTGGCCAAGCATGAAATTGAATCCGGGAGCCTCTGTTGAATTGGGCTGCCCCTCTGTTCCGCAGGTCCAGCACCCCCACCCCACAATTCCTCCACCTGCGGCTCCTCACTCTGGGCCAGCCCCCTCCTGCTGCAGTCGAGGAAGAGAGGCAGAAACCCAGGGAGAGCAGCCCTGCTTTACGCCAGCCAGGCAGGGATCCAGCCCCTTTGATTCATTCACACAATCAGAGGCTCCTGCTGCAGGAGTGACTCACTCACCAGGCATCAATCTAAGCTCTGACAGCCCGGAAATCCGGCATTAGCCCCGGGAGGGAGCAGCTAATTTTCCAGGAGAAAGGATGGGAAATGGCCGAGGAGGAGGAGGTAGGAGTGATTGTGTGAGTGAGTCAATGTGGGCATTGGACGAGGGCTTCAGGTAGCCCATGACATGAAAAGGGACCAGGGGTCACATGTGGGGAGGCTGCTCACACACCCCCACCCTCGGAGCCCAGGCTCCCTTCCCTATTGCCCCCTGCAGGCTCACAGCTTCTAGACCTCACTGCTCACCCCAAGCCCATGGCTTCTCACCTCACCCTTTATGGAGTAAGGTAAAGGGTAAAGGGACCCCTGACAGTTAGGTCCAGTCGTGGCTGACTCTGAGGTTGCAGGGCTCATCTCGCTTTATTGGCCAAGGGAGCCGGCGTTTGTCCGCAGACAGCTTCCGGGTCATGTGGCCAGCAGGACTAAGCCGCTTCTGGCGAGCCAGAGCAGAGCACGGAAACGCCCTTTACCTTCCCGCCGGAGCGGTACCTATTTATCTACTTGCACTTTGACGTGCTTTCGAACTGCTAGGTTGGCAGGAGCAGGGACCGAGCAACGGGAGCTCACCCCGTCACGGGGATTCGAACCGCCAACCTTCCGATCGGCAAGCCCTAGGCTCTGTGGTTTAGACCACAGTACCATCTGGGCAACTCAACCAACAAGGAACCACTCCTCTGGTCTCCGCGGTCTTAACAACCCTGTTTCATGGAGGAGGGGGCTATCGATGGCTAATAGCCAGAGTGGCACTGCTCTGCCTCTGAGGTCTGGGGCAGCAATGCTTCTGAACCCCAGTCGCTGGAAGCCCCAGGAGGGAAAAGGGCTCTTCTGTTTGGGTCCCGCTTGCTGACGTTGCAACAGGGCATCTGGTGGGCCACTGTGAGAACAGGGTGTTGGGCTGGATGGGCCCCCTTTGGCCTGATCCAGAAGACTCTTCTAATTCTCTTCTATGTGGAGGGGCAGAATAAGGAGTTGTGGCTTGTGCCAGCAAGGGGGTCTCCATTGGCCCGTGGTGGGTGGAAGAAGTGGGGGAGAGACACAGTGATGAAAACCAGGCAGGCAATCATCCTTAAATGTTTACCAAAGGAGGGGGGTAAATAATAAATAAAATTTTGATTACCTCCTTTGGTAATCCTCAAAGGGGCGCTGTGGGTTAAACCACTGAGCCTAGGACTTGCCGATCGGAAGGTCGGTGGTTCGAATCCCTGCGAGAGGGTGAGCTCCCGTTGCTCAGTCCCTGCTCCTGCCAACCTAGCAGTTCCAAAGCACGTCAAAGTGCAAGTAGATCAATAGGTACCACTCTGGCGGGAAGGTAAACGGCGTTTCCATGCACTGCTCTGGTTCGCCAGAAGCGGCTCAGTCCTGCTGGCCACATGACCCGGAAGCTGTACGCCGGCTCCCTCGGCCAATAAAGCGAGATGAGCGCCGCAACCCCAGAGTCGGCCACGACTGGACCTCATGGTCAGGGGTCCCTTTACCTTTACCTTTGGTAATCCTCACAGAACTCTAGCCCAATGGTTGCCATTACAGTGGTACCTCAGGTTACATACACTTCAGGTTACATATGCTTCAGGTTACAGACTCCGCTAACGCAGAAATAGTACCTCGGGTTAAGAACTTTGTTTCAGGATGAGAACAGAAATCGTGTGGCAGCAGCGGGAGGCCCCATTAGCTAAAGTTGTGCTTCAGGTTAAGAACAGTTTCAGGTTAGGAACGGACCTCCAGAATGAATTAAGTACTTAACCCGAGGTACCACTGTAATTTGATTTTGAATTGATTTTAAAATGGATTGATTTTAGAATGCTGTGTTACTTTTATTGTTGTTAGCCACTCTGAGCCCGGCTTCAGCTAGGGAGGGCGGGATATAAATAAATTATTATTATTATTATTATTATTATTATTATTATTATTACAAATATCCGCAGTCCAGTTCAAAAGGGGGACTGCTCTCTGGATGAGAGCAAAGAAATGTCTCCCTCCATCGCAGGTAAGAAAAAGAGTGCGAAGTAGTGGAAGGAAGAAACAGAGGGGAAGTTTTGATTGTTCCCCTTCCTGCCACAAAAGTTCAGAGGATATATGGAGTCTCCTGCCTGTGATTGGGCGGCAGGTCCTCCCAGAAGAGTCAGATCTCAGTGGCAGAACACCTGCTTGGCATGCAGAAGGTCTCAAATCCACACATTTCCACACAGGGCGGGGAGCGAGAGGTCCTGCAGGTGAGCCTCTCCACTTTGGTGCACCTGACAGAGAACAGGGTCTGGGAACTTCTTCCACTCCTGTTGTTTGTGGTGGAGCTGTCGAATTTAAATGGGGCCACACAGGAAGTAACTGCATTTAACTTTGCGCAACGCAGGGAGGTCCAGTCTTGCACACAGGAAGTGATGCAATAAGGGAAGGGACCCAGGACTGCATTTTGGGGTGTGAGGTTCTTGTGCGGCTCTCAGAAAGGCTGCCTGGAGAGCATGGGTACCAGGGAGGGAGGGAGAAAAGGTTGTTGCCCCCAAATCCTGGTCGGCCTCCATGGAAAGCAGGAGGGTGTTGAGCTAGGTGGATTTTTGTTCCGCTCCAGATAAAGGGCTGTTCCTGTGAGGAGGGGGTTGCAGCATTGGGGGGCTTTTTCAGGCAGTTTATGCAGGAGTTTATGCAATTATGCGTGGCATGGAGGAATAAAAGTTTCCCTCCCTCTCCCATGACACCAGGATTTGTGGACATCTGATGACACTGAATGCTGGAAGCTTCAGAATAGATAAAATAAAGAGTTTAGATGCGGAACTCCCTTTCACAACCAACAACCTAGATGGCTTTAGAAGAGAGTGGGACGGATTCATGGAGGAGGCGGCAGAATTCCTTTTGAATCTCAGTTGCTGGAAACCACAGGAAATGGGCCCTGGCCTGATCCAGCTGCAAGTTTGTCTTATGTTCTTACGTTCTTACAGGATGGCAATGTATGGTCCTGATGCATGTATGGACTCTGGTTTCATAAATCTAGCCACATGGTGGACTACTAGCGTCTCTCTCCAAGGAAGCCTTCGCTCTGCAGGAAGGAGCCTATGGATACTATAGCAGCTTAAGACAAAAATCACTCAATTATAGAGTTAGAAGGGGCCTCAGGGGTCATCTAGTCCAACCCCTGCAATGGAGGGCTCTTTTGCCCGACGTGGGGCTCAAACCCATGTCCCTGAGATTAAGAGTCAAGAGCCAGTGTGGTGTAGTGGTTAAGAGTGGGGAACTCATAATCTGGTGAACCGGGTTCACTTCCCCGCTCCTCCACCTGCAGCTGCTGGATGACCTTGGGCCAGTCACACTTCTCTGAAGTCTCTCAGCCCCACTCACCTCACAGAGTGTTTGTTGTGGGGGAGGAAGGGAAAGGAGAATGTTAGCCGCTTTGAGACTCCTTCGGGTAGTGATAAGGTGGGATATCAAATCTAAAACTAAACTCCACCAACTGAGCTTTTCTGCCTGCACTGAGGTTCTTCCTCCCCCCCCAAGTTTCAAATCGCATTTTCACAGTGCTGTACAACTGAGTGACTCACTGCTTGTCTGCCCCAGGGGGTGTAAGGGGAGGGGGGATATCGTCACCTGATGTGCATTACCTGTCTGCTTCCCCACACACCTGCAATCCACCCCCACCTGGAACTCCTGTTTGTAAAGCCGCCCTCTGCACATGTTCAATGGCCGGCTCAAATGTCCACCTCTCGGCTGCGCTGAAAAGGGGATGTTGGTGTGTCTTCAGTTTCCAGTTCAGATTGGAGCTGGCTTGAGGGGAGAATGCATGAAAATACACAAATAGTTACAGGGCGAATATGAATTGTGGCTAACGTCATGTCTATACGTCTTCAGAAACCAGCAGTGGGAGCAGGGAGGACAGAGGCGACGGCAAGATGTACACAGCTGTTGTTTCTATCCTACATTTCAGGAGAGAGAAATCTGCTGGCAAACCTTCTCCTTAGAGCTGAATGCTCGACAGCCACGTCTACCAACAATTTGGTCTGTGTTTAGCATCCAGAATATTTCATACCTTCAGCGGGTTCCAATATTTGATGTTATCCGACAGCTTGCATGCAGACGGTTGCTCTGCTTTGAGGGTTTATCATGGCTGAAACCTACCCAACCCAAAAAGGGTCTAGAAGGTTGCTAAAAAATCTAGAAGCAGACACCTTTCACTTGGGGGGGGGGGCAGGTGAGAAGGTGGGATTTCATTCAGGCAATGAGATGTTGTTGAGTCCCAAGTATTTGTGAATGTCCCTTTCAGCTTTAAATCTGGGCTGCTGAGGAGCCCCTGCATCTGGGTTGGGGGGTGAGGGGCCAGAGTTCGCTGAAATGGGGCAGGAAGACCCCCAGAGACCCTTTTAGTGTTGTGTGCGTACATGGAGGGCTTCAGGGACCGAGCCACCTTGCTCAACTGCAGCTAAGGAGGGGGGGGGGTGTCAGTGACCTTCCCGTGGATGCTTGCCCACTCCCAGCATTGTGCAGCGTAGATCCCTCCACTGCAGCACGGGGGGGCGCGCAAAATGAATCCCCTCATTCATTGCAGCAAAACAGGAATGACAGTGTTGGGGGAGGGGCAGAGAGGGAACCAGCATCTTTGGAGGAACGTCAGAAAGGGAGAGGTGTGTGTTGGGGGGGGGGTTCCACCTGTAAGCATCTCTCCCTGCCCTAAGCTCCCCTCTCCCCACATATGGGGCTGTTGCAGCAGCCGGAGCAGCAGCAGCCACCGCAACGCCCACCCCAACCCCCACTCCCAGGACCGTGAAGGGGGCGTGAAGGACGCAGAGGACTGCAGAGCGTGCGGAGGGTGACTCATCGCCCCTGCCCTTCTCCCCACCGGCCACCCCCCCCCCCCTAGGCTGGAAGCACCCGGTGGCACGTACCCCCACCCAAAAGTGTGGGGCGGGAGCTGATCAACCTGGGAACTAAGAGGAGGAGCGCCGTCCAGGGATGGAGGGCAGGATTAAAATGCGGCGCTGGGGGGGGGGCGCTCTTTGTATGAATGGGCTAGCACCGCGGTGAGAGGGGACTGGAAGGAGAGAGGCGCGGGAGCGCGCAGGTGGGAGGGAGCCGGGAGTGAAGCGCCCGGGCCGTCGGGAGACCGAGAGCCAGCCAGCCAGAGCGCATCTCGCCATCGAATCGCTCGCAAGAGGCGAGGGCGCAGAAGGAGACCCGCCGGTTAAAGCGCGGAGGAGGAGGAGGAGGCGCGCCCCGGGTCCGCACTGGCGCGCGCGCGCGCGGGCAGGAAGGCGACGTGGACTCTCCGGGCAAGCGCCCGTCTGAACACACGCGCGGAGCACACGCGTCCTCCTAGCGCGCCCCACCTCGTCTGGTTACCTGCGTGCGCGTCCACAGGCGCCTCCCGCAAAGGGCGCCCTCCGCGCCCCGGCCCCGAGGTAAAGGGCGCGGGAGAGAGAGGGGTTCTCTCGGAGCGGCGCCTGGGAACAAAGGGGTCTTCGCCCGCCAGCGCGCTCCCGAGCGCCCACACCGGCCAGAGGCGGCGGCGGGGAAGCCTCCCCCAGGCCCCTGGAGCCGAGGCTTCCTCCGTGTCTCCCCCAGGCCCGTCTCCCAGCCCGCCGGTCCATTCACGAATCCCTCTCTCCTCCTCCCGATTCTTCTTCAGTCATTCATTCACCCAACACTGCACTCTCTTCCCATTCATCCCCTTCATTCATTCCATTCGCTCGCTCGCTCGCTGGACTTTTTTTCCTTTTCTTCCTCCACCCCCCCGGTTCTGCGCAGGCGCGGGGCTCCCCTCCAATCGTGCTCGAATTTTATGAATGAACATTGACGTCAATGGGGCCCCCCACGTGGGCCCGGCTGGAAGTACAAAAGCGGCCGCCCAGCCCAGCCGCTCTCCAAGGTGCTGAACGGCAGCGCAGCCCCGGCGAGCCAGCGAACGAGCCAGCGAGCGAGCGGCGCCGGGAAAGGGCCGAGCCAGGCGGGCGGACCGAGCGACTCCAGAGGGGTGGGGCGGACCCGAGACCCCCGGCCGGCGCAGCTGCCACGGAGCCGGTAACACGTCCCCCTCCCTTGCAGAGTCATTACACAGGCGGAGAGAGGGGGTGGGGGTCCTAGAGGACAACCCCCGGCCCGCCTCGCCCATCCCTGGAAGGATGGTCAGAGAGGGTGGGGGGCGCTGAAGGAAGCGCTGCTCGGTAGCGGTGGTTTAAGGCGAGGCGGCGGCTGCGCCTCTCCAGGATGGGAACCGCCGGTTGGCGAGGAGGGCGTCTGCTCCCCCCCCCCCCCGCAGCCCCGAGATGGGCTCAGGATGGTCCCCTTGGAGGGGTTCCCGAAGAGGGGCGGGCGCCATTCGCTAGCGACAGGGGGAAGCCGGTCGTAGAGGGGGAGAGAGAAATGGAGGGGGGGCTCGGCCGCTTCGAGATATGGCAGGTAGACGGACGCAGATGTGGGGCAGGGGATTCTATCACTTGAGGATGGGCGGGGGAAGGAAAAACGCTTGTGGGGAAAAGAATCGGGACCTGGAAAGGAATTGTGCGAACGCTGGAGATGGGGAGGAATCCGGGGGTGTTGTTGGGAAGGATCTCTTGAAACTGGGGTGGGGCTAAGTTATGCAGAGGGGCTGAAAATGGGGGGCGGGGGCTGCTACAACGGCATTGGAGCGGGGGTCAGCTTTCTAAAGGTGAATGGCTGTTGGGAAAGAGGGGGGCAGCGGAGGGTCTCAGCCGGCAGAGGGAGCGGCGGCAGCAGAGCTGAGGATGCCAGTCATCTCCTCCCCTGCATGTGTGGGCGGTGGGTGTGGGGACTGCAGAGAGGGGGGGGGGAGCGAGCGAGCGAGAGACGAGCCAGCAGGTCTTTCGCGCGCTCTCTCTGATGTGGGGAGGCGCCGGGCGACGCTTTCGCTTCCCCAGAACCAGTCAGGCCAGTGACCCACAGCTGAGAGATAACTGAGGAAGAAAAGGTGGGCTTGGGGAACGCGAGCAGGGGTCTTCTTTGTTCTATAATAACTCTTATATGCGGGGTGGGGGGAAACGAAGATCCCATCGGTCCCATATAAAGCCGAATAGCGGGGTGTAGGAAAGAACACCCCAATCGATGAAATGAGGATGTTAGGAGCAGCTCCAGGAAATTGTGGTGGTGGGTGGGAGGCAGGGAAAGAATTATGGGGACCCCAGATCTAGCTGCAAGCGGACCCCCGCAGACTCCCCTCTTCCACAGCACGATTCAGACGGGAGAGCCTGCTCGTTCCCCTCACAGTATGGGGAAAATCTAGGCTTGGTGGAAAAGGCAAAAACGAGGGTAATAAAACTGCCAGTTCAAAATGCACTTCCGATAAACAGCAGCCCCCCCCCCAATTGAACACACCTAGGCTGAGAATGCAGGAATGTAGCCGGGTGCCAAGAAGATGGTCCTGGCGACGGAGGAGTGGGGGTGGCGGCACCCTCCTACCCCCCCCTCCCTCTGCTGAGCACGATGAGCGGGCTCTTCCGTCTCGTGGCATCCCTTGGCAACCCCGGCGGAGTTGGGAAAGTGAGCGGGGGGGGAGGCGAGGAGAGAGAGATGCATGGCGTAGTGTTTTGTACGTGCGCGCAGAGAGAGACGTTTTGTCGAAAGGAGCTGCCCGGGTGTGTGTGTGCGCGCGCGCGCACCGCTTGCAGGCAGGCAGGCAGGCAGGCAGGCAACCCTACGAGGCGAGCAGGATCCCGGAATCCGGCGGCGATGCACGGAATTGTCAATGAGAGACCCATTACGAGCGTACAGTACACGACGTGCCTCTCCGCCGCTCAGGCAGCGAGAGCTTCGGGGGGAAACAAACCCCCACGATGCAGCCGGGTCTTAAGAAAATGGGAGTGGGGGGGCGGGGGAGAGATGTGGGGACGAGAGAGGACCACGTTAACACGAGGGCTGGAGCGCTGCGCCTGGTGTGGGGCTGGAAGGAACCATTTTCCGAGGGAAAAGCGGGGGCTCAGCCCCACAGAAAGGGAAGTCCTAATAAGGAAGAGAGGCTTGGTCCTTCGGGGAAGTGAGAGCTGCTCGCCAGAGGACCCCGCCACCCCCTCCTCGGTGACAGGGCTGTGTCACCTAGCCCGGCCAGACCCCTCCAAAGCCTGTGGGTCGAGGCACCTCCCCTCCTGCCGTTTCGTTTTCCAAGTTCATTAAGTTTGTGGGTCTCGCCAAAGGCCGTGGCAAACTTGCAAGATGCAAAAGTGTTAACAACATAACACAGCTCAGCTCAGCTGGTCAGAGCCTGGTGCTGAAAACGTCAAGGTGGCAGGTTCGATCCCTGCAGGGGACGGCTGCCTATTCCTGCACTGCAGAGGGCTGGACTAGATGATCCTCAGGGTCCCTCCCAACCCCAGGATTCCACGGCACGTGGGGTTTTTGCTCTTCCACAAAGCCACGCAATCTGTGGGCGTGAATCATAGACTTCTAAAGGGACCCGAGGGTCATCCAGTCCAAGCCGCTGCAATGCAGCGCTCTTTCGCCCTATGGCTCGAACCCTGAGATCAAGAGTCTCCTGCTGTGTAGAAAAGAGAGAGAGAGAGAATGGGGAGGGGGGGTCTCCTCGACTTCATGCCGCTCTGACCTCGCCTTTGTCTGTCTCCCCTGCTCAGCACCTCTCTCCGCGTGGCAGGATGCCGTGCCTTCACCACCTTCGCAGAGCTGCCTGGCTTCTCTCTCTCTGCCTCCTCCTGGCGCAGTCCCACCTCCGCGCCGCTGCGCTCCCCACTGGAAGGGGGCAGGAGGAGGAGGCCCGCCCAGGCGGCGGCGGTGGCGACAACGACCGTGAGTCCCCCCAGCCTGAAGACTCTCCAGCCGGACGGGGGATCCTGCAGGGACCCCTCGGCGCCGAAGACCAGAAGCGGGGCGGCCCCGACGAAGGCGACCTCTTCCAAGACGTGGACCCCAAAGCCTTGGCCGCGGTCCTCCTGCAAGCGCTCCAGGCCGAGGCCGGCAAGCCCAGAGACGGGCAGAGCCTGAACCCGGAGCCCGGCGCCAACGAGGAGCGGGTGCGCAGCGAGACCAAGAGCTCCGACGCGCAGGAGCAGCCGGAAAAGAAGGCGCAGGGGCCGCGCTGGGAGGCGGGCGAAGACGGAGGCCGAAAGCAAGAGGAGCAGGAGGAAGAGGGCGAGGCTGGGGAGAGAAGCTTCGGGCAGCAGGAGCTGGACGCCCTCAAGTCCATGCTGGAGGAGCTGCAGCGCTACAGCTCGGCCGCCAAGAGGGCGGAGCCCCCCCAGGGCCCGCCGGCCCCCCAGGAGCGGGACGACGTCCTCAAGGAGCTGGAGGAGTACGAGCGGCTGAGGGCGCACGCCAAGCGCAGCCCGGGGGCCCCGGGAGGAGAGCCCTGGGACGGGGCGCGCAAGCTGCGCCAGCAGCAGCACCTGGAGCACCAGCTCCTGCAGAGGCGCTACGAGGAGCTGGCCGAGAGCCGGCGCCAGGCGGAGGAGGCGCGGAGGGCGGCGGCCGAGGAGGAGCGCCTGGCGGACATGGCCTCCGACCTGCTGCTCCAGTACCTGTTGAAGGACGGCGAGGAGGATGAGGACGGGCGCCAGGGGGCCAACGCGCAGGAGGACGACGAGGACGACAAGGAGGAGCAGCCGCAGCGGGGCGGGATCCGCCGCAAGGGCAGCGGGCTACTCTTCGAGGATGAAGAGAGCAACGTGGCCGAGGACAAGCGCTCCAACGAGGCGCCCGTCGAGGAGGAGGAGGACGACGACGACGACATCGACCCCAACACCATCGACCGCCTGATCGAGCTGTCCAGCAAACTGCACCTGCCCGCCGACGACGTCATCGACATCATCAACAACGTGGAGAAGAAGAAGAAGGAGGTCCCCGACGTGGCCCCCGCGGGAAGCAAGGCCAAAGGGCCCGGGGCCCCTCCGCTGCCGCCGCCGCCGGCGCGCAACAAGCCCAAGAAGGCTCCCGCCTACGCCGTCTACCGCCCGGAGCCGCGGCCCCCGCAGAAGCCCTACTACCCTCCGGCGGACTACAAGTCCTACCACCACCGCCGCCTCCCCAAGCAGAACGAGGCGGCCTGGAACGAGGTGCTGAAAGGGGACGAGTATCCGGCGCCCAAATGGTACCCGGCCCGGCCCAGCGGAGGCAGCAGCGGCCATAGAGGAGGAGGCGGCGGCGGCGGCGGCGTCAGCAACTACGCGGGCAGCAACAAGATCTCCAACTACATCAACCCGCGGACTTTCCAGCCTCCGCCCTACGCGCGCTTCCGCGGCCCGCTCCCCGGCCCCGTGGTGCCCCGGGAGGAGTTCTACGACGACGGCCAGACCCGCGAGGAGGAGGAGGAGGACGGCGAGGACGAGGAGCTGCAGAACTACATCGAGACGATGCTGATGAAGCGCCCCAAGGCTTTCCAGTGAGAGCCGCCCGGGGGTCCCCTCCGCCCCTCTCCTCGCCCCCCGCCCAAAGAAACTTTGCCATCCACCGTGTTTCCGACATGAAATTCAGGTTCTTGCATGAGTCAGGAAAACAGAGTCTCCCCCAGCGAGCGAAAGGTCCGCGCGGAGGACGCCCGGTTGCGACCCCACCCTCCTCCTCCTCCTCCTCCTCCTCCTCCTCCTCCTCTCAGCCAGCTACCTGGTTGCCTCCTCACCCCCCACCCTTGACACCAAGCCGCCACCCCCGGCCCACACCCTCATCAGGTGCGCATCTCAGATATCTGGCTTCCAGAGGGGAATGAAAGCTCAGACAGAGGGACATCTGTTTTTCCGCTGCAGTGAGTCACGTCAGAGCTCCCCATGCAGCCATGGGGCAGGACCGCCCCCCCCACCCGCCTGTCCCAGCTGTACAAAAGAGCAGGCAGCAACCCTGTCAATGCAAAATTATCAATAACCCCCCCTTTCTTCCTCCAGGGCAGCCTCATAGCAAGCATTCCAGGTGTAACACAGCAAATCCTAAGGGGTTTCCAGTTGAAACCACACCTCTGTCTGGATCTCCCTCCTGCCCCCTTTGGAAACAGCCCCCCCACCCCCAAAACCGCACAATTTCATGGGCATAGCCAGTATTTTTATTAGGGGGGCAAGTTTCATGTTAGGGGGGCCAGAACCTCAGATAGTTAAGTATTTTTATTGATTTGCTTGATTTAGGGAGGGCAGCTGCCCCACCCCCCATGGCTATGCACATGCACAGTTTTACAGCACACTCAAGAGAGGAGCCCCCCCCCAAAAAAAAAATGGAGAGGGGGGAGAGAGAGAGAGAGAGAGAGAGAGGAATTAATAATTGTGGCCACATCTCCCCAGGTGTTTGTGATAATGAAGGCCGCCAGGTGGCACTGAAAGCGAGGACCCAAGAGGATCTGATCCTGCACCCTGAGCAGGGCAGCAGGGAGTAGTTTACTCTAGCAAAAACCTAGACAGATGTTTCCCAAACTTGGGTCTCCAGCTGGTTTTGGACTACAATTCCCACCATACCTAGCTAGCAAGGCTAGAGGAAAGGATTGTAGTACAGAAACAGCTGGAGACCCAAGTTTGGGAAACACTGGCCTAGAGTGAGGCTCTGAGCACCGCAAAAGCTCCTCACACAGCTGGATACAGAGATAACACCCCTTTTATCTGCAACAAGAAGAATAGCAGAATCCTAAGGGTCATCTAGTCCAACCCGTCCTTCAAAGCACACACACACGTTTTGGAAACCTAACGTAGCTGCTAAAAACCTTACCCTTCTTTGCTCATCCAATATTTAGCCTACCAAAAGCGGAGGGGGTAAAAGATGCGACCCAGAAACTGCACACAGAAGTGCCCCCCCACTCCAATTTCCTGGCTGCAACCCCGTTCAAAGAAAGTTGTGTGGAAATTCAGGGCTGCTGAGAAGCCGCAAACATTGAGGAGTATTTGCCCTCAAATACTCCGAGAGGAGAGGAGGACTTATTCTCACGGACCTAAATTAACCCAGTTCACTTGTGTTCAGTTTACAAACCCTCCCGCTCAAACCAAACTTTCCTCTGCTTAGTAGGCATGGGAATCTAAAGAACCAGGCTGGAAGCTAAATAAAATTTGAAACCAATGTTTAAAAGGAGCCAGGGGGGTGTTTCCGGCCCCTTGGGGCAGACTTTTGGCTCCAGAGCCTGGCTGAGGTTTATACCGCCTTAAATCAGGTGGAAGAGGCAAAATTGCTACAAAATGCACACTCCTTCCCTTCAAGCGCTGGGGGCCCAGAGGCTCTCTGCTGCTGCCCCCTCTCCCCACTGAGTTCTGTCCAGAACGAAAAGATTCCCTGTCTGAGACGGAGGAGGACAGGGCAGCAGAAAGAGAGACAGAGAGGATCCTGACCACAAACTGCCTTACCACAAACTCTTCCCACGCCCCCCGAGCCGTTCCTTCCAGCCCCCAGGCGTGGGGCACCTTGAGCTCCCCAGGCACCCCACACCCAGAAACAAGTTGGAGAGGGGGAGGCTTTGAGCATGCTGTATCGATACCTACTTGTGTAAGTCCATGACCATCTAAAGCTGCACCTGAAAGGGTCCACCAGGGCGGGTTTCCGGAGAGCAAGCCGGGGGGGGGGAGGGGGAGGGTGGCGGTGAAGGAAGCAGTCTGCACGCGTCCAAAAAAGAACCCCCTTCCGCCGGCATCAGTCCCAGAGTGTGCGAGTTTCTTCGCTTTGTGGCGTCCAGTCCTGTAAAATAATAATAATAATAATAAAAAGAGTTGTTTCGATGTCCTGATCCATTTTGTTGTACTTGAAATAAAACACCTTTGGCCTCTTGTAAATAGCATGTGGAATTCCTAGTTTTGCTATAAAATAAAAGCAACTATTTTATTACGAGTTACTCTCATTATTTGCAGATCTGGAGGGTCAGTGGTGGCGCAGGAGGGGGGGCATTCAAGGTGTGGCGTGACCCCCCCCCCTCCAAAGAGAACCCGGCCACATTTCAATGGTAAGTTAAGGTGCACCTTTCTGCACAGGTATCTGGTCTGTGTGTGTGCGCGCAGGATGAGATTAAAAACCTCCCTCCTGTTGCAGCCACCCTCGCCACTGTTCTCATTTCTTCCTGATGCAGCATGACTTACAGCCTAGAAATGATTATGCATTGTACAGTATCCTTGCATTGCACTGTACATAACCCACCCTGGGAGCACATGGGGAAGGCCTGGCTTGAAATCCCAATTTAGAAATAAATTAACAATAACCTCTAGGGCTGGGTGATGTCTGGTTTTCAACATTGCAATGTTGTTGTTGTTGTTGTTGTTTCGTCGTTTAGCTGTGTCCGACTCTTCGTGACCCCATTGCAATATATCATCAACTAAGCAGAAGGACGCCATGGTATATCACCATGTCTGAAATAAGGCATGGGCTGGCTTCAGTTTCCCATGCACTGCTCTTGTGATTCACTCCCCCCCCCCCCCCGCATGAGGCAGGGGAGAGCTGAGATGGCAGAGGTTTTATTATGAATTATTATTAATTATTTATTTCATTTCTATACCGCTTTATATTTTTAAGAAAAACCTCAAAGCAGTTTACAGCATTTTAAAACATCAATAAAACAATCCAGAACCAAACATTTCTAAAGAAAGTCAAATATAGCGTATACAGCAGTCAAGGCAACATAATTAACAGAAAACTAAAACATTATCTTAAATATTTCAAAATAAAACATTACAAAGGAGGTCAGCTACAGAATACATATGAGACGGCAGAGTTACCCGGGGCTGAAGGAACCAAGAGAAACATTGGCTGGCTTCACAGGTTTCCCCACATTGTGATTTTTGCATAGCACACGCACACACATCATGATTTGCGATACTTTTGCCGGGTCAACAGTGATGAAACTGGTATCACAATATGGACTTCAAACTGGTTTTGGACAATATGTCAATATATCACCCAGCCCTAAAAATCCCCCTTGTAACCTCCACACCCAGCAGAGGCATGGACTTATCCCAAGAAGCTGCAGGATCAGGCCAGGGGCCCAACTCGTCCAGCATTCTGCTTGCATTGTGGCTAACCAGGAAGTGCCAAAGCGACTCTCCCCTCCAGCGGTTCCAGCAGCTGGCATCTGGAAGCGTGCCAGGCCATGTTGAAGTTTATTCCCGCGCTGCCTTTCAGCTAGAAAAGTCCTCCAAGGCAGCTCACAGAGAAAAACGCAAAGGATGATTCAAGCCGGGGAGGCAGGCGGGTGGGATGAAACTTTCCCAAATTTAAAACATTTTGGAAGAGTCTAAGATGCATTTGTGTTCCTGCCCAAAAAGCAAAGGCAACCCCGGGGAAATTGTCTGAGAGAGCAGGAGCAGTTCCTGCTTCTTCTAAGGGTCCTGAGAGGGGCTGAGTAAGGGCAGGGAGTAGGTGGAAGAGGTCAACAGAATCGGCTTCTGAGCATGTACAGAGTGGTGGCTGAACCTACCCACAGACACGCTTGAGAAAGAACAACGAAATATGTTATGGCACAGTCTTACCCAGTCCAGTTCCATCTGCTCCATTAAGTGTTATCCTGAATTATAGGTATATATATACACAGGGGTTTTGTTGCAGGGATTGTAAGCAGAGAGGTTACAGGCAAGAGAAATGCGGAATTCTCTCTGACCTCCCTGTTTACACACAAACACTCCCCAGCACACACACACCCAATATACATACCTGTAACTCAGGATAACACTTAGTGCACCTGTGAAAATCTGTGCAGAAACAAAGGGGCTCAAGGTTATTTTTTTGCTGCAAGTGCTGAAGGCAGCGGGTCTCGAAGGGCGGGGCAGGAGACAATGGCAAGAGCGGCGGACCATCAATATGATATTTTGGGGAAAATTCATGCCCTTGTGTGGCTGCATTATTTCATCCTTTCTGGACGTCCCGTCTGTGATCGTATCGTAAAGCTGCTATGTCCTGTGTTAGAATTCTCTCTTTTCGTTCTGCGACGAAAAAGTTCAGCGTGGCGCTAGCAAATTTTTTGGGTGAAAGTGCGGCCCAGAGAAAAAAAGTTTTGAGAACTAGTGAACTACTGTTCTAAGGGGTCCAGCCGCCCGCGGCTCCCCCCCCCCGAAACAGCTGCGCTTTCAGGCGGGGGGGGGGAGGAGCTGCGTTGCACCTCGGGACCCTCAACTGAGTCACGGGATATTCTGAGCTCGCTCTGCGCAGAGCTGGAGGAGGCAACCCCGCAATTGCACCTCGGGGCGGAGGGGGGGGCCGAGCCGAACCTCCACAACTTTCAGGACTGAGGAGCCCTGTCCCCCCCACCCCAAAAAAATCAGGCCTTCCCCAAGGCAGCGGATGGGAACCCCACACTTTCCCATCCCGCTAGGGTCGCCTCGCCCGCCCCCTTGGAGGGCCACAGCCCGGACCCGAGGAGGCGGAGTTGGGGGGTTCGGAGGAGTGCAAAACGAAGCGACTAGCCCCCACCGCCTCCCGCCACTCACCCGCGCCGGAAAGCTCCCCGAAGAGCCGACCCGTCGCAGCAGCGGGACAGAAAGGCGCCTCCGGGCTGGGGCCTCGCCTCTGGCCCCTGGGGCCGCCCCCTTCCCGGCTGCCCACCCCACCTGCCGGCCTGGAGGGGAGGGTCTCGCGGGACTTGCGGCGCGGGACTCGAGAGGGTCTCCTGGGCAGCTGTCCAGTGGGGAGAGCGGGAGCCCCTCCCAGCCCCACCGACACTTTCCTCAAGGGGCAAGAAGAGGCTCCCTGACGCTGGATCGGGTCCCAAAGAGCGGAGCCCGCTCCTTCCTCCTGCTGCTGCCGGTGCCGCCCCCTGGACGAAGGTCGGGGGTCCTTCTGCACTGTCGCAAGAGAAGCCCCGACGGCGCCCCCGCTTTCTCGCTCCTTTCCTCGGGCGATTTAGGGGAGAGCGGCCGCCCAGGTTTAGGGGGGCGCAACAAGGACCAGGAGCGAAGGGAGATGGCGCGGGTTTGGGCGTCTCACGGGGCGCCCCCTGGAATCTGAATGGCCAAATCGCTCGCCGAGAGTCGGATCAATTTGAGCTGGTCCGGCCCTTTGTCCCACAGGCCGAGGGGGGCGCGGGGCAGCGCTAGCCCACCCGACGAAGCCAGATGGGGAGAGTCAGACTCAGCGGGGGCTGCCTGGTCCTCAGGAGCAGAAATCGCCCCAGCACTGCGGAGAGTCAGGAGTTAGCCCGCTCGCTTGCTGGAAACCTCTAACATAAGCGAGCAAACACAAAAAGCCCTTCTCTAAACTATGCCGCCCCCTCCCCCCCAAAAAAACCCTTACAGTATTTATTTCCTGATTTGCTCCGAAAGAAAAAGCCAGGAAGCTTGTGGGTTATTTCACAACAACCGCGGGTTTTTGTTTTTAAAATGTGGAGCATTATTACCGTGTGCCTCTGTTGCATTCCATGGAGCGGGGGGCTGCTGGAAAACGGGGGGTGCGAGAGAGAGGGGGCACACACCAGTCCCGGGGGGAAGCTCCTTTTCTTCCTTCCCCCGCTTCCGTCGAGGGCGAAAACCCAGAGAGAGCGGGGCTCAGGATGCTGGGAAAACGTGGATTTCACTTTCGAAGGAGCCCGAGGCGTTTCGCCCCGTCTTTCTATTCCGGGGTTAATCCGAGCCGGGATTTGGAGCTACAGAGATCTCGGTGAACGCTTCCATGGGAGATCAGCCTGCAGAGATCTTGGCTGTGTCTCCTCCCAGATACATTAATTAATTAATAACTGTGGGGTCCCGAGATTTATGCAGGCTGGTCCTCTCCAACCCCTTCTGAAGGCCTTTAGCAAAAATTGGGCGAAACGCGTTGAGCTGGCTGTCCCCTCCACCGATGGTGCCAACTTCAAAAAAATATATTGGGGGGGTAAGCCCCACCTGACATAATCGATGCAAGATGCCGTGCGCACGCACACCATTTGAATGGCAATGCCCATCAACTTTGGGGGCACCTGCCCACCTCAGATATTTTATTGGGGGCTGAAGGGACCTTAGGAGTTGCCTCCTCTGTAGGCAAACTAAGGCCAGGGGGCCGGATCCGGCCCAATCGCCTTCTAAATCTGACCCACGTGTTTTTACATGAGTAGAACGTGTCCTTTTATATAAAATGCATCTCTGGGTTATTTGTGGGGCATAGGAATTCCTTCTTTTTCCCCCTTCAAAATATAGTCCGGCCCCCCACAAGGTCTGAGGGACAGTGGACCGGCTCCCTGCTGAAAAAGTTTGCTGACCCCTGGCTTTGGGGCTCAGTTTGTACCATCTCTTGGGTTTTTGCATTTCCTTCCCTCCTGCTCCTCCCCACCTCTAGCCCCAAGGAGACCCACGTTGCATTCACCCCCAGCCCACCCAAATTTCCTCCCAGCAGCCACAGCAGGGTTAGTCTTCCAACAAGCCAGGCCTGAGGCGGCTGTTGGGGTGACCTCTTGCCCACTAAGACCAGGAGGCCAAGCTGTGCCAGGGGACACAGGGGAATTGTGCCAGGGGACTTGGCCTCCATTATACAGCGGCAATGATAATAATAGTAATAATAATATTAATAAAGCTGAGATTCCCGCATTGCAGGGGGCTGGCCGGATGACCCTCAAGGTCCCTTCCAACTTCACAATTCTGATTCTGTGATTCCTGGCACCCACAAAGTCCTTGTGAACTCCAGGAGGAAGTTGAAAGAGGGCTGTTCAGCTCTGTGTGCTCGGGTTTAATTCGCCAGATCGGACTTTCAACCAGATCCCCTGGAAAACCAAAGTGAGGTGCTCTAGCTTTCTGCTGGGGGGGGGGGGTTGGGGTGTGAGAGGAAGGGCTAGAGGCAGGGAGGGGCACCCACGACACTCGTCCAAAAACCCCAATGTGCCCAAACGTACATTGTCCTGAGCACCTCCTTCCCAAAGCCCACTTATCTGACACTGGGAAGGCAGTGCAAGGGCCAGAGGGCGCATAAAAATTTCCCACTTGCTCCCGCCCATGACAAATGCAGTGTGCAGCCCAGGGGTTGAGTGGGAGTACAGTGCTACCTCAGGTTACATACGCTTCAGGTTACAGACTCCACTAACACATAAATAGTACCTCGGGTTAAGAACTTTGCTTCAGGATGAGAACAGAAATTGTGCTCCGGCAACGCGGTGGCAGCAGCGGGAGGCCCCATTAGCTAAAGTGGTGCTTTAGGTTAAGAACAGTTTCAGGTTAAGAACGGACCTCCGGAACGAATTAAGTACGTAACCAGAGGTACGACTGTACTTTTGTGGCCCACTTGATCTGGGAGGTTGGACCGCCCTGACGTAGAACAGGGGTCAGGAACCTGTGGCACCTGGGCCACAAACAGCCCACAGGTTGTTTAAATGGCCCCCAAGCCGCCCCCCAACCGAGCTGCCTGCTCGGCGAGTCCCCATGTGCTGTGCAAAACCGACACAGCAGGGACTCGCTTCCACAGCGCCAGAAAACGCATCCACGGAGATGCGATTCGGCCCATAAAGCGATCTCCGCAGGAGTGATCCGGCCCAGGCGAGGTAAACCTCACTGACCCTCTCTCTCTTCCCGGCCCTCCTCTCCCCTCCCAGTCCCAAACAGCAGCCACAAACCCCCCATGGGTTGCCAGTTTGCTCCCGGGTGGGGCCCAAGCTGAACCTCGCCCGCCTTAAGCCCCAAATACCTGAGAGGCTGTCTCCTTCCTTGCAGGCCTTCAACCCCAGGTGTTTCGATGCCCTCCTGGCAACTCAAATATCCCCAGAAGGTGGGTCTCCTCTGGCAGCCCCCAAACTACAACTCCCAAACACCTCTGTTTTGGTGAACCTGGGCACCCAAGATGTCTGTGTTTCCAGGGCCCACCCTCTTCCCGCGGCTGCAACCTGTTTTAAGCCTTTTTCAATTCCGAATTTTAGAACCGGGACCTGCTGGCAAAGGATGGGTGATAAATTTTAAGGCGTTGTCAAGCTGGAATGTTGATTGGCAGAGCAGGTCCGACCGAGATGATCCAGGGTCTGGAAAGCGAGCCTGATGAGGAACGGTTGAAGGAGCTGGGTTTGCAGCTGGCCTCTTGCAAAGCTCATCTCAGTGGGCAGCTGCACTCTTGCAAAGCACATCTCAGTGGGCAGCTGCACTCTTGCAAAGCACACCCACCTCAATGGTTTTGGGTCCAGAGGTTCCTCTTCCTGAAAGATTCGGGGAGTCAGATCCCTGCCCCAGGTGCTGCCTTGGTCAAACCCCCGGCTGGAGTTCTGGGCACCCCAGTTTGGGAAGGAGACTGGCAAGCCGGAAGTTGGGCTGAGAGATTGACAGGGGTCTGGGAAACGAGCCTGATGAGAAACGGTTGAAGGAGCCGGGGATGTTTAGCCTGGAAAAGAGACTATGAGAGGTGATATGGTAAAGGTAAAGGTAAAGGTAAAGGTACCCCTGCCCGTACGGGCCAGTCTTGACAGACTCTGGGGTTGTGCGCCCATCTCACTTAAGAGGCCAGGGGCCAGCGCTGTCCGGAGACACTTCCGGGTCACGTGGCCAGCGTGACATCGCTGCTCTGGCGAGCCAGAGCCGCACACGGAAACGCCGTTTACCTTCCCGCTGGTAAGCGGTCCCTATTTATCTACTTGCACCCGGAGGTGCTTTCGAACTGCTAGGTTGGCAGGCGCTGGGACCGAGCAGCGGGAGCGCACCCCGCCGCAGGGATTCGAACCGCCGACCTTTCGATCGGCAAGCCCTAGGCGCTGAGGCTTTAACCCACAGCGCCACCTGCGTCCCTGATATGGTAGATGGCTTCAAATTCCTTAAAGGCTGTCACATGGAAGAGGGAGGGCAGGACCCAAACCCATGGCTTCAAGGTGCGAGAAAGAGATTCTGAATAAGCAGTAGGAGGCTAAGACCCATTTGACGGTGAAACAAACTCCCTTGGAATCATAGACTTGTAGAGTCAAAAGGGACCCCTGGTGGTCATCCAGCCCAACCCGCCCTGCAAGGCAGGAATCTCAGCTCAAGCATCCCTGACAGATGGCCGTCCAATCTCTGCTTAAAGATCTCCAAGGAAGCAGAGTCCCCCCGCTCCCAAGTGAGTCTGTTTCACTGTTGAAGAGCTCTTATTGTCAGAAAAGTTCTTCCTGGCGTTTGGCCAGAATCACCTTTTTTGTAACTGGAAGCCCTGGTCAAAACAAAAAAAATCCTTCCAGTAATTCCTTCCTTTCCACCTTAAAGACCAACTAAGTCAGTTCTTGGTATGAGCTTTCGTGTGCATGCACACTTCTTCAGATACCTGCACACTTCTTCAGATACTTTTAGTTGGTCTTTAAGGTGCTACTGGAAGGAATTTTTTTGTTTTGACTATGGCAGACCAACACGGCTACCTATCTGTAACTGGAAGCCCTGGGTTCGAGTCCTACCCTCCAGACCAGGAGAAAACAAGCTTTCTCCCTCCTCCAGCCCTTAGGTTCTTTCATCTCCTCTTTTCCAGGCGAAACATTCCCAGCCTGGAAAAGCGGATGGAGGGCTTCCCTGCCAGGGCTTCCTTCGCCACAATTCCTGCATTCTTAACGGGTTGGGCTGGATGACCCCTGGGGTTCCCTTCTGACTCCGCAATTCTAAGAGCGATGCAGATGAACCCTGTTTATGCTCAGGTGCTCCTCCCGTACGACGGCAAATGACCTGCACCTCCGCCAGCCGTGCCAAGCGACCTCCTGGCTGGACCCCCTTTGCTCTTTCTGCCCCCACTTCTGAGCTGGCGCTGGAAGCATCTCAGTCTGTGCTGGAGGGGCAAGAAACACAGCCAGGCCACCATCTTCCTCACACGCTTTATTCCAAAACAGAGAAGACACTCGCACTCACGCCTTGGGTCCGGAAAGATCATGCCTTACTGGAAAGGGGCTGGGGAGGGGGGGAGAGCGGAGGGGGGGCTGCTGGTCTTCCAAACGGCAGGCTCCTCTGAATCTCTGGCTACCTGCGTCCACATGCCCCACATACATGTGGGGCGCCTGGCCCCCCCCAACAAAAAAAATGAGAAAGAGGGAAAGGGAGGGAAGAAGGCAGAGGCGCTGCTGCCACCCCCCCCCCCCTCCTCTGGGATCTGTCACATGCTGCCCGGGTGAGTCACAGGATTGGGGGCGGCAGGAAGTGCCACGTTGCTGGTGTGAACAGATTGGGGGTGCTGGGGGGGCGGTAGGAGAAGTAGGAGAGTTTGGAGGGGCACAGAAAAAACGATGGAGAATGGAGATCATTCGGTGCCCCTGAATTCCACGCTGTTCTCTCTCTCTCTCTCTCTCTCTCTGCCCCCCAACAGGCGGGGGCAAAACGCCTCCTTGCCCCCCCAAACACTCTGACGCAGGGCACCCCCCACCCCACCCCCAGCTGGTGGTTCAGTATTTACATCGTGTGGTTTGCAGGTTCCTTGGCCAGGAGGCCGGCTGCAGAGCTTGCGTGGCCGCCACAGGCTCTCAGCCCCACTGCGTGTGGGGGGCAAAGGGGCGCGAGGGGCAGTGGCGGGGGCAAGGGGGGGAGCCGGCTCGCGATCCCAAGTCTACGCCAGGCCCATCTCCTCCAAAACGCTGCGTGGAGACTCGTCTTCCTGTATTAGGGAGAGAAGCAGAGGGGAGACGGGTTCAGAGGAGGAGAGCGGGAAGTGGGGGGAGAGAAGCAGCCTGCCCCCCTCCCCATAAGACCCCCAGCCCAACCACTACCCCAACACTTGAGTCCGCACTTGGGAAAGGTTTTCTGCGCTTGCTCAGAGGTGCTCAACACGCCCCCAAAACAACTAACAAGGCCTTTTTCCATTCTAAGCGTTTGGGGGTTCTTGATGTGCCAACATCCACCATGCAGGGGGGTTTTCTTCGGGATTCAGAACTTATAGGGTTAAGATGTTCTGTGACGCCTCACATTCTGACGTTTGGAAGGAGGGAGGAGTTCTACTTGTTGTTCTCTCTGTGTCTCTGAGAGAGAGAAGGACGCCATGAATGCTAGCAGTCCAGGAGAATCTGAGAAATGCTGAGCTGTAAATATTTGTTGCAATAAAGAACTGATGAACACACAGTGCTTGGTGTGTTTGGATCTGAAGCAGACTGCAACAGTTTTGATCCGCTGTGTTTTTACTCTGCTAGACGAAACCGGAGAAGAAGAAGGTCTGCAGCTGGGAAGCGTGCCGGACCACTGGGGCTAATTGGGGCCATAAAGCAATTAGATGGCCAGTGCAATTAAGATCTTATCAGATCTTCACAGGTTATGGGTGACCTAATTAGCGCTAATAAAACTGTTGCTAAGAGTCTGCCGGTGAGCTTTGAAGTCTTGAAGTCAGCTTGGCAATAGCTGGAAGACGCTACTGAGGCGGCAGAGGTCTGCGTTCTGTGTTTTGCCTGCTGCAGAGAGGCAAGAGTCGCTGAGGCAGAGAGCTGAGAAAGCAGCTGAGGAATCGGGTGCCGGAGAGCTGACTGGTGAAACGTGAGTACAGCAGCTGGGGCCCCGGGAAAGAGGAGAGAATGGCAGACAGCCAGGTCTTTGAGGACGTTCCGCTTGAAAAGCTCACTTTAAGAAGTTGGGCAACCTGGTCCAGAAGAGTAAGGGGTTGGTTTCTGGTTACTGGGCTTTGGGATGTAAGCCAGAGAGAACCACTTCCCTTGAATTCAGGTCCTGAAGGGACAGACGTTACAGGCTTTGAGGCTGCGTTGCCTGAAGATAGCCAGCAGAGAATGCAAAGAGAGCTTGCTATGCTAAAAGCATGCGTACATGCATCACTTTTGCCCAGTTTGGAGGGCGTAAAGTCAGCAAGGGCTGCCTGGGAGGTGCTGAGAAGTTTGTGTGAAACTTCAGCAGGATGCCAGAGCCCTGGAGGAGTCATGCAGAGCCTGGAGATGGCTGTAGCCCCAGTCCCTGAGGTGCAAGTCGGGGGGGCTGAGAATTCCAAAGGCAAGCTTCAAAAGTTTTCCACTGTGAGTGCTGAAGTGGAATGCAGTTTCAGCGAGGGCAGGGCTGGCACAGAGTGCTCTTCCGGAAGAAGGGGGGCCAGGCCAGCTGAAAGGAGCCCTGGGCAGTATTTTTCCACTGGGGATCGTCGTCATGTAAAGTCAGGAAGGCTGCGGAGAGCTAGACGCTTCAAGGTCGGCCACCTGGACAAAGTGAAGATAAGGCCTAAAGAGTCGCGTGGGAACGCAGAGGCCAGTCCGGTCTCCAAGGCAACGGAGGAGGCTACTTCTACGGAAGCTGCCAAGGTCCTGAGCAAGGGGGAGTTGGTTGCCAAGACAACCAGACAGAACTGCTGCAAAAGCCCAAAGACAGGGGGCAGCGGGACGTTTGTTGCCAGTATGGCTTTGTTTGAAGACAGCTCTGAGAGACACACTAATTTTCGTTTTCTAATCGACTCAGGAGCGAACTGCCACCTGATCCCAGAGACCCCTGCAGTCGAGATGTGGAATTGCAAGGCAATTCCGGCTGGAAAAACTGTTCAGTTTGCAAGTGGGGAAAAGAAAAATGTGAATAAAATTGTAAATGTGTTGTTTTCTGTTTTGCAGGAGCAGATGGAAGTTTGCATTGTGCCGGGAGTGCAACACTGTATTTTATCTGTGCCTTATTTGTTGAAAAAGGGGTTTAAGGTTTGCTTTGAACACGATGTTTGTACAATCTCCAAAGGAGGGAAGCAACTGGTTAGAGTTGCAAAGGGGCAGAATGATCTCTTCATTCTTAAAACGTCCCTGGAGGGTGAGGGGAAGGTTGAGAAAGCACAAGCCCTGCGTGCTACAGTTCCCACTCATGTTTCATGTTGTTGTGTGTGGCATAAGAAGACAGCGCATGCCTGTCTTGAAGAACTACAGGTGCTACCTGAGGTTTCCAAAGGCTGTAGAATTGAGGAATGTGCAAGAGTCCTAGATTGTCAGGCTTGCAGACAGGCAAAGATAAGAGGGTGCAGTTACCCCAGGGTGGAGAGGGTAACCACAAAACCTTTTGATCTTGTGCACATAGATCTGTTGGGTCCCATGAAGGAACCAAGTTTGGGAGGGGCCAGGTTTCTGCTGACACTGCAGGATGATTTTTCGCAGAACACCTGGACACATGGTCTCAAGTCCAAGGAAGATGCAGCACAGCTGATTAGGTGTTGGATTGAGGAGGTGGAACTAATGTTCTCCACCAGAGTCAGGGAAATTGCTAGTGACAGAGGTTCACAGTTTACTGGGTCTGCTTTGCAGAAGTTCTTTCACAAGAAAGGGATAAGTCACACAGTGACTTCTCCTCAACAGAGGGGGGTGGCAGAGCTCAGAAGTGAAGCTCTGGTTAAGGCTGCACAGGTGATGCTGTCAGATTCTGGGTTATCTCCAAAGTTTTGGATGGAGGCAGTTAAATATGTGAGCTTCACCTGGAATCGGTCCTACAATTCAGTGGTAGGAGACACACCGTTTTTCATGCTTCACGGGAGGAAACCGCAGGTTCACTTCCTCCGTGAGTTCGGATCAACGGCCTTGCTGCCGGTGCCTGAAGCTTTGCGAGGGCCAGGTGAACCCAAGTTCCAGAAAATGATCTTCTGTGGGTATGAGCCAACGGCTCGTGCATGGAGGTTTGCGTATCCGTCAGGTGATCAGAGTAAGCTGCTGATCAGTAAACACGCTGAGTTCTGTAAGCAGGAGGAAAGGTCAAAGACCCCTGCCAGACGCGATATTCTTTCAGAATGTCTTTCTGATTCAGAGCAGGAAGGTTCTGATGAGGAGGAAGGAGAGCCAGGGGCTGAGTCTGCTGATGACGATCAGCCCACTGACCAAAGTCAGGAGCAGGATGGGGCATCTCCCCAAGTTGTAAAAAGGGAGCCCAAGAGTGAGCCTAGTTCTCCTGTGAGGGTAATTCCAAGGGTTCGAAGACGCGTTAAGTCAGAGGGGGAATCCCAGGATGCAAAGGACACACCTGCTGACCACAGTGAGTCAGAGGAAGTGCCTGAGTTTGTGCCCAGGAGGTCCAGTCACACAACGAAGGGAATTCCACCTGAGAGGTATCAGGCCACAGGTGCGTGGGTAAGTTTCGCACAGTGCGAATCTGAGAGTTGTGAGGATGTTCCACAGATGCCTGACAGGGACGCCAGGAGAGGGCGCAAGGCATTGGGGAAGAGATTGATCTCACAGAGGTCTGCAAAGGTACATCCACAGGTCTTGTCAGAATGCTCAGCGAGAGGGGGTGTTGGGATTCAGAACTTATAGGGTTAAGATGTTCTGTGACGCCTCACATTCTGACGTTTGGAAGGAGGGAGGAGTTCTACTTGTTGTTCTCTCTGTGTCTCTGAGAGAGAGAAGGACGCCATGAATGCTAGCAGTCCAGGAGAATCTGAGAAATGCTGAGCTGTAAATATTTGTTGCAATAAAGAACTGATGAACACACAGTGCTTGGTGTGTTTGGATCTGAAGCAGACTGCAACGGTTTTGATCCGCTGTGTTTTTACTCTGCTAGACGAAACCGGAGAAGAAGAAGGTCTGCAGCTGGGAAGCGTGCCGGACCACTGGGGCTAATTGGGGCCATAAAGCAATTAGATGGCCAGTGCAATTAAGATCTTATCAGATCTTCACAGGGGGGTGGCAGTGGCTGAGGGTGCCAAGGCTGCTGCGTCTCCCTCCTCCCCACCCCGAGGATTTGCACTCGGCCCCAGCGGCAGGCGGCTGAGTCGCTCACGCCCACTGCAGAGAGAGGGAGCGAGGGCTGCCGGTGACTCATTGCATGCAGAAAGCAGCAGTCGCAGCAGCCAGGAAGACAGCTTTCTTGGGGGGCTCCTCCAGCAGCAACACCCCCCCCCCAAAAAAAAAAATTTCCTCTGCGGAAGCAGACAGAAACTAGGCATGGCCAGGGCAGCAGAAACAACAGGTTGCTTGGCTCCACAGCTGGAGAGAAGTGTATGGCTTGTCTCCAGAGGGGGGTGCAGGGAGAAGGGCCCCCCCAGTTCAGGCATGCAGGACCCCCATGCAGGGGCCCACCTCTACCTCCTGCAAGAGGTCCGCCTGCTCAATGGCTTTGAGGACGCTTTTCTTGGAAGTGTCCTGAACTTCTCCCCCCATCAGGAACTCATCCAAGATGAAGTAGGCCTTCTCAAAGTTGAAGATGATGTCCAGCTCACACACCTGTCCGGGGGGGGGGGGGAGAAAGGGGGCGTGAGAACCAAGCAGGGGCCCCCAACACACACACACACCCCACTGCTCCCAGGATCACAGCTGTCAATTCCCCCCCCCCCTTTTTAAAAAAAGGGAAATTCCCTTATTCCGAATAGGATTCCTCGCAAGAAAAGGGGAAAGTTGACAGCTATGCCCAGGATCCTGACCCTCCAATCTGGCTGCATTTCCTGGGGGGGGGGGGGGGGCGGCAAGCGGCTCTGGCGCATTAGCAGCAGGAATTAGCTGGGGCGGCTGCCAAGCCCTCGTTAAGCCCAATTAGCAGCCATGCTTAGCTGGATTTTGTGGGTCTAAGAGCAGGCTTAGGAGAGGGTGGCTGGAGGGGGGCTTTCTATGGGGCAGGGAGGTGGAGGGGCGGATTAAGGAATCAAAATGAGCGCAAGAGTCATTAGTGGCGGGTTTTGGCCTCTGCGGGCGGGGAGCCAAGGACCTCTTAGGACCCCCCCCCCAGGTCTGCCAGTGCCCCCCAACTGCCTCAGCTTAAACAGAGCTGAACGTTGGAAGGTTCAGGATGGAAAAAACTTCTGGCGCAGAGTGGAACTGCGGAACTCCTTGCCACTGGAGACAGCGACACCCAGCAACTCGGTTGGCTTTAAAAGAGAACAAGACAACTGGAGACAGCAAAGCCTCTGGGTACGAGTTGCTGGAAAACGCAGGGCTCTCTTGCTGGGATCCCACAAGCTTTTAATGCCTGACGTCTCATGCAGTTTGTAATCTTTTGCTGGAAGCAGCCCAGAGTGGCAGACCCAATTTATTAAGTAATAAATTAATATTACTACTGCTGCTTCCCCTTCGGGACACCTGGTTCATCACTGTGAGGTGGCCTGACCCAGCAGGGCTCTTCTCATGCTCAGTTGATAGAACGCGAGACTCTTGATCTCAGGGTCGTGGGTTCAAGCCCCAGGTGGGGCGAAAGATTCCTGCCCTGCAGGGGGCTGGACTGGATGCTCTCTGGGGGTCCCTTCCAACTCCACGATCCTATTATTCTAAGCCCTAAACGGCCTCAAAGGCCCAGTAGACCTGAAGGAGCGTCTCCACCCACATCGTTCAGCCCGGACACTGAGGTCTGAGGGACTTCTGGCGGTTCCCTCATTGCGAGAAGCAAAGCTACAGGGAACGAGGCAGAGGGCCTTCTCGGTGGTGGCGCCCGCCCCGTGGAACGCCTTCCCACCAGATGCCCTGTTTAGGGAAGCTTTTAATGTTTTTTTGTTTTTTTAAAATGTTTTCTTTTAATGTTTAATAGGCTATTGTATTTTAATATTCTGTTGGAGGCCGCCCAGAGTGGCTGGGGAGGCCCAGCCAGATGGGTGGGGTATAAATAATATTTTTTTTATTTTATTATTATTATTATTATTATTATTATTATTATTATTATTAAAATAAACCACTATCTGACTTTTATAAGACATCGGAAGGTTTGAAATATGAATTTGGTATTACAGTGGTGCCTCGCAAGACGAAATTAATTCGTTCCGCAAGTTTTTTCTTCTTGCAAGTTTTTCGTCTTGCGAAGCACGGTTTCCCATAGGAATGCATTGAAAATCAATAAATGCGTTCCTATGGAAACCACCTTCAGACCAGGTCCGGGGACAGTCTGTTCTGAAGGCTGGCGCTGGGAAGAAAAGCCCTTCTCCCCACCTCCCGCCCCGCAAGCTCCGGGGACAGGAGGGCTTCGCTGCCGACCCCCAGCATTTTAAAAGCCCTCGGGACAGCGGAGGTCTTCTGAAGGCAGGCGGTGAGCGAAAGTCTTTGCTCCCCCCCGCCTGCCTTCAAAAGCCGTCCGGGATAGCGGAGAAACGCGCTGCGCTTCTCCGCTATCCCGGGAAGGCAGGCGGGGGGGAGCAAAGACTTTTGCCCCCCGCCGGCCTTCAGAAGAGGTCCAGGACCAGCATTTTAAAAGCGGTCCGGGCTTCCCTGCTATCCCAGACCGCTTTTAAAATGCTGGCAGTGGGGAGCAAAGCCTTTCGGCCCCCGCCGGCCTTCCTGGACCTCTTCTGAAGGCCGGAGGGGGGCGAAAGGCTTTGCTCCCCACCGCCAGCATTTAAAAGAGGTCCCCGGAGATTTCCCTATGGGCTTTCTTCTTGCGAAGCAAGCCCATAGGGAAATTCGTCTTGCGGAACGACTCAAAAACGGAAAACTCTTTCGTCTTGCGAGTTTTTCGTTTTGCGAGGCGTTCGTCTTGCGAGGCACCGCTGTATTGATTTTGGAAAGTATTTTTTCTCTTCTTTCTATTTCTTGTTTCTTTTCTCGTATCTTTCGTTTCTTTTCTTTTCCAGTCTGCACTTTGAAAAATGTGTAGGTAAATGTTTTTTTATGTATTCTTATGTATTGTTTTTATTTTCTTGTAATATTTAATAAAATTTAATAAAACTTTATTTTTTTTAAAAAAAAAAGACATCTGAAGGCAGCCCTGTTTAGGGAAGTTTTTGATGTTTTATTGTATTTTTAATCTTTTGTTGGAAGCCGCCCAGAGTGGCTGGGGAAGCCCAGCCAGATGGGCGGGGTATAAATGATAAATTATTATTATTATTATTCCAGGCATCTCTGCTCTAGGGTTCAGGACTGAAAGGATAGAGTTGAGATAACGTCCTCCCCTACACATACAGAGAGACGGGGGCAGAATGCTGCTGCTTTTTACACCAACAAAGAAGCAGGAGAAGAGCGCTCTGCAGTCACGGAATCCTAGAATTGGGACCTCTGAGGGTCATCTAGCCCAACCCCAGGAGAAGCCCCTCCCCACAACTCACGCTGCCAAAGTATTTGTCCAGCAGCTCTACGTATCGGTGGATGAGCTCCAAAGTGATGAGTTCGTTGTCTTGGCCCTCGATGGCGCAGCAGAAATACAAGCTGGCGTACCTGGGCAGGAGGGCGGGAAAAGGGGGTCAGGACTCCAGCTCTGCTGCTGCTGCTGCCTGCCTCACCTGGGGGGCAGCCCCCTCCCCGCCGCGCCCCCTTGAAGAGTCCGCCAGCTGCCCACCACCACCCAAGCCTGCCTTGCTCTCCCTGGGGCAACCGCTCAGCCATTTCCAGGTGAGGGGGGGGGCAAAGCAGGTGCCTATGCTGGCTGGAAGTGGGGTGTGTGGGGCGCAGGGCCCTTATTAACCCCATGCGCACCCACAGAGGCCCCCTGTGACCACAGAGGAGCCAAGGTGAGCTCGGGGTGCCCCCTGCAGGAAAACGCTGTCCCTGCAGGCACCCATAGAAAGGTGTCCGTCACCTGGGGTTCACCTGCCCACCCCACCCTCTGCCCCACAGCAGCAGTGATGGGGCAATAATGAGAAGCATAGCTGCCAATGTTTTCCTTTTTTAAAGGGAAATTCCCTTACTCCAAATAGGATTCCTCGCAAGAAAAGGGGAAAGTTGACAGCTATGTTCAGAAGGCTTCTCCCTTCAGCACAGCCCCGCGAGGCCGTTCAGAGCACAGAGAAACCTAGGGCCACGTTCCGCTTCTGGGCAAGCCTCTGAGGGCCACACACTCCAGGGGGCGGGGCCAGAGGTAAAAGGGGGCGGAGCTGTTGCTGTTAAAAATATATATTTTAGTATTGTACAGTGGGGTAGTTCCTGCTGAGGCTTCTCCCTCTGCAAAGCCACGAAAGAGACGCCAGCAGAGTTCGAAGGAATCAGCCGGGCAAAGAAACACAAAGAAGAGCTGGCAAGGGCCACACAGAAGGGAATGGGGGGCCACACACAGCCTCTGGGTCTGGGGCTCCCCCACTCCTGCTGGAGATAAAGTAATTCGTGGGTCTAAGTGTCCTTCATTCCCTAGGGAGGGGGGATGCTTATTCTCCGTTCCTGCCCCCCCCAAAAACAGAGAGAGAATGAGACTTCCCCCCCCCAAACGCACAGGGACCAACTCAGGGTGAGCAAAGCTTGGGGGGGGGGCTTTCCAATCCACACCCCAGGGCAGCTATGGAGAAAGAGACAACCAAGTCGCTCCCTTCAAGGTGGGGGCTGGGGGCCCAGAGAAAGTGGTGCCCCTTTGGGCCAAGGGACCTCCTGCAACAGGAGCAGGGCAGGGCCTTCTCAGTGCAGGCACCACATCTGCAACACATTTCCCCCTGGCAGAGCTGCCCGGAGCCAGACAAAGGTCCCTCTGCTTCCTCCGGGCCTTTTCCAAGCAGCTGCTGCCTGTTTCCGGCCTCCAAACCTTGTCCTGACGCTCTTGTGGGCAAGACGGAACGGGACCCCCAGGGGTCATCCATCCCAACCCGCTGCAACGCGGCCAAAGGGTCCCTGATGACAGACCTCCAGTGGAGGAGGAGAGGCCGCCACCTTCCAAGGATGGCCGTGTTGCAAGGGACCCCCAGGGGTCATCCAGCCCAACCCGGAGTCGCAGCGGGTGGGGAGCGGGTTCGAGAGTCACCTTTTGTAGACCACCTTGAGGTCCCTCCACTCCAGGAAGCTGCACATCTTGGGCTTCCGCGCCAGGACCACCTGCATGAGCTCCCGCACCATCTTCTTCTTGTCCTTGTCGGATGTGGCCAAGTACCACTTCTGCAGGCGCAGTTTGCCCTGGCGGCTGAAGAGGAGCATGAAGCGCATCTGGGGGGGGTGGAGAGGAGAGGAGAGTGGGGGGGGGAGGTCAGGGGGGGCCTCCTCTGGCAGCAAGCAGCAACAACCCCCCCCAAAAAAAACCCCAAGAAAATTATATCCTGCAAAGCAAGGGGGTTCCCTGCAAGCACAGAATGAGGCCCTTCCAATGTTTCTTTTTTTGGGGGGGGGGCCACACAGACGCAGCCTCCCCAAAAGCAGGCACAGATCAGAACTGCCGCCTCCAGAGGCAGAACAAAAATTCCTTCATTTATTACATTTCCCCACAGTCTTTCCTCCACAGATCTCAGGGCGGTTTTTAAAAAAATGGTTGGGGGAATTAGGGGAGTGGTCCTTGGTTTCTTCTTATTCTTATTTTTACTATGCATTTTGTGGTTTTTATGTCGTGGTTTTATGCTGCGGGCTGCCCTGAGATCTATGGTGGCGTACAAAACCAGTAAGCGATAAATGAGTAATAATTTAAAAATGCAATATATATATATATATATATATATATGTATATATATAAAACCAATACACAAAGGTTCCCCCTCCTCTTCCTAAAGAACCCAGGAGTCCGGGCCCCACTCCCTTTCTGGACTCGTCTGACACCCCCTTATGCCGGAGAGATGATAATAATAATAATAATAATAATAATAATTAATAATGAATCCCGCCCTTCCATAGCCCCTCTGGCGAAAGGATCTCTTTCCTCTTCTTAGGATCTGGCTAACGGCTCATCTCTCGTCCAGCCTCCTGCTCTCACTGGGGCCGACCAGTTACCCCAGTTATGAGAAACCAGCAAGCAGCGGCTGAGCTCCCAGGACCCCTCTCGCCCCCTGGGGTTTCCTGAAACTGGGATCTACAGCCGTGGCCACAGCCAGCCCTCTCCTCCTCCAGGAATTCACCTTTTAAAGCCATCGCTCGGCTCCTGTGGCAGGGAGTTCCGCAGGGCAACTGTGCGCTCCTGGTGCCAGCTGCGTGTGTGGGAGGGAAGGCGGGCGGAGCGCAGCTGAGCAATCCTCCCTGGGAGAGTCACCAACAAGCCTCAACAGGTGAGCCAGGAGGGGCAGCTCAGGTAGGGAGAGGCGGCTAATCCCCACCCTCTGGAGCAGTGGGAGAGAGCGAGAAGGGGCTTTGCAACACCCACTAGGCACCACTTCCCTCTGGGCCTGCCCAAAACGCCTGGAAAAGGCGGTGACCCCGAATCCACACATTGGGTTGGAAGGGGGACCCCAAGAGTCATCTAGTCCAACCCGCTACAATGCAGGAGACTCGAACCCACAACCCTGAGATCCAGAATCTCCTGCTTTACCAACTGAGCTAGCCTTGCCTCTTTATCAGCGGCCCCCCCCTTGATAAAAAGCACACCCTGAAATCCTGCCCCACAAGTGCTGCCTTTGCCCCCGCCTCTCCCCCCCCCCCACCCCAGAGGCCTCGCCAGCCAATTCCGCTAATGGCCAAGGAGGGGGGGAAGGAGCTGGCAGGCGAACCCGGCAAGGACGTGCCTTTTCCGTGGGGCGGGACGGAGCGGAGGCGCCGGGGAGAGGCCGGGTGGGGCAGCGGGAGGGAGGTGGGGCGGATCGGGGCTCCGGAAACCCCCCTGGGCGAGGTGGGGGGCGCAGCGGACCCCCACCCAGGGGACCGGCTGCTTTTGTGGGGGGCGAGCAACTCACTTGCTGGGGGTCAGCGGAGACCAGCACCCCCTCCCGCCGGGGACCGGATCTGTGGGGTCTTCCTTTGGGGGGGGGAGGAAGAATCTCTTCCGCCTGCCAAGCCCTCCCTGGGCGCTGCGAGGAGGGAGGGGCGGAGGGGGGGCGCAGCGGACCCCCACCCAGGGCACCGACTGGTTCTATGGGGTGGGGGGTGAGCAACTCCAAGCCTTGCTGGGGGTCACCCCGCTCCCGCCGGGGACCCCCCTGCCCCGTGGGGGGCAGATCGGTGGGGTCTGCCTTTGGGGGGGGGAATCTCTTCCGCCTGCCGAGCCCTCCCTGGGCGCTGCTCCCCCCGCCGTTTGCACATGCTCAGGGGCGCCCTTGCTCTGGAGGGAGGAGAGGGGGTCCCTCTGCTCTGGGAAGGATCCAGCCCCACCTTGCACCCGGGGCCGGAAGTGGCCGCCCTGCCACGTGGGAGCCAGCCCCCCTCCTCCCCCCGGGGCTCCGGATGGGGGTCCCTCCCCTCGCCCCCCCCCGCTCACCATGTCGGGCGTCGGTCCGTGGCGGGCCGTTCCGCGCGGCCCCTGCGGCCCTCCGGCTCCTCTTCCGCGGCCCGAACCTGCCCAGGTGCCTCCCGGCCGGACCCGCCCCCCCTCCGCCCGCCCCCCGCCCCGGGGCCGCGCCTGCGCACTGCGGCGCCCGCTTCCGGGGCGGGAGGGGCGTCCTCTCGCTCCCCGTCGCCGAGGCAACCGGGCGGGGGCGGGGCCTGTCTCCCCGGGCGACGGGAGGGGCGGGGAAGCCGGAGAGGAGCAGGGAGGGAGGGGCTCCTCCGGTGACGTCATCCGGGAGGGAGGCTGCGAGGGAAGGGAGGAGTCTCCTCCGGTGGGGGGGGGGAAAGGGGAAAGGGGAAAGGGGGCGCAACGGAAGACCCCCCCACTTGCATATGCTAATTTATGAGCCCCCGACCCAGGGTCTGCTGCACTGCATGGGGTTGGGCTGGATGACCCCTGGGGGTCCCTTCAACCCCTCTTATTCTGCCCCCCTGACAAAGCCACATTCAATCCATTTTTCCCTCTCCCCTCCCCCTAATTTCTTTTTAATAAGAGGTGGTGGTGGAGTGGAGTGGTTACAGTTCCTTGGAGGTTTTTATGCAGAGGTTGGGGGCCCCTCTGCCTTGGGGGCTTCAGCTGAGATTCCTGCATTGCAAGTAGGGGGTTGGGCTGGATGACCCCTGGGGGTCCCTTCCAGCTCTACAATCCTATGATCCCATTATAGACACTCCGCTTCTGGAACACTTGCCCCCCCCCCGTCTCCCCCAACCAGTTCCTCCTCCTTGGCCTCCCCACCCTTGCCATTCAAGTCCCCATGAGTTCCATCTGCAGCTCCTGCACTGCATGGGGTTGGGCTGGATGACCCCTGGGGATCCCTTCTAGCTGCAGGTCACTTCAAACCCACTTATTCTGCCCCCCTGACAAAGCCATTTTCCCCTCACCCCTACCCCTACTTTCTTTTTCATAAGAGACGGTGGTGGAGTGGAGTGGTTACAGCGGAAGGGTCTCCCTCAGGAGGGGGTGGTCTCTCCTTCCTTGGAGGTTTTTGAGCAGAGGTTGGGGGGCCCTCTGTCTGGCATGCTTCAGCTGCATTGCATGCAGGGGGTTGGGCTGGATGACCCCTGGGGGTCCCTGCCAACTACAATTCTCTGTTTCTATGATTGCTGGACTAAGACTTGGGAGAGGCCTGGGTTCGAATCCCTGGGTGACCCTGAGGAGCCAGTCCCTGCCTCTCAGGGTTGTTGTGGGAATTAAATGAGGAAGCGGGAGAACCACACAGTGCCACCTTGAGATCCTTGGAGTAAACAGGTGGGGGTACCAGTGCAAGGAATAAATATCCCACACAGCAACCCAGATCAAAACCCTGTCAATAAATAAATAAATAAATAAATAAATAAACCCCCCCCCCAAAAAAATTCGGACTGAAACAGAAGGAAGAAGGTCTGCAAGAGGGAGTTTTGTGTGGCTGCCCCATAGTCGCTTTTAGGCAATAAACCGAGTCTCTCTTCCCTGGGTGCCAGAGGCTGCTGTAGGTTGCACCAACCTGTAGGTTTGGGAATGGGCTTGGAGGGGTGTAGGAGAAGCCCAGAATCAGGACCCATTTTGCACAGGAGAAAACTCAGGACAGACACAGCCGTCAGGATGGTCGTAGTGTTTTTATTTCCTATCAAAAGTAGAATGCAAAATACTCTCCCCACAAACACACACACACACACGTATAGAAATAGTTATATACATATACAAATATAAATCAGATTTCTGTACAGAAAAGTGAAAAAATAACCTGCTCTAGGAATAGAATTCGATCTCTCTGTATAAATACTGGTTTTTGGGGCAGGGGGGAGGCGTGACCTCCAAGTGCAAGGCAGAGAATAGCCGTGGGGCAGTTGGTCAGTGGAGGGGGAAACAGACGTCCTTCTCAGACGCCCTGGGGAGCCTCTCACAAGAGATGCATGCTCCTGAGTCAGCTAAAATCACCAGGCACCTGAAACTGAAGGTGACTCCCAGGCCCCAATTCAATATCTAAATGCTGGCACTTTTACTTACTGAGGAGGGGGGCACTCAGAACTGGCTTGCTCCCAAAGCGCATCCAGATTGCTCTCTTTCAGCGCCAGCACTGCACAAAACCAGCTTTCCTTTGGGATGTCCTTCCCCACCTATGTGGGGGGTGCCCTCTACCTCCCCCCCCCCAATTTGTACCAAGCTCAGCCTTCAAAGGCTCTCGCTGGGGGGTCCCCGGCAGCCGCCCTGCTCAGCAGATCCAGAGGGGATAATCCACTTGGAGGGCAGCCAAGCCTCTGGGCAAAACATCGCATCTGCTGGGCTCAGCAATCCCAGTGCCATTTTTACAATTAACTGGAAGCTGTCCTGGGAAATCACAAGGACGGGGGGGGGGGGGACTCAGGCCAAAGAGCCATTAAGCAGAAATGGAGGGGGGGCCCTCAGGCTGGCAAACGCTGCTGGCAGGGCGCCATTCGCAGCAGCTTCTGGGCCCGTGTGGGTCACGGCAAGCTTGCCTCAAAACTTTGCAGGGTCTCCGAAAGAGAGGCCTTGGGGTTTTTTTGCTTGGAGAAGACCCCATGGCCCTTGGGGGTCTGGGCAAAAGGGCTCCTTCTGTGTGCCAGAGAAATTGCAGAATCCTTAGCATCTCAAAGGTCTCCGTGTCAGGAAAACTGGGCAGTGTTAAGGCCAGGCATGTTTGGGTTTGAAAGACAGGAGGAGATTCCTTTCGGAACGTTTGGAGATGCATGCAGTTTTCTTAGCCCTTTCCAGGGCTGGCATCTTGCAAGAAGGAACGGCAATGAGCGGTTTGCCCCACGGGATGGAAGCTGCCCTTCCTCAGGGGGGCACAAGAGGAGGAGGAGGGGAGGTTTGCCCACAGCTCCCTCAACATCATCATCATCACCACCCCAACAACATATTTCATTAAATTCAAACAGTAAGCCAAACTTATATTAAGCCTCTCTGTTAAAACATACTTCATAACAAATGTCCATCTCAGCAGTGCAGAAGGAAAATGGACGTATTCAAAGTGCTAATCTGTAGCCCCCACCCATCCATATCCAAGGGGGGGCGACACAACCCTCATTCCCCCCCTCGCTCCAAACACATACATACATACTTAATAATAATAATAAAGAGAGAAGGCAGAGATCCCTGCTCTACTCCGGCGTAAACATCAAATGAAGCCACTAGCCCTGACTGCGCAGGGTTCCAGTCCAGTGTGAGGTAGGGGGCACACATCATCTGGGGATTTTTTGGCATGGCCACAGCCCTACCCCATCCGGGGGTAAGCAAGGGTGCTCAATTGCTCCCCCCCCCCGGCAAGGAAGACTCTGGCGGAGGCAGAAGCGGCTGTGCGGACATTGTGGTTGGAGCCTCGTCTTTCCAAAGAGCGGGTCTCCCAGGGGGCGGAGGGGTCTGTGGAGGGGGGAGCCTCTTCCCAGCCGAAAGACCAACTGAGGCTTCTTCCCTGGGGGGGTGAGAGGCCGCTGCGCCGGGTGTTACCACTAGGCAGCAGGGCAGGTCATGGCTGGCGACAGGAATGTAAAGGGAGGGGAACAGAAAGGGAGGAAAAACTTCTTCCGGCTCCTGAGAGATTCTGGCTGAACGAGGTGGGGGCACTCAGGGCTCCATCACTTGCCCCATGAACAGGACGGTGCCTGTAAAGGGGAGAAAGAGACGTGTTGCAGGAATTTATGTACAGGTTGGGGGGGGGGTTGCCCCTCCAGCAGATATCAGGCACATGCAGCCCACTACCAAAATCAGCACAATCACTTTTGTGACTTGTCCCCACAAAACACTTCATCACAGTTTCTTCCTGTCTATTCAAAGGGCCTTTGCTGCACGATACCAAATGTAAGAATTCGCTGATCAATGGATCTATGCACTGGCTCACTGGGAAAACTTCAGAAATTCATCTAGACCTGTGAGCTCAGCTGCTCAGCAGCCCCTCTGCCTGGGTGATAATCCCTGGCATCCTGATACCTGAGTGGCAGACAGGTAGCCATTCCAGAAACAACAAACCCAGAGGAAGACAAAAGGTGTGATGAACTTGGCTGGGAAACAGGGAAATGTAAAGATCTCTTTTGTTACATTTGATGGGTGTTTGGTGGAGGGCAAGGGGAACCATGGGGCAGGCTCCAGGATGCTTTCATGATGTAACTGTGATGTATGAGTGATGTAGTTTTTTTTGGGGGGGGGGTATAACATAAAAGTTTGGGTTCTCTTTTGTTGGGGGCTTCCATCTTGTTCCACCTGGTGGCAGGTGGGAGTCCTGTCGCCACAGTCTTCAATCAAGACCAAGCCGACTGGCTGCTGTTTTGCTCTGATATTCCTGGCTGGTGCCCTTGTTTTTTGTCCAAGGGAGCCCTCAGATTTCTACGCTAACACAGGAAAAGGTGGGATATAAAATGCATTGATGACTATATAATATAGGTGGGTTCAAAGGTCACTCCTGCCTTGGGGGAAAAAAATAAAATAAGGCTGGGTGGTCCCAGAGGCAGCCACCAGGAGGCAGCCTTGCACCGTTCCCAAACACAGCCTTGCTCTGTTTACAGGGTTTGTCATGCGGAAGGTGGACAAATTTGTTTTCTGCAGAAGCAAAACCACAAATTGCAGGGAAGGAGATTTCAACTCAACATCAGGAAAACCATCCTGAAGACAAGAGTCGTTTTACAGTGGAACGGACGCCCTCGGAAGGTGTGGGGCTATCCTTCCTGGGAAGCTTTTAAGCAGAGGTCGGGTGGCCGTGGGAATCAGGGTTTCTTGAGCTGCAATTCCTGCCTTGCGGGGGGTTGGGCTAGATGACCCTTAGGGGTCCCTTCCAACTCTACGATTCTGTGAAAAGCGCTCTTACCGGTTGGGTTGTGTCGCACGAGGAAGAGGAAGGGCCTGTCCATCACAATCTCCAGGGGGGCCATCCGGGCATAGATGATGACAGCTGAGGAAAGGAAACACGATTCTTATTGCATCATACTTTCTATTTCTCTTTAGTTTTCTTTCTGTTTGATATGTTGCTTTTTTATTTTTCTGTTTAGTTTAGTTTGGATTTTACTGTATAGTTTGTTGACGCGGGTGGCGCTGTGGGTTAAACCACAGAGCCTAGGACTTGCAGATCAGAAGGTCGGCGGTTCGAATCCCCGCGACGGGGTGAGCTCCCGTTCCTCGGTCCCTGCTCCTGCCCACCTAGCAGTTCGAAAGCACCTCAAAGTGCAAGTAGATAAATAGGTACCACTCCAGCGGGAAGGTAAATGGATTAATATAATAAGATTTTTAGAAAGGAAGAGGAGTTTGAGGGCTGCATCGATGTGAGGAACTGGAGGACAGCCTGGGAAATGAGCTGGGTCTTTGGGGTCACCCCAGGAAAGAGATGCAGTGTGTGTGTGGGGGGGGTATCTGGATGAAACCTCCAAAGACCCCCTAAGCAATTGGGTCAGCGCTCATCTGCTCTGCTTTTGGGGAAAGGGGAGAGGTTAACAAGGGCATTTTCTGCTGCGGCTATTTGGGATGATGCAGGAAATGAGGTTCCATCTTTGGTCACCTGCTCCAGGTGTCTTTTGGATACACCCCCCCACTCCAGGCTTTCCCCGGCCATTCAAGGTGGGCCCGGCCTGCTTGGCGTTCTGTAACCTTGTCTTTTTGGTACTTCCCGATGTTATCTGGCACACTGACAGCATTATTGCATACCTGAATTTTATTGCTCACTGGTTTTTATATTAAGCAGTTCAGAACATTTCTGAAGGGGAAGTAAGCTGATCAAAGCTCTGATAAGCAGGTTCAAAACTCCGCCCCCCCCCAAAAAAAAATACAACGGCAGGAAGGAGAAGTGGGTCACCCTTTCCCAGTAATGGCGGCCTCACCTGTGGCAGAGGAGGCCTCCGTCCCGCTCTCATTCACGTCGATCTTCACCTTCTGCAGGGCCTGAGCCACGAAGAGGGATTCTTGGTCTGCAAAGGGGGACAAGGCAGTGAGCAGGGAAAGGGGGCCACAGAAAGGGGGCAGGAGGGGGCAAGGGGGGCCGTTGGCTGCCTCGTTCTCAGCTGGGATGCCCGAGAGTTTTCAAACAGAGGTCAGATGGGCGCCTACAAGGACTTCTTTCGCTGCAGTTCCTGCATCCCATGTGGGGTTGGGCTGGATGACCACTGGGGGACCCATCCAGCCCTACAATTCTATGCGTTGTTTGAGGTTTCTAAGCAGAGACGGGAGGCATATCTGCCAGGGATTCTGTTGCTGTGATTCCTGCGTTGCTGGTGGAGTTGCACTGGACAACCCTTGCAAGCCCTTTCAAACTCTACGATGCTAAAAGCAAGCTGGGCATCAATATAGCCCCCGCCGCGTCCTCTGCAACAGTGCACTATATTTTTATTTGGAGTGTGGAAGGAGAAAACAGCTCTCTGATCGGGTGGCTGCTTCTGCAGCACACCCCTAAAAACCTTTCCACTCCAAAATGCTGTTTGACTTTCCTGTGTCGTCTGGGAGCCCTCGGCACATGCTCAACAGCTCCTTCCTCTTTGTTATTACTTTAATAAGAGCTTGCTCAGCACCCTGCTCTCACAGGGGCCAACCAGCTTCCCAAAGGAGAATTTCCCAGCACAAAAGCAGCTCTCCCTTCCTGTGGTTTGGAGTATCCAGGATTCAGAAGCATCGCTGCCTTAACTCTGAAACACGTTCTCACGTACTGCAGTTGGGGAGCCACAACCAGGCACCCCGGGGTGCAGATGACCAGAAGGGCCTTCACACAGGCATCAGGAGGGACTGACCTGACAGGCTGCTGAAGTTGGCTTTTCTTGCGTCGAACATGTCCTTCATTCCCAGGGTCTCCAGGGGCCCCCGGAGGTCCGCTTCGCTCTCCAAGGAGAATCTGCAGAAAAAGGAAGGCAAGAGGTGAGGGTGTTTGTGTCACAGCCCAGGCAGCCACCGGCTCCACACCATGGCTGGGAAATGTGGCAGGATCTGCACCCAAATCACAGCTGGCCTGATTGCTAGATAATCACAGACAGGGGATTCCAGAATGTCACATTCTCTAAACTTTTGTGGTGGGAAGGGGAATAGTAAAAAGTTAAACTTTACTTCTCGCTGTCACTGCACACACTTCTTACCTATAATAGGGTAAGATGTCTATAAGCTTCCCTCCAGAATAATAATAATAATAATAATAATAATAATAATAATAATAATAATTTATTATTTATACCCTGCCCATCTGGCTGGGTTTCCCAGAAAGCACACTCCATTTTGAACTGGGCTGTAGAGTTTTGTAACGTTTAGGGATTACTGCCTCTTTGATTTACCCCACTGTAACTTTTGAAACCTAGCAAGACTTTTAATGTGAGTAAACCCTACGTTTTTCTGGCTTACTTAAACAGTCTTGAGAGTGATTTCCTTGTTAAGAGGGGAACATAGACGGGAGAAGATAATCCAAGTTTGCATCCTTGCATATCACAATTGTTCCAGGAGGTTATATAAACTTCTCCCAAGAGCTTCTACAGATAAGCTGCGCACGGGTGGAGATTTTACTCTGCTGTAATAGATACTTAGGGACGCGGGTGGCGCCGTGGTCTAAACCACAGAGCCTAGGGCTTGCCAATCAGAAGGTCGGCGGTTCAAATCCCTGCGACGGGGTGAGCTCCCGTTGCTCGGTCCCTGCTCCTGCCAACCTAGCAGTTCAAAAGCACACCAGTGCAAGTAGATAAATAGGGAAGGTAAAGGGCGTTTTCGTGCGCTGCTCTGGTTCGCCAGAAACGGCTTAGTCCTGCTGGCCACATGACCCGGAAGCTGTACGCCGGCTCCCTCGGCCAGTAAAGCGAGATGAGCGCTGCAACCCCAGAGTCGGCCACGACTGGACCTAATGGTCGGGGGTCCCTTTACCTTTACCTTAATAGATATTTGCATACTAGTGAGGGAGAGGAAGGATAATTAATAAAATATCCACCCCTGCTCATCTAAATCCATCCAACAGGAGAGATGGGGGCCTGGCATGGACCCAGGGGAGTCTTGGTTCCCCACATTCCCACCTGCCCCCCTCAGGTGACGTGTTGAGGCACCTACTTGGGTAGGACCAGGAGCCTTGTCACTTCTGTCATGTTCCTCTTCCATTCGGCCACCAGCTGGGAGTCGATGATGTTGGTCAGGGCAGAGAGCGGGGTGTCCAGCTCAAAGGGGGCAGCAATGAGCATGCTGAGGGTCTCCCCCTGGTAGGGCAACTCGATGACATCGTACTCCACTCCTGTAGGGCTGGAGAATTCGCCTGCAGAGGAAAGGACAGGAGGGCGTAAGAACAGAAGGAGAGACTGCTGGGTCAGGCCAAAGGGGGCCCACCTGGTCCAGCATCCTGGCTAAGAAATCTAGGACTCTAGATAGACTGGACCTGGACCTGGAGGTTCCATAAGAGGAGCCCAGCTGCTGGATCAGCCCAGTGGCCTATCTAGTCCTGCCTCCCGTTCTCACAGTGGCAAACCCACAAGCGGGACCTACGCACAAGAGCAAGTCTTCCCTCCTGAGCAGCTGGGATTCAGAAATGCTCTTGATGCAGAACATCGCCATCCTGAGCAGTAGCCATTGTATAACGGTCTCTGGCAAACAAGCAGCCTGATAAGCAGCAACGGCTTTATGTTGCTTAGAAGTTTAATTACAAGAAGAAACACATCCAGAGCACGTCCCCCCCACCTGCTCTCATTAACAGTAGTTGCTCAGTCTGACTCATTCTTCCACCAGGAAGAACGCCAAAACCCCGCCTTTCTTCTTCTTCCCTTCCGTTGTTCTCTGACCTTCTCTCATCTCCTAGTTTGGGGACTGAACGCCTGTCCTGTCTTCTCCCCAATCCCCGAAGACACAGCCTCGGGCTTATCTGCTAGTTGCCTGGCAGCGCTCCTGTCGACTTCTAACTCTCCCTCTCCTTGGGAGCTAACAGCTTCTTCCCTGGGAAGGAGGGGGCCAGGCTGTGCTCTCTAAACTCAGCTCCTTGCTCGCTTAGTTCAATTTCTGAGGCTGCGCTCTGGGGGGTCACGTTCCTGACACATTGATAACCTCATTCTCCAGGAGGAGGAGGAAGAGGAAGACCCCTTCCCACCCCACCTCTCGGCAAGCCCCTCTTGACACCGCTGCTCACCGTAGTTGCACTTTGCCGTCTGCTCCATCATGGGGACGGAGAGGGTGCTTCCGTCCAGCTTGTGGAAGAGGCGCTCCCTGGTGGCCGCCTCTGGGAAGGGCAGGTTCCAGAGGCCCTTGAAGTGGATGGCGTTCACCAGGACCAGGCGGGTCATGTGGTCCAGGGTCCCCTCAGGCAGGAAGTCCTGGATCATCCCTGGGGGAAGCCATGCATTCTGTCAGATGTGCACACCGCCCTTCGCCCACAAACCTCAGGGCGGTTCGCAGCATAAAGACACAATATGCAAAATAAAAATAATAACTGGATAGATGGCGTGGCATCTCTTGCACCCCTTGCAGGCAGAGATTGTGCAGGGACAAATTTAATGACCTTTGGAACATACTTAGCGAAACCATAGAAACCCATTAATCAACATATACTGGAGGGAAACAATAAATTTATCCACATATATATAATTCTATAACTTTGATTGTCTATATTTTTTGTTATTTTGTTCCTGTTGCTTTCCTCTGTTTTTATTACTTTTCCTCTTTTCTTCCCTTATTTATTTCAGCTCCCTGCAATACTCTCGAACACTGTGTGGAAAATTCTTTTTTAATTTCATTTTTCGTTTTCAACTTTTACAAATATTTTAGTCGGCGGGGGGGGGGGGGACTTTACAAATCTAATTTACCTTTCCTTCAACTTTCCTCCCCCTCCCTTCTGCGGTTCTTTATTTCATATATTTTTATTACTGCATATCCAATTCAAATACATTTATAAATTTTCCCTAATCCTTCCGTTTATTATCTCTTACTGCACGTGCTTATATCAACTCCACTAATGTTTTAATTGGTTTACAATATGTCCTCAAATCATAAAAAATAGCCCTTTCTGGCAAGTGGGCTGGATCCTGCGTTGTCCCCCCCCCATGGGTCTGCCTACCTGTCAATCATCGTAACTGTCAATCATCGTGACTGTCACCCTGCAGTGCTGCCAAGGGAGAGACTCACCTTTCGTGTGGTCCTGCACCCAGCTGTTGATGATCCTGCGCGCTTCCTCGCTCTCCGTGAAGTTCACCTGCTTGACCGTCTGGCGGAAGACCCGGTGGAAGTGGGGCATGAACCCCGGGCTGAGCTCCAGGTCCCTCTGCACAAAGAGGGCGTCGGCCGTGTCCACTACGTCTTTGTTCCTGGGGTCCGTCAGCGCCTTCTGCAACCAACGCAGGGCTCTGGGGATGCCCCACTCTGCAGGGAGGAAGCACCCAGTGGGGGCAGGAGATCATTAATAATAAATAATAATACATTTTTATTTATACCCCGCCCTTCCTGGTTCAGAAAACCAGGCTCGGGGCAGCTAACAACAAATTTAAAACACTTAATTGATGCAACAAAAAAATAGCATAAAATACAGTTGTTGTTGTTGTTGTTGTTTAGTCGTTTCCAACTCTTCGTGACCCCATGGACCAGAGCACACCAGGCACTCCTGTCTTCCACTGCCTCGGAATTCAAAAATCAATTTAGGGAGGAAATCCATCCAATAAACATTAGTTGATCACCAAGGCTAGCTGGCTAAATGAGTCCTATTTGGGCTAGTGAGGAGACCAGGGGAGAATTAGCTGTGGGATCCCAGAGCAGGGAATCTTCATAAAAAGGGAAGGAAGGGGAATAAAAGATCAGGCTTAATTCAAATTAAAGGCCAGGCGGAATAGCTCTGTTTTACAGGCCCTGCAGAAGGAGGAAGGGCCCTGGTCTCCTGGGACAGAGCATTCCACCAGGTCGGAGCCACCACTGAGAAGGCCGTGGCCCTGGGGGAGGATAGTCTGACTTCCTTAGGGCCTGGGACCTCTAAACTATGATTATTCATGGACCTTAAGGTCCTCTGCGGGGCAGACCAGGAGAGGAGGTTCCGTAAATATAAGCGTCCCCCCCTTTTCTCTCTCTCCATTTGTTCCACCTTTTCACGGTCCACTGCAGCTCGTTTCTCAATGCACCATCTACCCAAACCAATGGATTCACATGACAAGGAGGGTGATTCTCGAAGGCACTACTTGGCAGGGTGAGGCTGGCGACTGGAATGTCAGAACTGAAGGTTATAACCGGTTCAAGAGGAACAGACCAAACAGGAAGGGAGGAGCAGCAGCATTGTATATAAAGGATGTGTACACTTGTGGAGAAATCCACGACTTGGAGCATGGAAGGCAGGTTGAGAGTATAGGGGTATAAATTTCAGGAGAGGAAAAACAACAATGACCTTACTGTGGGTGTCTGCTATAGACCGCCAAACCAGAAGACTTGGGTGATGCCTTCCTAGAGCAGACTACCCAAGATTCGAAAAGGAGAGATATAGTAGTCATGGGAGACTTTGACGACCCCAATATCTGTTGGGACTCCCAACTCTGCTAAGAATATACAGTCCAAAAATTCCCCGATTTCTCGCTGGCCATTTCATTTCCCAGAAGGTGGAAGAAGCAACAAGGAGACCATCTGTCTTGGACCTGGTCCACACCAACAGGGAAGAACTGATTGATGAAGTGGAAGCACCAGGAAACCTGGCAGAAAGTGGTCGTGTTCTCCTGGGTTTCAGGATACAGAAGTAAGGGAAAGCTGAGCATACTTAGACACGCAATCTGGACTTTAAGAAGGCCAATTTTGAAAAGCTGAAGGAGCTACTGGGTGAGATCCCAGGGTCAGAAATACTCAAAGAGAAGGGAGTCCAAGATGGAAGGGAGTTTCTAAAAGGAGAAATGCTGAAGGCCCAAATGGCAACAAGAAAGAAAAGTGGGAGGCATCTAAGGAAAGTGCTGTAAGGAGCTTACAAATGGAAGTTTTCTACCCCGCTTCTCTCTCTCTCTCCACCCCCCATCTCTTTTCCCGCCTCTCTTCTCCCCCAACCTTATGCTGTAAAGGGTAAAGGGACCCCTGACCATTAGGTCCAGTCGTGGCCGACTCTGGGGTTGCAGCGCTCATCTCGCTTTATTGGCCGAGGGAGCCGGCGTACAGCTTCCAGGTCATGCGGCCAGCAGGACTAAGCCGCTTCTGGTGAATCAGAGCAGCGCACAGAAACGCCATTTACCTTCCCGCCAGAGTGGTACCTATTTATCTACTTGCATTTTGACGTGCTTTCGAACTGCTAGGTTGGCAGAAGCATGGACTGAGCAACGGGAGCTCACCCCGTCATCGCGGGGATTCGAACCGCCGACCTTCTGATCGGCAAGTCCTAGGCTCTGTGGTTTAACCCACAGCGCCACCCGCGTCCCATACCTTATGCTGTATACAGCATCAAAGTCTCACATCGAATATAACTGATCTGTAGAAAGGACTTTACGATCCGAAAATGCACAAAAGTACGTACTTTTGTAACCCAAGAAAATCTTTAATAAAAACATTTTTAAAAAAATAAGGACAAATGTCAGGTTCTACACTTAGGCAGGAAGAGCCAGCTGCATCACTGGAAGATGGGGGGACACTTGGCTTACTAGCAGTGCATGTGAAAGAGATCAGGGGGTCTTAGTGGTCTACAGGCTAAACATGAGTCCACAGGGTGATGCAGCAGCAAAAAAGGCTAATGCTATTCTAGGCTGCATCCACAGAAGTCTAGTGTCAAGGGAAGGCCTAGTACCACACTATTCTGCCTTGGTCAGGCCACACCTGGAGTCCTGTGTCCATTTCTGGGCACCTCAGTTTAAAGAGGACATTGACAAGCTGGAAGGTGTGCAGAAGGAGGCAACCAAGAGGATTAAGGGTGTGGAAACCAAGCCTGATGAGGAACGGTTGAAGGAGCTGGGTATGTTTAGCCTGGAGAAGAGGAGAGATGAGAGCCAACATCAGAAATCTTCAGGGCTGCCACGCGAAAGATGGAGCAAGAATGTTTCCTGCTGCTCCAGAGGGTAGGACTCGAATCCGTGGCTTGATATTGCAAGGAAGGAGATTCGGACTCCCTTGGGAGATTGTGGACTCTCCTTCCCGGGAGGTTTTTAAGCAGAGATTGCAAGGCCATCTGTCAGGGATGCTTGAGCTGAGATTCCTGCCTTGCAAGGGGTGACGGGACTAGATGACTCTACAATTCTATGGTCTGAATGCATGAGTCGCCCCAGTTGCATAAGAGGTAGTTAAAAACAACAACTAATTCCCCAATTAAAGCAAAACAAAACATGAATGTTGACACAGTGGGTAACTCCCCCTGTATCACCAGCTCAGCTAGTGAAGATTTGGGGTTTATTTTGGTGCTTTGACCAGATAGCTGAGAGGAGAGCAGCTCGTGACAGCGCCCCCCAGCTATCAATCTGGCTCTGCTTGGAAGAGGCAGGGAGCTCAAGGAAGAGGAGAAGAAGAGTTTGGATTTGATATCCCACTTTATTACTACCTGAAGGAGTCTCAAAGCAGCTAACATTCTCCTTTCCCTTCCTCCCCCACAACAAACACTCTGTGAGGTGAGTGAGGCTGAGAGACTTCAGAGAAGTGTGACTGGCCCAAGGTCACCCAGCAGCTGCAGGTGGAGGAGCAGAGACGCAAACCCGGTTCACCAGATTACAAGTCCACCGCTCTTAACCACTGCACCACACTGGAGGCCAAGGAAAAGAGGGCACCCACTCACCCCTCAGTTCCTTCTCCCAAGAAGGACCCCTGAATACCACTGCAACACCAGGGATGGGGAGGCAGCAGCTTTCCTTGCATGGGGTGGGGGGTCAGCTCAGGGACCTTGAGAACAGCATCACAACCCAGCTTGGCCACTGCTGGGGTGTCAGGGAAATAGCTGGGGGTTCTTCCCCCATATTTCTTGCCTGAGTGGGCTGACTTGCTCCGGCTAGTGGTGGGGTCTGTCCCGCGGGGCTTCTGTACCTCAAGGAGACGTCTTGCAAGGAGGATGCCAGCGAGGCAGAACTTTGTTGCCACCCTCAAGTTTCCCTTGTTGCAGCAAAGCCAGGACAAAGCTTCCCTGAGCCACTGCGCCCCACGGCTCCCTCCAGCCCCCTCTCAAGCGAGCGCCCCCCATCCGGGCTGCGGACTCACCGTCGAGGCTGAAAGCCATGCTGTCCTGGATCTGTCTCCGCGTCTCGCCGGCAGCGGCCATCTGTAGCATGGCCAGGACGGAGGCGACGCCGTAGGGAGAGAAGGCCACGTTGCGCTCGCCGGAGGCGGCGGCCACCTCGCGGAAGACGCGCACGCCGAAGTCGGTGGAGAGGCTCGCCACGCGGGAGACACCCGGCCGGGCGAGGGGCGCCGGGGACGCCCAGGACAGAGCTAGCAGCCCCGCCAGGGTGGCAGCCCAGATCAGGCTCCGGGAGGCTCCGGGGATCGTGCTCGACGGCAGAGACATCCTAGGAAGGGGAGGAGAAGGCGGTGAGAGAGGAAGGCGCACGGCTAGGCCGTCTAGAAATAGGGGCGCGGGGCTGGGGGACGGAGTAGGGCGAGAGCCGGGCTTGGAGAGGGGTCTCCCTTCCCCGGGGGCGCCTTCGTCCAGATGCGCAGCTCGAGGGGGCGGCGGGACAGCGCTTGGTCGTCGTCCCCCCGCCCTAGGGCCGCTTTCGGGGCTCTTCCCGGTTCCGATTCCCCTCCGGAGGAAGCCTGAAGCCCCTGCAACGCGGGAAGGAAGGCGCGGCGGGTACGGGACCCTGCTTGGACACGCGACCGCCTCTCCCGACGTGCGTTGCAGCCCGCAGGATTGCCCAAGCGCCCAGCGAGCGAGCGAGCAGCTTCAGTTCCTTCCTACCTGCTTGTTTTCTCTCTCTGTCTGGCGGGAGCGACTCTTGCTCGGTGCTGCGGCTTGTGTTGCTGGGCTGCCTGCCGAGGGCTGCTTTTATGCGCGCCCGCCCAGCCGCGGGCCAGGAAGCCGCGATGAAGTCACCGGCCGGCCCCGCCGCTTCCCTCCCTCGTCGCGATGAGCAACGCCCGCAAACAACTCCCGCCGCCTCGCTGCGCCCTTGTCGCGGGAGTGGGGCAGCGGAGGGGCGCGGAGAGGCTGAGTCACGCCCCGCGGAGGGGACTTGGCTGCCCAGATGTGGCCCCTCCTCCTGCTGCTGCTGCTGCTGCAGCCCCCCCAACCCCATCCCTGCCCCAGGACCAGGAGAGAGAGAATCGCAGGATTGTAGAGCTGCACGGGACCCTCAGGGGTCGTCTAGTCTGACCCCCTGTATTGCAGGAATCTCAGCCCTTGGCTGCAGAACTGGAGCTCCCTCCTTCTCCTGTGGCTTCAGAAATATTGCCACCTCCCACAACATAAAGCCACTGACAACCCTCTCCTCCTCCATGAATTTGCCTAACCCTCTTTTAAAGCCGCCAAGGTGGGTGGCCATCACTGCCTCCTGTGGCGGGGAGTTCCGCAAGTTAACCATTTCTTTTATACACCCTGAATCTCCCAAATTCTGCTTCCTTGAATGCCATGAATTCTAGTGCTAGGAGAGGAGAAAAACCTTCCTCTATCCACCTTCTCCATGCCATGTAGCATTTTATAAACTTTTATCGTGTCTCATATTACTCGCCTTTTCTCTAAACTAACCCCACACACACACACACACACTGCTCCCTTCTCTCCTTTCGGTTGCTCTTCTTTGAACCTTCTCCAACTCTGCAATATCCTTTTCAGAGTGAGGCACAGACAACACTCCAAACAGGGCCACACCACAGATGGGCATTTTGGCCTTGTGATACTGCCGCTTTCGTTGTCCATTCTAAAGATCCTCAGCGTAGGAACCTGCCTTGTCCACAGCGGCCACACTCTGGGTCGACATCTTCGGAGAGCTCTCTACTGTGACCCCCCAAGGTCTCCCTCCTGGCCCACAGACCCCACGAGGGCATAGGTGGAATGAAGATTCCTTGTCCCTCCGTGAACTGCATTTGCTATTTTCATTTGCCGTTTTGCCTCCCACTCACTCAGTTTGGAGAGGTCCTTTTGGAGCTCTTCCCAATCTCTTAATATTTTTTGCAGCCACAAACAATTTAGTATCATCAGCAAACCTGGCCGCTTCACTGCCTGCGCTTAACTCTGAATCATTTTATCTATGATCAAGTTCAAATCACAGGTCCCAGTACAGATCCTTGGGGAACCACTTTCTACATCTCTCTGACTCCGTTTGGAGAGCTGTCCATTTATTCCTACTCTCTGTTTCCTGTTGCTTAACTGTTTTCATGCTCCCTGGGGTTTCCTTGAACACCCACAAACCCGTATCCATTTCCGTGGCTTATTTTTTCCATTCAGCCTTTCAGGGAGTACCATGTTCTTGGGCTACAGATAGGCAGATCTATCAATTCTGGTTTCTCTCTATTGCTCATCTTTCAGTTGTTCACATTTGCACCTCAGTTGGTGGGTGTTGGTGTCTGCATGAAAATCTACCAGCATTTTAACGCCCTTGTATCCTAATATTCACATCCTTGCATGCAATTTCACTTCATACGCGCATTTTTGCAAAACCTGTTTCCGTCATCCAAAGCGTTTTTCTCTGCTATTTCACATAGGCTCTCTTTGCCATGGTCTGTACATTTTTGTGCTCCTTACTCGATTGGGAAACTGCATTGCAAAACCGTGGAATTCTAGAGCTGAAAGGGACCCATCTCGTCCGACTCCTTGCAATGCAGGAAACTCGGCTGAAACATCCATGACCGATGGCCACACAGCCTCAGTCGACAAAAATGTTGAATAGACAACACCCTTCTCCTCCAAAGAACATTGTTGTTGTTGTTGTTGGCGTCCTTCTGTCTCAGGAAACAATGGAGGACTGTTCCTTTGGAGGTGAAGTCAAGCTTTTGGAAGGTTGCAGTGCCTGCTGTGGCTGCAGAAACCGATACAGGAGAGACATGTTCCGTTGCAGCCGGGGCAGGGGAAGGCGGCCGATTGTGCTGCTGCAGATGCACCAGGGCATTTCTTCAATCTGCGCTCCCCAAAGCGGCCATTCCTTCTCTGGTCACTGCTGCGGATGCGCAACTTGCCTGTCTCCAGGCAGTTCAATCATTTGCAAGGGATTCCCACACGGCAGAGTTGATGTCGCAGCCTGCATGTAACGCTTGCAGACATCTTTGTCATGCAGAGTTGGTCTGGTGCTGGAAGCTACTGAGTCCTTGGGGGATCCTGCCCTCTTCCATTCTGTGGACGTGGCCAAACCAGCGTAGACGTTGCTGGGACACATTCTGGGAATGTGGGCTTGGGAGAACACACATCTGTTTGAGACCCTGTCCTCCCATGTGATGCCCAAAACCTTCCCAACTCAGCCCATGTGGGCGGCGTTGAGATATTGATATAGATAGGGGGGGGGTGGGAGGAGACCAGCAGCACCTCCTATTTATCAAGAGGCCATTGCTGAGGCTGCATGGGGGGGGGGCTGCCAATGAGGAGGCAGGTTTGGCCTTGAAGGAGTGAGAGCCAGTGTGGTGTAGTGGTTAAGAGCGGTAGTCTCGTAATCTGGTGAACTGGGTTCGCGACTCCGCTCCTCCACCTGCAGCTGCTGGGTAACCTTGGGCCAGTCACACTTCTCTGAAGTCTCTCAGCCCCACTCACCTCACAGAGTGTTTGTTGCGGGGGAGGAAGGGAAAGGAGAATGTGAGCCTCTTTGAGACTCCTTTGGGTAGTGATAAAGCGGGATATCAAATCCAAACTCTGCTGCTGCTTCTTCACCACAGCCGCTTCGGCAGCAGCAGAAATGGCCAATAATAATAATAATAATATAATTTATTATTTACCATATTTTTCGCTCTATAACACGCACCAGACCATAACACGCACGTAGTTTTTAGAGGAGGAAAAGAAGAAAAAAAATATTCTAAACGAAATAGTGGATATATGATTTTTGTGGTTCATGCTGTGGCGACAGACATGTGATCTGACAGTGAGTTTGGAGTAGCCCAATGCAAAAATCCTGAGGATCCATGTGGATCCGTGCTTTGTAACCACGGAGGAGGGAAGGAAGGGGAACCATGGATCCTCTGCTCACGACTGCAGCAGATCTCCCCCGCCACCCGCAGGCATTCACTCCATAACACGCACAGACATTTCCCCTTACTTTCTAGGAGGAAAAAAGTGAGTGTTATGGTGCAAAAAATACGGTATACCCCGCCCATCTGGCTGGGTTTCCCCAGCCACTCTGGGTAGCTTTCAACAAAATCTTAAAATACAGTAATGCATCAAACATTAAAAGCTTCCCTAAAGAGGGCTGCCTTCAGATGTCTTCTAAAAGTCTGATAGTTGTTTTTCTCTTTGACATCTGGTGGGAGGGCATTCCACAGGGCGGGTGCCACCACCGAGAAGACCCTCTGCCTGGTTCCCTGTAACTTGGCTTCTTGCAGTGAGGGAACTGCCAGAAGGCCCTCGGAGCTGGACCTCAGTGTCCGGATAGAATGATGGAGGTGGAGACGCTCCTTCAAATATACTGAATCGAGGCCATTTAGGGCTTTAAAGGTCAGCACCAACACTGCGCCAGTGCGTTCTTTGGAGGCCAGATCTGCTGTGCCTTTGGGTCCTGCCAACTGAGGCGTTTGCCGCACCTTGCCCCATGTTTGGAGGTGCAGGTATGCTCCCAAAGGCCAATCGGCCGGAGTGTCAGCCAGCAATGTGACGTGCTTCCTGGAGCTCGCTGCACATTTGGCGAGGGGTCTGGGCCGAGCGGGTGCATCGCCGTGATGCCAGCTGAGCTCTGGGGCCGAAAGGCCAGGGCTTTATCAGGAGAAGGGGTCAGGTTTTGCACCCTGGCCCTATCTCCTGCTGATTCAGGGGAACGGCTGCTAACTGCCCCTGCTGCACTTTTGGGGCCTTGACTCAGCATATTCCTGCCTGGCTGCCAGGCAGCTGGGCCCTGTGACGGAGGAGGCCACGTTCCAGGGCCATGCTGAGAGCTGCTGAGGAAGATTTTCCAGTGACTCTCTCCTCTGGGGGAACAAACGACAACACACAGATGAACCCGGTGTCCCCAAACACCCACAGGATGACCGCAGCTGTTCCTGAGTGTCCGGGAATGCCCCACAGCAACCGCCACGCTCCCCCCACATGTCAGCCGAGGGTATGGGGCAACAGGAGGCCTGGGCAGGAAGGTCAGGAGAGCAGAAAGGAAGCGGGGAATCCCGTTTAGGGGCCAAGGAGCCACATGTGAGACAGAGAGGAAGGAAGGGAGAGAAGGGGGCTGGAAGTACATAAGAGGGCAGCATAGTTATTATTATTTATTAAATTTATATAATGACCTCCAGCCAAAGATCTCAGGGTGGTTCACAGCATAAGTGTACAGAGTAAAACCACAAAGTACGTAACAGGAACTGGAAAAGGAAGAAAACAATAGCTAGTAAAGTTATTCATCACTTTTTTTTCCACAACGGCAATGCAACTTACAATATTGTAAGCAAAAAAACACATGTTGTTGTTGTTGTTTAGTCATGTTGGCCTCTTTGTGCCCCCCTGGACCAGAGCACGCCAGGCCCTCCTGTCTTCCACTGCCTCCCGCAGTTTGGTCAAACTCATGCTGGTAGCTTCGAGAACACTGTCCCACCATCTCGTCCTCTGTTGTGCCCTCCATCTTTCCCAACATCAGGGTCTTTTCCAGGGAGTCTTCTCTTCTCAGGAGGTGGCCAAAGTCTTGGAGCCTCAGCTTCAGGATCTGTCCTTCCAGTGAGCACTCAGGGCTGATTTCCTTCAGAATGGAGAGGTTTGATCTTCTTGCAGTCCATGGGACTCTCAAGAGTCTCCTCCAGCACCAGAATTCAAAAGCATCCATTCTTCAGTGATCAGCCTTCTTTATGGTCCAGCTCTCACTTCCATACATCACTCCTGGGAAAACTATAGCTTTAACTATACGGACCTTTGTACATTAAAACCAGCATTAAAAAACACACACGCCTACATCAAAATAGTCCTGCGTTGCAGGGGGGTTGGAGTAGATGACCCTCAGGGCCCTCCCAATTCTACAATTCTGTGATTCTATGATGCTGCTAGATGAGCCTCATTGGGGAGAGTGTCCTACAAGTGGGGAGCCACCACGGAAAAAGCCCCATTGTTCTCATGCTGCCACCCTCCCGTGGAAGGGGGGAACACAAAGAAGGGCCTCAGATAATGATCATAAGGTCCGGGGTTGGTTCCTATGGGGAAAGAGGTCGCCCTTGAGATACTGGGGTCCTGAGCCGTTTCAGGCCTTCAGAAACCAGCCCTTTGAATTGGGCCCAGAAACTGATCGGCAGTTGGGCCAGGGTTGTGTGCGCACACACACACACGCAAGTCTGAATCCCTGGGCCCCTCATGGCTCCCAAGGATGGCACACTGCGCATGCCCAGAGTGCAGACTGCTCCAAGGGGCCTGGACATTCAACAGACCCTGGCTTCAAGAAAGGTTTCTGGGCTGAGGCCTGGAGGACAGCGTGACCCCCCCCCCCCCTGATTAAGCCAGGAGCACGTCGCCTTGTCCTTGCCAAATGCACACATGTAGTGCCATCCATGTGCAAAGGTGCGTCGTGGTGTCAGAAGTGCAAAGGCAGGTCCCTGCCCCCAAGACCCTCACGACCCAAGCTTAGCAACAGCAGAATGGCTGTGCCATGTAACCAATTGCTCTGAAGGGCTGGGCACCTGCTTTGCATCCAGAAAATCCCCCAAATGGCAATTTCCAGGTAGGAACCCTGGAAAGGCCCTGCTGCCAGCCAGCGAGGTGAATTCCACCGGGTCAGACTCCACGCAAGACGGCAGCTTCCTCTCTTTCATTCTGCACACCTGAGAGCCGGTGGTAGCGGACTGGTTAGAGTGTCAGGAAGTCGCAGACCTGGGTTCAAATCCCCCACTTGGCCGTGAAGCCCACTGGGTGACCTTGGGGGGCAGCCGCTGTCTTCTCTCAGCCTTGCCTACCCCACAGGGTTGTTGTGGGGATTAAGCGAGGAGGTGGGAGAAGAACCAGGCATGCCCCACCCGGGGTTCCCTGGAGGAAAAAGACGGGATAGAAATGCAAATGACAATACTGTTGGCACCCGTTTGTCTTGAGAGGCAATGGAGTGCACTTCCAGGGGTGAAGTGAAACCGCTGTGAGTTCCCCAGGGTGCAAGCCTGGGCAGTGTATCTTGAGCTCCTGGGCTGCCCTGATGACAAGACCCCCCCCCCTCAGCCTCCCAAATGTTTCCTGCAAGGCAGCAGAGGTTTAGGACCAGAGTTTTCCTTCTCCTACACGGCTCCCTTCCCAGGTGGGTCAGCCCCACCTGCCCCTCACACAGCAGATGCAGAAACTGCCTTCTTGACTGCTGGACCCCGTCTCGGTCTTGTCCACTCAATCGGCCAGAGCCTGTCTTCACACACAGGGAAAGCCCCTAAATGAGTGAAGGTTTGAGACCCACCAGCTCCCCTCACCTGCTTTAGCCGGCCTGTTCCTGGGCTGTGGCTGCTGTCACACGCCAACAGCTTCTAGGGGTGTGTGGGGTGTTGGGGGAGAGGCAGTGTCTCTGAGGGGGGGTGTATTTTGCCCACCTTTGGTCCCCCCCCCTTTCCCTGCATTCAGCTCTCAATTAATAATAATAGATTTGACACAGACTCTCCTCTTTGCCTTCTGCCTAAACCTTGAAGGTCGAGGGAGGGAGCTGTGTGTGAACTACGTGGGTTTGCAGCACTCTTGATTCTGGTCCAGGGTGAGAGCTGTGTGTGTGTGTGTGTGTGTGTGTGTGTGTGTCTGCACGTGCGTGGAAGGAGGAGGGCAGCAGCAGCAGCGAGGCCCCTGCGCTCCCCACCCACGTGCGAAGGAAAACATGAATGAGAGGCTAACCCCACCGGGATGCTATTTCTGTCCTGGCTGCTCTCCACGCCTCCGAGGCCCAAAATATCTCGCCTCCCCTGCGAGGGGGACACTCACCCTGCAAGCATCCCAGCCGCTGGGACTCCTGGGTTCCCTTCCCAGCCCCGGGACTGGGAAAGAGGAGAGTGTGTGAATTTTTGTGGTCCACCCACTCAGCGGCTGGAGAGGGCCGGGTCCCCGGATCCCCTCCTCCCGCTAAGCTTCCGTGTGAGCCTTGAGTCAGGCATGTGGCCGGAGGGGGCCGGCCAGGGGCCAAGTGAGTGGCCCTCGGGCAAGGACATTCCGAGCCGGCTGCTCAGACCGGCAGCCCAGCGGGACTCCGCTCCATAAAGGGCCGGGCGGGAGGTCTGGATCGCATCCCCGCGCATCGCAGAGGAATGGGGTGGGCGGGTTACGCAACGGGGGTCTCTGGGACAGCAGCGACTTTCCACTGCCCCATCACCCGCTCCCGTCCTGCTCTGGCTGAACAATAGGCTGCTGGTCGGCCGCCCGCTCAGCGTTCCCAGGGACGGGAGGAGCCGGAGAGAGACAAAAGCGGGGAAGCCTCTGGCCCTGGTCAGGAGATGCCCGGGAGAGGACCAGAACAGCGCCGCGTTGGGCTGCTGACAAGCGGAGGCCTCCTCTGGGCTCACCCTGCCTCCAGGCAGCCCCTCTCACACACACACCCCGTGGTGGTCCTGAAACTGTGGCTTCCCATTGAAGAATTGCAGTGTCGGAAGGCAGGGACCCCCAAGGGACATCTAGCCCAACCCGCTGCGATAACTGCTTCAGTTCCTGCAAACTTCATTTCCTTAAGCGGCTCCTCTCTGTCTTCCCTTAGGGCCTTTTCTGCTGGTCCCTGAGCCCTCAGGCCCTCAACATTTCTTTCCTCTGCAAGGAGGGATCCAAAAGGGGCCTTCCTTTCCTTCCCAGCTCTGCTGAACAGAGCAGGAACCCCCAGACTCTGGAGGAAAGAGAAATAAATGAGGCTGCCCTTCAGGGCCTAGGGCCCTCATACCTACGGGCCGCCTCTCCCGGTCTGCCCCACAGAGGACCTTAAGGTCCATAAAAAAGGTCCCGGGCCCTAAGGAAGTCAGATTAGCTTCAACCAGAGCCAGGGCCTTTTCAACACTGGCCCCGGCCTAGTGGAACGCTCTGTCTCATGAGACCAGCGCCCTGTGGGATCTGATTTCTTCCTGCAGGGCCTGTAAGAGTTGTTCTGCCTGGCCTTTGGTTTGGAATCAACTTGATTCCCTCCCCCTCTTTCATTTTTCCTTTTTCCTTCTGTGATGGAACTCCTATTTGGGGACTTCCCTGGCTTTTTTCTGGCCCACGTAGGACCAGCCTGGATAGCTGGCCTTGGTGAAGACTTGACATTTTCACCCCAAAAAAAGTTTTTGAGTTGATGCTGAAATGAGGCTGCATTTCAATGTTGTATTTGAATCTTGTTTTCTAAGTTGTATTTCAATCAATTGTTTTATATCTGGTGTTAGCCGCCCAGTCTTGGCTGGGAAAGGCGGGGTATAAATAAAATTTATTATTATTATTATTGCCCATTCCACCTTTGTTCCTTAAGAGGAGGCCCGCAGCCTGCAAACGGTGACTTCTAGGCGCTGGTCTTGTGACCCCCCAAAACGTGTGTTTCTTCCATGGGGGCTCCTTCACAGGGGCAGAGCAGGCTGCTCCCTCCGCCTGGACGAAGCCAGGTTGGCCAAGGCTGTATGGAGCCGTGTCACAGGGCACTGGAGCTTTGGGGTCCCCAGAAGAGACCATTGGCCAAGGTTCTTGCTGGCTACAGTTGCTCAACCCTGGGCTCACCCAATTTTTTTTAAAAGGAAAAGGCTTCTCTGGCGTGAGTTTTGCTCTCGCCGCTGGACCCTGTAATGCAGCCGTGAATTCTTTTCTTAGAATCTCACAGGCTGACTGCTCTGGACCAGGGTTGAGTTGAGGGGACGGAAGGACTCCCCTATGGGGAAAAGCCACAGCAGCATTGGGGGGGGGGTTTAGTTTGGAGAAAAAGCGAGGGAGAGGCAAGGTGAGAGGGGGCAGAAAAACCTTCTCCTCCTCTCGCCCTCTCCTAAGACTAGAACTCAGGAACATCCACGGAAGTCTGAGCATTGGAAGATTTGGGACAGTCCTTCTGATATGTGGGGGGACTTGTAAAAGGCTACTGGGAAAGGATCCTTAATGAATTGGAAATAATGTTTAAAAATGCTTTCTGTCCTTTCAGTTGGGGATAATTCAGGCTGAAATTCCCAAGTGTCAAAAAAAGGTCATTTATGTATGCTACTACTACAGCATGTGTTTTGTTAGCCCCCAAAATGGAAAACGAGCAAGGTCCCAACCAAAGAAGAATGGCGACTGAAACAGATGGAATATATATATACAGCTTGCAGATTTAACATATAGAATATGAGAACAAGAAGAACACACATTTTAAAAATATTGGAAAATGTTTATTGAATATATATGGGTGAAACTGGTGCACAGCTGAAAACGTAGGCAGCAATAAATTCAACGGTGTAAACAAGTTTTGATGGATGCAAGAATGGAACACCAAATGGTATAGTTTTTGTAAGATATGTAAGATATTTATGATCTGTAAAATGAACCATGGAAAGAGAAGAACGATTACAAGGAGAACCAGCAGCTCTGAGTTCCTCCAGCACCCTGGAATGGAATTCCCTTTGCCCCAAACTCATTTAGGAGTCCTCAAACTGCTTGATAAAAATATTCAAAGTTAGGGATAAAATATTGGAATTGTGTACAATAAGAATGGAAATAAGGTGATAAGTTGCTGACTAAAGTTTCATAAATTTGGAATGTAGGAGCGAGAGACGTGAGGAAGTCCAAAAAAAAAAGGAAGAAAAGATGGTTATTATAAGATGTAAAACTTTATGTTTGATTTATTCTTTGTTAATTCTTTGTTTATTCTGTCTTTTTTTCTTTATTGTATGAACAAAACTCTTAATAAAAAATTTATTTAAAAAAAAGGGGTCCTCAAACTGTAATTATTATTATTTAACTCTCCTTGTGTTATTTCCCGCCTTTGTCGTTGTGCGGGAAAAACAACAACAGCGTCTCGTGATATTCCGGCACAGAATCTTTCATGGGTGACTCTCCACTTTGTCAGATAAACCCCAAGCCCTTATCCTGAGTTCCTGGCAGAGTTGGCAGGGGAAGGAATTGTAAACAGTGAAGTCAGAGGAGAATGAAGTCCGTAGACAATGGCAGCTGCGCAACAAACTGTGTGGACATTGCTCCTGCTATTGCTGGCTTCCGGAGATTGATAGGCCTATTGGCACACGCAGCATGATAACAAGAAGAATCCCCGATTGTTTCAATTTGAGCTCTGGATTTCTAGGTGAATCCTGAAATCTCTCCCTGCTGGCTTTCGGGTATTGCCATTTCTCATGTCAGGTTTGTGTTCTTCTCCATGGACACTGGCCTCTCTTGCTTTATCTATAGTATTCGTTCTGCTTCTCTGGGGCTGAACGCAATTCCCCTTCGGGGAGAAGACCGGGGTAACACAGAAGCAGAGTGCTTTTGTCTTCTTCCTCCTCAGAAAGCAAGACAGACTTATTCCATGTGATTCTTCTCGCTGCAAACATAGCCTAAAGATTCTCCTTGTGTGGTCTTAGCATCCCTCATCTACCTTTCAGCTAATGGAGAAGGGGGCTTCTTTTGTCATCCACCCCCACTACTGAGCAACGAATGAGCTCCTGCTTTACTTCCAAGGAGCGCAGGTCAGACAGCTGAGCTCATTTCGGCTAATCTTTCCCCCTTTGTCTTCTGTTTGGCTTCCGTGGGCCCCTCCTTTCCCTGGCTCCCTGCCATGTCTGCTGGAGAGCTGCCATTACCCCAAGCCAGCCGACTGGCAAATATTTATCGGCTGGAGATGGAGGTGAGTGTGCCAGCCCCATATGGAGAGCAGCTGCTGGCGGGGCTAGGAAGGCTCTCTGCAGCTCCTTCAGAACTCAAGACCTTTAATTTCTGTTAGGGAAAAATCTAGGTGCGAGGTTGCTCGCGGGTCCATGCAGAAGAAAGAAGGAGTCATAGAATCATAGAATCATAGAGTTGGAAGAGACCGCAAGGGCCATCGAGTCCAACCCCCTGCCAAGCAGGAAACACCATCAGAGCACTCCTGACATATGGTTGTCAAGCCTCTGCTTAAAGACCTCCAAAGAAGGAGACTCCACCACACTCCTTGGCAGCAAATTCCACTGTCAAACAGCTCTTACTGTCAGGAAGTTCTTCCTAATGTTTAGGTGGAATCTTCTTTCTTGTAGTTTGGAACCATTGCTCCGTGTCCGCTTCTCTTGAGCAGCAGAAAACAACCTTTCTCCCTCCTCTATGTGACATCCTTTTATATATTTGAACATGGCTATCATATCACCCCTTAACCTCCTCTTCTCCAGGCTAAACATGCCCAGCTCCCTTAGCCGTTCCTCATAAGGCATCGTTTCCAGGCCTTTGACCATTTTGGTTGCCCTCCTCTGGACACCTTCCAGTTTGTCAGTGTCCTTCTTGAACTGTGGTGCCCAGAACTGGACACAGTACTCCAGGTGAGGTCTGACCAGAGCAGAATACAGTGGCACTATGACTTCCCTTGATCTAGATGCTATACTCCTATTGATGCAGCCCAGAATTGCATTGGCTTTTTTAGCTGCCGCGTCACACTGTTGGCTCATGTCAAGTTTGTGGTCAACCAAGACTCCTAGATCCTTTTCACATGGACTACTCTCAAGCCAGGTGTCACCCATCTTGTATTTGTGCCATCTTGTATTTTTTTTGCCCAAGTGCAATACTTTACATTTCTCCCTGTTAAAATTCATCTTGTTTGTTTTGGCCCAGTTCTCTAATCTGTCAATTTGAAGTGTGATCCTGTCCTCGCGGGTCCATGCAGAACAAAGAAGGAGTCCAGCTGCCTGTTGGATTACTTCCGCAATAAAGTGTCTTCCCCTGTCACTATCCAGTCGACAGGGTACCCCATATCGTGGAATGATGTCCTGTGAAAGGGCTCTAGCGACTACTGAGCCGGTTGCTTTCTTACAAGGTGATATGTACTGAGCTGAATAGGATCCAAACCGCAGCAGTCTGATTGGTCCTAGAACAACAGGACCCAGGAGAGGGTCTTCTCCGTGGCGGCCCCTGAGCTGCAGGACTCCCTCCCCACAGAGGTGTCATTGCACTGCTTCCTGCGAATGCTGAAAAAACGTCGTGGAAGGAAGGATGGGGAGTCAAAATGATAAGAGAACATTGTACTGAATTTGTTAAACTGTATGAAAAGTAAAAAAAATATATGTTTCGGGGGCTTTTGGCACTTCAGGTGTATGTTTTCAGCACCCACCTTATTTTTCTGGTTGCAAAATGTTTTCGATGCTGTACTGTGCCCTTAGGGTGAAGGATGGGGCAATTAATAATGCTAATACTAATCTATTACTAATTATTTAAGCTTCACGTCTTCCATGAAGGACCTGTCTCTCTGGCTCCAGAGACAACCCTATTGCCCCCCCTGCCCCCCCATGTCCCAGATCAATGCGGGAGTCCTGGGACACTCCCCCACCCACCCCCACTGCCGCCTCCCCACAGACATTTGCCCCATGAGCTGTCCTTGATTCATGGATGCCTCTTCCCCGCGATCTCCTGCTCCAGGCAGACTCGACTCAGCCCTGCATCACCACCCGGCACTGATAAAAGCTGTGCCCGGGAGGTGCAGGACGGGCCTGAACTGAGAGGTGCTGGGGCTCACAGCTTCCTGGACCCCAGGGGTTTGATGTGGCAGGGAAGGCCCTTTTCTGGCAGAGGGCAGGGGTGCCAATTGAATAAAATACTGTGAGGGCGGGGCCAGGTAAGCCCCACCCTGCAGAATCGGTCACATGACGCAGTGTACACAAACCATCTGAATGGAAATGCCCATCGACTTTTCAAATATTTTATTGCGGGGGCTTCTAGGTGTTGGCTTCTATGACAGAGGGTGACTTAGCTGTGATTCCTGTACTGCAGGGGGTTGGGCTAGATGACCTTTGGGGGGATCCCTTCCAATGCTATGATGCTATGATTCTAACTTCCTAGCTGGAGCGGCACTCTCCACATGCTCAGAGGCTCCGTTGTTGATTGCCGGCTGATTCACATATGCCAGGAGGGAGCTCTGAAAACGGATTCTGGTGGTCTAGTCAAAGGAACAAAATGCAAAAATGGTGGGTTTTGGAGTCTGTTCAGGGCTTCGAGTTAATCCCAGCACCAACTGGCAGCTTCTGCTAGAACAGGCTCAGGCACAGTGCAAAGCAACCCAGCCAGATGGGCAGGGTATAAATAATAAAATTATTGTTTAAAAAAGTATTATCTGGTGGCCACTGTCTGCCGTCCTTTGCTCCCGGTCCTTTTGGGTAGGCTGCCTCTGAACATGGAGGTTTCCTCTTTGACGCTAGCCCAGAGTGGGGTCTGATGTGGAGGAGCTTGTTATGGGAGGGTAGACCCATAGCCCAGGGGGTGGGGGCTGCCTTGCACGCAGGAGACCCAGGTGGAGAAACCTTGTGGGGGTGGGAGAGAAGTGCTGCCAGTCAGAGCGGACAATACCAGCCTAGGTCAGGGTGTGTGTGGCTAACTACAGGGGGTCATTCTCAAGGCTCCAACGGCCAGAGGGACCCAGCAGAGAGCAGGCGGTGGGGGGTGAGGAGGAGGAGGAGGATGCTGGAAGCCAGAGCCCAGCACCCTCCGGGTGGGATTCACCCACTTCCTCGCCAGGGGGCTAGCTCATGCAGGGCAGTTTAACAGGAGGGCCCATCCTGGCTATGAGTCCCGGACTGTTATTAGCCTTCTTAAGCTGGGCAATCAAAAAAACTCAACATCAAAAAAACCGAAGATCATGGCCACTGGTCCCATCACCTCCTGGCAAATAGAAGGGGAAGAAATGGAGGCAGTGAGAGATTTTACTTTCTTGGGCTCCATGATCACTGCAGATGGTGACAGGAGTCATGAAATTAAAAGAGGCCTGCTTCTTGGGAGGAAAGCAATGACAAACCTAGACAACAGAGACATCACCTTGACAACAAAGGTCCGTATAGTTAAAGCCATGGTTTTCCCAGTAGTGATGTATGGAAGTGAGAGCTGGACCATCAAGAAGGCTGATCACCGAAGAATGGATGCTTTTGAATTCTGGTGCTGGAGGAGACTCTTGAGAGTCCCATGGACTGCAAGAAGATCCAACCTCTCCATTCTGAAGGAAATCAGCCCTGAGTGCTCACTGGAAGGACAGATCCTGAAGCTGAGGCTCTCAGATTTTGGCCACCTCATGAGAAGAGAAGACTCCCTGGAAAAGACCCTGATGTTGGGAAATATGGAGGGCACAAGGAGAAGGGGACGACGGAGGACGAGATGGTGGGACAGTGTTCTCGAAGCGACCAGCATGAGTTAGACCAAATTGCGGGAGGCAGTGGAAGACAGGAGGGCCTGGCGTGCTCTAGGGGGTCACAAAGAGGCAGACACAACTAAACAACAACAAGGCTGGACAATGCATCTGGTTGGCCACTGTGAAGAGTGGGTGCTGGCCTCGATGGGCCCCTTTTCTTGAGCCCTGACCCTCTTCCCAGCTCCCCCTCCCCTCAATAGGGCCCATCAATCACACACAGCCCCCCCAGTCCCCAGCTCCTCCATAGCTGAGTCATCCCCATCTGCCGTGGAGCCGCCGGGTTCGGTGCAGCCCAGAATTCCCCGCCGGCCTTTATCTGCCGCCGGAGCCTTCCTCCGTCCTTCCTGTCCCTGTCGCTCCATCTCCGAAAAGGCCTTTGGGTTTCCTCTCTTTCTCCAGATGCTTCCTGAGGGGGCGTCTCATCCTCATCCCAGATGCTTGGAAAGCCCCGAGGGGGGAGCCCAAGGAGTGACTGGGCTTTCTGGGAAAGTGGGTGTCAGGATGGAAGAACAGAGAGAGAGAGAGAGAGAGAGGAGGAGCTGCGATGGTTCCTTTGCAGGGGGTTAGACTAGATGCTCCTCGTGGCCCCCTCCAAGATTCTGTGAAGAGCCTGCTGGATCAGGCCCACCGAGTCCAACACCCCCTTCTTACCAGGTGAGAAGCACCCAAGGCCAAGAGACCTCTGCCCTCCTTTTCAGCAACTGGGGTTCACAAGCATTGCTGCCCCTGACTGTGGAGACAGAACAAAAGCCATCGATAGCTCTCCCCTCCTCCATGGAATTCCAAGTTGGTGGCCATCCTGTGGGAGGGAGTTCCACAGTTTAACTTTGTGCTGCATAAAGAAGGACTTCGGCAGAGGGAGGGGGTAGTGGACACTCCTTGCCATAGCCTGTCCTGTACCCCCTGAGCTGGTCAGCTGCTCCCAGAGATGTTCTGCTTCATCCTCCGCGTCTGAACTGCTCCCTGTCACAGGTTCTTCCTGCTCACTAAACCCTGTTGCCCCTTCAGCATTCATCATCACCTCCTCTCCACAATCTTCTCCCTCTGGCCTCAGGGTCCCACCACCAATCCCAGGGCTCTGAGCCTTCCTCCTCTGGGGCTTCCCTGGGGGGGGGGGGGTGTCCCACCGCTCCCCTCCCTCCAGCCAGTCCAAGACACCATGAAAAATATAATCTGAATCCAAAAGAGCACTCTAGGGTCTCCTCCAGACTTCCAGCATCTTTTAAGTGCTGCTGGAGGTGGCTGCCAATTCCTCCTCCAACTTTTCTCCCCAGCGATGAATCAGGAAGAACCCACTCACCCCACTCGAGGGCTCAGCCCCTGCCCCAGGGGGAAGGGGCGCCTGCCCTCTCCCTCCCTCCCAGACACAGACTCATCCCCACAGCCCCGAAGGCTTAGAGGTCTGGGTGAGATTTCTGGGCGGGAGGCTGGGCTGTGAGCTATGAGCCCTTGCAGAGAGGAGAGGTGGGCGCGGCTGGCCGGCAGACAGACGCGGTGAGTTTGGCCACATGGAGAGACATGTGCCCGCTTGCTCCCTGCGCCACGGAGGAATGCCAGCCCTGTGTGTGTGTGTGTGTGTGTGTGTGTGTACGCACGCGCGCACACGGAGACTTTCTTTAGCTCCTCCTCCCCACTGCACACACAAGCGGTTACCACGCAGCCACAACTCTGCTTTCTGTGGGCTGGCGGTTTTGGAAACTATTCCCCGGGCAAAGTTTTCCTTCGGATGACAGAGGTCCCGAGTCCCAGCTTAGCACAAGGAGTTCAACGTGACAGATGGGTGGGGAGGGAGGGGGGGCACACCCAGGATCCCTGCCGGGTCTCACACAGGTCTCGGAGCAGCAGCCAAGCTGAGTCACTGCTGTCTCTTGTCTTGGAAGAAGGCGCAGAGTCGGCTCTTGAGGAATCCAAAGACCGCGCAGAGGCGAGCAGGGGCGGGGGGAGCGCTCTGAGTGACAGGGCAGGAGTTTTCTCACCAGGCAGTGGCGTAGCGTGGGGGGTGCAGGGGGGGGCCAGCCGCACCGGGCGCAACATCTGGGGGTTAGGGTTAGGGGGCGCAAATCCACGGGTTAGGGGGCGCAAATTACTTGCCTTGCCCCGGGTGCTGACAACCCACGCTACGCCACTGTCACCAGGGCAGGGGAGGCTTGCCAGGATCCTACCACCTAGAATCATAGAATCATAGATTTGGAAGAGACCACAAGGGCCATCGAGTCCAACCCCCTGCCAAGCAGGAAACACCATCAGAGCACTCCTGACATATGGTTGTCTATGTGGGATGTAAACACAGGAGCAGTCAATGACAACATTCCTAGAGTGTACATGTTAGAACATGGGGAGGGATGTCTGTCCAGCAAGCAGGTAAACTTCCTGGGGACGGACTTCCTCCGCATGTGACCAGAGGTGGGTGTGGCCTCACCTGTGCAGGTAATGATAAAAGCACAGGGCAGGCAGCCACTCTCTCTCTTCTCTCTGCCATCTTCCTTCGATGAGGAACATCTAAGGATGCCCTCTTGGCTCTCAGCCAAGAGAGGACAGTACTATCTTCCTATAAGAGTGCATGTAACCTTTTTAAGCCTGCCTACCTTCTGGGATCATATTGTGAACAGAACGTGAGTAAACTCTTTTATACTTTTATAAAGAGTGTGTCGTGTCTTGCATTTTAAGAGGGAACAAAGGGGAAATTACCAGAGTAATTATTATAGAGGTTCTAGCGAACCTGTGCACACGTTACCGTTGCGAACTTAAAGGGGAATGTCTATAAACTCTGCTGATATTTTGGGAACTTGTTAGCACAAGTTGGATAAGGATATAATTAGTCAATATATCCTCTCCTGCACCCCAGAACATTCCCACAAAGGGTTATGGGCCCAGTATTGCATATTTCTGCGTATTTTTGAAGGATTGCATTGGATTGTGATTTTAAGTTGAGTAGTATTTTTCTGAGTTAACTTACTGGTAAGCACATGGTCCTTTGTTCCATTGTGCAGTGGGGATTAAGCAACCCCCCCCTTCCCTCAGAGTTCACAGTGACCCAAGGCAGTGAAGAATTGTTTTGTATTTTGAGATTTTTGAGATTTTGATTTTAAAATTTTGAGAAATTTTGAAATTTTGAAGAATTTTGAGAATTTTGGATTTTAAGATGGCTAGAGCAGCTTTTGATAGTGATGCAAAGCTAGGAATGCCTGTGCTGAATGAACACAATTTCATACACTGGAAGCAGCGCTTGATAGCATGTTTAGATTATAAGCACATTTTGGAAGCTTTAAACCCTCAACCTACGGGATCGTCTGAGGAGGATTTAGCCAAGATAAGTGCTTGGAAACGCATGAACAGCGAAGCTAGACACATAATTTTGAGTGGACTTCGTGATGAGCAGCTATCATTAATAAATAGTACAGATGATGCATCTCAAATCTTAAGAGATATTGAGCGCGTGTATGGAGAATCTAGCATAAACTGCTTCAGAAACTTGGTGTGTAAATTAACCAGAGTGAGGATGAATTCAAAAGAGGAATTCACAGAGCACATCAACAAGTTTACTGAGATTATTCAAAGAATTGATTTGACTCCCAAAGCTTTTGATGAAGATACAAAGATAGCATTTTTGTTATCATCACTTGGACCACACTTTAGCGCATTTGTAAGTTTGATGGATCATAGACAAGGTCTGACTTTTAAAGACTTGATTGGTTATTTAAAAGAAGAATGTAGAGATAGAGCTGAATCTCCAGTGAGAAATGCTAGAAGCAAAGACAGCAGTTATGCATCTAGGCAATTTACAAAGTCGAAAGAGATGCCTAAGAAAGTGATTTGTTTCAATTGTAACAAAGAGGGACACATTGCAAAGAACTGCAGAGCTCCTAAAGCCAAGAAACCCCACCCCTTTCAGCCAAAAGGAGAAAAGAAGGGGAAATGTGAATGCACATGGCTACTGCAAGAAAGGAATTTAACTGTCCAGAATCGTGAAAATAGACGTAATAAATGGATAATAGATTCTGGAGCGAGTTCGCATTTTTCATATAAAAAGGACTATTTTAATGAGATAAATGATGAAGAAGGATCTGAAATTGAGATTGCAGATGGCAACATTGTTAAAGCAAAAGGTGCAGGTTCCATGAGTCTGAAATGCAATATAAACAATGAATGCATTGAGAACACAATCTCTAGAGTTTTGTATGTTCCAGAGCTGAGCTGCAATTTAATCAGTGTGTCCACATTGGACAAGAAAGGTTTCCAGATCACATTTGGAAATGGAGAATGTAAAGTGACTAGAAATGGCAAAGTGTTTGCTCAAGCAAAGCTAATCAATGGTGTATATGAGCTTGATCTTTCAGAGAACCAGTCTGCAAAGGTGGCACATTCCAGCCAGAAGGATGAAGCAGATCTGGACCTGTGGCACAGAAGGCTTGGACATAGAGACACCAACGTCATTCTGGATCTACAGAAAAGAGATCTTGTAAGAGGTTTGCAGGTAAAGCAGAGCAACAAAGCTCCAGCAAAGTGCATAAGCTGTATTACTGAGAAGGCTGTAAAACCTTCATTTCCACGTTGTGCAGAACAAAGAAGCAACAAAGTGCTTGACATAGTGCACACTGACATATGTGGACCCATGAATGTTCCCTCACTGGGAAAGAATAGATACATTTTAATATTTCTGGATGACTTTTCAAGATTTTGTGTTGTATATTTCCTCAAAGAGAAGAGTGAGACAGTGGACAAGCTCCAGGAATACATTGCCATGGTCAAGAACAAATTCCAGAGAGCTCCAGCTGTGCTAATGAGCGACAATGGAGGTGAGTACTGCTCAAATGAAATGCAGGCTCTCCTGGCCAAGGAAGGAATTGCACACGTAACCACAATTCCTTACACTCCACAGCAGAATGCCATAGCTGAGAGAAAGTTTAGGTCCATTATGGACATGACAAGGTGCATGCTAAAGGATGCATGTTTGCCACAGAAGCTGTGGGCCGAAGGAGTGTACACGTCAGTCTATTTGCAGAATAGACTGCCAACTAAAGGTGCAGAGCGCACACCATTTGAACTTTGGCATGGGAAAGCTCCCAATCTGTCGCACATACGTGTGTTTGGAAGTCCGTGTTACTTCCACGTGCCCAAGGAACACAGACACAAGCTTGACTCCAGGGCAAAAGCAGGTATCCTTGTGGGATATGCCTCTGGAGGCAAAGGATACAGAATTATGGACTTACAAACTGGTAAGACAAATGCATACCATGCGGTTTATGTTGATGAATATGGAAAAGTAGACACTAAGAACACTGTTGTGGATTCTTCCGGTGAGTCAGAAAGGACTCAAGAGTTCGTATATTTCCCTTTTGAGACCCCACAAAGTAATAATCTGCCTTCAAGTGTTACAGCGCCCCCTACAGGCGACGCACCAGAAGACGCAGAGGACCAGAACCCTGGCGGCACCAGAGACGAAGATGAGGACTCAGATGGGGACATGCCTGCATTGGAGGAGGATGAGGAAGCTGATGAGGTCCCAGAACCAGAGGTCAGACGCTCGTCCAGAACCAACAGAGGTGTCCCACCATTACGGTTGTCCTACTTTGCAGGGTCGGCGTTTCCACAGGAACCTTCCACTTGGGAAGAGATACAGGAGATGCCAGCTGCAGAAGCCAGTCTCTGGAGGAAGGCCGCACAGGAGGAGATGGATGCACTGCATCAGAACAAGACTTGGACACTCACTGAGCTGCCTCCCGGTAAGAAGGCCATTGGCAGTAAATGGGTTTTCAAGGTTAAGAAGGGGTCAGAAGGAGAAGTGCAGCGCTACAAAGCTAGACTTGTAGCACAGGGATTTTCACAGCGTTTTGGTGAAGACTATGATGAAGTTTTTGCACCAACCGTGAGGTACAGCAGCGTAAGAATGCTTTTAAGCATTGCAGCCTCCAAGAAAATGAGAGTGAAACACATAGACATTGCAACCGCTTTTCTACATGGGCAGATTTCTGAGGAAATTTATATGAAACAGCCTAAAGGTTTTGTGAAACCACATGAGGCACATCTAGTGTGCAAACTCGAGAAAGGACTTTATGGACTTAAACAGGCTGCTAGAGCCTGGAACCAGAAGTTGCATAAAATGCTGACGCAACTTGGGTACAAGCAAGGCGACGCTGACAAGTGCTTGTACAGTAAGTCAAATAATGGACAATTCTCATATATCTTAGCATTTGTTGATGACCTGATTATTGCCACAGCAAGTGAGAAAGACTATACACAGATAGTAAAACACCTTAGCAAAGAGGTGGAGGTCAAGGAGCTAGGAGATGTCCAGTACTACCTCGGGATCCAGGTGGAAAGAGAAGAGGACGGCTCATTTCTTCTCAGCCAAAGACAGAAGATCCACGAGCTGATTGAGCACATGCAGATGCAAGACGCACATCCAGTTGCTACACCGATGGCTACTGACTTCCTGAAGAATCAGCAGGATTCGAAGCAGTTGCCAGACAACAATGACTACAGGTCGGCGATTGGTAAACTTTTGTATTTAGTTACCACATGTAGACCTGACTTAGCTAATGCTGTGGGGATTCTTAGCAGAAAAGTGAATTCTCCCACTGAGCATGATTGGGCAGGTGTAAAGAGGGTGGTGCGATATTTGAAGGGTACCATGAATTGTAAATTAAGGTTACCAGCCGTCAGAGACCCTAAGTTGGTTGGGTATACTGATGCGGATTGGGCTGGGGATAATGCTGATTATAAATCAACAAGTGGTCATGTTTTCATGTTTGGTGATGGACCTGTTTCATGGGGCAGTTATAAACAGAACTGTGTAGCATTATCTTCCACAGAATCAGAATACGTTGCAGCAACAGAAGCCTGCAGAGAGATCGCCTGGCTTGATCAACTCATAAAGGACTTTGGGTTGGTGAGAAAAGGGCCTGTCAGCTTGCTAGAGGACAATCAAAGTTGCCTGAAGCTGACGCAGAGTGAGAAGTTCCTGGCCAGAACAAAACACATTGGGGTTAAATACCACTACATACGCCAGATGATCCAGGATGGACTTGTGGAACTATCCTACTGCAGCACCCAAGAGATGACTGCTGACATCCTGACGAAACCCCTACCAAGAGAGAGTTTCCAGAATCTACGTGTCAAGCTGGGACTCTGGGTGGTTGAATAAAAGTTGTTTATGTTTTGTGTATGTTGTATTGCCTGAGAAGGGGTATGTGGGATGTAAACACAGGAGCAGTCAATGACAACATTCCTAGAGTGTACATGTTAGAACATGGGGAGGGATGTCTGTCCAGCAAGCAGGTAAACTTCCTGGGGACGGACTTCCTCCGCATGTGACCAGAGGTGGGTGTGGCCTCACCTGTGCAGGTAATGATAAAAGCACAGGGCAGGCAGCCACTCTCTCTCTTCTCTCTGCCATCTTCCTTCGATGAGGAACATCTAAGGATGCCCTCTTGGCTCTCAGCCAAGAGAGGACAGTACTATCTTCCTATAAGAGTGCATGTAACCTTTTTAAGCCTGCCTACCTTCTGGGATCATATTGTGAACAGAACGTGAGTAAACTCTTTTATACTTTTATAAAGAGTGTGTCGTGTCTTGCATTTTAAGAGGGAACAAAGGGGAAATTACCAGAGTAATTATTATAGAGGTTCTAGCGAACCTGTGCACACGTTACCGTTGCGAACTTAAAGGGGAATGTCTATAAACTCTGCTGATATTTTGGGAACTTGTTAGCACAAGTTGGATAAGGATATAATTAGTCAATATATCCTCTCCTGCACCCCAGAACATTCCCACAGTCAAGCCTCTGCTTAAAGACCTCCAAAGAAGGAGACTCCACCACACTCCTTGGCAGCAAATTCCACTGTCAAACAGCTCTTACTGTCAGGAGGTTCTTCCTAATGTTTAGGTGGAATCTTCTTTCTTGTAGTTTGGAACCATTGCTCCGTGTCTGCTTCTCTGGAGCAGCAGAAAACAACCTTTCTCCCTCCTCTATGTGACATCCTTTTATATATTTGAACATGGCTATCATATCACCCCTTAACCTCCTCTTCTCCAGGCTCCTCTTCTCCTGATAAAGAAAAATTATGGGGTGTGGATTTACTCCGCTGCCCAGCTCCTTGGGGCGCCCCTCTCTCTGGTCAGCAAAGGAAGGAGTCTCCTCCAGCCAAGCTGAAGAAGCAAACAGCGGTCCGTAGACCTGATCTTTATTTGTTGCAGCAAGGTTCAAACACACAAAGAGTGGGGAGCCCCCAATTCTCCGGCTGCATGAACTTTTAAGACCTCTCCCTATTTCCCATAATACGTTTTCCAACAGCACCCCCATACATCACAAATATGTCACAAAGTAATAAATAATAATAATAATAATAATAATAATAATAATTTTTTATTTATACCCCGCCCTTCCCGGTTCAAAAACCCGGCTCAGTCAAGCTTGCAAAAATCTATCGTTTGCCTGATAATAAATGTTGGAAATGTAAAGAGACGGAAGGTACATTCTTTCACCTTTGGTGGACGTGCCCAAGGATTAAGGCTTTCTGGGAAATGATTTATAATGAAATGAAAAAGGTATTTAAATATACCTTCTTGAAGAAACCAGAGGCCTTTCTCCTGGGCATGGTCGGCCAATTGGTGCCAAAGAAGGACAGAACTTTTTTTTATGTATGCTACAACAGCAGCAAGAATACTTATTGCAAAATACTGGAAGACACAAGATCTACCCACCCGGGAAGAATGGCAGATGAAGGTGATTGATTACATGGGATTGGCAGAAATGACCGGCAGAATCCGAGACCAGGGAAAAGAGTCGGTGGAAGAAGACTGGAAGAAGTTTAAAGACTATTTGCAGAAACACTGTAAAATTAAGGAATGCTAGAGTGATGTTGGATAGCAACTAAGTGGTTTTCAGCTGTAATGCTTAAGAGATAGAAAATAAGCATTTGAAATAAGTAAAAGACCTAATGGTGAGGATTTGCTGAACAAACAATTTGAATTGGAATATAAGAAAGGGTGGTATGAGGAGGTCTGGAAAATAAGTTAAAAGAAAATAAGTAATGGAAATTTTATGTGTTTTTAATTATTTTTGTACTTTTGTACTTTTGTTATTTTTTCTTTTTTATTTCATATTGTAGTATTTTTTGAAAACTTAAATAAATATTCTATTAAAAAAAAAACCGGGCTCAGGGCGGCTAACAACAAATTTAAAACAATTATAAAAGCAGCATAAAATACGGTATAAAAACATGGATAAGTAGGAGTGTTTGGCATTTAGAAACATGAGCCTGTCACCCATCCCTTTCAACAGCCCCCGTTCCCGACACCTTTTAACTACCCTCTTCCCCAAAGAAGAATAAAAAGTATTTACACATCCCTCCAGCTGCAAGGCTTTCCTGCGCTTCTCCTTCGGAAGTATCAGGATTCAATCCACTATCCCGATGGATGTCTGTCTGGGGTATGGGCTGCCCTTGATCGCCTCCACCTTGTGGAGGGGGAAGGAGTATGTGACCTTGGGCTTAAGGGATTGTGGATTCCCCTCTTCCAGAGGAGTCATTAGCCGTTGGAAGCAAGGGAATCCGCCAAACCGTTGAATTTTGGCGATTATTTGATTCTATTTTGGAACCAGCACCATTCATGGTATCCGCTTATTGCTACAATTTTATAGACTGCTTATCTGAGCCTCTTTGTTGTGGTGTGTTTGTGGTGCTTGCATAAATGGTCATTGTCCTGGCCTTAGTTCGAGGCTGTGGTGGGGACTTGGGGTTTTTGGGGAGTTGTTTAACTGCCCACCCCCTGTTCCTGGTTTTAACACACCAGTGGCTCTCTGGGGTTGGCATGAGAGATGCACGCTTTAGATTGAAACATTTGCAACAGGTAGGAGAAGCCGGCCCCATATATTGGGGTAACTGAAACACAGCTAAATGCATCTTATCTCTGCATATTCCCTGGGCACCACATTGGGCAAAGATTCCTGCAGCAGGGGGGCTGGACTAGATGACCCTGGGGGTCCCTCCCAACTCTACAATTCTATGATTTTCCAGATCCAAAGGAGATCCAGAAGGTTCCCCCACCCTCTGCTCCTCTTCTCTAGTTAATGAACAATCCACCCCAAAGTTCTCCAGGGCAAACCTCGTAGAGTTGGGAACGGTTCCCAGCGGTCATCTAGCCTGACCCTCCACAAGTCTGCCAGGGTGATGCAATAGCAACTCCTGCTACAGGTCCACACCCTCCTTTCACACCCCTCTGCTGTTGCCAGAGGATCCCAGCCCCCCCCCAAATAAAAGAACCTTTGGCTGGAGCTCTAAGTGGGCGCACTGTGTGTTTAAGTTTCTTCCAGAACTTTGTGATCTGCCCAAGTGTTCAGACAAGCAGTTGCCACAGCAGATTCACCTGTAGGCCCGTTCAGACATCCCCCTTTCCTTCCCCATTGCAGGGGGTTGGGCTAGATGACCCTCAGGGTTCCCTTCCAACTCTACAGTTATAGGACTCTGTGGTTCCAGGGCCTGGAGACACAAATGTGGGTCTTCTCGCGTGTGTGGATGCCCGTTCTTGCCTGTTATGCTGTACTTTGCTGTATTTTCACGAAAGTGTGGCCTACGAATGTTAAATAAATATACCCAACTCAGCCTCCTCCTGCAGAGCATCAACTCCACACCCCTGGGGCAACGTCCCACCCTCCCCACGGAGGCTGCTGATGCATCATGCGCCACCTTCGCCCCATCGTCCACAGATCCAGCCGTGTGGCTGCATGTCTGAACCGGCTTCCAGCCAGCCTCGTCCCTGGGCCTCCGCAGGGCAACCTTGCAGGGCTCCTCTTTGGGGAAAGAAGCTTCAGGCCGGCACCCCCCACCCAAGAATGTGGCCCAGCGGCACAGCTGGAGACTTCTGTGACTGTTGTGACAAGAGGAATGCGAGAGGGGCGAGCCCAGAGGTTTCTTCATGTCACTGGGCTTCCGAGGGAGCCTCCTCCCCTCTCGCTTTCGGGCAGTCCTTTGGCATGTAGGAATTCAAGGTTATGCAATAGGGCTTGCGTAACTTGCGGTCGGCTGACTGTGCGCACCCCTGCTTGCACGCGTGTGTCATGGAAAGAGGCCAGATGCAGCTGGGGCAGCCTGCTTTGGTTTCAGGAGATCTTGCTGATTAAGAGGATTAAAAAGGAAAGGTTTCACCGTCTTGAGTTCAAGTTCAGAGCTTGGAGGAGAGGAATCGAAGGAGGGCCACACCAAGCAGAAACCGCCAAGTCCACTGGCATCGTCTCTGCCACCCTGGCCGGGCAGAAGGCCACGAGCAGGGCAGAAAGGGCAGTGCCCCACCCCCAGCAACTGGCATTTGGAGGTAGACTGCCTCTGAATAGGGAGGTTTCGCTTAGCTAGCATGTCTTGTAGCTCAGTCCTCCTCTTCCTCCAAGCCTGCCTAGTCCAGCCAACCAGATGCTCTCCAGATGTTGGGCCAGTGGGCTTTCTGCTGGTACTCCATGGGCTCATCTTAGAGCTGAGCTGGGTCTCCCCTCGATAGCAGCTAGAATTGATTTAGCTCATCTCAGATACTAAATGCCTTTGAGGACCATATTTTCACCAAGCTCTGCTGGTTGGAGCAGCTACAGGCAGGAGGCTGGTTCCCCAAAGTGTCAGACTCTCCAAATGGAGAAATATTTATTTCTTAGTTCGCATGATCTTAGAAACTGGATCTTCGACCACGAAGCCAGCCAAGGCAGGGCCATCCATTATCGCTGCCCATTATTCTGTTTGGTACCCTCAAATTAAGGACAACCATTCAAGGCCTCACTGCCTTGAGATGCCGACGTTTCCACAATTACGCAGGGCCTTGGTTGAACTTGGATTTCAACAGGTGCCCTCAACGTACTTAGAAGGGAGAAATCTTGGAATAGCACACATGGAACAGAAATGCACTTATGTAGTCGGGGTGAAGATATCATTCACTATTGGTGCCTCCTCCGTGAGAGGTCTGGAGAGGAGCAGCAACAGAACAGGCCTTTTCGGCAATCTCCATTTGTGGAATACTTTGTGTTTTTGTTTTTATTATGTTTTTGTTTCTATGTTGTGATTTTAGGTTGTGAACTTCCCTGAGATCTACAGGTATAGGGGTTGTATACTACTACTACTGGGACGCAGGTGGCGCTGGGGGTTAAACCACTGAGCCTAGGGCTTGCCGATCAGAAGGTCGGCGGTTCGAATCCCCACGACGGGGTGAGCTCCCGTTGCTCTGTCCCTGCTCCTGCCAACCTAGCAGTTTGAAAGCACGTCAAAGTGCAAGTAGATAAATAGGTACCGCTCCGGCAGGAAGGTAAACGGTGTTTCCGTGCGCTGCTCTGGTTCACCAGAAGCGGCTTAGTCCTGCTGGCCACATGACCCGGAAGCTGTCTGAGGACAAATGCCGGCTCCCTCGGCCTATAGAGCGAGATGAGCATGCAACCCCAGAGTCGGTCACGACTGGACCTCATGGTCAGGGTTCCCTTTACCTTTACCTTTACTACTACTACTACTACAGTGGTACCTCGGGTTAAGTACTTAATTCATTCTGGAGGTCCGTTCTTAACCTAAAACTGTTCTTAACCTGAAGCACCACTTTAGCTAATGGGGCCTCCTGCTGCCACCGCGTCGCCGGAGCATGATTTCTGTTCTCATCCTGAAGCAAAGTTCTTAACCTGAAGCATTTCTGGGTTAGTGGAGTCTGTAACCTGAAGCGTATGTAACCCGAGGTACCACTGTACTACTAATAGTTGATTTGCTATTTAAATATGGTGCCCAGAGAAAAATTTATAACTCCACTTCTGGTTCATGGATTGATCCTCCCAGGAACTGATAGTTGACCTCTTAGCTGATAAATACCTAAAGATTACACACCAGGCAACCAAATTTGCTCTGGTAGCTAAGAAGATTTGCCCCAGTTAGGTTAATGCATTGTGATTTTAATTTTTACACCAAATTATAGACTTCCAGCTTCCTGTCCTCACAGAGACCAAACAGATGAAACTTCCCTGTTTCCAGCTACTGGCGTTCAGAAGCGTTACTGCCTCCAATTTATTATTATTACTCCAACTTTGGAGGCAGAGCAAAACCATCCTGTCTAGTGTTAACAGAGAAATCTGAGGTCTCCCTTGAACAAAAAACAAGGACCCCAGCCAGGAATCCCAGAGCCAAACAGCAGCCAGTCGGCTTGGTCTTGATTGAAGACTGTGGCGACAGGACTCCCACCTGCCACCAGTTGGAACAAGATGGAAGCCCCCAACAAAAGAGAACCCAAACTTTTATTAGCTGCTAATCCCCATGGTTACACCCCCCAAACAACAACAACAACAACAACAACTATTATTATTATTATTATTATTATTATTATTATTTATTTGTACCCCGCTCATCTGGCTGGGTTTCCCTAGCCACTCTGAGTGGCTTCCAACAAAGATGAAAAATACATTAAAATGTCACACATTTAAAACTTCCCTGAACAGGGCTGCCTTCAGATGTCTTCTGAATGTTAGGTGGTTATTTGCGGGCACACGCGCTAAACCCTGTTTGTGGTGCCTACCCCTTTTCCCAAATGATGAGACAAGAGACCAGAGTATGGGTTCAAATTGGCCACAACTTGATTGAGCTTCAGAAGTGGGGAACTTGGCACAGGCCTTGGCAGGCAACCCTCTCCACCCACCTGGCTGAGGATATGCAGGCAGTTGAGGCCCAGTGAGAGGGGACTGCAAAGCGCAAACTTACACAGCATGCCCTTCCACTGACCTCGTCTGGGGAGTTTGACCTACATGCCACCACTCTAGGGCCAGGGACTCCCGGTTTTGCCCTTTAACTGGCCCTGCAAGCATGACTGCATCCCCCCCCCAACTTGATATTAGACTAAAGGCTACCTTGCCAAGGCCTAGAACCGCCACTCGAGGCCCTAAGGGGCCTCGCCGCCAAGTCCCACAACCGAGGACCAATTAAACCCCGCAATCTATCCAGTCCCCAAGGGCTCATCACAAGTCGTGGAGCCAGAAGTCATTGCCCAGTGGGGTTCTGGTGCACCCCGTCCCCCCGGAATAGGTCAACTCTATCTGCTGTGATGGTGGGATGTGGGATAGAGAACCCACCAATTTGGCGCATGGTGTTGCACATGGCCCTGCTAATTTTACTCACTGCATAATTGAGGCGAGAGGGATTGGAAGCCCCCCTCCAGTGAAGACGGGGTAGGAGATTGGACCAGCCGATGGTCATTGATGGGTACAAGGCATGCAGGCTTTTTAAATCTGCCTTTTTGCTCCACTAGATCGTTCTCCCCCACATGTATAATCAAGACCCTTGGAGGGCCATGGGTCGCTGCGGCACTACGCAGCATGGGCATCAAGCTCCGCCAACGCATGCCCCGCTGGGCCATCCAACAAAAGCATACCTTGGGATGGATATTAAGGTTATGGCCACGATTTTGAGACTGTGCATAATCCGCTGCCCAATGGACAATGCTGTGGCCTATAACCCACATCTTCATGGTGGGCAAACCTGTAAGACAATTAAATTGCAAGTGAAAAGGAGGAGGAGCCGGGATGAATGTGACTTTTGTAGGCTGTCGAGCGCGAGTGCCCCAGTGTGCTGATGTGTGCGGGGTCCCAACCCTGTATCGCTGCTGAAGTAGCAGCCCCGATATGAACACCGCAAGCAGATAAGGCTTTGCGTAAAACCACTGTGAATTGTGATCGCGTCAATGGGCGCATGTTTGAGTGAATGAAGAAAGGGCCCTTGCACTGGGGCCGGACCCTGAAGAAGCGGCGTGTGTTGTGATATGGGCAGGGAACTGCCTGTTCCGTCGAGGGCAGTGCAAGCGTGACCCCTTTCCGCAATTGGTCAGTTTTTGAGGACCGAATCTTGACATTCAACGTATGCCCAGAGAACCTGATGTCGGTGTCTGCCAACCCTGATTGCAGAGGCCAAGCCAAACACTCCCCAATGTGCATGGCACCAAAAAAGACTAGGGAGAATGCATTTCGAAATTTGACCAGCAGATCTCTGGTAGTTTTTTCCAAATTAGATAATTTATGTCTATGGTGATAGGCTTCCTGCCATCCTGACGTGGGGGAATGACATGCCGCCACCCAGCCAGTAACTTCTTGACATGGAAGCTGTCACAGGGGTCTGGCCAGTGACGGAATTTACAAAAGAAATAAATAGCTGCCCTGTAAAGCATTAAAGTTTTTATGGCAAGGCCCTTGCACTTTAGGAGCACCAAGAACTGAAGCACCTCCTCCTCGGATGTGCGCCATGTTGCAGAGCCACAAAAGCACCCAAAGGCATCCCAGGCCCTGGAATAAGAACGTCTAGTGGAGGGTGCTATTGCTGCCATTATCCCTGGTTTACTTCTCGCTTCCAATCTCCCACAGATCGTCTGGGAAGGCGTCCGGGGACTGGGCTGCTCCTGGTGCCATCGCGCGGAAACGCTCCATCTGGAAACGAGACAGTGCATCAGCAATGTTATCGATAAGGCCAGGTATGAAGTGGGCAGTGAAAGAAATATTGTGCCGCAGGCACTCCAGCACAAACAGGCGCAAGACCCTTATGACCCTCGGGGACTTTGCTGACTGCCTAGATATAACTCTTATCACCGCTTGATTCTCAGACCAGAAACAGACCCTGGAATTCGAAAAGAGGGTTCCCCAGATGCGAATGGCGACTAGAATAGGAAAGAACTCCAGAAAGGTTAAATCCTGAGTAATGCCTGCTGCGTGCCAAGAAGATGGCCACGGCTGGGCGCACCAATGTCCCCTGAAGAACACGCCAAAACCAAAGCGGCCAGAAGCATCAGAATGGACCTGGAATTCCACCCTGGGGTTAAGGCTCTTCTGCCAAAATGAAACCCTGTTATAATCCTGCAGGAATGCAAGCCAAACCCTCAGATCGTCCTTTATTTGCTTTGTCACCCTGATGTGATGGTGGGGGACTACCCCCCCGGCCGTGAGCCGAGCCAGACGGGCACAAAAGGCATGGCCTGGCGCCACTACTCTACATGCAAAATTAAGATGACCCAATAGGGATTGCACCTGGCAAAGGGTGGTCTTTTGAACCCCAAGCATTGCCTCCAGAAACACTTTCAAGGATTCCAGCTTGGTCTGTGGGAGGCGCGATGATTGCTGAATTGTGTCCAATTCGATACCCAAGTAGGAAAAGAGAGTCGAAGGGCCCTCGGTCTTGTCGGCAGCCAGAGGTATGCCAAAGTCAGCTGCAAGGCGCATGAATGTAGCTAGGGATTGAGCGCGGTCAGGGGAGTCTGGGGCGGCCATAATAAGAAAGTCATCTAAGTTATGGGTGATGAAAGGGGAACCAGATGTGGTTTTGAAGGCCCATGCAATGAATGTGCTGAAGGTTTCAAAGGCCGCGCAGGCCACAGAGCAACCCATGGGCATAGCCTTGTCAAAAGACCAGCTATCCCTGAATTTGAATCCTAGAAACCAAAAATCTTCAGGATGAACTGGGAGCAGCTGAAAGGCTGACTCGACGTCGCATTTTGCCAATAAGGCCCCAGTGCCCAATTCCCTAATCATTTTGATGACCACGTCCAAGGATGCATATTTAACTGAACAATGCTCTTGTGGTACGGCATCATTTACAGACCCACCCCTAGGATAAGAAAGGTTGTGTATCATGCGGAACTCACCAGGAAGTTTTTTTGGGCACTATGCTGAGAGGGGAAACTATAAACTTTTTGAAAGGTGCCTAAACACCACTCTTTTTCAATTTTGTTAAATGCAACAAGGGGCATTTCCATTACCGACTTTTGATTGGGAGGGGTTCTGGATACCAGTGTACTGGAGACAGGGATGCGGAAGCCATAACGAAACCCTGCCTCCAAATAGTTGGCTGCAGTCCTGTTGGGATAAGCCTGTAACAAAGGTAACATCACGGAGAGGCGGACAGGGGTTGGGGCTAGGGCGGAAAAAAACTCATTTCCGGGAGGCAGCCTTGGCTTGCTGGGCTCCAGAGGTAGAGGCTCCTGAGTCTCCCTTGGCATCCTTGGCTCCACTCCCCAATCCTGTTTTTCGAAAACTGCAAAAAGGGGGCTTAGCCCGAAAACACTTAGTCCATGAATGAGGACCACCACAGCGCTCGCAAGCATGGTCAAAGCAGCATCGGTCCCTGCTGCACAACCCATTATTAAACTCAATGTTGATATTGTCACCCTTTGCATCTTGGAGGGGGGTTTACCTGACTTCTCCCCAAAACCCCCTTTTTTTGGAAGTTTGGGGCCACTACTTTGGATCAAAGATCATTGTCCTTGATGTCCCAACAGGCCTTGGGTTCTTTAGCGGCCCTTTCAGGGAACAGTTCATCATAAGCCAAAGCCGCTGAGTCCCCTGTCATTTTTCTGGCTTTTCAGATGATGCCCAGATAGTTAGCCAAGTGCCAAGCCCTATCGGGGTAAGCAGCAGCCACCAATCCCATGTAAGAGGTGAACACAGTTAGCCAATTGTCGAAAGTTCTATCAATATCCACTGCCTTGTCTTTTTTGCGACACGATTCAGGCTTAAACTTGGAACTACAAGAATAAGCCGGGGAGAGCAGGGCAAACATGTCCACAAATTCCCCATTTAGAATGCGATTGCGAATATTGTTTTTGAGCTGGATGCCAGGAGGCTGATCCGTGGTCTTGAAATTTGACACCAGCACCCTCCCTTTTGTATCAAGCCCATCCTCCCCACATGGCTCCTTGGCCCCATAGACACGGTGATGGCACCGGGTGCGACATTCCCAAATCCAACTAGGCAGGCCAGGGGCCTTGTGGGTAGTAACCCAGTACCCTTTGTGCCATTCTTCCAACTTGCCACAGGAGGAATCACACGTACCTGAAAGATCTGAAGAATCTGAAGAGCTCTTGCACTTACACCCATGCTTCCTTGATCTGCAAGACCTCTTCTTCCTGCGATGTGTTCTGCGCAAATCAGGGCTGGAGGAGCTGTCTGATGAACTCGAAATGGGTGACCTATGGCTACGCCTCCCCTCACAAGAGCGCCGACGAGGTGACTTAGACTTATCTAAGCGCTCCTCGGCCCGAGCCAGGTGATGTTGCAGGCTGCGGTTCTGACGCAGTAATTCCTGCACATCGTCCTCACTTGACTGTGAAGAATCACTCTCAGCAGTGAGCTCCTCCGGGTATACATGCTTTTTCTTTTTTGGAAGGGCCCTGATGGGCCTGGCATCAGAGGTGGAGGGACCATCATCCCTCACTTTTCTCTTAGAGATTATTAAATTCATAGGTGGGACCTTCCGGTTGGAAGACAAGGCCCTTTTCTTAATTCTGTTGGCTGCCTTTACGGCATTGCTAGGGGTGCCCTTCGCTGCAGCTCTTGGAGTGCCCCCCACCAGGTGTGTGCAAGGGGGAGCCTTCCAATTGTTCAGCTGCCACGGCAAGAGACATAATGCACCTAGAAGCAATGTTCTAGTAAAATGGCAGGTTTTTGTTTGTTTATTATTATTATTATTATTACTAATATACTTTGCAAACAAAAGATTTGGGCTAGGGACAGAACCAGCCAACCTAACTGCGCACAAGCACTAAAACTGCAAAAGAGGAATAACAGTTAGCACACATCCTTAATCATGGGTCCCTGCTATAAAGCACGGGGGAAGGGTGTGAACATGACCGCCATGCGGCCTGACATAACCTCCCCCACCAGACAACTGAAAGCCGTGCTTATAAGATTTTACAGTGGGTGGCTGATATGCGGCCTCCGTGCCACTGCCAAATGAGAAGCTCCCCAAGCGGCCTGTTGCCAAGGAACTCTCAGGCCTGATGAGGTGCCTCCCATGGCGCGGTTGGCAGCAGGGGAGCTATGCCATACCCACACCCGCAAACCATGACACCTCCCCTGTCCTCCATAATCCCTCAAGCAAGGCGTCAAGACCCTAATCCTGTCAAATCACTCTGCCAAGCCTTTCCTCCGGGCAATGCCAGGTGGCAGACTATGCGTACATGGACCATTGTCTTCTCATCACCGGTACTCACGATGTCCTTATCTGCGCATATCTCCAGCTCTGCATATTCCCCCCTCCCTCCTCCATATGTTAATCCTGTGTAACCCAACCTCTTCTTAATGTATTCATGATGTAATCTGTGTAACCCAACCTCTTCTTAATGTATTCATGATGTAATCTGTGTAACCCAACCTCTTCTTAATGTATTCATGATGTAACTGGGATGTATTTTGCACTGTATTCTGGGACATGGAGGGAAGTTTCAAAAGTTCATGTCACCCCTTTCTCGGGGTTCAATCTCGCCTTGAACCTGTTGCGCAATAAACTTGGATCTTCTGCATCTTGCTTCTGTCTCCAGCTGAGCTCATTTTCCTCCGCAGGAACCCGCGGACTTAGTCCGACGAGCTGGGTGGCAGAACAGCCTCGCACCCAGATTTCACTGTAACAGGCCTGGTAGGGACCCGCCACCCACTTGGGCCAGCAACACCGGTGGCTGGCAGCTGCTGGGGAGCAATGCCAGCCCTCACCACCGCCAAAGTCATCAGGCTGCTCGGGCTGGCAGTGCCCATGCCGCCGGCTGCGGGAGAGCAATGCCCCCCCCGCCGCTACCGCCAAAGCAAACAGAGAAGGGGAGGAGGCCAGCATCGTAGCCTGGTCGGGCTCGCGCAGCGCACCCGGGCTGGCCGTACCAATGCAAGTAGGCTGCACTCCTCCCGCTGTCACAAAAAGGCAAGAAGGCCGCATTCATGGCCTAGCCGAGCCCGCGCTGCCCGCCGGGTTGGCAGGAGCCCCAGACCGGTGGCAGGCAGTGGGGAGCGATGCTGCCCCCCCGCCACCGCAAAAGGTGACGAGGCCTCGTCGGGCCCACAATGCTCTGAGCCCGGATTGGCCGCAGGCGGCGGGGAGCGATCCCCCCCCCCGCTGCCACACAGAAAACAGGCCATGGAAACAGCCCAGCTGGGGCCCGCTCAGGTCGGCAGACCACTGACCAGCGGTGGGGGAGTAATGCCGAACTAGCAGCCTTGCCAGGGGCCGTGCCACCTGCTCAGGCTAGCAGCGGCCCAGCCGGCAGCCAGTGGTGGAGGAGCAATGTTCCCTCCCAAGCTGGGGACAAAAACAAAACAGCAAAACCCCAAAAAGGCCACAATGTGCCCAACTGGGCACGCCAAAATTGCGGCCTAGCTTGGCGGAGGGGGCCAAATCCCCCTTCCCCATCCAGGCAAAGGAAAGAAGGCCAGCTACTTACCTTAATCTGGCGGCCTGGATACACTCCGGATCCTGATCTTGATCCTGGAAGGAAGAACAGCAAAAGAGGCTTGAGCCGAGGGGTCAGTCTCTTTTCTTTTTGGCCTTAGGCCCACCCCCGGCCGGCCGTCCATTGTCCTCCCTGGCCGAGGGCGGGTCAAAGGCCAGCTCAGGCAAGTGGGTGGCACCCGCCCAGGTGAGCCTCGCTCGGTGCCGCAAACCCCGCCCACCTGTGGGGAAGGGAGGGTAGATAATCGCTTTTGCGCCTTTTGTGATTTGTCCCCACAAAACACTTCATCACAGTTTCTTCCTGTCTATTCAAAGGGCCTCTGCTGCACGATACCAAATGTAAGAATTCACTGATCAATGGATCTATGCACTGGCTCACTGGGAAAACTTCAGAAATTCATCTAGACCTGTGAGCTCAGCTCCTCAGCAGCCCCTCTGCCTGAGTGATAATCCCTGGCCTCCTGATACCTGAGAGCCAGACAGGTAGCCATGCCAGAAATAACAAACCCAGATGAAGACAAAAGGGTGGGATTAACTTGGCTGGGAAACAGGGAAATGTAAATGTCTCTTTTGTTCCACTTGATGGGTGTTTGGTGGAGGGCAAGGGGAACCATGGGGCAGGGTCCAGGATGTTCAGATTACGGCCACCAGACCTCCCCTTTCATGATGTAACCCTGATGTATGAGTGATGTATTAGTAGGTTTCTGAGCACAAATCAAAGTGTTGGTGCTGACCTTTAAAGCCCTAAACGTCCTCAGTCCAGTATATCTGAAAGAGTGTCTACACCCCCATCGTTCTGCCAGGACACTGAGGTCCAGCTCCGAGGGCCTTCTGGCAGTTCCCTCCCTGCGAGAAGCGAAGTTACAGGGAACCAGGCAGAGGTCCTTTTCCGTAGTGGCACCTGCCCTGTGGAACACCCTCCCACCAGATGTCAATGAGAACAACAACTACCAGACTTTTAGAAGACATCTGGAGGCAGCCCTGTTTACTGAAGCATTTAATGTTTAATAGGTTATTGTATTTTAGTGTTTTGTTGGAAGCCACCCAAAGTGGCTGGGGAAACCCAGCCAGATGGGCGGGGTATAAATAATAATATTATTTTATTATTATTCTATTCTATTCTATTCTATTCTATTCTATTCTATTCTAATTTGTAAGCAAGAAGGAACACAGTCGAGCCCCCCCCCCCAACCTAGGAACAAATCTGGCTTTGGGCATTTGGATATTTTTATTGGCATTCCCTTGGTATAACAGCCTACCTTGCCTTGTAACCATGTCTTGCTTAATCATTATGTCTATGCTATACATAGTTCCAGTCACTATTTTCCACACAGTCACATGCCTGTGGTTTATTCCCCCCCCCCCCATTTTATTCCATGCCTGCTTTTGCAGATGTGGGAAGCTGATTTTGGGCACCCATCTGTCGCGGGAGACAATGGAGGAGTGCGCCTTCAGGGGTGAAGCCAAACTGTTGGAAGGTTGGAGCATCAGCTGGGGCTGTAGGCACTGATACATGAGATGAGTTTTTATTGCAGCAGGGGCAGATGAAGGCGTCCAGTTACGCTGCTGCAGATGGACCACCGTGTTTCTTCTCTCTGCGCTCCCCTTAAGTCGTCATTCCCACTCCCCCACCCCCAAAAATATTGTGGCTAAAATACCTTTTAATTTAAGCTTTGCGCATATATATTTATATATAGGCAGGGGCAAATAAGACTGTTGGTGCACATTTTTTTTAAAAAAATTGGTAACTGCCTCCCCATACGGTAAGCCGCCTTGAACATTGTTTTAACTGTGGAAGGCAATGGTAAAGGGAACCCTGACCATTAGGTCCAGTCGTGACCGACTCTGGGGTTGCAGCGCTCATCTCGCTTTACCAGCCAAGGGAGCCGGCGTACAGCTTCCGGGTCATGTGGCCAGCAGGACTAAGCCACTTCTGGCAAACCAGAGGAGCCATGGAAATGCCGTTTACCTTCCCACCGGAGCTGTACCTATTTATCTACTTGCACTTTGACGTGCTTTCGAACGGCTAGGTTGGCAGGAGCAGGGACCGAACAACGGGAGCTCACCCCGTCATTGCGGGGATTCGAACCGCCGACCTTCTGATCGGCAAGTCCCAGACTCTGTGGTTTAACCCACAGTGCCACCCACGTCCCTGCAGGAGACCTTAGGGGAGTCAAAAGGGAACCCGGGGGTCATCTAGTCCAACCGCTGCGATGCATGAATCACAGCTGGACGGGGCCCTCTTTTGGCCTGACCCAGCTGCTGTCCTCCGTTCTTGCGTCCACGAAGGAAACAGGGAGCTCTCCAACAGGGGGGCAGGAAGTGGGGCGGCCCCAGGAGGGCACACTTTGCCCAGACCCGCTTGCGCTAACTCCTTGGGCGGGTGGTCCAGCCTGCCCCAAGAGGAGACGGGCTGCGAGGCTCAAAGGGAGGTAGGAGAGCCGAGACCTTTCATTGTGGAACAAGCTCGGAGCCCTCCCGCGACCCCCTTGTCACAACCCCCCAGCCCCGCTGCGCCTTGCGCAGGGGTGCCCAAACGTTTTTTCAAAGAGAGCCAGATTTGATGAAGTTAAAATGCGTGAAGACCGCCCAAAGCTTTATATCCGATTTTACCCCAATGTTGTTGAACTTTTTTGTTGATTCAAGTTGTTGAGCTTTTAGGGGGGGTTTTACCCCAGTAAATAAACTAGGCGCCGGATTAAACCTTTGGACTTTGAACATACCTGCCCTTGCGGAATCCTCCACCCCCTGGGAGCGTCAGATTCGTTTTAGCTTCCACGCGGTGACACTCCCAGCCCCACATCTCGGAGAGGACCCCCAGCCCAGCTGCCGCTCCGAGGTAGGGGCTCCTTTGCGGGTGGGCAGACAAGTTGCCAGCCAGTCGGGAGTCGCCCCCCAGATATGGGGTTGGGGCGGCGGCCTTTGGCGCGGAGACCTTCGGAGGGTTAGGGGCGGCCGGGGTGGGTTGGGGGGCGGTCCTTCTCTCCCTGGATCCCGGGAAGGGGAGGTCACGCAGGTCACAAGGGCCTGGATGAGAGCTGGGCAAGGGCGCCCCCACCAGTGCCAGGAGTCTCCTGGGAACCCAGGAGTCCTGCCCCCTAACCCCCACTCCCGTTGGACGTGTTGTAGAAACCGGGGGTCGCCTGTGCAGCTCAACCCCGTGTGTGGGTTTCCCCGTGTTTGTGGCTGTGCGTTTAACGCGCTCCTGTGCGCGCCTTCCTACCTAGCGCACTTATGGACGTGCGCTTCTTGTACAGAGCCTGGGTTTCCTTACATCAGGCGCAAGGGCTCCTTCTCCTGCCTCCCGGGGACACCCCGATCCGGGGAGCCCCCTCTCACCCCAGCCTCCTAGCGGGAGGAAAGGGGGGAGGCCCAGCAGGGCTCTCCAGATGTTGCTGGTCTCCCGCTCCCTCCCTGAGCGCTGGCCTTGCAGGGAATTCAAAGGTCCAGCCATATCTGGTTTTGCAGTACTTTTGTCCGGAGAGGACTGGACAAAGTCAGGGAGGAGGGAGGCTGTCCTTGGTTCCGAGCCACAAGACAGACTCTGCTGGTCCTCTGGATCCTTTTCACAGTGCGCTCTCTCTCTCTCTCTCTCTCTCTCTCTCTCTCTCTCTCTCTCCCTTCAAGGCAACCTCCCTGCAGCAGGGACCACCCCACCATGGCTGCCAAGGCCCCGTCCCTCTCCGAAGCCCTCACCAGCGGCTTCCTGACCTGCGCCATCTGCCTGGAGCGCCTCCGCCGCCCCAAGATCCTTCCCTGCCTGCACAGCTACTGCCAGGAGTGCCTGCGGAAGTTGGCAGAAGGCCAGAAGGAGCTTCAGTGCCCGGAGTGCCGTGAGCGGGTGGCCCTCCCAGAGGGGGGCGTGGGCGCCCTCCGGACCAACTTCTTCATCAACGGCCTGCTGGACCTGGTCCACCCCACAGGGGAGGCAGAGCCCACCTGCAGCCTCTGCCCGCTCATCGGCCAGGAGGCCGGCCGGCCGGCCGTCTCCCGCTGCCTGGACTGCGCCGACGACATGTGCAGGGACTGCGCCAGCGGGCACCGCTGCTCCCGCCTCACCCACCTCCACCGCGTGGTGGCCATGAAGGGCTACCTCTCCGGAAAGCACGACGAGGAGATCTGGAAGCGCCAGGCGCTGCAGTGCAAAGAGCACACCGGCGAGGAGCTGCGCTTCTTCTGCACGCCTTGTGCCGTCGTCCTCTGCCGGGAGTGCCGGCTGGGGGCCCACCTCCAGCACCCTTGCCTGCCCCTGGCTGAGGCGGCCCAGGCCCGCCGGCCGGTCATCGTGGAGCTCCTGGCCGGGGTGGAGGAGACGGTGCAGGTCATCCGGACGGGGAGGGCCAGCCTGGAGAGGGAGGCTGCGCAGCTGCAGGTGCGCGAGGCTAGCATCCAGGATGCGGTGGAGCAGGCGTGCTCGCAGGCAGTGCAGCGGCTGCTGGCGCACCAGGAGGAGGTCCTGGCCCAGCTGGCGGACTACGTGAAGGAGCGGCAGAAGGCCTGCCAGGCCCTCTGCTCTGATCTGGAGTTCCAAGAGCAGGTGGCCTCCAACACCGTGGCCTTTGCCCAGAAGGTGCTGAGTCTGGGGAGGGAGGTGGAGATCGTCTCCCTGGAGCAGGTCATCTGTGAGCGTCTCAGGCATCTGCAGGGCCTCTCCTGGGAGCCGCTGGCCACCCGCCTGCCCTGCCTGGAGGTCGACGCTGAGATCGAGGGCAGCGGCCCCCGCCTGTTTCACCTGCAGTTCCGAGAGGAGAGCCCCACTGGAGTGCCGGAGGGCCCCCAGGAGGCGGCCACAAAAGGGGCAAAGAAAGGGACTCACCTGCCGGAGGGCCCCCAGGAGGTGGCCACAAAAGGGGCAAAGAAAGAGAGCCACCTGCCAGAAGGCCCCCAGGAGCCAGCCACAAAAGGGGCAAAGAAAGAGACCCACCTGCCGGAGGGCCCCCAGGAGGCGGCCACAAAAGGGACAAAGAAAGAGACCCACCTGCCAGAGGGCCCCCAGGAGGCAGCCACAAAAGGGGCAAAGAAAGAGACCCACCTGCCGGAAGGCCCCCAGGAGGCGGCCACAAAAGGGGCAAAGAAAGGGACTCACCTGCCGGAGGGCCCCCAGGAGGTGGCCACAAAAGGGGCAAAGAAAGAGAGCCACCTGCCAGAGGGCCCCCAGGAGGCGGCCACAAAAGGGGCCAAGAAAGAGACCCACCTGCCGGAGGGCCCCCAGGAGGCAGCCACAAAAGGGGCAAAGAAAGAGACCCACCTGCCGGAGGGCCCCCAGGAGGCGGCCACAAAAGGGGCAAAGAAAGAGACCCACCTGCTAGAGGGCCCCCAGGAGGCGGCCACAAAAGGGGCAAAGAAAGAGACCCACCTGCCGGAGGGCCCCCAGGAGGCGGCCACAAAAGGGGCAAAGAAAGAGACCCACCTGCCAGAGGGCCCCCAGGAGGCGGCCACAAAAGGGGCAAAGAAAGAGACCCACCTGCCGGAGGGCCCCCAGGAGGCAGCCACAAAAGGGAGAAAGAAAGAGACCCACCTGCCAGAGGGCCCCCAGGAGGCGGCCACAAAAGGGGCAAATAAGAAGAGGAGGAAGCAACAGCAGCAAGTGCTGCCTGCCAAGAAGGGATTCCAGATGACCACCCTCATCCTCAGGGGCTGCCAGCAAGCCGTAGCCCCTGTGCCTCCTCCCAAGGTCCCAGGAACCCCCTTTCTGACACCCAAGCCGTTCTTCTTGTGTAGCTTCTGCGTCAAGAGCCCCAGCGACCAGAAGTGCCCCCTGGTCACGGGGCTCTGCCCCTTTGGCTCTGGAGAGCTGCTGGTGGCCGACAAGCAAAACCAGAATCTGAAGCGCTTCTCCCTGCAAGGGGAGTTCAAGGGCACTGTCCCCGTCCCCAGTGGCGTGGCCCCGGTCAGCGTGGCCACCGTGGGCAGCAAGGTGGCCTTCACAGCCGGCTCCTGCCTCTACCTCCTGAACGGTGAGGGTGGCCTGGTGTGGCAGAAGGCCCTGGGACAGGGGCAGGCCAGCCATGCCGTGGTGGGGCTGGGGGGAGACCGTATGGCGGTGTGTGTGGCTGGGCAGTTGGAGGTTTACGACCTAGAGGGGCGGCTGCTGGAGAAGATTGTGCCTGAGGGCAGTGCAGAGAGGAGCCTTGTCTTCCTGGCCAACCACAAGGACGGCTTTGTGGGCTCGGACTGGTACCGCCGCAGCGTGGTCCTGTTCACCAGGATGGGGCAGCTGGTGGCCGAGTGCTCTGAGGAGCAGCTGGGTGAGTGCCTGCCGGGGGGCATTTGTGCTGATGCCATGGGCATCATTTACGTGGTCCTGCGGGAGCTGAACAAGGTGGTGGCCTTCTTCCCCAGAGGGGAGAAGTTGGGGGCGTTCCTCACTGCCAAGCACAGCATCAACCGGCCACGGGTGGTCACGGTGGCTGGGAAGCGGCGCTTTGCCGTGGCTCTGAGCAACGGCACCGTCCACATCTTCCGGATCAGGTATCAGGGCAAGTGAGCCAGAGGAAGGGCAGGGGAGGGGGGGGTTAAAAGCTGTTTGCCCCAGGGTTAATGACCCAAGGCAGACTAGAGTGCCCAAGGTGAGCAATGGTGTGTGTAGGAGACTAAAAGCAACAATCCCTCCCGCCTACCCTCCTGTCTGGATTTGGTCAGCTCCCAGAGTTGTGCTTTACTTACCTTGGGTTGTTGTTCCCAAGGGCGGCCACCAGAGGGCATTGTGGAAATGATAGAACCTGGCATAGATCGCCTACCTGCCAAAGTTTACGTTCCTTTTGTTCTCACGTGTAAATCGGGGCATGGAAAAGTCCAGAGGATGTGAGGAATGATAATGCTGCTTTTTTCACCAAAAATCCAAAAGGCTGCAACTGCTAGATAACGGCAGGCAGCAGCAGAGACCTGCTTACTCTTATATTTAAACCAGCTTGCGGTCAGGATGCTCGTAAATGGGACAGTTTGTTTGTATACAAAAAAATCTGCCCTTATGGGGTATCCAAGAGCCCATATAGAGTCATTACGTAGGTTCCCTATTGGTAGGAGAGAATAGCAGAGGCCAACCAGAGAATATTGAGAAGCGAAGCAGCTAGTAAGCCTGATCTTTATTGATCTGTTGCAACAGAGTCCTCACTCACCACACGCAGGAGGGAGAAGGAACCCCGAAAAATGGCGTGCAAGGCCTTATAAAGACTTTTGAAATTGCCACCCTGTAGATCAAGACCGCCCCGTGAAACATCATACCTACATCACAGAAAGGGCAGAAATCTGAGTGCCTTGTTTACCTCCTGTCTGGCAGGTCACCTGTTAATGGTCACTTGATTGGATACCCTGGGGAGCCTGGCCAGTCTTTTGTAATGATAAATACTTAGTTCCTGAGCCAGGTCACAGGCTCACATCCTATTCATACACAGACATACCCTTAAGACAGGATTTGTGAGGAAAGAAAAAATGGGGAGGTTTCCCACTTTGACCTTGCAGAGAAATCAATTCCTCAGTCTGGGAATCAAAATGGTTTCAGGTCGGTCTTCCTGTGCTGATCTATGTACGTGCTTGGATGGTACGCTTATGAACATTTAACATATACCTAAGACCTCAAAGTTCCTATCACAATACTTGTTCTATACTATAGAACTTGTTTACACCTGTTAGTGGTCAGGATTTGGCTTTGTCTCTTGAGTCAATGTGTGAAAAGCATAGAAAGCATGGACCAAATAAGGAGAAAGGTAAACAGGAGGGGTGGTCCTGGAAATCAGAGTGATGGGAGATGTCGACAAAGGCGGGGATTTTAGTAGGGAAATTAGGCGGTCGTGATGGGCTGTAAACCTTGCAATACCCAGCCAGTGGGGAGACAAGGGAGGGACGCTGCGCTTCAGGTATAGGGAATATAAGCTTATGCTTTGTCAATTGTGGGTGTGGCTGCTTGGGACACCCGCTCTTGCAAGGACGTATTGTACTCAGTAAACTCTCTGCTTTTTCACCAATTTTATTCAGATTAAGGGATTAAGGGTTTTAGGAGCTACTTTTTAAAAACTTCTGACAGAGGAGGACCCCTCTGACAAGATGGTGGCAATCATAATCTTTCCAAAGTGCCGTTTCTGCTCTCAGGAGGAAACTCAGGGCTTGGCCAGGTGTTTTGCAAAAGGTTGGCAGAATCCATCACGCAGGAGGGCTCTCGGATTTGGCCTGCTGGTGTGGCCAGCTTCCAGCTGCTAAATGAGGCCTAACACAACAGAGTGTGCGTAATTGGAGAGTGAATCTGAGAGTGTGGGACACGATATTAAGCCTGAATGTTATATTCATTTACACCCCAAGGAGACCATCACTGAGTGGGGATCCCGTCTGTGCCTTCCGGAACACTCTGACAGAAGAACGTGCTTTGTAACTCTGTTGTGATCACCATTCCTCTCTCTTTTCCCTATAAATATCATTCAATAATAAAACAAACTTGTATATTTGCATCTTTGCAAGAGAGGACAGTTGTGTATGAGTTGAAATAAAGAGTCTGGATAAAAAACCTCCTGCAGTTCTGATATTTTTGTCCTGAGATGCTTTCAGATGGGAACTTAATATGTAAAAGGGCAAACAGCTGCCTGGGAAACACCCCCCCCCCCATTTTTGAACATGCAGAAACTCCACTGGGAGCAGCCAGAGAGTCTGGGAGCAGGAGCTCAACTGTTCAGAAATAGGGCAGAATCTCACCATACAGCATATTGGAAACAACAATGAGCAGATATTTGTTTAATTCATTTGGCACCCCAAAGCAATTTACAATATATTACAACAACTAAATGAATTGCAAATATGGAAACTCTTCTTATATATATGAGAACAACTTCAAACGACAGTGCCTAAAATCAGTCGGATTCCAGTGCTGATACTGGCTGGAATAAAGTTTGTAGAATCATTGTGTTGCAGGAACCCCCCCACCCCAATCATTCTGTTTGTGTAAACTTCACACACACACACACACACGCCACATTTCTGTTATAAATTCATAGAAAAATAGAAAATCAATCATACATTGGATTTGCACTGTTCCACTTTTATTTTACTCCATGAAGGAAGGACTACAAAATGGGGCAGGTTTGATACAGGGCAGCCATAATCCCTTCAGCATCCCAGCACATACACAGGTGCCCTGCCCAGTTGCTATGCCAACCCTGATGGTCCCAGACAGAAGACAATCAAGATCACAAAGAACCTGCATATGGGAGTGGATTCAGCATGGACTGAAACAAAGGACACTGATCAGATCTTCCCTCAGGGGGCAGGAAACTGCAAACTCCCCTTTGTCTCCTGGAAATTCCTGGAAGTGACTCAGGGGGAGGGGGGAAAGGAGGAACCAGCCAGGTGACAAGACACTCAAGTTACCACCAACTCCTCCCTCAACCCCTCCTTTCTGTAATGTATGCATGATGTTTCTGGGGGTGGGCTAGACCTAGAGGAGGGGAATTTCAAAAGTTTTTATAAGGTCTTGCACACCATTATTCTGGGTCTTTCCTCTCTCCTGCACGTGAGGGGAATACCCTGTTGCAACAGTTCAATAAAGGCCAAGCCTACAGGCTGCTGTTTTGCTCCAAGTTATCCTGGTTGGTGTCTTTGTTTTGTCCAAGGGAGCCCTCGGATTTTTCCGGTAACAATTGGAAAGGACCCTGAGAGTCATCTGGCGAACCCCCAGCAATTTCATTTCCTTCTGTCCTTTGATGATTTCAACTCCACCTCTGTGGAACGCCCACACAGACCATGCATGTGTGTTTGTGTGTATTCTCACACGCATAAATATATACATACGTGCAACTCGGGATCTCTCTCTCTATGCAGGTGGTGATGATGGCAGAATCACAGAATTGTAGATTTGGAGAGGACCCCCAGAGCCACCCAGCCCAGGCCCCTGCAATGCAGGAATCGTAGCCAGGATCCTGGAGGAGACTGCAGCCCCTAAAAGAAATATTCTGCCCCAACACAAGTGGGAGTTTTTTAGCCACCCCCAGGAGACTCTGGGCTGCTGTTGCTTTGATACAACAGAAGGCGGTTGACGGCTCCTAGTGTTGCAGAAATTTATGTATAGGTTGGGGGGGGTTGCCCCTCCAGGAGATATCAGGCACATGCAGCCCACTACCAAAATCAGCACAATCACTTTGTGACTTTTGTGACTTGTCCCCACAAAACACTTGGTCACAGTTTCTTCCTATCTATTCAAAGGGCCTTTGCTGCACGATACCAAATGTAAGAATTCACTGATAAATGGATCTCTGTACTGGCTCACTGGGAAAACTCCAGAAATTCATCTAGACCTGTGAGCTCAGCTCCTCAGCAGCCCCTCTGCCTGAGTGATAATCCCTGGCATCCTGATACCTGATTGCCAGACAGGTAGCCATGCCAGAAAGAACAAACCCAGATAAAGACAAAAGGATGTGATTAACTTGGCTGGAAACAGGGAAATGTAAATATCTCTTTTGTTACACTTGATGGGTGTTTGGTGGAGGGCAAGGGGAACCATGGGGCAGGGTCCAGGATGCTCAGATTCCTGCCACCAGACCTCCCCTTTCATGATATAACCATGATGTATGAGTGATGTATTAGTACATTTCCGAGCACAATTCAAAGTGTTGGTGTTGACCTTTAAAGCCCTAAATGTCCTTGGCCCGGTATACCTGAAGGAACGTCTCCACCCCCATTGTTCTGCCAAGACTCTGAGGTCCAGCGCTGAGGGTCTTCTGGCGGTTCCCTCATTGTGAGAAGCAAAGCTACAGGGAACCAGGCAGAGGGCCTTCTCAGTAGCGGCTCCTGCGCTGTGGAATGCCCTCCGAGCAGATGTCAAAGAGATAATATTTGTCCTCCCTTCCCCACAGGTGGGCGGGGTTTGTGGCACCGAGTGGGGCTCACCTGCGCAGGTGCCACCCACCTGCTTAAGCTGGCCTTTGACCTGCCCTAGGCCAGTGAGGACAATGGACGAGCGGCCAGGGGTGGGCCTAAGGGCAAGAGAAAAGAGGCTGACCCCTTGGCTCAAGCCTCTTTTGCTGTTCTTCCTTCCAGGATCAATGGCAAAATGCGACATTGAGTCAGCCTTCTGGCTGCTCCCGGTTCATCCTGAAGATTTTTGGCTTCTAGGATTCAAATTCAGGGATAGCTGGTCTTTTGACAATGCTATGCCCATGGGTTGCTCTGTGGCCTGCGCAGCCTTTGAAACCTTCAGCACATTCATTGCATGGGCCTTCAAAACCACATCTGGTTCCCCTTTTGTCACCCATTACTTAGATGACTTTCTTATTATGGCGGCTCCAGACTCCCCTGACTGCGCTCTATCCCTAGCTACATTCATGCGCCTTGCAGCTGACTTTGGCATACCTCTGGCTGCCGACAAGACCGAGGGCCCTTCGACTAGCCTTTCCTACTTGGGTATTGAATTGGACACAATTCGGCCGTCGTCGCGCCTCCCACAGACCAAGCTGGAATCCTTGAAAGTGTTTCTGGAGGCAATGCTTGGGGTTAAAAAGACCACCCTTCATCAGGTGCAATCCCTATTGGGTCATCTTAATTTTGCATGTAGAGTAGTGGTGCCAGGCCGTGCCTTTTGTGCCCGTCTGGCTCGGCTCACGGCCGGGGGGGGGTAGCCCCCCACCATCACATCAGGGTGACAAAGCAGATAAAGGACAATCTGAGGGTTTGGCTTGCATTCCTGCAGGATTATAACAGGGTTTCATTTTGGCAGAAGAGCCTTAACCCCGGGGTGGATTCCAGGTTCATTCTGATGCTTCTGGCCGCTTTGGCTTCAGCGTGTTCTTCAGGGGACATTGGTGCGCCCAGCCAATGTCTTCTTGGCACGCAGCAGGCATTACTCAGGATTTAACCTTTCTGGAGTTCTTTCCTATTCTAGTCGCCATTCGCATCTGGGGAACCCTCTTTTCGAATTCCAGGGTCTGTTTCTGGTCTGAGAATCAAGCGGTGATAAGAGTTATATCTAGGCAGTCAGCAAAGTCCCCGAGGGTCATAAGGGTCCTGCGCCTGTTTGTGCTGGAGTGCCTGCGGCACAATATTTCTTTCACTGCCCGCTTCATACCTGGCCTTATCAATAACATTGCTGATGCACTGTCTCGTTTCCAGATGGAGCGTTTCTGCGCAATGGCACCAGAAGCAGCCCAGTCCCCGGACGCCTTCCCAGACGATCTGTGGGAGATTGGAAGCGAGAAGTAAACCAGGGAGTATTGGCAGCAATAGCACCCTCCACTAGACGTTCTTATTCCAGGGCCTGGGATGCCTTTGGGCGCTTTTGTGGCTCTGCAACATGGCGCACATCCGAGGAGGAGGTGTTTCAGTTCTTGGTGCTCCTAAAGTGCAAGAGCCTTGCCATAAAAACTTTAATGTTTTACAGGGCGGCTATTTCTTTCTTTTGTAAATTCCGTCACTGGCCAGACCCCTGTGACAGCAAAAAGGCATTGCCCTTGCCCTTGCTGCAAGGGCAGATTTAAAAAGCCTGCATGCCTTGTACCCATCAATGACCATCGGCTGGTCCAATCTCCTACCCCGTCTTCACTGGAGGGGGGCTTCCAATCCCTCTCGCCTCAATTATGCAGTGAGTAAAATTAGCAGGGCCACACGCAACACCATGCGCCAAATTGGTGGGTTCTCTATCCCACATCCCACCATCACAGCAGATAGAGTTGACCTATTCCGGGGGGACGGGGTGCACCTGACCCCACTGGGCAATGACTTCTGGCTCCACGACTTGCGACGAGCCCTTGGGGACTGGATAGATTGCGGGGTTTAATTGGTCCTCGGTTGTGGGACTTGGTGGCGAGGCCCCTTAGGGTCTCAAGTGGCGGTTTTTAGGCCTTGGCAAGGTAGCCTTTAGTCTAACATCAAGTTGGGGGGGGTGCAGTCATGCTTGCAGGCCCATTGAAGGGCAAAACCGGGAGTCCCTGGCCCTAGAGTGGCGGCATGTAGGTCAAACTCCCCAGACGAGGTCAGTGGAAGGGCATGCTGTGTAAGTTTGCGCTTTGCAGTCCCCTCTCACTGGGCCTCAACTGCCTGCATATCCTCAGCCAGGTGGGCTGAGAGGGTTGCCAGCCAAGGCCTGTGCCAAGTTCCCCACTTCTGAAGCTCAATCAAGTTGTGGCCAATTTGAACCCATACTCTGGTCTCTTGTCTCATCATTTGGGAAAAGGGGTAGGCACCACAGACAGGGTTTAGCGTGGACTTCCGGGTTGGCGCCTCTGGCAATGGAGCTCCTCCGAAGGCGAAGGCGGAGACACACTGAAATCACAGGCGGAAGAAGCCTGTGAACTTGGGATTCGGCTGGCACCTTTTGCGCCTTCCCTACTCATGGGGAAACCCTATTTTGGGGATCCGGAGCGACGTGGGGTGAGCGGCGCGGTGCTTTGAATCGACTGCTTCTTTCACGGAATGAAGCCGCATTGCTATTGTCGGAGAGCGCTGACTTTTTCCTGTGGACAATTGGACTTTAAACAACAACCCGTGAGTACAACGGAAAATTGGATCTTTAAATACCTTAATTTGGCACCGAACGGGGAAGTTTCAAAACAGGAAGTCCGCCTTCCCTTTTTGTAAACAGACTGAAGCAAAGAGGTTGCAAGCTAAGGTCTTGGAAAGCCTCATGTAAAGGATTAAATTTCCATTGATTGGAACTATTAAACCCCCCTTGGAAGCAGGGGGAGAGGGGGGAAATTGTGGATCGTGCATCCTTCAGGAGAGAGTGATAGAAATTAAATTATCACTGCTCTGAACCCCTGGGAACAGGCCGCCAGCAGATTGACGTTTTGGAAGAGTTCATTGACAGCGAAAAACAGTCAGTTAATAAGAGAAATATATTGTTTCCATTGTCCGCTTCTGTGTTTTAAAAGGAAGAAAAAGTAACTGAAAATTGAAACTATTTTTACTTTTGGAATTGTGTTGGAAAGGATTGATACAAGTGGAGACTGTTCCCCCCTAGAGGGAGTCTTTGAAACTGTTACAAGAGTTGAGCTGAGGAATCCAGCTGTACGATAAGAATTGTGAGAACTAGAGATTGACCTTGGACATTCAAGAATGCCGGCTGGAGAGGCAATAGTGTCTGCATTTTGTAAGATAAGCCATCTGTTGGAGCAGCTTCATAAAAAGATAGATGCTATGACTACTAAAACTGACATTTTGGGACTAAAAGTGAGTACCAACACAGAAATAACTAAGGATCTGGCACAGGAATCTATTTTAACAGGGCAAATTGTTGAAAAGGAGAAGGAGAAAGTTGCTGTTGTCAAACCTAAAGCAATACAAGGGGGAGCCTTAATCTCACAGAGGCAAATTGAGGGTTACAAGTTGAGGCCCTTTATGATTGAAACTAGAAAAAGTCAGATTTCGAAGATCGGAGCCTGGCCTGGACTGGAAAAGGAAAGTTGGAGAGATCCCCTTATGCAGAGATCAATTGACATTTGGGATATGGACTTGGGTCAGGAGGGGATCGGAGCTTTGGGGGCCTTTGGATTTGGAGGAACCTTGAAACAAGACTTGAAATACTTTATGGATCCTAGTTTTAACTATGGAAATTTGGCTGACCTGTCGACAAGGAATAAAAGTACTGTTGGGTCGGAGCTTCCCCGAGATTTGCTCTCTAGAATTAAAGATTATGAAGAAGATTGGCAGAAGGGACGTAGAGAAGAGTTAAGAGCCTCGGACATAAGATCTCCAGGTTGATGGACTGTATGGGGTTGATGGAAGGGACTGGTAGAGGCCAAGACCAGGAAGAGGAGATGGTGGAAGAAGATTGGAAAATTTAAAGTCTATATAGGGAAATTTCATAAAATTTAATGAGGGATATAAAAATCTTGGAATGAAATATTATGGCCTTAGTGGAAATGTTTTAAGAGGTTAAGTGTAAATAGGTATATTAGTTTTAATGGGAAATAAGATTAAAAATATTTTAAGACAAAGGAATTGCTGAGAAAACTTATAGAAGTGGAATACAAAAAGGGAGGTGAGAGGAGGTCAATGAAACAAGGGAATGAAAGATAGATTATGGTAAAGGTATTGTCAAAGCCGCCCGAGATCCCAGCTCACCAAGGATCAACGCCAGTTCTTGTTATATACAAAAGTCTTTATTGAAGTTCAGTTTCGATTCCAAAACCGCGGCGTGCGGCTCTACGTCTTAAACTCTAGACCGCTGAAGCTCCGTCTGAATCTCCTCCCCCCAGACACCAGTTTAATACTCTAGCCTTACTCCACCTCTTCCGCTGCTCTTTCCTCCTCTGGGTCCGCCTGTCCGCTGGGGTTGTGCCCTTTCTGGACTCTTCTGACGCTGAGTCCCCTGAATCTTCCCCCAGCCTCCGGCGGGCTTTAGGACCTGGCTCCCCATCCGGGTCCTCTACTGTCCCGTGCGCCTGTACATTTGAACTTGGGGCGCGCGCCCAACCGGCAACCTTTCTCCTGACCGTTACACTGCTTCTGTCACTGCTTCCCTCTTCCGGGAGGCTAGTTGGACCTGACTCATCCCCTCTCCCTGCTGGGGAAGACACTGGCCCCGATATCTGAGATTCTTCCCCCCCCACTACGCTCTGGTGGGGAAACTGGTCCTGATTTCCAACTGCTGCTCTGGGAGTCCCCGCTGGCCCCCTTTGCCCTGGCCATCGGCGCCCCCTTCTGTGAATCTTCCGATTCGCTGGAGAGGCTCATGGAATCTCTCGGGCCCCTGTCATCTTCTCCTACACTGCCCTCCGATTCCTCCCCTTCGCTCTCCACCTCCTCTCTTCCCTGTGCCTCTGCTCCTGAGCCCCTGACAGGTATGATATGTGTTTTTAAATTGTTTTTGTTTTGTTTAGTTTAGTTTATTGTGTTAAGGTGTTGAGGTTGTATTTTGTATTGTTTATATTGTATTGTTTCATTTATTCCTTTTTTCTTTTTTTTCTTTCTTTTTTGTATGTTTTAAAAGTAATAAATATCATTTTTTTAAAAAATAGATAGGGTTTAGCGCATGTGCCCGCAATATCCGCCCTCCCTTCCCCACAGGTGGGCGGGGTTTGCGGCACCGAGTGAGGCTCACCTGGGCGGGTGCCACCCACCTGCTTGAGCTAGCCTTTGACCCGCCCTCAGCCAGGGAGGACAATGGATGGCCGGCCGGGGGCAGGCCTAAGGCCAAAAAGAAAAGAGGCTGACCCCAGGATATCTGCTGGAGGGGCAACCCCCCCCCCCCAACCTATACATATATTCCTGCAACAATTCCAGCCAGTATCAGCATTGGAATCCGACTGATTTTAGGCACTGTCGTTTGAAGTTGTTCTCATATATATAAGAAGAGTTTCCATATTTGCAATTCATTTAGTTGCTGTAATATATTGTAAATTGCTTTGGGGTGCCAAATGAATTAAACAAATATCTGCTCATTGTTGTTTCCAATATGCTGTATGGTGAGATTCTGCCCTATTTCTGAACAGTTGAGCTCCTGCTCCCAGACTCTCTGGCTGCTCCCAGTGGAGTTTCTGCATGTTCAAAAATGGGGGGGGGGGGTGTTTCCCAGGCAGCTGTTTGCTGTGGAGTTTATGCTTCTCATACAGGATGTTTCTGTGGCCCTTTTAACTATAATAATAATAATAATAATTTATTATTTATACCCCGCCCATCTGGCTGAGTTTCCCCAGCCACTCTGGGCGGCTCCCAATCAGTGTTAAAAACAGTACAGCATTACATATTAAAAACTTCCCTGAACAGGGCTGCCTTAAGATGTCTTCTGAATGTCAGGTAGTTCTTTATCTCTTTGACATCTGATGGGAGGGTGTTCCACAGGGCGGGTGCCACTACCGAGAAGACCCTCTGCCTGGTTCCCTGTAGCCTCACTTCTCGCAATGAGGGAACCGCCAGAAGGCCCTCGGCGCTGGATCTCAGTGTCCGGGCTGAACGATGGGGGTGGAGATGCTCCTTCAGGTATACAGGACCGAGGCCGTTTAGGGCTTTAAAGGTCAGCACCAACACTTTGAATCGTGCTCGGAAACGTACTGGGAGCCAGTGCAGATCTCTCAGAACCGGTGTTATGTGGTCCCGGCGGCCACTCCCAGTCACCAGTCTAGCTGCCGCATTCTGGATTAATTGCAGTTTCCGGGTCACCTTCAAAGGTAGCCCCACGTAGAGCGCGTTGCAGTAGTCCAAGCGTGAGATAACCAGAGCATGCACCACTCTGGCGAGACAGTCCGCGGGGAGGTAGGGTCTTAGCCTGCGTACCAGGTGGAGCTGATAGACAGCTGCCCTGGACACAGAGTTAACCTGCGCCTCCATGGACAGCTGTGAGTCCAAAATGACTCCCAGGCTGCGCACCTGGTCCTTCAGGGGCACAGTTACCCCATTCAGGACCAGGGAATCCTCCACACCTGCCCGCCTCCTGTCCCCCAAAAACAGTACTTCTGTCTTGTCAGGATTCAACCTCAATCTGTTAGCCGCCATCCAACCTCCAACCGCCTCCAGGCACTCACACAGGACCTTCACCGCCTTCACTGGTTCTGATTTAAAGGAGAGGTAGAGCTGGGTGTCATCTGCATACTGATGAACACCCAGTCCAAACCCCCTGATGATCTCTCCCAGCGGCTTCATATAGATGTTAAAAAGCATGGGGGAGAGGACGGAACACTGAGGTACCCCACAAGTGAGGGCCCAAGGGTCTGAACACTCATCCCCCACCACCACTTTCTGAACACGGCCCAGGAGGAAGGAGCGAAACCACTGTATAACAGTGCCCCCAGCTCCCAGCCCCTCTAGACGGTCCAGAAGGATGTTATGGTCGATGGTGTCAAAGGCCGCTGAGAGATCCAGCAGAACTAGGAAACAGCTTTCACCTTTGTCCCTAGCCCGCCGGAGATCATCAACCAGCGCGACCAAGGCAGTTTCAGTCCCATGGTGAGGCCTGAATCCCGATTGGAAGGGATCCAAATGGTCCGTTTCCTCCAGGCGTGCTTGGAGTTGTTCAGCAACCACCCGCTCAATCACCTTGCCCAAGAATGGCAGATTTGAGACTGGGTGATAGTTGGCCAAATTGGCCGGGTCTAAAGATGTTTTTTTAAGAAGCGGTTTAATGACCGCCTCTTTCAGCGGGTCTGGGAAGGCTCCCTCACAGAGGGAAGCATTCACCACCCCGCAAAGCCCATCGCCCAGCCCTTCCCGGCTTGCTTTTATCAGCCAGGATGGGCAAGGATCAAGGAGACAGGTGGTCGGTTTCACTCGTCCAAGCAGCCTGTCCACATCCTCGGAGGTAACAGATTGGAATTGATCCCATATAACAGGACCAGACAGAACTCTAGCACTCTCCCGCCCTGGCCCTGCTCCCACTGTGGAGTCTACCTCCTTCTGAATCTGAGTGATTTTATCTGCAAAAAACTTTGCAAAAGCATTGCAGGAGATCTTGGGGTCCCTACCAGGCCCCGGTGGTACAGGTGGTTCCGATAAACTGCGAACCACCTGAAAAAGTCTCCTGCTGCTGTTTTCTGCAGATGCAATGGAGGCGGCGAAGAAGGCCCTCTTCGCCGTCGCCATTGCCACTTGGTAGGCTCGATGTTGAGCTCTAACCCGTGTCCGGTCTGATTCAGAATGAGTTTTCCGCCACCGGCGCTCTAGCCGTCTCAACGATTGTTTCATCACCCTCAGCTCCGGGGAAAACCACGGGGCTGTCCGGGCTCCATGCAATCGGAGAGGGCGCTTCGGAGCCAGACAGTCAATAGCCCTGGTTAACTCCGCATTCCAGCGTGCCACCAGGGAATCAGCTGAAAGGCCATCAACTTGGGATAAAGCATCCCCTACCACTCTCTGGAAGCCAATTGGATCCATTAAGTGGCGGGGGCGGACCATCCGAATCGGTCCCACCTCCCTGCAGAGGGGAAGGGTTGCGGAGAAGTCCAGTTGCACCAGGAAGTGATCTGACCATGGCACTTCTTTTGTTTCGCTTTTAGTTAATGTCAGATCACCAACATCCGTAGAGGTAAACACCAAGTCTAAGGCATGTCCGTGGCTATGAGTTGGGCCAGACTTATTCAGGGACAGCCCCATGGAGGCCATGCTTTCCACGAAGTCCCGAGCGGCCCCTTGTAAGGTCGTGTCGGCATGGATGTTAAAATCCCCCAGGACAACCAAGCTAGGTGTCTCCAGGAGCATATCCGCCACGACCTGAAGCAGCTCGGGCAGGGAATCCTTGGTGCAGCGGGGAGGTCGGTACACCAGTAGGAATCCTGTACTGCCCCTATTGCCCAACTTCCAGAACATGCACTCAGAAAACTGGGTCTTCCCAATAGGACGCCTGGTGCAGACTAATGACTTCCTAAAAATCACTGCAACCCCCCCTCCCCGCCCACATGACCTGGGTTGCTGTGCGTAAGAGAAACCTGGTGGGCAGGCAGCGGCAAGGACAGGCCCATCTGCCTCATCCAACCAGGTCTCTGTCACACATGCCAGGTCAAATCCTCCATCCACAATCAGGTCGTGGATGGCAGTGGTTTTATTCATCATTGACCTGGCATTGCACAGCAACACTTTCAGGTCATGTGGGTTTCCCTTGCTGATTACTGTATCCTTCCGGTCAGGACCAGACCTGGAGGCAGGGATAGTCCTCAAACAACGACTAAACCTGCCTCCTCGGTAATGACATGGTCTGGTCTTAGCATAACTCCTCCTCCTGCCCGTGATCACTGAGATCGGTTGTCCCAATACATCTCCCCCTGTGGAACCTGCCCCACCCAATCTATTGGCTGGGACATACAGCTTTTAACCCCCCCCCCTTGCCCTTCCTCTGTCTCACTGGCCCTGATACCTGATCCGGAAGATGTCGACAGTGCCGTTGCTCAGAGCCACGGCAAAGTGCCCCTCCCTAGCCACCGTGACCACCCGCGGTCGGTCGATGCTGTGCTTGGCAGTGAGGAACGCCCCCAACTCCTCCCCGCTGGGGGAGAAGGCCACCACCTTGTTAAGCTCCCGCAGGACCACGTAAATGATGCCCGTGGCGTCAGCACAAACGGCCCCTGGCTGGCACTCGCCCAGCTGCTCCTCAGAGCACTCGGCCACCAGCTGCCCCGTCCTGGTGAACAGGACCACGCTGCGGCGGTACCAGTCCGAGCCCACAAAGCCGTCCTTGTGGTTGGCCAGGAAGACGAGGCACCGCTCTGCACTGCCCTCAGGCACAATCTTCTCCAGCAGCCGCCCCTCCAGGTCGTACACCTCCAACTGCCCAGCCACACACACCGCCATACGGTCTCCCCCCAGCCCCACCACGGCATGGCTGGCCTGCCCCCTTCGCAGGGCCTTCTGCCACACCAGGCCACCCTCACCGTTCAGGAGGTAGAGGCAGGAGCCAGCTGTGAAGGCCACCTTGCTGCCCACGGTGGCCACACTGACCGGGGCCACGCCACTGGGGACGGGGACAGTGCCCTTGAACTCCCCTTGCAGGGAGAAGCGCTTCAGCTTCTGGTTTTGCTCATCGGCCACCAGCAGCTCTCCAGAGCCAAAGGGGCAGAGCCCTGTGACCTGAGGACGCTTCTTGTCACTGGGGGTCTTGACCCAGAAGCTACACGAGAAGAGAGGCTTGGGTGTCAGAAGGGGGGCTTCCGGGACCTTGGGAGGAGGCACAGGGGCTACGGCATGGAGGCAGCCCCTGAGGATGAGGGTGGTCATCTGGGATCCTTCCCAGGTGGGCTGCACTTGCTTCCTCCTCTTCTTCTTCGCCCCTTTTGTGGCTGCCTCCTGGGGGCCCTCTGACAGGTGGGTCTCTTTCTTTGCCCCTTTTGTGCCCGCCTCCTGGGGGCCCTCCGGCACTCCAGTGGGGCTCTCCTCTCGGAACTCCAGGTGGAACAGGCGGGGGCCGCTGCCCTCGATCTCAGCGTCGACCTCCAGGCAGGGCAGGCGGGTGGCCAGCGGCTCCCAGGAGAAGCCCTGCAGATGCCTGAGACGCTCACAGATGACCTGCTCCAGGGAGACGATCTCCACCTCCCTCCCCAGGCCCAGCACCTTCTGGGCAAAGGCCACGGTGCTGGAGGCCACCTGCTCTTGGAACTCCAGATCAGAGCAGAGGGCCTGGTAGGCCTTCTGCCGCTCCTTCACGTAGTCCGCCAGCTGGGCCAGGACCTCCTCCTGGTGCGCCAGCAGCCGCTGCACCGCCCGCGAACACGCCTGCTCCACCGCATCCTGGATGCTAGCCTCGCGCACCTGCAGCTGCGCAGCCTCCCTCTCCAGGCTGGCCCTCCCCGTCCGGATGACCTGCACCGTCTCCTCCACCCCGGCCAGGAGCTCCACGATGACCGGCCGGCGGGCCTGGGCCGCCTCAGCCAGGGGCAGGCAAGGGTGCTGGAGGTGGGCCCCCAGCCGGCACTCCCGGCAGAGGACGACGGCACAAGGCGTGCAGAAGAAGCGCAGCTCCTCGCCGGTGTGCTCTTTGCACTGTAGCGCCTGGCGCTTCCGGATCTCCTCGTCGTGCTTTCCGGAGAGGTAGCCCTTCATGGCCACCACGCGGTGGAGGTGGGTGAGGCGGGAGCAGCGGTGCCCGCTGGCGCAATCCTGACACATGTCATCGGCGCAGTCCAGGCAGCGGGAGACGGCCGGCCGGCCGGCCTCCTGGCCGATGAGCGGGCAGAGGCTGCAGGTGGGCTCTGCCTCCCCTGTGGGGTGGACCAGGTCCAGCAGGCCGTTGATGAAGAAGTTGGTCCGGAGGGCGCCCACGCCCCCCTCTGGGAGGGCCACCCGCTCACGGCACTCCGGGCACTGAAGCTCCTTCTGGCCTTCTGCCAACTTCCGCAGGCACTCCTGGCAGTAGCTGTGCAGGCAGGGAAGGATCTTGGGGCGGCGGAGGCGCTCCAGGCAGATGGCGCAAGTCAGGAAGCCGCTGGTGAGGGCTTCGGAGAGGGACGGGGCCTTGGCAGCCATGGTGGGGTGGTCCCTGCTGCAGGGAGGTTGCCTTGAAGGGAGAGAGAGAGAGAGAGAGAGAGAGAGACAGAGAGAGAGAGAGAGAGAGAGAGAGAGAGAGAGAGAGAGCACTGTGAAAAGGATCCAGGGGTTTTAGTAAACCACAAGCTCAATATGAGTCAACGCTGTGATGCAGCACAAAAAAAGACAAATGTGATTCTAGGCTGCATCATCAGAAGACCAGGGCAGCACAATTTAAGGAGAATACAGTGGTACCTCGGGTTAAGTACTTAAATCCTTCTGGAGGTCTGTTCTTAACCTGAAACTGTTCTTAACCTGAAGCACCACTTTAGCTAATGGGGCTTCCCACTGCTGCTGTGCCACCAGAGCACAATTTCTGTTCTCATCCTGAAACAAAGTTCTTAACCCAAGGTACTATTTCTGGGTTAGCGGAGTCCGTTACCTGAAGCGTCTGTAACCCGAGGTACCACTGTATGGACAAGCTGGAAGGTATGTGGAGAAGGGCTGCCAAGATGATCAAAGGTCTAGAAACCAAGCCTGATGAGGAGCAGTTGAGGGACCTGGGTATGTTTAGCCTGGAAAAGAGGAGACTGAGAGGAGATATGGTAGCCATCTTCAAACATCTCAAGGGCTGCCACATGGGAAATGAAGCAAGCCTGAGTTCAGTTACAAGAAAGGAAATTGTAGCGTAAACATCAGGAAGAACTTTCTGACAATAGGAGCAGTTTGACAGTAGAGCAGATCACCATTCACTAAGGCATAGCAGAGTCTGTATTGTGGCTCAGAGCCAAGGACAGCCCCTCCCTCCTCCCTGCCTTTGCCCAGTCCTCTTGGGACAAAAGTACTGCAAACACCAGATATGGCTGGACCTTTGAATTCCCTGCAAGGCCAGCGCTCAGGGAGGGAGCGGGAGACCAGCAACATCTGGAGAGCCCTGCTGGGCCTCCCCCCTCTCCTCCCGCTAGGAGGCTGGGGTGAGAGGGGGCTCCCCGGATCGGGGTGTCCCCGGGAGGCAGGAGAAGGAGCCCTTGCGCCTGATGTAAGGAAACCCAGGCTCTGTACAAGAAGCGCACGTCCATAAGTGCGCTAGGTAGGAAGGCGCGCACAGGAGCGCGTTAAACGCACAGCCACAAACACGGGGAAACCCACACACGGGGTTGAGCTGCACAGGCGACCCCCGGTTTCTACAACACGTCCAACGGGAGTGGGGGTTAGGGGGCAGGACTCCTGGGTTCCCAGGAGACTCCTGGCGCTGGCGGGGGCGCCCTTGCCCAGCTCTCATCCAGGCCCTTGTGACCTCCGTGACCTCCCCTTCCCGGGATCCAGGGAGAGAAGGACCGCCCCCCAACCCACCCCGGCCGCCCCTAACCCTCCGAAGGTCTCCGCGCCAAAGGCCGCCGCCCGAACCCCATATCTGGGGGGCGACTCCCGATTGGCTGGAAGCTTGTCCGCCCACCCGCGAAGGAGCCCCTACCTCGGAGCGGCAGCTGGGCTGAGGGTCCTCCCCGCCTGCCCTTCCCCCGAGGTCGCCCCCGAAATGTGGGGCGGGGAGCGTCACTGCACGAAAGCGAAAGCGAATCTGGTGCTAGGTTCGGCTCCCAGGGGGCGGAGGATCCCCGCAAGGGCAGGTGTGTTCAAAGTCCAAAGGTTTAATCCGGCGCCTAGTTTATTTACTGGGGTAAACCCCACCTAAAAGCTCAACAACTTGAATCAACAAAAAAGTTCAACAACATTGGGGTAAAATCGGATATAAAGCTTTGGGCGGCCCTCACGCATTTTAACTTCATCAAATCTGGCTCTCTTTGAGAAAAGTTTGGGCACCCCTGCGCAAGGCGCAGCGGGGCTGGGAGGTTGTGACAAGGGGGTCGCGGGGGGCTCCGAGCTGGTTCCGCAATGAAAGGTCTCGGCTCTCCTCCCTCCCTTTGAGCCTCGCAGCCCGTCTCCTCTTGGGGCATCCAGGCTGGACCACCCGCCTGAGGAGTTATCTAAGTTATCTCCTTCCAGTGAGCACTCAGGGCTGATTTCCTTCAGAATGGAGAGGTTTGATCTTCTTGCAGTCCATGGGACTCTCCAGAGTCTCCTCCAGCACCAGAATTCAAAAGCATCCATTCTTCAGCGATCAGCCTTCCTGATGGTCCAGCTCTCACTTCCATACATCACTACTGGGAAAACCAGAGCTTGAACTATACGGACCTTTGCTGGCAAAGTGATGTCTCTGCTTTTTATATATATATGTGCACAGCTTAAATAAAAAGACCTTTTAGCCACAATATTTTCAGGGGTGGTGGAGTGGAAATGACGACTTAAAACAATGCTCAAGGCGGCTAACTGTATGGGGAGGAAGTTACCAATTTTTTTTTTAATGTACACCAACAGTCTTATTTGCCTCTGCCTATATATAAATATATATGCGCAAGGCATAAATAAAAAGGCTTTTTAGCTGCAATATTTTTGGGGGTGGGGGAGTGGGAATGATGACTTAAGGCGAGCGCAGAGAGAAGAAACACGGTGGTCCATCTGCAGCAGCGTAACTGGACGCCTTCATCTGCCCCTGCTGCAATAAAAACTCATCTCATGTATCAGTGTCTACAGCCCCAGCAGATGCTGCAACCTTCCAACAGTTTGGCTTCAACCCCGAATCAGCTTCCCACATCTGCAAAAGCAGGCATGAAATAAAATGGGGGGGGGGGAGAGATTGTGTGGAAAGTAGCGACTGGAACTATGTATAGCATAGACAGAATGATTAAACAAGACATGGTTACAAGGCAAGGTCGCCCGTTATACCAAGGGAATGTCAATAAAAATCTCCAAATGCCCAAAGGTAGATTTGTTCCTAGGTTAAGGGGCGGATCCTCAACTGTGTTCCTTCTTGCTTACAAATGAATTAATAATAATAATAATAATAATAATAATAATAATAATATATTTATACCCCGCCCATCTGGCTGGGTTTCCCCAGACACTCTGGGCGGCTTCCAACAAAACACTAAAATACAATAACCTATTAAACGTTATACGCTTCCCTAAACAGGGCTGCTTTCAGATGTCTTCTAAAAGTTTGGCAGTTATTTTTCTCTTTGGCATCTGGTGGGAGGGCGTTCCACAGGGCGGGTGCCACCACCGAGAAGGCCCTCTGCCTGGTTCCCTGCAGCTTTGCTTCTCACAATGAGGGAACCGCCAGAAGGCCTTCGGCGCTGGACCTCAGTGTCCGAGCAGAACGATGTGGGTGGAGAAGCTCCTTCAGGTATACTGGGCCATTTAGGGCTTTAAAGGTCAACACCAACACTTTGAATTGTGCTCGGAAACGTACTAATACATCACTCATACATCACGGTTATATCATGAAAGGGGAGGTCTGGTGGCAGGAATCTGAGCATCCTGGGCCCTGCCCCATGGTTCTCCTTGCCCTCCACCAAACACCCATCAAATGTAATAAAAGAGATTTTTACATTTCCCTATTTCCCAGTCAAGTTAATCACATCCTTTTGTCTTTATCTGGGTTTGTTCTTTCTGAAATGGCTACCTGTCTGGCAATCAGGTATCAGGATGCCAGGGATTATCACTCAGGCAGAGGGGCTGCTGAGGAGCTGAGCTCACAGGTCTAGATGAATTTCTGGAGTTTTCCCAGTGAGCCAGTACAGAGATTCATTTATCAGTGAATTCTTACATTTGGTATCGTGCAGCAGAGGCCCTTTGAATAGATAGAAAGAAACTGTGACCAAGTGTTTTGTGGGGACAAGTCACAAAAGTCACAAAGTGATTGTGCTGATTTTGGTAGTGGGCTGCATGTGCATGGTATCTGCTGGAGGGGCAACCCCCCAACCTATACATAAATTCCTGCAACACTAGGAGCCGTCAACAGTTTTCTCCTCAGGCTGTATCAAAGCAACAGCAGCCCAGAGTCTCCTGGGGGTGGCTAAAAAACTCCCACTTGTGTTGGGGCAGAATATTTCTTTTAGGGGCCGCAGTCTCCTCCAGGATCCTGGCTACGATTCCTGCATTGCAGGGGCCTGGGCTGGGTGGCCCTGGGGGTCCTCTCCAAATCTACAATTCTAGGATTCTGCCATCATCACACCTGCATAGAGAGAGATCCCGAATTGCACATATGTATATATTTATGCGTGTGAAAATACACACAAACACACATGCATGGTCTGTGTGGGCGTTCCACAGAGGTGGAATTGAAATCATCAAAGGTCAGAAGGAAATGAAACTGCTGGGGGTTTGCCAGATGACTCACAGGGTCCTTTCCAATGATTCTGCAATCCTTATTCTGTTAACGGAGAAATCTGAGGTCTCCCCTGGACAAAAAACAAGGACCCCAGCCAGGAATCCCAGAGCAAAACAGCAGCCAGTCGGCTTGGTCTTTATTGAAGACTGTCGCGATGGGACTCCCACCTGCCACCAGGTGGAACAAGATGGAAGCCCAGAACAAAAGAGAACCCAAACTTTTATTAGCTGCTCATCCCCATGTTACACCCCCCCTAAACTACATCACTCATACATCACGGTTACATCATGAAAGGGGAGGTCTGGTGGCCGTAATCTGAGCATCCTGGACCCTGCCCCATGGTTCCCCTTGCCCTCCACCAAACACCCATCAAGTGGAACAAAAGAGATATTTACATTTCCCTGTTTCCCAGCCGAGTGAATCCCACCCTTTTGTCTTCATCTGGGTTTGTTCTTTCTGGCATGGCTACCTGTCTGGCTCTCAGGTATCAGGAGGCCAGGGATTATCACCCAGGCAGAGGGGCTGCTGAGGAGCTGAGCTCACAGGTCTAGATGAATTTCTGAAGTTTTCCCAGTGAGCCAGTACAGAGATCCATTGATCAGTGAATTCTTACATTTGGTATCGTGCAGCAAAGGCCCTTTGAATAGATAGGATGAAACTGTGACCAAGTGTTTTGTGGGGACAAATCGCAAAAGTCACAAAAGTGATTGTGCTGATTTTGGTAGTGGGCTGCATGTGCATGGTATCTGCTGGAGGGGCAACCCCCCCCCCAACCTATACATAAATTCCTGCAACAATTCCAGCCGGTATCAGCATTGGAATCCGACTGATTTTAGGCATTGTTGTTTGAAGCTGTTCTCATATATATATATATATATATATATATATGTATATATATACAGTATATATATATATATATGAAGAGCTTCCATATCTGCAATTCTTTTAGTTGTTATAAGACATCTACTTCTGCTTCATTGACTATGCAAAAGCCTTTGACTGTGTCGACCACAGCAAACTATGGCAAGTTCTTAAAGAAATGGGAGTGCCTGATCACCTCATCTGTCTCCTGAGAAATCTCTATGTGGGATAAGAAGCTACAGTTAGAACTGGATATGGAACAACTGATTGGTTCAAAATTGGGAAAGGAGTACGGCAAGGCTGCATATTGTCTCCCTGCTTATTTAACGTATATGCAGAATTCATCATGCGAAAGGCTGGGCTGGATGAAACCCAAGCCGGAATTAAGATTGCCGGAAGAAATATCAACAACCTCAGATATGCAGATGACACAACCTTGATGGCAGAAAGTGAGGAGGAATTAAGGAACCTTTTAATGAGGGTGAAAGAGGAGAGCACAAAATATGGTCTGAAGCTCAACATCAAAAAAACGAAGATCATGGCCACTGGGAAGGGGAAGAAATGGAGGCAGTGAGAGATTTGACTTTCTTGGGCTCCATGATCACTGCAGATGGTGACAGCAGCCACGAAATTAAAAGACGCCTGCTCCTTGGGAGAAAGGCGATGGCAAACCTAAACAGCATATTAAAAAGCAGAGACATCACCTTGCCAACAAAGGTCCGTATAGTTAAAGCTATGGTTTTCCCAGTAGTGATGTATGGAAGTGAGAGCTGGACCATCAAGAAGGCTGATCGCTGAAGAATTAATGCTTTTGAATTCTGGTGCTGGAGGAGACTCTTGAGAGTCCCATGGACTGCAAGAAGATCAAACCTCTCCATTCTTAAGGACATTAGCCCTGGGTGCTCACTGGAAGGACAGATCCTGAAGCTGAGGCTCCAAGACTTTGGTCACCTCATGAGAAGAGAAGACTCCCTGGAAAAGACCCTGATGTTGGGAAAGATGGAGGGTGCAAGGAGAAGGGGACGACGGAGGACGAGATGGTGGGACAGTGTTCTCGAAGCTACCAGCATGAGTTTGACTAAACTGCGGGAGGCAGTGGAAGACAGGAGTGCCTGGCGTGCTCTGGTCCAGGGGGTCACGAAGAGGCGGACACGACTAAACGATTAAACAACAAAAAATATATTGTAAATCGCTTTGGGGTGCCAAATGAATGAATGAAACAAATAACTGATCATTGTTGTTGCCAATATGCTGTATGGTGAGATTCTGCCCCATTTCTGAACAGTTGAGCTCCTACTCCCAAACTGCATGTCGGAGTTTCTGCATGTCGAAAAATGGGGGGGGGGGGGTCCCAGGCAGCTGGTTGCTGTGGAGTTTATGCTTCTCATACATCCCAGGACGAAAATCTCAGAAATGCAGGAAGTTTTTATCCAGACTCTTTATTTCAGCTCATATACAATTGTCCTCTCTTGCAAAGATGCAAATATACACGTTTGTTTTATTATTGAATGATATTTATAGGGGGAAAAAGAGAGGAATGGTGATCACAACAGAGTTACAAAGTAAAAGCATGCTTTTACTCTCCTACACACACCATTGCTCACCTTGGGCACACCAGTCTGCCTTGGGTCATTAACTCTGGGACATACAGCTTTTAACCCCCCCCCCTTGCCCTTCCTCTGGCTCACTTGCCCTGATACCTGATCTGGAAGATGTGGACGGTGCCGTTGCTCAGAGCCACGGCAAAGCGCCCCTCCCTAGCCACCGTGACCACCCGCGGTCGGTCGATGCTGTTCTCGGCAGTGAGGAACGCCCCCAACTCCTCCCCGCTGGGGGAGAAGGCCACCACCTTGTTAAGCTCCCGCAGGACCACGTAAATGATGCCCGTGGCGTCAGCACAAACGGCCCCTGGCTGGCACTCACCCAGCTGCTCCTCAGAGCACTCGGCCACCAGCTGCCCCGTCCTGGTGAACAGGACCACGCTGCGGCGGTACCAGTCCGAGCCCACAAAGCCGTCCTTGTGGTTGGCCAGGAAGACGAGGCACCTCTCTGCACTGCCCTCGGGCACAATCTTCTCCAGCAGCCGCCCCTCCAGGTCGTACACCTCCAACTGCCCAGCCACACACACCGCCATACGGTCTCCCCCCAGCCCCACCACGGCATGGCTGGCCTGCCCCCTTCGCAGGGCCTTCTGCCACACCAGGCCACCCTCACCGTTCAGGAGGTAGAGGCAGGAGCCAGCTGTGAAGGCCACCTTGCTGCCCACGGTGGCCACGCTGACCGGGGCCACGCCACTGGGGACGGGGACAGTGCCCTTGAACTCCCCTTGCAGGGAGAAGCGCTTCAGATTCTGGTTTTGCTTGTCGGCCACCAGCAGCTCTCCAGAGCCAAAGGGGCAGAGCCCTGTGACCTGAGGACGCTTCTTGTCACTGGGGGTCTTGACCCAGAAGCTACACGAGAAGAGAGGCTTGGGTGTCAGAAGGGGGGCTTCCGGGACCTTGGGAGGAGGCACAGGGGATCCCTCCTTGGCAGGCGGCACTTGCTGCTGTTGCTTCTTCTTGGCCCCGTTTGGGGCCGCCTCCTGGGGGCCCTCCGGCACTCCAGTGGGGCTCTCCTTTTGGAACTCCAAGTGGAACAGGCGGGGGCCGCTGCCCTCGATCTCAGCGTCGACCTCCAGGCAGGGCAGGCGGGTGGCCAGCGGCTCCCAGGAGAGGCCCTGCAGATGCCTGAGACGCTCACAGATGACCTGCTCCAGGGAGACGATCTCCACCTCCCTCCCCAGACTCAGCACCTTCTGGGCAAAGGCCACGGTGTTGGAGGCCACCTGCTCTTGGAACTCCAGATCAGAGCAGAGGGCCTGGCAGGCCTTCTGCCGCTCCTTCACGTAGTCCGCCAGCTGGGCCAGGACCTCCTCCTGGTGCGCCAGCAGCCGCTGCACCGCCCGCGAGCACGCCTGCTCCACCGCATCCTGGATGCTAGCCTCGCGCACCTGCAGCTGCGCAGCCTCCCTCTCCAGGCTGGCCCTCCCTGCTCGGATGACCTGCACTGTCTCCTCCACCCCGGCCAGGAGCTCCACGATGACCGGCCGACGGGCCTGGGCCGCCTCAGCCAGGGGCAGGCAAGGGTGCTGGAGGTGGGCCCCCAGCCGGCACTCCCGGCAGAGGACGACGGCACAAGGCGTGCAGAAGAAGCGCAGCTCCTCGCCAGTGTGCTCTTTGAGGTGGTCCCTGCTGCAGGGAGGTTGCCTTGAAGGGAGAGCGAGAGAGAGACAGAGAGAGAGAGAGAGAGAGAGAGAGAGAGAGAGAGAGAGCGCACTGTGAAAAGGATCCAGAGGACCAGCAGAGTCTGTATTGTGGCTCGGAACCAAGGACAGCCTCCCTCCTCCCTGACTTTGCCCAGTCCTCTCCAGACAAAAGTACTGCAAACACCAGATATGGCTGGACCTTTGAATTCCCTGCAAGGCCAGCGCTCAGGGAGGGAGCGGGAGACCAGCAACATCTGGAGAGCCCTGCTGGGCCTCCCCCCTTTCCTCCCGCTAGGAGGCTGGGGTGAGAGGGGGCTCCCCGGATCGGGGTGTCCCCGGGAGGCAGGAGAAGGAGCCCTTGCGCCTGATGTAAGGAAACCCAGGCTCTGTACAAGAAGCGCACGTCCGTAAGTGCGCTAGGTAGGAAGGCGCGCACAGGAGCGCGTTAAACGCACAGCCACAAACACGGGGAAACCCACACACGGCCACTCTCCGGGGGTTGAGCTGCACAGGCGACCCCCGGGTTTTACAACACGCCCATGAAGCGATGGGTGCGAGTCAGAAGTGGGGGACGGACGGCTCTTTCCAACGGGAGTGGGGGTTAGGGGGCAGGACTCCTGGGTTCCCAGGAGACTCCTGGCGCTGGCGGGGGCGCCCTTGCCCAGCTCTCATCCAGGCCCTTGCGACCAGCGTGACCTCCCCTTCCCGGGATCCAGGGAGAGAAGGACCGCCCCCCAACCCACCCCGGCCGCCCCTAACCCTCCGAAGGTCTCCGCGCCAAAGGCCGCCGCCCGAACCCCATATCTGGGGGGGCGACTCCCGATTGGCTGGAAGCTTGTCCGCCCACCCGCGAAGGAGCCCCTACCTCGGAGCGGCAGCTGGGCTGAGGGTCCTCCCCGCCTGCCCTTCCCCCGAGGTCGCCCCCGAGATGTGGGGCGGGGAGCGTCACTGCACGAAAGCGAAAGCGAATCTGGTGCTAGGTTCGGCTCCCAGGGGGCGGAGGATCCCCGCAAGGGCAGGTGTGTTCAAAGTCCAAAGGTTTAATCCGGCGCCTAGTTTATTTACTGGGGTAAACCCCACCTAAAAGCTCAACAACTTGAATCAACAAAAAAATTCAACAACATTGGGGTAAAATCGGATATAAAGCTTTGGGCGGCCCTCACGCATTTTAACTTCATCAAATCTGGCTCTCTTTGAGAAAAGTTTGGGCACCCCTGCGCAAGGCGCAGCGGGGCTGGGAGGTTGTGACAAGGGGGTCGCGGGGGGCTCCGAGCTGGTTCCGCAATGAAAGGTCTCGGCTCTCCTCCCTCCCTTTGAGCCTCGCAGCCCGTCTCCTCTTGGGGCATCCAGGCTGGACCACCCGCCTGAGGAGTTATCTAAGTTATCTCCTTCCAGTGAGCACTCAGGGCTGATTTCCTTCAGAATGGAGAGGTTTGATCTTCTTGCAGTCCATGGGACTCTCCAGAGTCTCCTCCAGCACCAGAATTCAAAAGCATCCATTCTTCAGCGATCAGCCTTCCTGATGGTCCAGCTCTCACTTCCATACATCACTACTGGGAAAACCAGAGCTTGAACTATACGGACCTTTGCTGGCAAAGTGATGTCTCTGCTTTTTATATATATATGTGCACAGCTTAAATAAAAAGACCTTTTAGCCACAATATTTTCAGCGGTGGTGGAGTGGAAATGACGACTTAAAACAATGCTCAAGGCGGCTAACTGTATGGGGAGGAAGTTACCAATTTTTTTTTTAATGTACACCAACAGTCTTATTTGCCTCTGCCTATATATAAATATATATGCGCAAGGCATAAATAAAAAGGCTTTTTAGCTGCAATATTTTTGGGGGTGGGGGAGTGGGAATGATGACTTAAGGCGAGCGCAGAGAGAAGAAACACGGTGGTCCATCTGCAGCAGCGTAACTGGACGCCTTCATCTGCCCCTGCTGCAATAAAAACTCATCTCATGTATCAGTGTCTACAGCCCCAGCAGATGCTGCAACCTTCCAACAGTTTGGCTTCAACCCCGAATCAGCTTCCCACATCTGCAAAAGCAGGCATGAAATAAAATGGGGGGGGGGGAGAGATTGTGTGGAAAGTAGCGACTGGAACTATGTATAGCATAGACAGAATGATTAAACAAGACATGGTTACAAGGCAAGGTCGCCCGTTATACCAAGGGAATGTCAATAAAAATCTCCAAATGCCCAAAGGTAGATTTGTTCCTAGGTTAAGGGGCGGATCCTCAACTGTGTTCCTTCTTGCTTACAAATGAATTAATAATAATAATAATAATAATAATAATAATAATATATTTATACCCCGCCCATCTGGCTGGGTTTCCCCAGACACTCTGGGCGGCTTCCAACAAAACACTAAAATACAATAACCTATTAAACGTTATACGCTTCCCTAAACAGGGCTGCTTTCAGATGTCTTCTAAAAGTTTGGCAGTTATTTTTCTCTTTGGCATCTGGTGGGAGGGCGTTCCACAGGGCGGGTGCCACCACCGAGAAGGCCCTCTGCCTGGTTCCCTGCAGCTTTGCTTCTCACAATGAGGGAACCGCCAGAAGGCCTTCGGCGCTGGACCTCAGTGTCCGAGCAGAACGATGTGGGTGGAGAAGCTCCTTCAGGTATACTGGGCCATTTAGGGCTTTAAAGGTCAACACCAACACTTTGAATTGTGCTCGGAAACGTACTAATACATCACTCATACATCACGGTTATATCATGAAAGGGGAGGTCTGGTGGCAGGAATCTGAGCATCCTGGGCCCTGCCCCATGGTTCTCCTTGCCCTCCACCAAACACCCATCAAATGTAATAAAAGAGATTTTTACATTTCCCTATTTCCCAGTCAAGTTAATCACACCCTTTTGTCTTCATCTAGGTTTGTTATTTCTGCTACCTGTCTGCCACTCAGGTATCAGGATGCCAGGGATTATCCCCCAGGCAGAGGGGCTGCTGAGCAGCTGAGCTCACAGGTCTAGATGAATTTCTGGAGTTTTCCCAGTGAGCCAGTACAGAGATCCATTTATCAGTGAATTCTTACATTTGGTATCGTGCAGCAGAGGCCCTTTGAATAGATAGAAAGAAACTGTGACCAAGTGTTTTGTGGGGACAAGTCACAAAAGTCACAAAGTGATTGTGCTGATTTTGGTAGTGGGCTGCATGTGCATGGTATCTGCTAGAGGGGCAACCCCCCAACCTATACATAAATTCCTGCAACACTAGGAGCCGTCAACAGTTTTCTCCTCAGGCTGTATCAAAGCAACAGCAGCCCAGAGTCTCCTGGGGGTGGCTAAAAAACTCCCACTTGTGTTGGGGCAGAATATTTCTTTTAGGGGCCGCAGTCTCCTCCAGGATCCTGGCTACGATTCCTGCATTGCAGGGGCCTGGGCTGGGTGGCCCTGGGGGTCCTCTCCAAATCTACAATTCTAGGATTCTGCCATCATCACACCTGCATAGAGAGAGATCCCGAATTGCACATATGTATATATTTATGCGTGTGAAAATACACACAAACACACATGCATGGTCTGTGTGGGCGTTCCACAGAGGTGGAATTGAAATCATCAAAGGTCAGAAGGAAATGAAACTGCTGGGGGTTTGCCAGATGACTCACAGGGTCCTTTCCAATGATTCTGCAATCCTTATTCTGTTAACGGAGAAATCTGAGGTCTCCCCTGGACAAAAAACAAGGACCCCAGCCAGGAATCCCAGAGCAAAACAGCAGCCAGTCGGCTTGGTCTTTATTGAAGACTGTCGCGATGGGACTCCCACCTGCCACCAGGTGGAACAAGATGGAAGCCCAGAACAAAAGAGAACCCAAACTTTTATTAGCTGCTCATCCCCATGTTACACCCCCCCTAAACTACATCACTCATACATCACGGTTACATCATGAAAGGGGAGGTCTGGTGGCCGTAATCTGAGCATCCTGGACCCTGCCCCATGGTTCCCCTTGCCCTCCACCGAACACCCATCAAGTGGAACAAAAGAGATATTTACATTTCCCTGTTTCCCAGCCGAGTGAATCCCACCCTTTTGTCTTCATCTGGGTTTGTTCTTTCTGGCATGGCTACCTGTCTGGCTCTCAGGTATCAGGAGGCCAGGGATTATCACCCAGGCAGAGGGGCTGCTGAGGAGCTGAGCTCACAGGTCTAGATGAATTTCTGAAGTTTTCCCAGTGAGCCAGTACAGAGATCCATTGATCAGTGAATTCTTACATTTGGTATCGTGCAGCAAAGGCCCTTTGAATAGATAGGATGAAACTGTGACCAAGTGTTTTGTGGGGACAAATCGCAAAAGTCACAAAAGTGATTGTGCTGATTTTGGTAGTGGGCTGCATGTGCATGGTATCTGCTGGAGGGGCAAACCCCCCCCAACCTATACATAAATTCCTGCAACAATTCCAGCCGGTATCAGCATTGGAATCCGACTGATTTTAGGCATTGTTGTTTGAAGCTGTTCTCATATATATATATATATATATATATATATATATATGTATATATATATATATGAAGAGCTTCCATATCTGCAATTCTTTTAGTTGTTATAAGACATCTACTTCTGCTTCATTGACTATGCAAAAGCCTTTGACTGTGTCGACCACAGCAAACTATGGCAAGTTCTTAAAGAAATGGGAGTGCCTGATCACCTCATCTGTCTCCTGAGAAATCTCTATGTGGGATAAGAAGCTACAGTTAGAACTGGATATGGAACAACTGATTGGTTCAAAATTGGGAAAGGAGTACGGCAAGGCTGCATATTGTCTCCCTGCTTATTTAACGTATATGCAGAATTCATCATGCGAAAGGCTGGGCTGGATGAAACCCAAGCCGGAATTAAGATTGCCGGAAGAAATATCAACAACCTCAGATATGCAGATGACACAACCTTGATGGCAGAAAGTGAGGAGGAATTAAGGAACCTTTTAATGAGGGTGAAAGAGGAGAGCGCAAAATATGGTCTGAAGCTCAACATCAAAAAAACGAAGATCATGGCCACTGGGAAGGGGAAGAAATGGAGGCAGTGAGAGATTTGACTTTCTTGGGCTCCATGATCACTGCAGATGGTGACAGCAGTCACAAAATTAAAAGACGCCTGCTCCTTGGGAGAAAGGCGATGGCAAACCTAAACAGCATATTAAAAAGCAGAGACATCACCTTGCCAACAAAGGTCCGTATAGTTAAAGCTATGGTTTTCCCAGTAGTGATGTATGGAAGTGAGAGCTGGACCATCAAGAAGGCTGATCGCTGAAGAATTAATGCTTTTGAATTATGGTGCTGGAGGAGACTCTTGAGAGTCCCATGGACTGCAAGAAGATCAGACCTCTCCATTCTTAAGGACATTAGCCCTGGGTGCTCACTGGAAGGACAGATCCTGAAGCTGAGGCTCCAAGACTTTGGTCACCTCATGAGAAGAGAAGACTCCCTGGAAAAGACCCTGATGTTGGGAAAGATGGAGGGCACAAGGAGAAGGGGACGACGGAGGACGAGATGGTGGGACAGTGTTCTCGAAGCTACCAGCATGAGTTTGACTAAACTGCGGGAGGCAGTGGAAGACAGGAGTGCCTGGCGTGCTCTGGTCCAGGGGGTCACGAAGAGGCGGACACGACTAAACGATTAAACAACAAAAAATATATTGTAAATCGCTTTGGGGTGCCAAATGAATGAATGAAACAAATAACTGATCATTGTTGTTGCCAATATGCTGTATGGTGAGATTCTGCCCCATTTCTGAACAGTTGAGCTCCTACTCCCAAACTGCATGTCGGAGTTTCTGCATGTCGAAAAATGGGGGGGGGGGGGTCCCAGGCAGCTGGTTGCTGTGGAGTTTATGCTTCTCATACATCCCAGGACGAAAATCTCAGAAATGCAGGAAGTTTTTATCCAGACTCTTTATTTCAGCTCATATACAATTGTCCTCTCTTGCAAAGATGCAAATATACACGTTTGTTTTATTATTGAATGATATTTATAGGGGGGAAAAGAGAGGAATGGTGATCACAACAGAGTTACAAAGTAAAAGCATGCTTTTACTCTCCTACACACACCATTGCTCACCTTGGGCACACCAGTCTGCCTTGGGTCATTAACTCTGGGACATACAGCTTTTAACCCCCCCCCTTGCCCTTCCTCTGGCTCACTTGCCCTGATACCTGATCTGGAAGATGTGGACGGTGCCGTTGCTCAGAGCCACGGCAAAGCGCCCCTCCCTAGCCACCGTGACCACCCGCGGTCGGTCGATGCTGTTCTCGGCAGTGAGGAACGCCCCCAACTCCTCCCCGCTGGGGGAGAAGGCCACCACCTTGTTAAGCTCCCGCAGGACCACGTAAATGATGCCCGTGGCGTCAGCACAAACGGCCCCTGGCTGGCACTCGCCCAGCTGCTCCTCAGAGCACTCGGCCACCAGCTGCCCCGTCCTGGTGAACAGGACCACGCTGCGGCGGTACCAGTCCGAGCCCACAAAGCCGTCCTTGTGGTTGGCCAGGAAGACGAGGCACCTCTCTGCACTGCCCTCAGGCACAATCTTCTCCAGCAGCCGCCCCTCCAGGTCGTACACCTCCAACTGCCCAGCCACACACACCGCCATACGGTCTCCCCCCAGCCCCACCACGGCATGGCTGGCCTGCCCCCTTCGCAGGGCCTTCTGCCACACCAGGCCACCTTCACCGTTCAGGAGGTAGAGGCAGGAGCCGGCTGTGAAGGCTACCTTGCTGCCCACGGTGGCCACGCTGACCGGGGCCACGCCACTGGGGACGGGGACAGTGCCCTTGAACTCCCCTTGCAGGGAGAAGCGTTTCAGCTTCTGGTTTTGCTCATCGGCCACCAGCAGCTCTCCAGAGCCAAAGGGGCAGAGCCCTGTGACCTGAGGACGCTTCTTGTCACTGGGGGTCTTGACCCAGAAGCTACACGAGAAGAGAGGCTTGGGTGTCAGAAGGGGGGCTTCCGGGACCTTGGGAGGAGGCACAGGGGATCCCTCCTTGGCAGGCGGCACTTGCTGCTGTTGCTTCCTCCTCTTCTTCTTGGCCCCTTTTGTGCCCGCCTCCTGGGGGCCCTCCGGCACTCCAGTGGGGCTCTCCTCTCGGAACTCCAGGTGGAACAGGCGGGGGCTGCTGCCCTTAATCTCAGCGTCGACCTCCAGGCAGGACAGGCGGGTGGCCAGCGGCTCCCAGGAGAGGCCCTGCAGATGCCTGAGACGCTCACAGATGACCTGCTCCAGGGAGACGATCTCCACCTCCCTCCCCAGACTCAGCACCTTCTGGGCAAAGGCCACTGTGCTGGAGGCCACCTGCTCTTGGAACTCCAGATCAGAGCAGAGGGCCTGGCAGGCCTTCTGCCGCTCCTTCACGTAGTCCGCCAGCTGGGCCAGGACCTCCTCCTGGTGCGCCAGCAGCCGCTGCACTGCCCGCGAGCACGCCTGCTCCACCGCATCCCGGATGCTAGCCTCACGCACCTGCAGCTGCGCAGCCTCCCTCTCCAGGCTGGCCCTCCCCGCCCGGATGACCTGCACCGTCTCCTCCACCCCGGCCAGGAGCTCCACGATGACCGGCCGGCGGGCCTGGGCCGCCTCAGCCAGGGGCAGGCAAGGGTGCTGGAGGTGGGCCCCCAGCCGGCACTCCCGGCAGAGGACGGCGGCACAAGGCGTGCAGAAGAAGCGCAGCTCCTCGCCGGTGTGCTCTTTGCACTGCAGCGCCTGGCGCTTCCGGATCTCCTCGTCGTGCTTTCCGGAGAGGTAGTCCTTCATGGCCACCACGCGGTGGAGGTGGGTGAGGCGGGAGCAGCGGTGCCCGCTGGCGCAATCCTGACACATGTCGTCGGCGCAGTCCAGGCAGCGGGAGACGGCCGGCCGGCCGGCCTCCAGGCCAATGAGTGGGCAGAGGCTGCAGGTGGGCTCTGCCTCCCCTGTGGGGTGGACCAGGTCCAGCAGGCCGTTGATGAAGAAGTTGGTCCGGAGGGCGCCCACGCCCCCCTCTGGGAGGGCCACCCGCTCACGGCACTCCGGGCACTGAAGCTCCTTCTGGCCTTCTGCCAACTTCCGCAGGCACTCCTGGCAGTAGCTGTGCAGGCAGGGAAGGATCTTGGGGTGGCGGAGGCGCTCCAGGCAGATGGCGCAGGTCAGGAAGCCGCTGGTGAGGGCTTCAGAGAGGGACGGGGCCTTGGCAGCCATGGTGGGGTGGTCCCTGCTGCAGGGAGGTTGCCTTGAAGGGAGAGAGAGAGAGAGAGAGAGCGCACTGTGAAAAGGATCCAGGGGTTTTAGTAAACCACAAGCTCAATATGAGTCAACGCTGTGATGCAGCACAAAAAAAGACAAATGTGATTCTAGGCGGCATCATTTGTACTGCAGGAGAAGGAGCCCTTGCGCCTGATGTAAGGAAACCGAGGCTCTGTACAAGAAGCACACGTCCGTAAGTGCGCTAGGTAGGAAGGCGCGCACAGGAGCGCGTTAAAGGCACAGCCACAAACACGGGGAAACCCACACACGGGGTGGAAAGCGCCACTCTCCGGGGGTTGAGCTGCACAGGCGACCCCCGGGTTTTACAACACGCCCATGAAGCGATGGGTGCGAGTCAGAAGTGGGGGACGGACGGCTCTTTCCAACGGGAGTGGGGGTTAGGGGGCAGGACTCCTGGGTTCCCAGGAGACTCCTGGCGCTGGCGGGGGCGCCCTTGCCCAGCTCTCATCGAGGCCCTTGCGACCAGCGTGACCTCCCCTTCCCGGGATCCAGGGAGAGAAGGACCGCCCCCCGACCCACCTCGGCCGCCCCTAACCCTCCGAAGGTCTCCGCGCCAAAGGCCGCCGCCCGAACCCCATATCTGGGGGGCGACTCCCGATTGGCTGGCAGCTTGTCCGCCCACCCGCGAAGGAGCCCCTACCTCGGAGCGGCAGCTGGGCTGAGGGTCCTCCCCGCCTGCCCTTCCCCCGAGGTCGCCCCCGAGATGTGGGGCGGGGAGCGTCACTGCTCGAAAGCGAAAGCGCATCTGACGCCTGGCCCGGCCCCCAGGGGGCGGAGGATTCCCGCAAGGCAAGGCGCCGCGGGGCAGGGAGGTTGCGACAAGGGGGTGGCGGGGGGGGGGGGGCTCGGGGCTGGTTCCGCTGGGGCGCAACGAAGGGCCGGAGAGTTGGTGTCCGGCCCGCCCGCTCCCCTCGGCTCTCCTCGCTCCCTTTGAGCCTCGCAGCCTGTCTCCTCTTAGGGCATCGAGGCTGGACCACCCCCCGAGGAGTTAGCGCAATCCGGTCTGGGCAAAGTGTGCCCTCCTGGGGCCGCCCCACTTCCCGCCCCCCTGTTGGAGAGCTCCCCGTTACCTTCGTGGTTGCAAGAACGGAGGACAGCAGCTGGGTCAGGCCAAAAGAGGGCCCCGTCCAGCTGTGATTCATGCATCGCAGGGGTTGGACTAGATGACCCCCGGGTTCCCTTTTGACTCCCCTAAGGTCCCCTGCAGGGACGCGGGTGGCGCTGTGGGTTAAACCACAGAGCCTGGGACTTGCCGATCAGAAGGTCGGCGGTTCAGATCTGCACGAGGGGGTGAGCTCCCGTTGCTCAGTCCCAGCTTCTGCCAACCTAGCAGTTCGAAAGCACGTCAAAGTGCAAGTAGATAAATAGGTACCACTCCGGCGGGAAGGTAAAAGGCGTTTCCATGGCTGCTCTGGTTCACCAGAAGCGGTTTAGTCCTGCTGGCCACATGACCCGGAAGCTGTATGCCCGCTGCCTTGGCTGGGAAAGCAAGATGAGTGACGCAGCCCCAGAGTCGGCCACGACTGGACCTAATGGTCAGGGGTCCCTTTACCTTTACCTTAAGGTCCTCTGCACAGCCTAGTCCTTTACTCACCAGCTCCGAAGAACATCACCCAAGAATAAAACGCAAAGTATTATTTCTTTGAGGAGTAGGAAAGGTTACAGCAAGCGACCAAGAAAGCAGGCGGAGGCTGAACCCCGATATTTGTTGTACACTATTTTTATAGTCATCGTATTGTTTAGACACACCAGCTAACCACCCGGGATACAGTCCTACCACCAGCTTTAACCACAAAGGTAGATGTTTGCATGCCTCAGCTAACCTCGGCATTTCCTCTTTCTTCCCCTTTGTGTATGCTGTGCTTTTGCATGCTCACAAAACTTTCCTTTACACACCCCTTTGTGGTTTGCTCTTTCTCTGCCCCCTTTTCAGCCTGCGTTTCAGCGCGATTACAGTGAGAATAACATGTGACCATGGTGTCGGCCAGCAACAAGATGGCGTTAGTCTTGCTGAAGCTCGAACGAAGGTGAGAGGTAGGTGGTCTTGCTTAGGTTACTGCAATTCTATGGTTCTTGTCCAACGAGTGACTGTGTGCCAACCAAGAGACAACCTCCGCAGGTGTGTGTCACACAAGGCCTTGGAGGCCTAATCCTGACCTGCAGGCAGGGATGTTTCAGGCAACATGGCTGGGTTCTTCACTTTGGCACAGCAGCACGTTTTTCTGGTGGGCACCATTTTAGCATCATCACTTTATTTGTATGCGCCTTTCCACAGTTAAAACAATGCTCAAGGCGGCTTGCCGTATGGGGAGGCAGTTACCAATTTTTAAAAAAAAGTGCACCAACAGTCTTATTTGCCCCTGCAAGTATATAAATATATATATGTTGTTTAGTCGTTTAGTCGTGTCCGATTCTTCGTGACCCCCTGGACCAGAGCACGCCAGGCACTCCTGTCTTCCACTGCCTCCCACAGTTTGGTCAGACTAATGCTGGTAGCTTCGAGAACACTGTCCAGCCATCTTGTCCTCTGTCATCCCCTTCTCCTTGTGCCCTCCATCTTTCCCAACATCAGGGTCTTTTCCAGGGAGTCTTCTCTTCCAGGTGGCCAAAGTATTGGAGTCCCAGCTTCAGGATCTGTCCTTCCAGTGAGCACTCAGGGCTGATTTCCTTCAGAATGGAGAGGTTTGATTTTCTTGCAGTCCATGGGATTCTCAAGAGTCTCCATTCAAAAGAATCAATTCTTTGGCGATCAGCCTTCTTTATGGTCCAGCTCTAACTTCCATACATCACTACTGGGAAAATCATAGCTTGAACTATACAGACCTTTGCTGGCAAGGTGATGTCTTTGCTTTTTTATATATATGTGTGTGCAAAGCTTAAATAAAAAGGTATTTTAGCCGCAATATTTTTGGGGGTGGGGGAGTGGGAATGACGACTTAAGGGGAGCGCAGAGAGAAGAAACACGGTGGTCCATCTGCAGCAGCATAACTGGACGCCTTCATCTGCCCCTGCTGCAATAAAAACTCATCTCATGTATCAGTGTCCACAGCCCCAGCAGATGCTGCAACCTTCCAACAGTTTGGCTTCAACCCTGAAGGCGCACTCCTCCATTGTATCCCGAGACAGATGGGTGCCCAAAATCAGCTTCCCACATCTGACAAAGCAGGCAGGAAATAAAATGGGGGGGGGGGGATAAACCACAGGCATGTGACTGTGTGGAAAGTAGTGACTGGAACTATGTATAGCATAGACATAATGATTAAGCAAGACATGGTTACAAGGCAAGGTAGGCTGTTATACCAAGGGAATGTCAATAAAAATATCCAAATGCCCAAAGGTAGATTTGTTCCTAGGTTAAGGGGGGGGTATCCTCAACTGTGTTCCTTCTTGCTTGCAAATTAATAATAATAATAATAATAATAATAATAATAATAATAATTTATACCCCGCTGATTTGGCGGGGTTTCCCCAGCCACTCTGCGCAGCTTCCAACAAAACACTAAAATACAATAACCTAAGGGTATGGATTTGCTGAACAAATTTTTAAATGGAATACAAAAAAGGGAGGTGTGAGGAAGTCATGAAAATAAGTAAATGAGTGGTAAGATATTAGAAAGAGGGATTTTTTTCTTTTTTTGGGTTTTTGTATTTTTTTGTTTTCCTTTTACTGTTTTGTAACCTTTTTCCTGTTGAAAACTTAATAAATATTATTTTTTAAAAAATAAAAAAAATACAATAACCTATTAAACATTAAAAGCTTCGCTAACCAGGGCTGCCTTCAGATGTCTTCTAAAAGTTTGGTGGTTATTTTTCTCTTTGACATGTGGTGGGAGGGCGTTCCACAGGGCAGGTGCCACTACCAAGAAGGCCCGCTGCCTGGTTCCCTGTAACTTGGCTTCTCGCAGGGAGGGAACCGCCAGAAGGTCCTTGGAGCTGGACCTCAGTGTCTGGGCAGAACGATGTGGATGGAGACGCTCCTTCAGGTATACTGGTATAAGACCAAACAGGTATTAAATCATCCCCTTTGGAGTTTTGGCCCTTAAGGACTCTCAGCTGATTAGTTCGTTCCCCCTGTGTAGCAGTTCTATGTTCTTTGAACTGAAATTTCCACATATCTGTAAAACAATGGCCTGCAGGGTCAATAGATGGCGTGGAGCGTTTTGCAAACTGGAAAGGCTGCCTGAGCAATATCCAGCAGAGGATATATCTTGCCTGCAGCCAGTTCCACTTGTTTAATAATTTCAGGAGGAGAAACTTCCGGGTTATCCTGCTCCAGGAGAAAGAGATGGGAGCGTCGCGGTGGCCTCTTAACATGTTTGTTTTTGCAGGAGGAGGTTTCGTGGCTCAGGGGCCGTTTCATCATGTGTGAGATAATGCAGCAGTAGCAAGAGAGGCTCCTGGCCTTCACCCCTCGGGATTGGGACCCTCCAGCCCCACTTGAAAATGCAAGGAGCACCCACAGGCCTCCTCTCCCTTGCCCCACGCCCAGGCACACAGCCAGGCTGGCAGAGCTGGAAATGTCCACACCCAAACATTCAGAGCACCAACCCTGCCTTGCAAGAGAGCTCTCACCTTCAAAGGCGGAAGTGAAACCCAGAGAAGGAACCTGCAAGCCTCAAAGCACACCAAGCATGCCACACTGGGCAAGGCAGAGGCAAAGGCATTCTAGGTATGCTCAGAGGCATTCTCTGCTGCTGAATCACCTGCCCTAAGGCTGAACTCTGGAGCTGAAGCACAGCCCGGAGGAGAGCATATTCCTGGTGTGCTGTGTGGGCTCAGAGGTGCATCGTTCTTCACCACACAGCCGCAAGCTCCACATAGCTGAGTGCAAAAAAAAAGCCAATGCAATTCTGGGCTGCATCAATAGGAGTATAGCATCTAGATCAAGGGAAGTAATAGTGCCACTGTATTCTGCTCTGGTCAGACCTCACCTGGAGTACTGTGTCCAGTTCTGGGCACCACAGTTCAAGAAGGACACTGACAAACTGGAACGGGTCCAGAGGAGGGCAACCAAAATGGTCAAAGGCCTGGAAACGATGCCTTATGAGGAACGGCTAAGGGAGCTGGGCATGTTTAGCCTGGAGAAGAGGAGGTTAAGGGGTGATATGATAGCCATGTTCAAATATATAAAAGGATGTCACATAGAGGAGGGAGAAAGGTTGTTTTCTGCTGCTCCAGAGAAGCGGACACGGAGCAATGGCTCCAAACTACAAGAAAGAAGATTCCACCTAAACATTAGGAAGAACTTCCTGACAGTAAGAGCTGTTTGACAGTGGAATTTGCTGCCAAGGAGTGTGGTGGAGTCTCCTTCTTTGGAGGTCTTTAAGCAGAGGCTTGGCAACCATATGTCAGGAGTGCTCTGATGGTGTTTCCTGCTTGGCAGGGGGTTGGACTCGATGGCCCTTGTGGTCTCTTCCAACTCTGTGATTCTATGATTCTATGATTCTAGGTGCTGGGGCTCAGCCACGGCTTTTAACTCTTCTCCCTGTTTAAACTCTCTTATTAATTCTATTTACAGTGGTCCCTTGGTTCTCAAATGCCTTGGTACTCAAACAACTTGGAACCCAAACACTGCAAACCCGGAAGTAAGTGTTCCAATTTATGAACTTTTTCTGGAAGCCGAACATGCTCCATTTTGAATGTTGCGCTGAGGTCTGTCTGTTTTCTGCTATTTATTTTGTGTTTTTGTGGCTCTTTTTTATGACTATGTGGAACCCAGTTCAGATACTGATTGATTGTGTGACTGCAGTACATTGTTTATTGCTTTCATTTTATGAATAAATGGTCTCGTTAGATAGTAAAATTCATGTTAAATTTCTGTTTTAGGGCTTGTTTTTAAAAGTCTGGAATGGATTAATCCATATTGCATTACTTTCTATGGGAAAGAGCGCCTTGGTTTTGGAACACTTTAGTTTTGGAACAGACTTCCGGAATGGATTAAGTTTGAGAACCAAGGTACCACTGCACTACCTTTAGTAAGCTAATTCCCTCCTGATACAATAAACTCACTGGGTGACCTTGGGGGCCGATCGCTGCCTCTCAGCCTACCCTCACAGGGTCCTTGTGGGGGTTAATTGAGGAGAGGGGGGAGAACCATGCATTGTCTTATTAGTTTGCACTCCTGTCTTAGCAACATCCATGCTGGCTTGGTCCACAGAATGGAAGATGGCAGGATCTCCCAGGATGTGCCCCATGGTGAGCTGGGTCCCAGCACCAGGCATCACTGGAAGGCCAACTCTGCATTACAAAGATGTCTGCAATCGTGACATGAAGACTGGCAACATCAACCCCGCCGTGTGGGAATCCCTTTCAGAAGATCTCAGTGCCTGGAGACGGGCAGCCAAGTTCATAGTAACGAATAGAGAAGAAATGACCACCGGGAGGAGTGCAGAGAGAAGAAATGGCATGGTGCATCTGCAGCAGCTCAACTATGGCGCTCCCAAAGCAAAGGAAGGATTAGACTCTGATTAATAGAATATAAGGGACGCGGGTGGCGCTGTGAGTTAAACCAGAGAGCCTAGGGCTTGCTGATCAGAAGCTCGGCGGTTCGAATCCCCATGACGGGGTGAGCTCCCATTGCTCAGTCCCTGCTCCTGCCCACCTAGCAGTTCGAAAGCACGTCAAAGTGTAAGTAGATAAATAGGTACCGTTCCGGCAGGAAGGTAAACGGTGTTTCCGTGCGCTGCTCTGGTTCGCCAGAAGCAGCTTAGTCCTGCTGGCCACATGACCCGGAAGCTGTACGCCGGCTCCCTCGGCCAGTAAAGCGAAATGAGCGCCGCAACCCCAGAGTCGGCCACAACTGGACCTAATGGTCAGGGGTCCCTTTAACTTTACCTTAATAGAATATACACAAAGGCTTGACCAGCAAGACTCTGAGCGGGGTGCGTATAATAATAATTCCTGTCCACCCTCTAGCCCAGGTCGTTTTATTCACAAAAGAGCTTTTTACACAGTGTTCGTAAGAACCAATCAGATTTCCTCTGAGCATTTCAAAAACCCCACGTGGGACAAAGTTAAAGATTCAAACTACAAAGAGCTAATTTCTTACTTGAGCATGCATATGTAATTCAGAGTAAATAAAAGGAAACTCCGGAGGTCATAAACAGCAATAAAGGAATGAAGGATGGGATGTATTTACCATCTCTTTGTGAACTCTCTTCCTGGCCCTTAAGATCTATTTAAAGATTAACAAACTACCGTATTTTTCGCTCTATAAGACGCACCTAGTTTTTGGAGGAGGAATACAAGGGGGAAAAAATTCTGAATCTCAGAAGGTAGAACAGCAAGAGGGATCGCTGTGCAGCAAAAGCAGCATTCCCTCTTGCTGTTCTGGCTTCTGGGATAGCTGCGCAGCCTGGATTCGCTCCATAAGACGCACACACATTTCCCCTTACTTTTTAGGAGGGAAAAGTGAGTTATAGAGCAAAAAATATGGTACATCAAAGAAGCTACCTACTATCTTTTATGGCTCAGGATGCCTGACGAAGCAACTGGCAACTGGGCTGTGTACGTGACTTGTCAAGCAGAGAGAAATGGACAGCCGAGGAAATGTGGCTTGTGGGATTTGATCAGAAATTATTGTCCATGAATCGAACCCAGTCAACACCATGCTTTCATAGCGGACACAGTGGCTTGATGCCTGTTTTATAATTCCTCATAGTAATCCCACCTGACCCCCACACTCTGGATATTTGCACTCCTACATCAACTGGACACCTTCCTCTTCCCCAGCTGCAATAAAACATGTCTCCCGCGTCAGTCTCTCTAGCCACAGATATAGGTGCTGCAACCTCCCGGCGGTTTGACTTCACCCCTTGAAGGCAGAGGAGCCAACTCCCAGGGGTGCTCTGCTCCTCACAAGACAGACAGATGCCAGCCAACTATTATATGGGGGCCACCTTGAGCTCCTGGGGTGGGGAGGCTGTGTATGGGGAAAGTAAAATAAATGGTAAAGAAAGCCCTGTTCCCCACAGATCACTTTTCAAGGCCACCTGGATAAAGGTAGGCTGAGAGAGAAAGACAGGAAGACATAATCACATAATCACACAAAGCCCTAACTAGGCAAGTACGTTGCTCAATGGCGTCACCTGGTGGCTCTTTGCTCTCCCTAGAAAGTCACACAAAGTTCTTTTTGGCCAATTTTTAAAAATTGATTTCCCATTATTTGTAACCATTTTTCAGCAAATCAATACAAATGGATTTGCAGAGGGCCTTCTCGGTGGTGGTGCCCTTCCCTTCCATCAGATGTTAAGGGGATGAGCAATTATATAACATTTAGGAAACGTCTGAAGGCAGCCCTGTATAGGGAAGCTTTTTAAGGTTTAAGGTTTTACTATGTTTTTATATGTGCTGGAAGCTGCCCAGAGTGGTTGGGGCAACCCAGTCAGGTGGGCGCGGTACAAATTATTATTATTATTATTATTATTATTATTATTATTATTATTATTACTGATTTAAAAGCTGACTTCCCACCCCTCAGACATTCCCTTTGTTTTCCTTCCTTCTTTGCTGCTCTCAGTACAATAACTTTTCCAACTTTGGTTTCGAAATTCACTCATCCTTTCTCCCTGTACAATTACCAATTTATGCTACGACTTTTGTACGTTATTATACCCCGTCCTCAAAACAATTGAGTAAGAGTAAACCTAAGGAGCGCCAGGACTGGAAGCTGAGGAAATCTTACATCTATTTCAGCATTTCAACTTTTGCATGTTCCGAAGTACACTTGTGAATCTCTCTCAGTTTTACTGCTTTCTCCTTTGTAAACTGCTTCGAGGGTTCTTGTTATTTTTTGCAATCAAGCGGTGTTTAGGTATAAATAAATAAAATAAATGGGTTGTTCCTGAGGAGATGCTTTTCCTCCTCAGAAGAGGCTGGGATATGAAGAGACGGAGCAGAGGCCAAGGAGGAGCAGGCCTCCCTCCTCCCTCCTCCCTCCGCCTGAGGCCTTTTCCCGCCTTTTTCTTCCCCTCAGAAAGTGCCAGAAGAGCTGCCCCTCCCCCTCTCTCCTCAGGCAATGGAGGCGACATTCGCTTGCTCCCTCAGGAGGACTTTCTTTCCTTCATGGGGACTCCAAAGGTTCTTTCTTGTCCTCTTCCTCAGGGGCAACTTATTTATTTCATAACATTTATATGCTCTTGATGGAGATGTGTGTGTGTGTGTGTGTGGCAGTTTGGGAAAAAGGAGGCCAGGCCCTCATATCCGGAGGCCTCCCAAACAGCCACCGTTTGAAATCCATTAATTCATGTACTGTATTTGTCTGTGTATAGGATGCCCCCATGTATAAGACGCCCCCTACTTTTGGGGACCCCAAATTTAGAAAATGTGCATATGCACTATCCGTGTATAAGACACCCCCAGATTTTTAACCTTATTTTAAAGTAAAAAAAACCTAGTCTCATACACGGAAAAGTACGGTAATTCCCTCAGGCTCCCATGAGGAGTTTTAGGGGGTGCCTTGGGGTTCCCCTCCGGCCTCAAACAGAAAGATCAGGGGCTTCTTCTGGTTTTCCTGGTCTCACAAGGCTTCTCCCTCAGCTTGGAAAACATCACATTTGCCTCTCGGTTCCCCCAGTTTCCCAGTTCATTGGCCTAAGGAGCCCCTGAAATATGCTCAGTAGAGTTTAATTTTCTGTACAATCTCATGTAACCAGAGTCGGAAGGGACCCCCGAGGGTCATCCAGCCCAACCCCCTGGAATGCAGCAATCTCAAATAAAGCAGCCATGACAGGTGGCCAGTATGTGTTACTGGGCTGTGGCTTGTAGGTGCAGGGAGATACGACCTGCTTTTTCCCGCCTACATCTTGGCAGTTTGCTGTTAAACAAATGTAGCTTTAAATGTACAGTATAATGAACATTCCTTCATTATGTTCTTTGGCAGAGAGCTCCCCTGGAAAGTTCTGAAGATGACTTTAATAGGATGGAGGACGTCTTGCCCAGTTGAGAGGAACAGCAGCCCCACACACCCCAAGCTCCCTGGTAGCCCACTATAATAGAGTTCATTTTGTAAAATCCACACACTGCTTGATGGTAAAGCGGAACGAAACCCTCAAAGGCCGGTTTGCAAAGAGAACAAAACAAGGGAGCAGGCGAGGGGAGAGCGCCTCTTGTGCTCGGATCCTGCCTGCGGGTTTCCCAATAGAGGGAAGAGGATGCTGGGCCAGATGGACCCCCTTTGGTCCTTCTTATGTTCTGATGGAAACTCCAGGTCCAGGGCAGTCTATCTAGATTGCTACGTTATTTGGGGTATTTGGCCACTTTGAGGGCAGGAGGCTGGGCTGGATGGGCCCCCTTTGCCCCGATTCAATAATAATAAATACAGGGGTACCTCGGGTTAAGTACTTAATTTGTTCCGGAGGTCCATTCTTAACCTGAAACTGTTCTTAACCTGAAGCACCACTTTAGCTAATGGGGCCTCCCGCTGCCGCCGCGCCGCCAGAGCACGATTTTTGTTCTCATCCTGAAGCAAAGTTCTTAACCTGAAGCACTATTTCTGGGTTAGCGGAGTCTGTAACCTGAAGCATATGTAACCTGAAGGTACCACTGTAATAAATAAATTTTATTTATACCCCACCCTCCCCAGCCAAGACCAGGCTCAGGGCAGCTAACAACCAATAATAAAACAAATTGATTGAAATACAACTTTAAAAACAAAATTAAAATACAACATTAAAACATTAAAATGCCGCCTCATCATAGGAGGAGAAAGGGAAAAAAAGAAAGGGGGGGAGGGAATCAAGATGATTCCAAGCCAAAGGCCAGGCGGAACAACTCTGTCTTCCAGGCCCTGCGGAAAGAAATCAGATCCTGCAGGGCTCTGGTCTCATGAGGCAGAGCGTTCCACCAGGCCGGGGCCAGTGTTGAAAAGGCCCTGGCTCTGGTTGAAGCCAATCTAACTTCCTTAGGGCCCGGGACCACTAGGGTGCTGCTATTTATGGACCTTGAGGCTCTCCGTGGGGCATACTGGGGGAGGCGGTCCCATAGGTACGAGGGTCCTAGGCCGTGAAGGGCTTGAAAGGTCAAAAGCAGCACCTTAAATCTGACCCTGTACTCCACCGGGAGCCAGTGCAGCTGGAAAAGCACTGGGTGAATATGCTCCCATGGCAGAGACCCCGTGAGGAGCCTTGCTGCAGCATTCTGCACCCGCTGGAGCTTCTGGGATAGCTTCAAGGGCAGCCCCGCGTAGAGCGAATTACAGTAGTCAAGCCTGGAGGTGACCGTCATGTGGATCACTGTGGCCAGGGCGGGGCGGGAAAGGTAAGGGACCAACTGCTTGAGGCGGCAAAGGTGGAAAAATGTCTCCTTGGCTGTTGCCGTAACCTGCGCCTCCATGGAAAGGGAGGCATCAAGGATTACACCCAAACTTTTAACAGAAGGCAATGGCACTAATTGGGCCCCCAAAAGAGGAGGGAGTTGATCCAGCAGGCCCTTCTTATGTGGGGTGGAGGGAGACCATTGTCCAGGGGGAACAACTCTCCCCCCGCCAGCCTCTCTTCTCCAAGCCCCATTGATTGACACCACAAAAGATGGAGGAGGACGCTTTCCTCAGTTGCTTTATTTTCTCTCTCCCACCCAAACGAATCGTTCACAATGTTGACCGCTTCGTCATCCATCATCATCATCATCCTATATCATTTCTCTGGCAACTGACCGGTCACTGTGCTTTCTTCCATATTGCACTGAAAATTTGATCAAGTAAAAGGCTGGATGGGAGGAGGGGGATGCGAGTGACCAAAGAGTTCCCCGTGGGCAGACCATGGCTGTGGGGCCAGAGCGACCCAGGGGAAGGAAAAACGGGGGGCAGTTTCCTGTCGCTTGCGCCCAGGGTGCATTGCTGTGGGCACAGATGCATGGCATCGTGGGGAATCAGTGTTGCTACAGGTGTATCTGGGACTGACCTGGGGGGTGGGGAGCACAGCCAGTCTGTAGAGAGGGGCAAACAGAACCACAAAGTTGGATGGGACAATGAGGGTCATCTAGTCGAACCCTCTGCAATGCAGGAATCTTTCGCCCAACGTGGGGCTCAAACCCCTGGCCCAGAGATTAAGAGTCTCATGCTCTACCGACTGAGCTGGAGATTAGATTGTGGGCTGGTGCAGAAAGGGAGAAAGCGATTTCTCCAAAAGTGCTAGCCGTGGTCCCCGACCTGCAGAGATGACGCAAGACCCTTGCAAGGCAGCCTCCTCTTGCACCAGATGGCCTTGGCATCCAGGCAGTGGTCAAAGGCTCCTTGCTGAGGGATGTGCTCCTGCAAGTTCAGCCTCGGTGGGCAACGCGAGTCCTCAGGGGCAGAAGCCCAAATACCCCCCCCCCCATGGGGCCCTGTTCCTCCTCCACGTCCTCCTATCAATGTCACCAAGGAGAGGCGCTGGTGTTCAAGGGGGCGGCAGCACCCCAGTCCTAAAGTGCAAGAGTAAGCAAGAAGAAGGCAGCACTGTAGCCCCCCTGCAAGTCACTGCAGCTCCTCTTCCTGGATCTGGGCCCCTGGGGACACATCCTGTGCAAATCCAGCGTGCGGCCAAACCCAGCGTCCTTCCCGTGGCCCCGTTTCCAGGCTTCTTCATGGCCGCTTCAACTGGGGCCGAGCGATCCGTCTCTGAAGCCGCAGTACGCAGGGAGAGAAGGAGAAAGCAGAAGAGTGAGGCAGGGTCAGTGGAAAGACAAGCACATTTTGGGAAGAGCCCTGCTCTGGGTCAGAGCTAAGTCCACCTGCAGCAGCATCCGGATTCCAGCCAGATGCCCAGAAGAAAAGCCCTGAGCAGCTGGCATCCAGCGGTAGACTGCTTCTGACCCTGGAGGCTACATTTCACTACCCAAAGTAGTGAGAGATATTTGCAGTGCCAGGAATTTGGCCAACCCACCTGTGCCTCTAAGCCAGCGGCCTCCACCGCCTCTTGTGGCAGGGAGTTCCATACATTGATTTTGCCACCAAGGTGAAGACAGACTTCCTGTCTTCTATTCTGAACCTCCTGCCTTTTCATTTTGTGGAATGACCCTATATCACCAGATGCATACCTCTCGCACTCCATTTCCCCACGCCACCTAGAAACCTATCCTGTGTCCGCCGGAATCCCCTGCCTGTTGCTTCTTCTGAAAGGCACACAGTCTTGTTATGTGTCCTTGCTTGGAACAGGCCTTGCAGCCCCCAGATTGTTCTGGCTGTGCTTTCTTGCACCCCACCCCAAGCACCCTCTTTCCTTGTACCGGCAGGGACGTGTCCACTTTGTCCAGGCGGGGCTGGAAGGAGCCCTGGTCTGCGGTGGAGCTGTCTTGCTCGCTGCTCATGCTGCTGTAAGGGTCGTCTTCTGTGCAAAGGGCGAAGGAGGGGGAGGGAGCATGTCAGTCATTTTTAAAGATTTGGTGCCCTCTTTCAAAAGGGCTTTCCTTCTCCCCAGTCCAGCCTCTCCACTTGCCCTCCACCCAAACCTCTTCCAAGAAGGGAGGGACCTACAGAGCCAGCTAGAACCTGCTTTATTTTTACAAACCGCATCTTCAAAGCTCTGGCAAGCAAAGTGGTCTTCCCTGGTGTGATAATGCAGCCCGTAATCAGGGCTGACACTCATCCTCCCCCTCAGGTGCCTAGCGCTCCCTCCCAGAGAACATGAGAACTCCCACATCTCATTTATTTATTTCTATTTCCTTCTCCTGGATCAGGGTAGGGTGGGGTGGTAGGGCATGGAAAGCTCTTCCGTCTGGTTGCAGTTTGGGGACGTGGCTGTGTTTGACCTCCCCTGTCGCTCTCCCCTTCCCTTTCTCATTTCCTTATTTCTGCATGTGGGGTGGAATGTTTCTGTGCAACTTGAACCCCTTCTGCAACCCCAGACCACCTGTAATCCGATTACCGTGGTGCTTCCTTCCAGGGCAAGGCAAGGCGCATCCTCTGGGATGGAGCCTGGCAGCTGCCATGGAAACCCGGGCTTAACACCACCACCAAGACCTCCCCTTCCCGACCTAGCCCTTCTGCCACATACCACCTGCTGCAGCGCTGCTGCTTTCCATTGCTGGGGCACTCGGATCGAGGCCTTCAGGACGGGCCACCCACTCGGGCTCATTTTCGTACCACCTCTCTTCATCGGGAGGCAAGTGCGTCAGCCTGGAAGTGGGAGACCAACAGAGGCCATCAGGTCAAAGATCTGTCCTTCAGTCCATTTCAAGGACAGCTTCCAGAGTCAGCGCCAGTTAAAACAACAGAGACTGACCGGGACGCGGAGCTGACCGAGCTGACCGGACTTTGAGTGCCCAGGCCTCCTCCTACCTGTGTCCTTTCTCCCTCGGGCAACAGCGCCTCCAGCAGAGAAGCACGACCAAGACCAGGATGATCAGCAGCAGCACCGCCAGGCCCAGGGCCACCCCCACGGCCACCCCCACCTTGCTGATGCCCTGCTCACAGCGCCGGCCCACGAACCAGTAGGAGTCCGACTGCTCACAGCTGTGGGAGGAAAGGCAGCGTCAAAAACCGGCAAGGAGGCAGGTCATGGGGCCCAGGATGCCTGGGTTCTTTACAGGGTGGGGAGCAGAGGGTGTTTCTGATGCTGCAATTCGGGGGGGGGGCTGGGTGGCATCCAGGGCCCTAATCCAAGGCAGGAGCAGTGGTTACAGGTGCCCACGAGGAATTGCAACAAAAGACGACACGCACATGAATGACACTGTTTTCTTCAAAATGACATTTAAATGGTTCCTATTAGCACAGCTGGTAGGAACAGCCTACGGGCATGATTTCGCCCCCCCCCCCCCCCGTTCCACAGGCCCAGATCCTTTGCCACCACCCACTTCACCCCCTGGCATGCTACTCACTAGCAACTGGGCCCCTCAGGGGTGACATAGCAGTTTCCGTTCAGACAGCTGAAGGGGTCGGGGTGCCAAACACTGCAGTTAGAGACACACTGAAGGTTGCCACTGACGTTCCGTGCCACGTAAAATTTCTGGATGTTTTTTGCCACAACAGAGGTGTTCTTGCATTCCGTTGACAGATCTGGAAAGGGAAAGGAAGGACTCAATACCTGAATACCTCCCTTGTTCTTCCTTATCCCACTTTCTTCCCCACCAACTATGATGTCGACTGATGGCCCTAGGATTAGC